>NC_055987.1:168733553-170075210 GCF_018446385.1 Zingiber officinale | reverse complement strand
AAGAAGAAGGGAAGATCAAGAGTCACACTTTTCATCTCTAATAAAAAATCTAATTAAAAACCTATTTATATTCATCCAATGAATACCAAGGGTTTTTGTCTCTTTGTATTTCTATTATTGAGTTGGATTATTATATTGGATTAACCATTAATCCAATAACCCAATGAGTCTAATCCATTAATCTAATAATCCAATGAGTCTAACCCATTAATAAAATGTGTCTAATTTGGATTAAACTCAATCCAATGAGTGCTCAATCCAATGAGTGGATTCATTTGAGTCTAACTTAATGAGTAACCTAAAAAGCTTAATCATCTCATAATTGGCTCTTATTGAAGGGGTGCCTTGGTGCAAAAGTAAAGTTGTTGTCATCTGACCAAAAAGTCACGAGTTCGAATCCTAGAAACAACCTCTTGCAAAAAGCAGGGTAAGACTGCGTACAATGGATCCTTCCCCGGGACCCCGCATGGCGGGAGCTTCGTGCACCGGGCTGCCCTTTTATCTCATAATTGGCTCTTAAGGCTAATACCAACAATCTCCCACTAGCACTAGTGTCAATCACCACAAAGATGACACCAACAATTTGGATTAACCCATTAATTTTAAGATCCTCAGTATTTTAGTCAAACTAAAATACCCATTTCCAAACCAACATGTTCTTTGTGTGTGACCCAATAGACTCTCGTAACGTTGACAATGTATCTAAAACCATTTTAGATATATAAATAATGAGTGACATCTAGCAATGCATCATTACTACCCGAGTGACGAGAAAGTCGAGATCCGACCTAACCTGACTATTATCTTGTATGACTCAGTCCCTTTATCTTTGATATCTAGATTGATCATGAGACATAGACTGTGTCATCGTCTTATCAATCTTTGAGTTTCTTGATCTATAAGTAGACACATTCAGATAAATAAGCTCAATATCTCATATTGACTTATTTGAGCATGGTCATGCATTCTTGTGTCCTACTAATCAAGGGGCATATTGCTTCCATCATATGGAAGGGATAGATCCCATCTACATCACTCACATCCCTTCGCATAACTCATTGCAAATCTAGTGATCGACTTTATAGTCCACCCTGTTATAGGTGACGTTTGACGATACCAAAGTACACAACTCTTTATGTAGGAAACTGTAGTGACTTCAGGTCTAAGGACTATTCATACCAATAGTCACATGAGAATGCTTATGACACTCATATAACGATCCATAAAATATTTTCATGACGAGTCATTCAGTATATATTCTTTAATATATATACTCATGTACTAACCTGATTTCTCATATCCATGACTTGTGAGATTAAGTCATCCATTGACCTACATGTTAGTCTCAGCGCATTAATATTAATATTATCCTTATATATTAATGCTTGACTAGGAATAGTTAAGAGTAGTATTCTATGTATATCTACAATATCTCACTATTAATTCAATCAATTGATATGCTGTAGACTAGAACGTACTACCTTAGGACATTTTATACTTCTTCATTCAACACTGAACTGAAATAAATATAATAACAACTTTGTTTTTTATTAATAAAATAAAATATGATACAATATGTCCTAAGTCAATCAACTCTTCATTGACTCTTAGAGCTTACACTAACAATCTCTTTATGTCACTAGTGTCAATCACTGAAATATCTAATATCCATTGACCTAGTATAACTATCATGCTAGTCTCACATCTTAATCTCAGATTAAGTCAATATTAGCAATGTATTGACCGATGCTCATATTGACCGATACTGACTAGTCTCACATTAAGTCTCACATGCTAATATCCATTGACCTACATGACTGATGCTATCCAGTGACCTTCACCTGGATATGACAGGTACCTGCTAGTCATGCTTAACGCATACGAGACATATGGGCGAGTACAAAGCATGACATACATGATAGACTCTATAGCAGATACATAAGGAATCTGATCCATGAGGTCTATTTCTTCCTTAGAAGAGGGGTATTGAATTTTGGAAACTCGCACCATGTGACATTGGTAGGAATCCCTTCTTGGAATGCTGCATGGAAAAACCGTTAAGTACCTTGTCAATATATGTACTCTGACTTAGTCCAAGCAATCGCTTAGATCTATCTCTATAAATCTTGATGCCTAAAATGTAGGCTGTTTCGCCTAAGTCCTTCATTGAGAAATAATTCCCAAGCCAAGTTTTTACTAACTGAAGAGTAGGGATATCATTTTCAATGAGAAATATCTCATCTACATGCAATATGAAAAAGATGACGGTGCTCCCACTAACCCTCTTGTAGCTACAAGGTTCATCTTAATTCTTGATGAAACCAAACATTCTGATTGCATCATCGAATCGAAGATTCCAGCTTCTAGAAGCTTGCTTTAATCCATAAATGAATTATTGCAACTTACATACCTTTCCAGCCTGCTCTGGATCTATAAAACCCTCAGGTTGTGTTATATACACATCCTCGAGTAGATTCCCATTAAGAAATATGGTTTTGACATTCATTTGTCCTATCTTATAATCATAGTAAGCTGCAATAGCAAGCATGATTCGAATGGACATTAGCATCGCAACTGGTGAAAAAGTTTCATCATAGTCTATACTATGAATCTGCTTGAATCTTTTAGCCACCAATCTACCTTTATAAGTATGCATATGACTATCCATGTCAGTCTTCACCTTGAAGACCCACTTACACCCTTTCAGGTGGATCAACCAAAGTCCATACTTGGTTAGTGTACATGGATTCCATTTTAGATCTCATGACTTCTAGCCATTTCTCAGAATTTGGGCCCTGTACAGCTTCCTGATAAGATGTAGGCTCGTTGAGACCAACAAACACTACATCACCATGGTCAGACAAGAAAAAAAATATCTCTCAGGTTGACGATGTGTCCTATCAGATTTGCGTAGAGATTGTACTACTTGAACAGGTTGTTGCTCCATAACTTTTTGCAGTGTAACAAAATCATGATCCACAATATCTTGTGGTGCCTGTTTAATTTCCATCAAGGCTTCAATGCTAGATTGTGTATCTAAATTTCTTCACGATCGACTTTACTTCCACTAGATTTTCTAGAAATAAACTCCCTTTCTAAAAAACACCATTTCTGGCAACAAATACTTTATCTGGGATTATAAAAGTAATATCCCTTTGTTTCCTTAGGATATCCTATAAAATAACACTTGTCCAATTTGGGGCATAATTTATCATAGACTTGTCGTCAAACGTAAGTCTCACAACCCCAAATCTTCATGAAAGATATTTTGGAACTCTTCCCGGTCCATATCGTATATAGTGTCTTTATGACGACCTTAGATGGAATGCGGTTAAGTGTGAAAGCAGCAATCTCTAGAGCATGTCCCTAGAAAGAAGTAGGAAGATCGATTTGACTCATCATCGATCGTACCATATCTAATAACGTATGATTTCTCCTTTCTGATACACCATTCCATTGTGGTGTTCCAGGTGGAGAGATGATCTCACACCCAACGAGATGTTCATGAAACTCTTGGCTAAGGTATTCCCCACCTTGATTTGATCAAAGCATCTTAATACGCTTACCAAGTTAGTTTTGTACTTCATTTTTGAATTTTTTGAACTTTTCAAAAGATTCTGACTTATGTCTCATTAGATACACATAACCGTATCTATTAAAATCATCAGTAAATGTAATGAAGTAATGATAGCCTCTTTTAGCTGCTATTCTGAAAGGGCCGCATACATCAGTATGTACAAGTCCTTATAAGTCATTAGCTCTTTCACCGTGTCCACTAAATGGAGTCTTTGTTATCTTGCCTTGAAGATAAGATTCACATACCTTATATGATTCAAAATCAAATGAGTCCAAAAGTTCATCCTTATGAAGTTGGGATATGTGACTCTTATTTATGTGACGTGACAATGCCAGAGATATGTTTGGTTCAAATTATTAAACTCGAACCGTTAGTATTTATGTTATAGATTGGGTTGTCAAAGTCTAAAACATGGAGTCCATTCACAAGATGTGCACTACAATAAAACATTTCATTGAAATAAACAGAACAACATTTGTCCTTTATTACAATGAAAAACCTTTCTTGTTCAAGCAAGAAACAAAAATAATATTCTTAGTTAAGGCAGACACATAACAACACTCTTTAAGTTCTAAAATAAACCCAGTGGGCAAAGATAAGGAATATGTTCCTACAACTACAGCAACAACTCTTGTGCCATTACATACTTATAGGTCCACTGCACCCTTTGTTAATGATCTACTATTTCTCAACCTCTACACATTAGTACGAATATGAGATGCACACTCGATATCTAATACCCATGAAGAAGAAATAGATAGATTAACTTCTATAACATGTATACCTGAGGCAGAAGCCTCACTTTTCTTCCTTTTCAGCTTCTAGGTGCAACTTACAATTCCTCTTCCGGTGTTCGGTCTCACCATAGTAGAAGCAAGTTCCTTCCTTAATAACTCCACCTTTGGATTTCAATGCATGAGTCTTGCTCTTGCCTTTGGCTTGTGTCCTATCCTTATTTTTAGACTTCTATTTGCCTTTGTCCTTTTGCACAATTAAAATAGTACTTGGTTTTGCCTTCTCAAGGTTGAGTTCAGCAGTTCTCAACATGCTCAACATCTCAGACAATTGTTTGTCAATTTCATTCATGTTATAATTTATGACAAATTGACTATAGCTCTCGGGCAACGACTATAGAATTAAGTCAATGGCCAATTCTTTGCCTAGTGGAAATCCCAACCTTTGTAGATTCTCCACATACCCGATCATTTTGAGCACATAAGGCCCTACGGGACTTCTTGCATTCTGCATTGAAATAGAGCCTTGAAGATCTCAAATCTCTCATGCCTTGCTTGTCCTTGATATAGTTGTCTAAGATATTCAACTATATCATAAGCATCCATGTTCTCATGTTGCTTCTGATGCTGGCGAACATAAGGCATGATACATCTAATGCATTATCATGATGCTTCTTATAAGCATCCCTATCAGCACTATTTTCAAGTTTCGGTACCAATCTAGGAAGTTAGCTTCATTGAGCTTGTCCTTATCAAGGACAGATCTAGTGAGAGTGTATTCGACGTACTAGACGACATAGTAATCTACAACAATAAAATGTAGAAATAAGTATCATATTTAGATCATTTAATTAGACCTTTAATTAAATAATTCTCTCACTGAATTCTAAAGCTTGGTAGTAGCAAGTCACTACTAGCTCTAAACCCAAAAGTAAAGACATTCAAATGAGACAAGATCCACTTTATACCTCATCTTTAGCGTAGACGATGGGCGCATGGTCTCTTTGGCGTAATGGTATTCTCAGGAACTGACGACCTGGGGTTTACCCCGCCATATGCCTATGACCTGTGTACCTGTATGAACCTCCCTCCATATCCGTGGGGCCAGCACTAGGGGGCCGCTAAGGTAGCGGATCTACCTTGAGTTAGCTTTGGCTAATCGCCCAAGACTTGTATAAATTAGGTAGACAACGTATACCAATTGAACAAGATCCATATTATACCTCATCTTGAATTAGCTTTGGCTAATCGTCCAAGACTTAGTAGAACTTAGGTAGACAATGTTTACCAATTACATCCTATGTAACTTTTGTATCTTTAGGTGAACAAGACTATTTGTTCGGTTGCCCATCTTATGAAGTCCATAGTATAACTCATCTTGAGTTAACTTTGGCTAATCGCCCAAGACTAGTATAATTGAAATTACATCGTATGGATTATGCCTCTAAGTTCTCAATCTAATTGAAGTAACTTAGTTAAGTCACACCCAAAGTTCAATAGTCGAACATCACAATTGTCCTGTCACACTCTACCAAGATAAACACTTTGCTTTGGCAAAAAATGATCGAGATAGTAGTGAGTAGCGAACTTTGGTAAGCATATGAAAATGACCTAATTACGATAGCTACACATGCATCATATACATTTATGGCATATGATAGCATACATCAACATATACCCTAATTAAATGTGACACGGTTATGACCCCATAAACTACGATCTTCTCAAGCCAATGAGAAGATCGAAAGGTCAACCTAGGTCCAGCGTTGCCGGAGAGTTAACGCAACGACGAAGAAACAATAAAATAAATTAATAGAAACAAAAAATAACAACTTACCTGAAGCACGCCGCGATGAGAGAAGACGAAGAATCTGTGATGAAAGAAGACGAAGCACCTCGACAAATCCGATTTAGTATTAAAAACCTAAAATACCTAGGCCCGCCGAGTCTGCCGAAGCCTGCGATGGCCGCCGAAGCCCATCGAGGATCGCTTAGGCGGCCCAACCGCCCAAGTCTTCCACCTGGCTGGTTTCTGGCGCGGCCTGCCGCCACACAACGCCTAGGCGGCCGCCTAGGGCGATATTTTGAACACTGGGTTTGTGTGAGCTCAACTCTAGAAGGCCGGAGGATCACCTAAGCGACTGGAGAAGACGCCGGACCGTCAGCACATGGCCGACCGATCCGGGCGCCCAGACCAGTTAGCCCAAGTGCTCGGATTGTCCATACCATTGGTCGGAGCCCGAACTAGACGGTACGGGCGCCCTGACCACCAAGGTGCCTAACAGTGCCTCGTCACAGTGTCATTGCTGTGGATCACCTTCGGGTCCACGTCAGCAACGGTTTGCGCGCCCAGACATGGTCCAGGCACTCAAACATCGAAAAATTTGATCTCCAAGCTATTGCGAAGCCGTTGCGTGGAGATAAAGTTTGCCTCGTTGGATGCCTGGAGAGGGTCCAGGTGCCCGAAAATACCACGTCAGCAAACGGCTAGTTTCGACAAACGGGTTATAAATAGAGTTCTAGCCTTCTTCATTTCACAACAACACTTGTACTTTGAATTATTCTTTTCTGTTTTTATTGTTCTGTGCTTTCAACGTTTATAAGAGGCTTCTCTACCTATGGCAAAAGGAGATTTTTAGTACACTTTATTTGTTTTGGATTAACAACCTCTCCAGTTGTAACCTAAAATCAAATAGCCTCTTTTCATTTCTATGCAATTTATTTCTATTTTTCTAACCGGTGTTTATTAGTTAAAGTCGAAAGTTGTGAGAAGGATGTATTTGTAATTTTAGACAATTCACCCCCTCTTGTCGGCTGCACCGGGACCAACAACTATTGCTAATAGTGCGCTTAATATTGATTAGGAAATTAAATTTTTGAGAAATCAAACACTTATACTCAAGTGCCCCACTATCCTATACCTTGAATCAATGCAATCCCAGATTTATTGTGACAATCAATCAAGAATATTTCCTTTATAGAAAGCTAGTACCTTTATTAGGTAACATTATTTATGTCAAATAAGAGGTATCATTTTTTTACTTTTATATAATACAATGTATTAAATGAGTTTATTCATGGTTTAAAATCCCAAACTGTATCGAAGTTTAGGTTTATGACCGAATGATATAGTTCGTTGTATCGTGCCAATATGGTTTCGATATTTTTTAAATATAAATATATTAATTAAAAATAAAAAAATAAATCTACATATTAAAAATTTAAAAAAAATAAAAAAAATTATTTTTTTTAAAAGGAAAATATGAGATTATTGCGTCTATATATAGTAAATAAATAATATATGAAATTAATGGGATAATTTTATTAGACTTTGATAAAGCCGATTTAGATTATCATATATATATATATATATATACATATATATATGAGTTGATTGAAATTGTTAGCCTAAGTTCCAATTTATTTTTTTTTCTTCTTTTTTTGTCAACATGCGAGTGTCCTTACTGCGACCCACAAGCTTATAGGCCCGTTGCGACCAACAAAGTCCCTTTCGTGACCCGTATTGGTCATGGTGGCCTTCACACCCTAGCGAAGGGCTTACGCGGGGTGCGACACCCTCTGTGTTCCCCGGGGAGGGTCGCCACGAAGTCGTGGCATCCTCTACCACCTCGTAGCACCCTTGCGATCGTGGTACCAGTATGTACTGATACTGACCAATGCCCAAACAATGAATACTGCCTGTTTCAAGCTACACGGCTTGGTTTTTCAACCCATGAGTTTATTAGAAAAAAATAAATCAACTAGTTGAATAATTAACTCAGAAAATAATGAGATGTATAATTTATACATTCTACCAATTTCCTATTCTCTAGCAATATTTATGACCCATATACTAGATTCCTTGCTTGTTGAACTAGTTGATCTGATTCAGTTTTAAAAACATAGATTTCATATAGTATTTAGTTCCTATTGAGTAGATGAAATGAACTTTGTGATTTGCTAGATTTAAGCAAATTATTACAAACATTGGTTAGTTAATCATAAGAACACATACTCTTAAATTCTTTCTTGTGTCCAATGGTCTTACACTCCCATCCAACTAAACTTACATTCATGGAGAGGGAGTAAACTGAGGGAAAAAAACATTTTCTTTGTCAATCAAACACAATGGGCTGCTAAGTTGGCCTCAGATAATATTGTCTACCTCAACTATTAAACATGCAAGTTTCAATTTTGATCGTTTAACTAAAAACACATAACTACAATGACATATAGTTGCAGTACCAGACTAAAATCTTTTTTATCAACAAAAAGGAAACTAATTTATGCCAACACGCTAACTTGTGATCTACCCTACCCATGCCAACCAACAAAATTACATATGAAAACACTGAATGTACCTCTAATCATTATCAGTCAATAGTACTAGCCCAAATTTACTTAATAACCAGTTATGCTCCATGAATCAACTAATATTAATGTAATAATAGTAACTAGTATGGTTTCAACAATTCGTTGGGAGCAAACATATCTAAATATATTACCTGTGTGCTCTTCATTTCAGACTTGAATTTTGATAAATTAGATTCTTGAACCATCTCAATCTATATATATACCAAATAAATTATCAGTTTTTACAAACAAAGTCATAATAAACCGTAAAAAATCTAAATAATAGGTCACAAACCTTATCCATCTCAGACTTTGACATAAAAGACTGTGCCACATTTTCTAAACTATCATTCAAAACTTCTGTAATAGTTGAAGTGATAGCTTCTGCTTGTTTAGTTGGCAACCCTTGTGCCTCCAATCTTCTAACCTGCAAAACAAAAGAAACAAAAAAAAAAAATCAAACATTTACCGCGCAAACAGACTAAGAATCACTAAATAAATATAAAATCATACCAAAGCCAGAGTGTCTACAAGGTAAGCCCGATTTCCATTAGTTTTAACGAGCTGTGAAGAAAAATGCCGCAATAAAAGAGTATGATCGGGGAAATGTAAATCCACGGATGCTTGCATAGGCCTCATCAAAGACCAACAACGGAATCCTAAATCAGTGCTTCCTCTCCTAAGTGACGCGGGTAACATAGGGTTAGACGGAATAATTTAACGTTAAAAAAAAGTAGGGATTCCCCTAATCCCTCCTTGGCCGGTGGCGCAGACAAATCTAATCCGGGGAAGTCACAGGGCGTGCTTTGCTAGCCTCGATGGGGAGATCCGGTGGCGGCGACGATATTGAGGGATGGAATCGTGCTCTCTGCTCAGGGCGAGGTTGCGCGTCGCAAATGGAAGGCGATGGTCGGATTCGCGCAAGGTAGAAAAAATGGAACTGTGATTTCAATTCAAACCATCCTAATAAAAGGACTCGGCTGAACCGTCGGTTCGGGATGTAAAAGTTCATTTACATATCCGCACGCTGCACCTACCTACGCGCGACCTCCACCATCCAATCAAATAAGGCAATCTTTGAAATACAATATGGGTAATAACGTGGGGTGATTTTGGTGAATACCAGTAAATGTTAATTTTATTTTAGATGTTGAAGTCTGACTTTTGCTTTTCACAATTAGAGGAGAAGATAGCTTTCGAACTTCCCCCACTTCTCCTTCTTGCACGAGTTACTCAAAGATTTGGATCTACCCATCCATTCTGAATTTTCACTCTCTCAATCGGAGAACGGAGAAAGGGAAAGATTTAGCAGTTGGAGGGGGGAAAAGGTGGGGCGGAAACACGATTTAGGGCATGGCGGTCGTGGCGATACATCAGTTCGCGCAGTGCATCACCTGCCACGCATGGAGTCCTGATCGATCCAGTAATTATTCATTCATGCTCCGTTTAGGAATACATTCATTTCCTTTCATTCTAGATTTCATCTTCCGGGAGATCCGGGAATAGCCTCCCATCACGGGAGCGTCTGCTATAGCATTAGTTTTCTTTTGGTTAGTCATTCTTCCCTTTTGGCAGCTGCCTCTATGATAATTTGCGAATCGATGCTAATTGCTGACCTACCCCGATTATCTTATTGGTGCGTCTTTTGCCTTGTGGGTCTCCATCTTAAGGGGATGAGATAGCAATTGACTCGCGCGATTTCCCTGGTGGAAATGCTTTTCTTTTTCACCTAGTGTTTTTGCTTCAACCATGGTGCATGAAAAGCCGGTTTCTTTTTATCTCATCTAAAGGCTAATGTGCCTACTTTGTTTTTCTTCTTAGAGTAAATGGAATATGCATGCCTCGTTGTTTCTCATGGATATCATGTTTAGCCCCAAATAACTGGCTTAGTAAGAGAAAATCTCAAATTGTTCATTTTTTGTTTGCAATATTTGGTTCATTCCTTGATGTGTTTTTTTTCATTATTATTTATGAGCACCTTTAGCATTTTTGAGACTATAATGGTTCAAAAAAATCAATTCAACGTTGTAAACAGGACAAAACCTCAGACCGCTTTACGTGAGATTCATTTCCCAAGTACCAAATTAATACACTCATGGACTCATGGAAATCTGAGTGTCTGGTTGTTTTAATTTTTTTTTATTCTGCTGATGGATTAAAAACTATTTAATTGATTTGGATGGTACTAGTGATGATTGTTGTATACATCTGAATGAAAGATAATATTAATGTAGTCGACTCAAATAGTTGGGACAAATACAATTCAATGATGATATATCAATTGCATGATATATAATTTTAAATGACTTGATTATGTTGGGATATTAGTGCACTTGGACAATGTTGATTGAGAAGTTTGTTAAATTAGTTAAATATTAAAGTAGCAGTGAGAAAAACTAAAAATTAGATGACAGGGATGCTACATAGTGAAGTTTTCAATCCAGCATATGGATTTAGTTGGATAAATTGGCCTTGAATACTTTTGTTATTACTCCTTAGGCCTATCAGTACTTTGATGGAAGTGCATGATAAAGGCTTTCAATGCCAAAGAGAGAATCAACAAAATGAAAAAGAAATAGAAGATACATGCAAATGTGTCCCATTGTTTTCTTTTGGATGATAAATTTATAAACGCTGGTGTGGCTCTTCTTTATATATGGATAATGTTTCCCTTCAGAATGACCATTTAATTACTAACTTATTAATTAGTAAATACTTCCTTATTAACAAAGTGTGCCTTTTATTAATTTATTTTGAAATTATACAGTTAAAAAAGTCAAACATGTTTCAAGATGTTTTTCACTTTGGAAATTTGGTTTTCTTAGTTATAAAACTACAATAGATTATAATGTAGATGTTCGATTTTGTGAGAAATTTTATGCAATATCGAACATGTTCAGTATTCTTTTCATTGATAGGCTCGAATTTCCACAAAAGAGAATTTTTTATTTCAATACTTACTCCTCATTAGTTAACAATTCTAATGATTAGATTCATATGCTTAATTCTGATAGTTAAGGTAAATGATTATTCATCAATTTTGTATTTTTCATTAAATAGGAGGTATTTCTATGTTCAAATGGTGGTGCAATGTTGTATTTTCCAATGAGAAGGTAGAACATAGGTGTGGGCCAAGTAAATCAATAGATAGTGTTGATAGTATTGGACATACAGATAGAAGTGAACTCCTACACCATTATTTCCCTTAACTTAGCATTAGTTTTGTATTCCATACTCAATGGCCTTTGGTTTATTTCTTTTAGCAACTTGCTTTATAGTAGTCATAATTTACCATTCCGATGTACAGTGGTTGCATTTTGTCCCAATAACCATGAGGTGCATATCTACAAATTCTTTGGCGAAAAGTGGGAGAGGATACATGTTCTCCAAAAGGTATTTGTCTTTGTCTACTTCCTAATATATTTGACCATCTTATTAGGACTCTTGCAACCCTTCTCCTTTTGTTTATAGTTGTGGATTTTGACTGCGAGTTTTTGGTTGGACTGTTATAAGACCTTCATTAGGGTGCCAAGTTACATGAGATAATGGATTTCAGCACATTCCAGTTATTGTAATTTGACTTACATCTTTCAGATGGTTTGATGGCGATCAAGAGATTCTATAATTAGAGGAGCTGGATAATTGGAGTGGAAGGAATATGTGGTAAATCAAAGAGAAAAGAGTTAATGCAACAAAAAATGATTTAATTGATTTGTAGAATTATGAGTTTTATAGTCTTATGTAGAGCTCAATGGAGGTATAAGATGTGTGTAATCAACCCTCGATAATTGGGAGAAATTTAGCTTGTTGATGTCGATGATTTACATCTTTTAGATATGCACTAAATGTGCATTTGTAGTCACTGAATTATTAAAATGGAAAAGGCAATGAGTTTTACTCTATAAGGTTTAAGATGCTTAAAATTGATTAACTGAAATCATGATCTTATTCATGCATATAATTTTGGAGTTGACCCAAACAATTGGGAGAAACATAGCTTGTTAATGTTTTACATCTTTTACATATGCACTTAGAAGCTTAATTCATTTCTCTAGAATGCGTTGTACTTTCACTATTGTTATCTTACCCCCACATTTTTATAATCATTGTCAATTAACCCTTCTGTCATTAACAAGTGTGGGATGAATTTGCCATTAGCATTTTTTCCTTCTGAATTCATCTGCTCCACTATTGTTACTGCAGAGGGGTAAATTGACAACCCTCATGAAATTGTGAAGGGTAAAAGAACAATATTGGAACTATAGGGGCCATTTTGAAAAACAAAGTAATAGTCTGGTGGCTGAATGGAATTTTCTCTGTATTTATATTGCCAGTCCTTGTTTATATTGCCATTTTGAATGTACTTTTATAACTCCTCGCTTAAGTCTTTTGTTACATGTCTTTGATACTGTTTATGATATTAAAACTGCATCCAAACTGAGCAAGGATGCAAAAAAAGGGTATGGAAGACCAATGAATTGTGAGAAATATTGACAGATATGGGCCAAATTGTAACTATTGATGATTTTCTCTATTTAATGTTTTGAATGTAAAGTGTTTGTTGTCTGAGTCCAATGTTCATAGCCTTGCTTCCCTGTCCTTGTTTTTACAGCATGATCAAATTGTATCTGGAATAGATTGGAGCATAAAAACTAACAAAATTGTAACTGTTTCGCATGATCGTAACTCGTAAGTATATTTTTATAATACTTTTTTATATTTTTTTGCATGATAGATAAGAATATAATCTAGATTTTGTTATTTTCTATGCTTCATATTTTAGATATGTATGGAATCAAGAAGCATCAGAGTGGGTGCCCACCCTTGTCATTCTCAGGCTTAATCGTGCTGCACTTTGTGTCCAATGGAGTCCAAAAGGTACTAGGATAAGATAGCATATTTCAATGTTTTCTTAGTTTTTCCATTACTGATGATGAATGTTTTGTTGGTCATTTCTACGTGGAGATAAGTGATTTAGTTGCCTTCATAGTGTTTTAAATTTATTTGTTTATTTATTTTGACAACTGGACCTATTTGAAACACAAGATTGAAAAATGTTACCATCAGTATAACATAATTTCTAGTGCAGCTTCTTGAATTTCATTATTGATGCAGAAGATTAAGTTGTTGCATTTCTTGATCTATGGTGACTTTTAGCACTTAATACCTTGTGTACTTATAAATCTTGCCATTTCTAACCTTAGGCCTCTAGACGTCTACAAAATCCATCATTGCTACTCATTGCAATTTCCAAAGTCATTTTGGTATCTTTGGTGAAAGACTTATAGTGTGAATTTTATCAACTACATGTCTAATGATTCCTAGCAAATTAGTGTTCTTCACACCAAAGTAGGCAGCTACTAGGTACATCAACTGGAGAAAGATAGTATGAGAAGGCGAGGTGCACACACCTGTAGAGAATAATTTATCCTAGAATGTATGTAAGCTTGCTCTGGGGTCTATTTTTAATGTAATATAGGTTATAGTTTTGTCATCCTGTGGAGAAAGTGGACAAACCTAAAACAGTTATTATGAGATAACAAACTTTTTGTTTAAATATTAAAGTTTTAAATATACTGTTTATTGTAGACTTGAATCAATATAAAACAGTTGCCTTTTTGTTCTTATGTTTGAAAAGACAGATTGGTGATTTTTCTGATATTTAGGTATAACTTAGTATTTGTTTTCTTACTTTTCTGACTCATCTTTGACATCTCAGAAAACAAGTTTGCTGTCGGAAGTGGTGCTAAAACTGTTTGCATATGCTACTATGAACAAGAGAATAATTGGTAATTGGCTTTCATATTTTTCCATGCATTAATGTGTTAATAAAGAACTAGTAAATTGGATGTGCATCTAATATATTCTTTGACAACCTAGTGTTCTATCTTGAAGGGGAGTCTTGGTGCAACGATAAAGTTGTTGTCGTGTGACCATGGGTTTGATTCGCGTAAACAATCTCTTGCAATGTAATGTTGCGTACAATAGATCCTTCATTGGAATCCCATATTGGTAGGAGCTTCGTGTACTGGATTGCCCTTTAACATAGTATTCTATGCTTCTTTGGACCATTTAGCTTAACATTTGCTCATTGAATTAGCGTGGGGGATCTATGATATTCATGGAATTGCATTTGATGGGTATATTCTATTCATTTTGTTTAGACTATAGCAATTTAAGTGGTGATGATAATAAACTCCCAAAGCATGTTTCATCCAAAGTGGACATCCTGGTTTTGTTTGAATTGTGAACTTTTATTTTTAGCCACCAATGCCTCTAATGCAGGGTTTGAAGTGCCAAGCCATGCTGCTTGAAACCGTCGGAATTTACCTTTCCGGTGAGAAAGTGAAACCGGCAGCAGACAAATTTCACCTTCCTCATCCGCCTGCGATGGACACCTCCGTGAAGCATCGCAGGACGACGGTAGTGAAGGCGTCGCACGATGCTTTTGGCACCATTAGAACCGTCCTGCGACGCCTCCGGCGGTAGCGTTGCGTGACGCCTCCACGAGCATTGGAAGAGTCGTGCGACGCCTCCGCCGGAAGTGTCGAGTGACACCTTTGTCGTCGGCAGAAGTGTGGCACGAGCAGCGCTCGCGGGACTCACGACTCACGGGATCACAGTTGCAAAAAGAAAAAAAAAGACTTAATTAATTAAACAATTCCCAAGTGTGTGATATTTTGAATAGGTTTTTATAAATCCTAATTAAATTATCCCTATAAAATATACAAAAATATATTTAAAATAAAAAAATTATTAATTAATATTATAAAAAATTCTTTTTTATTGTTTTAAATTTATTTAAAAATTCTAAAAAAAATTTTAAAAAATCTAATAAATTATATTTATATTCTCATAATTTTTTATTATTATTTAATAATTTTTTACTATTTAATTGATATTTTGATTTTTTTACTATTTTAAATATATAAGATTTAAACTAATAATTAATTAAATGAATAAACAATTAATTTATATAATTATGATGTATCAATTTTAATTCGAGTAATTAATATATCTTTAAATAAAACTATATTTAATTATTTTTTCTAACCATATTAAGTTGTTCAAACAACTTATATAAAATCAATATGCAAAATATCAAAACGGCACAGCACGATACCGAAACCGTATCGTTCCGGTCTGGGATCGAAATCTCGACACAGATCGAAATTTTAAACCATGCTCTAATGTGACCTTTATAAATTCTTCCATGGATAATTATTCTTGTCATACTCTAAAAAATAGCCACCTCTAGGCGGTTTCACCTAGGGATTGCTTCACCTAGTGGCTAGGCCGTCTTTGTCAAGCAACCTTTTTAAAAAGTAGTCAAAACAATTTGCCTAGCAATCCAAGTACATTTAAGGGGAAAATTATTATTATTATTATTATTATTATTATTTATAAATTGCTAGTTTATTTAAGATTAGTTATTTCTTCTATTGTAACATGATGTTATTTATAAACTAGCTATGTTCTTTGGTCAATTTAAATTATATTTATTGGCTTTATATGTTTATTTTTGATTTTTGTTTTCTTGGTTACAATGTGAAATATAAAGTATTTCCTATCGAGTATAGTGCTTGTTTATCTATTAATTATCTATACTTGTAAAGTTGATTTAATTGATTAAGGATGTTGTTTTATATATATATAGGACACTCTTAATTTAATTTTTTAACTATATTTTAATATTATTTTAATTTCAAAACTTAGGCCCTTGCTTAGGCATCTCTACCTATTCCCTACGCACTAGGCAAGAGGTTGACCGCTTGAAATCTCCTTTTAATACCTTGATTCTAATTATGTTTGTAGCTTACGTGGGTACTCATTTGGACTTCTTAACCTAACTAGGTGTTAATGTGGTGAGCATGTCCACTAACGCAAAATTAAAACTATTGACTTGGTGTAGTTTGCCCCTGCCTCTTGGATTTTTTTTCAACATGAGAACTAATAGTGTTGCGAATGATGAACCGAGTCACACTTAGCTCAGTAAGAGTTCATTTATGTCTATGATCAATATGAAAAAATAAATAAAATAAAAACAAACAAAGTTGAACATTTTTTTTAAGTTTAGCAAGATAAATGAACAAGCTTGGACTATATTGAGCTCACATTATTAATGTTTATGAAATAATAAACTTTTCGCCAAAATTGTTTTAAGTTCATTGACAATCATGTTATTTAATTTTTTTTCCAAATGTATCATAAATAATAAATATTTATATTTATAATACTTTTTTACATGAATATATTTATGATGATATTTTATTAACTGTATGTTCATAAATTGTCTATAATATATGTAAAATGAGACAATGCTGTAAGTTTTATTTGTTGGATTAAAGTTTTAATTTAAGGACATCCCTGTGTTAACTTGAACTTAGTAAATGCTCAAGCTTGGTAAGCTTTTAGTAAATAAGTTTGAACAGAAAATATTGAGCTCAGTTAACTTGGCTCAAGCTTGTTTATTTTCAAATAAATAAGCTTTAACACAGTCAAGCTTGACTGAGCTTGCTTGGTTTATGAATAACATCATCTTGTTTAGGTCCTCGACATGCCTCTTGTGTTCACCCCCACCAAAAACAATGCACTATAGCAACCCACAACATGTGACCTAGCACACCTGAGGTGCATGGTCCATGGATCTAGTGTCTCCTGCTAATTGGCTCTACCACACCCATAAAGTTGTTAATGAAGAGAAAAGGCACACTTTAATTTGTTGTGAGATGCAGATCTCATGAACCTATTCTCCTCCACTGCTCCACTCATTATTCCACTCTTGTCTGTTACCATTTCTAGTCTTTGGAGACTAAAGGGAGCACCTGTATACTACTAGCGATATTAGTAAACTTGTAGTTTGGTAGATCAAAGCAATAACCTTATTTTTGATTCTTCTCATCCCGAATCACATTGCAGTAAAACTGTTACTCTGATATCTGTTGTCAGTGAATTATTGCATCAAGATAGAGCTATTAACAAGGTTGATACTAAGAGTATATTTGGTGCATTGTACGATGCAAAACATGAAAATCTAGAGAACTGTCTAGTTTTTTTATTCTGTTCGTTAAAACTTAATTTATTCTCATTCAGTCCTCGTTTATAGTCTAAGGTCAATGGAATTCTTAGCCATATAATGGTTCATTATCTAACCAGATTTGATCTCCTTGCTGTTAGGGGTTTGCTTTCTCTCTGAATTATTGTTTGCTTAAATTCAGGTGGGTCAGCAAGCTTATACGAAAAAAGCATAATTCCTCTGTTACAAGTGTTGCATGGCATCCTAATAATGTAAGTTTGTTATTATGTTTGCTGATATTTGTCATGCAATTTTTTCTCATCTCTTCAAGGTTATGCTCATAATACAGATGGTACTTTTTCTCTGAACATTTAGTTTTTTGCTTCCTAGGTGTATTAGTGTGACTCGTTGCTCTAAGTTATGTCATAAATGTACTATGTGGATTGTGAACATGTTGCATTATCAATATTAAATTATAGAAAATAAATCTTATATTATTTTACTAAAATAGAAAAAATGATCAAGTACAAATTATAGAGAGAGAAAGTAAGAACATATATAACTTCCTTTACAACTTTTATTTTAGCCAATTTGTAAGTGGAATCATATCAATTCAAAATGGCGAAACATTGTATAATAGATGTAACTAATTGGACGCATTTGAAAAAGATAATTCTTTTAAAATATCCATTTCAAGTAACCTTAATGAGGAACTAAATTATGCAAGAATATTTAATTTAGTTTAAGTAGCTGGGTTTGTAAGTACTAACACACTTTAAGTTTTCTTATTAATATTATATCAAAGTTTCACATATATGAAAACGCAAACAATATCTTCCATAATCCTAGACTAAAAACAAGAAAGCTGACGAAGTGCCAGCAATCCTTCCATAGCTACACTAAGAAAGTTGTTCCAAGACCCAGAACATCAAAGTCAATGTTACGTTAGTGAATGTGAACATGAAAGCAATTATGAACAATTATGGAAATGTTATACCTATAGGCACACTTCAAATGGAAAAAACGATAAGTAATACTAAGGTTTTAAGTACCAACCCATGCCAGTCGATATGAGAATTTATCATTCTGCTCACTGAAGCAGTACTGGCATCGCAACTCGCTTCGTGAGGTCGCAATGGCTGCCACAATCCCGTGGGAGGCTCCGCAAGGTCACGGTGGATGTTGTAACCTGGTCACCGCCTCCGGAGTCGTAACATTTTTTTAACTTTAGGCCAAATATTTTAAATAGATAATTCTTTTCTCTATTTATTTTTCCTTAATATTTTTCCCTCTTTCATCCATTAATTTTCTTCTTTGTTAATCTTTTTCCTCCTTTATTCATAATTTTTTTCCCCTTATCAATCCATGAAGGTCAATAGAGGTAAAAAAATACCACTTAAACCTCTTTATGGATGGTTTTTTTCTTCCTTTTTTTTTGCATCCATCTCTTCACAAGGTAAGTAGAGAGAAAAAAAAGACTCTTATGTAGAGAGAAAAATACCCATAATTTTGCAATTGTAGATGTCGTCCAACATTGCCAATTATTGCAGTTGAAGATTAGTAGATTAGTTTATGGAAGAATTATTTTGTTAACTCTTATATAGGAGATCATGCATGCATGTTGACTCGCATTCATGTCATGCAAAAATAAATTTTATTCACCAAAAGTAAGCCCTTAATTTCACATGCAGAGATATAGTTAGCATCGCTAATCATTGACATTCATAGATGAATTAGTTCATGCAAGCCATGCATGCAAGCCATGCATGCAAGAATTAAATCTTGAATTTATTTTGTCATTAACATGTAGGAGATGTTGATCATACACATGTAGGGATCATGCCGGCGTGCACATGCACACATCTTTAAATCTGTTTTGATCTTAGTGTCAATAGCATGCTTGATTTTGTATGGAGATGTTTACCTATTCACCCTTGTAACTTTGAAAGTGAGTTAGTGACATGGTATGTGAATAAATTAAACTTGGAAACAAATGAGCCACTGCTCACTATTGGTTAGTCATGCAACATTCGATTGAAAGCCATCGTGCTCTTTCAATCTGGGGAACGAACGGTCTCTCAACTTCTTTCATCGTGTCAACAATCTAATAGTTCCAAAGCAGTGATCTAAAAAACAATGAAGTAACTTGTCTCAATTTGCAAGTGGCTCAACTTATCTCGATTTGTTGGCGACACAACTTGCAACATTTATTCGGCAAGTCATAAATGACAGTCATCACCGTGAAGGAGGCAGTTTCGCTATCCCATTTCTCCATCCTATTTGTTACGTTCACGAGAGGGGAGGAGAGAGATGTATTTCTTTTAATTTTTTCATTGATTAAAAGAGGATACTATACTTTCTATTTAATTGAAGATTGAAGTGACACTTTTTATACCATCAATGACGGAGATGTTGCCATGTGTTGTCAGAGTGAACCTCGAAGTGTACCTGAATACTTAAGTTTTAGCATTTATAATATAATTAGAGCATTCTTGAATTTAATGTTGAGCTTTAAGAATCTTATAGTTGATGGCATAGTTTGAAATTTCATATCATGTCAGTCGACACTAGCTAAACATACCATTTCAATAAATTAACAAAATTTGATCTTAATTGACATGCGTAATCTATATTGTGTAGCTTGTGTTTTGACACATTGCACACCTTTTAGCATGAGTCGAGATAAATTCAAGTTTATTATCCTTTTGTTGTTTGCTTCTTTAAAATTCTATAGCAATTGATTATCAAATCTCTACTGTATTATTTTATAAGTAAACAAATGAACGGGAAGTTTATTAAGAAGTAAAACTTATATGAATTCTTCTTGACACATGAATTAAAATAAAAATGAGTAAATTTATTTTTAATTCGATTTTAAAATTAATATATCTTGTTAAAAAATAGAAAATCTATAGATGATAAAATGAGTAAAACCCATCTTAATTCTTCTTGAGATACTTTAACAGGTGCCCAAATTTGTCTAGGATTAATACATTTTATTGCTACAAAAAAGTTATTCAATTAGCTATATGCTTGGTATAGCTTTATTTTAATAAGTAAATAAATTAAATAAAAGTGTATTAAAGAATAACACCCATTTAAATTAAATCTACACATGGTATGATGCATGCCAAAGCTCAGAAGTAACACAAAGCGAAGCAGTGTCAAAGCTGTACTATTTCAATCAGAACTCCAATGTGGAATCATATTTTAAACTTTCTTTTTTCATCTTTTTCTTCATCCCTTTTTCTGGCTCTAATTTGTTGCCGACACTATAATTTGACACTCCGGCATGGTATCTAAACCATCTCATTGAGGTGAACATCAAAGCTTTCTACGTAGAATGTGATTTAAAACCTTTGATGGTAGCTGAAAGTTCATTATTTGGAAATACATGAGTGGACGGCTAGACATTTTCTTTTGGTTTTGGTATATCATTAATTTTTATTCTTTTGCTGTGAACATTAAATAAGCTATAAAGAATGAGAATATTGAATTAAAATCTTAAGCTTAGGTTAGAAATCAAATAAGGCAACATAAAAGGGTTCAAAATTCACACATATTGATGCAACACAAAAGATAAATAATCTTATAAAATTATTATCAGTTAAAATATTGATTAATATGGGAAAATTCAGACTCCAACCTTGATAAACTTGTAAATAAACTAAAAACAACAAGAAAAGGAATAACTATAAAGGGTAGTCTAGTGCACAATGTTTCGTGCAAGGTGCCACTTAAGGGTCAGATCATATTGGATCTATTGTACGCAGTCTTACCTTGCATTTTGCATCATGACAACAACTTTACTATTGCACCAAGGTCCCCTTCAAGAAAAGAAATAACTATACCTAATAAAAATTAAACTAGGAAATAAATCAAATTACAAATAACAAACTATCAAACCATCCAAATCAAATCAAATTTCTACCAAAACTTCTCTATAATCTATATTAGATTAACAACTTAGAGACTTTACCAACCAAATTAAATCAAACTTCTACCAAAACTTTTCTATAATCCTAAATTAGATTAACAACTTGAAAGCTTCCTTTAAGATCTATTTTCCTAAGAGGCGAACAAGAAAATAAGGGAGTAAAAGAACCAGAGATAAAGTGATCATCAGTTCTGTACGTCATATTGGATAGCTACATAAGATATAAGAAGATCAAGAAAAATTTAAAATTTGTCATTCCTTATCCTTTGTGTGTGAAATTTTTGCATATTTGAATGATGTGCAAAATGACTATATGTTGATAATGAAAGAGTGTAAGAACTAAGAAGAGAGGCATATATGAAAATTCTTAGTATACCTGTGTTTTCAGAATGTTACAGCTAGATGGTCCTGATATTCTAAACCAATAGCTTAAAGACTGTTATATAAAAAAACAAATTATAGCTTCATGTCAGAGAGAAAGAAATGCTAATTATTAGTTTTTCTGATATCAGGCAATCACCATATCTTAGCATTGATTTTGGAACACTTGGCATAGCATTTAGACTTCTATATTCATATCATATTGCCAGAAAATTTTATGTATTCTAAAATTGCTAGAGGTTTATGCTTGATTTTGCATGTCCATGTCATTGTTATGAATTCAGTTACATTGTGGCCAAGAAACATGTAAAGAGGGGAAGGTGTGCTTAGAACATCTGGCATCTTGCTATATTAGCACATCTTAGGGAATCTACAGCATGCCTATTGATATTTATTTACTTTTGAAACAAAAAGAACCTTGATGGCTGTCATCATCAAGTTTCAGAGCTCGATTGACTCCAGCTATGATTACAGATTCTTCTTGCAACAACATCTACTGATGGAAAATGTAGGGTGTTTTCTACTTTCATCAAAGGTGTGGATTCAAGGTCTGTACAGTGCTCAGTGAAAATATATATCTTTATTTTAAATTGGGTGACAATTACTTGAATTTGTTTGATTGTAACAGAGACTCAGGATTAAATTTTTTTCCTTGGAAAGGATCAGGTGCTTCTGGTGATGTAAAATTTGGAGAGGTTCGTTATTTAGTTATTTTATTCACTAGATTGATTAGTAAATTTTGAGGTTATTAAAATATGTCCAGTTACTACTATAGTGCCTGATTGATAATTATCTTTCTCATGGATGTTTTTGTGGGAGTACGGACATTGCAGAAAGATTTATGTGCAAGTACTTTTGTAATCTAGTTGTTTTGGTGAACTTGTTATTTATTTATCTATTTATTTTTGATACATACTGAAGGCTTCTTGGCGTGCATTGACAGATTGATCTTTTCTGTCCAACCAGCACTTAGCATGTGGCATCTCTTGAATTTGAATATGTGGAATGAATTACCTTAATCTATGGCTGGATTTACCTTATTCTATAGCTGCATCAATTATTTTGCATGCATTGAAGGATTCATCTTTGCTACCTAACTAGATCTTGGCATGTGGTATCTCTTGAATTTGAATTTATGGTATAAATTACCTTAGTCTGTAGTTGCTACTTGTAACAATAAAAGTACTGACAAATTAAATTAAAGGCACACATTATTGGTTTTGGTCCATTCAATTTTTTTGTTGACTTGTCCAAATATTTAGGGCAAATTTCTTAAAGGGTGCACTCAAAGTTGGGAATTTTCCTAATGGGCGCCCTAAGCTTCATGTCTTTCTAAAGGGCACATTTGAAGCTGGGGTTTTTCGAATGGGTGCCTTGAGTTTCATTTCTTTCTAAAGGGAGCACTTTCTACTATGAAATCCCCGCAATACCCTTAGTTCAACCGGCCACTCTTGCACAAGAGGCATCACCACTTTGATGCACCTAAATGCAGCAGGACACAGAAGTAAGTCCATAGTTGGAATCAACATCATCTCACAAACACAGCTATGCGCTTACTTTAGGATTTCATGCAAATGAATAAATAAACCACCTTGATAGTCTTAAACATATCATAATGCAAAAGTAAGACTACAGTTGAAATCAATGTTGTCCTAGGAACACATCCATGCTTGTTTGTATTTCATGCACTACTGTGTCAATATAAAGGTACAATCACAATTGAAATCAGTGTCTTCATAGAAATGCGTACATACCCATTTGTATTTCATGAACAGCAAGACCACCAAGTGATTTGGCCAGAACCACCTTGATGGCCTAAAATAACTCCTTTTAACTTGAAAAATATTTTCAAATAGATCTCACTCCTATAAATTCTAAAAAAAAAAGAAGGGTTGGGGAGGTTATAGTTAGAGTATAATATATGTAATAATGTCTATAGGCTCTAAACCCCCTTCTATTTTTCTAGGAATTATTCTATTCCAGAATCAATTAAAAAAATTAGGATGGTTTACATTATGGAAGAAAAGAATGGATATATCTTTATTCTATATTTCATCGAACTCCTTTTTTGTGGCTGCTGCACAGCTTCTTATTTATGTGGGAGTCATAAATGTCTTAATTATATTTGCGGTAATGTTCATGAATGGTTCCGAATATTCTAATGATTCATATTTTTATACCGTTGGAGATGGAGTCACTTCACTGGTTTGTATAAGTATTTTTTTTTTTCACTGATTACTATTATATCAGATACATCATGGTATGGAATTATTTGGACTACAAGATCAAACCAAATTATAGAACAGGACCTAATAAGTACCGCTCAACAAATGGGGATTCATTTATCGACAGATTTTTATCTTCCCTTTGAACTAATTTCAATAATTCTTTTAGTTTCCTTGCTCGTTTGTATTTCATGCACTACTATGTCAATATAAAGGTACAATCACAATTGAAATCAGTGTCTTCATAGAAATGCGTACATACCCATTTGTATTTCATGAACAGCAAGACCTCCAAGTGATTTGGCCAAAACCACCTTGATGGCCTAAAATAACTCCTTTTAACTTGAAAAATATTTTCAAATAGATCTCACTCCTATAAATCCAATGATATTCATAGTTGTACAAAAAGATAAAAGTTTAAGCCCTAAAAAAAAATCAATAAAGAAAAAAATTTACATTCATAACATTAAGAGAAAATGCACCCATTGGGAAGAAATGAAACTTCTGGTGCGTCCATTGAGAAAATTGTCAATATTTAGTCTTATTATATATGCATTATAATTGACGGTTGATTTTAGAACATACTATGAGGTTTGTACTCTTGCTTTGGGTGCTAGGTATGCTTTTATGCTATTATTATGGAAATTCAATTGTTGTCAACAACTAGATTTCTCAATAATGACCTTTGACTCTGCTCCTGCAGCAAACTTGATTGTCATGACTTAGGCTAAGTTTACTAGAGCATAAAAATAGGAGGGGAGGGAAGATACGCATAGTAAATACATGGAGCATGAATCATTCATGTGTGTCCCCTGTAAACCCTCCTTTAAATATATGGATGAGGTCTTTTAGTTATCTTTTGTTTAGCTACATTACATCCAATTATATTGTAAAAGAGACTGTAATGTTTTCCTTGATTGATTCTATCATGCATAAATAACTTGTTAGTAACTTGTATACTACATGGATTTTACATGGTGATCTATGTATGTATTATGATTATCCTTCTATTGCCCCCCAGATGATGAATTTTAGATGATTATTCTCTGATGATTGTTGTTTCTTATTTGCAAGATGGAAGGTGTATATCAGATGATAATTGAGAGAAGATAGGTGGCATGATTTGAATATGTTCAAAATTGATAAATGGATTTGGCAAGTGGATAAAACAGACTTAGGCGTAAGTGGGTAAAGGACAACAAATATACATGTGCCTTCAAATACATAATTAGCTGCAATTTAAAGGATTACATATAACTTCTGATGTAGCATTACATAGAGCTCAATGGTGGATACAACTGGCTGAACCTATTTTTTCTTCTTATTCTAAAACTCTGTCAAATTTGTTAGGGCCTTTGTTAAAGATTTTGTAGTTAGACATTGGTTAAAGATTCTCTCATAATTTGATCCACTGTTGCTGTTCAGTGAAAGATAAAAACTGGACCATTGTTTCGTCTGGCTGGACCATAATCTTAACTTGTAGGAACCATGAGCCAAAAAAAAGGTTGTTTCATAGACCCAATAACAGGAGCCTCTTATCACAATAAACGATATAACAGATAAGAAATAGTTCATGCTATATTGAGAAGTTTGCTGACCTTTGGCTATTTAAAGCTTTGAAGATTCATTTACATAATCTTAATATTTATGTTGATATTTTTCTTGTATTGTTGTAAGCAGCAAATTGCCCAACTTGATCTTTCTTTCACATGGGCATTTGGTGTGAGGTGGTCTCCAAGTGGAAACACCTTGGCATATGCAGGTGAGAACTGTTAAATATACTTTGATATGCTTATTCTTTATTTGTGGCTGGCAGTTTTTATTCAGTATAACATTTTTTTTAGTTACTTTGAAGATTTCTTTTTAATGAAACTTAATAAATATTTTTGTTCTTTTCTCTTATTAGCTGGATCTCCAAAATTTGCATGTGTCGCATTATTTTATTGGCAGTGATTTTATTAGTTAATTATATTTTCTAGCTGAAATTATATTTTCTCTTTCTTACACGTCTTATTCTTTTTTTAATGAGTGTTACTAATGAAGTAACCATTGATCCGACTAAGGCTGGATAGTTGGAATATGAAGGAGCATTCTAAGTCTTATAGAGTAGTTATGTGCTAATTAGAGATGAGGATGTTGAGATGAAGTTGTTGGATTATTAAAAATGTTAAAAAAAATACTATTCTGAGAGCCATTAGGTGACTCTTTAATTATGGATACAACAACAACAACCAAGCCTTATTCCACTAAGTGGGGTCGGTTATATGAATCCTTTTACGCCATTGAACTCTATCTCCTAATATATCATTATCTATACTTAAATAAATTTTATCTTATTTTACTATTGCTAACAAAGTCTTTTTTGGTCTTCTTCTTCCTCGTTTGATATGTGTGACTGAAGTATTTATTAGTCGTCGAAGTACATGTTCGTACCATCTTAAATATGTCTCTCGAAGTTTTTCCTCAATAGATGCAACTCCGACTTTCTCTTTAATGCTCTCATTTCTTATTTTGTCCATTATCATATGTCTACACATCCACCTTAACATCCTCATCTCTGCAACTCTCATCTTTTGCTCATGTGTTCGAGTCATAACCTAACATTCATCTCCATATAACATAGCAGGTCTAACTGCGATTTTATAAAACTTACCTTTAAGTTTTAGAGGTATTTCGACGCTCCCCTCCATTTCAACCATCTTGCTTGTATTTTATGTAAAACATCTCTCTCAATCCCTCCATTATTTTGCAAAAATGATCCTAAATATTTAAATCTCTCGGTTCTGGGCAACTCATCTTCTCCTATCTTAACAATTGTCTCATTACTTCTAATATTGCTAAACTTAAATTCCATATATTCTGTCTTTAAGCTACAAACCTTAAAATCTTTCCCTTATAGTGTTTTATCATTAGCATTTTCTAAGTCAATGAATACCATGTGTAGATCTTGTTTTTGCTCCCGATATTTTTCAATTAATTATTTAAAAAGATGTATAGTTTCTATTGTTGACCTTCCAAGCATGAAAACAAATTGATTTTTGGTCACTGGTCTCCTTAATCTTTTTTCTATTACTTTTTCCCAAAATTTCTTGATATGACTCATTAGTTTAATACCTCTATAGTTTGTACAATTTTGTACGTCTCCCTTATTCTTATATAAGAGAACTATAATACTTATCCTCTATTGATCAAGCATTTTTTTTCCTTTTCAATATAGTCGTTTCCTAGGCACTTCCATACCTCTATCGGAATATCATCTGGTCCATCGGCTTTTCCATTGTGCATCCCAAGTTTGTTCTACTTCTGAAGTTTAAATTCTACGATAAAAATTAAAATTTCTATTCTCATTTGACCTACTTAAATTACCTAAGTTAAGTTGGTCATCTAAACCTTCATTAAAAAGTTGATGAAAATACCTCTTCCACCGCTCTTTTATTTCTCCATCATTTACTAATACTCTATTACATTCATCTTTAACACATTTTATTTGAATAAGATCTCTTGTTTTCCTTTCTCTCACTTTAACTATTCTATAAATGTTTTTTTCCCCTTTTTTGTATTCAATTTTTGATATAATCGTTCAAAAGTTTCATTTTTTGCTTTACTCACTATTTTCTTAGCTTATTTCTTAGGTATTGTATATTTTTTTTTAAGTTTTCCTCGTTCTTACAAATATATAATTCCTTATAAGCTATTCGTTTTTCTTCACTTTCTCTTGTACTTTCTCATTCCACCATCAAGATTCCTTACTTAGTGGTGCATGTCCCTTTGACTTACCGAGTACACTCTTAGCTACTATTTTCAACTTTACTACCATCTTATCCCATACTGTATTAGAGTAATCGTATATTTCACGAATGCTTGTACTTCTATCTTTTTAAATATATTTTACTTTCCATTCTTTAACTTCCACCACTTAATTCTAGGAGTCATATATATTTTCTTTCTATTGATACTATATTTGAGGCGTATATCCAATACTACTAACTTATGTTAGGTAGTTAAGTTTTCTCCATGGATGACTTTGCAATCTTTACAAATCTTTCTATCCTTTTTCTTAACTATAAGAAAGTAAATTTGCGATTTATTATTCCCACTTTTGAATGTGACTAAGTATTCTTCTCTTTTCTTAAAAAACATATTAACTAATATAAGGTCATATGCTATCACAAAATTTAATATAGTTTTCCCTTCCTCATTTCTCATTCCAAACTCATAACTCTCATGTACCCTCTCATATTCCTCATTTTTCACTTCAACATGCCCATTTAGATCATCTTCTATTAAAATCATTTCATTTGGTGGAATATTTTGCAATATTTCATCTAAGTCGTCTCAAAACCTTGATTTGGTAGTTTCATCTAATCCTACTTGCGGTGCATATATGTTAATTATGTTCATAGTTTCTTTCGCCACTATTATCTTAAGGGCTATAATTCTATCCTCTTTTCTAACTACTTCTACAATTTCATCCTTTAACGAACTATCTACAATAATACCCACTCTATTTCTTGCTTACTCTTTCCAATGTACCATAACTTAAAACCCGAGTTCTCTATCATCTTTGTCTCCTCGCTTTCCTATTTTGTCTCTTATACACACAAAATACTCATTCTTCTCCTAATCATCGTATCTACTACCTCCATTGATTTACCAGTGAGAGTTCCTATGTTCCATGCTCCAAATCTTAGATTATTAGTTTTCCTATCATATTTGTTCTTATCTAACCTATGGTGTGAGAACTCTTACCTATTTAACACTACACCTAAGTTCTCATAGAGATGTAGCGGTTCTTGCTGATATGTTAACGCTATAACTCAAACTCTTGTATATTTAGCACTACACTCGAGTTCTTGAGATATAGTGGTCCTTGCCGAAACGTTACAGTCGGACCCTACAATGTGTTCCTTCCGGGGAACAACCTAGCATTAGCACAATAGTTTAATGGATCCATTTATTAAATATTTGTCATAGTTTTAACCGGTAACCTAAGGCAACCCTCTTCCTTTATCTGAGCTTGGGACCGGCCATGACCGGTCGTCATGGGGAGTTCTCTTTAATTATGGATAGAATAAAAAATACAGATTAAGATGATACAAAGATATTCATAGATGACCATTTGATTTGGCTAAACGAATTGAATGAATCAGTTGAAGGCTCAAATAATAGGAGAGAACTCTGTTATATATTAGAATGATATAAAGTTCCAAATTTTATTGATGATGACTGTACAGAAGTTTCAATGATGGGATAACAGCCGTGTCCCCAAATAATCTTTGACTGTTGTTTGTTTGCATACTTTTTTTAGGGGTATTGATGTTACTTGGTAATGAACCATTGAAGTTATTTTCTTTTATGAAATTTATTGGTTAATGGCACTGCAGATTAGGAAGGGTTATTTTTTTTCACTCTCCATATATTGAAAGTTCAATGAGAACTTCTGTTAACAATTTGTTTTTTCTTTTGTATAATTTCTAACTGTGCTGTATGTATCATACAATCTAGTACCTCAGTAGAATTTGTGAGTTTGAGAATGGTGAAAACCAGTAAGGTTCGTACCATGCATAAAGGTTACCAATTGCTGGAATGATGATGCATGTCTTGGTTGAAATGTGCATTGCGGGAACTCGTGCTTTTAGTTTAAGGGAATATTTGTCATTCCCCAATGCTTATATGTTTTTTTGAAAATGTCCTCCAAAGTTATGAAATTGTCAAAATATCCTCAAGAGTTTTCAAACTAGTAGGCATTTTATGCCCCAATGTTGACGTGACATTGACAAACATGTGATTACCGATAGGAATTTAAAAAAAAACATTTAACTTTGGAGGGTGAAATGAAATCTTTCCTTAATCTTAATGTACAATTAACCTTTGGACTCTCCTATCAACCACTAGGTTGATAGTCCATTATATCTACTCATCCTTCTAAATGAATAATTAGCTTTGTTTACTTATAAATTCCTTGCACAAGTTGTCTAACCACAAATGGAAAAAGTAGACAATCTTCATAGCTTATTGATCCTGTCCGAACGCTGAATCAACGGACGCTGGGCACGTGGCGCTCTCCGAACTGATGACGCAGATCTCCGGCGAACCTGCAAGGAAGTCGGGCCGAGAAGGGGTTCCCGGCGACGACCCTCCGACGCTCAAGTCAGGCAAGAGGAAATTATGAAGTAGCTCCGAAGATGCAAGAATGCGTGATCGCGTATCTTCGTCGAAGTATGAGGGCTCTTATATAGAGCTGTGTGGAGGCTTGTGCACACTTACCGAGGTGTACACGTGTCATTTCCCATACCGTAGTATGGGTTTGTCAGAGGAACATGCCTGACACCATGCTGCTAAAGTCTGATCACCTCTCCGATGGGACAGCAGAACCTTCCGCTGTACGATTCTGCGTATGGCCTGGTCATCGAACATGCCCGCTGTCAGAAGAAGATGTTCCCCAATGTTCCCTCTGCCTTTGTCTTCTTTTTCCCGGAGCCGAGTATCCCTCCGCTCGGCAAGCATCGATCCGACCGGACGTAGGTATCGGTCCGACCGGGTGCTTGGCTCAAACTGTTTATTTACCGCATCGATGCTTTAAGCCTCGGCCGAGCGGACTACCCGCTTGGGCAAGCGACTCTGTTCACCGTGAGCGTCGGAGACCCGACTCCCCTTCAGGTTGCCTTTGCTTCCGCTTGGATCCGCTCGGCCGGTCTGTCCCCCTTTTCCGATCGGCCATTTGACCTTTGACCTCCACGTGGCGTTGACTTCCCTCAAAGGGGGTCCCCCGTTCTTACTGCCGGATCACTTGCCTCCCCTTCAAGTCTAGTCGAAGGAGGCGATTAGTCCGACTGACTGGACCATCAGTTGCGCCGAGCGGTGTCCATACGCCACTATCCTCCGCCCGGCCCCCACGGGGGCAACTAAAATGCCAGTCAACGCCAACACTCCTCGGTATCTTTTCGAAGTTTTCGCCAATCTCCATCATTAAGGTCGAGCATGCGCTCATTAAATGCGTTCCAGTGGCTGAATGCCACGTGGCGATGCTGCCGTTATTGTACGGCGGCGGCGTGGTGTTCTGACAGGATCGAGGCGGTTTGAAATGGACGGTGCGATGCATGCTCCGGTTCTCGCGACCTGAATCCAACGGTGGAGGCTGCTCGGGCTCAACCCTATAAAGCCTCCGCCCCTCCGCCTTCGCCGCATTTCTGCTCTCGCGTGACTCCACCGCTTCCTTCGGCGTTTCAGTTCTCCGGCAGCCTCGGTTCTCTTTTTCCGGCGATTCAGTGTTCTTCCCCGATCCTCATTCTTCTCTGTAAGGTTCTTCTTCTTTCTTTCTGTGTTAGCCTTGTGTTTTTTGTCGTGCTTTTGTCCTCTGGTCGCTATCTCGTTTGTCGTCCTCTTCTTTCTATCATCTACCTTTCTTTGTCCTTTGTTGTTTTCGTCCGCTCGGACAATGGCTAGTTCCTCTCAGCCTCAAGACCAAGCCCTCGGCCCATGGTATACTACTATGGAGTCGCGTTTCGATCTGCGCGACGCCGATATTCTGATGGATATTTTTGACATTCCATCTGATTTCGAAATTATCTTACCTTCTCCCTCCGCTCAGCCACACAAACCGCCGCGCGGAGCTTTTTGTGTTTTCCGCAACCAGTTCACAGCCGGTCTGCGATTTCCCATCCATCCGTTCATCGTAGAAGTTTGCAACTTTTTCGGCAAACACTTTCCGCCTTTTATGCGGCGTTGTCGTCCTGTTTAAAATCCACAATATCCCCCTCCGACCGGAGGTTTTCTACTTTTTTTATTACCCTAAACAGTCCGAGCTGGGCACATATATGTTCCAGGCTCGACCCGGTTTAGTTTTCTTCAATAAATTGCCCTCTTCCAATAAACATTGGAAAGAGTTCTACTTCTACCTTCGTATGCCCGAGCGGGCCCCCTTCCGAACGCAGTGGCAGATCGGACCACCAACTTCACCAGAGCTCAAAAGATTTAAGACCCGACCGGATTATCTTCACGCAGCCAACATGCTGGCCGGTCTGAAGTTTGACATCAATAAGTTCCTACCTGAAAGGGTGATGTATATATTCGGCCTAAGTCCGATCAGGAGCCCCCTCCCGAGCGGCTTCGGTAAGAATCTTGCTTGTACATTTGCCTTGATTGCTAACTGATTTTCTCCTTTTTCCTTTGTAGCAAACATTGTCATGGAGTCGGTGATGACTGGAATTTTGAAAAGGAAGGCGGCGGCGCTCGAGGCCGCGGCTGCCAAAGAGATGGAGTCGCTTGGCATTCAGCCGATCGACTCTAATGAAGGGGAGAGCGACACGAACGCGGGGGAGTCGGCCGCTCAGGCTTCTCTCCCGGAGCAGGCGGCTGGCGCAACTGCTAGTCGAGAGCCTTCCGTCCGGGAGGAAGGCTCGGCTCAGGAGGAGGAGCACCCCCTTCGTCAAAAGAGGCGTCGCACGGAGACACCCCTCCGCTTGGCTACATCTGCGGTCCATCCCGCCGAGCGGACCACCGCGGATTCCCGAGGCAAGGCTCCAGCTGTGGAGGCTATTTCGTCCGATCGAACCCTCTCCCAATTGAATGTGTCCGCCGACCCCTTGGAGGCTATACCCGTTAGCTCCCTTCCGCCCGCTCCTCGCCAAGTCTAACGTTCAACAATTTTGTCCCAGTTTTCGCCGCCGGCCTCCGATCCTTCCCCGGCTTCCGCCCAGACGACCCCCGGTCGGCACCGCACCATCCGAGTTTCTTTGCATCTCCCCACCGAGGAATTAATGCCCGAGGCCGCTCGGCCAACTGCGCCCGAGCACATGATCACAATGAAGGGGCCCTTAGCTGAGATGTGGGCCGACGCTCGGGCGTGCGTCGCAATGATTCCCCTCAGCAATCTGGCCAACAGCCACATGCAACAGGCCACGGGGGTAAGTTTATTTTTTCAAGTCCTTTACGCATTCCTTCCAATCGGCTATTAACAGTCTCTCTTTTGTCAGAGATGGGTGGAGGAGATTGCTGTCTCCAATCGGCTCGCCATGGTGGACGAGGAGCTCAAAAGGCTACGGAGTTCGGGCGGCGCTCCTTCCCAAGGCCCATCATATGCCGAGCTGCAGAAGGAGCTTAAAAAGACCCAAGACTTGCTGGAGGCCGAGCGGAAGAAGACGGCCGACCAGGCGCACACTCTGACCGAACTTGATCGCCTGAACAAATCACTGGATCGTAAGATAAGCCTGGCCACCGAGCGGAAGAAAACGGCTATATCCAATCTGGAGAAGAAGAACGTAGAGGCTCGGGGTCTGGAGCAAAAAGTTAAAGAGCTGATGGATCATCTGGACGGCGAGAAGGTGGGCCGCTCGACCGAGGCGAATAAGCATAAGGAAGAGCTGAAAACTCTACAGGAGTCCCTCTCAGCCTCTCAAGCGGCCTTCAAGGAATATCAAGACGCTGAGCCTGGCCGGGTTGCAGCCCTAAGGTTAAATTACATCCGTTCGGAAGTATTCTCGGAGAAAGTCTACGAACGGATGTACACTGCCTTCGAGCTTGCTATGAATGCCACCACAACTTACTTGAAGTCCAAGGGTCATCTGGCCGACTCCGTCCTCATCCCGGCCCAAGACCAGGCGGCGCTTCTCGGCAACATCCCCCCGGAGATTTATGATTTTCTTGAGTAGAGATTTTTATGTAACTCGGCCGCTCGGCCCAAAAACTTATCAATTTTTGTAATTCGGCCGCTCGGCCTTAATTTCTTTAATGCTATCTTTTTACTGGCTTTTTCTTTTGCCAATCAATGTGAGTGTTGTCCACTCGGCTCGCCAACCACCGTTCATGTTCCTTTGTTTCTCCTCGTTATTTGCTTCTCATCCCACCTTTCTTGTGTTCGAAAGGGGGGTTTTTTACGAAGTATTTTGCGTAGCTTTTCCGCTCGGCTTAATATATCATGTTTCGACAAAAGAGGTTGTTCGCTGGATGTTGACGAAGTACTTTTGGGAACTTGGCCGATCAACGAAACGACTCACCAGTTAAACCTCTTTATTGCATTCGTCCGGCCGGCTGGTTTATAGTCGCCGGCTTGACTCTCGATTTTTAACGTCGGAGCTCGACGGTCTTCCACTCGGAGGGTTTATAGTCGCCGGCTCGACTCTTGATTTTTAACGTCGGAGCTCGACGGTCTTCTGCTCGGAGGGTTTATAGTCGCCGGCTCGACTCTCGATTTTTAACGTTGGAGCTCGACGGTCTTCCGCTCGGAGGGTTTATAGTCACAGGCTCGACTCTCGATTTTTAACGTCGGAGCTCGACGGTCTTCCGCTTGGAGGGTTTATAGTCGCCGGCTCGACTCTCGATTTTTAACGTCGGAGCTCGACGGCCTTTAAGGCTAATTTCTACACTGCCGTTCGGCAACTACTTCTTGGACGACATGGGACCTCGCATGGTGAGAGCGGACTGCTTCGGCCCGCGGTCCTCTGGGCGGCTCCTAGCGAGTGACAGCCTTCCGCTCGGCAGGAGCTAGCCGCTCAGTTGAAACTTCTTTTCTTCGGGCCGCCTGGGCTTCCTCCACATTGATGTATTCATTGGCCCGGTGTAACATATGATCGTAGTCTTGGGGCGGCTTCCGAATGAGCGAGCGGAAGAAGTCCCCGTCCACGAGACCTTGCGTGAACGCATTCATCATCGTTTCTGAGGTGGCCGTTGGAATATCCATGGCCACCTGGTTGAATCGTTGTATATAAGCTCTGAGCGGCTCTCTGGGCTCTTGCTTGATGGCGAACAGGCTGACACTTGTCTTCTGATAATGCCGACTGCTCGCGAAATGGTGGAGGAAGGCCGTGCGAAACTTCTTGAAACTTGTAATGAATCCGTCCGGCAGCCTCCCGAACCACCGTTGCGCCGATCCCGAGAGGGTGGTAAGGAACACTCAGCACTTTACTCCATCTGTATATTGATGAAGGGTAGCTGTGTTGTCGAACTTACCCAGATGATTATCCGGATCGGTGGTTCCGTTGTATTCCCCGATCGCCGAGGGCACATAATGTTTTGGCAGAGGGTCCCGTAGGATGGCCTCTAAAAATTGCCGGTTGATCCGCTCGGGGGAGGAGTCCGTTCGGGGGGCCTTGCCCTTTCTGTTGTCTCGCATAAGCGCCTCGTCGGATGAAGATCCTCGGTCACGATTAACTGTTGCGGCTTCAGGAGGCGTACGAAATAGGGCCCGATGAAATGGAACCGTGGCCGGTAGTGCTTCCGCTCGGCCTCCTGATGCTGATGTCGCTTGTTGCTCAATCCGCTCGGCTTGCGACTTCTGCTTTTGCTGTTTCACAAGCTTAGCTGCTCTTGTCTCGATCAGAGCGTCGAGCTCCTCTGTGGAGAGCATCACGGTGTGCGATCGTCCAGCTTCGTCCATCGCTCCCGCTCGGATGCAGGTGCGTTCCCACAGACGGCGCCAAATTGATCCTGTCCGAACGCTGAATCAACGGACGCTGGGCACGTGGCGCTCTCCGAACTGATGACGCGGATCTCCGACGAACCTGCAAGGAAGTCGGGCCGGGAAGGGGTTCCCGGCGACGACCCTCCGACGCTCAAGTCAGGCAAGAGGAAATTATGAAGTGGCTCCGAAGATGCAAGAATGCGTGATCGCGTACCTTCGTCGAAGTATGAGGGCTCTTATATAGAGCTGTGGGAAGGCTTGTGCACACTTACCGAGGTGTACACGTGTCATTTCCCATACCGTAGTATGGGCTTGTCAGAGGAGCATGCCTGACACCATGCTGCTACAGTCTGATCACCTCTCCGATGGGACAGCAGAACCTTCCGCTGTACGATTCTGCGTATGGCCTGGTCATCGAACATGCCCGCTGTCAGAAGAAAATGTTCCCCAATGTTCCCTCTGCCTTTGTCTTCTTTTTCCCCGAGCCGAGTATCCCTCCGCTCGGCAAGCATCGATCCGACCGGATGTAGGTATCGGTCCGACCGGGTGCTTGGCTTAAACTGTTTATTTACCGCATCGATGCTTTAAGCCTCGACCGAGCGGACTACCCGCTCGGGCAAGCGACTCTGTTCACCGTGAGCGTCGGAGACCCGACTCCCCGTCGGGTTGCCTTTGCTTCCGCTTGGATCCGTTCGGCCGGTCTGTCCCCCTTTTCCGATCGGTCATTTGACCTTTGACCTCCACGTGGCGTTGACTTCCCTCAAAGGGGGTCCCCCGTTCTTACCGCCGGATCACTAATACAAATAGGTGGATCATAGATGTCATATTGTTATTGACTAGTTTGGTTTATTTATCCGTCTAATCTTTTTTATGATCTGGTATCTTTCATTTGCTCCTATTTGTAGGTCACAATTCTATGATTTACTTCATTGAAGACGTGGGATCTTCTCCCAAGGCACAAAATGTAGCCTTGCGTGATTTGCCTTTATGTGATGTGGGTCAGCATTTTCTCTTTACTTCGCCTTATAATATCAATACCCTTATACTGCATGTTTAACTTACCTAGGATGAAAAAAATTTCAGATTCTCTTTGTTTCTGAAAAAATGGTTATTGGTGTTGGGTTTGACTGCAACCCTATGATCTTCACTTCAGATGAAACAGGACTATGGTATGCTTTCTTTAGCCATTAACTCTGTATACTGCTAGTATCCATGCATCTTTGCGGTTAACTATTATTGCACTTTATTGTTGCTCCATTTTGCACTCAGTTGACTCCTGTGAAATTATTGTTTTCAACAGGAGCTTTGTAAAATTTTTAGATGAGAGGAAAATTGAACCATCAAGTTCCAAGTATGGTTCGCAGGTATGCTAGAAAATGCCTACATTGCTTAAACAAAATGTTTGCAGCCATACCAACTCAACTGGTTTCCATAACTTCTCAGTATGCATGGCTTTCTTTCTTTTCAATGGTTCTAAACCAGGTTCTAATCATTGTCTTTGTGTTGTTTCTGTTAAAGTAGAGCAGGGTTGACCCCAATGGAGAACATTGTTAAATCTCCTTTGAATTTGTAGACAACTGGGGTGACCCAAGCCGCCTCTAAATTTTATTAACAGCTAAGATTTAGTTATATAATACATTTTGAAAATTATTAGTTATATTTCTATTCCATTCCCCTCGAATTAAAATTTGAAAGAACTAGTAACCACAATTTATAGATCCTGGGTCCAACTCCCATACTGATAACATTTTTCTTGCTCTGGTATTAAGTCTATATCTAATGTTTCTCTTACAGTCATTAAAACATTGCTTGACGTCAAACTTACCCTTTCAACTTCTTGTTTGTAGTGGCTTTTGAATCACATTTCATTGGACACTTAAGAACTATAGTAGCTGCACGTTCTCCAGTTCTACTTGACTTTTATGTTTCTTTAGGGTATTTATGTTTTTAGAATGAAGAGGAGGAAAAATCAGCCCCCTCAATTGGCAAATTATGCCTTCTGGTCTTAATGATAATTTTAATTGCCTTTCCTAATAACTTTGAGCCTTTCCCATCATCCCATAGAGTTCCACTTTGCATCAAAGAAAACATGTTCAAATCAGATTTTATTTGCTGAGTGTACATATAAGGCAAAGATGTGAGTTTTTGCTAGCCTCTTTTTCCTGGTTAGTTAATAATTTTGGTAATTTATTTTCCCAGCTTTCTGAAGCCTTAGGCAAGTTGTATGGTCAGTCAAAAGGAGCAAACTCTGACAATGTTGAATCATCTCGACTGAGGGGTGGTGCTCATGAAAACTGCATAAGGTATTTTTGTAGTTAATGACAATATATTTTCTACATTTGGTGGTTTTCTTTAAAAGACAACGGTTCGTATTGATTGGCTTTCAGCTGCATCATTCCTTTGAGGAAACCAGGTGAAAGTGTTGTGAGACGCTTTAGTACTTCAGGTTAGAAATTTACATGGACCATTCCTTAATTTGTTTTCACTCATCTCCCAGTATCTAAACAGGCAACATTTCCCTCAGGATTGGATGGTAAAGTGGTGATTTGGGAGTTAGATAATAGCATAGGCATTCCACAATAGCTTGACACAATACTCATCCACACAATGATTGGTATACTCCAAGTGTTTTTTTTCGTGTTATTTCTCCAGTATTCCTGAGAGTGGGTGCAGATGTTATGCACCCAAATCTTTCTTGAAAGTGCTCCATATTTGATTGTTCTGATGTAATGTATATTCATCAGATTGTTCAATTGAGTGCATGTCATTCAATTTTAGCCATATGATTATGTAGAGTTACTTTGTGTTGGTACCTTTTCCCCTAATATTTTCTGCTGAATGGAGTTTGTTGCACGATCCAATCAGCTGGGCGTTATATTGAATGTAGTTTCAGAAACATGAATGTAGATTTAACAATACATGTAAAGGTGGGAAAATGTTATCTTATCTGCTATCTTATTCCTGATTTTTTGGCGAACCTCTGAATTTCATATCTACTCTGTTCACAGGATGCTCACGAGTATGTTCTTGATGGATAAATACACAAATCTAGCACAGTGGTTTCATGTTTTTTCAAATCTTGTCCAAAGTCTTGTTTTTCAAACATAGTACAATATTTATAAATTGTTTAAATTTTGTCCATTGCTAAAAAGTTAATGAGATATTTTACCGGCTTAAAAAAAATTCTTAGGTCGTAGTTAAGTCTAAGTCAATAGATTCCTGATCTATTATTGGAGAGCTTAACCATCACACATATCCAACACCTGAAGTGTAATTAATTAGTATATATTATACTTCTGACTTGTTCCCTGTTATCTACCTCATTATCTTTCTTCTTAACTTCACCCTCTATATTACAAACTACTGCTAGGCCATTTGTAACCTTTCAAAGATCGTGCCATTCCTCCATTGTCACTATCATGGGTACAACAATTGTGCCGTCTATCGAAAGTTCAGTTGCTTGTTTTGCTACAAATAACAATAGCAACCCTAACTTCAATGCCACACTCAATTTCTCTCTAACCCTTGAAAATCCCTTGAGGACTGCCAATTTATCAGAGGAGAAAGAAGTTGATCAAAGAATCTCACACCAGAGGAGCCACATGTTGATTGAAAGAGTTCTACACCATAAGAGCCACACGATTGATGGTTTAGGAATTTTATGCAAAGAAAAAGAATGCTCTAAGTATTCCCTGTGTCTTATTAGAGGAGGAAGAAGTTCTAAGTAACCCTTTATTGGAGGATCAGGATGTTCCAAAGGACCTCGTCCTTGAGGAATCCAAACATGCCTATGATTATTGTCCAAGTGAAGGCATAAGTGGGACTTTCACTAGATAAATAGTGAAAACAAAGATTAAGTTGATGATCTGTATTCTTGAAAGCATTACGAGTTTTTGGATGGAGAGGGTGAATTTGAAAAGATAAATGATGTTAAGGTCGAACATGACATTTGTCTTAGCATCCAGGATGAAGTTGGAGAAAATGGGTTATGAATACTACATTGTGAAAATTGTCCGATGAAGGCTTTTTGAGGTATATGAAAGAAGACTGATAACTATATGGATGCTTAACTGAACAGGGAAACCTTGTTTGTTGCCTTAAGGGTCAACAGACACTTGATGTGCCATTGGTAGGAAGAAAGGATTGACTGAATATGTATTTCAATACTTTCCAACCATTATTTAAGATGATAGATAGATAGATAGATAGATAGATAAATAAATAGATAGATAGAATGAATGAATGTTAGAGGAGTCTAGAAATCTATCTTTCTTGTTGAGGAAATGGATGTGTAGCACAGGAAGAGGATGTGCCCAAAAAATTTGTGGAGGCTTTGAAACATTGGCATGCGCAACCTTCTCAAGCAACACTTGTTGCTGATATATAAGTTCCCAATAAAAGCTTCTTAAATGGGATTTAGAAGAAAATAAATTAGTATAAAAGATAACAATTGAAGAAAAAAATTAAAAATAATTTTGAATTAGCACTTCAACAATAAAATAAAATAAATTGAATAATATTAAAGAAATAAAATAATTATAATAATTAAAAAAATTATTTATTTATTATTCAATAATTAGTATCTTCTATTTAGATCATAAATAAAAAATTAATTATAATCCTTATTAAAATTTTATTTTTTATTTTAAAAATTAATTTTTTAACTAAATTAATAGAATTTTTAATTTTCTTCTCTATATGAGAATTTAGAATTGTATTGTTTTTACTTGCCATCGGATATTTAGTTTTTATTGATTAATTACGGGTTGATCCGGTCTTATGAAAATTTTTCATTAATCATCAGATAAATCGAGAAATACTCATACAATCTATTAGCTAATGTCCTTAGGTCAATTGTCCATTAAAAAAAGATTATTTATTAATTTATCAAAATTGAGACTAATAATTAGATACATGATAAATTGATAAAATATCTTGCCGCTACAGCATTGCCTAGGAGAAACCATTTTGGTCAATATTGATACTAGACATGGAGATGCTACACAAGTTGTGACAAGAATTACTTGATGTAGGTAGGGTCACCACATAAGTTTTGACCAAGGAGAGGAGGACAACTAAGGGATGAGGTGTCATTCTTTATTTATCATGATTGGAGATTTCTATATATTGTTGTGAATTCAGTGTGGTACGATACTTCATTCTTCCCAAAAGAAGCATGACAATGGTTCAACCTCTTTGTCTCTTTTGGAATTGAAAATAGATTCTTATTGGAGATAAGTGTACTAGAAATAATGGGATACTAAGGGAATCATTGTATTGTAATTGCACTTTTATTGATGAAATTGTTTTTTTTATCATTCTCGTTGTTTTACATAATTCGTATATTATAATTAAAGGTTGCAATCATATTGTTGTATTAGTGACCTCACTTGTAATTCGATACTGCAGCCCAAAGGTAAAATGACAAGATTACATATCATCTGTGCAGCTTTCATATCTTTGGATTTTTTTTTCAACCGTGTTGATGCTCTTTATTGCCTTCAATTTGCATTTTGTTTTTGGCCTTCAATCCCTCAAATGTACCAAACCCTACGGGTGTGTTTAGTTGCGAGTTATTCTTGATAACTTTAGTTATTCATCTAAAGTTATCAATAAAAATTTTATTTGGTTTAGGTAATCGATAATTCCTGAGTAATATTCCATGTCCAACATGTCAGCAAAAGGAGCATACAACCTAGAATCAGAAAATCTTGAAAAACTAAAGTTTTTCTTGATTCCAGGGTTAACGAATTTTTTTTACCAAAAATACCCTCCGATAAAAGAAAAACGTTAAAAATATTAAAAAGATGGAAAAAATGGAAAAAATAATAAAAAACATAAAAAGTATTTAAAAATAAAAAAATGGGAAAATGTAAAAAAAATATTTAAAAATAAAAAATAGAAAAAAAAGTATAAAAAATAAAAAAATGTAAAAAAAATAAAAAAACGTAAAAAATAGAAAAATAAAAAAAGTATAAAAAATTTAAAAAAAAAACTTAAACATTTTTTAAAAAAAAATAAAAATAAAAAAAAAAGGTAAAAAAGGTAAAAAAACATAAAAAATAAAGAAAAATGTGAAAAAGAGAAAGTAAAAAAATATTTTAAAAAAGTAAAAACATAGAGTTTAAATAATAATAATAATAATATTATTATTATTATTATGTATAATTAGTTTTGTAACTAAGGGTAATACAATAAAATATTAAGCTAAATTATTTATTAAAATTTTGAAACAATCAAGTTTTTTATTGCATTATACTAAACAATATTTGATTATGTTTTATTTTTCATAATCTTGGTTATATGATTACCTGATAATCATATAACCAAGATTATACATGATAATTTTAATCAAATGCAGCATGTGAATTTGATCCATGTGTCATATTAACCCATCACTTATGAGTCCATCATGCTTTAACTACCCTAGAGCACACCTTGCATGCGTCTCTTACTACTTTAAATGCACCAAGCTCTCTAAGCTGATCCTGTGTTATTCTTTTCCCTTCGCCATTCGAGTCTAGATAAAAATACACCTTGAATAAACTAACTCCAAGTTTGCTTCACGTGCCATCTTTTTATATATTTATAAAATGAGAGACATTTTAAATAGAAGTATTTATGAATTCTCAATCGATTTTCAAGGACAAAATGAGCATGACAAAGAACCAACAGAAGTCTAAGGGGCTATTTATGGATATAATTATCTTGGTTTATACGAACAAGTTAACAATTCAAGAAATACATACCCTATTGGGTTGCCAAGTAAATTCAATTATAATTCACTCTAAAAGGTTCAAATCACAAGTTGCATCTCTAGATACAATAGTTTTATGTTGAACTCTGGTTAAGAATATTTTTTTAAAAAGATTAGTCCATAATTTTAATTCATGTGTGAGTAGCTTGTCCCTACTTCATGAGTAGCATGTCCAAGATTATTTGAACGATGGACTAGTTGATTTAATTTGGTGGGACGAAGATATTAGCTCAACACAAATTCAAGAATGCTAGCTCTAGTACATATAAATATCAATTCTCATGGGACTAATAAAATATGTAAAATAGGGTGAGAAAAAGGTTGTTAAATCCCTAAAAATGGGTAATGAATAAAGACCAAACGATAGATAAAATTTGCATGGCGATATAACACAATTGGAATTTCAACTAAACATTTATTAGTTCCATCCTTGTCATGTTCACCAACAGCATGAAAAAAAATTGCAAAGTTCATCTAAAAATTCTAAAGAGTTCACCCAAAAAACATTTTTTTTTTTTTACAAAAATATGGCATCATTAAACAACACAGAAAGTGGCAAGCAATTTCACATCCTACACGTGAGTCACAAAATTTGCACGCCCCTCAGCTTCAGCATCACACAAGCACGCTCCATGGATGCCTCTACACGATTAAAGGTGTCTCCAATAGTTAGAATCCAATATAGGTTTTTTATAATCTCTAATATATTATCTCAATATCACATCAAAAATATAAAAATTTATTACTCTCTCCGCAGTCAAAAAAAACAAATCCTTTTATAACTTTGTTATGGAAGGTACATATCAATTTCTTTTTTAACATTATTAATTACATCACTCATATTATTAATTTTGAGATAAAAATGCAAGTTTGAAATGTTACTATCCCTCTTAAACTATAAATCTCAAACCTTACATTTATAAGGGCATCTCTAATAGTTAGAACTCTATATGAGTTTTTCTTGTAGTCTCTAATATGCTACCTCAATGCACATCAAAAATATAAAAATCTATCACTCTCGTTTAGAGGTATAAATGAACTGAACGTTCATGAATAAACTTAATATTCAGCTAGATAAAAGTTTGTTTATATTGTTCAATACATACAAGATCAAGTAAATAAATAAGTTTAAACAACTCGATAAATTAAAGAAATAAACTTGAACACATATGTGTTAAACTCGTTAATGTTCGTGAACAATGTTCGTAGATCATGTTCATTAATAAAACTCTTATTAATATGTTAAATAAACAAAAAAAACTTTAAAAATGAACAAATAAATTTGAATTGACAAGTTCAATAACCAATCAAATAAATAAAAATTTTAAATAATCAAACAAATTTAAATTAAGAGCTCAATAATATTTAAACGAACCAAGCTCAAGCTAAACTTAAATTTAGATCTCAATAACATCTAAATGAACGAAACTTAAGTCAAGCTTGAACGATGCTCAAGCTAAACTTGAACCACGCTCAAGCTCATACAAAATAAACCAAGTTAATACGGAGAATAGGAAGACATGTCACAAGAGTAAAGGTCAAATCGACAGGTTGAATTGTGATAAAGTCAAAAGAGGTCAATGACATTCTCTTCTCGACTAACATGACTAGCTGATCTGCTAAGCCTGAACCGCCACTCTTCTTGGTCAATCCGTTACTCTTTCTAACCAATCCGCCACTCTTTCTAATTATCAATTTATCACTGTTTCTGATCGAGCTGATCAGTTGGCCTAGCAGAGCTGAACTAAGCTGAGTTGACCAATTTACCAATAAAGCAGAGCCAAGCTGATCAGTCTGTCTGGCAGAGTAGAGCCAAACCGACCAGTCTGCTTGGCAATGCAAAGCCAAGTCGATATGTCTGGCAGAGCCGAGCCGATCTACCTGGTAGAGCCTAGACGATCTGCTGGCAGAGCAAAGCCGAGCCAAGCTAATCAATATGCCCAGTAGAGTTGAGTTAAACCAACTATTCTGCCTAGCATAGTAGAGCCATGCCAACCAGTATGCCTGGCATAGTAGAGCCGAGCCGACCAATCTACCTGACAGAACAAAACTAAGCTAATCCACCAGTCTACTTGGTAAAGCAAAGGCGACCAATCTCCCTAATAGAGCAAAGATGAGTTGGCCTATTAAAGGCTTATTAAACCATTGGGCTATCAACCCTTAATCTTATCTGTTGATACTTAGACATGTGTTATATGACCTTCTAATATCTTTGTTTAGACATGACTCTCTGGCACCTAGACATGGGTAATATGACCCTCTAACATCTTTTGTCTGGACATGACCCTCCTATAAAAAGTTCTGCCCCCGTAAGTCAGGAGTGAAGAGACTCCTTATGACATACATTTATTTTGTCATTGATTCTATTTATTCTCCTGTACTATTCATGTTCTTCATTCTTGAGATCATCGGACACTGCCTTGCGTGTCTAAGTGGAAGGCTGGGGCAACCTAGTCTCTGTTCTAACCCCTCCTTTGCTCTTTTACTCTTCGCAAACTCTTCTGGTACGAGGACAACTCACCCCCCCCTCATCCTAGTTTTTAGCTCGAAGTTTTCTCTCGGTCAACACTAGCAACACCTCACCGATAGTCCACTCTTACAGCGTCCGGACGAGATCACAAGTCAAGTTTGAATAATCATTTTAAAGACTTGATTCATTTTACGCTCGGTTTCGTGACCTTATCAAAAAAATTTGAACATTTTAAAACTTGGCTCGACTTGTTTACCACTCTATTTTTTTTTCTACAATCAAAAAATCTCTCTATTACTTTTTTATGGAGCCTATATTATCATTTTTTTTTATATATCATTAATTACTAATCTCACCCATAAAAATCTCTCTATAACTTTTTTTTGGAGTCCATATTATTATTATTTTTATATATTATTAATTACTAGTGTCACTTGTTAAAAAGTTATTACGGAACCTATATTATCATTTTTTTATCATTAATTACTTATCTAACTTGTAAAAATTTATATATAATTTTTTTATAGAGCCTATATTATCAATTTTTTATATATATAATTGTTTTATAGAGCCTATATTATCAAATTTTTTTAGAGCCTATATTATCAATTTTTTATATATAATTTTTTTTATAGAGCCTATATTATCAATTTTTAATATATATCATTAATTACTGATCTCACTTTCGTATTATTATTTTTGAGATGCAAGAGTGGATTTAAAATTTTACTATCATTATTTGTGAGATGAAAGAGTAGATTTTCCTTTTTCCCTCTTAAAGTGCAATATTAAATCCATAATGATTAGAATTTTTTTTTTTTATTTCACATATCTCATTAACAATCTCCCATTGGAGATTACCTCACGGTTACCGTTCCCTACTGGAGGCGCATTTCCTGACAAGATTTTCAGTTACCATGCGGTGGCAGGTCTGCTTGCTCACTACCGTGCTTTGCTTATCAAACTTTCAAAGGATTTGTCGGAGCTACAGACCAATCCAAAGATGATAAGAGAATAATGACCCACCGTCACGACTGTAGTTGGAACTTCCTTCCTTATTGAGGACGAACAGGCTATCCTTCCCTAATTCTGTAGCTAAAGTTTAAACGTGCAAATTCAAACTCGTGCATCCATCCTTGCGACTCGCTTGAAGCCCATGACTAAACCTGGAAGACATAATTATAGGAAAGGTGCTGCATAACAGTTACATAAACAGTTAAACCTACACATTACTAGTACAATACAACCAACCGAACATCCAACATGCATGCAACCGTCAGTGAGCGACTCAACTCGACAAATCAATGAGGTCATTGGACCAGCTGACCGAATTTTTCATTCCAAAGCTCTGCCATTAAATTAAGGAAGAGTTGCTGCTATAAAGGCTTCGACGGCTATCTGAAACCAGCATCAGCCCACAAAATCATGGAACATTTGGGTTCCAAAGGGCCTCATTTGCTGCTGTGGATTTTGCTGCCCGCCCTCGTGCTTCAATCCCAAGGTCAACGACACTGCTTCAATGCCGCCAATGTCCATTGCACGCTGATAGGTCGCAAAGCTCATCAGGCCATCATCCATGCCGGCCAGCATCTCACACTCCTCGACCCTCGACCTCTTATCGCCTTGCCACGGTTCCAGATTTCGGCAGCTCTCATTGTTGAAGACAGGGTCCATGGAAGTGCAGCTGATTGGTCCTCCAATATGTTGTGGCTGGAGCTTCGAATTGCTGGCGGAACATGTTCCATCGTCTGTCATGGACTTTGCACTTCTTGGGTTGGTTGAATTGAGATCCATGCCACCCATTCCCTTGGTCTCGAGCATATGAATCTCTTCTATCATAGGTTTCCATAATCTCACTCGGGCATTTATGAACCAGTTAGAAACCTGCAAAGTTGGTAAAACCAAGATTAATAACTAGTAGCAACTCAACTACCATGAGTGGAAGGAGATGAGATCCTTTGTTCCACTTTTCTTGTGTCCCATTCGTTATCGGACAGACCACATCAGATCATGCATCCTTGAGATATGACATGCTCAGATGTGATCCATTCCATCAGTGAATGGGACGCGGGGCACAAAGAAAGTGGAACAGAGAATCCCATCTCGAGTGGAAGACCATACCACTCGGTAAGACTCCATAATTAATGAAATGAACCAAGTAGTAAGCTATTGCATCCTACAGACAATCCTAGAAATGAAAGACAGTACCTGATTCCTCGACAAGCCAGTCTGAGTCGCTAGCATGTGCTTATCTGTATCAGTTGGATATCTAGAAATGGAACATAAATGAGCGCTAAACTGAGTCAATGCTTGGGATATAACAATAAATAGGAACAGGAACACTCACGGGTGAAGGAAGTGCTCAAATAACCATGCCCTTAGAACAGACACTGCACGCTCTGGTAGCCCCCTCTGTGGCCTCCAAACAGGCTGATTATTGTCCATGAAACCTAGAGTACTGCTTTCGCCCATCTTTTGTTTCTGGAGACTTTGATCAAGGTACTTCAGCCGTGCAGTTGCCATAGAACTAGGCAATGAGATGAATTCCTCACCGAGAGCTTTGCTTACATGCCTTATCTGATCAGATATGGCATTCTTTAGACTCCTGAAATGTTTTGAGATGGCCTTGAGGGCCAGAGAAGAAAATGGCGTTGCAGAACTGAGGCCAGCAACAGACTCAAACGAGGAAACCACCATTTGCATTTGCTGATGGTACTGTTTGTATCTACGACATACCTACACAATTGTAAGCACAAGCTACTGGTGAACAAGTACAGAAACTTCAGTAAAGATACTAGTATGAAGTAGAAAGCAAAGCAAGTAAACACAAATCAATAAGGTAACATCAAATGCCATTGGATGCTTTTTATGGTCTGCAATTCCTTCAGAGTTCAAAATTTAAACTTTCATCCAATAGTGGAAATATAAAAGCACATATCAGAAAATAAAGGACAAAATAGTTCAACCTTCTTGACAAAAATAAGGGACAAATATATCATCACAAGAAAATAAAATTTAAAGATTTGTTTGAAGGTATGTAATCAAAACAAGGCAAATTGAAAAAAAAAAATAGTCAGAGAAAATTAAAAAAAAAAACCTAGGCAAACTGTAAATATTAGTTTAGAGCAGTAGCATCCGTTTAGATAAAACCATAATAAGCAAACAAAACTTAGTATCTGGATAAACAATAAAGAGAACACAAATTAGCAATGCCACATGTATGTCCAAGAATTTTATTTACTATGAACTTATTGGATTACAGTCATATTATCTAACTCATGATACTCCATAAACCTACCATGCTTACTAAATTTTGATAATATATATATCAAACTTCAAGAAAGCACAACATTAGTGACTAGAATTTATAAAAATGAAATTATAGTTAGAGGTTCAATAATAAAAAAGCCCAACAACCAATCACCATTCCTGCCAAAACTTTTTATTCTGATTATCGACCACATTCAAGATAGCATCATAAATTTTAATAGCGACACTGCCACTGGATGACCTAATGGGTTTAGATTAAGAATAATACAATTACAAAATATGATTTGACATTATATCCTCATACAACCCTATTGAAAAAGATGAGGCCTACATTTTTTCCCTGATAGTTGATGGGGTGTAGAGGTGTTTCCAAATTAAGAGCAAATTTATTGCCTCACATGAACTACTTGAACAGTGCAACCACAATTTACAGTCACTCGCAATAAGTCAGTTCAGGTCATTGTCTATCATGATCTACATAACAGGGCAGATCAGATACAAGCAACTTGAAGGAGATTCTCAAGTATCTCTATTTCCAAGAGGATCGTAGATGCGACAAGCCTACAAACCCTAAGAATAGCTCATCCTTGAAAAAGGAAATTGACAGTTGAAGGTTTGTGAAACTGTTGGTTGTTCAACATGAATATTCTAATTATCTGATACCAATCCATATCACCCAAGGGGGATCAGTACTAGCAACGGTCAATCTAATCATTATCAAGAAAATGTCTATCTTATAAAGACTGCAGAAGTTTTTATGACAATCAGTATTCAAAAGGATTACTTAAAGAAGAGTCAAATTCCACTAAAAATGATAGAAACAACTGAAATTTGGTCCAATTGATAGAAAAAATAGATGAGATTGGTTGAAATTTGTAAGAATTAGATTGATTCGCATTGGAAACTAAAGGATTTAGCAAACATGTTATCAGGGCCACTTGAATCTAGGAGAGGCATGCAAGAAGGAAAACCTTCTTCTCTCTTGAATTTAATTTATTTCTCAACCAAGCATCTAATCTTCACCTTCAAACTTAATAGGAAAAAATTATTGTTGATTTGGATAAACCCTACACACTCAATTCAGCTGTGACTGATGTCCCAACTAATCCATATAATATAAAATATGAAAGAATAATATTAACATTATTTAATAACTATTGTAATAATATGATTTTTAACAATCATTGTAAAACATATTTAGTATTTATTGTTTATTAGTGATCAATTACATATACAATTAGAGTGATACAATTTTATATTACTAACTAATCAAACTTTTGTTAGTTATACTATGCATTATTTTTAATATATGTTATAAACTATTTGATATTCGATGACATAAAATATAGATGCTAACATGCGACACAATTTGTTATCTCATATACAGACCTTTTCTAAATTTTATTTAACACTTCAAATTTTTCTGATCTCAGTAATACAATATTACCAATTTTTAATTTGTTTGATCATCAAATCTGGATAACAATACCTATTTTGACAAGTGTGATTTCCATGGATATGAAGACTAATTAGCCTCATAATACTTTTGGATAATTGAAGAATAACTACAACATACATTGACAGCCCAACTAATTCATGACCAAAATTGCAATCAATTCAAGAATTTAGAATAATAGGTGAAATATTAAGTCTTAAGAAAACAAACTCGATATTAAAAAAAACTAATAGAAAGAAGAGAAGCATAATGAAATACTACGGGTTAATTACTTTATTCATTAATATAGGTCAAAGTTCAAGTCACACTAGGCATATGCATAGTCTCTATCCACAACGTAAATAAAAGAGTTACCTGACTAATACATGAACAACATAAATGAGAAAAAACCAGCACATGCACCAACATAAAGAATGATATCTCAAGTTTAATTTTCAAAATTCTATTTATGAATCATTTGGCATATATTCTATTGCCATGCATTTTAGTTTAAGCAATAATATATTAATCTGATATTACTTTTTTTACCAATAAGAATAAAGCATAGAGAACTAATTAGATAAAATACAAATAACCAAAACACTTTTTGTAGGAAATTATTGAATGAAATAAGAAGATTAATTATAAAATTAAAACAGCATTAGAAAACACATTTCTAAATAGACCTGCAACCATATTTTCTTATCAAACTATTTTTACACTTGTCGACTTAAATATGTGCAGCAAGTACCTTATATTATAAAATGCTAGACCTGGATATAAACAGAAGATATGTTTATATGTTCAATATGATGTCTGTAAAGTAATCAAAGTACAAAAGACAAATAATTAAGGAAGACAAAATAACCAACTTACAATATTCTCAAAAGGCTTAGAGAATATATAAGCAATTTACTACAAAAAAAAAAAAAAATCAATCAAAATGAGGCAACAATGACTGATGTACAGTAGTATAGCCTAGCCTCCAATTTCTTTATTCGTGCCATGCAAGCTAAGCTATGATTGACTAAAAGTTTTTCTCATACAAGAACCTCTACAAAGCACAGAAGTCAACAGAAAAGAATGAAAAGGATCCTATCAAATCCTAGTCCCCGACTATTAAATAATGCTGGAAATTTTCATAAACACAGCTACACAATAACATTGCATCAATTGTACACCTACAGCGAATATTATACCTAACAGAGTAGACCTACCAAACCATTTTAAACGTATAGTCAAAATCAATCAATCACCCCAACTCCAAAGTAATGTAATCTAATTATCACGGTGATACGAAGGAAAAAAAACACATGAGATAGGTATTTTATTTGGATAAGGAGATTCGAATTTTTTTTGAATTTTTCTTATGTTGTTAAAGGCAAAAAATTAGTGAAATTGTAAAGCAACCTCTTCTTGCATTTGGAGCAGCTTTGTCTTCTTTTGTTGGAACTCCGGACTGTGAATCTTGGAGGAAGCAGTGGAAGTACTCCTGGCAATTTTTTGCTCAACGCGAGTATCCTCTGGCGCCGAGCCATACAATGCCGACGTCGATGAAGCACTAGCACAACCGATCGATTCGCTCTCCTTCTCAAACGCCGGATCCAAGGAGCTGTAGCACCGTTTTGAGAACTTGGACCCGGTCACTGCGCCGCAGAATTCGTCGAGCAGCAGTTGCGCGGGCCTCAGGAACCGGGAGTTCTTCAAGACGATCGCGTAGCCAGTGAAAGGCCCCAGAGGGCCGGCTCCGCGGCCCACCACGTCTTGCAGTGATCCACTGTTGCCACCGAATGCTCTATCGCAGACTGGGTTTTTTGGGTACGCGGAGGAAGGTCTTGCCGCAGTGATCGATGCTAGGGTTAATGACAAGCCTCGTGATGCTCCTCCCGCATCGGTTCCTCCAACGCCGATTGCTCCGTCAACGCCAGTCCAGCCCACGGGCACGTGTGCCCTTGCGCCCATCAAGGGAGCAGCGCCTCCCTGTGTGTCCCCGGCGTAGCCTGCCAAGAAATGCAACTCGCCGCTACCACCGCATCCGTCGACCGTCGACCACGAGCTAGGTGGGGCCTGCGCGATCCCGGACGGCATGTCTGTGGCAACTGTGTCGTGGATCCCGGTCATAAAACCGCTGGGTTTGAACTGATGGTAGTAGAGATGAGAGTACGGCGCCGCCCAGTCGCAGGTGAACTGCGGCGGCTGGAGGGCGGTGTCGCCCAGGATCATGGCAGCCGAGGGGACTCCTAGAGGAACTTGACCGCCGGAAGGGGAGAATTCGGCGGCGGGGGCCGAGGCCGTGGAAGGAAACATGATCGAGTCGAGACCAAGGCCAGCGTCGCGCGCGGGGGGTTGGAAGTGATCGGATTGGACGCGGAGCTTGTCACGGCGGCTCTGTTGAGCGACGTGGGCGTCTGGCCGGAAGCCGCTCATGCCGATCGCGCCGCAGTTGGTGGTGGTGGTGGGTCAAGAGACATGGATTGGTGGTGGATTAATTTAGGTGTGTGTGTGAGAGAGAGAGAGAGAGAGGAGGAGGGCCCGAGAAGAGAAAGGGCGATGCTGTGTCTTTTAGAGTCCAATAATTTGCGAGGCTATCTATACATCCAATCCAATCCACCTGTATCTTCTGCTCCGAATCAAAGAGCAAGTACAAAGCGAGATCACAAGATGGCGAAGACGGTAAAGAGAGTGAGTGAGAGAGAAAGGAAACCACCAAAGCAAGGGATTGCGATGGTAGCTTTGAGGATTCCAATTCCACAAGAGGTAGGGCGGAAGCAGTCCTGCAACTGGACGCGCAGCAGTAGCAGCATTGGCAGGGCAGGTTGTGGTTGTGAATGCGAATGTAGGTGAGGTGAGGTGGGGGGAGCTTTTATATGTGACTTGCTACACGCCGTTCACGACAACACTCTCCTACCCCCTCGATCCCTTCCCCATGCGACCGCACTGTTTGTATGCGCGCGCAAAGGAGACGTTGATCTTTCTTTCCTCTTCCGCTCATCATTTCATTAGCAAAAGCGCTTCGTGGTTAGCGACGGCAGCCGCAGAATGCCACGAAAGGGGTAAAAAACACGCAGTAGAGAACAAAACGGCAGGGAATAACACTGCTTTCTCTTTCTCGATGGCAGAGAGAGAGAAGAAAAGCTGAGGCAAGACGCAGGCATCTGGAGCCGTAACGTTGCCGATGGACGGCCGAGATCGAGTCTCCGGTGATGCCGTCCGTGACCGCTCCGTTAAATAAGGCGCCTGTGCAACCGTCCCCACCCCCACACGAAACCGCCATCCTCCTCTCCCTCCCCCGCATCGCACCCGAGAACCTGCAATGACGTGGGTGGAACCAACCAAAGGGTCGTCGTCTCCCGGGGCCACTAATTCGGCGAAGGATGACGTCGTGTGAGGTGGGTCCCGGGTTACGGGAAACGGGGGCGACTCCACCGACTGCTGCAGAGATCTTTTGCTTCCCAGTCGAGTCTACGTCTTCTTCCACTCTCATTTTTTTTCGATTCCCGATGAGCTATCTTTCGCCCTGGCACTGTGCTTACACGTACGGACGGACACACTCCTCCCTCCCTCCCTCATCTACGACTGACTACAAATGCAAACATGAGTCACGCTGCTTCTCAGATTCACTATCGTTTGCTTGCCTAAACTCCAGCCGGTCTGCTCTGCTCCACTCCACTGCAGCAGGATTACTTGATCAGCGAGGGGACGGATTATTTAGTAGCAGTGGCAGTGGTAGCGGGACTTGAATGCTGTCTGCTGCCTCGGCATTGACGACGAGCGCAGAGTTTAACTCGCTGTTCGGAAGCAGAGTGAATTGACCGTGAGGGCGACAGCGAAAGGAATATGGACGAGGTGACCTTAATCCGACGCGAGGCGTTAATGAGATCAGCCATGGGAGATTAACCGAGTAAGAGAAGGGAAGGGCATTGAATTGAGTGTAATGATTAAGAAGGAAGCCTGGGAATGTGAGGCGGGAGGAGGGGGAGGACAGTGAGCGGAATCGAGGGAAGGAAGAAAGGAAGGAATCGGCTTGACCGCCCAATGAATGCGGTGAGCGACTTACGTTGCGTGCGGATTTAATGCGCATCGACGCGATTGGACGGCTGAGATATTTTGCGTGTCGGGGGCTCATATGCTGCCATTTTCAGAGGGCCCAGATGTAAAACTCACAAATCAAAAATCAGTAATTACTCGCCAAAATAATTTCTTACTAAATAAATTATTAGTTAAAATTGAAAAAGTATCTATTTATTCAATTTCTATTAACAAAAATATTATACAAAATTATTTTAATTTATTAAAATTAATTGACAATTTTAATTTAACTAAACTTATTTATAATAATTTCAATTAAATTATTAGACATGATAGTAATTGCTATAATAAACAAAAATAAGATGAAGTGTATTTTATTTTATTTAAAAAAAACTAGCAATCATGTCCTTCTCACAGCGAAAAAAATAAAGGGCGTGTTTTTTTTCCTTAAAAAACTAGTATTGACGTGTTTTATCGAAGTAAAAAAAAAATACTTGATGGATTTAGGTTATTATACAGGGAGCAAAAGAGGTGGAAAATGATTGATAGGTCCGTAGAGGGTTCCCACGTTAGCTTTTATAATTTATACCAGTGTAATAGTACTAAAGATAGTGGAGGACAAGGCGCTATATATTGTATAAATATTGGCACGAGAAGTACAGTTAGGAAAGTGCTTCCTATTTCCATTGGGTTGCTTTTGAATTAACAAAAATTTGCCATTGACAGTGAATGTTGAGTTGGACGATCACGAACACATGAATAGGATGACGTGGAAGTTGCGGGATGGGAGTAGTCCTATTGCGATCAGAGATGTCCTTTGTACAGGCGCTGGAGTTACTTGGCAAAATCGTTCCATGCATGCTAGAGTCACTCGAGAGTAAAGAGAATATAAAAAACTACTATTTGAATATTTATAATTGTATCTAAATAGGAAATCATACTACGACCTGTAACTAAAAAAAATTATGAAAAATTATGTTCAAATATGACCTATTAACTACAACAGATCATATTCAAATATAACCTAGAACTAGAAGGGTAGGGATCCTATCTAAAAACTAAAAAGATGATGCGTTCATAATAGTGACTTAATTATTGATTGGAATGAGATATTTTACTCCGTGAGAGGGTTTCCATCCTGCGCATATTAAAGCGAGTAAATAAAATATCAGTGGTTAGAAATCAAGAGGAGTCCTTGGCAATCGAAGATCCTTCGACATTCAAATCAATATAAATTCCAAACGGATAAATGAAAAATAGTAGAGAATGTTCGCGTGAGAATAAGCTTGAGATGTTGAATGAAAATCTACTTTACCAATGGAAAGGACCCCCTTTTATATACCACTTCTCATAATTTCTGTAATCATGAGATGACGAAGAATAGCAAAGGTTGTTGGGTAATGGAAAGCGTACAACATGTACAATAATTATTTGAGAAATCTTTCCTTACTCACATGTGTATCTATTTTGTCATTTATAACTTATGTCATTGATGCGGCAGTTAAAGGACAATGTTGTTATAAGTGGTCAGTTGATAAAAAAACATGCTAATTCTTGAGGAAGGTTCCAAAAGAATATTCTCTAACGTAAGATCGATCATCTTCATTCCTGTCCTCGCATTAAACTGCTTGGTTATGTACTGAATAGTGTTAGCAATTAGTTCAGAAAATAATATAATGCATTGATCGCGTTAGAAATTCGTTCGAGAAGTCATACAATAAATCGTGCGAGCTGGAAATCTATCTGGGAAGTAATATGAAGCTAAGTGTCTTAGACCTGGTTGACCTTTTGTCCGGCCGAGCGTGTAGTGGGCCGCCAAAGAAAAGAAGCTATGTCTTAAGAGGTTCGATCAGTACTTTAAGTCGATCGTCCGTATAATAATTTGTAAGTAAAGTGAATATGAAATTTTGATCGGCTCTATAAAAAGAGCTACCTTATATTTGTGCATATAAGGGACGAACATGGAGCCATGTAAACCTGTCTGGTTCTATTACCGAACGAATACATAGGTATATTGTTGTGTGAAAACCCATAGGGATGACCAGAAATAGGGTTGACCGGGCATGTATAGAGAGGCTTGTACAGAGTAAGGAACTTGACATTTCCCTCAACCAGACCTATGGTCGATTAATTGTGAGGTGGGTCGGACATCTTCTAAACTTGATCGGATATTAGATGACTGGACATGCTAGCTTCCTAATTCAAGAGTAGAGCATCAAACCCCCTATGTTCGATTAGTTTAAGGGTCGAGCGCCCCTATTCCGAACAACTTCTAATCCGATCAAGCTGGTGTAGGATCGAGAGGCACTAGAGGGGGGTGAATAACACTCATGACTTTCACATTCGTTTAAAAATAATCGGGAGATAAGCAGCGGAATAAAGACATAAAGAAAGACAAGCAATCTCTAACACTTTGATTTACTTGGTTCAGAGTCTATAACAACTCCTACTCCAAGACTCACACGTGAGAGTGCTTTCGATAAACAATCCACTAGTTGTTTGAAGAAAGATTACAAATATGATATGTATAAGAGTTACAATTATAAAACTGTAAACAAAACTATACCAACAACTTGTAAAGATCTGAAGTCGCAAGCCTTCGATTGTCGGAGTAGCGTTTGGGCATCATGGAAGAGTTTTTTAATCAACACGCAAGAGTGGACGATACTTGGAATGTTGTGTTTGAGATGCTAGTCGAATCCTCCTTTTATAACCCACTCCAAGCGCCTAGAACCTCCCCGAGAGCTCCCACAGTGCTAACGTCGCGTGCTCTCATCGAAACTCAATCTGTAAAAGTCATCCACCTCCGGGCACCCAGACCACCCCCGGCACCCGAACTGTGATGTAAGTCCCCCAATCAGTGTGCTCTAGCTCACTACGAAGCTAGGTTTTGGTTGTCCGGGTGCTTAGAGCAACTCCGAGTGCCCGTACCATAAGGGTACCTAGCTAGGAACCCTGCTTTAGGCGAAGGCACCCCGAGTGCTCGGAGCTGTCCGGGAGCTCGGACTAGCTTCGGACATACGGACCACCATTTTCTGCACTTTTATTTTCTATAAATAAGGTTAGTTCAAGCAAATAATATTTAAAGAATGGCAAGATTTGACAGCCTTCAGTCTGTCCGGTCCTAACTTTGAGTTTCATTGAAATTCTAGGCTGGACCAACGCTTACTGTTCCCTCTTCAAGGAACACGTCTTCACCTACTTCTCTCAGGAGAAATTACCTTTTGTTAGACGATCCTCCAAACCATCTCGACTTTTGATCCGCATCCGAGACTTCAGGACTTCATGTTAAACCTCTAATCCATGACTCATCTTGTCTTTCACCTGGTGTTCGCGACCCCTAGGATTTTCACCTAGAGTCCTCGACTCTATGATTTCGCTCAAAGTCCTTGACCTGCCAAGACTTCACTTAGTCCCTCGGACCAGGACTTCGTTGCCTAATCACAGCTAGGACTTTCCTTTGCCTAAGATCACGTAGGACTTTCCTGCACACTTAGTCACACTTGTTAGATCACAAGATAGCTTAACTTTGAACGTCTTTGTCATTATCAAAACATAAGTATGATCATCTGATGCTCCCTGCACTAACAGTTGTCACTACGAGCTTAGCACTAGGTGAATAACAAAGCCAGTTGGAAAATGCTTCCTTTCCCTGACTTTGACTACCACATTATTTTGGCTTTAACCTCCACGTCATTTTCTAGATTTTCTCGTTACATCCCATATCACTAGTCTCCCCTTCAAGTCTAGTCGAAGGAGGCGTCATTCGGAGATTCATGTTTTCATTTCCGCCTTGGGCACTTAGTGATATTTTTTCAAAAATTGTCTGTCCGTGGTCATCTATTCAGAAGAGAGTACCGAGAACACGCGGAGAGGCGCTTCGGCAACATAATGATTCGGTTCTCACCTCCATCATAAATGGTCTTTTATGGGTGAATGCCACGTGGCTCTACTCCTTGTTCTTTAAAACGACCTCTGACACACGCTTTTTCATACAAATCAACAACACCTCTCTCCATGTAAATCAACGATCCTCTATGTGTCTGCTATTTTGATCAAACAGTTGTAATCAAGTTGTATTCTACAAATTCCCTAAACGACACCAACTCCTAATACTTTGAGCTTCATTTTCTCTGTTCTCCTTCTTCGGTGATTTTCCTTCGCAAATCTCTTCTCCTTCATGTTGGGGCAATTTCCCTAGGTCATGTTTGACCAGTTTGACTAAGCTTGAGTTGAGTCAAGTTTGAGTCAGGATTTGAGTTTTGATGTTTGACAATATATGGAGATTGCTAGGGCAATCATCCGGTTGTGGAGGTGGTCAAAAGGTTGACCAGGTTGAGAAGAAGAGAAGTCAAGAAAGTCAAGGTTGACAGGAGACTTGACTGGGTAAGTCCTAACTGGAGGTTAGGCAGTGGTTTAGTCCTAGCTGGAGATTAGACAATGGTGAAGTCCTAACTGGAGGTTAGGCAGTGGAGAAGTCATAATTGGAGGTTAGGCAATGGGAAAGTCCTAACTGGAGGTTATGCAAGAGTGAAAATCCAAGTAGCTCAGTGTTGACCAGACTTGGTGGTGAAAGTCATGATAAGTGAGATCAGACAATTGGAAAGTCCTAGTATAGCTAGGCAAAGGGAAAGTCCTGGTGAGGAGCCAGGCAACTGGAAAGTCCAAGCGTGATCTTGGCAAAAGGAAAATCTTGGTGAGGAGCCAGATAATTGGAAAGTCGAAGTGTGATCTTAGCAAAGGTTGTAAGTCCAAGCATGTGGTCTTGGCAAGGTAAGTCTTAGTGTGACTTGGCGAGGAGAACCCGACAACTAGGATGAGGTTGATGGAAGCTCCAGAAGGCAAGGCGTGAAGGATGGGGAGATATCCAAGGGACACAAGGCTGATGGATGAGGCTAAAAGGCTAGTTCGAGGTTGTCGGGAGTAGCCAAATACTAGGCGTGCAAACCCAATAGGTCATGGATGACCGAGAGTTGGGTTTGGGAAGCTGGACTTGAGTTTGAGTCAAGTCCAGGGTGTTCAATCGATCGGGCAATCGATTGAACATGCTCCAATCGATCAACTGATCGATTGGAGTGTGCTGCGATTGTTGGAATGACCCAATCGATCGACCGATCGATTGGGGGTAGGAAATCACGAGCACAGAAGCTCTCCCAATCGATCGGGCGATTGATTGGGAGCTGTCAATCCAATGTTGACGAGAAGTCAACATTCGAGGAGGAAAAGGAAGAGGAGGAAGAGAAAGAGAAGGAAAAAGTGGAAGAGTCCACATCCTCAAGTGAAGAAGAAGAAATAGAAGATGATGTCATCTCTACTGATCCGGATGCAGGTTAGAATAGGTAAGGGAGGGGGCATTTGGGTCATTTCTCAATTGAGGGTTTGAGTGCTTTTAAGGAACATTGTGCATAGGGAGAAAAGGAGGGGGGAGGAGGCTGGTTCGTGAGATGGGCTCTGGCCGCCGCCAACAGGAAGCAAAAGGAAGAGACGTCTTCCTTCTCCCTCTCGAGCTTCTCGCCAGCGCCGACACCGGTCGCCGGCCTTAACATCTTCTCCTCTCCTTCCGGCCACCACAGCCCCCCCTCTTCTCGTGCACACTGCCCCTACCTCATGCTCTCGCCTTCGTCGCCACTATGGGCCACCCGGCGCCGACGACCTCACGCCACCTCCCTATCATCAAACACCATGGACGACCGCCCTCCTCCTCCAGCGCCCTACACCGGCGGCACCCTCCACCGGCAGCACCCCTCGCCGGCCCTCCTCCCTCAGTGCCGGCCACGCCAGTACTACGTCAGCTAGATGTCGCCCAGTCTGACTGTCTTCAGTGCGGATGCGGAGGTCGCTGCCGCCTTTGGCCTCCACAGGCCCTCCTCCCCTTTCTTTCTCCACCAAATTTGGTCGCCGCCACCTCTTCCAGCGCGAATATGGCTGCCGTCAGGTGTAGATTAAGTTGGCATCACAGATCGGGCCCCCTCTTTGTGTATATCTGCTATATTCCGGCCTGTTAGCCGAGAGTGTGTTCAGCCTTCGTGTCGTGATTGTATTCCGGCCTTTGTGCCGTTGTTGTATGCCGGTTTACGAGCCGAGGTTGTAGTCAGACCGTGCTTCGCCTTGTGGATCCATATCGCGCCCGGCTTCGAGCCACCGAAGCCAGCTACTCTCCCGATGGACATTCATCTACTATTCAGAGCCGCGACGACTTGGTCAGCATCCCGAACAGCTCATCCACCAATCCGAGGGCGCCCCCCCCGGGGCCAGGGTACGTCTTCGTATTCATTTTATACTTATTTTGTTGTTCTATTATTATGTGGATACTCATATGTTCGCGGGACCTACCTCGAGCACCGAGGTACCAGGGATCGGGGCATCCCGATCACTGGCTGCAGGTACGGTTGACCGGAGGATTTCTGACGACTCGATCAACATAGAGGACAGATCATCAATCGGGTCATGGGGATGCGATCAACCTTCCAGACACGTCACACCGGTAGGTCCGTCTTCTCAGCTTCCCGACAGGATCAATTTGGCGTCGTCTGTGGGAACGCGCCTGATCTGGAACGTGAAGATGGACGATGCCGGAGAGTCCTGCCATTCTCATGACCCCGGTCAGTTTTCCCGTTATTTATTCTGTCAGTTATATGATTTGCATTAGTTCCTCGGGAGAAGACCCCCGAGCCGATCGGCCGGGCGGATTATATACGAGCCACAGGCTCGATGACGAAGACCCCCGAGCCGATCGGCCGGGCGGATTATATACGAGCCACAGGCTTGATGGCGAAGACCCCCGAGCCGATCGGCCGGGCGGATTATATACGAGCGGATTATATACGAGCCACAGGCTCGATGGCGAAGACCCCCGAGCCGATCGGCCGAGCGGATTATATACGAGCCACAGGCTCGATGACGAAGACCCCCGAGTCAATCGGCCGGGCGGATTATATACGAGCCACAGGCTTGATGACGAAAACCCCCGAGCCGATCGGCCGCGCGGATTATATACGAGCCACAGGCTCGATGGCGAAGACCCCCGAGCCGATCGGCCGGGCGGATTATATACGAGACACAGGCTCGAGGGTGAAGACCCCCGAGCCGATCGGCCGGGTTTGAATTAGCCCTCAGGGCCGTCTAGCCCAGACGTTAAACCGTAGAGTCGAACCGGCGACTATAAAAACCCCGGCTTGAAGACCGTCTAGCCCAGACGTTAAACCGTAGAGTCGAACCGGCGACTATAAAAACCCCGGCTTGAAGACCGTCTAGCCCAGACGTTAAACCGTAGAGTCGAACCGGCGACTATAAAACCCCGGCTTGAAGACCGTCTAGCCCAGACGTTAAACCGTAGAGTCGAACCGGCGACTATAAAAACCCCGGCTTGAAGACCGTCTAGCCCAGACGTTAAACCATAGAGTCGAACCGGCGACTATAAAACTCCGGCTTGAAGACCGCTGCACGGACCAGCTTCAGATATTCTATCTCCCCCGTTCGGGGTCGAGCGGTCGCCACTGGTCTCGGACCAGCTTCAGATATTCTATCTCCCCCGTTCGGGGTCGAGCGATTATCACTCGCCTCGAGCCAGCTTATCAGCATATCGTACATCTTATCTCCCCCGATCGGGGTCGAGCTATCTCCGATAGTCGCGAACAAAGAGTATCTCTACTGGTTTCAAACCAGAATATATGTTATGCGCCCGTTCGGCTCGTGACTTTTGCCTCCACGAGCCTTCGATTCACGGGCTACACTTCCGATCGACTCACGAGTGATGCGGTCACTCGGCATCATTCCATTTAGTTCACTCGATTGCTGGGTGGCACCTTACGATAGCCCGTGGACTATTCTTGAGGCTGCACAGTCAGTACTTTCATAGCCGTCCGATCGGCATCATTTCGATCGCTCGCACGACAGCGTCCGTCTAGCATCTATTCATCCGATCGGCATCATTTCGATCGCTCGCACGACAGCGTCCGTCTAGCATCTATCCAGCCGATCGGCATCATTTTTATCGCTCGCACGACAACGTCCGTCTAGCATCTATCCATCCGATCGACAGCACTTCGATTGTCCGGTCGGTATCTTTGCGGATGCGCACCCAGCATTGGTCCGATTATAGACTTGGTCCGCTCGGTATCATTACCATCTCCTACGACACCACTATTATAGCGACCGCTCGAGCGACATTATATTATTGGTTTAGCGATTTGGCTTTGACATCGAGAGCGGTTCAATTCTTTGTAATAGACTGTCCAGTCAGTCAGACTCACGCTATTAGTTCAGCGATTTGGCTTTGACATCGAGAGCGGTTCAATTCTTTGTAATAGACTGTCTAGTCAGTCGGACTCACGCCTCCTTCGACTAGACTTGAGGGGGGGGCTTATAATCCGAATGCAGGTTAGAATAGGTAAGGGAGGGGGCATTTGGGTCATTTCTCAATTGAGGGTTTGAGTGCTTTTAAGGAACATTGTGCATAGGGAGAAAAGGAGGGGGGAGGAGGCTGGTTTGTGAGATGGGCTCTGGCCGCTGCCAATAGGAAGCAAAAGGAAGAGACGTCTTCCTTCTCCCTCTCGAGCTTCTCGCCAGCGCCGACACCGGCCGTCGGCCTTAACATCTTCTCCTCTCCTTCCGGCCACCACAGCCCCCCTCTTCTCGTGCACACTGCCCCTACCTCATGCTCTCGCCTTCGTCGCGCACTATGGGCCACCTGGCGCCGACGACCTCACGCCACCTCCCTATCATCAAACACCATGGACGACCACCCTCCTCCTCCAGCGCCCTACACCGGCGGCACCCTCCACCGGCAGCACCCCTCGCCGGCCCTCCTCCCTCAGTGCCGGCCACGCCAGTACTACGTCAGCTAGATGTCGCCCAGTCTGACTGTCTTCAGTGCGGATGCGGAGGTCGCTGCCGCCTTTGGCCTCCACAGGCCCTCCTCCCCTTTCTTTCTCCACCAAATCTGGTCGCCGCCACCTCTTCCAGCGCGAATATGGTTGCCGTCAGGTGTAGATTAAGTTGGCATCACAGATCGGGCCCCCTCTTTGTGCATATCTGCTATATTTCGACCTGCTAGCCGAGAGTGTGTTCGGCCTTCGTGTCGTGATTGTATTCCGGCCTTTGTGCCGTTGTTGTATGCCGGTTTGCGAGCCGAGGTTGTAGTTGGACCGTGCTTCGCCTTGTGGATCCATATCGCGCCCGGCTTCGAGCCACCGAAGCCAGCTACTCTCCCGGTGGACATTCATCTACTATTCAGAGCCGCGACGACTTGGTCAGCATCCCGAACAGCTCATCCACCAATCCGAGGGCGCCCCCCCCGGGGCCAGGGTACGTCTTTGTATTCATTTTATACTTATTTTGTTGTTCTATTATTATGTGGATACTCATATGTTCGCGGGACCTACCTCGAGCACCGAGGTACCAGGGATCGGGGCATCCCAATCACTGGCTGCAGGTACGGTTGACCGGAGGATTTCTGACGACTCGATCAACATAGAGGATAGATCATCAATCGGGTCATGGGGATGCGGTCAACCTTCCAGACACGTCACACCGGCAGGTCCGTCTTCTCAGCTTCCCGACAGGATCATCTACATTGCAAGAAAAATCAAATGGAGGATCAAGCATCAACCCTACAAGCAAAGGTATAAAGGTTTCAATTATTAAAGATAAAAATCATATCATTTGTTTTGTGTGTAGGGAGCATGGGCACTATAAGAGCAAATGCCCCAAATTGGCCAAGAAGAAGGGCCAAGTAGCAACAAAGGGCAAAAAAAAACTCAAGGAGACCAACCCCACAATAAAGAGAAGCAAGGAGCACATTGTGTGTTTCTCTTGCAATCAGAGAGGGCATTACCGAAGTCAATGTCCTAAAGGGAAGAAGCCAACCAAGGTGATTAGAGGAAACACAAATCTAGGGGGAGCTTGTGAGAGCAAACCCAAGGTAAATTTTATTAATGCAAATTCTTTTAGATATGATAAAAAGCATGCTAGTTCAAATTTAAATCATTATAATGCTATTTATCATGAAAATAGAATGCATGATAAACCTAAGGACAAATATATTCCTCCTCATGCTAGAACTACCATACTTAAGGTTAGGAAGGTAGATAACAATTTAGGCAATAATTTTAAGGACTTTAGGTATATGCCTAAAAATAGAAATGCTCAAGGATTCAATGAAAAACCAAAATCTAAGGATTTATAGAGTGAAAACCAAATCTTGAGGACAAGACTTGATAGTTTAGAAAGGACCTTACCAAGAATGGAAAACATGCTTAGGGTTCAAAATGAGCATCACCTAGGGAGAGCTAGACAAGAGTCATCCAATGGCTATGGAGGTTTGGGATACAAACCTAAAGTCAAGAAGGGTGTGACTTCCTTTCATAGAGTTCTATATAGTTATGGGATCAACCCTAGTTTTAGAGATCAAGTCAAAGATACTAGGGAAGGAATCCCTAAAGGTTCTTTTGGCAAGACCAATGTGACTAAGACTTCTAAGAAGTCTAACAAAGTTATAAAGAAGGTCACAAGGGAGGTCATCCCTAACGTTGATCTAGTAAAGGTGACTAAGGCTCCAAAAAAGCCAAATAAAGTCACAAAGAAGGTTACAAGGGAAGTTATCCCTAGGAGTGACCTAGTAGAAGTGACCAAGGCTTTTAAGAAGCCACTACAAGAAAAAAGCCTAACAACAATGATTTTTCACCGTTGTCGTAGCCCCTTTAGAACTGTTGTTAAATGTCGTGTTGTTAAAAGGGATGCCCAAAAATAACAGTTTTTAACCGTTGTCTTTGAAGCCAAAGACAACATTTTTATAACGGTAAAAAACTGTTGTTTTTTCCTTCAAAGACAACAGTTTTTCACCGTTGTCTTTGAGCGTTTACCTTTAATAACAGAGTCTTCAACAACAGTTTTAAACTATCTACGACAACGGTGAAAAACCGTTGTCTTTTTTAGATAAAAAATAAAAAAAAATTAATACACAATTTTCCAATATTAAAAATCATTCAAAATACTAAATTTCAAAATAAAATTTGATATACAATTTTCTAACATTCAAAAATAATATCTATAACATTCTGAAGAAATTTCATAAGCAACCAACAAAATTTCATAAGCAACCAACAAAATGATAACACTATTAAAACAAAGGTAGAACAATATAACACGAGATTTTCTACTTAGATGTCGGTGAAGAGGAGGGATTGCAGCTCCTAGTACTCCTTAATTTGTTAAATTCTCTCCATTTTTTTTAGCTTGTCGGCATTCTTCCCAATACTCTTGAGGACACCTATTCGAATAAAGATATATATTACAAATTAGAAATTAAACTGTACGCATGATTCTAATTGCACTGCATAAATGTTACATAACTATAAAAACCATTTGATATAGTCATCTAACAGAAGTGCAAAAAGCGTTATCTATGTAACATAAATGGTAACCTCTTGAAACAATATGGTGGCTCTTAAATTTCTTATTAAGCAGAATTTTTATTCTATGTCACTGCATATAAAGCTTCTATTATAAACCATGCAAACATTATTTTTCCCAGTGATCAAGCAGCATTAATTCTAAAAGGTACAATCTAATGAAAACGTTCCCACACACTCCATATGATGTTAAGGAGTAAGTCATACATTAAATTCTAAAAGGGACCATTAAAGGAAAGAATGCCTTAAATAAAAATGAATCCAGAAAGTTACCATAGGCTTTGGATTAATACTTTAAGTTTACATTGATCATGAGCTAAATCATAAAAAGAGAAGTGGAGTGGCATGTTACATCAGTTGACTTTCTAATCTTTAATTTAAGTTTCACCATTTAAAGAAACAAGTCTATTTCTTCCTCTTGGAATCTCAAGATCTATTACATTATCAAGCTGATGCATAGGATACCAATTTAGATGTTAACATCTTATAAAGTATATTCCTCATTAAATTTGTGTCCTCACCTTAAGAAAATCTGGAATATACTATTTTAAAGTCATGAACACGTTAAGGTTTTCACCAACTATAGTAGGAATGGCTACAGTAATTACCTGAAACGACATAAATTGTTAGTTTTGAAGGCAGAGTAGAGAGATCTCATGCAACTTTTAGAAATCAATGCAACATAATCTTAAAGAATAACATTATAGTAGGATAAAGATGCTAAAAAGAGCAGTAGATTGAAACTAAAAAAACCACCAAAGAGTCTTTAATATGTACAAAACACCTTTTAGCTTCATGTTGAATATAAAGTGAACATAATCGAATGAATCGAGATGCAAATATTGCAAATGTAAGTTAAGAAAAAAAACTAAGAAATGATAAAGTAACTGTAATTTAATCTAACTTACAATTTAATTCTAGATTTGGAGAAGTAAGAAGTGTAAGCTTTTCTCCTTAGCCTTTACTTTCCTTTGAACATTCTTCCTTGATAGTGATCTTCAAAATTATATTAATTGTCAAGATGCATGCTATAAAACTGTTCAAACAATCACTTAGATAAAGTATACTGATATAATTTTTGATACTATCACTACAAGCCAAGTTTGATTTTCAAAAACTCATTGTAAATGGGAAAGAAAAAACACAAAACTCTTATATGGTACAAGAACAAAAAAACTAATTATTTATCCTTAGAACTAGATGAATAGAGACACGTGTTAAAGATTGTCAAGTGATATGCAAACACAAGGAATGAGATTGGTAGTGTAAAACATACAAGTACATACTTTAACTTGTTGTCAATTTGAGTGTAAGCTTCCAAATAAGAGTTGTTTATTTCATAAACCATAGTAGCATAATATCACTATTATGAGTACAACCTCTTGTTGAGACAAAATTTATGATTTTATATTAATGCAGTGATTATGTAGCAACCAAAAATAAATCTCAAATAATTGAGATCAGGGGTTACTCATTGTTGTTATCTGAAGGAGTATGAATAGATGACCTAAAAGGAAGTATGAACAAAACAACTAAAATTCTAGATATATTTCCTGAGAAACAGAGCATAAGGAATAAGACACTATCAGAGTAACTATGATAGAGCTTTCATGTGGAGATTACTCCATAGCTTTGAGTAATTATTCACCAATTAATGGCATTACACAAATCTTGCTTACTGGTGTCAATGAACGGCTAAGTCAAATCAACAATGCCTAAAATCTTATTAGGATAAACAAATGAATATCATTATTATGAACACAAGCTCTTGTTGGGACAGAATTTAAGATTTTATATTAATGTTGTGATTAAACCTGTGTATCAACCAAAAATAGATCCCAAATAGATGAGACTCAAAGGTTAATCATTGTTGTTATCTGAAGGGTCCGAGCATAAAGATCATACAAAATGTTATTTTTAACACAAACAGAGCAATGAAATCGAGAAAGAAGCATGAATCCATGAATCAAGCTAATTTTAGTGGGCGTGCAGGATTGTGGATCTTGCCTCGGTCTCAGGCAAATAGAGATCTCACAATTTCTAAAGTATCTGTCGTTCCGACAAAAGAAACATTCAGAAAATCAGTGAATTGTGGAACAAAAAACTTGAAAAAAAATGAAAAGGAAGTGCAAAAACGCAAAGGTCTGCATATGTATAGCACTATCAGAGTAACTATGACAAAAAGCTTCATGTGGAAAAAGTTTCCATGGCTTTTAGGAGTTATTCATCATATAGTTGCGTCGTCCTTTGACGAGCCAAAAACAAATTCACAATAAAAAGATGAACCCATTCGTCCATTATTACCAAAACCAAATTCCAAATGACTCTGCTTTAAAGCCTAATTTATGCAACAAAAACAAATCAAAAACAAGAAAAATGGGAGCAATGATATACCGGAAGAATAAAAATCCACCCAATGGAATCCAAAGATTGATCGGAGAGAAAAGAACGTGTCGGATAGAATGAAGCACTACCGCACCGCTCGTCAGGCACGACTGTCTTTTTTACCAAACCCTAGCGCTGCTCAAACCCTTTTATGTCTAGGTTCGAGGAACTTTTGCATAATAACCCTTATAAGCCATTAGCCGACAAAAAGGTGATCTTTTTCTACACAACACCAACAAAATACCACTCGACAAAGACAGCTAACAAAAGAGATTCAGAAGCACACCTCCCGTTCGTGGAACCGACTTCCACGCCCCGACTCGAGTAAAACAAGTCCTCATGCGGTACAGAAAATTCCTGAAAGTCCAAGTCCCCAAAGACCTCAGAGTAGTCAAATCTAGGGTCGTCGCGCACTATGACAGTATCACTGTCAAGGTCGTACGTCTCCGGGGGCAGATCGAGGAAGGGGATGTTGCAGGAGGTCCCTGAACCTCCGAAAATCTCCGCGTAGTCGTCGGGGCGGGAAGGGAAAGGAGAGGCGGTGAAATAGGGAGGACCTCCGAAGACGTCAACGTAGACTGACGAAGCAGGCTTCTTGGAGACACGTTGCCCCTCCATGGCTGGGAGGAAGAAGAGGCGCGGTTAGGGTTTCGCTTGTGCTTTCCTCCATGGCTGGGAGGAAGAAGAGGCGCGGTTAGGCTTCTTGGAGACACGTTGCCCCTCCATGGCTATTGACGAAGCTGTAAGGAAGCGCCGAAAAGTCGATGCGCTAACACTTTAAAGGCAAAGCAGCGAGAGTGACGAGGAGCGTCTTTCGCGGAGGAGTCGCGAAGGAGGAGTCGGAGATAGGTTTTTGTTCGTTTGAAGAGTCACAGAGAAGTGAGTTTTAGATTATTTTTTTTTTCATGAAGTTAAAAAAACTGTTATGTTTTTAGGATTCAACAACATTCAATAGACAACAGTTTAATAAAACTGTTGTATATTATCACATAAGCAACACTAAAAGATAATAGTTTTTTAAAACTGTTGTCTTTGACACACATTAGACAACAGTGCTTTGAAAAGCTGTTATTATTTAAAAAATATTATGGTGAACAACAACAGTTTTCAATAAAACTGTTGTTAAATGGAAAAAAGATAATAATTTCTTGAAAAACTGTTGTCTATTAGGTGTGGTTAAATCCAAAAATTTTTGTAGTGTAAGAAGGTGGGTATGTGGTGGGTATAAATCTCTATATACAAGAGGCTACGATAGGGACCGAGAGAAGGAATTGGTTTTGGTCTCCCGATGAAATTAAGCTTCCCGTGTTTGCCCCGAACACATAACTTAATTCCATCAATAATAATTCATTCCACTAAAGAACTGTTATTGAACTACCGCACCAATCCCAAATTACATTTTGGGTTCCTTCTTATTATGAGTGTGTTAGTCTCCTTATATTTAAGATGTTGAATGTCCACTAATTAAATGAGTTACTGACAACTCACTTAATTAATATCTTAGTCCAAGAGTAGTACCACTCAACCTTATCGTCATGTCGGACTAAGTCCACCTACAGGGTTTAACATGACAATCCTTATGAGCTCCTCTTGGGGACATTATCAACCTAGATCACTAGGATACAGTTTCCTTCTATAATCAACAACACACACTATAAGTAATATCATTTCTCAACTTATCAGGCTTATTGATTTATCGAACTAAATCTCACCCATTGATAAATTAAAAAAAATAAATATCAAATATATGTGCTTGTTATTATATTAGAATTAAGAGCACACACTTCCATAATAACTGAGGTCTTTGTTCCTTTATAAAGTCAGTATAAAAAGAAACGACCTCTAATGGTCCTACTCAATACACTCTAGGTGTACTAGTGTAATTATATAGTTAAGATAAACTAATACCTAATTACACTACAACCTTCCAATGGTTTGTTCCTTTTCATCTTGGTCGTGAGCTACTGTTTATAATTTATAAGGTGCTGATAACATGATCCTCTATGTGTGACACCACACACCATGTTATCTACAATATAAATTAATTGAACAACTACATTTATCATAAATGTAGACATTTGACCAATGTGATTTTTATTTCTAGATAAATGTTTATACCAAAAGCTAGGGGAAGGAATCAGCGATTGGTATTGGACTCAACTTCCCTTCAATCCTACTCAAATGATCTGCTACTAAATTTTCCTTCTCGCTCCTGTCGCGTATCTCTATATCAAATTCTTGGAGCAGGAGCATCCAACAAATTAACCTTGGTTTTGCTGATAGCTTCATTAAAAGGTACCTAATAGTTGCATGATCTGAAAAAATAATCACGTGAGAGCATAATAAATAAGATCGAAATTTATCTAGTGCAAACACAATAGATAACAATTCTTTCTCAGTTGTAGTGTAGTTAGCCTGGGTTGAATCTAATGTTCTGGAAGCATAATAGATGACATGAGGCACTCCTCCAACCTGTTGAGTTAATATTACCCCCACTGCAAAGTTCGAAGCATCACACATCACTTCGAATGGAATTGTCCAGTCCGGCTGTCTAATAATCGGAGCAGAAGTAAGAGCCTTTTTAATCCTATCAAATGAATCCTTGCAATCCTGATCAAAATTAAACTCTACTTCTTTCTGCAACAAATGAGTCAGTGGTAAAGTGATTTTTCTGAAATTATGTATGAACCGTCTGTAAAATCCTGCGTGACCAAGAAATGATCGCACATCCCGTACGCATACGGGGTAAGGCAAAGATAATATCACATTAACTTTTGCAGGATCTACCTGTATTCCAGCCTTTGAAATTATATGACCCAAAACTATACCCTTCTCAACCATGAAGTGACATTTCTCAAAGTTCAAAACAAGGTTAGTTTCTATACACCTAAGCAACACTTGAGCTAAATTTTCCAAACATGAATCGAAAGATGAGCTATAAACAGTGAAATCATCCATAAATATCTCCATACAATGTTCAAGGTAATCAGAAAAAATACTAATCATGCATCGTTGAAAAGTACCTGGAGTATTACATAGTCCAAATGGCATTCGTCGATATGCGAAAGTTCCGAATGGGCATGTAAAAGTCGTCTTTTCTTGATCCTCTGGAGCAACCGGAATTTGGAAATAACCTATAAACCCATCCAAGAAACAATAACGTGATCTTCCTGCTAACCTTTCTAACATTTGGTCGTTGAATGGTAAGGGAAAATGATCCTTTCTTGTGACTTGATTTAGCTTGCGATAACCAATACATACTCTCCATGAATTTTGCACTCGGGTTGGTATCAATTCATTTTCTTTGTTTGCCACCATTGTGAGGCTAGATTTCTTCGGTACTACTTGCACGGGACTGACCCACTGACTATCCAAAATGGGATATATAATTCCTACTCGCAGCAGCTTAGTTACCTCAGCCTTGACTACCCTAGCATAAGTGTGTTAAGACGACATTGTGGTTGTCTTATTGGCTTAGCATCGGCCTCTAGAAATATCTGATGTTTACATATGATTGGACTGATACCTGGTAGGTCTACAAGCGTCCAACCAAAAGCCCTCTGATGTTGTCGTAACAGATCCAACAGCTTGCTTTCTTGATCCTGATCCAAATTCTTTGAAATAATTATTGGTAACTGCTTACCCTCTTCCAAATAAGCATATTTTAGATGATCTGGCAATGGTTTCAACTCAAATTTTTTATTCCTGTTCCACCAACGAATCTAACTTCCCTGAATGCAAGTCTGCCATGAACTCTCCAACAACTTTGCTTTCTAGACTATAGTCCTTGTTAATATCCCTCAAATCATTGGATACTTCGTCTGCTGTAAAACTGGTATCATCGGAAATATTCATTAATTCTGCTGTTGCATCACTTAATACCTCAAAATCTAGCTCACCGAATACATCAATGATAAGGAGTGAATGGTCCTCTGCTGGATATTTCATTGCATCTAGAATATTGAATTGTACCATTGTATCACCAAACTCCATGGTAAGTGTCCCGACGTGTACATCAATTTTAGTCCTAGAAGTTTTGAGGAACGATCTTCCAAGGATCAATGGAGCTTGTCCCGGAGAGACATTTCCCTCCATATCCAAAATATAAAAATCTGCTGGAAAGATTAAATTCTTTACTTTTACCAAAACATCTTCTATCACCCCAACGGGATGAACTAAACTACGGTTGGCTAGCTAAATAACTATTCCAATTGTTTGTAAGCGTCCAATACCAAGTGCTTCAAAAATGGATTTTGGCATAACATTAACTGAGGCTCCTAGATCCAACATTGCGTCTCCAAAATCACTATCCCGTATAACACAAGGTATTGTGAAGACTCTTGGATCCTTGCATTTCTTCGGCATTGTCTGAATTAGTGTCAACACGTTCTTTCCCATACTGACTAGCTCACTGCCCTTTAGTTTCCTCTTATGAACACACAAGTCTTTCAAAAACTTTGCATATTTCAGAATGTGCTTGATGACTTTCAATAATGGAATATTCACTTCCACTTTACTAAAGGTATCCACTAGTTCTCGCAATTCCTCTGCCTTCCTGTCATCCTTTTGCCTTATTTCTGATCTTTGCGGAAAGGGTAAGTGCACGATTTGCTCAGCTTCTAGTTCTAAGCATACTGAATTTGTAACTGGTGCTAATGGGGTGAGTTCCACTTCCCCAGTGGATTTCCCACTTCGAAGTGTAATAGCACTAACATTTCCTTTTGGGTTTGGCACACTCTGTGAGGGTAACTGACCCAATCCTTGTGACTGCAGTTAGGTAATGCTTGATGCCATCTGTCCGATTTGTCTCTCTAAGTTCTACTGATTACTTGTCATTAACTGCATCTGCTGTATAAGCTCCTCCAACTTTTATGTGGTAAGTTCTGGTTTGGGCAATTGGAGTTGTGGTGAACGATAAGGAAGTTAGGGAAGTTGACACATTGTTGGTCTCTGAGATGAAGAAGATAATTGGTACGATTGTTGACATGGTTGATGTTGTTGATAGGGGTTTTGTTGATGATAAGATTGCTGATACTGATAAGGATTCCCGTACCTCAAATTAGGATGATCTCTCCACCCTAGATTATATGTAGCAGAAAAGGGATCATACGACTGTTTGTTCCCAGATTGTTGTTGGTAAAACTGAGGTCGAGGCTGAAAATTATTAACTGCTGCCACTTGATCTGCAAAAGGAGAAATCCCTTCTTGCTGCAACAAAGTGCAAACGTCAGTAGTGTGTGATGAACAGAAACAAAGTCCACAAATCATTGCTGTTGGTACTACCTGAGTTGTAGGTTGTTGTGAATGGCTGAGTGCCAACTGCTTGAACGCAGAAGTCATCTCCTGTAGCAAGCTATTCTTAATTTCTTGAGTATCTAACCTAGATAGTTGGACTCCATTTACTCCCTTAGTAGATACCTATATACTCCCAAACTGTTGGGCATTGGCTGCCATAGTTCAAATCTCCTGTCTTCAAATCTCTCTATCCCCGTGTCTCACATGTCGTCCCAGTCCATCGCTGGCGGCCTCCGGCCGTCACCCAATCAACACTATAATCCTTGGGGAAGTTGAACCCAAGGGGGTCGTCATCGGCACGATCGACGTCGGAATCTGGTCATATCTGAGCAGGGGTTCAGATCGACGGCAGAGGAAAGTCTACTCAGATCCGGCCGAATTTCGACGCCGATCGTGCCGATGGTGTCTCTCTTAGGTTCACCTTCCCTAAGGGTTATAGTGTTGATTGGGACGGCGGTCGGAAGCTGCCGGTGGTGGGCTGGGACGATGAGTGGGACACGGGGACAGGTGATATTGGGGACAGGAGATTTGAACTCTTGGCTGCTATAGTAGAAATAATCTCCCTCGCCTCTACAGGTGTCTTATTCACTAACACTCCCCCACTAGCTGTGTCGATCATACATATGTCCATGGGTAGAAGTCTCTCATAGAAATACTGTATGAGTAAGTGATCGCTGATTTGATGATGGGGACAACTGGAACATAACTTTTCAAATCGCTCCCAATATTCATACAATGTCTCTCCAGAAAGCTGTTGAACACTGCATATTGCTCGCTTAATAGCTCCAGCTTGTGAGGCAGGAAAGAATTTTTCGAGAAATAATCTTTTCATGTCCACCCAACATGTAATTGTACCTAGAGTTCTAGAGTACAACCAATCCTTCACTGCTCCTGCTAAAGAAAATGGGAAAGCTCTCGGATAAATATCTTCCTCACCAATACCATGTGGTTTCATGGTAGAGCAAACTGCATGAAATTCTTGGAGGTGCCTAGAAGGGTCCTCGCCAGCTAATCCATTAAATTTAGGAAGAAGATGAATAAGCCTTTAACGCAGTTCAAAATCCACGCCCAGCTCAAGATATTGAATGCACAATGAATTATAAGAGACATCTGGTGCAACCAACTCCCCAAGTGTTTGTTTATTCTCCATGTCAAGTTCAATCTCTAGAAAGCTACTCGTAGAAATTGCCACGGCTCCCCTCTGATTTCTCAGCAGAATATGAAATGTTCTTTTAAATTCTAGGTCAGGATCAAGTAAATCGTTGGTAGATGATCTAGTCATACATTTAGATGTTATTTCACCAGGTCAATAAGTGCAACAAATAAAAATTATGCAGAATTTATTACCATTCCAAAGATTAACTAACACCATAATCTCCCCGGCAACGGCGCCAAAAATTGGTACTGAACTGTAAATCGATAATTAATGGTCTTGTCGTTGCAAGGTTCACACTACAATACCAACTTAATTTCCATCCCTATTGTGAATTAAATAGCATAGGTATAACAAAGGCACGGATCATTTCCCATAGAAATCACGGTGGAAGCTAACGCTAAGATAAATTATCCGGTTGGTTGAAATTTCTTTACCACACAGATTGAAATGCTCCTACTTGGAAATCACATAAGTCAACAACTAGACAACAACTAAAAGACTAACTTAAAGAAATAAAAAAAACATGAACCAATTACTGATTTAAGAAAATCTGTCACGAATAGTTCTAAACACACAAACAGCTCAATCTAAGTTCAAAAACTAACTAAGCTGAACTCAATGCAAAAACCATAAATCTAATATCGGGGAAACTGATGAAGCAGTACTTGATGCAAACCAGAAAGCAATAAAATAGAAGTGACCAGTTCCACCAGAATATGCTCGAAGATGAGCAACACACTACATCATGCATCCATTGGAATCTCAATCAAAACTCCAAAGGAAGATGACAAGGGCAAGGCGTGACAGGTTCTTCGAATCTGAAACCCAGTGGTAATCCAAGTTCGACCAGATCTGGTTGAACTCAAAGATAACGCGTTGGATTCGAATTCCTCCTCGAATCCGTGGAAGAAAAGGTAGTGAATGATGATGGAAGGGGGGACGCTTGCTGGAGTGTGTTGATGGGGCAGCTTCCCCTTGAATCCAAGGAAGAAGAAGAAGTGTGCGTGGAGATGGAGATGGCTGCTAGGGCTTCTAGGTTGAAAAGGTATCTCTGTTGGTTGTTGTTGGGAACTTTAATACCTCCTTCAACTCAATGCATCTAACCACAAAAATAAAGCTTAACCTACATCCATCCGTTGGTTGCATGTGTGTGACCAAAAAGCCCTCTCAATTAATCCTTGACTCCCTACATCATTCAATAACATCAAATTAGTGCTGAGGCCATTAAATTAGAAGATATTCATAGCAAAGTAATAAAACCAACCATATAAGTCAAACCTGATAAATACTATGAATTAATGTATAAATAGATTAAAACATCTAACAGAATGATAAAAATGTCGTAACAAAATACAAGCTATCAGTTATTTTGACATGTTGTTGGAATTCTCTACTCATGTTATCTGCTTAGTATATTCCGGCTGGCCGCCGTCTTCATGCCTGTCCTCACATTAAGCTACTTGGTTATGTACTGAACAGTGTTAGCAATCAGTTTTGAAAATAATATAATACATTGGTCGTGCTGGAAATCCATTCAAGAAGCCATATGATAAAATGTGCATGCTGGAAATCCGTTTAGGAAGCAATATGAAGATAAGTACCTTAGGCCCTGTCGACCATTTATCTAGCCAGGCATGTAGTGAGCCACCCAAAGAAATGAAATTGTGTTCTGAGAGGTTTGATTGGTAGTTTAAATCAATCGTCTATATAATAATTGGTAGGTAAAGTGAACCCGGAATTCTGATCGGCTATATAAAAAGAGCTACCTTACATTTGTGCATATAAGGGACAAGCGTGGAGCCATGTAACTGGTTCCATTACCGAACAGATACATAGGCATATTGTCATGTAAAAATCCATATGGATGACTAGGGTTGACCGAGCATGTGTAGAGAGGCCCGTACAGAGTAAAGAGCTTGACCTTTCCCTCGATCGGACCTATGGTCGATCGATTATGAGGTAGGTCAGATATCCCCTAAACTCGATCGACGATTGGATGACCGGACATTCTAGCTTCCTAATTCAAGATTAGAGCATCAAACCCTCTATGTTCGATCAACTTAAGGGTTGGTTGGCCCTATTCAGAACAACTTGTAATCCGGGGCTGACACTACGAGCCTTAGCGCTGAGCAAATAACAAAGACGATTGGGGAATGCTTTCTTCTCTTGACTTTGATGGTCACGTCACATTGACTTTGACCTCCACGTCATCTCTAGAATCTACTTGTTATATCTTGTATCATGTAGAAATCCTATAAAGGCAAGAGCATACGGGATGGAAGGTCATGCGTATGAGGGCGGAGGGCTATGAATCATCCAAAGATTAACACTAAAACTTTGAAGCTCATGCAAATCAAGAGCTTGAGCAACTCAGGAATTTGAGCAACTCAGGAACTTGAGCAACTCAGACGATAAAGTTAATTTGAGAACTCGGGAATTCAGACAATTAAGACTGGAGCTTGGTCTACTCTGGAACTTAAGAACTCGGACAGTTCACAATAGAGAGATTGGGAACTCATGTGGTAAAAGGCGATTCGCTCGCTTCCAGCGCCCTTGCCAATCCATCTCTAGCCAATACGGAGGAGGTAAATCACGGGTGGCTACTAGCCATTAGTGCAAATGACCAAGACATGGGGGAGATTATGCTCGGTCACGCCGAGTTTCAATTCCAAGACCTCATATGACAACACTTCATGTCTTAATCATCGCACCGTCCCGAAGAGACACAAGAGATTGGGAACTCATGCAACTTGAATTGGAGAGCTCATGAACTCGAATAACTCAGATTATAGAGCTAGCTAAGTCAACTCAAAAAGACCCAACCGGGAAAGATTAATCTATAGATAATGATATACTGACCCAACTTACTAGGTTGAACACTTGGGTCTATATCTTGAAATATAGGATCCAGCGTGGAAAAGTCACACAAGTATAGTCTACCAATCTAAAAAATCCAAGAGTACCACTAACTTTTTTTTTTAGGCTAGCTAAGCTAGCTAGCACCGAATATTTACTAATTTGGCTTCATAAAATTTTTCTCTTGATTATTAAGATAAATTTAGAAGTGTTCTAGGGAACAGTTCAATAGTCCAACATTCTAAATTTATTATCCCACTAAAAAAATATTTACAATGCATTATAATTAGAAATCCACTCGTGAATATTTAAAAAGACCGTATAGATATCCTATCACTACCATAACTCAGAGGGGCAGAATATCAATAACTTTGTGTGAAGTTTCCATATAATCTATGCCATAAACTAAAATTTCATAAGAAAATAAAAAATTATTGCAAAGATGAATCATAAATTACTTGCTGATTTCTAAATTTAAATATTCATTCTTTTAAGGAATAAAATTTAAAAATATATTTTTTTAAATAATAAAAAAATGCCTTTTATATATCATTGATACAACAATTTACTTTCTTAAAATGTATAATTTTAACTCACTAATTGTTAAACACTTATGCATTTATTAGCCCCCCCAAAAAATTAATCGGACCCCTCAGCTAGTTTAACACGTGCTTGCAACCCATGTGTCTAAAAACTAGTATATGAGTTATACAATAATAATAACTAAATATTATTCCACTAAATAAAATTGACTATATAAATCTTTCTATATTATTAGATTTCATCTCCTATTATATCATTAATTATATTTATTTTATCCTATTTTATCATTATTAATTAAATTTTCTTTGATTTCCTTTTCCTCAATTAATATACGTTTAATATGTGTATTTATCATATTCACATTGTAGTTGATACGGGATATTAAGGGTGGACCTAGGTATAACATGACAGTTAAAGTTAAGGTGACGTGATAGTCAAAGTCAAGAGGAGGTTACAACAAATGTGTCATTCTAAAAGAGGCTTTGTTATTCGCCCAGCGCTAAGGCCTTCAGTATGGGGACGACCGACCTATGAGACGATCAGACCTAGGGTACCTAGTACTTCATTCCTATATTAAGACATCTATCATATATCCAAGTATTCGATAGTCGACCAACTCTAAAGAATATTTGACCTACCACATATCCGGGTGGTCATACGTACGACATGGGTGAGGGGACTCAGCTTCCCACTCAATATAAGTCGTTCAGCATATGGTCGATCGACCCTACCGTCGGTCAACCTTAGGGGCTTTCTCATGCTGGTTTTTTCTCATCTAGCCGGTCGATAATAATGTCGGTCACAGTTATACAACTCAGTATGCTCGTCGCTCATACATACAAAAAAGTAGTTCTCTTTATAAACTCAGCCGGACTTCTAGATCTCAAGTTCTCACTTTAAAGGCAAGTCTTTCTCTCATATGGATGATCAACTTAAAGTACCGATCTAATCTCTTGGAACTCAATTTCCCATTTCTCAGAGGTAAGTATCTCGGTATATGGCCGGTCGGTGATAGAACCAACCAGACCTAGGAGACTTAGCTTCATATTACTTCTAGAGCAGATATTCAGCATCACCTAGTGCATAACCAAGCGGTTTAAGGGAAGAACAACTATATACATTCAGCCGATTTAAATATCTGGTCGAGATACACTCAATGAATAACATGATCAGAGAATCACAACAACCTATCAGAATAACAACCATTTTATCAGAGAATATTCCTCTATTGTAATATGAACATTCACTAGAACCTTTCTCAAAGGATATTCCCATCAGCCGACAACTCATAATAGTATATTCCTTCAACCATCTCATTAATGGCGTAAGTTATAAAAGATAAAAGAGGTGAACATATGGGTAGGTGAAGATTCCTCGAATGGTTACTGTACATCACTTAGGCTGTATGTCTTCCTTTACTCGACAACCTCTGCCATCTCATGATTGCGGAGGTTATGAGAGGTGGTATATAAAGGAGGGGTCTCCTCCATTGGCGAGGTAAGTGAAATCACATCAAGTTATTCTCATTCACGTGCCTTACTGAAATCTTGCCTATGCACACACATTCTACTATTCTTCTCTCCATTCACCTGCTCGGTCATCATACTAACTTGAGCGTCGGAGGACCTTAGCCAGAGGCTCCTTCCCTGGTCTTTAGGTACTGACATTCTATTTGCTCTCTTTGGTGTATGCAGAGAGGAGGAGGAAGTCCCCTTTTCTCTAATTCAAAGTCTTCACACAATCAACAATGCAGCCACTTGCCGAGCGTGTCATCTCTCAAGCTTTCAGACAGGATCAACAATTATATTTATTTTGTCCTATTTTATCATTTCTAATTAAGTATTATTTGATCTTGCTATTCCTCATTTAATATATGTATTTAATCTTCCCCTACTATTTTTTTGGTCTCTTTCTTAGCTACTATATTCTTTTTAAAATTTTCTTTATTCTTACAAGTGTACAATCACTACAGGAAAAATGTCATTTAGCGATGATTAATTTTATCGCTAACACATATGTTGTCATTGTTAACAATTAATAGTGACAAATATTTGTCGTCACTATAAGCTTGTCATAAATAATATTTAGTGATGAAAGTAAAGATTTCGTCACTAAGATTAACGACATAAGATAAAGTGTCATATAGATAGAAAATTGGAATATCCATGAGTTCTTACATCAATCTATATCACAATTACTCCCTTAATCCTAGAACATTAGATCTACTTTATAACACAGAGCAAAAATTCCAAAGACAAGAATTAAAAGCATCTAAACCCAAACTAGAAGAAGAAAGGGGAAGAAGCTTATCTGATGCGTTGAGTGATCTTCAAATCCAATCCTTGCTCCTGGAGTTGATGAGATGAGATGAAAATGGCTTCAGATTGTTGAACAGAGGGCAGAGAAGGGGTAGATTGAAACCAAGATGGATCTCCCAAAGAGAGAACCTTCCTTTATAAAGGGGAAGGAACCCCTTTAAATAGTGCTAGGCATGGGCCTAGCACGACCCCTACCATGACCATGTGACATCCACACGGCCAGCCTTTGCTTAGCCTCTGGTCAGGTAGCACGACCATGTGGATTCACATGGCCACAGTCTTCTTGCCATTTGGAAATCTCACACGGTCGTATGAGATTACATGGTCATGCTCTTCTTGTTCTCTGGATACCTCACACGACCATGTGAATCCACATGGCTAGAGTTGTCTCTTTCTCTATTTCATGGCACGATCGTATGGGATCACACGACTTGAATCTTCTCCACCTCCAGTAAATGGCACCGCCGTGTGGATTCTGGCTAAGCTCCTTTGTCTTGTTTGTTCTCTAAATCATCTACGAGCGTCGTTTTTGTTCCAAAATCACACCTTATTAGTAGAAAACCACACAAAGAAAAAATCTCCAATAAAGAAAAGTAATTGTGCTAAAAATATGATAAGAAGTATAAAAATGCATAGAACAAGTATAAATTAAGTACATGAACGTGCGTCAAAATATGCATAAAAGTGTATATAATCTACGCACATCACACTCCAGACTTAAACCTTTGCTTGTCCTCAAAGAAAATGCAACAATCTCAATTCGCATGCTCTTTTAATGCATTGTGATCGTTAATGCAATTTGTCTAACTCTATCAACTAGTTTTATTTGTAAGCTTGATTGTGATGTAACCTAAATATGGCCTGAGTATAAGTCCTTGTACACAATGCAATGAGTGACTCAAACTTTTCAAATTTTAATCTCTATCCTAGTCAAGTCATCATCCAATTGAATTTCTTATGTTCCTGGTGATAGACACTTACCTGCCACACCTAATTTATATTTCTTAGACTCTGTATCGGCTTGTCTGAAACTCGTAATCAAATTCCGCATGTGTGTGATTTTGCTTGATTGATAGAATTAGTCAAGGAATAATTACTCTCACTATTCCCATGATGTGATGCTATTTGCAAGCATAGAAGTGAGCCACAGCTTGGCTCTATCCCTCAAGGAGAAATCAAACAATAATAACCTCACTACTTCACTTGGAACTTCGTTCATTTTCATTCCCACATATCTCATAAAATACCTCTAAATGCTCATTTGGTCTTCATGTGGTCCTCCCCCAAATTGATTTTGCTGTACTATGTAAATCATTGCCGGCTTTATTTAAAAATTATTAGCTTCAATAGAGGGTCTCATGATGCTAGACCAAAGCCCACGAGCATATGGTGCTACATAATCCTTAAGAGGTTTGTTTGTCATTTCAGATGATGCTTGTTTTCCTTATTGTATTTGCAGGTTTCTTCTTCTATAATAGGTTCTATCAATCTTAGGATCAAGTGAAAATAGATCTCCTGCAAAATTAGATCTTCACATGCAAAAGTAAGGTTTCTTGAATTCCAATAACAAAATTCAAATGCAAAGAAAAATAGAGTTTTCACGTATATAAGTAAGAAACAAAATGCAGGAAACTCAAAGTGCTGAATTTAAATTCCTAGTTATCTACGAAAACTAAAATGGTAGAAATATTTACAATATGAAAAAGAAAATAAGTTTAGAATAACTCAAGTGATTATCAACTAATGTTATAAGCACAGTCTCCGACAACGACACCAAAAACTTGGTGTGAGCTCATAAGTGCACGGGTTTCATCAAGTAATAAAAGATTATCGATCGTACGAGGGCTGGTTATAAGCACTAGTGATTCCTCATGACGAATTAGCTAAACAATCGAGGGTTGAGAGCTATGCACTAAGAGAAGAGAGTAAGTGAGAAGAGTAAGAGAAAGAGGAAAGATATTGGAGAACTTGGCTTGGGAAACATTCTAGGAGTTCGGTTTTATTGTGATGTTAATCGATATATCATGGATTACCTATCGTCTACCCTCTATTCCTATGCACTTGAGGAAATTAGATTCATATTCTAAGGTACTAAAGGGAAGTGATTCTTATGAAGTCCGGTAATAGGATACCCCTATCACTAGGGCCCTTCGGTCATAAATCATAAGAACACACTTGCACTCATTAACATAGAAATAGAAATAACTATTATGTCCAATTCCCTACTTCTATGTGGAGAATTGCTTCTTCTTTCAAGGTAATACTCTAGACATTCGATTATAGGATATCCTTGTCACTAGGGCTCCTCGGTCATACGATCTAGGGCACTCCCCTTACGGGATGAACAATTATACACAAAAATTCAATCAAGCATATGAATTGAGCTTAAACACAATTCATACACATATGATCAAATAGATACAATGCATAGCAATGTCATATAGATAGAAAATTGGTATATCCATGAGTTCTTACATCAATCCACATCATAATTACTCCCTTAATCCTAGAATATTAGATCTACACCATAACACGGAGGAAAAATTCTAAAGACATAAGAATTACATGCATCTAAACCCAAACTAGAAGAAGAAGGGGAAAGAAGCTTATCCGATCCGTTGAGTGGTCTTCGGATCCAATCCTTGCTCTTGGAGTTGATGAGATTATGAAACTGCTTCGGATTATTGAACAGAGGGTGGAAAAGGGGTAGATCAAAACCAAGATGAATCTCCCAAAGGGAGAACCTTCCTCTCCTTAGAAAGGGGAAGGAACCCCTTTAAATAGTGTTGGGCATGGGCCTAGCATGACTTGTGACATGGCCAAGTGGCATCCGCATGACCAGCCTCTGCTTGGCCTCTGGTCAAGTAGCATAACCATGTGGATTCATACGACTATAGTCTTCTTGTCCTCTGGAAATCTCACACGGTTGTGTGAGATCACATGACCATGCTCTTCTTGCTCTCTAGAGACCTCACATGTCGTGTGAATCCACACGAATGGGGTTGTCTCCTTCTCTATTTCATGGCATGATCATGTGGGATCACACAGCTTAAGTCTTCTCCACCTCTAGTAAGTGGCATAACCATGTGCATTCCACACAGCTAAGCTTATTTATCTTTGTTTGTTCTCCGAATCATCTATGAGCGCCGTTTTTGTCGCACTATGTTAACAGAAAAACACACAAAGAGTAAATTTTTGACAAAGAAGAGTAATTGTGCTAAAAATATGATAAAAAGTGTAAAAATACATAGAACAAGTATAAATTAAATACGTGATTGTGTGTCAAAACATGCATAAAATGTATATAATTTATGCACATCAGTTGGCTCATGGACTCACCATCTTGTATTTGATAGTTGAATAGTTTATTTAAATACAAATCCCTTTTTGATACCTTTGAGCCATTGGTTCACTCATGGAGCTCGATCAACTTATCCTATAGGTCCTTAACATTGTTGAATGTTCCAACTTGGTTAAGTTCCTCCTTGGTTAGACCATATTGTAAGGTGTTTATAGTTCAAGAGTCGACTTGGACTTTTTTCCTGATGTCAGAAGTACACTTATCTAATTCCAATGGTTCTCTAGACTTGTCAATTGGTAGATTGTATTCTTTCTTTATGATGAACCATATGTCTATCTCAGTCTTGATATATTACTCCATTTTCCTTTTCTAGTAGTTGAAATCATCACCTTTGAACATGAGAGGGTGAGTGTGTTGTATCCTTCTTGATAGTCCATTAAGACTACTTGTAAGAATTAAGGCAAAAGAATCTCCAAGACTTTTTAAGGTCTTGGATGAGTAGTGCACTAAAACTAAAAAAGAAAGAAAATAAAACAAAAATTTATTAACAAAAGTTTTAAAAAATTATAGTTGGATGATTGCAAAATCAATTCAAAATGATTTGACTTTGATACCAATTGAATGATCGAAAATCACAACAAAGAGGGGTGGGGGTAGGGGTGGGGTGAATATTGCTCATAAATTTCAAAACTTATCTTCCTTTTGTTGGTGTAATTGACCTCTAGGGTTTCGATGTTTGACAATATGACCAAGGGTTGACCCAAACAGGACTTGATGTTTGGGAGAGAGAAGTCTAGTCAGGACTAGATGACTAGCAAAGGTAAGTCCTAACCAAAGGTTAGGCAAGGTGGAAGTCCTGGTGAGTGAAGTCGGGCCATAGTGAGTGAAGCTAGGCGATGGAAGTCCCGGAGAGTGAAGTCGGGCCCTAGTGAGTGAAGCTAGGTGGTGGAAGTCCCGGTGAGTGAAGGAAGTCCTGGTGAGTGAAGTCAGACCTTAGTGAGTGAAGCTAGGTGGAGGAAGTCCTGGTGAGTGAAACTAGGTGGAGGAAGTCCTGGTGAGTGAAGCCAGACCCTAGTGAGTGAAGTTAGGTGGAGAAAGTCCTGGTTAGTGAAGCCAGGCAATGGAAGTCCTAGTGAGTGAAGCTAGGCAACCCTAGGAGGTAACCCTAGGTTATACTTGAATTCTGTTAATACTCTGCTAACTCAATGTTGCAGGGAAGCTCAGCTAGGTCGACGGGCTGACCAGGTAGCTGACACGAAGCCCAGACTGGTCGAAGGGATGACCGGATGTCTGGCAGGTAAGTGAAGGTAAGTCACTGGAGGGGAGTGACTATGAGGACGCATTCTCGGGAAGGGAACTTAGGCGCCGATCTGACTTAGAACCATTTCGGAACTCTAAGTCGAGATCCTGACTAGATTCCAGTCTCGGGGAGACGGAATCTAATTAATATTCTGCTTAATTTTAAACTGTGCTAATACTCTGTATTACAGGATATATCTTTACCTCCGGACTAATATTTTCTTGTAGGAAGGAATTTGCTGGAAAATGAGGGTCCGGACGCCTGGGATGGTTCCGGGCTTCCGGAGGTGAAATTTTATCCACAATGTCATCTCGCCACGCGGAGTGCCCTGGTTGACTCGGCTACGTCATATTCAAGGCGTTCTGGAGGTTTCAGGCGCCCCGAATCTCCTATATAAGAAGGGTTAAGGCTGAAACTCCAACAACAACTCACGATTCGCTCTCTGGTGCTCCTGCGACGCTGCGAAGACTGTCTGACAACGCTCTTTTCATTCTTCTTCTTTATTGTTAGTATTGTTTTTTATTAGCTTTCATGTACTTTAAGTTGTAAATAATTTCGAATTGTTAGTGAATTGTCCATCGAAAGCACCCTTGCGTTCGAGCCTTGGAGTAGGAGTCGACACAGGTTCCGAACCAAGTAAAAAATTACTTGTGTTATTTCTTGTTGTTTTACTCTTTCCGCTGCATATTCTCGATATTTTTTTTAATTGATATTCACCCCCCCCCCCTCTATCGAACGCTTACGATCCAACACCTTTTTCTTTTAACTTAACATAAAACACAGCTGAAACAAAATCAAAACACACACAAATTACACAAGTTATTTACTTGGTTCACAATCCCCAAGACTGCTATTTCAAGGCTTATTATCTGCTGGGTGGATTGCTTTAGAATATGCAACTACTAATCATTTCCTTTCAAAAACTTTTTAGAAGGAGGATAAGCCTCTTACAAATGAGGAGAATACATTATCACTCTACTATATTTCTTTAGAATGAAATGTAATAAAAAGAAATAATTATATTGTTACTGATAACTCTTGATAATTCAAAGGTTAGCGTAGGTTGTTGGAGAGCAATGCGACGTAGACATGTAGAGCTTTGCATGAACACTTGATGAGAGAGCTTAGGTTAATGAAGGAATTTTGGTTCTGGACCTCTGCTTTGAAGACTTTTTTAGAAGGCTTTTTCAATTGACTAATCAACTAGATGTAGTAGACTGATCAATAGTCTTATCTTTGGCCAACTTGATCCAGATCTACTTTTTAGATAGAATGATCTACGAGTTTAGTAGAATGAACCCTGTCCATGCCAGCTTCCCATCTAGGTTCATCTGTTGACTAGGTATTTTCGATCGACTAATCTATATTTAGTCACCTAATAGTTTTCTACGTCAGGATTTCACAACTTATCTTCTAACACCTCGGCAAGTTAACACTTATCCTCTACCATGTCATTTGACACGTCAACATCTCAGTGTTTATCTTTGATCTTGCCAGCATTCTAAGACTTATCTTTGTCCACATTAGATGTCATATCAGTAGAATAGTAATGATTAGGATACATCAGCTGCCTTGTCATGTCTTTGTTCAATGTCAACTTCTAGTTGATTTAATCAATCCGTTCGGTCGATCGATCAATCATTACTTTCAGTTGATTAAACTCAAGTTCCTGCAAAATAGAGTTAGTATAACAAGTAACAGTAGTTCTGCAAAACAAAGTTAGCACAATTAAATATTAATTCATGCTTCTAAGTGTGACAACCAATATTATCCGATCTTGATTTCAAAATTCGGGTTGGTTTCTTCATCGGATCAAAGCCTAACTTTGTCCCCAAAACTAGGACATGCCTCACTTACCTCTCCTAAACTTACTTTTTCTTACCTTTTTGTAAAACACTCAATCCAACTGGCCTGTTTGGACTTCCTCTGTTTAGCGTCTGATCGTCTAATCCACCAAGACTTCCTTTGATTCGATGTTTGATCTTGATAGCCCATTAAGTCCATCCTGCCAGACGTCTAGTTCATCAACCCATATGGATTTCTTTTGCTTGGTGTTCACTCCTTTGATCTGCTAAGACTTTTCCTTCTGCCTAGTATTCGATCATCTTGACTTACTAGAACTTTTCTATTAGGTGACTTGCACACTTAACACATATATCAAACCACATGATTTTATCTTCTAACCCTTTGTCAACATCAAAATATGAATTTAATTATCTGGTACTATCTACATCAACAATTGTGTCAGCACTTGCATTCTCAACACACAAGTTATTCTAAATCAAGTCTAATGCAAGGGATCTAAATTTTGAGAGGTTATAACTTTGATTCTGGTTGAGTTATGGGACACACAATATATCAAATTGAAGCTTGTTCAAAGATCCACACTCTGGTGTAATCCATAATGGACTAATTTTAGTCTCAAAAAATATTATTTAAATCCTTTTTGGAGGCTCCGAATTTTTTTTTTCGTTGTTTTAGGGTTATTTTTATCTTTTGCATCATTAGGATTGTGAGACTATTTAAATGTTTTGTTTAGTTGATGTTATGACATTATCTTTTATTTTGAATCAATTTTATTCGGTCAAATCTAGAGAGGGTGTTTCTATATTTAGCGATTGCTTGTATCCTTTATAAAATTCCTATGTGAAAACCAACCTTTAGAATAATCGTTATTCCATTCAACATCAAAATCTAATTTTAAACTTTGTCAACCACGTCAAAACATAATAAAGGGCTCAATCAATTGGTACCTGATTGTACCAACATAGGAATAATCTTCATTCCATCTGCTCACACTATACTCACACTATCTACTCAATCAATTGGTACCTGATTGTACCAGTCACGTTAAAAAAGTTTATCCTATCTTAGTTTTTGTCCTCTCGGGACAGTCTAGTGGTTAGCATGAGGTGTTACCATCATAAGGTCTGGGGTATCTTGGCATAGTCGAGATAAATACCTCCCTTATGTGTTAGTCACTATTCCAAAGGCTAGTAGCCGCTCGTGATTTACCTTTTCTGTGTTGACCCTGAGATAGGTTGACGGGTGCATTAGGAACGAGCGCATTTATCTTTTACCTCATGAAGAAGATTTAGAATCTCACTTTCTGATATTTTCTTTTCCATTTCCACTCTCCCTACACCTTAGTGGCTTAAAACATTAAAAAGACTAGCTAAAAATAATTTTGGTGCCCTCTTATGTGTGTTCTCCTGTATGTGGAGGTGGGATCTAATCTCCACCTGAAACATTGACCTGTCTACATATCTTTCAGTCTAGGTCGACCTTGATGATTGATTTTCGACATCATCATTTTTGACGCCGTATATAAAAACAAATCAAATGAAGCATCATCTTGAAAATGCTTAATTGGAAAGTTTAATCAACTTTATAATTATCACATTATAATTAATGACCAATTAACTAGATAATTTGTTTTTTTACTCCGTTTTAGATAGAATTTAGAGAGAACAACCTCCATGGCTCCATAAATCATGGACTCTTTACTCTCTGTTATTTTTTGTGAAAAAAAAAGTTTTCTAAAATTTTGCCTTTATCATTTTCTACAATACAAAATAGGTTTTGCCATCATTATCATAAAAGATGGTGAAAATGAATAGGATTCATTTACTTGGAAAAACAAAGAAAAGGAGAGAAAATAAAATAAAATAAAATTATAAATGAAACTCTATTATTTTGTATATCTATTGTGTCACTTCGTCTCCTTTTTATATTATTTTATTTATTTTTTATATATATTGTGTTAAATCTGAAATCAATAAAGCTAATAAAATATATATATCCATTTTAAAATATTTTAGGGAATAATTCATAAATATTAAAATGTCATTATAATGACTAGCCTCCTTATTCCTTTGTTAGTGATCTTCCCCTTAACACATTCTATATAGACATCAAAATCTCACATGTCAAGGGTTATGTGAATTAACCTTTCTAAGCGTTATTTGGATATATGCTCTAAACGCCTATGCTACAACATAGAAGATTCTCATCGTTCAATTTGTATTTCATACATATACAAAGCATTATTACGTTATTAATCCTAGGAGTAAATGTGTTTAATTTATAAAGCTTATTAACCAAGGAATCATTGCCAACCAACACTAATTAAAGAAAATATTGAAAAATTTATTTCTAAATGAACAAAAATAACCCGATTTGTCTAAACAGAAATTGGAATTAAATTCTATCAAAAATACGATACAATAAATGTCTTTTCTAAATCTAGAAAAATATTGGTTCCTAAACAAAGTCTAAAAATATCAATTGGCTCGACTTTAGTCTTCTTTCCGTTCCATGTATAGATGTATCTTTCACCATCAAGCGGAAGTCGTCTTTTGAGACAACCTTACATAGTAACACTTATGTCAGTAGTAGCAATAGTATCTATCCACCAAGTGTCAGTGGACAATTGCTAAATTAACTTCTGAACTAACAAAGTTGAGAAATTTACCCTTCTTTACACGCCAGTTGGCATACTTGAGATAGTGTTTCTTCATATGACATTTTTTCTTACAAAAAAAATAAGTAGACTCCTTATCCTACTTTTTGTGCTCCTTATGGTCATTGCCTCCAAAATCTATAATTTGTTTTCCTTTTCCTTTGTTATTAATCCTCTTTCGCTTCTTGCTCACACTTTGAGAACCAGATGCTAAGTGAGTACTCTCAAATATCTCAATCTTTAGTCTCCCCTCCTCTTGCACGCATTGAGCAATGAACTCATTCAATGTTCATTTTTTATTTTGAGTATTATATGATATCTTAAAAAGAGTGAACCGTGCAGACAGAGTCATCAAAATGAAATGCACTAACATACCTACAGACATATCAAATTTTAGTGCTTTCAGATTTGTAGGTATATTGGGCATCTCCATAATGTACTCTCTTATGTTTCCTTCACCACTGTACCACATGGTTACAAACTTTGTAAGAAGTGTGGTAGTCTCGACCTTTTCATTTGAGGTGAATCAGTCTGCCAATTGGTCCAGGAAACTCCTAGCATCTCCTCTCTTTGTTATTGAGCCATTTATTAGTGCTGATATGAAAAGTCTCATAATACTCAGACACATGTGATTTGATTTCTCCCACAGCTAAAATTCAACCCTCTGCTCTATAGTGCTAGCACTGGTTAGAGATGTGAGGCAATCATTCCTTAATGCATAGTTTAAGTCCATACAGCTTAAGATTACGATCACGTATTCTTTCTATTCAATAAAATTTGAACTAGTTAATATTTGGATCTTATTAATACTAGCAGTTATAGATTGCATCAAAATTAAAGAGAGAAATTTATTTAAACTTACAATTTAATTAAAGTCAAGAACATATATAATATAAAATTATACAAATAAAATAAAATTTTAAATGAATATAAATGGACTTTTTATGAGATATTACATACAACATTGTATTTTACTCTGTGGACTAAAATATAATTTGTTAGCGGTACTTTATATAACTCAAACTTTAATTAGCCACACAATATGTCTTCCTCTGGGCCAACCCATTGTGCGCATAATATGATACTTTATATAAGTTATACTTTGGTTCATAACTCCCAACAACCTTAATGAGCCACATAATTAGGGATGACAATGGGGTGGGTTTAAACCCGACCCCATATTAAACCCGCCCCATTCAGGGTAGATTCAACCCGGTCAAATGGATTACGAGGCGGGTCTAAACCTATTGACCTAGTTTAGAAGCGGGTTTGGGGCGGGTTATAGGTTTCAATGAACCCGCCCCGAATTTGCCCCGAATCCGACCCATATATATATAAAATATATTAATAATAATATTTATGTTTTATATTTATATTATATAATATAAAATATATAATAATAATAACTTATGGTTGAATTGTATCATTTTTTTAAGCATAGCAGGTTGGCGGGTCCAACCCGCTATGGACCCGTCGAGTTTCGAGGGGGGTTGGGGCGGGGCGAGTTGAAAAATTAGGCGGGGTGGGTTCATGTTTGGGTCTATTTTTTTTCTGACGAGGCGGGTTCTGAAATTGGCCAAATCCAGTCCGAATCTGCCCCGTTGCCATCCCTACACATAATATGTTTTCCTTTGAGCTAACATATTTTATGCATATTTTGAACAAAATAATATTTTTTATTCTATAGTTGTAAGGTACCTTGTACATATATCTGGCATAAAAGTAATCTTCCTTTGAGCCAATTATTCTTAGCATAAATATACGTCTAGTAACACAATATACTAAATCTACCTAAGATATCTTCCTTTGAGTCGACACATTAATTCAATTTAGTAGCATATTGTGTAGATAGACTTAAGAAAACACTAGAAACTATAACTGAACAGATAATCACTAATAACTCTAAATTAGACTTATCAATTAATTGATACCATATACTAATTAATTAATTTTATTTAATCGATTTGAAAATCTACTGTATGTAACTACATGATTATATATAGAATCCTCTCCTACAAACAAAAAACTCTCTTTAAATTTATAATACTATTTAATTCCTTAATGATTGGATTAAATTTATTTAATATAACAGTGTTAATGTTTTTTTTCCTTTTAATGCATGTGTTTAATCATTTACTTCAATATTTTAATCGATTACACAACAAATCGTTTAAAAATAGTCTTAATGGATTGAAAACGAATTCTCTCTTGATCAATGGACTTTAATATCAATTAATTAAGTTGATCGATTCCAATTAATTTTATCTTAATTTTCAGCTATTAATCGATTTAATTCTATTTCTAATCGATTAAAGATATCAATCGATTAACTTAATCGATTTCAATCGATTTTATCTCAATTAAGTTATAACATTGAATCAATTGACTTGATCGATTAAAAAAATGATCTCGTATTTGATCCGTCGTCCCAATTGAATATCTAACAAACATAATTGATTAGGACTAAGTCAATCAATTCCAGATGACTTTATTCATAATTTTTAACTTGGTAATCGATTGCTCAACTAAAACAATCATTGAATCATCATAATTTTACCTAAATTAGGTTAAATAATGTCGATTTCGACCATTCTTCATGTTTTTTTACATAAACACGAAAAATTTGAAAAACAAGCTTATCCTAATTTTCTCTTATATGATTTTCGATAATAAAAAAAAATATTATACTAGGAAAACTTGATTTAGCATACAAATAATAAATCAACGAAAAACGTAAACTTTATCGCCAATGAAAATACTGAAACATAACCTATAGCTTTGATATCAATTGATAAAATTTGAGTTTTCTCCTAACCGCATAAATTGTAGGAACGAAATAAGAACTTAACTCGAGAAATCACAAGACATGATCTAGTTTCATAAAAAACGTGACATAATATATAAGCATAAACAAAACGACAAGGAACTTGATACATTCTCCTTGTCTTTTAGCATCGTCTGAAAGATCTTGAGGAAGAAGAAAAAGCGGAAGTAAAAGGGAAAGATCTTCTAAGGGACTTAGGGGTGATGGTGTCTAAAAGTTTCTTGTTAATGAGAACAAGAAACTAGGTCAAGATATGATTCCCTAAACTCTTGGGGACCTCCCCTTATATAAACACCCAATCTGTTATCAGCCCATAGATGATAATAAATCTGACTATAGGATTATATAATTCAACTCATATCTGATAACTTAAAATCCAATAAATTTAAATTAGATTATTTTAATAGATTCAATTTATACTCCCATACATAATTTATAAATAAATCCACTAATTAAAGATAATAACGAACAAACAACCTCCATGGCTCCATAAATCATAAACTCTTTACTCTCTGTTATTTTTTGTGAACAAAAAGTTTTCTAAATTTTTACTTTTATCATTTTCTAACAATACAAAATAGTTTTTACTATCATTATCATAAAAGACGGTGAAAATGAGAAATTTACTTAGGATTCATTTACTTGGAAAAACAGGAGAGAAAATAAAATAAAAACTCTATTATTTTGTATATCTATTCTGTCACTTTTTCTCCTTTTTATATATTTTTTTATTTCCTTTTATCTTTTTTATCCAAACAATTGGACTTTTAGAATCTTATTACTTGTATGGAATATACCGGAGAAAGAAAAAAATAATCATTAGATTAATAGGGATAAGAAGCTATATTATTAATGCACATATGTTTTTGTTGTCATTTTCTCTTTTTCTTCATCTATTTTTAAGTAATTAGACTCTTTAAAGAATTATTTCAAATATAGGGATAGGAAAGTTCAAAAGTATTTTAAAAAATAATAAATCAATATAATGTTTTCCATTTTTTTCAATAGTAAGTAAATCTATTTAGAAAAAATGATTTTTTTTACAACAAATTAAACTCATTCTTTCTGTAGCTAGCAATTGGATTAAGCTTAAATGATGAAAAGAAAAGCATGCATATTCAGATTTTTCTTTTTAGTTGCTAAAATGAGATTTGTTGAAGTTCAAAATTAAAGTACCAAAATTGCAATGACAAAAAAACTCATCTTCCATATAAGATCCATATTTAAAAAAAAAACATTATTATATTATACGAGGTTTCAAAGCATGATACAAATGGCTAAGACTATATCTAATCGTCTAATTAATTTCAATCTATTTCATTAGACTATTGAATAACATGATACGAAGGTTGAGGTAGGATGACACTGAACATCAAGTTATGAGATTTGGTGAGTAGAAAGGAATTATCGATGAATTCCATAACACACATCCTTAACTATCAAATTTTTAAACTAAAGATGAGACGGCTATTAAAAAAGTTGAAAGTTAAGGGTCAATTAAAGGTTTTTTTTTTTGGACTTTCTTGAAGATCTCAACCAATTTCACAAAGACCAGGTGCCTGCCTTGGAAATATAATATTCATGGTGATGGAATATAATTGTGCTCAATCCAATTGACTCTGCAGACAAAGTTTAACATGATTGGAAGTCATACTTCAAAAATATTAATCATATATCTAATCATATTTTAATATTTAAGTGGTGGCATCATATACTACAATCAGATTCTTATCCAGTTAACTCATGCAAGCCTACTGCAGTCCCTGCCATGACTCTACCTCAAACAATCATTAACAAAGCCATAAACCTCAGATGATAATCTACCTTTTGCAGCTACACATCCATCAAGGAAGAGCACACAGTAAAGTTTATTAATTCACTATCATGGGTGTAACCTGCTAGCCAGCATGCCTGGCGCATTTGAATCCCTAAAGAACCATGCAATAATGCATGCGCCTTTGTCATTTATATATAAAATAATTAATCGATAAAGAAATGTAACTAGATTGGGTGTAATAACAGTATAAAGGATGGTTGAGCGAGTAGCAGCTATCAGAGTGGTACCTTCTTTTTCAGACAACCACACTGAATACCTGCCCTCACATTCCACCATGCTCTGGCCTGGTTTTTGTGCTCCACTTTCAGATTCTGCTGTCGCCACTCAAACCATTGCCTTATCATCAAAACTCAATTTCACCAGGAGAGCTTTTTCTTTTGGTCTTGGAAGATTAATCTCAATTATTAAATTTCTCTGAAGTTTCTTTTTCTCTGGTGCTCCCTGAACTCAAGTAATTGATTTAAATATATATAGCAGATTCCAGAGCTAGGATTAAAGATGAATTTTAGAGTAACTGGAACGTAAAATATATGTATCTAGTGGTGTCATATCAATCAGATAGGAGAATAAAATGCTACATGTTCCTCTTTTTTTTCCCCCTTAAGAAAATGAATACTGAAAAAGATGATGGAAAATCCCAGCTAGCCACTAGCCAACTATTGTTTCCATTTTCCTTTTTGACTACCCAAGTTGACTTCCTATCAATTTAGAGAATATAATTTCTCTCCTTCCCTTAATGTTGGTGAGGAACAACATATATAAGCATGAGCATGCATGTTAGGAATGGCAGTGTACTTGGCCGAGCTAGCTATATAGTTTTCCTGATGTTAAAGGAGCACAAAAGTTTGAGCCTACATGAGAATGGCCAGGGGCTCCTTGGGGTTGCGGTGGGTGCTCCATAGCATCTTTCAATAACTTGCACTTTGTGAATGTACTGTATGCTTCAGTTCTGCATGCATACGTCTTTTTGGATGTGAAACTGGATGTGAAATGGAACAAATATTTGTTTGTTCCTCACCAGTCTATTCGTCAAAGTTGAGAATGTCCTTTGTGATTTGTGTCGCAGTTCAAGGGTCTGTCACCTTACTGCCCTCCCTTCATGGTTTAATTTGTTCTCAACCTTTTCCAGTATATATAGTTTTTATAACTCTTGTAACAGTTTGTTTCACTCATTTCGACTCTGAAATTTGTGTGTTTGTTTGATTATATTTAAAAATTTGTGTATTGTTATTTTATATTTCTCACTTTATAAATATATATATATATATATATATATATATATATATATGAATGCATTAATGTTCTTTCATTTGTCAAAAATGATTGACAAAACATGAGAGAACAATATATCATGAATGGAACAAACCACTCCCTATATCTTATACAACATACCTCTCAATCAACCGTAGATTCATCTCTCAACACCAACATATATAAACATAAAATTCTCACTTCTAAGGAACTCTCAATGGTTTGCTTGGAAACAGATCCTATTTTCTTAAACGCAATATGAGCCCCCTAAACTCCAAACACCTCAACAAAGAATTTATTGAACTTTAATAGTGAGAAAATTCATAGGTCCCTCGAGATTTATCTGAAATTATAAATAAATCATGTGAAAACACCCAAAAATGCCTAAACACGCTCCATAAATGTTACCATTTTTAACAAAGAATGGGCCAAAATTGGGCCCAAGGACCCAACACTGGTTGCTACCCAAAATTGGACCGAATTCTGCTGTTGAAGCCTTCCAAAATACAACAAAAAAAAATATGTATTCATGAATACATACAAAATAAATACATTTTTAAAGATAATATGAAATTTGTAGTTGTGATTTCTCAATTTCTATTACAAAGGCATGCCAATCGTTTCATTAATTTTACTTGTATGGTCCATAGTTTATTTTAGAGTCTTTAATCTGTCTCGTCTTTCAACAACACTCGATTGATCGTTTTACATGGTATGCTCAAGTTAGTTGGTCCACCCAATGAATCTACACTACCTGAAAATTAATAAATAATGACAAAATTATAATTTCATCGCTATTATCTGAAAATCAAATTTAATTTATTTGATTAACGACATATAAATAATTTTCTTTGCTAATTTTGTGATATAAATTTAATTCCATTGCTAAATCAGCGATAAAAATTAAATCTACCTACAGAATTAAATTTTCATCACTAATAATTCAGAATCATATTAGGATTTCTTGATTTTTTTCCCCTCTCTGATCACCTCTCGCTCTCTCCTATAACCATCTCCAGCCTCCGATCTCCTATTCGGCACAACCTCGACATCGCACTGTGCTCTCAAGGCCAGCTGCAGCCTCGTGCTTAGTTCAGAAGGCCGATTGCGGCCTAGCATTGTGCTCGCGAGTCGGTCGGTCGCGACCTCGCATTGTGACCATGAGGCGGGTCACGGCCTCACGCGGTGCTCGCAAGGTCGTGTCCTCACACTGTGCTTGCCAGGCCGGTCAGCCACGTCTTTGCGCTGTGCTTGGGAGGTCGGCCTGCCTCGACCTTACGCTGTGCTCGCGAGGCCGACCGATCACGGCCTTGCGCTGTGCTCACGAGGTCGGTCGATCACGACATCGCGCTGTGCTAGTGATGGTAGTGGCCTCGTGCTGTGCTCGCGAGGCTAGTCGGCCATAGCCTTGGGTTGTACTCGATAGGAAATCCAGCTGGGACCTCTTACTATGCTCACGAGGCCAGCCATGGCCTCTTGCCATGCTCATGGCCTTGCGTTGTGCTCGCGAGGTTAGCTAGCCCTGACCTCTAAGCCTTAGCCAACTGCAAGCTCAACACCAGCCTCACATTGAGGTCGCGAGGCCAGCTTCTCAGCCTTAGCAGACTACGAGCTCAGCTCGAGCTTCTCATCGAGGTCGTGAGTTCGGCCGCAACCACAGCACTAGTTGGACAGCTGTGTAGCCGTGGGCGACCAACTATGCAACCCTGTTCAAGCAGCTGTGTGGTCCTCTGTGTGTGTAAAAATTACCAAAAATATTATTTGTTGTTTGTGCACCTCTCTATTTGATTATTGACATCATATTATTTTTTGTATAGACTTCTCTATTTGGCATATTCTTAACCATTTTGAAAACAATTTTCTTTATGTTTCATTTTAGGTATATGATCAATGGTTATTTATTGACCGTATTAGATTTTAATGATTTAATTAGATAAAGTTTAAACTATATGCATGTTTAGTTTTACACGTTGAATAATGTTACCAATATATTTCTCATTAGAATATAATATATATGAATAAAGTTTAGACATATAATATGTTTGAAAATGGATTTATTACTGATGAATATTTTGATGGAGTTGAAGAGTTTGTGAATTTTACTAAGCATCATCCAAACTATATGGATAGTGATAAGATACGTTATCTGTGTAATAATTGAAAATGTAGAAATACAACTTTTCGTGATGAGGGTACTACTTTCTGTGATGAGGATACTGTCAAAGTATATCTAGATAAAAATGATTTTGTTTCAAATTATTACAATGATACTGTCATGGAGAGACTTATTTGTTTATGTCAATTGGACCTTTTGGTGCTTCATCATCTAGCTCTATTGCTTGAGAGGAGTCATCATCTATTACAATACAATAATGCAATTAATAGTTTATGGCACGATGAATACGCCTGATTATTTAAATATAGATGAAATATCAATACTAGAAGTTCGGAAACTATATGACATGTTAAATGCTAGTGAAAGAAAAGTGTGAGAAGACATTCCTTTTGGTCATTCCTAACTATCATCTATTGCAAGACTATTGAACATCAAGGCAGAACATCATTTCTCAGAATGATATTATGCTAACTTTTGTTAATTGATATTAGAGTTGCTCTCTGCTGATAATATAATAGTTGATAATTTTACAATATAAAGAAATTGGTTATGAGTTTATGTTTGCCAATATAAAAGATTAATTATTATATAAATAATTGCATGATCTTTTAGAATAAAGATAGTGAACTTATTGAATGCAGGATGTGTAATCACCCGCATTATAGGTAGCGCAGTCGCATATTAGGGAAGAAGAAGAAAAATTTATAATGAAAAGTTATGTATTACTTTCCTTTAACTGCTACACTTCAACACTTGTATGCATTTGTTGCAATAGCAAGCCACATGAAGTGGCATCATGAGCATGTACACAAAGGAGAAATAATATGTTATCCTTCTGACTCCCTGCATGAACATATTTTCATACAACATTTCCCTCCTTTGTAATGAAACTGTATAATGTAAGACAGAGACTTTTAATAGATGAATTTTAGGTTAGTTATATTAACACCATATAACTTACTGCTATGGATATATATGAAAGACAAATACATGTTGTTTACTTTTCTTATTCTAGATCCAAAGAATCCAATAGAGAAGATAGATATTTTTTTTTTGCAACTTCTGATTGTTGAGATAAAAGAATTATGAAATATAGGGTCAGAGACTTATAATATTGGAAGTAAAAATAATTTTTACCTTGCATGCTACTTTATAATGGACAATTAGTGATTTTATAACATGCTCAATGTTGTCAGAATGAAGCACAGTTGATAAGTTAACATGTCATTTAATGGCAAAGTATGAAACATTTTCATTATCTTGCAGTGGGAAGGTATCTTGGCTTGATAATCATCATAAATTTTTACCTTTGGAGCACCCTTTCAAGTGAAATAAGAAAGAGTTATAAAGAATGCAGTGGTTAGAAAACTTCTACCCATAATCAAGTCAGGAGAGGAAATTCTTGAGGAAATTGACAAATATGGATTTTTACTAGTAACTCAGATAGGTTCTGATGACTTAAATAAATATATTGTATGAGTGTGCAAGTGTAGTTGGACTAAATAGAGCATATTTTGAGAGATGTCATATTAGAAGTATTGCTCATTCGACATAATTTAGATGTGATACATGTTGAGAAATTTTTTTCAATACTATGATGAATGTTCCAAGAAAAACTAAAGACATAGTAAAATCATGTTAGGAATTAAAAGAATTAGTTATTGGACCTTAGTTTCATCCAAATAAAACAACCAATAAATTTGCAAAAACTTGTTATGCATTGGACAAAGAAGGTAAATAAGTTTTATTTAGTTGGTTGAAAGAAATCAAATTCCTTGATGGGTATGTCTCGTATATAGTTTGATGAGTGGATATGAACAAATTAAAAAATATTTGGAATAAAGAGTCATAACTATCACATGTTCATGCAAAGACCAATTCTAATAGTTTTTCATGACCTATTTCCTAATAATGTTTGACAAGCACTTATAGAATTGAGTATGTTTTTCAGAGATTTGATATCGAGGGTTATTATAATGGTCGATATTCTTCAGTGAGAAATAGACATTCCTCTTATATTATGTAAACTTGAACTCATATTCCCACTAGTTTTTTATTCAATTGAACATTTACTAATTCATTTATCTTACGAGACACGACGAGCTGGTCTTGTGCAGTACAGATTGATGTATCAATTTGAATGGTTTTTGAGAAGATTAAACAATAATATTCATAGCATAGCAAGAGTTTAGGGGTCAATATATAATGTTTATTTGCTTGAGGAAGCATCTTCTTTCTGCTTATATTATTTTACTAATAATATGAAAACTAGACATTGCAAGTATCCTCGAAATTATGATGATACTCAATCGATAGACCTAGAGATACTATCTATTTTTAAGTTTCTTAGTAAGCCAATGGGTGTATCTATTTGTAGATGGCCATATATAAAAGAATACCATATAGCAAGAACATACATACTCTTGAACTGTGACGAGGTCAAACCTTACATAAAGTGAATTAAACATTTATCCACTTATATTTGTTTGTTATACCATATGTCTGAAAATTACATTCCTTGACTGCTTATACTGTTGGTTCCGGTGTAGCTGGCAAGAGAGGGGTAGGGGTGGGGGGGGGGGGGGGGGGGGAAATTGCTTAAATAACTAAAATGCATAAAAATAATTACGAGACAAAAGATTTACTTGGTTTGCAACTAGGCAGATTGCTAATCCAAGGTAAGTGAAGCTCAAGTAGCAGACTCCTTCGACACGAGTTGGAGACGTAGAAACCTTGTATAGGACGTTGACAATATAGGATTTGAAGAACAAAATAAAGAACTCGAATATAGAAAGTGTTGTATTGAAACTGAGTGAATCAGGGCTCTATTTATAGTGCTATGGTCAAGTCTTATCCATTGCTGACATGGCACAGTTCAGGCACTTGGACTCGATTTCGGAACCCCTAGTGAGGCAAATTTTATCTCCTAGAAACGATTGGAAGATAGACTTTTTTTCATGTTCGGGCGTTTGTGTCATGCCCCAGGTAGTCCCTGCTAGAAGAAATTTTGGCAGCATCTCCCCTGTACGGGTGATAATCTGAAACTTCCTACATCCACCCAGATACCTCGGCCAACATGGCCGGAACAAATGTAAAACATAACAGTACAATAAGCAATCATCCACGCAATTTAATAGTAACAACTAAACATAAGCAAAGATAAGGAAACATCAAAAAAATCCTACTCAACTATACCCATAAAGCGCAAAATCGATATCCTACTCAACTACACCCATAAAGCACAAAATCGATATCCTATTCAACTACACCCATAAAGCACAAAACTCCAGCATACATCCAAATGAAAATCCATCGCCAAATAACCAAAACCATACAAGATCCAAATGTCAAAAGTTATAAGTCTGAAAACATAGTCTAACATAACAAGAAGACTCAAACTGTGCGAACTCGTTGCAACGCGTAGTGGTGGGGGACTAGTGACTGGAACCTCCTGATAGCATTAATCTGAAAATATCAATGGAGGGTGTGAGTCCAACACTCAGTGGATACCTAGTTGACATGCATAGTAAATAATAACCAGCAGTAATAAATATGTGTACAGTCTCCTGGATATAACATATGGAAAGTGCAAACTGTAAGGTAAGGAGTAACTGTACTAACCAAAACCAGGGTATAGGGATATTAAGGTCGTCAGACCCAGAGTATCATAAATCCTGTATGCATGTCAAACGTATGCATCCATCCAATATGCAACATATAAAGTACAACAAACACAAGCAATAAGTGCAAATAATGCATATGATGCCAATAACATGTCCTGGTCACCCCTTACGCAGTTAACCATCTCACACACGATGGTGAGGCCGAGTGGGTAGGACTGTGACAACCGTGAACTCTGCTATCACTGCTCCTGATGAGTGACCGAGTGGACGGGATGCTGTCGGAGTACACTTATCCTCCTACCCCAAATCATAAGTGGGGGAGTTCAATGCTCTCATCTCCCTGAGACAATCCAGTGGGGGGACCCCTAAGGTGATACCACGCTACGTCACGCTACCCACGAGTAGACCAGCGGAGCATTGATAGAGCCAGCACTACACCCTATCTGATATACCACTAACTCGTGAGTGGTGGTGTGTGCAAATCCATGTAACTGGCGATGTGCTCAACAATAATGGAGCCGACTATCGCGCAACAATGCAATCATGCGAGATGGTGCATGACACTAAGCATAAAAATATCCAGATCCTATCTACCTCCAAAAAAACAAACATGTACCAAAATACGTAGATCAAATAATATGATCTAGGTACACAGGTCAGGTATAGTATCTAACCAGTCTGATATATCATAAAGCATGACATGCCACTATCTCCATAACATACATAACAAATAGGGTATGAATGCTAAACAAGTAACAAACAAAACATGCTCAGAAACAAATAGTGACATGTCGATGTAGATATAAACATATTTAGTACTACTTGTTAAAATCTACTAAACATATCAACAAGACATATCAAAATAGATAGGTCAAGGTACCCGCCTCCAATGTAGATCGAGCTAATCAACTTCTATGTCGAAGTGCTCGTCCCGAATCCGAATCCTGTAATAAATCATACGGTTTAGCTAAGTTTTATTATAAACAAAATAGCTAAACCAAAAATCTCCTTTTTACCAGGAACCCTAATTCATTCATTAACCTCGGTTAGCTTCATAAACGAGTCTAATCCGAGCTTAGTTTAAGTCCACTATTAAATCCCTAATTAAACCCTACTTATAAGTTGATTAGGGTTAGCTCCATTAACCCTAACTATTCATAATCCAATCATACCTACTTCAACACATAAATCTAATCAATCTACACATGATCCATTATCTAACTACAACACGTAGCCAAATTCCTACAACATACCTCAAACTCACAGCCGCTGCGGAAACAAAGTGCTGCTGGATGGAATTCTGCCGAAACCAAGAAAACCCCACAAAGCAAATCCTCACTGCTGGAATCAATCGAATCAAGTAGAGGAATCAAGAAATCAACAAGATAGTCTATCACCAACTAATTTCCAACAACAATTATGCACATTACCTCTTCCTCACAGCCCCCTTCTATTGATCCTCAGCCAAGGATCGTTGCTGTCAGGAAAAGATAGCTGCTGGAAACCCTCCTCATTGTCCGGATCATAAGAAAAACTGAGACTCAACCAAGATATCTATGCACCACTACAATTTAGCATCAATCAAGATTCCCTTACCTCCAAGATCTTAGCTAGGGTACGGATGAGATCGGCTATTGGCGCTAGGGTAGATGGAATGCAGAGGACCGTCAGCGGTGGTGCTCGGGTGTCGGAGAGAAGGAGACGTCGACTGGAGACTAGGGCACAGGCAAGAAAGAGAAGAGGAAGAGGCGTCTGCGACACGTGAAAGGGGAGAAGTCAGTGAGGGAGACAGCGGTGGTGGAGACGGCTAGGGCTCAGCCCAGGCTGCGACGACTGTCGTGGTTCCCCGGTGGTTGGCAAAGGAGATCGTGACCGGCGCTAGGGCTCGACCGTGAGTCGCGTCAGCTGTAGGGGGTCAGTGGCAACATAGAGGGAAGAAGGGCATCGGCTAGGGCACTCGAGGAAGGGGGAAGAGGAGAAGAACAGGCAGAGGCTTCCCTTGGCCACTGCCTTAAACACGAGGAAGGAGAAACGACATGAGGAAGGGCGACGGCGGCGCGTCCGTTTGAGAACGGAAGAAGAAACGGATGGTGTCGAACGTGGGGGCGCGGGTCGGGTGCGGAAACGGGGAAGGAAGAGAGGAAAAGGAATAAAAAAAGAAAAATAAAATAAAATAAAATTTTAATTTTTCCTGGTTAAAATGGGGTAACCTAAACAAACTTTTCCCATACCCAATATTTATCCCTGTAACCTAAGCTATATGGTCTCCGAAAAATTCCCAGAATTTTTTTTAAAAATTTCAAAAAATTCCCTTATGGTTATCCACTCTTTTTCGATATTTTACATTCTCCCCCACTAATAAAAATTTGGTCCCCAAATTTCATTATCTACCATCAGCAAGTACTAACAACAGATAAAGAGTATAAATGTTGAACGGTAAATTAACCCACATACCTCAAGTGAAAAGATGGGGGTATCGAGCTCGGATCGTTTCCTCAAGCTCCCAAGTAGCCTCCTCATCCGAATGATGTTGCCATCCGACTTTAACCAGCCGGATAGTCTTGTTCCGCAGCTGACGCTCCTTCTGATCTAGAATCCGTATCGGAACCTCCTTGTAGGTGGTGTCAGGCTGAAGGGAAACTGGTATATCAGACAACACATGAGCTAGGTCAGCTATGTATCTCCTCAGCATAGATACATGAAATACGTCGTGCACGCCTGCCAGAGCCGGTGGTAGCTCCAGGCGATAAGCTACTGCTCCAATCCTCTCCAGGATCTGGAAAGGGCCAATGTACCGCGGAGCTAGCTTACCTCTGAGACCAAATCTCTTCACCCCTTTCGTGGGTGAAACTCGCAGAAAAACATGGTTGCCAGTAGAGAACTTCAGGGGTCTACGTCTTCGATCAACATAACTCTTCTGGCGATCCTGTGCCTCGGACATCCTCCGTCTAATATTACGGACCAACTCTGCCTCCTATTGAGCTCTATGAGGTCCCAATAACTGGGCCTCCCCAACCTCATCCCAAAGGGTGGGTGTCCAACAAGGCCCACCATACAACGCTTCAAACGGTGCCATCTAGATAGCCGAATGAATGCTATTGTTGTAGGCGAACTCTACCAATGGCAAATGGTCCTCGCAACTGCCTCCGAAATCCAATACACAAGACCTCAGCAAGTCCTCTAGAGTCTGAATGGTCCGCTCTGACTGTCCATCTGTCTGCGGATGGAAAGTTATACTGAAACGAAGCTGAGTGCTTAAGGTATGCTGTAGACTCTGCCAGAATCGGGACGTGAACCGTGGATCTCTATCCGAAATAATAGTCAAAGGAACACCATGTAATATGATGATCTCCCGGCAATACAGATCTGCCAATCGATCCAGGGAATCAGTTTTTCGGATCGCTAAGAAGTGTACCGATTTGGTTAATCGATCAACGATTACCCAAATCGTGTCATGGCCTCGTCGTGTCCTAGGTAAACCCACTACAAAGTCCATGGTAATGTGTTCCCATTTCCACTCAGGAATAGGAATTCGCTGAAGTAATCCGGTAGGTCTCTGGTGCTCAGCCTTCACCTACTGACAGACAAGACATCTATCTACAAATTCCGCGATGTCTTTCTTCATACCGTTCCACCAGTAGGAACGCCTCATATCTCGATACATGTGGGTCCCACCTGGATGGATCACAAATCGAGAGCGATGAGCCTCCTAAAGTAGCTCCTGTAAGACCGGGTGAGACTGAGGTACGCATAATCTTCCTCGGACCCTCCTCATCTCGGGTGAACTCGGTCTGCTACCCGGAAGCTATCTGGCTTCCAATAAACTGCAAATGCTGATCACCGGCCTGGGCCTCTCGGATCCTCATCCTGATGGGCGACTGAGCAAGCATGGTAACCAGAATACCCTGTTCTGTTTGTCCCTGCTCCTGAAGGCCCAACTCAGAGAAACCCTGAACCAAGTCTGTGACTAAAACTTGCTGGCAAGCCAAAGTCCCTCTGGACTTCCTACTGAGTGCATCGACAACCACATTAGCTTTCCCCGGGTGATAGCTAATGGTACAATCATAATCTTTCAGGAACTCCATCCATCTCCTCTGTCAGAGATTAAGTTCCTTCTGGGTGAAAATATATTTGAGACTCTTATTATCAGTGAGAATCTCAAATGTAATGCCGTACAGATGATGCCGCCAAATTTTCAAAGAAAAAATGATGGAAGCTAACTCCAAATCATGTACTGAGTAGTTCTTCTCATGCTCATTCAATTGACGAGAAGTATAGGAGACTACCCTGTTGTGCTGCATTAGAACAGCGCCCAAACCCTATAGAGATGCGTCGGTGTAGAGCATGAATCCGTCCTCTCCAGCGGGCAAAACCAAAATTAGTGTCGGCACTAATCTCCACTTCAGCTTCTGAAAGCTGGTCTCACAGTCTTCTGTCCAAGTGAACTTCATGCCTTTCCTGGTCAGGCGTGTCAACGGCATAGCGATACGCGAGAAACCCTCGACGAACCGTCTGTAATATCCAGCCAATCCCAGAAAACTACGGATCTCTTGAACTGATTTCGGCTGCTCCCAACTGGTGACAGCCTCGATCTTCTGAGGGTCTACTGAAATATCTCGGCTAGAGACAACATGTCCCAGAAAACCAATTGAGGATAGCTAGAAAGCACACTTGCTGAACTTCATATATAGCCGATGTCGTCGAAGAGTCTCCAAGACTATGCGAAGATGCTGTGCATGCTCCTCCTCAGAACTTGAGTAGATCAAAATGTCGTCGATGAAAATGACAACGAACTGATCTAGATACTCCAGAAAGATGCGGTTCATCAAATCCATAAATACCGCTAGAGCATTGGTAAGCCCAAATGACATTACCAAAAACTCATAATGGTCGTATTTGGTATGGAAAGCTGTCTTCTGAATATCAGATTCTTTGACTCTCAGCTGATGATATCCAGACCATAGATCAATTTTAGAATACACTGAGGCACCTCTGAGCTGATCAAATAAATCCTCGATCCGAGGTAAGGGGTACTTATTTTTGATGGTCTCTGTATTCAGCTGTCTGTAATTGATGCACAATCTCAGAGTACCATCCTTTTTCTTGACGAATAATACCGGAGAACCCCACGGAGAAACACTAGGACGAATAAATCCCCTGTCCAATAACTCCTGGAGTTGGACCTTTAGCTCATCCAACTCTTTCGGTGTCATACGATATGGAGCTTTCGATGCTGGCGCGGTCCCCGAAATCAGCTCAATAGCAAACTCCACTTGCATTCGGGGAGACAAACTTAATAGATCATCTGGAAATACATCCGAATATTCTCGGACTATTGGAACGTCGGAGAGTTGAGAACTACTGCTATCGTCAGTATTAATCAAAGATAACAGAAAACCCTGGCAGTCATGTGACAGCAGCTTTTGAGCCTGTATCGCTGAAATGATCGATATGTCATCGTCCCTAATGCCAGTGAAATCCCACGAGGGTTGGTTCGGAGATCGAAATGTGACCACCCTCGTCTGGCAATCGACCGTGGCATTAGAAACGAGTTAAGAGCGTACCTTATGATATCCCTATTTTCTACCTTCTGCCCGATTCCGTGGAGGGAGTTGAGGATGTCTTGAATTCTTGCGTGCAGTGAACTTGCCGTCTCACCTTCCTGCATCTTTAGATTATACAATTTATTAAGCAACAAGTCACGTTTACTTACTTTTGTGTCAGAGGTTCCCTCGGGGAGTTCGATCAGCTTCTCCCAGAGCTCCTTTGCTGATGTGAATGGGCTAACTCGATTGAGTTCCTCCTTGGTCAGTCCGCGCTAGAGGGTGCAGGTCGCTTTGGCATCAGCTTCCACCTTCTTGATTATGGTCGGTTCCCATTTTTCGCAGGGTGTTGGCTTGCCGTCTTCGTCGGAAGGGAGTTGTAGTACAATCTTGACGACCATCCATGTCTCGAACTGGGTTTTGAGGAATGTTTCCATTCGCCCCTTCCAGTACCCGAAGTCTTCTCCGGTGAAGAGCGGGGGACGAACGGTGTTATAACCCTCTTGATGGGCCATTTGAACTTCTGCACGAAAAAAACAACGAGAATCTGTTCCAAGACTAAGTCTTGGATTAGTAGTGCGGGAATAATTTAAAAGAAAACGTACTCGAGTGGTGTTGCACCAACTTCGAGCAAAACCCGATTCGAGAAAAGAATTAGAATATAGTTATAAAGCTAAATTCTAATTGACTCCGAAAAATCTAAAAATACCACGAAAAATTATTTTGAATGGTGGTTGCACCGATTCAAAATGACCCCGCTCTGATACCAATTGTTGGATCAAGAAGCACTAGAGGGGGGGTGAATAGCGCTCGTGGATATTTCAGTAATTTTAAACTACGAGTAGAAGCGCAGCGAAATAAAGAGAACAATCAAACACAGAGACACGAGGAATTACTTCGTTCGGAGCCTGTGACGACTCCTACTCGAAGGCCCGCGATCCTTGATCGCTTTCCGTGGCCAACAACTATAAGCTCGATGAAATGTACAGAATATGAATTACAAATGAGTACGATAATTAAAATTATCCCGAACGACGGAATCTAGAGTAATGGCACTCCGGGTCGTCGGGATCTTGAAACCGCACGTTGAGGTCGTTATGTAAGCAGCTTGTAGCAGAAGGATCGCTTGGAATCAATTGTTAAGAGCTGCTGGTTGAGACCCTCTTATAAAGGGTGTTCAAGGCACCTCCATCAGGCTCCAAGGCGCCTTGAATCCCTAAGTTTTATCTCGGAAATGACTCTGCGATGAAGCTTTGACCGTTGCCTTTTATCCATCTCAAGGCGCCTTCATCACTGTCCAAGGCACCTTAAACCACCTATTTAAGGCGCCTTGAGCTTCCTTTAAGGCGCCTCCATCCCTTCTGGACAGCTGACTTTAGCTCGCACCCGAGGCACCTCCAAGCTCCATGGAGGCGTCTCGGTACTGTTCATCCGAGGCTATTCTTTGCACTTTGGTCCCTGCAAGATACATTAATTCCAAATATACCCTGCAGCACAAAGTTAGCACATAAAACATAATAATATAAGTGAACGACAATCATCGGACTATCCGAGTCTGACTTCGGGTTTCCGACCGGAAATCCTAGGTCGACTCGACGCCTACTGTTCCCTCTACGGGGAACGCGTCCTCACCTACTCCACTCAGGAGATTTACCTGATTCTAGTGCGATCCTCCAGATCGACTGGACTTTTGCTCAGTGCTCAATGCTTCCGGACTTTCTGCTGGACGTCCGCTTCCCGGCTGGTCCAGTCTTTCACCTGGTTCGCGACACCAGGACTTTCCACCTAGGGTTACCCCCCTTAGGACTTTTGCCTGAAGCACTCGACCCACCAAGACTTTCCGCATAGGGTTACCACCTCCTATGACCTAGGGTTACCCCCCCCCTAGGGTTTTCCCTTTGCTTAACCGCAGCTAGGACTTTTCTCCACATAGGGTTACCACCCCCTAGGGTTTTCACCTGCCTAACCGCAGTTAGGACTTTACTGAAACACTCATTCAACATGTTAGATAACAAAACACCTTAACTTTGAATCCTTTTCCATTATCAAAACTCAGGTTCGATCGTCGGATGCTTCCCGCACCAACATGAAGTACATAAATTATGAGCATTCTTGTTATTTGTTCGCTGCGAGACTGCTTCAAGTAAATTTGATTTGTTCTCTCAGACGTATTCTTGAATGATATGAGCTTGTTAAGTTACATAGGGATGTAAATGATTTGCAATCCATCGACGCTCGAGAATTCTTCCTTCAGTGTCCTGGAGATAATATGAACACGATGCAAGTTTTTCTACCACTTTATAGGGTCCTCTCCATTGTGGTGCCAATTTGTTAACATTGCCAGCAGGCTTGACACTTTTCCATACTAGATCTCCCACCTGAAAGAATCTTGGGATGACCCTCTTATTGTAATTCTGCCTCATTCATTGTCGGTATGATGTGAGACGGGTTACATCTTTGTCTCGAATTTCTTCTATCAGATCTAGCTCCATAAGCCGCCGACCTGCATTATCATCATTATATAGTTGTCTTCTATCGGATTCCACTCCTACCTCAATAGGAACGACAGTTTCTCCTCCGTAAACCAGTTGGAAGGGAGTGATTCCTGTAACTTCTCGGGGTGTAGTACGATATGCCCAGAGAACACTAGACAATTCATCTACCCAGCTGCCTCCAACATGATCCAGTTTGATTTTTAATCCTCTTATAATCTCTCTGTTGGTTACTTCTGCTTGATCGTTACTCTGTGGATATGCCACAGAAGTGAAGGCTTAAATAATACCATAGCTTTTGCACCAGTCTAATATTTTGTCTCCTTGAAATTGCCTTCCATTGTCAGAAACTAATTTGTGAGGAATGACAAATCTGCATACGATATTTTTCCACAAGAATTTAATAACTGCATCTTCAGTAATCCGAGCAAGTGGTTCTGCTTCTACCAATTTAGAGAAATAATCTACTGCTACTAATAAAAATTTCCTTTGTGCAGTGGCCATAGGAAATGGACCAACTATATCCATGCCCCATTGGTCAAAGGGGCAGGAGACTATAGAGGTTCTTAACAATTGTGTAAGATGGTGTGAAATATTCTGATGTTTCTGACAAGAAATACAAGCTCTTACAAATTTAGCAGCATCTTCCTGTAAAGTAGGCCAGAAATATCCTGCTAATAAAATTCTGCGGGTCAAGGACCTCCCAGCTATATGACTACCACATGAGCCCTAATGAACCTCTTGTAGGATATATTGTATATCTTCCGTCCCAATACATTTAAGTAAAGGTCTAGAGAAAGCCCTTTTATATAACTGCTCCCCTATCATAGTATATTGAGCAGCCCTCTTCTTAAATATCCTTCCTTGTTCTGCATCAATTGGAAGAATACCTTGCTGTAAATATAATATAATTTGTACCCTCCAGTCACCTTGTATCTCTACATCAACCTGTCTCTCAATACAAGATACTAACAATGTCTGTTCAACTGACCGATCCAAGCTCCATGGTATTATAGCAGGGGCCAATCTAGCTAATTCATCTGCTACTTGATTCTAAGATAGAGGAATTTTTTGTAGGTTTATTTCTTGGAACTGAGCCTTCAGTTTATCAAATGCCTCAGTATATAACCTGAGTCTATCATTATTGATTTCAAAGTTACCTGATAATTGTTGGGTTGCTAATTGAGAGTCAGAATAAATATAAACCCGAGATGCTCCCACATGTCGAGCGGCTTGTAACCCTGCTATCAATGCTTCATATTCTGCTTCATTATTAGTGGCCCTATAATTCAACCTGACAAAAAGTTGAAGCTTATTCTCCCTCGGAGATATAAGGAGAACACCAATTCCACTACCTTGTCTGGTTGAAGATCCATCCACATAAACTTTCCAAGTATTTTCTTCTTCAGGAGCTTGAACTTCTTTGATAAAATCTGCTAGAGCTTGTGCCTTGATGGTCGAGCGAGGTTAGTACTGTATATCATACTCACTAAGTTTGGTCGTCCATTTGATCAACCGACCAGATGCCTCTGGGTTAAGTAACACCCACCCGAGAGTACTGTTGGTTAGTACAATAATTGCATGTGCTAAGAAATATGGGCGTAACCTCCAGGCGGTCAACACTAATGCATAGGCTAACTTTTCGAGTGTAGTATATCTACACTCGGCTCCTTTTAATAAATGACTAGAAAAATATACAGGTTGTTGATCTTTCCCTTCCTGTCTAACTAATACAGAGCCTACAACATTTCATTGGCTGACAGATCTACCCAGAGAGTTTCTCCTACTACAGGTTTAGCCAACACAGGAAAGGGTGGCCAGGTAATCTTTTAATTCCTGGAAAGCTTTGTCACATTCTTCATTCCATTGAAATTTGTTAGCCTTCCGGAGTATCTTGAAGAAATGGAAGCTACGATCGGCCGCCCTTGAAATGAATCTGGACAAGGCGGTGATTTGGCCGGTGAGTCTTTGAGCTTCCCTCATGTTGCGTAGTGGTTCCATGTTTTGAAGTGCTTTGACTTTGCTTGGGTTGGCCTCTATTCCCCGCTCGGACACTATATACCCTAGGAACTTTCCACCTCTTGCTCCGAACAAACATTTGTATGGATTTAACTTGAGCCCATATTACCTCAATGTTCTGTAAGTCTCCTCTACATCCCTGCAGAGATCAGTAGCCTGAAGAGACTTAATTAAAATTGTTGGTTGCTACTCGGAAAACCTATAGGTTCCATTGTACAAAAATTTTGTACAAAGGTCTGAACCTTTTCCTAGCTACCATGTGTTCTTTTAAATTAAATTTTGGATCGCCTGCAAAACTTAACACGTTTGATCCAAAACTTAATCTATTTGTTCTTTTAGGTTTTGACTTGGATCTCCTGCGGAACTTTACACGTTCGACCCAAGTCTCCTTAAGTTATTAATTCCATTAAATATTAATTTCCATAATTGGTTCCCAGTACTGACGTGGTGAGGCACATGACCTTCTTGGATATGGGAGCAACCACCACCGACTAGACAAAACCTTTTATAGAAAGCTAATATTTAATTTCCTAAAATAACTTTAGGTTAACCAAAGAGAACAATCAAATCACAAGGAAAAGAAAAACAAAAGAACACAGCATCGAAAAAAACATATTCGAAATTCTAGAACGTAAGCCTCTTGTATTTGGTATTATTTCCATAAATAACTAGCATGATGCGGAAATAAAAATTACTAGTTATACCTTGTAGAAAAACCTCTTGATCTTCTACCGTATTCCTCTTCTAACCTCGGACGTTGTGTGGGCAACGATCTACCGAGATGAGAAACCACCAACCACCTTCTTCTCCTCCAAGCAAGGTTCGGCCACAAAGGAAGAACTTCACCAAAGAAGAAAACCAAAATACTAACCAAGCTCCAAGAGATGCTAGCTTTCTCTCCTTCTTCTTCTTCTTCTCCGAGTAGTATCCGGCCACCACAAAAGCTCCAATGGAAGAGAAGGGTTCAGCCACCACAAGAGGAAGAGAGGGAGAGGATGACCGGCCACACCAAGGAACAAAAGAGGGAGAGGAATAATAGATGTTGTGTCTCATGAAGGCACCCTCACCCCTTCTTTTATATTCCTTGGCCTAGGCAAGAAATTTAATTACAATAAAATTTTATTAATTTTCCTTGACATGAATTAATTGAGAAAAATAAAATAAAATTTCCCAATCAACTTGTGATGGCCGGCCACAATCAAAAGAGCAAATTAGGAGAGTTTCAATCAACAAATTAAAACTTCCTAATTTGTTTCCGGAAATTTTAAAAAATAAAATTTCTCTTTAAAAATCTCTTCATGGTTAATAAAAGGAAATTTCTATAATTTTAATTTTATTAACATGTGAATAATTTTAAAGAGAAAAATAAAACATCTCTCCAATCTACAAATAAGGAAAGAGATCTAATCTCTTTCTTTAATCTTTTGTAGATCTTTTACAAGAGAGATATTTTAATTTTAATTCTCTTTAAATTATATCTTCCACATAATAATAAAAATTAAAATTAAATTTCTTTCTTAATTTAATTTGGCCGGCCCTACTAGCTTGGGTTCAAGCTAGGGCCGACCACCCAATTTTATACTTAGGCCGGCCCTAGCTTGTTCTCAAGCTAGCTTGGCCGGCCCCTATTGGGTGGGTATAGAAGGTGGGTATAGGTGGGTATAGAACTCTATAAATAAGAGGCTACGATAGGGACCGAGAGGAGGAATTGATTTTGGTCTCCCGATAAAATTAAGCATCCCGTGTTCGCCCCGAACACACAACTTAATTTTATCAATAATAATTCATTCCACTAGAGAACTATCATTGAACTACCGCACCAATCCCAAATTACATTTTTGGGCTCCTTCTTATTATGACTGTGTTAGTCTCCCTGTGTTTAAGATATCGAATGTCCACTAATTAAGTGAGTTACTGACAACTCATTTAATTAATATCTAAGTCCAAGAGTAGTACCACTCAACCTTATTATCATGTCAGACTAAGTCCACCTACAGGGTTTAACATGACAATCTTTTTGAGCTCCTCTTGAGGACATTATCAACCTAGTATCTCTAGGACACAGTTTCTTTCTATAATCAACAACACACACTATAAGTGATACCATTTCCCAACTTATCGGGTTTATTGATTCATCGAACTAAATCTCACCCATTGATAAATTAAAGAAATAAATATCAAACATATGTGCTTGTTATTATATTAGGATTAAGAGCATACACTTCCATAATAACTGAGGTCTTTGTTCCTTTATAAAGTCAGTATAAAAGAAACGACCTCTAATGGTCCTACTCAATACACTCTGAGTGTACTAGTGTAATTATATAGTCAAGATAAACTAATATCTAATTACACTACGACCTTCTAATGGTTTGTTCCTTTTCATTTTGGTCGTGAGCTTCTGTTTATAATTTATAAGGTACTGATAACATTATCTACTGCATATGACACCACATGCTATGTTATCTACAATATAAATTAATTGAACAACTACAAACAAATGTAGATAAATTGACCAAATGTGATTCTTTATTTAACATGAATGTTTACAAAGCTTAGGCTTTCAGTATACACTCCAACAATCTCCCACTTATACTAATGACTAAGCTGCCATATCTTCTACCATACATCTGATTCCCATACCCTCCACATGCCGATCGAAAGCTTTCGCCGGAAGGGTCTTAGTGAAAGGATCTGCCAGGTTATCTGCTGATGCAATCTTGGCGATGACAACTTCTCCTCGCTTCACGATATCTCATATCAGGTGGTACTTGCGCTCTATATGTTTACTTGCCTTATGAGCTCGTGGTTCCTTCGAGTTTGCAACTGCACCGCTATTATCACAATAAATTGTGATGATTTTGGGCAAACCAGGAATCACATCTAAGTCCATTAGAAAGTTCCTGAGCCATACTGCTTCTTTAGCTGCCTCAGAGGCTGCTACATAGTCAGCTTCCATGGTTGAGTCTGATACGCATTTCTGCTTAACACTCCTCCATGAAATGGCTCCACCTCCTAAAGTAAACACATAGCCTGATGTAGACTTACTGTTATCCCTATCTGATTGGAAATCTGAATCCGTGTAACCCAAAGGGAGCAGATCGTCTGCTTGGTAAACTAGCATATAATCTCTAGTCCTTCTCAGGTACTTTAATATATGCTTTACCGTAGTCCAATGTCCTTGTCCAGGGTTACTCTGATATCTGCTGACCATGCCCACGGCAAAACAAATATCAGGTCTCGTACATAGCATTGCATACATTAGGCTTCCTACAGCCGAAGCATAAGGAACTGCTTTCATGTCCTCTATCTCTTGTGACGTCTTTGGAGACATCTCTTTAGATAGAGCTACCCCATCTCTAAAAGGTAAGAAACCTTTCTTGGAATTCTGCATGCTAAAACGAGCAAGGATTGTATCTATATATGAAGCTTGGGACAGACACAACATTCTTTTCTTACGATCCCTTATAACTTTGATCCCAAGAATGTGTGCACACTCTCCTAAGTCCTTCATATCAAATTGTTTGGACAACCATACCCTTACGTCTGATAATACCTTGACATTGTTGCCAATTAACAAAATATCATCTACGTATAGTACAAGAAATACCACCACGTTTCCGTTACACTTTTTGTATACACAAGACTCATCCGGACACTGAATAAATCCATATGACTGGATTACTTCATTAAACCGGATGTTCCAAGACCTTAAAGCTTGCTTCAGTCCATAAATGGACCGATTGAGCTTGCACACTAGATGCTCTTTGCCTTTTTCAATGAACCCTTCTGGTTGCTTCATATGAATGTTCTCTTCAAGACTTCCATTAAGGAATGCCGTCTTGACATCCATTTGCCAAATCTCATAATCCATATGAGCAGCAATGGATAAGAGTATCCGGATAGACTTAAGCATGGCTACCGGTGAAAAAGTCTCCTCATAATCGATTACCTCTTTCTGAGTGTACCCTTTCGCAACAAGCCTAGCTTTGAAGGTCTCTACCTTCCCATCTGTCCCTCTTTTCCTTTTGTAGATCCACTTGCATCCAACGGCTTTTACACCATCAGGTGGTTCTACAAGCTCCCAGACTTTATTAGAGTACATAGACTCTATTTCAGAATTCATTGCCTTTTGCCAAGATGCTGCATCTATATCTTGGAGTGCTTCGTCGTATGTTCGTGGATCAGGTTCATGTTTACCCGGGATCAAGTCCGAAGACTCTCCCAAAAACATGAATCTTTCAGGCTGCCTAACAACCCTCCCACTATGACGAGGTACTGTCTGTGGTTGTGTATCATGTGTGACACGTGTTACAGTCTCTTGTGGTACTTCATCTTGTACTGTTGGTACTGAAATAGACATGTCCTCTCTAAGTTCTTCTAAAACAACTTTGCTACTGGGCTTGTGATCTATTATATAGTCTTCTTCTAAAAAATGGGCATTGGTGCTAACAATGACCTTCTAGTCTTTAGGACTATAAAATAAACCACCTTTCGTTCCTTTGGGATATCCTATAAACACGCGAACTTCTGTACGGGATTCTAACTTATCAGCATCTGGTTTCAGCACATGTGCTGGACTACCCCAAATCCGAATATGTCTTAGACTGGGCTTTCGCCCATTCCACAATTCTATGGGAGTAGAAGAAACTGATTTAGAAGGTACTAAGTTCAGAACATATACTGCTGTTTCCAGAGCATATCCCCAAAACGAATTTGGTAATTCTGAATAACTCATCATTGATCTAACCATCTCCATAAGAGTCCTATTCCTTCGTTCTGCTACACCATTCTGTTGGGGTGTTCCAGGTGCAGACAATTGGGATTGAATCCCGGCCTCTGATAAGTAATTCCTAAACTCTCCTAAGAGGTATTCGCCACCACGATCAGACCGTAGTGTCTTGATACTTTTACCTAGTCGTTTCTCCACATCAGCCTTGTATTCTTTGAACTTATCAAAGCACTCGGACTTGCGGCGCATTAGGTAAATGTATCCATATCTTGAATAATCATCTATGAAAGAGACAAAATATTCAAAACCTCCTCTTGCCTGGACAGACATAGGACCACACAAATCAGAGTGAACCAATTCTAACACTTCTTTGGCTCTATACCCCTTGGCCTTGAATGGCCTCTTGGTCATTTTACCTTCCAAGCAAGATTCACAAGTTGAAAAATTTTCCAACTCTAATGAACCCAAAAGTCCATCGGCTATAAGCCTCTGAATCCTACTTAAGTTAATATGACCAAGTCTTAGATGCCAAAGATATGCTTGGTTCATTTCCGAAGGTTCTTTTCTCTTATTTGAGTTAGAAGATGATTTATAAATTTTCATGTTTTGCTTTATGGGAGAAATTGGATTTAAAGTATACAAATTGCCAACTAATGCAACAGAACAGATAATCACTTTATTTCTCTTAATAACTACATCGTTACTAAAGGAAACTGAATATCCATCTAAAAACAGTTTAGAAACTGAAATTAAATTCTTTCTAAAACTGGGTACATAAAGACAATTCCTTAAAACCAAATTTCTATTTCTACTAAAAGATAAGTAGACGTCTCCCACTGCAACAGCTGCCACCTTAGTAGCATTGCCCATGTAGACGGTAATTTCTCCTTCAGATAGTCGTCGGGTTTCCTGGAACCCCTGCAAGGAATTGCAGACATGATCAGTGGCTCCCGTATCTACACACCAGGTGCTGGTAGATAACACCGCTAAACATGTTTCAACAACTAGAGTATGAGATATACCTTTGTTTTGGTTCCTACGAGGACAGTCTGCCTTCCAATGTCCTGCCTGCTTACAGATGAAGCACTTGCCCTTCGGCTTCTTCATTCCAGCTTTAAATCCTGTACTCTGAGATTTATTCACTTTCTTTGCTGAACCAGCTTGTTTCTTCTTCTTCTTTCCTTTCGGTTTAGAAGTAGAACCATTTTCAGCATAATAAATTTGAGCATTGTGACGAAATAATCCTTCTACTGCTTGAAGTTCTGTCAGTAGTTCCGCTAATGAATAAACCCTCTTATTCATATTATAGTTCAGGCGAAACTGCTCAAAACTTCTAGGTAGCGTTTGGAGGATCATATCGATCTGGGTTTCCCCATCAATTTCTCCTCCAAGGATCTGTATCTCGTTCAGATAAGCCATCATCTTTAGGATATGATCCCTTACAGGAGTGCCCTCTTGCATGGTGGCTGTCATTATCTTTCTCATGGCTTCTTGCCTAGAAGCCCTATCCTGATGACCAAAGAGTTCCTTGAGATTGTTCATAATATCATAGGCTGTTGGTAAATCTTGATGCTGATGTTGCAATACATTTGACATTGAAGCCAAAATGTAACACCGCCATCTCATCTCGCTTACCCATTTCCTATGATATTCAATCTCCTCTTGGGTAGATTCAAGAGGTGCATCAGCATTGCTCGGTCAAGACATATTTATAGCTTTCAGAAGAAGAACAATGTCCGTGTTTCTTTTCCAATCTATGTAGTTTGGTCCAATAAGTCTATTCTGTAGTATGATGGACGGTGGATTGAAAGACATCCTAAGAATCACAAATAACTTTTGGTCGAACTCTAAATTTAGAATAATATTGATTTCTCAAACAATACTATTTTAAATTAATCAACACCTCATAACACCGTGAATTTTGTATGCCACGTTAGTGTGGACGTATACAAATTCAACATTTGTAAAAGGAGGGTTTTAACCCATTAATTTTATTATCTTGTCAACCTAACTTTTGACAAATAAAATTAATAGTTGGTATTATTTGGTCTCACAAATAATAGCAGTGACTCCGTTGGGGAGGATACTATTAGATGTGTCTAAGTGTATACCATTACTTGACACTGAGTCCATTAATAAGATTATGCCCCTTCCGTTGGGGAAGATCACACGCTCTTAATTAACTTCCTATAGTCATCCAAAAATGGAAGTCTGTTCTAGTGATCCGCAAACAAGCTCATCCGTTATGGAGGAAGGCACTCAGAGCCAACGCGCAAGCTTGTTTGCATCACTTACAAACCAGTAATGGAGACAATGGGATTTATTTAAAAATCCCTCTCCCACTTAGTTATTTATAAATGAGGAATTTTAACTATGCTAGCCTACTTTACTTGTAAACTAACATGCACACACAGCATAATATAAAAGCAATAGAGAAACTAATTTTCAACTATTATGGCTTTTATCTCTAGTTGTCCTCCGTGTGTTATCATCCCAAGCTGCTGCCATATTTGGCCACCGCCACCGGGTATAGCTATCGCATCCATCTTGCTCCTTGTTCCGCTGCGCCTCTGGTCCTTAGAAGGTTCCACGCTTTGCAAGATTCGATCCGCGACATAAATAGAATTTTACATTTTTGATCCTATATTCCATAAAAGGAATGTACATGTATCTAGATCAAAAAATAAAATCCTAATAAAACTAAATACAGCTCCTGCTGTATTTTGATACAATCATGCACATACAGATAAATGCCCTTGACATGTCCAAGGGTCCAATCACACACATAATAACTAAAAGCCATAATAGTTGGATCCTGCATCCACAAAGTTAGCACATCCTACTATTAACCTGCCTAAATTATGTATGACATGTGCATAATTAAACTAAATACCAAATACACAGAGGCAAAACCCTATCTCTGATACCAATTGTTGGTTGCTACTCGGAAAACCTATAGGTTCCATTGTATAAAAATTTTGTACAAAGGTCTGAACCTTTTCCTAGCTACCATGTGTTCTTTTAAATTAAATTTTGGATCGCCTGCGGAACTTAACACGTTTGATCCAAAACTTAATCTATTTGTTCTTTTAGGTTTTGACTTGGATCTCCTGCGGAACTTTACACGTTCGACCCAAGTCTCCTTAAGTTATTAATTCAATTAAATATTAATTTCCATAATTGGTTCCCAGTACTGACGTGGCAAGACACATGACCTTCTTGGATATGGGAGCAATCACCACCGACTAGACAAAACCTTTTATAGAAAGCTAATATTTAATTTCCTAAAATAACTTTAGGTTAACCAAAGAGAACAATCAAATCATAAGGAAAAGAAAAACAAAAGAACACAGCATCGAAAAAAACATATTCGAAATTCTAGAACGTAAGCTTCTTGTATTTGGTATTATTTCCATAAATAACTAGCATGATGCGGAAATAAAAATTACTAGTTATACCTTGTAGAAAAACCTCTTGATCTTCTACCGTATTCCTCTTCTAACCTCGGACGTTGTGTGGGCAACGATCTACCGAGATGAGAAACCACCAACCACCTTCTTCTCCTCCAAGCAAGGTTCGGTCACAAAGGAAGAACTTCACCAAAGAAGAAAACCAAAATACTAACCAAGCTCCAAGAGATGCTAGCTTTCTCTCCTTCTTCTTCTTCTTCTTCTCCGAGTAGTATCCGGCCACCACAAAAGCTCCAATGGAAGAGAAGGGTTCGGCCACCACAAGAGGAAGAGAGGGAGAGGATGGCCGGCCACACCAAGGAACAAAAGAGGGAGAGGAATAATAGATGTTGTGTCTCATGAAGGCACCCTCACCCCTTCTTTTATATTCCTTGGCCTAGGCAAATTAGGAAATTTAATTACAATAAAATTTTCTTAATTTTCCTTGACATGAATTAATTGAGAAAAATAAAATAAAATTTCCCAATCAACTTGTGATGGCCGGCCACAATCAAAAGAGCAAATTAGGAGAGTTTCAATCAACAAATTAAAACTTCCTAATTTGTTTCCGGAAATTTTAAAAAATAAAATTTCTCTTTAAAAATCTCTTCATGGTTAATAAAAGGAAATTTCTATAATTTTAATTTTATTAACATGTGAATAATTTTAAAGAGAAAAATAAAACATCTCTCCAATCTACAAATAAGGAAAGAGATCTAATCTCTTTCTTTAATCTTTTGTAGATCTTTTACAAGAGAGATATTTTAATTTTAATTCTCTTTAAATTATATCTTCCACATAATAATAAAAATTAAAATTAAATTTCTTTTTTAATTTAATTTGGCCGGCCCTACTAGCTTGGGTTCAAGCTAGGGCCGACCACCCAATTTTATACCTAGGCCGGCCCTAGCTTGTTCTCAAGCTAGCTTGGCCGACCCCTATTGGGTGGGTATAGAAGGTGGGTATAGAACTCTATAAATAAGAGGCTACGATAGGGACCGAGAGGAGGAATTGATTTTGGTCTCCCGATAAAATTAAGCATCCCGTGTTCGCCCCGAACACACAACTTAATTTTATCAATAATAATTCATTCCACTAGAGAACTATCATTGAACTACCGCACCAATCCCAAATTACATTTTTGGGCTCCTTCTTATTATGAGTGTGTTAGTCTCCCTGTGTTTAAGATATCGAATGTCCACTAATTAAGTGAGTTACTGACAACTCATTTAATTAATATCTAAGTCCAAGAGTAGTACCACTCAACCTTATTATCATGTCGGACTAAGTCCACCTGCAGGGTTTAACATGACAATCTTTATGAGCTCCTCTTGAGGACATTATCAACCTAGTATCTCTAGGACACAGTTTCCTTCTATAATCAACAACACACACCATAAGTGATACCATTTCCCAACTTATCGGGTTTATTGATTCATCGAACTAAATCTCACCCATTGATAAATTAAAGAAATAAATATCAAACATATGTGCTTGTTATTATATTAGGATTAAGAGCACACACTTCCATAATAACTGAGGTCTTTGTTCCTTTATAAAGTCAGTATAAAAGAAACGACCTCTAATGGTCCTACTCAATACACTCTGAGTGTACTAGTGTAATTATATATTCAAGATAAACTAATACCTAATTACACTACGACCTTCTAATGGTTTGTTCCTTTCCATTTTGGTCGTGAGCTTCTGTTTATAATTTATAAGGTACTGATAACATTATCTACTGCATATGACACCACATGCTATGTTATCTACAATATAAATTAATTGAACAACTACAAAAAAATGTAGATAAATTGACCAAATGTGATTCTTTATTTAACATGAATGTTTACAAAGCTTAGGCTTTCAGTATACACTCCAACAAAAATATCATCAACATATACTTCCATATTTCTCCCAATTTGTTTCTGGAAGACCTTATTCATAAGCTGTTGATAAGTTGCTCCTGCATTTTTTAGTTCAAATGGCATAACATTATAACTATAAGTACCTTCAGATGTTATAAAAGTGACATTCTCTTGATCTTCCTTAGCGAGGGGAACTTGATGATAGCCTTAATAGGCGTCCAACATAGAAATATATTCACACCCGGCTGTAGAATCCACTAATTGATCGATCTGGGGCAAGGGATAATAATCTTTCGGGCAAGCCTTGTTAAGATCACGGAAATCAATACATACTCGCCATTTGTTTCCTGGTTTAGAGACCAGAATAACATTAGCTAACCAGCTAAGGAACTGCACCTCCCGGATGTATCCAGCTTCCATGAGTTTAGCCACTTCCTCCTTGATGATTTGATTTTGTTCGGTACTGAAATTTCTCTTTCTTTGCATGACAGGTCGAGCATCTGGGAAGATATGCAAGGAGTGCTCCATTATTGAAGGAGAAACACTCGTAACTTCTTTAGGCATCCAGGCAAAAACATCATTATTTTTCTTTAGGCACTGAACCAGCTCAGTTTTCAGCATAGGATCAAGATCGACCGTGACATAGGGAGTAGCTTCAGGTCGACCGGTCTGTATCTGAACCTCTTCCTTTTCCTCAAAGACTAGAACGGATGGCTTCTCTTGAATGGCATTGACCTCCATTTTTTGAATCTTTCGAGCGGTATTGGCTTCGGTTCTAACAATCTCCACATAACATTTTCGAGCTTTCTTCTGATCACCCCTTACTTCCCCGACCTGGTCCTCAACAGGAAATTTGATTTTCTGGCAAAAAGTGAAAATGACCGCCCTAAACTCATTTAAGGCCGGTCGACCCAGTATCACATTATAGGAGGAGGGGGCATCCACCACCATAAAGTAAGATCTTCTTGTTTCATGAGGGGTTCCTCCCCTAGAGATATGACCAACTTTATTTGCCCGAGCGGTTGTACCCCATTACCAGTGAATCCATATAAAGGAGTCACCATCTGTTGAAGTTCGCTCAGGTCAATCTGCAGTTGATCAAAAGCTTTTTTGAAGATAATATTTACAAAACTACCAATATCTATAAAGGTACGAGAAATAGTATAATTGACTATCACAGCCTTAATTATTAATGCATCATCATGGGGTATTTCTACTCCCTCGAGATCTTTGGGCCTAAAACTGATCTCTGGACCGGCTGCTCTCTCCATGCTGCACCCTACAGCATGGATTTCGAGTCTTCGTACGTGTGTTTTTCTAGCCCTATTGGAGTCTCCATCAGTGGGCCCGCCTGTGATCATATTAATGTTTCTCCGGGCGGCATTGCTTCTATTCTCTTCTTCCCGGGCGGTCGTGGGCTCAGGCTGAGTCTTCTCAGGCACCTGAATCGTACCGACCGGGGTTGGTAATACACCTTGTTGAGGCTCAACCGGGCGATATTCTAACTTGAGCGGACTTTGCTACCTGGGATATTGTTGCTGATAGTAATTTTGTCTCTGATATCGATCCCTATTTGCTCTTTTATTTTTCAAAACAAAACAGTCTTCTGTGTGATGACTGCTAGTCTTGTGATAAGTGCACCATCTCCTTGGTGCTTCTTGCTGTATCTCCACATGTTGTACTGCTTGTAGACAATACTCTGGATGACGATGGGGCAGATGAACTACTCGAGGTCCCCTCGGTGGGGGAACAGGAGTGGGGGCCTTCTCCTTAATAGAGGCAGGAGAAGTAGTAGTACCTTCTTTTCTGCGCGCAACCTGAGCTTCTTCGACATTAATAAACTCAGTGGCACGTTCAATTAAGGAGTTAAAATTGGCAGGGGGATTTCTCACCAGATCTGTAAAGAAATCATTATCATTTAAGCCTTGAGAGAAAGCACTTACTAATATTTCCGTGGTAGCATTGGTCACATCAATAGCTACTTGATTGAATCTTTTAATATAGGCTCTGATGGACTCCTTAGATGCTTGTTTAATTGAAAATAAGCTCCAGGTAGTTTTGTGATACCTCTTGTTGCTGGAAAAATAGTGCAGGAAAACCTTCTTGAAATCCTTAAACTTTCGGATAGACTTTTCTGACAATATCTTGAACCAACGTTGCGCAGCTCCTCCGAGTGTTGTAAGGAACATCCGGCACTTCACCCCATCAGAAAATTGTTGTAATAATGCTACATTCTCAAATTTCAACAAATGATCCTTTGGATCTGTAGTTCTAGTATACTCGTCGATCTGCATATTTTGATACCGCTTAGGAAGCGGATCATCCAGTACACTTTGGGAAAATGGAGAAATGACTCTTTCCGGTGAGCTATCACTAGCTACCATCATCTTAGCTTTGCGCTTTTCTTTGTCTGGCGCCTCACCAGAGGATTCCTGAAATATAGGCCTTCATCCTCCTTGCTCAAAAGGAGTACGAAGGAAAGCTCGAGGGTGCCTAGTCGGAGAAGTAGTAGTCGGAGGGAAATATACATGATCTTCTTCTTCCGGCTCCTTTCCCTTCCGATGCTCAGTAGTCGAAATCGCCGGGTTATGAGCTACTAGCAGAGTAGCTCCAGTATGAGCTTGTTGTTGTTGTTGATATTGTTGTAAAGCTTTCTGCACATGAGTATTTATAAGGAAATCCAGATCTTCACGACTAATGGTGAGTAAGTTTGATTTTCCAGTGTCTTCCATCTCGCAGTCTCAGATTCAGGTGAAGTTCCCACAGATGGCGCCAAATTTGATCCTGTCTGAGAAGCCTGACAAAATGGAAAGTTGGGAGAAAACTTACTGCTGATGAAGAATAATACCTGTAGAATACCGATCTGAGAAACCCAAAGCGGATCTAAGAGAATGAAGTCACAGAATGCCCTCCTTGTGCGAAGATCCAAAGATGAAAGGAAAGCTTTAATGAAGAGAACCGAGATCTGGAGCTTCCAAGGCTTCCTGCGCACAAGAGATCAACCAACACTATTGTCAGTGACCTAAAACCAGGGTGGGAATCACTGGCTAGGCCCCCTGACGCTCAAGTCAGTGATCTCTCCTTTTATGTGGCAAACCAGAAAGAAGAAGAAGATGAACAGTAGTTGAAAACTAGGTTTGTGAGTGTGAGCATCAACGTGAGCATATCTGGCCAACAGAGAGGATTCTCTTTTTTATACCACTTCATATAACCTCTATAGCCATGAAGTTGACCCCGGTTTGTTAGAGTTTGTTATGAGATGACGTAAGCCACGTACTTGCAGAAAATGGCTTTTAAGGAATCTTTTTTGTACCCCAGATGTACCTTTTTTGTCATCTAGTACCTGCAGAAGAGTCTAGAAACATTCTTCCCGCCGAGTTAGTCAACCTATTATATGATTACATAAAGCAAATATTTTCATAAGCTATTCATAAATATCCTTAAAATGTCTATTCTCGCCCTGTCCTATAAGTTATATTTTATCACCCCTGTTTGGTTATCCTGTCTTCCCTATGTTGTGGACAACCCGATATTATACTATGTTTTGTATCGGTCGGGATTGACCCTAGGTTTCATACAGGCGGGTTATTATTTTTATTTAACACATGTCATCTTCGTCCGATAATATATTATAAATCCTATACGGTCTTGTAGTTGCTCATTCTCGGATGATCATATACATCCGCCTGATGTTAGTCTATATTCGCATGTGCTAGCTCAGACAATCCTGGTCCATATTGCCCTTTCTTTCTTAAGGTATTTCCCGGCCGATATTAGCTTACCCTTTCTTTAAGATATTGTCCCGGCCGGTGTTGACCTATATTTTCTTAAGTGTGTTACCTCGTCCGGTATTTGTCTATATTTCCTTAAGCATGTTGTCCCGGACGATATTCGCCTACCCTTCTCAAGATGTACCCCGACCCGTATTAGCCTATCTTTTCTTTAAGGTATTATCCCAGCCGGTGTTGGCCTATATTTTCTTAAGTGTGTTACCTCGTCCGGTATTTGCCTATATTTCCTTAAGCATGTTGTCATGAACGATATTAGCCTATATTTTCTTAAGCACAATATCCCTGCCGATATTTACATTGCTTAATTCTGCTATCTCTTTTCTTTCCCCTTTTCTCCAGGGACCTACTAAACCTAACCCATATCACCTAGCTTTCTCTCTTCCTGTTTAGAAGCGCCTCTTGATGCTTAGAAATGCAGCATTACTTTGCTCTAAGAACTTTCAAGAACTGGTGGTGAGTGTTGGAGAAGAATCGGTGAAGTGTTGTGGAGAAGAGATGTTGCGTTTGAACTCGCCATCACCTTTATATTTGTGCTTTTAGGGCTCTCAATCAATTGGGTCTGCTCCCAATAGATTGTCATGTTAGATCCCAGTAATCACAGTCATCCAAAGCTCATAACTTGTGCAATAGTCATATCCTAATTGATTGACCAATCAATTGGGGATGCTTCAATTGATCAACTGATCAATTCAGAGTGCCTCTATGCTCTCATAGAAGACTTGAAATCGATTGATCAATCAATTCCGACAACCTCAAGATCTTATGAGAAAACCTAGCCCAATTGATCAATTGATCGATTGGAGAGTAGCCCAATCGATCGGCTGGTCGATTGGGAACCTTTTTATGCTCGCAAGAATGGCTGCCAATTGATCATATTAATCGATTATGTCTCCTCTGTTTGTAGTACTCTCCCAATTGATCAAGGCTTTGACTCAATGGATCATCTAATTGATTGACCAACCTAACTTGCTTTGCTCAAGTCTAGGGTTTCCATGCCCAACATCCAGTCAACCATGACAACCGTGACTTGTTGGGACTCCCATGCCCAAGTTTAGGGTTTCACTCACCAGGATTTCCGTTTGCTTAATTTCACTTACTAGGACTTTCCAACTGTTTGATTCATTCACTAGGACTTTCTCACTAACTAGCTTCACTCGTTGGGGCTTTTCACCTAGCCTCACTCATCAGGACTTTTCTCATCTGCCTAGTTTCAATCACTAGGACTTTCCAATTGCCTAACTTCACTCATCAGGACTATTCCCATCTGCCTAGCTTCATTCACTAGGAGTTTCCAATTGACTGACTTCACTCACCAGGAATTTCACATCCTCCTAGTTTTACTCACTAGGGCTTTCCAATTGTCTAGCTTTACTCACCAAAACTTTCACACCAAGTGTCTGGTCAACACTGACCCACCTAGATTTTCTTCTTCTACCAACCTTCCCATTAGACTTGTCATTGTCTAATCTCCAGTTAGGACTTCTTAGTCAAGTATCTGGTCAATGTTGACCTACTTGACTCTTCTAGCCAACAATCTCCCATATGGGCAATTGCACATGTAATATTCATATATTGTCAAACATCGAAACTCAAATATCAAAACTCAAGTTTGAGCCAACTAAAATTTAGTCAACCTGATCAACCTTGACCCGGGGAAATTGCACTAACAAAAATGTCGGGGCAATTCTTGGTACCCTTTTAACCCTCCACACTTCTCTTTGTTCACGTTCAGGTGGCTCAAGAGATGATGGTTCATTTTCCTCGGCATCCTTTTTTTTTACGGCTCTAGTGATAGTAGTCAACGTCCTTGTTAGATCATCGACGAGTTGTCCTCGAGAATCTCGGTGTAGGATCAGCCTCTAAATGGAATTCCTTGGAGTGCAAGCCACAACATCACATGTATATGAACCTTTAATCGAAGACAATTAATTGTGACTTGTTCAACAATAAAATTGTCGAATCTCTTTGATATATATTGTGATTAATTCATGAAATCCACACATGTGTTTTCAACATTAAGATGGGTGAAGATACATTATCTTTTTGTATATGGGCACAAGCTTTTCCATTTTCAACATTTTCTCAATTATCAAATCCATCAACAGTAAATACAGTTTAATTTGGGTATCTTGATGGCTTGTTGAAGATAAAATATGGAAAATAATATGATTTATCTTTAGTTAGTGAATAATCTAATCAAGAAAATTGTTCATACTCAAATTTTTTAGGGTGCTTAATATTTTTATTTAATGGATATTCTGGAAGAATATGTTGATATGCCTTTAGATTTGTCGATGCAATCCTAGATGACGCTCTAAAGAATTGAGATCAACCACTTCAATTTTTATATTTTTGAATCTTTTAGGAAGAATTTTAGAAGGAAGATGATTGTTATTTGATCTTGTCGATGGGGTTATAGGAGCTTCTAGATCTAGTTCATTTGATCTCTTCCTTTGAAAAAACTTATCAATCACAACGGATTTTCTCATTTGAAGTATATGAAGCTTGTGATAATGAAAAATTAAATTAATTCAAATAAGTAAATAATAACAACAACATTAAACCAAACATTAAGCAAGTAACAAAAAGTAAATAATAACAACACCATCATATTTCATCAAATATTAAACTAACAATTCTAACTTCAACTATTTAGGCATTTTAATTTCTAAAACCGCAAGATTAGATTAAAATTTCTAAAATTAATCATTTCTAGTTTAAATCATCATATACTTTCTATTTTAGCTTCAAATAATGCTAAACTAAGATTCAAGCTATTATTATTTCTAATTCCACAAAACTAGTTTTAAAACTTGGACTAAGATTTCTAAATTTGACATTTACAATTCTAATGCACCGAAATATTCAAATATCGAATTATACAACTAGAAATTCAACAATGATAAAATTTTTGAAAAAATCCCAAATAAATTTAGAAATTCATTTGATGTCTCAAATTGATGCAAAGTTCATACCTATATCCAAAGATACAACAATTATCAATTATTAATATCAAAATCAAACAAAAATTGGACAAATGAACCCAAAAATTTGCTCACTCTCAAACAGCCTTCAAATTCTCGATTTAATATTGGAATCAAGCTTAAAAGTTCTTAATCATAGTCCCCAGTTGTATGGTGGTTGACGACGGCGAACAAGTACACGCATAGCTTCGACATGAAATAGGGGTTGATCACCCATCTAAAGGTCACGATATTACTTCTAAATTTTGGTACCAAACTACTAATAGAAAGCTTAAGTTGCGTGCTTTCCAAATATATAATCAATTTCTAATTCTAACAATCGATGATAAAAGTAGCAGTAAGGTTTTGGAATGAATTGGGAAAGATTAGGCCAGGGAGAGAGAATGTAAATTGGGAGGATCTGGTTTTTGCCCCTCCACTTTCGAATAGTCATTTTAAATCCTAGTTATTTGGATAATATCAATCATCCCAACGTATGGGTGTTTGCTTCAATAAATCTTAGGGTTAATTAATTTTCATTAGATATAAAATATCTCGTTGGGTGTCTGACCTCCCCATGCAAAGGGCCACTGCGCTAGGGTAAAATGCCTCCGTGATTTATCTGTCTGTATCTTTGTTGATCCAGATAGCATGAAATAAAACCAGATGCTAAACTGTAAATGACTTACATTGATCTTCCGAAGAAATCACAGAAGATGTCGGCGAAGAAGTTGCTGCTGCTGTCGCCGAGAAGATCATCGCTTGGAACCTCCTCGAACTTTTTCACGAACCAAATCCCAGAGCCCAGGACATTCTCTTTTGCTCGCACACGATCACCTTACACCTTTGCTTTCCCTCTTTGATCACCTTCCCTTTTTCTTCTACTCACCTCTTATCTTGGACGCCTTTTATAAGATGAAAGAGGAAGACGAAGGGGAAAGGACGTCCCTGCGTCTCCTTGACGTTTGCACAAAGGGGAGATGAAGGGGAAGCAATGCCCCTTCGTCTCCTCTCAACGTCTAATATCTCCCACTCATACAAGTTAATCCATGAGATTATATGGTCACATAGACCATGTCAGTCACATAGACTACAAGGTGATCATGCCACGAAGACTAGAGCAAAATTAGTCACAAAGACCAAATAAGTCACGTAGACTTTATGAGGATCAAGTCACGAAAACCAGAGAATAAAATTAATTAGTCACAAAGACCAAATAAGAACGTCCATTCCATATATTAGGGAAAATGGTTCGTACGACAGCAAGCACACTGAGCATTCAACTGCTAAGAAGATTGTCACACCTTACTTAGTTGCTCCATAGAACGAATCAGAGATATAAATGACTTGCCTTTACCCCAGATTAAATTATTTACATCAATATGAATATCTCTAATCCCTCATATTGACTATATGTCAAGAGCATGTTCAACATCTCCAATCAAACAAATTATTCACAATTACATTTTATGTACTGAACTAAAAATATAACTGATACCAGTGAATAAATGTCATAGATGTAAATCAATTTTAATCTTCCTTTTTAGCTAGAATCTATTCATTCTTATCAGTCACTTTCCTAGTTATGGTTCATTGACCGAATCATCCATAGCCAATAGGAAACACACTAAAATAGCAGCCACTGATAAGAACTTCAAGTAGACAGCTAAATAGTCACTTAGGGTAAGATTGAGATTAACTTATAATCTCAAGGGTCTCACATAGTAGAGAAGCAGAGATCCATTCTCCTACTACCCTTCTTGTCGTCATAGCATATATGGTATGAATCACATGCTATGATGCTATTCTCTTTACTAAAAAGAGTGCATATTTTCCCCAAATTTTAACATCGTACAGATTTCGATTTAGACATACCTAATGTCTAATCTTGAATTCAACTTATGAATTCTAATCTGGCCTTTAAGCAAATTCAGTAAATGGTGGGTGCATTTACTCCAATCATTACACAAATGATCTCATCTTGACATAATTATCAAGGCGACCTTAACTTATGGGTATGTCTCTATTCACAGCTACATAAATTGTCCCATAAGCAACGGTCTTACCTCTATTTGTACTTAAAAAAATAGAGATGATTGTCTATGTGAATGAACCAATCTCAATCTGCCAACATGCTTATCGAGACTTTTATTCGAATGTAACAAAGACATATACACTAAATAGATCATGACATTTTTCATTTATCAAAATGTCTTTACAATAAGTTACATTCTTCGAAGTCCCAAAGACTTCACATGTCCATAAAATGACTCTTTAGTCAATGGCTTAGTAAAAGGATCAACAAGCATATTTCATGTAGGGATGTACTCAAGAGTTATCTTTTTCTTGTCAATAATATCCATTATAAAATTATACTTAATTTCTATATGCTTGCCTTTGCTGTGATATTTGGGATCCTTGGTAAAAGCTATTGCAGCTTGACTATCACAGTACACTGAAACAGGATTCCCACTGTCCTCAGCAATCTTCAGATACTTTAGGAACCTTCTTAGCTAGACAGCCTCTTGCACAGCTGCTGCATAAGCCACATACTCAGCTTCCATTGTTGACAAGGCTACACAAGCCTGCTTCTTGCTGTTCCATGAGATAATGCCACCATTCAGCAAGAAGGCATAGCCAGATATGGATTTTCTGTCATCAAGGTCCCCTGCCCAATCTGCATCTGTGTAGCCACTTAGGCTCATTCTGATACTTGGAAACAGAGGCAATAATCCGTTGTTCCTTTGAGATATCTGAATATCCTTTTCACTGCTTTCCAGTGTCTTGATCCTGTGTTTGACTGGAAACGACTAACTAAGCCAACAACATAGCTTATATCAGGATGAATACACAACATAGTGTACATCAAACTACCAATAGCACTGGCATATGGTTCTTTCTTCATTTCGGTTATTTCTTCAGGAGTCTTGGGATACATACTTTTGCTTAAAATAGTACCTCTCACTATATGCGTCTGTTCAATATTGTAATCTGATATATTGAAGTGTTGTAGCATCTTAGTGATATAAGCTTCTTGAGACAAACCCAAAAGCCTTTTTGATCGGTCTCTAGTGATCTTCACTCCTAAGATGTACTCTGCTTCTCCCATATCTATTATGTCAAATTGTGATGAAAGCCAACTTTTGACTTCTATCACACACTTTATGTGACTTCCAGCTATTAGCATATCATCAATATATAATAATAAGATGATAAACTTTCCTTTTTTTTATTTCTAAGGTAAACATAATGATCCTCATTGATCATTTCGAAACCATAAGACAAAATGACTTCATTAAATCTTATGTTCCATTGTCTTGACGATTGCTTTAGCCCATATATAGACTTCTTCGTCAAGACTACCATTAAGGAAAGTTATTTTTACATCCATCTGATATAATTCCATGTCATATTGTGTTACTATAGCTAGGATGACACGTATTGACACAAACTTCACAACTGGGGAGAATGTCTCTTCAAAGTCAATACCCTCCATTTGGGTATATCCTTTTGCAACTAATCGAGCTTTGTATCGATTAATTGATCCATCTGCTTTCCTCTTTACTTTAAGAATCTACTTATTCCCAATAGCCCTTCGACCCAGAGGAAGATCGACTAAATCTCAAACTTGATTCTTTCTCATTGACTTCATTTCCTTATCCATTGCAATTTTCCAATTTTCTCTTACTTAGCTTCTCAAAACTTCCTCAACTGTTCGAGGTTCCTTATCATCAACTGGGAGAATCATCAATGCCTCATTCTCAATATCAAACCTTCTCCGAGGAATAATCTGACGACTACTTCTTTGAAGGTTAGACTATTGAGAAACTGACTCATTCAGTGGCAAATTACTCCCACTAGGTTGACTAGATTCAGGCATCTCCTGATTTGTTGATAAAGGAACATTATCCTCCTCCTCTATCTCATATAAAGGAATTGTCTTATCAACTTCACCTCGTGTTGGGAACTCAGTTTCAAGAAAAGTAGCATCTGTTGACTCTATTTCAGAGATGGTTTCATCCTGTCACTCACAAATAAAAATATAACTCTTAGAAGTCTCAGAATACCTTATAAAGATATACTTCTTACCTCTAGGTCGTAATTTTCCATGTTCGTGAGTCTTATCATTAACGTAGGCAACTGACCCCCAAGGTCTCAGATTACTTAAATCCATCTTTCTGCTTGTCCAACGTTCATGTGGGGTAGATGGAACTGAATTTGAAGACACTTTGTTAAGTATATAGGTCACAACTAATAATGCATCTCCCCAATAGGAGATTAGCAAATTAGCCTACGCCATCATAGACCTAACCATTTCAAGAAGAGCCCTATTTCTTCTTTCAGCAACCCCATTTTGCTGTGGAGTTCCAAGGATAGTTAGTTGTCTAATAATCCCTTTTTCATTACACATTATCTTGAACTAATCAGACAAATATTCACCTCCACAATCAGTGCGCAAGGTTTTAACCTTACGTTCCAATTGATTCTCAACTTCATTCAAGTAACGACTGCAATCTAATGCTTCAGATTTATGAGAAATCAAATACACATGACCAAAACGTGTGAAGTCATCAATAAATGTAATGAAATAAGAACTCTTATTTCTAGCCTTCATATTCATTGGACCACAAATATCCGAATGAATTAATTGCAATGGTGATTCAACCCTAATAGCCTTACCAAATGGTTTTCTAGTCGTCTTTCCAGCAAGACAATGCTCACATATAGATAAGTTAATCTTAGCATGAGTGCCCAAAAGGCCCTCCTTAGCTAATCTATTCATTTGTTCTTGTCCTATATGTCCTAGCCTAGCATGCTAAATTTCATCATTAACATCAACATTACTAGTAAGAGCAATGTTTGAAAAACAACCATCATTATTATTTGGTTCTACATCAAGAACCATAAAACCATTTATTACATAACCATACCCAATTAACACAGAGTTAATTCGAAGTTCCACACAACGGCTATAAAAATTTACATTATAACCTAAATCAAGAAGACAAATGATGGAAACCAAATTACGTCGAATCTCAGGAGCATACAGGACATCATGTAGAAACAAGGTACGCCCACCACGTAGGTTGAGCTTGCAAGTGCCAATTCCTTTGACTTCAATTCTTGCATTGTTTCCTACATATATCCATTTGTTGTCAGTTAATACCCGATGATACTCCACATATGTAAATCGATCACGTGCTACGTGGTTCATTGCTCCTAAATCTACAATCCACAAAGGATACAAATCAGCTAACAACATTGTACTTGCAACATATTGCTCATGGAAAGAAGATAGAGGTAGATCTACCTTTTTAGGCTCAGTACAATCCCAAGCAAAGTGGCCCATTCTTGCCACAGTTAGAGCAAGCCAACTTGCTCCTAGGTATTTGTCTATATCTCTTTCCTTTCTTCTTGATTTGGTTTTTAACAGCAACAACACTAGCCTCCTTTCTTAAACCATCTTTTCTTATTCTTGGAACCATAACCTTCAGCTACAAAAGCTTGACCAGAAATCCTTGCAGATTCAATCCTCCCGCCTCAAGTTCAACATGGCGTGAGACATCGGTGAAAGTCTTAATACTCTCACTGTGGGTCAGATTCTGTTTCATCGTTTCCCAAGAATCAGGAAGGGAACAGATAACTACTTGAATCTGTTGTTCATCGGTCAATGCATGACCAGCAGTCTTAAGCTCTCGAATCATGTTACCCATCTCCCTGAGATGTTGGGCCATGGTAACATTCGAGTGTTTTTTATAGCTATCAAACTTAATTGTTAGCCGACGGAGTTTACTAAGACTTACTTCACTGTACTTCTCTTTAAGGGCTACCCAAACAGCATGCGTCGATGGTAATGGCTTATACTCAAATATCAGGTCATCCATCATTGAACTAATCAATATATCCTTAGCAATGGAGTCTTTCCTTTACCATGCCTTATAGGCATCAAGGTCACGTATGTGTTGTACTATAGAACCATCAGCTGGTTCTTCCATAAATTGATTTACAGCCTCTAGAACTTCTTGTTTCTCAAGAACGTATTGTATCTTGAGGTGCCAGATTTTGTAGTTATCCCCATATAATTTCTCACCCTTATTGAGTTCAGCTATGATGTTTTTAGTTGTCATGATCTACATAAATAAACACATTATTTAATATTTCAGTGTAATTCATATATGTGCAATTAATTATTGGCACAGTGTAATTAGAATTAGTTTACAAAATCAAGTGATAACTTTGTTTTCACTCACCATTCGTATGTTCTAATCTAATCAACATTGATCAATTTTATTACACACATCTCATCTAATGAACGAATCATTTAATATGAACTAATCATATCATGAAATGAACTAATCATTTCCAAGTTTGTTAACATATAACATAACTTTTCATTATATAATTCTGTTCATACATAACGACAGAAATTATTACATGACTCAAAAACTAAATGAGCTAACACTATTTGTACATAACGACAGTAAATAGAACACTAATAAATTAGATAGGCCAACACCGCTCCCACTAGGACAAATACTAGTGCAGCGACCAACGTTATCCCTATTAACCTGGACTCATTTGGGATAATCTCATATGGAGCAACTTCAGGATTCTTCATCAAATCCATTTCTAGATTTTCCTCGAACATTTCCTGGTTCTCTTCAAACTCTTCAGGCTCTTCTTCACCCATATAGTGAAGTAGTTCTTCACACAGTTCTGAATATGTGGCATGTCCTTCATGACGTCCCCATACATAGCCTGCTATTACCCTAGGATACTCTGGCAATGAATGCATTAATGCCCAAATCCTATAACTATCTAGGACTGGAAACTCTTCTTGCTCAAGTTTCCAGAATATATAATCTATCAAGCCTTCTAACATGTCCGTCGACTCTATAAGCAGACTTATACTCTATCTCCTGAATCTCCTCCCGGAGCTGGTTTTGCCGCACTTCGCGATGAGTTAATGTGGTAATTGTCCGAGCCATCTGAAAAATTGAATTTAAATAAGTCAGTACAAAACTGACTAACCAGTACAAAACCAATTTAATTCAATTTATACAGATATAGAACCATCATTATAAATCAAGGAAAACAAATCTTCTTAATTTTCAGGAGTTTAAGTCGACTGATCGATTGTACCGATCGATCATGAGTCTGGATCTTAAGTTTAGTCTATCATCCTCATTAGAACTAATATAATTGGACAGAGATTTCTAACCTATGTTCTGTTATTATTTAAGCTCATTTAAGTCAATCTCAGATTTATTGATCAAACTTAGGTTAGTTTGATTCGTCCAATTGATCATTGGATTAAGTTTGAGCCATTAGAACAAATCTAATCTTTTTGATCAAATCTGACACAACAGAACTAATCTGGTCATATTTGATTAGTCCAACATTTGTAATCAAAATAACCTCAATTAATTCAATAATAAACTGAACTGATTAAATCAACAAATAATTTGAACCAGATCTAGGTATCATTGAATCAAACTGGTCTGCTTAAATCAACTAATAATTTAAACTAGACCTGGGTTTGATTGGACAAGTTGGTCTAGTTCAATTTTTAGTAAATTGAACCATAAATTAATTAAATATTTATTTATTAATTAATAATACATATCTATATGTATTTAATTAATTAATAAATTTATTTAATTAAATTTTAAATCACTGTTCATGCATGTTGCAAAAACAAAGCATGAACAAAATTTTTCACTGTGCTTCGTGAAAGTATTTACCACGTTTTTGAATCGATTGAAATTCATTTCAATAGATTCAATTGAATCGAATCTATTCATTAATCAATCGATTAAAAACCAACGTTTTTCAAAAATAGCATGACAACGTGTAGTTTTTTTCTGTGTTTTTCTTTGATTTTGCAAAATCAAAAAATTTCTCAATTGACGGATGAACAGCAGGTACTGTTCATCTTCTTCTCGACAGAAAAAAAAAACGCGAGCTTTCTCGTGATAAACACGAGGCGTCCCGCAGCCAACTTCCACCGATATTTTAACGCAATCACCGGCCCTCCTCTACCGTCATATATCCAGGAGGAAATCGCGACTTTGACACCATTGACGATTATTGCAAAATCACAATATCGCCATTTCACAGTTAATTTCATGCTTTCAGAATCATAATTTATGCTCTGATACCATTGTTGATCCAGATAGCATGAAATAAAACCAGATGCTAAACTGTAAATGACTTACATTGATCTCCCGAAGAAATCGCAGAAGATGTCGACGAAGAAGTTGCTGCTGCCGTCGCCGAGAAGATCACCACTTGGAACCTCCTTGAACTTTTCATGAACCAAATCCCAAAGCCCAGGACGTTCTCTTTTGCTCACACACGATCACCTCACACCTTTGCTTGCCCTCTCTAATCACCTTCCCTTTTTCTTCTACTCACCTCTTATCTTGGACGCCTTTTATAAGATGAAAGAGGAAGACGAAGGGGAAAGGGCGTCCCTTTGTCTCCTTGACGTTTGCACAAAGGGGAGATGAAGGGGAAGCAACGCGCCTTCGTCTCCTCTCAACGTCCAACAATCTTTTCGTGGGGCCGACGATACTAGACAGCTTGGGATGAGTGATATCACATTTTACTTCAATTTTAAACCCTAGTTATTTGGATAATATCAATCATCTAAATAAAATATTACTAATCATTTTGTTGGGGAATGATAACCAGGTAGCACTAAATTTAGGACGACTGGCCTGGTTCTACAATATGTTTTCATTGGTCGTTAAGGTAAATCAGGAATTGCTCACGGCGAGCGGCCCATAAGCCCAGTATTCCGTAGTTGTGCATCCCATTTGGATAGAACATCCTTAAAAATGCACCATAGCTAAGGTTTGAACCGTGGATATTTGAATGGAAATTTGACGTCCTTCCACTTTACAATAGCCTCGAGAAAAAAAATAAAATAAAATAATAAATGTGGGGGGAGGGAGTGGGGTGAAAAGATACTAGATGGTAGGAGGTAGGGGTGAGCAAAAGTTTGATTAAATCGAATAAACCGATCAAACCGACCGAATTTAAAAATTCGGTTCAGTTTATTCGGAAATTCAATTTTTTCTCCAAAAAATCGATTAATTTGGTTAATTTGGTTCGGGTTTGGTTTTAAATTTTTTTATTTGGTTAAACCGAATTGACCGAATAGACCGAATTTTTGAACCAAATCGGTTTTTTACACCATAAATTTTAGACCAAACCAAATTTTTATTAAGTCAAACAAACTTTTTAGAAAAAATCGATTTATTCGGTTTGTCGACTTTATTGCAAATTCGGTTCGGTTCGGTTTTTATCAAAAATCGGTTCGGTTCGGTTCGTTTGAAAAATTCAGTTCGGTTCGGTTAATTTGGGTCGGTTCGATTTTAATCGAATACTCACCCCTAGTAGGAGGAAAGAGATTTATTATTATAAAATTGTAAATTTAGTATTAAACCATATGTTCGCCCGATTAAACTAAATTAGATTAAATAAATATTTCTACATTTCTTTCTTTATAGATTAAAGAACATGAAATTAGTATGTAAGATTGATCCTGTCCGAACGCTGAATCAACGGACGTTGGGCACGTGGCGCTCTCTGCGTTGCTGATGTAGATCCCCGACCGATCGTACGGACCTCCGGCGAACCTGCAAGGAAGTCGGGTCGGGAAGGGGTTCCCGGCGACGACCCTCCGATGCTCAAGTCAGGTAAGTGGACAACAAAGAAGTGGCTCTCAATATCGTAGAATGCGTACCTCCGGCGAAGGGTGAGGACCCTTTATATAGAGCTGTGAAGAGGCTCGGGCACACATATCGAGGTGCATAGGTGTCCTCTGTCCATACCTCGGTATGGGCTTGTAAGAAGAGCTTACCTGACACCATACTGCTACAGTCCGAGCACATCTATGATGGGACAGCAGGATCTCCTGTTGTAAGATCTTGCGTATGGCCTGGTCGTTGAACATACCCGCTGTCAGGAGATGTTCCCCTGATGTTTCCTTTGTCCTTTTGTCTCTTCTGTTCCCGCGCCGAGCGGCCAGCCGCTCGGCAGGCATAGGTCCGACCGGGTGCTCGGCTGAGAGTGTTCCACAGCAACGATGCTTTATGCTTCGGCCGAGCGGGCTATCCGCTCGGCCAGGTGACCCTTTTCACTATGAGCGTCGGAAACCCGCCCATGGTCGGGTTGTCTTCTGTCCGGCCCGGGAAGTCCTGGCCGAATGTCAGGTCGGCTTGGCATCCTTCCGTTCGGCCCGGCATCCTTCCGTTCGGCCCTGCATCCTTCCATTCGGCCTTGCATCCTTCCGTTCAGCCCGGCATGCTTCCGTTCGGCAGGGCATCCTTCCGTTCGGCCCGGCATGCTTTCGTTCGATCCGGCATCCTTCCGTTCGGCCCGACATCCTTCGTTCCGCGTGAACTTGGGGTTGACCTCCACGTGTCTTTGACCCTCTGCCCATGAGGGTCCCCCGTCCTTACCACCGGATCACATGCCTCTCCTTCAAGTCTAGTCGAATGAGGCGCATAGTCCGACTGACTGGACGCCCGTAGTGCCGAGCGGCGCATCCAAGAAACCATCCTCCGCTTCTCCTCGTTAATCGCCTCTCATCCCACCTCTCTTGCGTTTTGCAAGGGATTTCTCACGAAGTATTTTGTATAGCTAGTCCGTTCGGCTGAATATATCTCGTTTCGCAAATGGGATTTTCGTTAGATGTTTACGGGGTACTCTTGGTAACCCGCCCGCTTGCACACTTGGTCCGTCGGACTCGCTTAGTTGAATACATGCATGGCTTTACCTGGAATTAACCGCTAAACAGCATTACTTCCGGCCGGAGGGTTTATAGTCGCCGGTCCGACACTCGATATTTAACGTCGGAGCTCGACGGTCTTCCGGCCGGAGTCTTTCTAGTCGCCGGCGTGACTCAATTTTTAACGTCGGAGCTCGACGGTCTTCCGGCCGGAGGGTTTATAGTCGCCGGCGCGACTCTCGATTTTTAACGTCGGAGCTCGACGGTCTTCTGGCCGGAGGGTTTATAGTCGCCGGCTCGACTCTCGATTTTTAACGTCGGAGCTCGACGGTCTTCCGGCCGGAGGGTTTATAGACGCCGGTTCGTCTCTCGATTTTTAACGTCGGAGCTCGACAGTCTTCCGCTCGGATGATTTATAGTCGCCGGCTCGACTCTCGATTTTTAACGTCGGAGCTCAACGGTCTTCCGCTCGGATGATTTATAGTCGCCGGCTCGACTCTCAATTTTTAACTTCGGAGCTCGACGGTCTTCCGCTTGGATGATTTATAGTCGCTGGCTCGACTCTCGATTTTAACGTCGGAGCTCGACGGTCTTCCGGTCGGAGGGTTTATAGACGCCGGTTCGTCTCTCGATTTTTAACGTCAGAGCTCGACGATCTTCCGGCCGGAGGGTGTATAGACGCCGGTTTGTCTCTCGATTTTTAACGTCGGAGCTCGACGGTCTTCCGCTCGGATGATTTATAGTCGCCGGCTCGACTCTTGATTTTTAACGTCGGAGCTCGACGGTCTTCCGCTCGGATGATTTATAGTCCCCGGCTCGATTCTCGATTTTTAACGTCGGAGCTCGACGGTCTTCTGCTCGGGGGATTTATAGACGCCGGCTCGTCTCTCGATTTTTAACGTCGGAGCTCGACGGTCTTCCGGCCGGAGGGTTTATAGACGCCGGTTCGTCTCTCGATTTTTAACGTCGGAGCTCGACGGTCTTCCGGCCGGAGGGTTTATAGATGCCGGTTCGTCTCTCGATTTTTAACGTCGGAGCTCGACGGTCTTCCGCTCGGAGGGTTTATAGTCGCCGGCTCGACTCTCGATTTTTAACGTCGGAGCTCGACGGTCTTCCGCTCGGAAGATTTATAGACGCCGGCTCGTCTCTCGATTTTTAACGTCGGAGCTCGACGGTCTTCCGCTCGGAGGGTTTATAGACGGCGGTTCGTCTCTCGATTTTTAACGTCGGAGCTCGACGGTCTTCCGCTCGGAGGGTTTATAGACGCCGGCTCGTCTCTCGATTTTTAACGTCGGAGCTCGACGGTCTTCCGCTCGGAAGGTTTATAGACGCCGGCTCGTCTCTCGATTTTTAACGTCGGAGCTCCACGGTCTTCCGCTCGGAGGGTTTATAGACTCCAGCTCGTCTCTCGATTTTTAACGTCGGAGCTCGACGGTCTTCCGCTCGGATGATTTATAGTCGCCGGCTCGACTCTCGATTTTTAACGTCGGAGCTCGACGGTCTTCTACTCGGGGGTTTTATAGACGTCGGCTCGTCTCTCAATTTTTAACGTCGGAGCTCGACGGTCTTCCAGCCGGAGGGTTTATAGACGCCGGTTTGTCTCTCGATTTTTAACGTCGGAGCTCGACGATCTTCCGCTCGGATGATTTATAGACGCCGGCTCGTCTCTCGATTTTTAACGTCAGAGCTAGATGGTCTTCCGCTCGGATGGTTTATAGACGTCGGCTCGTCTCTCGATTTTTAACGTCGGAGCTCGACGGTCTTCCGCTCGGATGATTTATAGACGCCGGCTCGTCTCTCGATTTTTAACGTCGGAGCTCGACGGTCTTCCGCTCGGATGGTTTATAGACGCCGGCTCGTCTCTCGATTTTTAACGTCGGAGCTCGGCGGTCTTCCGCTCGGATGGTTTATAGACGCCGGCTCGTCTCTCGATTTTTAACGGTGGAGCTCGACGGTCTTCCGCTCGGAGGATTTATAGTCGCCGGCTCGACTCTCGATTTTTAACATCGGTGCTCGACGGTCTTCTGCTCGGGGGATTTATAGACGCCGGCTCGTCTCTCGATTTTTAACGTCACAGCTCGACGGTCTTCCGGCCGGAGGGTTTATAGATGCCGGTTCGTCTCTCAATTTTTAACGTCGGAGCTCGACAGTCTTCCGCTCGGATGATTTATAGTCGCCGGCTCGACTCTCGATTTTTAACGTCGGAGCTCGACGGTCTTCTGCTCGGGGGATTTATAGACGCCGGCTTGTCTCTCGATTTTTAACGTCGGAGCTCGACGGTCTTCCGACCGGAGGGTTTATAGACGTCGGTTCGTCTCTCGATTTTTAACGTCGGAGCTCGATGGTCTTCCGCTCGGAGGGTTTATAGACGCCGGCTCGTCTCTCGATTTTTAACGTCGGAGCTCGACGGTCTTCCAGCCGGAGGGTTTATAGTCGCCGGTCCGACTCTCTTCGCAATCAAGCATTTGGCTCGGATAATTTATATTCCCGGCCGAACGGCGCGTGGTCTTCATAATGCATGATTGTAGCTACCCACTCGGTCCGCCAAAATCATGCCTTTGCTTTGTTCTAATTGCTTTTATTCCTGCATTTCAAGTATACAGCCGAACGGAAATAATATATCATATATTACATTTGGCACACCTTTCGCCCCGCCCGGTGCGCTTCCCCTTGAATGCCGATCGGATCGTTATCTCGGCCCCTTGGTGAGATGTTCTCCGGTCGAAACTCGGCTTCCGCTCGGCCTCCTGACTCTGACGTCGCTTGTTGCTCCATCCGCTCGGCTTGCGCCATCTGTTTCTGTTGCTCCACAAGCTTAGCTGCTCTTGTCTCGATCAGAGCGTCGAGCTCCTCTGTGGAGAGCATCACCGAGTGCTGTCGTCCAGCTTCGTCTATTGCTTACGGTCGGATGCAGGAGCGTTCCCACAGACGGCGCCAAATTGATCCTGTCTGAACGCTGAATCAACGGACGCTGGGCATGTGGCGCTCTCCGCGTTGCTGATGTAGATCCCCGACCGATCATACGGACCTCCGGCGAACTTGCAAGGAAGTCGGGCCGGGAAGGGGTTCCCGGCGACGACCCTCCAACGCTCAAGTCAGGTAAGCGGACAACAAAGAAGAGGCTCTCAATATCGTAGAATGCGTACCTCCGGCGAAGGGTGATGACCCTTTATATAGAGTTGTGAAGAGGCTCGGGCACACATACCGAGGTGTATACGTGTCCTCTGTCCATACCTCGGTATGGGCTTGTAAGAAGAGCTTACCTGACACCATACTGCTACAGTCCGAGCACATCTATGATGGGATAGCGGGATCCTCTGTTGTAAGATCTTGCATATGGCCTGGTCGTTGAACATACCCGCAGTCAGGAGATGTTCCCCCGATGTTTCCTTTGTCCTTTTGTCTCTTCTGTTCCTGCGCCGAGCAACCAGCCGCTCGGCAGGCATAGGTCCGATCGGGCGTAGGTATCGGCCCGACCGGATGCTCGGCTGAGAGTGTTCCACAGCAACGATGCTTTATGCTTCGGCCGAGCGGGCTATCCGCTCGGCCAGGTGACCCTTTTCACTATGAGCGTCGGAAACCCGCCCATGGTCGGGTTGTCTTTTGTTCGACCTGGGAAGCTCCTGGCCGAATGTCAGGTCGGCTCGGCATCCTTCCGTTCGGCCCGGCATCCTTCCGTTCAGCCCTACATCCTTCCGTTCGGCCCTGCATCCTTCCGTTCAGCCCGGCATGCTTCCGTTCGGCAGGGCATCCTTCCATTCAGCCCGGCATGCTTCCGTTCGGTCCGGCATCCTTCCGTTCGGCCCGGCATCCTTCGTTCGGCGTGAACTTGGGGTTGACCTCCACGTGTCTTTGACCCTCCACCCATGAGGGTCCCCCGTCCTTACCACCGGATCACATGCCTCCCCTTCAAGTCTAGTCGAAGGAGGCGCATAGTCCGACTGACTGGACGCCCGTAGTGCCGAGCGGCGCATCCAAGAAACCATCCTCCGCTTCTCCTCGTTAATCGCCTCTCATCCCACCTCTCTTGCGTTTTGCAAGGGATTTCTCACGAAGTATTTTGTATAGCTAGTCCGCTCGGCTGAATATAACTCGTTTCGCAAATGGGATTTTCGTCAGATGTTTACGGGGTACTCTTGGTAACCCGCCCGCTTGCACACTTGGTCCGTCGGACTCGCTTAGTTGAATACATGCATGGCTTTAACTGGAATTAACCGCTAAACAGCATTACTTCCGGCCGGAGGGTTTATAGTCGCCGGTCCGACTCTCGATATTTAACGTCGGAGCTCGACGGTCTTCCGGTCGGAGGGTTTCTAGTCGCCGACGCGACTCGATTTTTAACGTCGGAGCTCGACGGTCTTCTGGCCGGAGGGTTTATAGTCGCCGGCGCGACTCTCGATTTTTAACGTCGGAGCTCGACGGTCTTCCGCTCGGATGATTTATAGTCGCCGGCTCGACTCTCGATTTTTAACGTCGGAGCTCGACGGTCTTCCGCTCGGATGATTTATAGTCGCCGGCTCGACTCTCGATTTTTAACGTCGGAGCTCGACGGTCTTCCGCTCGGATGATTTATAGTCGCCGGCTCGACTCTCGATTTTTAACGTCGGAGCTCGACGGTCTTCCGGCCGGAGGGTTTATAGTCGCCGGCTCGACTCTCGATTTTTAACGTCGGAGCTCGACGGTCTTCCGCTCGGATGATTTATAGTCGCCGGCTCGACTCTCGATTTTTAACGTCGGAGCTCGACGGTCTTCCGGCCGGAGGGTTTATAGACGCCGGTTCGTCTCTAGATTTTTAACGTCGGATCTCGACGGTCTTCCGCTCGGATGATTTATAGTCGCCGGCTCGACTCTCGATTTTTAACGTCGGAGCTCGATGGTCTTCCGCTCGGATGATTTATAGTCGCCGGCTCGACTCTCGATTTTTAACGTCGGAGCTCGACGGTCTTCTGCTCGGGGGATTTATAGACGCCGGCTCGTCTCTCGATTTCTAACGTAAGAGCTCGACGGTCTTCCGGCCGGAGGGTTTATAGACGCCGGTTCGTCTCTCGATTTTTAACGTTGGAGCTCGACAGTCTTCCGCTCGGATGATTTATTGTCGCCGGCTCGACTCTCGATTTTTAACGTCGGAGCTCGACGGTCTTCTGCTCGGGGGATTTATAGACGTCAGCTCGTCTCTCGATTTTTAACGTCGGAGCTCGACGATCTTCCGCTCGGAGGGTTTATAGACGCGGCTCGTCTCTCGATTTTTAACGTCGGAGCTCGACGGTCTTCCGCTCGGAGGGTTTATAGACGCCAGCTCGTCTCTCGATTTTTAATGTCGGAGCTCGACGATCTTTCGCTCGGAGGGTTTATAAAATAAGAACAAATTAAATAGTAGATGCATGTGAGTTACGTTGATAGTGTATATTTATACGTAATAATAATAATTAAATTTTATCCTCCTAAATAAAATTAGTTATATAGATATTATTAGATTATATTATTTACTATATCATCATTTATACTTAAATAAATATTATCTTATTTTATTATTACTATCCAAATTTTTTTTTTGGTCTTCCTCTTTCTTATTTAATATACGTATTTGTCATAGTTTGACATCGCATAACTGGAGTATTTATTTATCATTTAAGTATATGTTTGTATTATCTTAAACTCGTCTCTCAGAGTTTTCTCTCAATAGATGCAACTCCGACTTTCTCTTTAATGCTCTCATTTCTTATTCTGTTCATTCTCGTATATCCACACTCCACACATCTACCTTAACTTCTTCATCTATGTAACTCTCATCTTCTCCTCATGTACTCTAGTCATAGCCCAACATTCAGTTTCGTATAACATCACATGTCTAACTGCAGTTTTGTAGAGCTTTCTTTTAAGTTTTAGAAGTACTTTACGATCACATAAAATACCCGATGCTCTCCTCCATTTTAACAATCTTACTTGTATTCTATGTAAGATATCTCTCTCAATCTCTCTATTATTTTGTAAAAATGATTTTAAATATTTAAAAGTTGTTAGTTTTAAGCAACTTGTTATCTCTTATCTTAACAATTGTCTCATTACGTCTAATATTTCTAAACTTAAATTCTATATATTATGTCTTTATTCTACTAAGCCTAAAATTTTTCCCTTCTAATGTTTCCTACCAAAATTTTAATTTAGCATTTACTTCTTCATATGTTTCATCTACCAAAATAATATCATTTACAAACAACACGGACCATGATACTATGTCTTGAATGTGTGCAGTGAGTTCATATATAATTAATGTAAAAAGATAGCGACCTAGAGTTAATCCTTGATATAACTCTATTTTTATTGGAAATGCTTCAGTTATTCCACCTGGAGTTTTTATTCTGGTTGTTGTATCCTTATATATATCCTTAATTTCAATATATATTACACTAACACTTCTTTTTTTCTAAACTTTTCTATATAATTTCTCTTGACACTTTATCATAATTTTTTTCTAGTCAACAAATATCATATGTAGATCTTATTTTTGCTCCCGATATTTTTCAATTAATTGTTTAAAATGATGTATAATTTTTATTGTCAACTTTCCAGGCATGAACTCAAATTGATTTTCGGTTACCGTGGTCTCCATCCTTAATCTTTTTTCTATTACTCTTTCCCAAAGTTTTATAGTATGACCTATTAGTTTAATGTCTCTATAGTTTGCATAATTTTGTACATTTCTTTTGTTCTTATACAAGGGAACTAGAATACTTACCCTCCATTAATCAGATACTTTTTTATTTTCAATATCATGTCAAATAATTTTATAAGTCATTTAATACCTTATTTCCTTAGGCACTTTCATACCTTTATCGGAATATCATCTAATTCAACGAATTTTCTATTATGCATTTCATTTACAACTTATTCTACTTCTGAAGTTTGAATTCTACAATAAAAAAATTAAATTCTTTTATTCATTTGATCTACTTAAATTACCTAAGTTAAGTTGGTCACCTAAACCTTCATTAAAAAATTGATAAAAATACAACTTCCACTGCTCTTTTATTTTTCTATCATTTACTAGTACCCTATCACATTAATCTTTAATATATTTTATTTGGATAGTATTAGGACCAAACGAATTAAAATATCTCCACAATGGTATAATATTGTTCACTTTGAGTCTAAGCCCTTATGGTTTTACTTTTGAGTTCTATCCAAAAGATATCATACCATTAGAGATATTTTTCTCTTATAAGTCCATGATCCTTTCTATATATTTTCAATGTGAGACTTTGTTTGCAATCATTGCAACCCAACAATCCCCCCTTAAACGAAGGACCGCCCCCTCAAGCCTATCCGCTTGATGTCATTTGATCATTAACCCACCAAGACTTTCCTACCCCTCAGTCCAACCAACCTAATAGGACTTCTTTGCCCCTCGATCCACCTAACCTACTAAGATTTTCTTGCCCCTAAGATCAACTGACTTACTGTTGGTGCAATCTGGGTACCCTAGGTTTTGATGTTTGGGCAAAGGTTTAAGTTAGGTTTATTGTTGTATTTGATATGCATTGTGAGTGTGCAGGATACAGGTACAACAAGGAAAGCCCAAGTGTGATCTTGGCAAAGGAGGAAAGTCCAAGGATGAGTCTTGGCGGTGTAAGTCCAAGAAGGTAGTCTTGGCAACGTAAGTCCAAGTATAACTTGGCAATGGACAAAGTCCCGGAGGTGCGACCTCTTGGCAAAGGAAGACCCGACAATAATGATAAGGCCGATGGAAGCTCCAGAAGACAAGATGTGAAGGATGGGGAGGCATCCGAGGGACGCAAGGCTGATGGAGGAGGCTAGAAGGCTAGGTCTAGGTTGGTCGGACGAGGATGAGTGCTGAGTGAATGTACTCGAGGGTAAAATCCTAGAATTAGGGGGTTACTGTAGCATTACTGTAGCAGTACTGTAGCAGTCGACTGGTATTTTTACCAGTTGACTGGTATCGAGTCGTTGGGATGTAACGATCGAATTTTCATAAGAGGGCAGTCGACTGATCATTTTGACAGTCGACTAGTAGGCGGGATTTTCCAACTCGTGGCCTATATAACCAAGCCTTGGGAGCTTGGTTGAGGTTGACGAAAATATAGGTGGTTAACCCCTATTAGAGTCTCCAAGGTCTTCTTAAGTGATCAAGAGCTTGTGCGAATTTGTGGCGAGGTTTCTCCACCCACAAGGAGCTACTTGAGCTAGCCGGAGGTTTTCCGGGAAGTCATCCACCGACGGATCGGGATCATCCACCTTACGGACAGCCGTGGAATAGGAGTAAGTGATCTCTGAACCACGTTATATAAACGTATTAGAGGTTTGATTGTCTAGGTTATTGCTTCTAGGTTTAGCTTTTTATTTGTTAGATTTGTTTTATATTTCCGCTGTGCACTAACAAGCGTAGGAAGCGACGATTTGGGTGAGACGCTATTCACCCCTCCCCCCCCCCCCCTCTAGCGGGCGTCAAGGCCCCAACAAGTGGTATCAGAGCAAGGTGTGCTCTTGTTGGACTAATTGCTAAGGGAGCAAGTGCTAGAGGAAGAAGATGGAGTCGGAAGGTCTGCTAGGATGGGGCATCCGAATCCCACCTTCATACGAGCGCGAGGACTTTGACTATTGGAGGATGCGCATGGAAATGTGGTTTCAAATGAATTGGAACCAATGGATTGCGTTGGAGGAACCATTTAAAGCTCCAACGGACAAGAAGGGAAAGCGTCTCCGATCTCGATAATGGACTGAGGAGCAAAGGGAGCAATCAGAGATGGACAAAGAGGTAACTAGAATTTTAATTAATTTATTGTCTCATAATGCGATATTGAATGTAGGTGAATACGAGAACGCAAGTGACCTTTGGAAAAAGGTAATTGTGTTTCATGAGAGTCCTACACAAATCCAAGAAGAGGAGGAGGCCAAAGAGAAGGACTCATTGGCCCAAGAAGAGAAGAATCAATTAGATATTGACATGGGTTCAACATCCGAGGAGGAGATGGAAGATGAGGAGGTATCATCCACATCATCAAGGGAGGAAGAAGTGAAACCGTCCACATCTTCAAGTGAAGAGGAAGAAGAGCAATACAAGGAAGAGGAGATCTTGGAAGCTCAACCCTCCACCTCAACTACCAAGAAGAGCACAAACGACCACATCAAATGCTTTGAGTGTGGTAAGATGGGGCATTACAAGAGTAGGTGTCCTTCGCTCAAGAAGGTAAAGGAGGTAAACCCTAAACTCACTAAAATTAATTTAGAAACTAATGTGAGTTGTAAGAAGAAGAAGAAGGAGAATAAGCACATTAAGTATTTCACGTGTGGTGAGTGGGGGCATTACCACACAAAGTGCCCAAGGAGAGGAGAGCTCAAGAAATTGGCGCACTTGAAGAAGTGGGAAAAGAAGAGAGCTTCAATGGTAAGGGAGGTAAACCCTAACATGAATTTAAGTTCAAATTTAAATTATTCCATGCATTCTAGAAATAATTTTTATTATTTACCCAAGCATGATCATGGATTTAGATATAATGATAGAAATAGGGTCAATGTAGGAGATAACCCTAAGAGACCTATTCATGCTAAATCTAGTAAGAATAGACCTAATAAGACCCAAACCACTTTGTCAAAAGGAAGGAAAGTAGGTGAAAACCTAAGCATTAATCCCAAGAAAGGGAGACATATGCCTAAGAAGGTGGATAGGTCTAGGGATGTCCAAGGTGGACATGTTGACTTTAGGGTTAGAATCCTAGAGTTGGAAAATCAAGCCTTGAAGGCAAAGCTTGAGGAAATGGAGAAAATCCTAGAGAGATTCATTATTGGACCTAAAGGACTTGACATGTATTTCGGTGGTCAAAACCCAAAAATGTCAAATTAGATCCCTCCAAGACCAAAAGGAGGTCAAGTGCTAAAGTACACTACAACAAAATTATTAAAAGACAGCACCACAAAGACAACGGTTTTAGAAGGAACTATTGTTAATTTGGTAAAAGACAACGGTTTTTGACAAAACCGTTGTCTTTGAGCGCCCAAAAAAAATAAAAGACAACAGTTTTGTAAAAACCGTTATCGTTGAGCAACTTTTTGTAAAATCAATAACACCTTTTACAACAGTTTTCTAAACTTGTTGTCTTTAAGCACTTTTTTGTCTTTGACTTCAGTTTTACTCAATCGTTGTCTTTGTTATGTATTGATTCTCTCTCCGAAAACCTCCGGCCTTAGCCAACTGTGTTCTCACCTTCAAAAGTTGCATTTCGAAGCTGTCGGGACTTGTTGGATCACCCTCTCAGTTTGCACACCAATTCCTGGCATGCATCCCCTCAAAACTTCCCTTGCACTTTAAAATTAAAGCCTGGGAAGCACACCCTCCTCGGTTCAGTCCCCACTGGATTTGCTGCTTATCTCTCGTATTCCCCTGAAGTGGAGAAATAGTTGTTGTGGCAAGCAAACCCCGTTTCTTTAAGCTAATAAAGGCCCCATCTTGGCTGTACTACTTAGGATTCTGCCTGCTTCAGAAGCAGCAGGAGAAGTCGGGAGGACATGCTAAGGGCAAGAGCGTGTGGCTCCTACTTGGGCTCCTGATGGGAAAATTTTTTGATTTTTGAGGAAAAGAGAGACGGGCGAGAGTGGGGGCCATGGAAGGGGGAATGGCTGTCGCAGGTGATGACGAGGGCAGCAGCGGAGTTGGAAAAGAGGAGTTTTTAGGGGTAAAGTTGAGGAGAGGGGTCGCAGTGGAGAAAAAGGGCGGCCTTTGCACTCCGGTACCCACCTGGAAGTTGGGAGCGCTCGGCTCTTCAGAGAGTGAACCGAGCGAGCCCAAGAGGAGTTCGGTGTCGGCGCGGAAGCTTGGAGCGAACCTATGGGAGAACCAGGACTTGGTGCCCTACGCAGCGACGAGCCGGAGACGCGACAAGCTCCGACGACAAAGGGAAGGGAAGGCGATTGATGACGGTCTTGACAACCGGGTAAGTCTTGTGATTCATAACGCTGTTTAAGTGTTCGACTTAATGCCTTTCTTGATGATTTTTTTTTCTTCGGTAGTTTTTGCCGAGATTATTGATTATGAACTGATTTTATGCACATCTCTGTGACTACGAATGAAATCTTGCCAACTAAAAAAGAGAAAAACATTGAATTTTCTCCTCTGATTCATTTTCCTTCACGATTTCAGCATGAAACTAGAAGAGGCGGTGAACCTTCGTGGTGTATTGGGCTTGTCTTTTTTGTGAACATATAAGAAGATCATTTATTAACTCATGAAATAAGAAAACCATTAGCTTCTTGATTTTTTCCATTACATGCAAGAAGCCAAGAACTCCAGCTGTTTCGACCACATAGTCATTACCATATCCTGTTATTATTAACTTCAGTACATTTTTGAGCAGTTTGTAGATTATTTCTGTGGCGTGAGCTTTGTATTACAGCCTTCTTAGAAACTTATTGAGATGTAGTTACTGTCCATGAACTTATTTTGTTTTTTATTACAGCTTGAAAATGCAAGTAGTTTGAGGCGGCATGTTGCAGCTTCATTAGTAAAAAATTACAAATTGAATGAGAGAAAAACCCGAGCTGTGGAACTTGCATCTCCTGCAAGTTACAGTAGTTCCATGAAGGTAAAAGCATGCTTTTAACATTTAATTGGGTTCTTTTGGAGGTCATGGTCGAAATTTTAACTAGTTGAGGGGATAATGACCTTGTTTTGGATATTTTTATCTTCTAATATATGTTTATATTTTACAGGTTCTATTGACAAAGTTTCCTAGCGTGCCACCAACGTTCCAAGTAACATCAAATGTTGTCCAGGATTTGACAATTACAAATAATATTCACTCAACAATCTATATTTCTTTATTTATTTTTTTCATAATTAATTAAATGCATTAGTTGAACTGTGGTGAACTTTTGAAATTAGCTTATCTATGTTGATCATGTTTCTTCATTCATTTGGTAGTTTGATATCAACCAAATGACACAATCTAGTGGATTTAGCTTAGGAAGAACTTTTCAATCTAGCCTTCAGCAACAACAACTGCATACTACCACAACCCATAGTAGTGAGCTGCCTTTTGCCACTGGAAACACTCAAGACCTACGTTCACATGGCTCTGATTTCTTTCTTTCTCATGGTAATTATCATTCACAGGTACCTTGCCCTGGCTGTAATTCTTTAGATAGTTTAATCTTTATTAATGTTATGGATTAAATGGTTTTGCCCTCAACTTTATACAGATTCAAAACAGTGGAGACCCTAGTATTGGGTTGAGACCGTTGAACTCTCCTACACTAGCCTCTGGTATGAGTATGTATGAGCAACTGATTCAACAATATCAATAACCACAAAGTCTTTCTCAACTTCGACTACAGCAGATGTCTGATGTTTGCCACTCATATAGAGATCAAAATGTAAAGCCCACTCGGGTAATAATTACCACCTGGTCCATTTGACATGCTTGGATTATTGAGTGTTATTAATACGAATGATCCAGATCTAACATCTCTTTCATTGGGAATTGATTTAACAACAGTAGGACTGAGCTTGAGCTCGACAGATAGTCTTTATAAAACATTTGGTTCTCCATGGTCTGATGAGCCTGCCAAGGGGGAGCTTAAGTACTGCAGTCCAACATGTTATTATGCCAAAACACCACCACCTCTACATGTAAGCTTTTATGTTGTGGTTTTATTTGCCGATATGAATGGGGTACTTGAAGAGTATATGATTTATCAAATCTGTTATTGTTGTTGTAGCAACTACTGTCACGCCCCAGAGAAGTCTCTGTCCGAAGAAATTTCGGCAGCATCTCCCCTGTACGGCGGACAATCTGGAACTTTTCTACAAGCACTATATACCTCAGCCACATGCGGCTGGAATAATAACAATAAAAGAAAATAAGCACCACGCAGTAAATATCAAATTCAGCCTCTGGCTGACACCAAAATCAAAACACAAAACTGCTAGCCGGCTAGGCTTACACAACCAATAACAAATACAAAATACCACACAACAACATCAACCCTCCAAAAATAAAACCAGAGTACAGAGCTAAACAAACTGATACATAAAACAAACAAAACATACGTGAAACCGATAAGTCTTCTGATGTGACGTGGGGACCAGCAGACAGGATGCTCAAGCGACACCATAACCTGGTACCGAAAATATAGAGTCCACGGGGTGAGTTCAACAACTCGTGAATACCAATAGACATGCCTAGTAAGATATATCTAACAAAAATAAACATGGCTTCCTAATCATATATCTAGGAAAGATGCAAAGCGAAGGTAACTAAGGAAGTACTCACGGGAACTCCTATCCGGACAAAGGGTCGTCAAGCGAAAGTGCCTAAATCACATGCATGTCAACATATGCATCCAACCAAATGCAACAAATAAATGCAGAAACACAATCACAAGAAATAAATGCATCAATGCATATGATGCCAATGATGTGTCCTGGTCACCCCGACGCGTCAATCATCTCACACAAATGGCGAGACCGAGTGGGTAGAGCTGTGACAACCGTGCACTCTGCCATCATTGCTCCCGATGAGTGACCGAGTGGACGGGATCTTCGGAGTACTCCTGTCCTGTGACCCCAAATCATAAATGGGGAGCTCAATGCTCTCAACTCCCGGTACACGATGACGGGGAGGAATCCCTGCCGGCTAACACGTTGTGTCACACTACCCATGAGCAGACCAACGTAGCCAAACAAAGTCCCTGCTGCAACACACACTGCCTGAATCGACCACTAACCCATGAGTGGTGGTGTGTGCAGATCCATGTAACTGGCGATGTGCTCAACAACAATGGAGTCGACTATCGCATAGCATGCAACCATGATGCATGACACTAAGCATGGCAAAATCGATCAACATAACCATACCCATAAATACAAAATGGGTACTGTAAAAGCGATGGTCACATACCAAGATCTAGAGTACACAGGTCGATAGAATATCAAAACCCTATGTCCCGAACATAATGAGTATGGAATATCCTGATCAGCATAGAAAAATCCATATATACATAATATGGGTACCACAGTATCAGTAAGCCAAATCCACGGATCTAGGGTATACAAGTCCTCTAAGGTATAACAACCTAGACCCAAATCATATCCCTCTTCCATAGCATATGTACCAACAATATACACAGATCAAAGAATCAGGGTCTAAACACCCGAATCATATATGATATACAAATAGAGGTACACAAATCTGATATGGCACAAAAACCTAAGTATCAGATAATCTAGATACACAGGCCAGAAACAACAATCCAAATCCTAGTCCTAACCTCAGTAAGCATGGTATGTCACTCTAGAAACTAAGATACTCATGGTAACAAGATAATCATGGCAACAAATCACAAGATATAATCACGGATACATCACAGGTGACAAACCTAACATGCTATGGATATCAAACAGTGACATACCAAAGGCAAACATGTTCATTGCATGTAGTTATAAAATACTATACATATCCAATGACAATATCATAAAAGATAAGTCAAGAGGTACCCGCCTCCAAAAGCAGGTTCAATCCAATCAAATCCAACATCGAGATGCTCGTCTTGTGTCAAAGTCCTGTTTCACCAATACATATACATTTTATTTAGCTAATTCCTATAAATAGCTAAATAAAAATCTCTTACACCAAATTAGGGGCAAACCCTAATTAACTTAATAACATAAACCTAATCCACAATCCACCATTAAATCAAGAATCTAAACTTAATTCCATTTACACGTGATTACACATCTACATAATCAATCATCTAATTCAAACACATAAGCAATTATGTATGTACCAATTCCTACTTAAATCAACATGTATCATAATCATGTTCCTTACCTTAATTCACAACCACTAGTTTGTACTGAAACCAAAGAGTTGCTGGCTGGAACTTGCTGCCATTAAGGGACGTTGGCTGCTGAAAATTCTTCACTGTCCGGATCATATAAAGAATCAAGATCGATAACCAATCAAGCAAAAATCCTAATCAACAACCGAAGCTTACCTCCAAGATCCGGCTACGGCATAGCTCTGTGTCGTCTTCGGCACTGTCGAGCAGAAACACAATAAAGGATTTGGCACTATTTTCTCCGGTCCGAAACCAAACCCATGATGAATCTATCCTCCATCCACCATTAACACCTCACCTGAACGAAATCAATCCAATGCAACCAAACAAACAATGGATTTAATTCAATATTTATATACATCTTACCCCAAACAGCAGTCACCGAAAGGGCTGTTGAGGTCGGCAAACAAGGCTCACCAGTGGTGGTTGTGCTGCCAAATTGCAGCAGAGGGGCGGCGGTCATGAATTAAGGCACAGGGATAGCACCACTGGAGTCGGGGCAGAGGCTAGAAGAGGGGTCAGCGGCTGTGTTGGCTCGAGTGTTACCAGCGCTGTCACGTGCGGCGGCGACACTTCGGCAGAGGGATCCGGCAAGGGCACACCTTCGGCGACAGCAAACGAAGAGGCAAGGCAATGCAAGGAGTCGCCGCGAGGTGGTGAAGAAGAAGGGAAAACCTAGGGCTCCAGTGCCGGTGATGTCTCGTTGGACCAAAGGAAAGGAGGGGAAGTCGCCGGTCGGCCGGGGCTGGCTAGGGCACGGGAACTTCGCGCCGAGAGGGTGGAGACCGAAAGAAGGGAAAGCCCTTGGCCGAGAGATTTTGTACGCGAAGAGGGAGAGGGAGTTCGGCGCCGGTTAGGGCTCGGGAGAAATCGCCGCAAGGTTTTGGGCAAGGGTCGGCACGCAGGAGGAAAAGAATATGGGAAAAAAGAAAAAGAAAGAAAAAAAAAATGGAAAAGGAAATATAAATTAAAACTTTTCCTCATTTAAACAGGGTCGCCTAAACAGGCTTTTTTCCGGACCCCATTTTTGTCCCCGTTAACTCGTTCATACGAGCTCCGAAAAATTCCCGAAAATTTTCCAAAAATTCTGAAAAATTCCCTTATAATTATTCGCCATTTTTCAGTATTTTACAACTACATTTCTCTAAATTTCAGCTATCAACCCTGTTTTACGTCTTCTACAGGTATTATATTCTTCTCCTTTATTTTTGGTGCTTTGCTCACATACTTTGCTTCACAAAAATTCAGAATGTTGGAGAAGGTTGTCATGGAAGAATCAGCAAGTGAGAAAGAGGAGTCCAATGAAATTCTACAAGTCGAAGATTTTGATGGGGCTTGAGTTGACAATAATTACTTGCAATCCTACATAGCATGAACCACCATCACAAGTTTCTAGTCTTTTGACAATTGTTCATTAGTTGTAAATGAAGTTTATTTGTTTATTTGTATTGAGATAAATTTTATTTGAATATTAGACATGTTTCTTCTTTTGTGATTGGAATATAATTCTTGTATAAGTAACATTTTGAATAACATTGATATAGGAAATATTCTTTCTTTTGTGATTATGATTCTTTATTATATATTTATATTGAAATATGATATATTGATATTAAAAGATAATAATTTAAAAGACAATGATTTAAAACCGTTGTTGTTGTTTATCACCCTTAAAGACAACGATTAAAAATCGTTGTCGTAGCTGCAAAAACGATTGTAAATTAGCAGTGTTAATAAAAAATGGTCTAAACAACAATGATTTTAAACCGTTGTTTTTTCATTGAAAGACAACGGTTTAAAACCGTTGCAAAAATATTGTCTTTTCATTCAAAGACCGGTTTAAAATCGTTGTCGTAGCCCCCACTTTTAACAACACTACCAATTACAACGGTTTTAAAGGGCTTACGACAACGGTTTTTAACCATTGCCTTTTAATGTTTTTGTTGTAGTGATAGCACATGACATTGGTAAGAGAGGTATGACCAAGGACAAGGGAGAGTCATCCAAAGCCAATAAGAAGGAATATGCTAGGGTGACATATAATTATGGCAAGGATGAGGTGTACAAGGTGAAGGACAGGAAGAAAGAAACCAAAGATAATGTGTCTAATGTTAAGAAGATGAGTTTTGTATAGTGTCATCCAAGATGCACCGAAGTGGCCTAGCCATAGTAAATGAGTCACCTAGGGAGATGGATAAGATTAAGAGCTCAAGGTGAAGATGAAAGAGTATTTGGGACATATGATAAATGATCTCAAGTGAACCAATATGTGCCAAAGGGATTATAGATGGATTTGAGTCTCTATTATAGTTGGTTGGCACAATTGGGTTAAGTTTCATGCATGAAAATATGAATTGGGTTCATATTACATGAAAATTGATTTTTGATGTATAGATGTCATATAAACTAATGCAAGAGATGCATTATGGTTTAGATAGGCAGATACATCAAGAGGAAGCCAAAACTAGGACTTTAGGTCAAGGTTCAATTGAACTATTTAGCTAGTTTTGAATTTTGTGTCAATCTTGGGATCTGTGATAAATATATTTTTATATATATATTTCCCAAGTAGACAAGGTTAAAATAGATTTCTCCACAAAATTTGAGAATTTTTGGAGGTTTGTAAAATTTCTGGTGCATTTCTGAAGTCGGTCAGAAAATGTTGATTTTTTCAGAAATAGAGTACCAGTCGACTGGTACAGTTACTAGTCAATTGATAACACTGTTCACGAGTATAAAATGTCTTTGTAAGTGCATTTTGACGATGACAGTCGACTGGGACTTATAGCAGTCGACTGATACGGTCTGAAAATATTTTCCAGCATTAGAAAATGACCAAAAAGAGTGGGGAACATGTATGTAATCTTATGGGGAGTTAATACATAATGTTTATGGTCATTATAGGTCAAAGAGTCCAATAATTGGGATATTGTTGGAGCTCTTTTTGATGTATGACAAAGGGGGAGAAGTGTAGGTTTAACTGGGAAACCTACATACCTTTGCAAGAAATCCTTACTCAAGGGGGAACTTAGGAGAAGGGGGAGCGATTGCTCATTTATTAGAAAAGGGGGAGAAGTTTGCCTTTTGTGGGGGAGCTTAGGTGAAGGGGGAGCCTAGAATTAGGTTCCATGATTTATGCATGTGTAGATTGCATGTTTATTTTAATTATTATTGTTTCCCTAGCTTAAACGGGTTGTCAAACATCAAAAAGGGAGAGATTGTTGGAACAATCTGGGTACCGTAGGTTTTGATGTTTGGGAAAAGGTTTAAGTTAAGTTTATTGTTAAATTTGATATGCATTGTGAGTGTGCAGGACATAGGCACAACAAGAAAAGTCCAAGTGTGATCTTGGCAAAGGAGGAAAGTCCAAGGATGAGTCTTAGTGGTGTAAGTCCAAGAAGGTAGTCTTGGCAACGTAAGTCCAAATGTGACTTGGCAATGGACGAAGTCCCAGAGGTTCAACCTCTTGGCAAAGGAAGGCCCGACAACAATGACAAGGCAGATGGAAGCTTCAGAAGGCAATACGTGAAGGATGAGGAGGCATCCGAGGGACGCAAGGCTGATGGAGGAGGCTAGAGGGCTAGGTCTAGGTTGGTCGGGCGAGAACGAGTGCTGAGTGAATGTACTCGAGGGTAAAATCCTAGAATTAGGGTTTTACTGTAGCGTCACTGTAGCAATACTATAGCAGTCGACTAGTGCAGTCGACTGGTACTTTTACCAGTGGACTAGTATCGAGCCGTTGGGATGTAACGGTCGAATTTCCACAAGAGGGCAGTCGACTGATGGTTTTGACAGTCGACTGGTAGGCGGGATTTTCCAACCCGTGGCCTATATAACCAACCCTTGTGAGCTTGGTTGAGGTTGACGAAAACAGAGGTGGTTAACCCCTATTAGAGTGTCCAAGGTCTTCTTGAGTTATCAAGAGCTTGTGCGAGTTTGTGGCGAGGTTTCTCCACCCACAAGGAACTACTCGAGCTAGCCGGAGGTTTTTCGGGGAGTCATCCACCGACGGATCGGGATCGTCCACGTTACGGGCAGCCATGGAGTAGGAGTAAGTGATCTCTGAACCACGTTACATAAACGTGTTAGAGGTTTGATTGTCTAGGTTATTGCCTCTAGGTTTAGCTTTCTAATTGTTAGATTTGTTTTATATTTCCGCTGTGCACTAACAAGCATAGGAAGCGATGATTTGGGTGAGACGCTATTCACCCCCCCCCCCCTCTAGTGGGCGTCAAGGTCCCAACACTTACTAGGTCTTCCTTGCCTAGGACTTCTCTACCTGGTGTCTGGTCATCTTGATCTAAACATGGGAGCCCCCACTTCTTTCGTTAGAGGTCAATATTCCACCCACATGGCTGGATTGGACCATGACTCTTGTGCACAGTTTGCGGTTAGTCCTTTAGGCAGTTCGGCTCTGATACCAATTGTTATGACCAAAAGAATTAAGATATCTCCACAATGATATGATATTGTCTACTTTGGGCCTAAGCGCTCATGATTTTATTTTTGAGCTCTATCTAAAAGGCCTCACATCAATGAAGATATCTTTTTCGTATAACTCCATGATCCTTTCTATATGTTTACAATGTAAGACTTTGTTTGTAACCATTGCAACCCAACAGATAAAATTTTTTATCTTCCTTTCTCTCACTTCAGCTATTCTATAAATGTCTATTTTTCCTTCTTTTGTATCTAATTTTTAATATAATTGTTCAAAAGCTTCATTCTTTCCTTCATTCACTACTTTCTTAGCCTCTTTCTTGGCTATTATATATTATTTTTAAATTTTTCAGTTTTACAAATATATAATTCCTTATAACATGTTCATTTTTCTTTCACTTTCTCTTATACTTTCTCATTCTACCACCAAGATTCCTTACTTAGTGGTGAATGTCCTTTTGATTCACTGAGTATACTCTTAGCTACTATTTTTAACTTTAATACAATCTTATCTCATATCACATTAGAGTCACTGTATATTTCACCTAATGCTTGTACTTCTTCCTTCTCTTTAATATATTTTGTTTTCACTTCCACCATTTAATTCTAGGAGTCATATATATTTCCTTTCTATTGATAATATGTCTGAGGCATATATCCAATATTACTAACTTATGTTGGTAGTTAAGTTTTCTTCAGGAATGACCTTGTATTCTTTATAAATCTTTTTATCTTTCTTTCCAATCATAAGAAAGCCAATTTGTGATTTATTATTTTCACTTTTGAATATGACCAAATGTTCTTTTCTTTTTTTAAAAAACGTAATAGATAATATAAGATCATATGTTATCACAAAATACAATATAATTTCCCCTTTTTCATTTCTTATTCATGTGGCAAAAAGGTGATTCGCTCGCCCCCAGCACCACCGCCAACCCGTCCCTAGGCCAACACGGAGGAGGTAAATCACGGGTGACTACTAGCCATTAGTGCAAATGACCAAGACATGGGGGAGGTTATGCTCGGTCACGCCGAGTTTCGACCCCAAGACCTCATGTGGCAACACCCCATGTCTTAACCATCGCACCGCCCCGAGGGGACAAAACTGTATAGGTAAACTTTTTATAGTGACCGACACCACCGCCGAAACGGCCCCTTATCAGAAATCCCGAAGGGATTTTTGGGTGAACGGTACCACTTAATTGATAAGAGCCTGCGCAGGGGGTGCTCGAACATGGCACCTTAGCCAATTTGTGATTTATTATTTTCACTTTTGAATATGACCAAATGTTCTTTTCTTTTCTTAAAAAACGTAATAGATAATATAAGATCATATGTTATCACAAAATACAATATAGTTTCCCCTTTTTCATTTCTTATTCAAAACCTATAATCTCATGCACCCTCTCATATCCTTATTTTTCAATCCGACATGCTCATTTAAATAACCTCCTATTAAAATCATTTCATTTGATGAAATATTTTATAATACTTCATCTAGATCTTTCCAAAATCTTGATTTGGTAGGTTCATCTAATTCTATTTGTGTAACGCCCGAAAATTCTCAAAACTATATTATAAATATTCTATGATTTTTCTAGAATTTTTAGATATTTTTCCGGAATTTTCCGAGTAGCGGAGGCAACAAAAATAATTAGAACCGCAAAATAGCTTAGGCGGGAATCGAACCCGGAACCTCTCGGATCCGATAACTTTTAGTTAGCCTTAGTAACCGGTGAACCCAGCAGGGCCGTGCTGAAAGAAAGAGGAATCAATTATATTTATATTAGAGTTGGGTTCAATTATCCACTTAGTATAAATAGAAGAGTTAGGTTGGGTTTGGTTTATTTTAGAATTTGGTTCGGCAAACTCCTCCCCTCCAAACCCTCACGCCGAACACCCTTCTTCTCTCCTTCTCTCGGCGCCAACCACAAGGAAGACCTAGGGTTCTCTCCCTATGGCCCCAAGGACATCTTCCGGCAATAACTCCGGCACGAGGACGCTCTCCTTCGCGAAGGGAACGCTTAGACGCGAGAAGATCGTCGAGAAGTAATCTCCACCGGAATTCTAGCGAATAGAATTGTAAGGAAATTAGCGTACGAGGTAAGAAACCCCTCACCTGCAGTATAAGTAGCTCCGTTTGGGTTTTCTACGCATTAGTTTAGCTATACATAGATTTTTATCGACGCTTAGCGTGATATTGACCCTCCTCGCAGGTTTAGGGATTTAGTGAGCACTTCTAGATGGGTCGGACACGTAATCCCTCTTCAGTGGGGGTTTCTAGACGTTGTCGGGTGCCTAGAAGTGGTCTCCCTAATAGAGAGGAGAGTTGGGGCACACTAAGTGTTCGATAAAATAGCTAGTGAAGTAAATATGCAAATTAGGCATTTTAACAGCTCAGTTGAATGCATTAGAAGCATCTAAATCAGTAAATCAGTTTATTCTATTTTATATGGGACTACGGTCCAATGGGTGGGCTCCCACAGTCGCCTCTAGGTTCAGACAACCTAGCTCTAGGTTCAGATAACCTAGAAACAGCAATTTAGAACAGTTTAGCTATATTCAGTATTTTACTTTTCAGTTGGCACTGTACCGGATTAGATATTCATTAGGTTGGACTCCCACAGTCGTCCCTAGGTTCAGATAACCTAGTAAACCCTACTAAATTCGGGACTTGCAAACTCGGGTTTAGTTAGGGATGCGCGCACAGTAAGTACAGTTGCCGGGCCCAACAGCACATGATTATTATTTTGATCTACTATGCAATTAGTTTTCAAAACTCATAAAACCAGTTATGTTAGTTGAGTTTGATTTCAGCTTCAGGTTAGCTTCAGTTAGCTTAGTTCTCTATTATTGTTCTATGTGATTAGCTTGCTATGCCAAGTTTCAGCTTACATGTTCAGTTATTTCAGTTTATGCTTGCAACCATAGTATGTCATGCCAGTACATGTTTTCAAATAGCATTCTTTAAAAGCATGTTTGTATCGTTGCATGTTTTAGTGAGGTAGTTGGTTTCTTACTAAGCTTTAAGCTTACAGATTCTACTTTCCTTATACTGCAGATAAAGGTAAAGGGAAAATGGACTAGCAGAGGAAGTTGGAGTTCAATGCAAAGATGGTGTGTGTGGCAGGAATTGGAATAAAATATTCTCAGGGGTTTTAGCAAGCTTAAATAGTTGAATTCTTAGTATTCTTCTTTCATGCATTTTTAGACCTTAGAATGTTTAAACTATGGGAGATTTATTTAGTTTGTTAGTAATTATGTTAGAATGCTGGTTAATAGTTGCTAGAATATATCCCAATTGATTTTAGAATTGTTGTGTGAGGTTTGGCTTGCCAGAGTGCTGAAATCGAGTCGAGGTGAGATCAGGTGCCGGACCGGTCTGCAGACCGATCGAGTAGTGTCAGTCGCACGAGTGCCAACCGATCCGATCGCAACAGAGAGTTGGCATCTGTTGTGGATCGGTCGGCCGACCGACCCATGCACGAACAGAGAGCAGCGTCAGCCGATCGGTCACCGATCGATCAAGCTGGATCGGTCTACCGGCCGATCAGGGCTCTGGATCGGTCGGTAGACCAATCCAGTAGCTAAGCGGGATAGCTTGTGGATCGGTCAGCCGACCGATCATTTGGGGAAGCTTTGGATCGATCACGGATCGATCCAGCTAATCGATTCATGGATCGATTGAAATGCTGATTACACAGGACACCCGGGAGGCATAGATTATCTTCCCTAGCCTGTGTACAACTCCTAGGTACACCTAGAATATTAAGTTCAGATTTTACAGTAATCAGTTTAGTAAAATTTTAATCAATCCAGCTTTCCGCAATAGTAATTTAGCACAGCATTACGTAACGATCGGCCTTACAGCCTAGTCAGTAGTAGGCGGGTCGTTATAGAGTGGTATCAGAGCAGTGTTCCATACTTCCTACACACACATCAGCATTGAACCTGCAGCTTCCAAGTAAGAATACCTCTGCTTTATTTATGTTTCTTGCTTTCTTGTTATAGCTCATGTTTATAAATAATTGATGCATGTTAGTATGTGATAGTATATAACATGATAGCAATAGTTATACAATTATAATTGTATTAGTTATGCATGTCCTGTCCTCCATGTCTTTAGAAATGGCACGAGGACGCCCAGCTAGAAGGACACCAGCTACTGAGCCCCAGCATGAGGCAGGCAGTTCAGTGCCTCCCCCAGACCTTACAGCGTTAGTGGCTCAGTTACAGCAGCAGCTAGCTGAACAGCAACAGGAGATAGCCACCCTCAGGGCTAATCAGCAGAATACCCCCACAGTCTTAGAGGTTCCACCAGTCCAGCCTACAGTACCAGTAGCCCCAGCAACAGAGACAAGGAGAGAAGCCTATCTAATCCAGTGGCAGAGAGTCAAGCCAGAAAACTTCTCAGGCACTAGTGAACCATGGGATGCACAAGCCTGGTTCAAAACACTGGAGAGTACGATGGAGCTTCTGGACTGGCCAAAACACGAGAAGGTGAAGTGTGCCTCCTTCTGCCTGATAGGGGATGCACGCATGTGGTGGGAGAGAATCAGAGCGAAGCGCCCAGTGAACCAGATGTTGTGGGCTGACTTCGAGAAGGAGTTCTTTGAGGAATTCTTTCACATGTGGGTCACGAACCGCCACTACGACGAGTTTACAGAGTTTCATCAGGGTAACCTTTCAGTGGAGGAAGCCGTGAAGAAATTCAACAGGTTGGCTCGTCTATGCCCAGAACTAGTCAGCACAGAAAAAGAACGAGTTCGGTTGATGCTCAAGATGCTGAGGCCGGAAATAGCAATGAACGTGGCTGGCGGCATCCACAGGCCGCAAACCACCGAAGAACTAGTCAGCAGCGCCTTGACCACTGAGCACTACCAGAATAGTATCAAGCAGCAGAAGCAAATCCTCTCAGAACCTAAGGGTCAAGGAGGCTCAGGTACCCAGAAGCAGCAGGGCCACAGCTCTCATGGCTCTAACTGGAAAGGGAACTCCAGCAACAAGCGCAAACCAGGGAGTTACCCAAAAGGAGGACCAGCCAGCAAGCAGCCCAGTTATCCAAAGTGTGCTACTTGTGGGAAATTCCATCCTGGAGTTTGTCGTAAGGGCACACGATGATGTTTTGAATGTGGACAAGAAGGGCACATGGCTAAGCAGTGCCCAAACAAGACCAGTCTTCCTCAGCTATAGCCGATTCAGTACGGAGGCCAGCCAACTCAGTTACATCAGATGCAGGCCGCTTTAGATGGTCCACATATCAGCCAGGGCAGATTAGAAGCCCCTCCAGCTATGACCAATGCGAGGATCTACTCACTCACCAAAGAGGATGTAGCAAATGCCTCGACAGTTGTTACAGGTCAGATTAGTATTTTTCAGCAAATAGCAACTGTCTTATTCGAACGGGGGCAACCCATTCTTATATAGCCAGGGCATTCGCAACCAAGTTAGCAATACCTCCAGAGGTACTCAGTAGTCAGTTTCTGACGACATTACCTTCGAGAGAAATTATGGCATCTACACACTGGCTCAGAGCAGTATCAGTTATTATAGCAAACAGAGAACTCTTTTGTGATCTGATAGTGCTAGATATGACTGACTACGATGTCATCTTTAGAATGGACTTCCTGATCAGATACGGTGCTTCCATAGAGTGCCGTAAACAGAAAGTCATATTCCAACCCGAAGCAGAAGCACAGTTTGAATACATCGGGGAACCAAGGAGAAAGGCCAAGAAGTTTCTCTCAGCTCTGAAGGCACAGAGGTTGATGGATTCAGGATGTACGGGGTTCTTAGCACACGTAGTCAGTACCAGTCAGGACAAGGACCAACAGCTAGCAGAGGTTCGAGTCGTATGTGACTACCCAGTAGTCTTCCCTGAAGAGTTACCAGGCCTAGCACCAGACAGGGAGATCGAATTTGAGATAAAGCTCATTCCCGGTACAAATCCTATCTCCAAAGCACCTTACCGCATGGCTCCAGCAGAACTGAAGGAACTTCATGAGCAATTGCAGGAGCTGCTTGACAAAGGCTTCATACGCCCTAGTCACTCACCATGGGGAGCACCTGTATTATTCGTGAAGAAGAAAGACGGGAGCATGCGCCTGTGTATAGACTACCGGGCACTGAACCAAGTCACAATCAAGAACAGGTATCCTCTTCCCAGAATAGATGACCTGTTTGATCAGCTAAAGGGAGCAGCAGTGTTCTCTAAAATAGACCTCAGATCAGGTTATCATCAGGTGAAGGTTAAAGAACGGACATTATGAGTTCATAGTCATGCCCTTTGGCGTGACAAATGCTCCAGCTACTTTCATGGACCTCATGAACAGGGTATTCAGGGATTACCTAGATAAATTTGTTATTGTGTTTATCGATGACATTCTTATCTATTCAGGAACTCAGGAGGAATACGCAGAGCACCTGAAAACAGTATTGCAGACCCTTCAGCAGAATCAGCTGTGAATTTTGGCTAGATCAGGTGTCCTTCACGGGTCACGTCATCTCAAAGGATGGTATCATGGTAGACCCCAGTAAGATAGAAGCTGTGAGCAACTGGAAAAGACCCAAGAACGCCAGTGAGATCGAAGCTTGGGATTAACAGGTTACTACGAGAAAATTCGTAGAGGACTTCTCAGGATAGCCTCCCAGCAGCTCTCACCGAAAAGAGCAGAAAATTTCGGTGGACGGAGGAGCAGTTTATTGGTGAAAAGGAGATTGACCAGTGCACCTATTCTGACTCTACCAGAGAACACAGATAGCTTTGACATATATAGTGATGCCTCGAAGTTGGGACTAGGAGCAGTGCTGATGCAAGATAGCAAGGTGATCGCCTATGCCTCCAGACAACTTAAGGATTATGAGAAGAACTATCCTACTCATGACCTTGAGCTTGCAGCAGTGGTGTTCGCTCTCAAGATTTGGAGACATTACTTGTATGGAGCTCAGTGCAGAGTGTATACAGATCATCAGAGTCTGAAGTACTTCTTCACTCAGAAGGATCTGAATATGCGACAGCGCAGATGGCTAGAACTGGTCAAAGACTACGACATAGATATCCTCTACCACTCAGGAAAAATGAATAGGGTAGCAGACGCCCTCAGCAGAAAGTCCAGCGCTACCCTATTATCTCTAGCAGCCATGTCACCACCCCTACAGAAGGAGATCTCATATTTCGGTCTCGAACTCATAGTCGGACAGCTCTCTACTATGACATTAGAGTCTACCTTGCTTGGTGACATCCAGACAGCTCAGGAGAAGGATCCTGAAATTCAGCGGATCAAGCAAGGCTTAGCAGAATCAGAAGGTGGAGAGTTCAGAATATCAGATAGCGGGGTATTATATTTTGGTGACAGATTATGCGTTCCAGATCAGGAGGAACTACAGAGGAAAATCCTAGATAAGGCTCACAAGACTCCCTATACGATGCATCCTGGATCCACCAAAATGTATCAGGACTTGAAGAAATGTTTTTGGTGGCCTGGGATGAAGAGAGACGTCGCCCGATATGTCAGCACCTGCCTAACCTGTCAGAGGGTTAAGGCAGAACATCAGAGATCAGGAGGAGTTTTGCAGCCCATACAGATACCAAAATGGAAGTGGGAAGACATTTCTATGGATTTTATAGTGGGATTACCCAGAACCACGAATGGTTTTGATACCATCTGGGTAATAGTCGACAGATTAACCAAATCAGCCCACTTCTTAGCTATCAGGATATCCTACTCCATGAAACAGCTAGCTCAGTTCTATCTCAAGGAGATCGTTAGATTACATGGAGTCCCACGAACCATTATATCAGACAGAGATAGCAGATTCACATCACACTTCTGGGAGTGTGTACAGTCAGCTTTGGGCACGAAGTTGAAGTTTAGCACAGCTTTCCATCCTCAGACCGATGGACAGACGGAGCGGGTAAATCAGGTACTCGAAGATATGCTCCGAGCATGTGCCCTAGATTTCAAAGGAAGTTGGTGCAAATATCTGAGTCTAGCAGAATTTGCATACAACAACAGCTATCAGGCCACTATCGGCATGGCACCTTACGAGGCTCTCTATGGGCGGAGGTGTAGATCTCCAATCTGCTGAGAGTGGTGAGCAGAAAGAACTAGAACTTTAGACAGATCTAGTGGCGGATACCACAGCTATCTGACAGATCCGCGAGGATAGAGACACTCGAGGCCTTGAAAAGCTATCTTGATACAGGAGACCTTTAGAGTTTTCGGTTGGGGATTGGTGTTCCTCGAGTAGCTCCATGAAGGGAGTAATGCGTTTTGGGAAAAAGGGCAAGCTAAGTCCCAGATATGTGGGACCATACCTTATCAGCAGGAGAGTGGGCAAGGTAGCATATGAGCTAGAGCTACCCCAGGAAATGTCAGCTGTCCACAACGTATTTCATGTCTCTATGCTGAAGAAGCATACCCCAGATGTCACCCAGGTGATTGAGCCCCAGTCGGTACAGATCCGCGAAGACCTCAGCTATGACAGTCGGCCTATTCAGATAATAGACCGAGCAGTTAAGAAATTGCGGAACAAGGAAGTACCATTAGTCAAAGTCATTTGGCACAGTCACACAGCAGAAGAGGTAACTTGGGAGACAGAGACCAGCATGAGACAGAAGTACCCAGAGTAATTCTAAATTCGAGGACGAACTTTTTATAAGGTATGGGGGATTGTAATGCCCGAAAATTCTCAAAACTATATTATAAATATTCTATGATTTTTCTGGAATTTTTAGATATTTTTCCGGAATTTTCCGAGTAGCGGAGGCAGCAAAAATAATTAGAACCGCAAAATAGCTTAGGCGGGAATCAAACCCGGAACCTCTCGGATCCGATAACTTTTAGTTAGCCTTAGTAACTGGTGAATCCAGCAGGGTCGTGCTGAAAGAAAGAGGAATCAATTATATTTATATTAGAGTTGGGTTCAATTATCCACTTAGTATAAATAGAAGAGTTAGGTTGGGTTTGGTTTATTTTAGAATTTGGTTCGGCAAACTCCTCCCCTCCAAACCCTCACGCCGAACACCCTTCTTCTCTCCTTCTCTCGGCGCCAACCACAAGGAAGACCTAGGGTTCTCTCCCTATGGCCCCAAGGACATCTTCCGGCAATAACTCCGGCACGAGGACTCTCTCCTTCGCGAAGGGAACGCTTAGACGCGAGAAAATCGTCGAGAAGTCGTCTCCACCGGAATTCTAGCGAATAGAATTGTAAGGAAATTAGTGTACGAGGTAAGAAACCCCTCACCTGCAGTATAAGTAGCTCCGTTTGGGTTTTCTACGCATTAGTTTAGCTATACGCAGATTTTTATCGACGCTTAGCGTGAAATTGACCCTCCTCGCAGGTTTAGGGATTTAGTGAGCACTTCTAGATGGGCCGGACACGTAATCCCTCTTCAGTGGGGGTTTCTAGACGTTGTCGGGTGCCTAGAAGTGGTCTCCCTAATAGAGAGGAGAGTTGGGGCACACTAAGTGTTCGATAAAATAGTTAGTGAAGTAAATATGCAAATTAGGCATTTTAACAGCTCAGTTGAATGCATTAGAAGCATCTAAATCAGTACATCAGTTTATTCTATTTTATATGGGACTACGGTCCAATGGGTGGGCTCCCACAATCGCCTCTGGGTTCAGACAACCTAGCTCTAGGTTCAGATAACCTAGAAACAGCAATTTATAACAGTTTAGCTATATTCAGTATTTTACTTTTCAGTTGGCACTGTACCGGATTAGATATCCATTAGGTTGGACTCCCACAGTCGTCCCTAGGTTCAGATAACCTAGTAAACCCTACTAAATTCGGGACTTGCAAACCCGGGTTTAGTTAGGGATGCGCGCACAGTAAGTACAGTTGCCGGGCCCAACAGCACATGATTATTATTTTGATCTACTATGCAATTAGTTTTCAAAACTCATAAAACCAGTTATGTTAGTTGAGTTTGATTTCAGCTTCAGGTCAGCTTCAGTTAGCTTAGTTCTCTATTATTGTTCTATGTGATTAGCTTGCTATGCCAAGTTTCAGCTTACATGTTCAGTTATTTCAGTTTATGCTTGCAACCATAGTATGTCATGCCAGTACATGTTTTCAAATAGCATTTTTTAAAAGCATGTTTGTATCGTTGCATGTTTTAGTGAGGTAGTTGGTTTCTTACTAAGCTTTAAGCTTACAGATTCTACTTTCCTTATACTGCAGATAAAGGTAAAGGGAAAATGGACTAGCAGAGGAAGCTGGAGTTCAATGCAAAGATGGTGTGTGTGGCAGGAACTGGAATAAATTATTCTCAGAGGTTTTAGCAAGCTTAAATAGTTGAATTCTTAGTATTCTTCTTTCATGCATTTTTAGACCTTAGAATGTTTAAACTATGGGAGATTTATTTAGTTTGTTAGTAATTATGTTAGAATGCTGGTTAATAGTTGCTAGAATATATCCCAATTGATTTTAGAATTGTTGTGTGAGGTTTTGGCACCCCAGAGTGCTGAAATCAGAGTTTCAGGGTGAGATCAAAACCCAGACCGGTCTGCAGACCGATCAGAGTTTGGGGTGTGTCGCTGGATCGGTCAGCTGATCGATCCAGTCGCGAACAGAGAGTTGGCATCTGTTGTGGATCGGTCAACCGACCGACCCATGCCGACCGATCAGTAAGCCACTGGATCGGTCTACCGACCGATCAGTGTGCTCCTGGATCGGTCGGTAGACCGATCCAGCCGCGTACAGAAGCAGGATAGCTTGTGGATCGGTCAGCCGACCGATCCAGAGCCTTTTTCCGTGCCAGTATCAAGCTGGATCGATCACGGGATCTATCCGACAGCCCAATCGATTCATGGATCGATTGAAATGCCTGATTACAGCTAGCAAGACACCCGGGAGGCATAGATTATCTTTCCTAGCTTGTGTACAACTCCTAGGTACACCTAGAATATTAAGTTCAGATTTTACAGTAATCAGTTTAGTAAAATTTTAATCAATCCAGGTTTCCGCAATAGTAATTTAGCACAGCATTACGTAACGATCGACCTTACAGCCTAGTCAGTAGTAGGCGGGTCGTTACAATTTGCAGTGCATATATGCCAATTATGTTTATAGTTTCTTTCACCACTATTTTTTTAAGGGTTATAATTCTACCCCCTTTTCTAACTTCTCTTGCAACTTCATCCTTTAACAAACTATTTACAACAATACCCACTTGATTTTTTATTTTACTCTTTCTTATATACTGTAACTTAAAACTCGAGTTATCTATCATCTTTGCCTTCTTACTATCAATTTTGTCTCTTGTACAAACAAAATACTAATTCTTTTTTTTAATAATTACATCTACTACCTCTATTGATTTACCAGTGAGAGTTCCTATGTTCCATTTTCAAATCTTATATTATTAATTTTTTTTATAATATTTGTTCTTATCCAACCTATGGTGTGTGAGAGTTCTTGTCTATTTAACATTACACTCAAGTTCTTATGAAAATCCAGCGGTTCTAGCCGATACATTACAGTTAGACCCTATAACATGAACTCTTATATATTTAGCACTATACTCGAGTTCTGGAGATGTAGCGGTCATTGCCAAGATGTTACAATTAGACCTTGCAACACGGTCCTTCCGAAGAACAATCTATCATTAACACAATAATTTAATGGATCTATTCATTAAACATTTATTATAATTTAACGTTGACTAATAATTTAATACAACTCTCATCCTTTATTTAGATTTGAGACTGACTATGATTAGTTTGTTATGGGCCGAGTTGTGCATGCAAGAAAAATTATAATTAGAATAAACATAATATAAAATTAACATATTTATTTAATATGGTTTAGAGAATATGATCTTACTGCATGACCTGTGACTAATGAGTGTTACTCTAAATCAATTCACTAACCGCACCTTCACTAGAGGTGATGAAACAAGTCTCTTATAATCCCAACATTTGTGATGATTATATAGTAGCTCTCTTCTCAAATGGAAAACGAATGAACATATAGCTAAGGGAGAGAAGATTACCCAAGGACTTGTTGAGACCTTCAATTAAAATTGTAAGCTCTTAATTAGAGAGTTGCAAACTAAAAATTTCTTCTAATCAATTGCTCATTCCTTCAATTAATTAGATTGAACCTTTAGTCGTCAATTGTTGCTTGAACATAATTTTCTTTTTGCATATTCAATCAATTTCACAATCAACTAAACTCTTTATATGACTAAAGTCTACCTCTGGTTGATTGAATCTAGTTGATGATCCCATTCACTTAGCTTACGCTTTTATAAGACTATTTAAAGTTTTGCGATCAGGCTAAGTTGTAAACTATAACCATGACTACCTTTTAGTCAAAGGCTATGACCAAGCACTAGGCAACTTATCCATACCTAGCTAAGCTCATCATCCTTGACTGGTGTTCCCAAAAGTAAAGTCCAAGTTTACATATCACCAATCATCTCTCATAGATTATGTCTTTAGGTCTTCAACCTCATCAATGCTTCTTCTTACCTCGACTCCACAGAGCGTTGAGTCCACTTTACTTTGGGATGCCCTACAGATCAATATAAGATATACAATTTATCTTTTTATAATAAAATAAAATGTAAGAATAAAGAGATAAATTTAATCCTAAAATGGACAAAAGCCTTTAAAAGGAAGTGTTTACTTAAAATGAATGAAAAAGAGGAGAATTCAAGGAAAGAAGTTGTATTGAGCAGTAGTACCCTCAATGGAGGGACAAAAAAAAAACACAGGAGGAAATGAAGGACAATAGCAACAATATTATCCTTAATGGCCATATTTTTCATCAGAAAATCTGCCATATTTTTTATTTTTTATTCTACACCGGCACGGTCATGCTATTGCCTTCGGCGATGTCCTCGTTCTCGCCGGACATTTCCTCCAACGACTTGCCCTTGGACTCGGGCACCAAGAATGTGCAGAAGAGGCCGATAAGATTGCATCCAGCCAGCAAGAAGAGGGAGTTCCTGACGCCGATGCCCGGCGGGTAGCCGTGGTCGGCCTTCGCCGGGTTCGGGTTCTGCGCCAGGTAAAGAAACCCGAAGGATCCAATGATAGCTCCGAGCTTCCCTGAAGCCGCCGAGATGCCGTGGCACGTCGAGCGGAGGCGCGCCGGGAAGATCTCCGCCGGCACGATGAAGGTGGTACTGTTGGGGCCGAAGTTGGCGAAGAAGAAGGTGAAGCCGTACATGACCACGAACCCGATCTGGTTCCCCGGCGTGGTCCAGTGGTGGTAAGGGATGGCCAGCCCCAACATGAACACCGTCATCATCGCAAACCCCATAATCTGGATGGTGAACCGCCCGATTATGTCAATGAGCCCCACCGTGAACCAGTAGCCAGGCACGGTGCCGCAGAGCGCGATGAGTGTCTGTGCCCGCGCGATGCGGTACACCTCCTCCAGAGCGTTCATGGTGGCCGCTTTGGGGATCCACCCGATGGCGCTAAAGATGTCCTTTTGGAACAGATTCTGGCTGTAGAAGGCGATGTCCAACAGGAACCAGGTGGTGGTGGTGCCCACTAGGTGCAGCCCGTGGCGGCGCAGGAACTCCGCCGAGAACAGCCCGAAGGTGTTCGACGAGGCAATGCCCTCCACCTTGCCCTGCTCCTCCTCAATCTCCGTCTGCAGAACCTTCGACATGTCCGCCGCCGCTTGCTTCGCGTTCTTCGCTACCAGAGCCGTGTATCGCGCCGTCTCCGGCATCTTCATCCGCCAGTAGTAGGTGAGCGCGGCCGGCATCGCCCCGAACACGAGAATGATGCGCCAGACATAGTCGGCCTCAGGCACCGTCGAGCCGACCGAATCAACCGAGTAAGGAGGCGCCACGAATCGGTTCTTGAAAGCAGAGGAAACGATGATGGCGACCATACCGCCGGCGAGGATGCCGAGGCCCTGCATGGCGAAAACGGCAGCGATGAAGGCGCCGCGGGTCTTCTTGTTCGCGTACTCAGACATGATGGTGGCGGAAAGAGGGTAGTCGCCTCCGATGCCGAATCCGAGCCAAAAGCGGAAGAAACAGAGCGTGGTCATGACACCCTTCGGGGAGCGGCCAAACGAGAGCCCAGAGGCGACGGAGGAAAGGACCATAAGCATGAGCGTCATGCCATAGACGCGCTTGCGGCCCATCTTGTCCCCGAGCCAGCCAAAGAAGAGTTGCCCAGATAGTGTGCCGCAGAAGGCGACGCCGTTGACAGAGGCGGCGACGGAGGGAGGAAGGGAGCCCGGTGAAGGTGAACCGTCGACGTGGTAATAGATACGTCCAAGGAGCTTGGTGACGAGCGATATACAGAAGAGGTCGTAAGCGTCGGTGAAGAAGCCCATGCCGGCGATGATGATCGCCGTGAAGTGATACCACTGCGTCTTCGCCACATCGAGCGCGTTCAGGACTTGGAGCTGCTGCGGCTGTTGCGTCATGCCCCTTCTCTTTTTCAAATCACTCAATCTCTACAAAACAACCATGAACCAGAGGCAATCAATATAATGCGAATTAATCCACAAATACATTGGCTAGAATGAACGTGAATCGATGAACAAAACTTGTTGAATTAACTGACGTACCAGTTTCCGAGGAAGAAGAGAGACACCACTTCGTCGGAGGTGAGGCGGAGAGGACGCTTTGGTGGATATTTATAGCAGAGGAAGGCGCGAAATAAATGGAGAGAATTGGAATCTCCGAGCGGAATATGCCATGTGCTCCAACTGCACGTCTGTAGCGGCTGCCCCCCTATGCGCCTGTTCCTTCCTTCTCGACGAGCTTTTTAAAGATCAAGTTTGACAAGACATAAATTTGTTAATGCGCCAGCTATACATGGTATATGCGTATTTGCAATCGGTATATTCTTTTGACCTTTAATTTGCCTGAGGAAAAACAGTTCGATTTGTTTTACGGTTAAGTAATAATTCCAAAATTAATTTCTTTACGTTTTAGGTTATTGTTTACGATTTAGATTTTCCTTTTTTTTTATTTACAAAAATAAACAAAGGAATGTTGGTTGAAAATGGTTTTGCATCCCGAATTAACATGCCTCAAGTTTACATAAAATGTCTGAGACATGATTTAGGAACAATAATGTTGAGCTTGCAATAGGCTGTTTGCCATCCTAGACAATTTGTCGGCAAGTTTCACATGAACACTCTCTTTCATGATTAGACCTAACTCGCATGATTTAATGGGCAAAAGGTAAAATTTTAAAAGGGCGCACTTCAAATTTAATTTTGTTCAAAAGGTGCACCCAAATTTTATTTTGCCCAAAAGAAGTATTTGATTCTAATTTTACCTCTCTCACAATTACTAACTTTTCCTCTTCTGTTCCCTTTGTCCTTTACATGCAATATTTAATCTGTTTTCTTTCCTCTCTCCTCATTTTTTTTTTTCTTCTATTTCCTCCAAAATTAATTTAAACTTTAATCAACACTCTAAATTTATTTATTTTTAAATTTAATTTTAAAACTTTAATAAAAAATTTTAAAATATAAAATAAAATTAATAAAACATCCAAAATATTTTTTCCCTATTTTTTAATATATTCTATTTTTAATATCTAATTATAAAATAATAGTAAAATAAAATTAATAAAACTAATTTTATCAATAAAAATAACAATAAAATAAAATAAAACGTACTTGGTACTGGTCTCAGAAACGAGGACCATAGCTTAAATACTAATATTGTTGTAGTGCTAGTTTTCAAAAACCAATACCATAGTGTTATGAGAGTTTCAAATTATTTTAAGCACTATTGGGAGAGCCTTAAAATAGTAAAAGATGACTTATTTGGATTCATGTTCACCTAATAAGCACATAGGAGTTCGAATGAGATCGATCAAAGCTCTCTAGGTCTATTAATAAATTTTAACCAAAACCCAGTGATAGAGCTATATGACTTGGATATTTGAATTTTTATAACGAGATGGAAGTATGGAGTGTATAGAAGGTAGATATGACAAGAAATCTGGTTTTGAGTCTCCTATATGAAATTATATACTCATGTCAATTGACATAAAATTTGGAACTTTCTAAACCTTCTAAGTAATACTGAGAATCTTTTACAATAATAATGGAGAGCACCCTTGGACTCTAAAGCACTGTAAAAATCTATAGGAGTTGGAATAAGTTCTAGTTCTATCAAAATTCTCTAAGTCCATCAATAAATTTTGATTAAAACTCATTGATAAACATCTAGATGACTTGGATTTCTGAATTTCTATAATGAAATTGAAGTGTGGAATGTGTAGAAAGTGGATATGATGAGAAATCTTGCTTTTGAGTCCCTTGCATGAAGTTATAGGCATGTGCCAATTGATACAAGTTTAAAATTTTTTAAACCTTCTGAGTAATGCTAAGAATCTTTTATGATGATAATGGAGGGCACCCTTGGACTTCAGGGAACCATAGAAACTTATACAAGTTGGAATGAGTATGATTAGAGCTCTCTAAATCCATTAATGAATTTTTATCGAAACCTATTGATGAACCTAAACAATTTGAATTTCTAAAATTTTACAATGAGATAGAAGTGTGGAGTGTGTGGAAGATATATATGATATCCAATTCTAGTGCTGAGATACGTAGGCAAAGTTATTATTGTGTACCAACTAGCACAGATTATAGTGCTAATTTTAAAAAATCAATACTACTGTAGTGTTGATTTTTAGAAACCAACACTACAGTGCTAATCTATAAAGTATATAATTTTTTCAAAAATATAGAAATAATTAACAATCTAATTGCATGAATTAAGATGAAAGTTGTGTTATGTCTTCTTCTTGCTACATGATTTAGTTAGCTTTAATTTGAGAAAACAAAATGAAATCTAGTTTGTTGAGAAATATATTAACTAAAAGGCACCTAATTAATAATCTTACTATTTTATTAAAAATCTCTCTCTTTTACTAACTAACTTTGGTGAAGCCTAAAATGAATTTACGTTACTATCTTTTTTTCTATTCACACTAAAAATAATTCCAAGATTTATTAGTAATTTCATAAATGAAACAATCAGTGATCTAGAGTTCGAGACTCAGCTACGACGTGTTATTATGAATTTTTCTCATCATTAATTTTCTCTGGTTGTTTTATATAAAAAAAATATAATTTTTTTAGCCCAACATCTTAGAATTAACGACATTATGATAAAAAAAAGCTTCTATAAATATTTTAGGCAGACGATATTAAAAAATATACTTTTCTTAGTTTTTTTATTAAGATAAGTATAATATTAAATTAAAATAATTTTTTTCATAGAGAAGTCCGTTACAGTAGTTTATTGTTGGGATTTTCTAACGTCACCCGTCATCCTTGCATTATTGCATAAAGATCCAAATAATTTATATATTATTATATTATATACGCAACACGTATACACGATCACACTAGTAATAATAATATACATACATGGTATATTGTTTTGTTTCCGTGTTTTGGAAGTTCGTACATAGAGCATTTAATTTGTGGCTCCAGATATCAGATTCGACGGCTCGTCTCTATTTTACTAGGCAGATGAAGCACGCAAAATGCTCAATATGTATAGTAGATATCTGAACAAATTTGTACTTTAGACATGCAGTAATTAATAGTTGCTCAATAGCAAGAACGTCATCGAGTAGACCACTATTTCTCACATGCTGCAACCACAATTAATATTGTGGTACTGGTTTATAAAAATTAGCATTATTATAGTGTTGGGTCTTTAGAAATCAACACTTAGTCATTAGAAATCAACACTATAATGTTGTTCTTACTAACACTATGATATTGGTTTTCTGAAGAGTAGCACAATTATAGTGCTAATATTCAGAAATCAACGATTATGCAACTTGGCATATGATCATAATTTTACCTATATATTAGGACCAAAATTGGGCATCATATATATCTTTTACACACTTCATATTCCATCTCATTATAAAATTTTAAAAATTCAAGTCGTCTAGGTCCATCAATGAGTTTTGGTCAGACTCATTCCAACTCCTGTAGGTTTTACAGTTCCCTAGAATCCAAAGGTGCTTTCAATTATCATCGTAAAAGATTCTCAGAATGCTTATAAGGTTTAGAAAGTTTTAGACTTTATGCTAATTGACAAAAACCTATAATGTAGGATCAAAGAAGCGAGGGGAGAGGGGAGAGGGGAGAGGGGAGGAGGTGAATAGCGTGCTTCATTTTTTCATGGTTTTCGAAAAATACGCAGCGGAATAAAATAAAGATAAGTATAGAAAGACAAGTTCCTTTTTTACTTGATTCATAGCCTGGTGACTGCTAGTGGAAGAAGTGCAATCATTAATCATTTTCGATGGGAAATCTACTATCAATTCGTTGTTTACAAAAGATTAGGAGCGGTAACAAGTTTACATCCTTATACAACACATACGGAAAAAAATGAATGCAATAATAAAATTATACCAATAAAATCGAGATGTAGACTTCTATGTGTTTGTCGGAGTAGTGTCCTAGCATCTCAACATAGCATTGGTGTTTCAAGAGCAAGACAGTAGTTGGTGGTAGGACCTTTGTGTCCGCTAGAGGGAGAGTGAATAGCTTCTCATCCAAATCGTTGTTTCTTACGCTTATTAGTACACATTGGAAATACAAACAACATTAACAAGAGAAAGCTAACCCTAAGCACTACAATGAACATGAAAGACACCAAACCTCGCACGTTCATGTAACGTGGTTCAGAGATCACTTACTCCTACTCCACGGTTGTTCGTAAGGTGGACGATCCTGATTCGTCGATGGATAATTTCCTGAATAACTTCCGGCTAGCTCAAGTAGATCCTTATGAGTGGAGAAACCTCGCCACAACCTTACATAAGCACACTTGATCACACGAGAGTTTAGAAGACTCTAATAGGGGTTAACCACCTCTATTTCGTCAACCATGGCCAGCCACCCCGAGTTTTATTAAATAGAGTTAGGGAGAAAACACAAGTTGTGTTTCCCGCCACCAGTCAACTGGTCAAGACACCAATTGACTGGTTAAGACATCAGTTGATTGATCTTATGTGAAATTTGACTGTTATAGGCCAACGGCTCGATACCAATTGACTGATGCCAACAACAGTTGACTGCTCCACAGTTAACTGATGCCAACAATAGTTGACTGCTTCATATGGGTTGAGTGAACAAAGACATTCTGTTCGCTCCCTAGTCGATTGACAAGTCTGTACTAGTCGACTGGTATAATCACCAGTCGACTGGTATAATCACCAGTCGACTGGTCAAACCCTAACCGTAGGGTTTTAATCTCCGAGTACATTCACTCAAACTTGTCCTTGTCTGACCAATCTTGACCTAGTCTTTTAACCTCCTCCATCAGTCTTGCGCCCCTCAGATGTCTCCCCATCCTTCTTCCTTTCCTTCAAGAGCTTCCTTTGGCCTTGTTCTTGTCGTTAGGTCTTCCATTGCCAAGAGGCTCCTCACCTCTGGAGCTTCAACCATTGCCAAGTCACACTTATACTTACATTGCCAAGACTACATGCTTGGACTTATACCGCCAAGACTCACACTTGAACTTTTCTGCTTTGCTAAGATCCCACTTGAACTTTTCTACTGTACACTCAAAGAAACATCAAATATAATAATAAATCTAACTTAAACATTTTTTCAAACATCAAAACCTAGGGCACCTAGATTGCTCTAACCGTTAGAGCACCTAGATTGCTTTAACAGTTAGAGCACCTAGAAGCTTGGTTGAATAAGTTGTACTAAGCTCCTGGTCGAAAGTTATTTTTATAGGTCATTTTAGGCATCTAGACCATCTCCAGGTGCCTCCACTGAAACCTATATGATCCACCTTTGTCACTTAATTATCCAATTCCAGGCACCTGGACCATTCTCGGGAGCCTAGACCAGTGATGTGGTTGAATTAGGACGAAGATATATCCGAGTCATCTTTATCCCTTCCTAGGCATCTGGATCCCTCCCGGGCTCCTGGAAGCTGACGTGTGCCAACCAATCAGAGTGTGTCAACTCAGCTATGTTGGTGCGGGAAGCATCCGACGATCGAACCTTAGTTTTGATAATGGCAAAGGGATTCAAAGTTAAGTTTAATTGTTATCTAATGGGTATGATTGAGTGTTTCAGGAAAGTCCTAGCTGTTGTTAGGCAAGTGGAAAACCCCTAGGGGGTGGTAACCCTAGGTCATAGGGAGTAGTAACCCTATGCGGAAAGTCTTGGCGGGTCGAAGCTTCGGGCAAAAATCCTAGGGGGCGATAACCCTAGGTTAAAATCCTGGTGTCGCGAACCGGGTAGAAGTCTGGATGGGTTGAGGACCGGACATCCAGCATGAAGACCGGAAGCTTAGGACGCTGAGCAAAAGTCCAGTCGGTCAGGAGGACCAAACTGGCAAAGGTAAATCTCCTGAGTGGAGTAGGTGAGGATGCGTTCCCCGTAGAGGAAACAGTAGGCGTAGGGTTGACCTAGGATTTTCGGTAGAAAATCCGAAGTCAGACCCGGACAGTCCATTGACTGTCGATATTTCTCTTAGTATACCTACTCTGTGCTAACTTTGTTTTACAGGGTATGTGTTTGGGACTAACACATTTTGCAGGAACAAAGAAGCAACTCACAACTCGGATGAACAGTGTCCGAGGCGCCTCCATGGAGCTTGGAGACGCTTTAGGTGCAAGCCGAAGCCAGCTGTCCAAAGGAGCTGGAGGCGTCTTCATGGGGACTGAAGGCGCCTTGGACCACGGCTTGGAGGCGGCTTGGAGTGGCATTGAAGGCGCCTTCAGATGGATAATGAGCAATGATCAAAGCTGATCGACAGCAGATTAATCGAGATAAAACCTAGGGTTGACGCCTTGGACCGCGGCTTGGAGGCGCCTTGGAGTGGCATTGAAGGCGCCTTCAGGTGGATAATCAGCAGCGGTCAAAACTTGATCGACAGCAGATTAATCGGGATAAAACCTATGGTTGGAGGCGCCTTGGAGCCTAATGAAGGCGCCTTGAACACCCTTTATAAGGGAATCTCGACCAGCAGCTCAGGAGAAGAACTTACGAGCAATCCTTACGCTACGAGCTGCTAACAAGACGATCCCAAAGTGTTGCAACGACATCTCGATGACCCAGAGCTTCAACTTTTAATTTCTCTGTTGTCGATATTAATTTAATTACTATTTTTCTCTGTACTTAGTTTGTAATAATTTTCGAGCTTATAGTTGTTGCCCAACGGAAGCGATCAACGATCGCGGGCCTTGGAGTAGGAGTCGCCATAGGCTCCGAACCAAGTAACTCCTTGTGTCTTTGTCTGATTTTTTTTTGTTCTTTTATTTCCACTGCTTAAACTCTCGAACGATTTACGATTCCGAAACGTGTGAAATAGCCACGAGTACTATTCACCCCCTCTAGCGCTTCTCGATCCAACAATTGGTATCAGAGCGGGGTAGCTTCGATTTGGTGCAACCACCAATCAAACAATTTTTCGTGGTGTATTTTAAATTTTTTCGGAGTCAACTGGAATTAGTATTATAGCTATATTCCAGTTCTTTTTTTCGATTCAATTTCGCTCGAGGTTGGTGCAACACCACTCGAGTTCATTCTCTTTCTATTTCCTACCGCACTGCTAATCCAGGGCCAAGTCCTGGGACATTTTTCCCATTTTTTTATCGTGCTAGATTTTAATGGCTCTCCAAGAAGGTCCTAACACTACTCGCCCCCCGCTCTTCTCTGGAGATGATTTCGCATATTGGAAAAATCGGATGGAATACCACCTCAAGACGCAAGTCGAGATGTGGATTATTATCCAGACCGGTCTCGAGCTTCCACGTGACGGCACCGAAGAACTAGTCTCATGCATCAACTGGGACACCAGCATAATGAAGAAGGTGGAAGCTGATGCCAAAGCAACCTGCATGCTACAATGTGGGTTGACAAAAGAAGAACTGAACAGAGTCGGACCATTCTCAAATGCGAAAGAGCTGTGGAACAAACTAATAGAGCTGCATGAGGGCACCTCCGACGCTAAGGTAAGTAAGCGCGATTTAATTTTCAATAAATTATATAATATTAAAATGCAGGAAAGCAAGACGGCAAGCCAACTTCACGCCCGGATACAAGACCTAGTCAATGGGCTTCATGCGATCGGCCAAAGGGAGGAGAACAGGGACGTTATAAGGTATGCACTAAACACCTTTCCAAGGAATATCTTGTGGTCATCCATGGTAGATGCTTACAAGGTTTCCAAGGATCTTTCTTCTATTAAATTAGACGAAATGTTTTCTGAATTCGAGTTACATGAGCAGATTAATGCACGCTCGGTCGAAAAGGGTATAACTTTAGTTGCAGGTACTAGCAGAACACGCGAACCAACATCAAGGCACAAAACCAAACCCGAATCCAAAGATGAATCAGACGCAGAGGACGACGACGATCTTGTTTCCGAACTAATAAAGCTCGTACAGAAGATATGCAAGTCGAAAAAGGAGACTCAAACAAACACGAAGGACAAGTCTCGAGTCACCTGTTACGGCTGTAACCAGAAGGGGCACTACAAGCCAGATTGTCTAAACAAGAAGAAAAGAAGGAAGGTGTTGAAGGTGACTTGGTCCGAGTCATTAGATGAATCCGAGACTAATGAAGAAGAACCGACGAGTTTCCTTGTGTTACTAGTGCAAGCGAACATTATCGAAACTGATTTAGAAACTGATAGCGAGTCAGAAACCGAGTCTGAGAAAAACCATGGATCCGCATCCGTTTCCGAAGGACCGAACCTCACTGTAAGTGCCCTACTTGCCGAAACTCAATTAGATGAATTGCAAGAATTAGTACCTTACTTATTAAAAAAGTTGGCTAAATCCAAAGTCCGGGTTAAGTCGCTCCAAAAGGAGGTAACAACCCTTAAGGAAGTGACTGACTCGAGTTCTTTAACTGAGTCAGTTCAAATTGGAAGTTCAACTCAAGTCCAACAACTTGAGGAAGAAAATTCTAATTTGAAAACTCAGATTAAAGAACTCAAGGACACGTTGGAACGATTCACCTTGAGTTCCAAGAATCTGGATCTGATTCTTGGAAAACAGCGAGCCGTTTACAACAAATCCGGACTTGGATTTAAAACTAAAAGAAAATATAAATCATATTTATCCCTTGTGAATAAAAAAAATAAAAACATAATTTAAGCATGGGTCCCCAAGTCAAACTTGGTTAATCAAGTTGGACTTGGACAATATTGGGCCCCCAAGGATCAAATTCATTACCTTGATAGACCTTATCGAGGCTATGATCCAGGGGGAGCCAATAGAAAGACTATCTTTACAAATAGATAGAACTGATTGATGCTTGGTTATTTATTTTGTTTATATGCATGTTTAGATTTAGGATAGTTTAAGGACGCAGGCAAATTTACACTTGTCTAGTTAAACCTAGGGGTTTTAAAAAGAAAATTAAATATATATTTTCTTTGAGCGGATCTGTCTAGGAAGTGGTGGATGATCCCATACCCAAGAAGGCCTAGTGTCTCACCACGACCTGGGAACCAATCTTTGAAAAGTGTATTTAATTGACTAATGGGAAAAACTAAGTTTAACTCAAATGTAAATTAATCCTTAGAAATAATTTAAATCAAAGATAACCATTTCACAAAATTACTTAAGATTACCTGATTGATAACTTAGAATTGGGTGAGATAGATCTAGGTTGTACTCAGTCAAAATAAACTAAACCAAATATTAAAAAAATCCTTTAAAACTTATTTTAAAAATCAGTTAAAAATCCTTTAAAAAATTAATTGAAAAATCATTTTAAAAATCCATTAAACAATTATTTGAAAAATACTTTAAAAATCCTTTTAGAATTATTTGGAAAATACTTTTAAAAATAATCATTTCAAAATTATTTGAAAAATACCTTTAAAAATCATTTCAAAATTATTTGAAAAATACTTTAAAAAATCTTTCAAAATTATTTGAAAAATACTTTAAAAATAATTTCAAAATTATTTGAAAAATACCTTTAGAAATCTTTCAAAATTATTTGAAAAATACTTTTAAAATCCTTCTAAATTATTTGAAAAATACCTTTAAAAATCATTTCAAAATTATTTGAAAAATACTTTTAAAAAAAATCATTTCAAAATTATTTGAAAAATACTTTAAAAAATATTTCAAAATTATTTGAAAAATACTTTAAACATCATTTCAAAATTATTTGAAAAATACCTTTAAAAATCTTTTAAAATTATTTGAAAAATACTTTAAAAATCCTTCAAAATTATTTGAAAAATACCTTTAAAAATCATTTCAAAATTATTTGAAAAATACTTTAAAAAAAAATCATTTCAAAATTATTTGAAAAATACTTTAAAAATCATTTCAAAAATAGTTTAAAAATCATTTCAAAATTATTTGAAAAATACTTTAAAAAATCTTTCAAAATTATTTGAAAAATACCTTTAAAAATATTTCAAAATTATTTGAAAAATACTTTAAAAATCCTTCAAAATTATTTGAAAAATACCTTTAAAAATCATTTGAAAAATACTTTAAAACAAATCATTTCAAAATTATTTGAAAAATACTTTTAAAAATCTTTCAAAATTACTTGAAAAATATCTTTAAAACTCTTTCAAAATTATTTGAAAAATACCTTTAAAAATCATTTCAAAATTATTTGAAAAATACTTTAAAAAATCTTTCAAAATTATTTGAAAAATACTTTAAAATAATTTCAAAAATCATTTGAAAATACTTTAAAAATTATTTCAAAATATTTTAGCTGAAAGTATTTCTCAATCTGATTTTAAAAGAAAAAGTTATGTTTCCAAATTTGTGACAAAGTTTTCAAAATTTTAAAAGAAACACTTAGATTTTAAATGTTTACAAGAAAATTAATTTAAAAAGCTAAGTGTTTACTTCTATACTCATTTTTCTCTCTTATTTATTTTGATATATGGCAAAGGGGGAGAGTATAAGGAAATTAAAGTATAAGGAAATTCAAAATTCAAAATAAAAAGAGATTTTATTAAGGGGAGCTTCTATTAAGGGGGAGCTTTAATGTGGTTATGTTGTATTTATGCTTGTGCTCATTTATGCTTATCTTTATTACATTTTTTACTTAACTCTGAATTTTGGTTGCCATAATCAAAAAGAGGGAGATTGTTGGTGCGGGAAGCATCTGACGATCGAACCTTAGTTTTGATAATGACAAAGAGATTCAAAGTTAAGTTTAATTGTTATCTAATGGGTATGATTGAGTGTTTCAGGAAAGTCCTAACTGTGGTTAGGCAAGTGGAAAACCCTAGGGGGTGGTAACCCTAGGTCATAGGGGGTGATAACCCTATGCGGAAAGTCTTGGCGGGTCGAAGCTTTGGGCAAAAATCCTAGGGGGCGATAACCCTAGGTTAAAATCCTGGTGTCGCGAACCGGGTAGAAGTCTGGATGGGTCGAGGACCGGACATCCAGCATGAAGACCGGAAGCTTAGGACGCTGAGCAAAAGTCCAGTCAGTCTAGAGGACCGAACTGACAAAAGGTAAATCTCCTGAGTGGAGTAGGTGAGGACACGTTCCCCGTAGAGGGAACAGTAGGCGTCGGGTCGACCTAGGGTTTCCGGTAGGAAATCCGAAGTCAGACCCGGATAGCCCCGTTGACTGTCGATATTTCTTTTAGTATACCTATTCTGTGCTAACTTTGTTTTGCAGGGTATGTGTTTGGGACTAACACATTTTGCAGGAACAAAGAAGCAACTCACAACTCGGATGAACAGTGTCCGAGGGTGCAAGCCGAAGCCAGCTGTCCAAAGGAGCTGGAGGCGCCTTCATGGGGATTGAAGGCGCCTTGGACCGCGGCTTGGAGGTGCCTTGGAGTGGCATTGAAGGCGCCTTCAGGTGGATAATCAGCAGCGGTCAAAGCTTGATCGACAGCAGATTAATCAGGATAAAACCTATGGTTGGAGGCGCCTTGGAGCCTAATGAAGGCGCCTTGAACACCCTTTATAAGGGAATCTCGACCAGCAGCTCAAGAGAAGAACTTCCGAGCAATCCTTACGCTACGAGCTGCTAACGAGATGATCCCAAAGTGCTGCAACGACATCCCGACGACCCAGAGCTTCAGCTTTTAATTTCTCTGTTGTCGGTATTAATTTAATTACTATTTTTCTCTGTACTTAGTTTGTAATAATTTTCGATCTTATAGTTGTTGCCCAACGGAAGCTATCAACGATCGCAGGTCTTGGAGTAGGAGTCGCCATAGGCTCTGAACCAAGTAACTCCTTTTGTCTTTGTGTGATTGTTCTTCTGTTCTTTTATTTACGCTGCTTAAACTCTCGAATGATTTACGATTCCGAAACGTGTGAAATAGCTACGAGCACTATTCACCCCCTTCTAGCGCTTCTCGATCCAACAAGATGCACACATGGCTAGATTCGAGTATAACTAGGTGCTTGGACCCAATAGGGGTGCCTAGACCTCCGATCGCCTAGGCCCACTCTAGGCACCTAGAAGCCCTTTTTTAGGCCAACTTCTAGCTTTAATTTCCTGTATCACAGAGTGAGAAAAATAGGTATAATACAAGATATAAACATTCAACAATCTTAGGACTGCTGGGTATTGAATTTGGATTTCGCTAAAACTTCAAGTCAGATTGACACTTGATGTTCCCTTTGAGGGAATGCATTCTTGTCTATTCCTCTCAGAATGGTTTACTTGATATGCCATATATCTGGTCCTCCAGACCTATTTGGACTTTGTGTTTGACATCTTATCCTCTGACCTCATGGCTTCCTCTCAATGTCTGATCCTCTAGACCCATCAGCCTGCTAGACGTCCGGTCCTCCAGACTTATCTAGACTTCCCGCCCAACGTACTCAATTTGCCAAGTCTTCCTACCCAGTCTCACTGACTAAGACTTCCTTGTCTAGCTACAACTAGGGCTTCCTTGCCTAGCTACAGCTAGGGCTTTCCATTTATCTAGTGTCCACTTGGATTTTTACCTTGCCTAGTATCCAATCAACTTGACCTATTAGAACTTTCTTGTTGAACTACATGCACACTTAGTCAATCTTATTAGATCATACGTACCTTAACTTTAAACCCTTTTCCAAAATCAAAATCAGGTTCAATTATCTGGTGCTTCCAACACTAACATATAACTTTTTGTAGGAGACTCAGAACCAAGATTTCTTACTATATCTGCATTCTACATACTCCACACTTCCATCTCATTACAAAAATTCAAAGATCCAAATCATCTAAGTTTATCAATGGATTTTGGTCAAAATTCATTGATAGACCTAGAGAGCTCTGATCAAACTCATTTCAACTCCTGTTGGTTTCTACAGTGCCCTAAAGCACAAGGATGTCATTCGTTATCATCGTAAAAGATTCTTAGCATTGCTAAAATGGTTTAGAAAGTTTCAGACTTTGTGTCAATTGACATATGTCTATAACTTCGTGTAGAAGACTCAGGACTAGATTTCTCACCATATCTCCCTTCAACACACTCACCTTTTCCATCTCATTTCAAGTTTTTCGAAATCCGAGTCTCTTAGGTTCATTAATGGATTTTGGTCAAAATCCATTGATGAACTTACAGAGCTCTGATCGGACTTATTCCAGCTCTTGTGTTTATTAGATTAACCAGAGTCCAAATAAGCACTTTTTTTTTTTAACTATTTTAAGGTCCTCCCAACAATACTCAAAATGATTTAAAAATTTAATGAGACTATGGTACTAGTTTTCAGAATCCAACACCACAACGATGTTAATATTTAAGTTGTGATTCTAGTTTCTGAAGATCAGCACCAAAGTAAAATTTATTTTATTATTTTTATTAATAAAATAAGCTTTATTAATTTTATTTTATTATTTTTTATAATTAATTATTAAAAATAGAAGATATTTAAAAATAGGAAAAGTATTTTGGATGCTTTATTAATTTTCTTTTATATATTTTTTAACTGTTTTATTAAAATTTTAAAATAAAAAATAAAAATAAAAATAAATAAATCTAGAGCGCTAATTAAAGTTTAAATTAATTATAGTGGAAAGAGGAGAGGAGAAAATTAGGGGGAAAGATAACAGATTAAATGTTACGTGTAAATAAGAGAATAAAAAGAAGATAAATATTCATTAATTTTCAGAGTAAAATTGGAATCAAAGTAAAATTGGAATCAAACTTGGGTGCGCAGCTTTTGGGTAAAATCAAACTTACAATGTTCCCTTCCAGAATTTGCCATTGTAAAAAGTAGTGGGGGAAAGAGATAAATTATTAAAAAAAAATAAATATGAAGCTGCCACATTAATAATCTTCTAAGTCAATCTTATGCATCTGTAAAAAAAAATTAAATATACAAATCTAGTGATATCAATAATTCTCCTAAAACTAATCTCATAGATATAGAGGAAGATAAATATAAATATATAATTAAAAGTATATGATAAAGATGTTAACTTCAGACTATGACACCCCGAAGATTAAACCTTGGACCTCTCTACCACAAAAATCATACACCCCCAATTATACTATGTCTTGGGGACATGATAAATGATATTAAAAAAATGTTGAATCACTATATCAATGACCTTGTTAGAATCGGTCTTATCGATATGGAGAAAGATAAATATAAGTACATAAGTTGAAAGCGATGATAAATGATATTAAAAATTATACATGATGTATACCCTGAATTAGATTAAATAAAAATTTCTACATTTTTTCTTTATAGATTAAACCAAATCGAATTAATATCTAAGATAAACTAGAATTAAATAAATTAACGTTTATCGTTTTAATCAATTTGATTTTTGGATAAATGGAACTTTTGTGTACATTAATTTAAATTTTTATTAATCTTTTTAAGAGACAAATCATCGTATTGGAAAGATATACAGTGGATGCAATTTTATTTGGAAAATAAAAATCTAAAGGAACTCTAACTAAATTTTGGATAATATTAATGGAAATGAATGGACATTAGTTGGGTGATATTAAAGTTGATATTTAGAGTAGGAGGAGGTGCGAATTTAGGGTTTGAATTGTATTAATCCAAATGATTCTAACGTGAACGCTACAACTCGTAACGGATCGATCAAGGTATAGCGTGTCCATATTGATTAGTCAATGTTTATCGCCATTCTGTTTTGCATGTTTGAGCAGACTTGACTCCGCCAAAGTTGTGCCACAGGCCTTGACTTGTTGCTAAAGAATGATTTAGGATGGTAAAAGACGAATACGTTCATCCTTAGTGTTCTCGTCAATTCATCCGAGAGTCAATACGGAGGAGGTAAATCATGGACGACTACTAGCCTTTGGAATAGTCACTATCACATAAGAGAGGTATTTACCTCGACTTTGTAGAAATTTAAACCCCAGACCTCATACCACTAGACCGTCCCGAGAGGACTTACTCAAGAAAGATTGATGCTTTTGTATAAAGAGGCTTGGATTTTGAACATGAAAAAGAAAAAAAGGACACAAAGAAAGTGCGAGCAAAAGAGAAGAGAGGTTCTTCCATCTTGAATCTCTTCATTTCTTCTCTTTCTTTCTTTCTATCGTGCAATTTTTTACTCGGTAGATACTGCTGGTCCTGTTAAGGCAAGCTAAAATGGGGCGAATAGCCTGTAACTTTAATTAAAACCAATATTTTGATTTCTTTCGTAGAAAAGATAACACACATTAGTTAGTCAAAATAATAACATAAAAAGAATGTAAGAGACTCAAGATTTACTTTGTTTACAATCGGGGAGGTTGCTAGTCTAAGATAATGAAGACTCCACTCAAAATATCCTTTTTGACGAAGGCGGAGTAGCCTCTTACAAGTGCTGAAAGCATAGAAACTAAAAAAAAAGTTTGTAATCTAAATACAGAGTGTATTGTTCGAACTAAAAGGACCAGAGCTCAATTTATAGCCCACTGATCGAAAGTAGCTATTTGCTGACGTGGCAGATTTCGGATGCTTGGACCTAGTCTGAGTGCCTCCATAGGTCGCCTTGATCCACTTCGCAACAACTTCGTGATAAGTTCCTTATCGATACTCGGGTGCCTGGACCCGATCCGGGCACTTGGAGGCTGCTAATGTGGGCTCCAAATTTGATTCTCGTTGCAACTGCTCGACGAAGCACTTATCCTTGGCCCAAGCTTGTCCAATGCCTAGACCTGGTCCGGGCGCCTGGAGTCCAGGCGCTTTGACAAGTCAACTTTATATTGACTTGTCCGACTACTTCTCTGGTTGCTTGGGTGATTCTCCGGGCATCTAGAGTTGAGCTCACCCCGAATCTAACTCTGATCTTCTCCTTGAGAAAACTTCCTTCTCGGCTTCTTATCCCTCGGAAGCGTCGTCCATATCCTTCTCGTCTGTCGGTATACTCTTCCGTAACTTCTTGTCCTTTGGATGCACCGAGCCAGTCAACTTACTTCCCATGCCATCCTTTTCATCCGCTGCATCTTCCGCTCAACTTCTTATATTACTAAGTCCCTACACACTAAGACACAAGGTATCAAATACGTAAAACTTAACTTAACTCGGTTGATTACATTAAAATCAATCCGGGATACTTATAGATACTCATGATAGCGTTCAAGTACATGTTTACTTCACCAAGATAACCTATGTTAGGTTGTGATCGTAGTTTTATCGTTTTATCATGAGAAATAGATGAACAATATAATGTGACCTCATAGAATCGTCGGACAGGCTTGGAGCTGAGGTGAGCCCTAAGAGGCATTCGTCTCAGACCCACTTCCTAGAGGGGCCTAAAAATTTATAATTTATTATGCCATTTAATATTAAAATTTTAATTTGAACAAAATAGAGTTCACGAAGAAACATTGAGATATAATGGCAAGTCAAACTTTGATGGAGATGATTTGTATATGAAGTTATTAATTTTGAACCAGTCTTTACCAATGGAAGCAAAAAGAGCGGTAAATGTTTTGAATTATTTGAAAAAAATGGATGACTAAATACTCATGTTGCCTACATAATTTTATTGATCATACTAGTTACAGTAACATCTATAGAAAGGAGCTTTCCAAATTGAAGTTGATTAAAATATATCTTTGATCAACCATGTCATAAGAAAAATTAAATGGATTGGCGATGTTACATATTAAAAAGGAAATAGTTAAACATCTTGATTATACAAGCTTAATTAATATTTTTGCAACTAAAACAATAAGATGTGTTGCATTCAAATGATTATGGGTAATATTTAGCTTTTTATTATATTATATTTTGAAATATTAATTGTCATTTAACTCCATATTTTACTTTACATGTTACAATCTATCTAAAAAATAGCAGCAATATGCATTGTACTTTTATAACTAAAATGAAAGCAAGACTTATTGTATTAAATGATTGTTGATAATATTTAACTTTTTTATTATATTCAAAATATTATATTATTTAACTCTTTATTTTACTATACATTTTATAGGTTCACTAAAATATTTTGATCGCACATTGAAAGGAGGATTATATTTTAAAATGTGGATGATTTTTTAAGTTAAAATAGCTATAAGACGTTGTAAGGGGCCATTTTTATTGAAGCTCTAGTCAGACCATCAAAATCTCAAGTACGACACTACCGTCAGAGGGGACAAATTTATTTAAGGAGACTGCACCAAAATGCTTGGCGTCTTAATTTAAACTCGGGCGACACAACTCATGAAAGCCACTCAAACTCGAGCAGTCAGTAGTACTCAGACTCCGGGTTAATTCCCGAGCACTTTGCGTTCATCCCGGGTACTCAACTTCACTGACTCCACACTCGACAACCTACTCGGCAGCTTGGCACTAACTCAGTAACCAGCTCGACAACTCAACCAACTCTGCATCGGATTCCCACTTGGGCTCGAGACTCTCCAAGACTTCCCAGTTGGATTTAGGCATCCATCCCAAGCACTTGGTTTAATCGACTCTACACTCGGCGACCTACTTAATAGCTCGACACCATCTCAATGACCTACTTGGCAACTCAGCTGACTCGGGATTGGATTCTAACTCGGACTCGGGAAAGAAGCTCTCGGGTCACTCTAACTTGGCAATGACATTCAATCCCATGCACTCAACTTCGCTTGGTGACTTCCCACTCATACTTGGGAAGTCAACTTGGTGATTGGTCAATATTCCCGCCCGCCTAAAGATTGGTCATTAAGCTTCCCACTAAGTCTCGAGAAGCGTTTGGTAGGCAATCAGTGACGTCCCTCCTAGGCTCGAACAACCTCAGTACTAGGCCTAATCAACCCAAGCTGAAAACTTGAGATTATCCACTCAAGCTATTTCAACAAATAAATCTGAGTTATGTTAATTTATATATTCAATTCAGACCACCCTCCTTGTATCTCCGACAACTCGATTGTGAAATAATAATACTTCCAACAATCTTAAAACAAATTTATTTTATTGAGATGGCCGCAAAAGATGTTGAGATGCAACAAGCTCACCATGTGCAAGGCCCCTTTGCCACGGTTTGAAATGCTCCCATCAACCATATGAAACAGTCAGAGAAGGTCATCGGGTTGAACTTTAATTGGTGGCAGCAAAAGATGTGACGTTCCTCTACTTAACTACGTTGAACCTAGGATGATTCTTGATAGAGGAACCTCCCAAGCATGTTGAGGGTGCAAGTAATGCACAAACCATCAATGTAATGAAAGCATGGAACCATTTAGAGTTCCTATGTTAAAATTATATTCTTAACTATCCTGCCGATTCAATGTACGCTATGTATAGTATGAAATAATGATGGAGTGTGGTTGTCCCTTGACAAAAAAGACAAGTCGAAGGATATTAGGGTCAAGAAATTCATTGTCGGACTATTCCTAGACTACAAAATAGTTGACTATTTCAGTCAAGTCTAAAAGCTTTAGATAATCCTGCAAGAGATTCATTTGTAAGGAATGACACTAAGTGAAACCTTCTAGGTGGCAGAGATCATTGAGAAGTTGTCTCCTGATTGGAAGGACTTCAAGAGATATATAAACCATAAGCGGAAGGAGAAGAATGTGGAAGAACTCGTTATTATGCTTTAAATTGAGAAAGACAATAAGAGTTCATAGAGGAGGTTGTACTCTTAGGATACTGTGAAAGCTAACGTAGTCGAGCACGATCCAAGCTTGAAATGGAAGAATCCCAAATCTTCCAATTTGAGATCCAGAGGAGGCGTAAGCAAGAAGAAATTCTCTAGGAAGTGTTACAACTATGACCAAATTAGAAATAAGTCTTCGGAGTGGACCTAGTAGGTCCAAACCCGTGGCAATGGTGGATTGATACCGGTGTCACCAAATATGTGTACTGCAATAAGGAGTTGCTCTACTACTTTGAAGAAGTTAAAGATGGGGACAAGTTGTTCATGGGGAATTCAGTAGCCTCGAACATAAAGAGTCAAGTGAAAATAATGCTGAAGATGACCTCAGGTAAGGAACTCATAGTAAAGAAGGTGTTATATGTTCCAGAGATTTGAAAGAATCTAGTTATGGATCTCTTCTCAACAAGCATGATTTTCAGATTGTTAATGAGTCGGATAAAGTTGTGTTGTCCAAATATGGAATGTTCATAGGAAAGATCTATGTAAATGATGGATTGTTTAAGCTTAATATAATGGCCATTTATCCTAAGATAAATAAAAATGAAAACTCTTCTGTGTATATGCTTAAGTCTTCTAGTTTGTGACATGACAGACTAAGACATGTTAACTATGATATTTTATGTAAATTAATTAACATACAAAGTATACCTACATTCCACCCTGACTTGAAATACAAGTGTGATATTTATTTTGAAGCAAAAATGACAAGGTCATCATTTCAACACATTGAAAGGAGCAATGAAGCTCTAGACCTAATCTGCACCAACATGTGCAACCTAAAAAGTGTACTGACACATGGTGGAAATAAGTACTTTATTACTTTTATAGATGATAACACAAAATATTGATATATGTATCTTTCAAAAGTAAGGATGAAGCTATATAGAAATTTATTCTTTATAAAATTAAAATTGAAAACTAACTTAATAACAAAATTAATGTCATTCGAAGTGATCGAGGTGGTGAATATCTATCACTATTCTCTAAGTTGTGTGCTAACCATGAGATCAAACATGAAACAATAACTCCCTATTCTCCTTAACAAAATGGTGTTGTTGAACATATGAATCTCACTCTCAAGGAGATGACGAATGCTCTTCTATTGAGCTCTGGAGTACCAGAGAACTTGTGGGGGAAGTTATGTTAACAACTAATTACCTTTTAAATAAGTTGTCTCAAAAGAAAATAGATAAAAGCTCTTATAAGTTATAGATGGGAAGACAACCATCTTACAAATACTTGTGAGTGTGGGGTGTCTTGCAAAGGTTTTGGTGCTTAATTAGAAAAACATTAAAATAAGACCAAAGACTATTGATTACGTATTTCTTGGATATACACGTAATAATAATGCCAACAGATTCATTATGTATACATATCAAATATCGGAGATATATAAGAACTCAATTATTGAATCAAGAAATGCCTCATTTTCATGCATGTGCTTCTTTATAAGATCTGAGAGGAAGGAAATTCCTCAAAATAGGCATGTGAACCACGAGATGAAGAAGAAGCTGATGAACTAGTTGAGATTGAACTTAGACAAAGTAACATAGCTCCGGTAGAAATATTCTTTGGAATGGATTTTATTACTTTCATTTTGGAAAGTGATCGCAAGAGTTAATCAAAAGTAGTAGTAAGCTATTTTGAGGGACCTCAATGGAAAGAGACAATTACATATGAAATTAACTTTGTCTTGCAAAACCATACAAGGGAGCTTATGGATCTTTCTCTAGGTAGTAAATCACTTGGTTGTAAGTCAATTTTTAAGAAGAAAATCAAATCAAATGACATGATTATAAGTACAAGGCTAGATTAACAATTAAATATTACTAACAATGTGAATGCTTTGATTACTTTGATACATATTTTTCGGCATCGAGAGTAACTTCCATAAGAATGTTATTAGTTATTGTCATTTTATGAAATTTGGAAATACATCAAATGGATGCAAAGACCGCTTTTCTAAATGTGGATTTAGAAAAGAAAATATACATGGAGCAACCTAAAGAGTTTTTTGCTGCGAGATAGAAAAATAAGATGTATAGATTGGTAAAGTTATTATACGACTTGAAGTTACATGAAAAGTTTGATAATGTCATGAAAGAATGAGGATTTAAAATTAACAAAGGTGACAAGTGTGTCTATGTGAAAGACACCGAGGTCGATTAGGAGACTGGAGGGCCTCAGGTTGACAAAAGAACGTGGACGATGCTATCTACTGGATAGACGTTGCAGCTATGTTAAGATCCTTCAAGCAACCGGGGAGCCTCAAGTCGACTAGAGGATGCCATGTCAGCAACAAAAGAGGGCACTATAAAGGACCTCGAGACAGAGCTTTAAAAGAAATTAAAAACATTCATCTATATCACTGTGCATGTCTATCTTTGCTTTCATTAACTAACTACTGAACAAGTTTTGTTTGTTTACATTGCTTTGGTGCTTTTGATTAAATCTATATCAAGTTCATATTTCAATGATTTTTGCTGTGTTACATTGTTATTAGTTATTCCGAAAATATTAACTCGTAAAATCTATAATGTTATTCACCCTCCCACTGAGGTTGAGTTCGATCTTAAACACTATTTCAAGATTCCCACAAACACATTAGAAATATAGGTCAAAAATAAACCTTTTGTTTAATATATAAAAATAATTTTGTCTTAATCACTTATAATCTTAACTGATGAGAAGCAAAAAAATAAGGAAAATATTCTTCCAAAAGCCTAGATTTGACAATTACGGTTCACATTTACTATTCATAATTACTGTTCACAAACCCTACAATTTCTAAAAAAAATGTAACTTCGACACAAAACATGTAAAAATCACATAGCTTTGACAGGAAGCATGTACAAATATGCTATCAGTGCTATAAGATCTTCGAACTACCATGAATGACTTCTAGTTCTAAAGACTTTTTAGACTTTCAAAAATTAGATTATTTAGATCTAGCCCTTCAAGTCTCTGTTATAAAAATTATTACTCTAGAACAACATAAACACAGTTATTGTTTTAGATCTAGAACTTATAATCATTGTCTTCATACTAATAGTGCACACTTAAATACAATCATAGACCTACTACTCAGTATAGGAACCAACTTAGAGTCTCAAAAAAGCCAAATTAAAATCTTATTGGAAAAAATAGCAATAACTTTAAATCAATAAACATAAATACTAAGTGATTTAAAAATAAATATTGATTTCTTAAAAGATGCTCAAGACTCATTGAATAGAAGATTTAGCCAACTAAATTTACTTAGTATTCCTATTAAGAAATAAATCTTAAGCCTTTCAAAACTGATCATAGAAAATAAACCTAAAAATTGGGAACTTCAATCCAAACCTTTTGAGCTTCACTCTAAAACTGTTTTACTTCAAATTAAAGAACTAATTGAAATACATAAAACTCAAATAGCAGGCGAATTGAGAAATCTACATACTACACTGGAGAAGATCAAATATAAATGAACAAACTAAACTTTCAAAATACATATTACGAAGAAGTCTTGGAAATTTCTAAACACTTTTCAAAAATCCAAGAGAATAGCTATTGTAAGCTTGAGGTTATTAGACAAGGAGACGACGTGTTAATTCAACAAAATAATAGTATACTAACCCTTCTAGCATCCTACACCACTGACTCACTTTACTAGAAAATAAACTACTTTAAGCTGAAACACAATTCAGAAAACCACTAAAGCTACTGAGTGGAGAGAAAATATAGAAACTTTAACAAAAGACTTAAGCAAACTATCTACAAAAAATATTATCCCTAGAAGACAACTCAAAACTTATTCATTCTTAACTTATACCACTCAACACAATGAATCTAACATGAACACAAACTGAATCATTCACAGACCCCTCATAAACAGTAAGAAGATAAATGAAGTCAAATACGACTTCTTGGTTTGATAATATCATTACTAGACAATGTAGTCTTTTCACTTATCTATTGGAAGATCTGATTGATGTAGAAAGAAACTTAACAATTTTCTCAAATAAATAGCTTAATTCCCTAAATCCTAGGAGATTATACAATCAAGGAATATTATCCTTTCTGCATCATTCTTGTAGAATTGAAAGTATTAGAAGGGGGGTGAATAGCGCTCGTGACATTTTCACTTTTTAAAACTAAGGATGAGTGCAAAGTACACAGCAGAAAGATAGAGAATGAAAGAACAAACACACAAAGATAAGGTCAGTTACTTGGTTCAGAGCCTTTGGTGACTTCTACTCCAAGACCCACAACCCTCGGGACTGTATTGATGGGCAATCCACTAAAGACCTCTTCTGAAATTGCCGGAAGAGTGAATCGAGTATAGGAACACAAAATAAAGACAGTGTAACAGACTACACTACCTTAGCAATAAATTAAATATCTTTAAGTAAATTGTTACCGATCACTAAGTATGTCAATGTGGGATGCTCGTGTATTGGTGTCGATTTGCCAGTAGCAGTTGGATATCGCGGAGCAGTAGCACAGTAGTAGAGCGTAGTTAAAGCAGTAGAAGAGTTATAGTAGCTCATATTGAAGTTTTATTATGAATTCTGGGTGAATAGTGCTTTAAAGGAGTGTTGAAGTGGCCTCCAGCCTTGTTCGAGGTGCCTCCAGCTTAAGAGTTATCCCCTCAGCTTTGAATTTGATAAATCCCACAAACTGTAGTTTCTATCCACTAGAGGGTGCCTTCCAGGCGCTTTGAGGCACCTCCAATGCACTCTAGGGCACCTTCCATGCACTTCAAGGTACCTCCCCATAGCGAAAACCTTATCCTCAAAGTTTATCTGCGTAAGGGCACCTCTGCCCTATCCAGGGCACCTTCACACTGCTCTGAAGCACCTCCGAGTAGCTCTAAGGTGCCTCGAGCACTGTTCACCTGAGGCTAACTTATGTATTTCAGCTCTTGCAAAACATGTTAGTCCAAATACCATATATACCCTATAAAATAGAGTTAGAACAATATAAAATAATATTTACTAATTAATTTGATAGTCTCGGGACTGTCTGGTTTTGACTTTCAGATTTCTTGTGAAATCCTAGGTCAAACTGACGCCTACTGTTCCCTCTACGGGGAACGCGTCCTCGCCTACTCCTCTCATGAGAGTTTACCTGATGCCAAACTAGTCCTCTAGACCTTTTGGACTTTTGTTTAACATCTGAGACTTCAAGACTTTCTATTGGACGCCTGATCCCCGACCCATCTAGTCTTCCGCCTAGTGTCCGCGACCTCCAGGACTTTCACCTACTATCCTCGACCAGTAAGATTTTTCACCTGATGTCCTCGACCTGCTAAGACTTCCATCCAGTCCCTCGGACCAGGACTTCCTTGCCTAGCCACAACTAAGTCTTTCCACCTGCCAAGTATTCACTAGGACTTTTACCTTTCCTAAACTCAATTAGAACTCTCTTGCACACTTAGTCAGACATATTAGAATCATAATAACCCTTAACTTTAAATCCTTTGTCATTATCAAAACTTGGGTTTGATCATTTGGTGCTTCCTGCACCAATAACTTTATCGATATCATAAACCCAACCTCTTCATCTTCCAAACAAAGGAGAAGAAATGCCGAATCTTATGACTGAAGAACCAGCAAAAGCACTTTTACAATGAAGACATAATTATATATATCTAGGATTAATTGTATTTGGCCTTAGAGGCTAAACAAGAAAGAGCATAGGAGCCAAGGTCATCCTAGTACTATACGACACTAGATTTTTAGATGTTAAAAAAGTAATCATAGGACTTATTGAAGTAGACATGAACAACAATTTAGGTATCATCTATTTTTGCCCAAATTTCAATATGACCATTCCAGATTTTATTAAACACATTAAAATCTTAGCCCAAGCCAAAGGCAACGGAAACATCCAAAGACATAATGTCCAAATTGATATCATTTTCTTGGGAAAAACCATGACTCAAAATAATAATAGTTTTAAGATACAAATTAACAACATCATTAAAGCTCTTACAACAAAAGGAATCTATTTCCTAAAACTAAGAGACTTCTTGTTTAAAATCCTAGTAGGACTAGACTAGAATATTAGTCTTGTAAATCAAACACAAACTCTTCAACCTACAGATTCAATTATTTATAAAGATAGGCATGACACCTTGACTGTTAGATTTAATGACTATAAACCATCAACTTTACAAAATGAAGAAAATAAAAATTTCAATATAATGTATATAGAAGAAATAGAAGATGAAACTTTCCTAAAAATTGAACAAAAGTAGACAAATGTTACAATAACTAGGAAAGAAACACCTACAATTAATTAACCAACTCTTATGTTCAAATAATGATATGAATTGCATGTTTCAACAAGAGCCACAATAAGTTTTTTTTGATGATGTAGATTAATTCTTATATATGCCAGCAGAGATGACAACTTATCTAACCCCAAAAGAAGTAATTGAACTTGAGAAATTTGAGAAGAAACAACAAAAACTTGACTATGACTATGAATTATACTTTCATGAAGAAAGAAATATAATTGCTAGAAAACAACCTAACAAATTAAACCTCATGAACCCAACAGAATCAACTACTACATATGCCATGTCTAGACCACCAATAATCCAATATCCAGAAAGTTCTATGAGAACTATACATTATGGACATGACCATACACCAAGAATAGAAATAAATCTATATACAAATAATAATACCTTCGAACTATAGGGAAAAGAAAGCCACCGAAAATTACTTATTTCGAGAAAAATTTAGTACCTCTAAATATAGCTGAGTGCGACGGCCCCAAATGTATTATACGTATTTAGAATAGTGGATTATCTCTGTTAGAAGAGATTACCAAATCAGACATGAACTTGACATAGAAATGGGTGAAGCCATGATGCATAAAAGGGAAAATTACTTAGGCGATGTAGCTAGAGATTCATGGGAATCCTACAATAGCAACAATAACAACACCAACCAAGCCTTTTCCCACTAGATGTGGTCGGCTGTATGAATCCTTTTACGCCATTGAGTTCTATCTCCTACTATATCACCATCTATATTTAAATAAATTTTCATCTTATTTTATTGTTGCTAACCAAGTCTTTTTTTATCTTCCTCTTTCTCATTTGATATGCATGTTTATCATAGTTTCACATCACCTAATTGGAGCATTTATTGGTCATCTATGTACATGTCTCTCAAAGTTTTTCCTCAATAGATGCAACTCTGACTTTCTCTCTTACTCTCATTTCTTATTTTGTCCATCCTCGTATGTCCACACATCCACCTTAACATCCTCATCTCTGCAACTCTCATCTTCTGCTCATGTGCTCGAGTCATAGCCCAACATTCAGCTCCATATAACATAGCAGGTCTAACTGTGGTTTTATAGAACTTATCTTTAAATTTAAGAGGTACTTTACGATCACATAAAACACTCGACGCTCCCCTTCATTTCAATCATCCTTCTTGTATTCTATGTAAGACATTTCTCTAAATCCCTCCATCGTTTTGCAAAAATGATCCTAAATATTAAATCTCTCGGTTCTGGGCAACTCGTCCTCTCCTAACTTAACAATTGTCTCATTACTTCTGATATTGCTAAACTTAAATTCTATATATTATGTCTTTAATCTACTAAGCTTAAAACCTATCTCTTTTAGTGTTTCCCACCAAGATTCTAGTTTAGCATTTACTCCTTCACATGTTTCATCAACTAAAAGAATATCATCTACAAACAACATGCACCACAGTATTGTCTTGAATGTGCGTAGTGAGTTCGTCCATAATTAGTGTAAAAAGATAGGGACTTACAGATGATCCTTGATGTAACCCTATCTTTATTGGAAATGCTTCAGTTACTCCGCCTGAAGTCTTTACTCTGGTGGTTACATCCTTGTACATATCCTTAATTAGTTCAATATATGTTACGCTAACACCTCTCTTTTCTGGAATTCTCCATATAATTTCTCTTGGGACTCCATCATAAGCTTTTTCTACATCAATAAATACTATGTGTAGATCTTATTTTTGCTCCTGATATTTTTTAATTAGTTGTCTAAGAAGATGTATAGCTTCTATTGTCAACCTTTCAGGTATGAATCCAAATTAATTTTCAGTCACTATGGTCTCCTTCCTTAATCTAAAAGTTTCATAGTATAACTCATTAATTTAATACCCCTATTCATAGGAAGCCTACAAGATAAAATTTCCAAAAGAAATAGTCCATATAGCAACCCAGGGAAATAACATCTTAAACTTTTGTTATATCATCCATAGACTTTTAACAGCCAGAGATGTTAATATAGGATTAGATATAAAACAAAGAGAAGCAATGAGAGACTTAGAACAACTTTAACTATTCGATTGGAACTGGATCAAACCTTTCTATAATGATTTCCAAGCACTTACTACTGTCTCAAAAAATTATTGTAATCCTGAATTAGGAGAAAAACTTTTCAGCAAATTATTAGGAGATTTAGGCAAAGAAATTCACAAAGCTTAGACAAACTTGAAAGTAGCACCCTAATATGATAACATAGGAATTCAAATCTAACATATCATTTCTATATTTAAGGAAAAATATACTTATATACAAATACAAAAACAACTTAAAAATTAACAATATGACTTCTGTAGTCAAATATATACTACGCAATAATATAGATTAAACCAATATAGGCACAAACAGAGAAGAAGGTCGACTAGGCCAGTTAGGCCAGCCATTCAGCCTAAACCCAAAATAATGCCTAGAAAGCCCTACTATTTTTAAGGAAAAGTAAGGAAAAGAAGTCTTATTCAAAGAAAATATATGTCAATACTATAACTTGTTTTGCTTGTAATTAATAAACTATGACATTTATCTTCTACATGTCCGAACAGAAAAAAGTTATATACAAGAGAGGCTAAATTATACTTTTGTACTAATCTAGACTTAATAGAAATACAAGAAGATGTGTCTAATACCTCTATTATTTCTATAGAGGATACAGAATAAATAACTAATTCTTCTAATTATAGACTCATCAACTCATTCCTAAACACCTCATATACCTTGGCTGAAAAATATAGAATCTCTAGTGAGAGATTCTAGCTAGAAATTGAGGACTTAACAAAACAATGGGAGGATTTAAACATAAATAACATGAACCTTATGTTTACATAGTCAATATCACAAACTACTTTACTAAAACTTGACTTACCAGAATGTTTCCATGAATGGACCCTAAAAATAGGAATAGATAATGTTCCTTATTTCTTATGCAAGTTTTACTTAGCCATAGACAAAAGAGGAACCTATAAGCTCTGTAGGAGACAAGTTTGTAACATATGCTTTAAACAAACATTTAACATCCTTATACCTACTACTCAACAAGTACGAGGGAGTACAAAAAATGTGCTTCTTGAAACAAGAGTCTCAGTTTTAGAAACTTGACTCAATCTACTAGAAGTCGAGCTAGCTAATCTCAAGCAATCCTCTACCCCTATAATTGACAATCGAGACAAAATAATTGCGATAAATGAACCAACGACAGATATTGAAATTAGTTTCATAAAAACTCCCAATATCTATAATATAGGATGAACTATTGATATCAAAGTTCGTTGTCTAGTCAATATACACGGACATGAATTTACACTACATGTCTTTCTTGATAGTGGATCCACTAATTCAACAATTGATGAAACTACTCTACTCTTAATCATACCTCTGAAACTCATTAAAATAGCCAATAACCCCCTTGTTAGTACCTAGCTTGATGGTCAACAATTATCCTATCATAAGTTTGTCACCAATACTTATATAAGGTTTTATATGAATTGTGATAAATTTGGCTCCCCTCTCACTCTGCCCAAAATTTGGATTAGACCCCTTCCACAACCTAATCTCCACTTAATTTTGGGACTTAGTTTTCTCACTGCTCAGGATCGAAGACTGTTCCATACAAAAGACTATGCTATTTTTCTCTCTACACCTATTTTCTCTCCAATTATTTCTTACTACCCTTCTACAATCCGAAAGCGTGGTGATACCCTTACAACACAAAGGCAAGCAAATATTCCCACCATCACTAATAAAGATACCTTAAACATTCACCTCTATTACTAATAATGGCACACACCAGTGTATAGATAAGACTTCTTGCAAAGGTTCTTGTTTAATAACATAGGAATTATCATGTGCATTAGCATTCCATGAATTACAAGAAAACTAACAATGCTTGGTTGTACAAGCCTTTATAAAAAGGAAACTTTTATAGAAGATCCTAGTAGCTCAGACTTAGACCTTCAAGGATAGTTTTTAACTACAAAAGACTTAATGATAATTATCAAGAAGATAGATAAAAGATACCTGATAATGATCAACTTCTAAACAAAATACAAAACAGGAATGGTAATCAAAATTTGATATAAAATTGAAATTTTAGTAAGTTAAGATGCATCCTAACTCTATAGAATAGGTGGCCTTCTCTGTTAGGGTCGATTTGTAGCTAGAGAGGGAGGTGAATATCTTGTCGCGCTCATTGTCTTTCTTCTTGATGATGATATGTAGCGGAATTACCCATGAAGCACACTTACAACACTAACACGAAGGATTTACTTGGTATCCACCTCAAGAAGAGGTAACTAATCCAAGGATCCACACACGACATACTCTCCACTATGGAAAACACTCCTCAGTAACTACGGAGGTGGAGAAACCTCGTACAAACTCACACAAGCATACAATTCAAAACAAAAAGTAAATACAAGATAATACAAATGAAAAACCTTCTTTCTTGAAATCTTGTAGCTTATAGATGCCTCTTGAACCTTGGAAGTGTAGCAACACTTGTCCCCAAGAGCCTCCAAGAACTGGTGGAGAAAGTCGTGTGAGTTGGAGAGGAAAAGGTTATAGAATTTGAACTCATCGTCGCCTTTATATCTGCACTTCTAGGGCTCCCAATCGATTAGGCCTCCTCCCAATCGATTGCCACGTCAGATCCAAAACATGCATCCTGCACAATGGTCGTATTCTAATCGATTGGGGAGGCTTGAATCAATCGGTCGATCGATTATAGCGTGCTCTGCTGGACAAGATATGAATCGATCAACTAATCGATTCATGCTTCCTCACGTCTGTGTGAGAAAGCCAACCCCCAATCGATTAGCTGATCGATTGGGAACTATTCTGTGCTCACGATTCAGGCACCCAATCGATCAGTTGATCGATTGGGTTGCTGTTTGTCGTAGCATTATGCCAATCGATCAGCTAATCGATTAGGCTTGGTCCAATTTGATCACTTGATCAAATTGACCAACCCTAGCTCGCCTGAGTCAAGTCTAGGGCTCCCAAACCTAATATTCGGTCAATCTTGACCTATTGGGACTCCTCGTGCATATCATCTGATCAACCTTGATCTGCTGGGACTTCTTCACCAAGTGTCCAGTCAATCCTTTAACCCACTTGGACTTTTCTTCTTGTGCCAAGTGTCTGATCAACCTTGACCCACTTGGACTTACTATCTTATGCTAAGTGTTCGGTCCTCCATGACCCACTTGGACCTCTTTCCACTAGATGTCCGGTCACCATTGCCCCATTTGAATTTCCTTGTGCCAAGTATCTGGTCACTCCTTTAACCTACTTGGACTTCCTAACACCAGGTGCCCGGTCAACCATGCCCCACCTGGATTTCCACGTGCCTGGATTCACTCACCAAGGCTTTCACCTAGCTTCACTCACTAGGATTTTCACCTGCCTTCACTCACTAAGACTTTCCCGTTGCCTGGCTAGCTTCACTCACCGGGACTTTCAAACTGCCTGGCTTCACTCACCAGAACTTTCCAACTGATTGGCTGCACTCACTAGGACTTGTCTTTGCCTAACTTCTAGTTATGACTTTCCTAGTCAAGTATCCGATCAATCTTGACCTACTTGACTCTTCTTCACATAAAACTGATCAAACTTTGACCAGAGGGGAATTACACCAACAATCTTCCCAATCAGATGATTGCTCCTGCAATCTCCACATATTATCAGACATCGAAACCCAAATATCAAGACTCAAGCTTGAGCCAACTCAAGCTTAGTCAACCTGACCCAAAGGATATTGTACCAACAATCTTCCCCTTTTGATGTTTGACAATACCTTTAATTTAGGCTAATCCTATAACCTCAACTTCTTCTTCATGCCAAAGCATGAGTGAGGGTTTCCTTCATTCTCTCCCTTTCCTAGAGGGAAAACTCCCCCTTTGGGTAATGAAGGCCTAACTTAAACCCTACATTCTCCCCCTATTGGTATACATCAAAAACTCTCCTCCTGAAGAGTTACTCAACGTTGTTTACAGCCTCATATGTTGTTGACAACACCACAATGAAGGTCTCATACCCTTCATTGTATCCAATGCTCACCCTTGAGCACTAACACTAACGAACGTTAACCATTTTCCATGGGGTTTAAAAAATTAATTTTCATGTCCTTAAAGAGTGACTCCCCCTAAAGATATGCTCCAAACTTCTGTCATTACACCAATAATGACTTGAATTCCCTAAATCTTTAGGAAATCCAAAACATGAATTTTTGAGGTGCAAGTATCAATATTTGAATGCAAACCTCAACTCCAATTTAGTCTATCTTTAACTAAACCATTCTTGTTTCAACAAGAATATTACCCTTAAATGTATATAAATATATTTCAAGGGTTTATGAATGGTTAATGGAATGGAAAATGGTTTAAAGTGTTGAAATCAGGCTTTCCCAGGAAAAATCAGCCTTCCCAATCGATTGGGGTTGGAGCTCAATTGATTGACTCCATTTCAATCGATCGCCTGATCAATTCCACGAGCTTCTGTTCACGGAGAAAATGCTTGAATCGATCTACTGATTGATCCAAGCAAGAATGAATCAATCGGATGATCGATTCAGTGAGCTTCTACTCACGGGAAACCCATCTCAATCGATCGCCTGATCGATTGAGACACTCCAATCGATCGGGTGATCAATTAAAGGTCTGATTTCCTGAAAGTGAATTCCAGCTGAAATTTAGAAATATCCTAAAAATTCTACAAAATTTTAGAAATCATGAAACTTCTTATAGACATTATTTAGGGTATATACTATCGAGGAAAAATAATTTTCTAAGAAAATACTTCCTATTTTCAAAGATTGACACAAACTTGAAAACTTATAAAAACTTCAAAGTTTCTTCTAAGTTTGTGTCAAACTTTTCAATGATAATTATTATCAAAAGATAGTCTTCACCAAGGTTTTCCAAAGTATATTTAAAATGATTTTCAAAACTAATTTTCAACCATGTTCTTTGAGCTAAATGCACATGACTTGTACATTAGCTTTCTCAATGATTGAAGTATATATAACTATGTATTTTGATGAAATTAAAACTCAAATAGATGCACAAAATCAACATCTTGAGTCTTGTTCATCATCCTAACATCTCACTTATATCTAATGTGTACTAAAACACATACAAGTCACCTTATAATCTTTGTGAGATGTAGATTTTGATTTTACCCTAGACTAGGGATCATGCATATCTATCTAGGCATTTTAGGAATTATGAATATCCACCTAAGATGTCACTTGTTAGTAAATGTCATTGCCCTTAATCACAAGGAAATTAAAATAATGCATAATGAGTTATAGCATACATCAAAAAGAAATAGTTTTCAAAAGAAAATATACTATTGCAGTATTACTACATGATGTATGTATGACATGACATGGTATTTTTGTTTATTTTTTATAATAAGCATGAATGAAAAATATGATATCATGGCATATAATAGACAAACAATCATGACAATTAGCATAAATAAAATATACCTAGATAATATATCTAAGTATCCTTAATTCCTTAGCTAAATTAAAATCTAATCCTTGATTGTCCATATTTTCTCAAGAAAATGCCAAAACTCAACTTGGCATTTCTTTTACTCTTGGTTAGTTGTGCCAATTTAAATTAAATCTAATTCCTCAAACTTTGGCACATTTTACTATTTTGAAGTGTAACTAATTTATCCTTTATATTTTTAATGGTTAACAAAAATCTTGAAAATGCCTTCAAGTGTCAACTTTATTAGGGTTGGGTTAACTACCCTTCTAAATAGAGTTGATGCTCTCTAACCCATCTAGGGTGTAGAGAATATGCTCCTAGGAACCCAAAATCTATTGGTGCTCCTTGGATGCTCTAGGTATTCACTAGGGATGACTTCCCTACCTTCCTAATGACCTTCCTAGGCTTGTTAGGAGTCTTGGTCACTTTCTCTAGATCAACTCTAGGGATAACTTCCCATGTGACCTTTTTGGTGACCTTCTTTGACTTCTTAGAAGTCTTAGTCACATTAGTCTTGGCAAAAAATACTTCTAGGAATAACTTCCCTTGTATTTTTGACTTGACCCTTAGACCTATGGTTGGTTCCTTAACTGTATAGAATCCTAATGATAAGATGTCACATCCTTCTTGGTTTTAGGTTTGTACCCTAAACCTCTATGACCATTGGATGACTTTTGTGCTCCTAAACCTAGGCTATGCTCTTTTTGCCCCTTAAGGATATTTTCCATCATTTTAAAGGTATTTTCAATTTTATCAAGTCTTGACCTCAAGACTTGATTTTCTTACCTTAAATCCTTAGTTTTGGATTTTTCTTGATTTCTATGAGCATTTGTATTTTTAGGCACATAAGTAAAGTTCTTAGTGTTATTGCCTAAGTTACTATCTACCTTCCTAACCTTAGGTGTGGTAGTTTTAGCATGATGTGCTATATAATTTTCCTTGATTCTATCATGCTTTCTATTTTCATGATAAATAATATTAAAGTGATATAGACTAGACCTAGCATGCTCTTTATCATGTGTCAAAGGAATTGGTTCAACAAATGATACCTTGAGTTTCTTTTTAGAAGCTCCCATTGACTTAAACTTCCTCCTTTGACTTTGGTCAATTTCTTCCCCTTAGGACATTAACTTCGATAATGTCCTTTTTGATTGTACAAGAAATACACAATGTGTTCCTTGCTCTTCTTTGTGTTGAACCCCGTGGTTGTTTTGATATGATCAATCAAGTTGGGTTAGGTCCTGCTTGTTATCTGATCCCTGTGTATAAGTGTGCAGGAACTTAGGAGCGCAGGAAGTTGAGCAGAAGATGCAGCTAGTGAGAAGGACGACACAGGAAGGGAGTCGACGGGCTTGGTGCGTCCGAAGGACGAGAAAGCTGCGGAAGAGTACTCCGGTGGACGAGAAGAACATGCGTGGCGTTCGAGGGATGAGAAGCCGGGATGGAAGCCTGCTCGAGGAGAAGGCTGAGAATTGGGTTCGGGTGAGTCCTATTCCGATTGGCAGCAATCACCCAAGTTATTGGAGCATCGGAAGCTAAAATGAAGTCAAAAGAAGCTGGAAAGCTAGCTGGAGGCGCCTTCAACGAAGTGCTGGAGGCGCCTTCAACGAAGTGCTGGAGGTGCCTTCAACGAAGTGCTGAAGGCGCCTCCGCTGCCTACACTGTCTGAGACGCCTCAAACACCTTAGAGGTGCCTCAGACCTAGTCCGAGGTGCCTCCAAGGCCATTAAACCCAGTAAAAATGAGTGTTTGCATTCGGATAAAGTTCTATCCGGTCAAACTATTAGAGGCACCTTGAACCGCTATTGGAGGCACCTTGGACCCTCGAGATAGAGTTTCCAGGAGCTATATAAAGGCCCCTGGAGCTAGGAAATAATCATTTTAACTGAGTATCAACTTCATAGCAACTTCTGTGCTTTCTAATTGTGTAAAAGGCTTCTCCGCCTTCAGAGAATGAGACTTTTTCTAGTGCGCTTTCCAATCGCCTTGAATTAACAACCTCCTGGGTTGTAACCAAGTTAACTCGCTGAGTTCCTTTCTCTATTTGTTTTCTGTTATTTTGTTTTAATGTAATTGTTGCATTTATTTTTGAGTTGAAAGTCTTGAGGAGGGTATCTTCTAATTTGAAGGCAATTCAACCCCCCTCTTGCCGGCCCCGCTGCACCAACAATTGGTATCAGAGCCTGACAACCTCAGAAGAACTAACCATCGACTGAAGCACAAAGATCAAGACGATGGCCGACGCGAACATTCATCCCCCGAAGTTCGACGGAGACTTCTCTACGTGGAAACACAAAATGGAGGTATTTTTCAAAACAGAGTTTGATATTCTTCTTATTATGAAATATGGTTTTTTAGCACCCAAAGACAAGGAAGAATACAACTGGACGAAGAAGGAGCAAGCCAATTTCGTGGCTAATGAAAAGGAAAAATTCTACCTGCTCAGTATTCTGCCGCCCCAGGAGGTAAGTCAGATCAGAAGCTACGACTCCACCAAAGACCTCTGGGAAAAATTCCTGGAACTCCACGAAGGCACCTCAGAAGCAAAGCTAGTGAGGCGCGACATCCTTTGGACACAACTAACAAATCTCCGGATGAATACTAGCGAGAAGGTAATGCAACTCCAAGCGAGAATCAAGGATATGATAACACAACTGACAAATCTCGACAAATTGGTAACGAACCGAGATTCCATCTAGTATGAACTCAATGCCTTCCCAAGAACACCAGAGTGGGCATCCTTAGTAGATGCTTACTACATCTCTAAGGACTTTGAGGTAAGTAGTTTAGAAAGTTTATTTTCTACTTTGAACTTCACGAGTCTCGACTTGTAGAGCCTAAATAAGTAGAGAAGTCGAACCTCAACATTGCCCTACACACCGAAAAGGACGATCCCGACTCTGAAGCGTCGATCGACGAAACCGAAGCGGCTCTACTGGTAAGACGTTTTAATAAATTTCTTAAAACTAATAAATTTAAATCACAGTCGAGGAAGCATCAGTGCAATAGAAGGACAGTCCAATACTACAACTGCAATGAGGAAGGGCACATGAAGGATGACTGCCCCAAACTGAAGAAAAAGAACAAGGAGAAGCCTCAAAAATCGACGTCCTCTACACGCAAGAGTTTGAAGGCTACATGGGATGATTCTTCATCCTCCGATTTAGAAGTCGAAGCCTTCCCAAGAGTAGCACTGATGGCCAACCATCTCTTTGAAGATGACTCAGACTCAAAGATGAGCATAGATCAAGGGGGAGGAACATCAGTAGAGGAAAGCTATGATGAAGGGGGAGAATCACAAAGTAAGGTAAGTAAGGTACGTGCTCTGAACCCTAAACAGTCGTTTCAATTTATTAAAGCTCTTTCTAATGACTTAGCTGAATCAGAAAAAGAAATTACTAACTTAAATAAAATATTAGATAATATGAAATCTGGAAATGATAAATTGAAACTCCAAATTGAAAAGTTAAAATCTGATGCATGTTTAAAAACTAATATTTTTCAATAATAAAAAATCAAGATTTATGGAAAATTAAATTGGTATATAAGAAAGCATCAGTGACAACTTAGAAAAATTCTAAAATATTATGTACCCCCTAGATATTTAGCTAACCCTGTAGGAAGGAAACTTTATTGGGTTTCAAAATCTGTTTGACTGATTGTTTCTTTAAATTAAGGCTTTCAGAAGAGAAATTAAACAGATAATTTCTTTTGAGGCTTTGTCTAAGCAAGTGGTTGTTGCTCTAATAACCAAGAAGACCTAGTGCCTCGCCATGATCTAGAAGCCAAAATATTGAAATGAAGTGTTTAATTAACTTTCTGTTAAAGCATTAAAATTAAAATTTAGATAATGCTTTAAAATTTTTGCTTGGAAATTTTTCAAAAATATTTTTATACTTAGAAAATTTTCTTTCATAAAATTTTGACTTAGAAAAATTCTCAAATATTTTTTTCTTTAAAGTTAAAATTTTTTCTGAAATTAGAAATTGATATTAAATTTATACTTAGAGAAATTCTTAAAAAAATTTGGAAAATTTTTTTAAAGACTTAGAAATTTGTTTCAAAAGTATTAGTAATTTTTTTAAAATTCTTAGAAAATCTTTTCAAAATTTTTTTAAACATGTTTTATACCCCGTTTTTGCTGTGATAAAAGAGGGAGAGATAGACACATGTTAAGAGGGAGTTAGGGATATTTTCAAATTAAATTATATTTGAATTGTTATAAAATGATATTCTTTTCATCAATTGGTATCAGATAGAACTAAATTTTATGTTGCAATTTATTCTAATTGCAAATTTATGATTAAAATGTTAGTTTAGTAATTTCTTTAAATTACTACCTGTCTATTTTTATCCCTAACTTAAACTTGGGTTGATGCACATTAAAAAGGGGGAGATTATTGAACCCCGTAGTTGTTTTGATATGATCAACCAAATTGGGTTAGGTCTTGCTTGTTATCTGATCCCTGTGTCTAAGTGTACAGGAACTTAGGAGCGCAGGAAGTCAAGCGGAAGACGCAGCTACCGAGAAGGACGGCACGGGAAGGGAGCCGACGGACTCAATGCGTCTGAAGGACGAGAAAGCCGCAGAAGAGTACTTTGGTGGACGAGAAGAACGTGTGCGGCGTTCGAGGGATAAGAAGCCGGGACGAAAGCTTGTTCGAGGAGAAGGCCAAGAATTGGGTTCGGGTGAGCCCTATTCCTGTTGGCCGCAATCACCCAAGTTATTGGAGCATCGGAAGCTAAAATGAAGTCAAAAGAAGCTGGAAAGCTAGTTGGAGGCGCCTTCAACGAAGTGCTGAAGGCGCCTCCGCTGCCTGCACTGTTTGAGGCACCTCAAACACCTTGGAGGCGCCTCAGACCCAGTCCGAGGTGCCTCCAAGGCCATTTGAGGCACCTCAGACCCAGTAAAAATGAATGTTTGCATTCAGATAAAGTTTTATCCCGTCAAACTATTGGAGGCGCCTTGAACCCCTGATGGAGGCGCCTTGGACCCTCGTGATAGAGTTTTCAGGAGCTATATAAAGGCCCCTGGAGCTAGGAAATAATCATTTTAATTGAGTATCAACTTCCTAGCAACTTCTGTGCTTTCTAATTGTGTAAAAGACTTCTCCGCCTTCAGAGAAGGAGACTTTTTCTAGTGCGCTTTCCAACTGCCTTGGATTAACAACCCCCTGGGTTATAACCAAGTTAACTCACTGAGTTCCTTTCTCTATTTGTTTTCTGTTATTTTGTTTTAATATAATTGTTGCATTTATTTTTGAGTTGAAAGTCTTGAGGAGGGTATCTTCTATTTTGCAGGCAATTCAACCCCCCTCTTGCCGGTCCCGCTGCACCAACACTTTGTCATGGGACCGACCTCCTTGGCCTTCTCCTTAGCCTTGGGTGCCATTTGAACCTTCTTCTTGACCAATTTAGGGCATTTGCTCTTGTAGTGCCCTTTTCCCCTACACTCAAAGCATATAATGTGATTTTTATTATTTGAAATTGAAATAGTTATACCTTCTTTACTTGTAGGGGTGGCACATGATCCTTGATATGATTTTTCTTGATTTTTGGAGGTGGCATCATCTTCATCTCTATTTGACATGGATGTCGAAGCTTTTTCTTGCTCTGGTGTCAATGAATGTCGCTTCCTCTCAATCCTAGAGGTGGATGCCTCTTCATCTTCATCCTCTTGCACATAAAACAAAGAGTATGCTCCCTCTTTACTCTTCTAGTTGCCCTCTTTTGAGGATGAAGCTTCTTGGACTTCTTCTTCGGAAGTTGAGCATCTCTCAACTTCGGAGTCCTCTTCCTCTTGGTCTTGATCCAATGAGTGGCCCTCTTTGGATTCTTCTTGGTTTGGTGCAGTGGAGGGGACCTCATGGATTTTAGCCAATTTGTTCCAAAGCTCCTTAGCATCTTCAAATTCTTCCACTTGCTTCAAGATGTTGCTAGGCAATAGATTGACCAATAACTTGGTCACTTTATCATTGGCCTCACACATCTTTGGATTTGCTCTTGACTCTACTTGCTGTTCTTGAGAATTTTGTCCTTTGAATCTTTTGGAGTTTCATAGTCTTCCATGAGAGCAAACCATTGCTCTATCTCCATCATAAAGAAAATTTCGATTCTTGATTTCCAAGAATCGAAGCTTGTCGATGTATACGGTGGAGGCACCCTTGTGTCGAATCCGAGTCCATCTCGGAATTCTAGTTGAAGTTGAGCTCTTTAAAATCTTTGACTTATTGACTTTTATGCTTCAACTTCTTCAACCCTCTAGCTCGTTGCCATTTCCAGAGATTATTCCGGTGAAGAGCAACCTCACTCTAATACCACTTGTTAGGGTCAATTTGTAGCTAGAAGGGGGGGGGGGGGGGGGGATAGCTCGTCGCGCTCGTTGTCTTGCTTCGTGATGATGATATGTAGCGGAATTACCCACGAAACACACTTACAACACTAACACAAAGGATTTACTTGGTATCCACCTTAAGAAGAGGTGACTAATCCAAGGATCCATATACGACACACTCTCCACTACGAAAAACACTCATTCTCGGTAACTACCAGAGGTGGAGAAATCTCGTACAAACTCACACAAGCATACAACTCAAAACAAGAAGTAAATACAAGATAATACAAATGAAAAACCTTCTTGCTCAAACTCTTGTAGCTTGTAGATGCCTCTTGAACCTTGGAAGTGTAGCAACACTTGTCCCCAAGAGCTTCCAAGAACTAGAGGAGAAAGTTGCGTGACCTGGAGAAGAAAAGGTTACAACGTTTGAACTCATCGTTGACTTTATATCTTCGCTTCTAGGGCTCCCAATAGATTGGGCCTCCTCCCAATCGATTGCCACGTTAGATCCCAACGATCTCAGCCATCCAAAACCTGCATCTTGCACAACGGTCATATTCCAATTGATTGGGGAGGCTTGAATTGATCGGTCGATCGATTCAGAGCGCCTCTGTATTCTGCTGGACAAGGCATGAATCGATTGACCAATCGATTCATGCTTCCTCGCATCTGCATGAGAAAACCATCCCCAATCGATCGACCGATCGATTTGGAACTATTCTGTGCTCGCAATTTAGGGGCCCAATCGATCAGCTGATCAATTGGGCTACAGTTTGTCGCAGCACTGTGCCCAATCGATCAGCTGATCGATTGGGCTACAGTTTGTCGCATCACTGTGCCCAATCGATCAGCTGATCGATTAGGCTTGGTCCAATTTGATCACTTGATCAAATTGACCAACCTAGCTCGCCCGAGTCAAGTCTAGGGCTTCCAAACCCAACATCTGATCAATCTTGACCTGTTGAGACTCCTCGTGCCTAGCATCTGATCAACCTTGACTTGTTGAGACTGCTTCACTAAGTGTCTAGTCAATCCTTTGACCCACTTGGACTTTTCTTCTTGTGCCAAGTGTCTGATCAACCTTAACCCACTTGGACTTACTGTCTTGTGTCAAGTATTCGGTCCTCCATTATCCACTTGGACCTCCTTCCACCAGATGTCCGGTCACCCTTGACCCATCTAGATTTTCTTGTGCCAAGTATCCGGTTACTCCTTTGACCTACTTGGACTTCCCAACACCAGGTGTCGGGTCAACCTTGACCTACCTGAATTTCCACGTGCCTGGCTTCACTCACCAGGGCTTTCACCTAACTTTACTCACTAAGATTTTCACCTGACTTCACTCACCAGGACTTTCTTGCTGCCTGGCTTCACTCACCGGGACTTTCAAACTACCTGGCTTCACTCACCAGACTTTCCAACTGCCTGACTTCACTCACTAGGACTTTCCAACTGTTTGGTTTCACTCACTAAGACTTTCCAACTGCCTGGATTCACTCACCAAGACTTTCTAATTGCCTGGCTTCACTCACTAGGACTTGCCTTTGCCTAACTTCCAGTTAGGACTTTTCCAATCAAGTATCCGGTCAACCTTGACCTACTTGACTGTTCTTCACATCAAACTGGTCAAACCTTGACCAGAGGGGAATTGCACCAACAATCTCGCCAATCGGATGATTGCTCCTATAAGCTCCACATATTGTCAAATATCGAAACCCAAACATCAAGACTCAAGTTTGAGTCAACTCAAACTTAGTCAAGCTGGTCAACCTGACCCAAAAGATATTGCACCAAAATTCTCATGTCCAGAAGGACACTTTGAATGGTCAGTCATGCCATTTGAACTTAAGGTAGCACCTTAAATCTTCCAAAGAAAAATGAATAATATATTTAGAAATATCTCTTTATTCACACGTGTGTATATTGATGGCATCTTAGTTTTCTCAAAAACAAAAGATGAACATTACGCTCATCTTCATATAATCTTTAACCTATTTAAAAAACATGGTTTTATAATATCCCGCAAAAAGATGAAACTTGTCACTAAACATATAGAATTTCTTGGAGCAGAAATCAGACAAGGAAAAATTTCACTTTAACTTCATATTACTTCTAAAATCTTGAATTTTCTTGGACAAAATGGAATACAAAAAGACATTTAGAGCTTTCTTAGGACTTCTCAATTATGCCCAACAATATCTAAAAATATAGGAAAAATTAGCGAACCATTATACAATAAGACGTCAAACACAGGGCAGAAATATTTTAGCCAACAAGATATAGAACTAGTGAAACAGATCAAATCAATGGCTAAAAATATTCCAGTCTTAACACTTCCACTGAACACTGACTACTTGGTGATAGAAATCGATGAATGTGATTTATGATGGGAGATTATTATTTAGGAAAACTTTAAAATATGATTCTAAAACCCCTAAAGCTTTATGTAGGTATGCTTTAAGAAAATACAAAGAGAAAGGACATCTGACTTCCTTAGATTATGACCTCTTAATAGTAATTTATTTCCTTTATACAATCATGTTTTTCATTTGCAATAAGCAAGAAATTACAATTAAAATTGACTGTGAAGCAATTATTAAGTACAACCAGTAAACAAAAAGATTAAGAAAAACTTTAAGTACAAAAAGATGTTTAAAATTTACAAACACAATCATAAATAGGGGGATTAAAAATCCATTCGGAACATGTAAGGGAATAAATAATTCCCTAGCATATACTTTATCTAGACTTTTACACTAACCTTTAATGGATATTTTAGGAATGGATAGATAGCAAAATGTGTGAACTTTTACCATGAAAACCACGAGGTTTGGCAATCAAGAACTTCAATAATTTACAAAACATGAGGATCAATTTCATTTCTCCTCAAGAGAGAGACTTGACAATATATAAAATTGTTTACTTTACAATATTTGTAATATCCCAACAATACCAGGAAGTTCCAAATACAAGATTCCTATAATCAATGCATTATCAAATTACTTCTTAACAATAATACAAAAATTGGATGAAAATAAATACTCTTGTTACATAGTCTTTTCTGGAACATAGGCAGGAGTTTACTATGACTAGGAAGAAGTCAAAATAGACATACAAGAATATAAAACACCATTCTACAAAGGCTTTTACTCCTTAGATGAAGCATTTACTTCTGCCAGGAAAAGACTAGGCCCTAATTTTTTTATAAGCACCTTGTTAAAGGTAGGAGAAAAAATTCAGTCAGACAAAACTTATGCTCAAGCAGCTTCCGATGAGTCTGAAAAAACAAACACACAACCCTCAGGCCTTATTCATAGGCTCAATTACTCAACTTTGACCTAGCTTAAAGTCAAGGCTGTTGAAACTTCAGAACAAAGGGCTTTAAAATCAATGCTTTTGATTTCCCTACTACTATCCTAGAAGACATATCCACATATGTTTGAAGTATGGCAGAAAATTATACTTTTCAAACATCCTAGACTTGTGTGAAATAGTCAAGGAATTCCATAAAAGTCCTTCAGAAGGTATGACAATTGTCTGTGAAATTGAATTTAGTTATAAACTGAAATGTCAAAAACTCTTCAAAGCCTGTGCAAATTCAGAAAAATAGGGTTATCCATGCCAAATAATTTACTCCTTTAGAAAAGTCAATATTCACTTTAAAAAATATGTACCAAGAAATTTATAAAGAAGACTTATTACTCCATTTACTTTAATGGATTATGGACTTCTACACAAACTTTGGGTACACAACTTAGATTTCATTAAAGACTTCCTAAAGAAATTGGACAACATTATAGCTCATACTCTTGAAGAAGAAGAAACATTTGTTATCTTCACTTTTGAAAGTTCTCCACCGAAGTGGATAAACTTAAAGATAGAACTAGCCAGATGCTTAATCATGATAGAAATCCATGAAATCAATGGCCTTCAATTAGAAATTGAAGAATATCCCTCTAATCATGATATGGAGTGGGTAGCACTTCCTTCACCAATAAATCAATTTAAGCACTATCGTTCTTCAACTCAAAGAAACAATTGGTTCTTGAAGACCCAGAAAATTACTTACTAGTCGGAGAAACATACATTAAAAAAATATACTGGCCAAGAGACATGGGCATAAGGTTTTTTTCATTTAATTTTTATACTCAACATACAACCCTTTGCCAGCATTATCAAAAGAAAACAGAAAGGTGGGCAGCAAAGAAATGGTTAGCTCAGCAAGATCAACCATTCTTACCCGTGTGCTCTGAACACTGCCAACACTTCAACTCAAACTACCAGCTCTAGAGCCCTGTCATTAAACTCAGTTGGTGAACACAATTTGGAAAATATAATGGAACCCTGAAGATGATGTAAGCAATGATGTCAAAAACATAAGTAATGACTTCATCATACTAAAAACGCAAGTCGTGACGACATGGAGTATTATTCTCCATCGACAACTTTACTTGCTGACAACAACTTTATTTTTCATTATCTTACTTCATTCTCCACTGCCCTGACACCTCACCTCTACTACATTTGTCCCCTCTCAACTCATCCTGAAGCGAACACTGCATCCTTTCTTCATCCTGAAGCAAACTCTCCCTCTCCTTCTATAAATACGTCTCTTCTCCAATGCTGAAGGCATCTAAGAGTGCAAGAATCCAAGAATGCAAGAGTAAAAGAGTGCAATAGTGCAAGTGTGTCTCCAGTTTTTCTATAAGTATCTCCTATAACGTTCTTGTAATTTCCTTATGTAAGCTTGTACCTAACTTATAATTTCCGTATGTAAATTTGTAACTAGCTAAGTTAGCTTGTATGTTTTCAATTTTCTAGTTTCTATGTTTTCCTGTAAGATTTCTATGACAACTTAATATATTATAAAAAATAAAAAATGTTTTGATTTCGTCTCCTTATTTTCAAAAGTTAAGAATTATTGTCTTGTGGTTTAAGTTTGTAAAACCTGTGCTGACTAAGTTAGGCAACAAAAGATATTGAAAGCTCGTTATAAGGCCTACAAAAGTCGGGATAAAACTCGAACAATAAGGCATAACTGATAAGAAGTAAAAATGAGGGAAAATATCATTCTAAAAAGCCTAGATTTGATAATTACTGTTTGATATTACTGTTCACAATTAGTATTTTTTTACTGATCATTTTTTACTATTCACAATTACTATTCATAAATTTTAAATTCTAAAATTTCTTATGAACATAACTTTGACACAAAACACGTACAAATTACATAACTTCAACCTGAAACACACACATATATATATAAGTTAACCTGATTAAAAACTCTTAAAATTATTTAAGCACTGTATTTTTTAATCCCCTTTTAATGACACTTGCAAATAGTATCAAAGAGGCAAAAGTATTCCACATGGTGTCAACAAAAATTGTGGCCCCTCTCCTTTAATTCCTGGCCATGGAATGTGCCTCCTTAGTGATGAAACCCTTGTTGCATTTTATTTGCCCACTAAGAGAGGAAATGGGAAAGTTCAATCTTACTAAGGAAAAATGTAGAAAGATCAAACTTGAACTCTTCTGTGATCTCTGTGGGGGCTCTCCTTGGTGTGATGGAGATAGATCAGGGATGATGACAAAGGTCAAGATGAATAAATACAATTAATATGTAATAATAATAGATATACTCGGGTAAGACCTGCTCGGGTACATAATTCACGAGGGTGATATGTCTAGGACTTCAAACGTAGACTCACTTTGAGAATATTTTCAATGGGGAACATCTCTAAAACAGTTCACATAAGATTTCAGTAGCGCACTCATTTTAAGAATATTCAAGGAATATCCCCATAATAGTCCACCAATCGTATACTCACTTTGAAAATATTTCTCAAGATTAGTACAAAACTAATTATTTATTTTGAATTGAACTTGTGTTGTATATATTCAATTGAGGTGTCATTTAATTGCAAAGTATGCATGAGTATTCAGTGTAATATAATATATGATTATGATTAGAAAAGAGGGTGGTCCACCCCTATCCTCCGCAAGTGTTCATCCTTAACAACACTTACAACACAATTATATAATTATCTACAACATGAACATTGATTGCTTGTGCCGAAAGAGAATATGGAACTTGATTTAGATGTCTACTTTTCATTGAGATCTAACATGAAGTAGGTGTTTATAATTTATTTACAAAGAGCGCAACCTTAGTGCTATCAATTAATTATTTTAACTGACTTGGAAGAAATAAATATCAATCATCAAATAGTAAACTTTAGTAGGATTTAGTTTTCCATGGACTTAGTTGCTTTTATTTTTCTTTCAAATTTTCCATTTTAGATTCAGTAATATCAATCATTTTACCTCTTCACCCACATATGCACTTTCACATTGTTGAAATATGCACTTTCATAAAACCTCGACGGGGACCATTGTACTTGGTAGATTGATCACGTGCATTGTCATAGCCCTAGAGTATGATCTATGCGGACTTGAGGAAGCAAAAGGTAGTTGGAGGATTGATCTTGAAACTTGTTTAGCGATAAAGATGATTGTTAAGGAGGGTCATTGTTATTGTCTAATTCTTAAGGACTGATTCTTCCATACCTTACTGGATCCTGCGTGCACCACAGTCCATGACTGACCACCAACATTCCTCCTCTCGAGCCTATTGATATGGGCCGCCCCTCATGACCCTCCACTAGATTCGACCCCGCTCAACATTTTTTTTCTTTTATTGGTTATTCTATAGGGCATTCTGGATATGATTTCTCAAACATTTGCACATACCTCAACTCCATCCGAGCCAAGCAGGAAGAGTCGACAGAGCAGAGCAGTACCACAGAGTGGAGCAGCACTTCTAGAGGACAGATGATTTTTATAGCCAAGCAGGCGAGTATTTCCGCATCAAGGCAAAACATCGATGTAGTAAGGAGGAGCATTGGCATAGAGCGGGAGCACTTTTGTAAGATGGAGAGGTCTGATTAACGACATGTACGCTTGCATGCTTCATTGGATAACCTCCTTGACTTCCTCCTTTTCCACTATCTTTCCACTGTTGGAGCTGTCGAGGATTGTTGTTGGAACACTATCTCCAGATCCCTTCTAATCTTAATTGCTATCACGATTCTTCGCGATCAACGCTCCAGAATGTATCACTTGCGATCTATCACCATCTTCGATCCAATGGTTGCCACTCGTTTGCCCAGTTAACAGTCTGGTCATATTTAAGACCCTTAATGCTCCTCATGATGATGCGAAGTGCGCCAACAAAGCGACCATTACGTCCCTCGCCCATGGGAAGAGAGCACCTTGTGCGTTTTGTGTTAACTCCAATAACAAATCAATATATATAAGAAGATAATCTCTCCTTGTTCTTTTAGATGTGGGACTATTCTCCATCTACTAATTTTGGATTTCACTTTAAACAATTAATTTTCCATTCATCCGTAATCAGTTTTGAGCAAATCAATAGTCTAGATTTATCTACGCGAAACGTAGATTTTGAATTTGAAGTCAATTCTGACTTTCATCAACTAATGACACCTCGTTTTTCCATTCAAAAAATCATATTCCAACAATCCCCCACATGAATGGAAATTTATGTATGTATACATGCTGGCACCTTTTCAAGAGTCTAATCGATAAGTCAATGCATTGGGAGAGGTAGCTTATGGCTTTGAACCTTTCGTAATGGAATGTTATCGAGCATACTAGGCTGTGCAGTGAACGTGATGTCTTAAACTACTCAGCTATTTGTGTATACTAAGACAATAACACCCACACAAAGACTTATCTCACCTACTTTTTGGTTCTCATGGTTGGTTCCATTTTGGCCATGGATATCATCTTGGATTCATGAGTGTTTCATTGAAGTGGTCTGTCTTCACACTTACATAGGTGACACTCCTATCAAGAGTATCATACCATACTCTACCTTATAAAGGTATAGAAGTCATTAAAAGCATAAGCTTATCCTCACTACATGTGGTAGGACAACACAAGTTCATCCTAGGATTGGGATAGAGATAATATATCTCGTGTGCTGTAACACAATTTCTGTAACTTCGTTGTCCCATTGAACCAAGATCTTGGAATCGCCAGTCAACAAGGTTGGGTTACTGTTACAGTCATTTTAGTTGTAGATTTTTAATCACATTCCTCTCGATGATCAGTATACTTGATCTCGACTTAACCCCTTCATAAGAGAATCTGTCAAATTATCTTTGGACTTGACATAGTTGATTGTAATCACTCCGTTTGAGATCAACTGCCTAATGATATTATGTCTACGACGTATATGTCATGACTTACCATTATACATACTATTCTATGCTCTTCTAATTGCCGATTGACTATCATAGCGTATAAGTACGGCGGGCATAGGTTTTGTCTAGCTTGGAATATCTTCCAAGAATTTCTGCAGTCATTCAGTTTCTTCAGCTGCTTTGTCTAGTGCTATAAACTCGGATTCCATAGTTGACCGAACAATACACGTCTACTTAGTGGATTTCCAAGATACCGCTCCTCCACCGATTGTGAATACATACCCACTAGTGAATTTTGAATCTTTTGTATTTGATATCCAATTAGCATCACAATATCCCTCTAAAATAGCGGGATGCTTTTCGTAATGTAATCCATAGTTAATAGTATATTTTAAATATCTAAGAACTCGAATCAGTGCTTTCCAATGGGTGTCGTTTGGATTACTCGTAAACGACTCAGCTTGTTGACAGTACAGGCAATATCCGTAGTGTTCGGGCGTGTGAAGTTTGTGAGATACATCAAGCTGCTTATTATCCGAGAATATTTCAATTGCGATATGGGCTCACCATGATTTTTCTCTAAGCGTTGACTTAGATCCATAAGTGTTTTCACTGTAGAAAGATCAAACACATTGAACCTTTTCAACACTGACTCTACATAATGGGATTGTGTCAAAACTTCCCATCGGATGTCCTGAGAATTTTAATTCCCAATATAACATCTGCTAGACCCATATATTTCATATCAAAATTTTTGGTCAACATTTTCTTTGTACTCATGATTACCTCATGATTACTGCCCGTTATAAGCATGTCGTCTACGTATAGACAGACCATTACATGACCTTCAAGTGTGTTTTTGACATAAATGCATTTGTCACATTCATTTATTTTGAATTCGTTTGACAAGATTATTCTGTCAAATTTTTTGTGCCATTGTTTAGGTGCTTGTTTAAGTCTATACAACGACTTAACAAGTTAACACACCTTTTCCTGGAGCTACGCACCTCTTGAGTTGCTCCATATAGATTTCTTCTTCCAACTCACTATTTAAGAACACAGTCTTAACATCCATTTGGTGTATTTCAAGGTTATACAGTGCTGCGATGGCTATTAGCACTCATATAAATGTAATCCTTATCACCGGTGAGTAGGTATCAAAGTAGTCAAGGCATTTCTTTTGCTTGTACCCTTTGGCTACAAGTCTGGCCTTATACTTGTCAATTGATCCATCAGCTTTATACTTGTGTTTTAGTATTCACTTACAACCTAATGGTTTGGTACCAGAAGAAAGGTCTACTAGTTCCAAGTATGGTTATTCATGATGGACTCGATTTCACTATTGACGGCTTCTTTCCACATTGGGGCGTCGGGACTAGAGAGAGCTTCGCTTAATGTTCTTGGGTCCATTTCTGACATAAAGGTCACAAAGTCTAGCCCGAACGATTTCTCAACTCTAGCCCGCTTACTCCGACGTAGCTCTTCGCTTTGATTGCCAATAGTCCTTTTACGACAACTAAGTTCAGAAACATTATTTTCATTAGAACTCTCGCTGTCATTACTTGGAACGTTTTCCCTCTTATTTGAGCATACATTTTCAAAGAATATCACATTCTGAGATTCTATGATTGTTCCCACATGAATATCAGGAATGTCTGATTTGTAAACTATGAATCGATATGCGTTATTATTATGGGCATATTCGACAAATATCACATTGAACATTTTAGGTCTGATCTTTACTTGCTTTGGCTTAGGTACTTGGACCTTTGCTAAGCACCCCCACACTTTCAGGTATTTGTAAGATGGCTCGCGGCCTTTCCATAGTTCATATGGTGTTTTATCATTTTTCTTGTGAGGGATTTTGTTAAGAATGTAGTTTGCCGATAATATAGCTTCCCCCCACAAGTTCTAGGGTAAGCTTGAATTTATCAACAAGGCATTCATCATTTCCTTTAATATCTGATTTTTACGTTCGGCAACACCATTTGATTGAGACGAGTAAGGCGCCGTTGTTTGATGGATAATGCCAGATTCTGAACAAAACTCATCAAATGGTGCACCATATTCTCCACCTCTATTGCTACAAATTATTTTAATTCGTTTATCAAGTTGATTTTCAACTTCTGTTTTATAGGTTTTGAATGCTTCTAAGACTTCATCTTTACTTTTTAAAAGAAAGACATAACAGAACCTTGTGTAGTCATCGATAAAAGTAACAAAATATTGCTTACCTCCTCTATTTTGCATGAATTTTAAGTCACATAGATCACTATGTATTAACTCTAGAGGAGTTGTTGACCTTTCCACCGAATGAAAAGGTAGTCTCGTCATTTTTGCTTCCATGCACACTTCACATTTATGTGTTTCGTCAACATTGATGTTTGGTAATAAATTTAACTTGACGAGATATTTCAGAGTTTTATTATTGACATGCCCAAGTCGATTGTAACGCCCATAAATTTCCTCTCTTCCAAAAGAGCAAAAAGAAATAGAAGAGAAAAGAAATAAAAATATATTTATAAATGACCTGGGCTAGGATTGAACCCTAGACCTTTTATTTAAGATTGGTTTAAGTAGCCATTAGGATGGTGGTAAAGCATCACATGGGTAATAGGAAATAACTCATTATATGTAGATTGTGCATGAAGAGATGCTTCAACTTCGACTCAATATAAAAGAGAATGGAAGAGGCAAAAACCTAACTTCTCATTTTCTCTTCTCCTCTCTAGCCAAAATCCCCTCTTCCTCCTTTTCAGTTTTCGGGCAAGAACCCTAGGGTTCCAAGCTTCTAAGTTCTTCAAGAGGGGGATCTAAGAGGAGGGTTTCTCCCAAGGAAGTAGTATGCGTGTGAAGAGCTATCCGGAGAGTAAGACATACAGGAGAGGTCGTTCTCCCTAAACCCTAGTGGTGTAAGAGTAAGAAATAGCAAGAGGAAGTAAGTACTACTCACCTGCAGTATAAGTTACTTCAATTATATGTGTGTAAACCTTCTTGTGGTAGTTTTAGTAGGGTTGTACGCATGTTAAAGAAGATACATGTTACGATATGTTTTATGCATGTTAAAGAAGATATATGTTATGATATGTAAGATGCCCCTCTAAAGTTTTGGGATTAGGAGCATGTTTAGAGTATCTTGAATCGCTTCCCATGTAGTTCTAGGGCTAAGAAGCATATTCAAGTGCCCTAAAGTGCTTCCCTATAAGTGTGGGGGATTAGCGCACATAAGGTGCTTGTTCAAATGTCAAGTGAGTGCAAGTATAAGAAAACAATATTAAAAGAAAGTATTTTACTTTAAAGTGACATGTACTGGACACAAGGTCCATAGGTGGGCTCCTAGATCTCCCCTAGGCCCTAAATCGCCTAGTAGTACCTTAATAGGTTCGGGATTAGCTACCTTAGATCTTATTAAGGATGCGCATAAAGTGATACAATGTCGGGCCCAAGCAAGTTTATTATTATTTTCACTAGTCATGTAATATAAAGTTTTCAAAATTCGTTGTTTGTCTTAATGGAAGCCTTCCTAAGTTTGAGAACTTGAGTTATAAAGTGCAACATTGATGAACTCTATATTATGGCAAGACTATGTTTCCAATACATGTTTCCATTAAAAGCATGATTTTAAGTTGATGTTTGCATGATAAACCTATTTAAAAATGCATGCCATGTACATATTTCTGAATTATGTGTTTTAGCGTAAATTACTGTCAAGTGTAAGTTTTATATTTTCCGCAAGCAGTTTTGAAAAGCATGTTCTCTTTTAATGCATTGTTTTGTGAGTAGATGGTACTTATTAAGCATTCGCTTATAGATTTGCATTTCCTTATACTGCAGATAAAGGTAAAGAAAAACTTGCAGTAAGAGGAGGCAGCAGGAGCGATGTTTTGTGCGTGTGTGGCGGAACCGTGGAAGGAGATCTTGGAACTTGCTAGAATGGAATGTGTTAGATCTTGGTGTTAATGTATTTTCTTATCACTGCTCTGCATAAAATACTACCAAGAGTTGTTTATGAGGAATTTATCAGTTTGACAGTCATTAGAGTGGCAAAGAGGGAAGATCTAGGGTCTCCCCAAAGGGGAGGACCCCTCCTCAAGCAATGGGAGAGAACCCTAACCCAAGGATGAGTACAAAGGGGAGAACAACCCCTTTTGTAGAGCAGGATATGACCCCCACACGGCCGTGTGGATTCACATGGACTCGAACCTCTTCATCTCGGCCAAGGTGACACGGTCGTGTGGATTCACACGACCGTGCACCTCTTCATCTCATCCAAGGTGACACAGTCGTGTGGATTCATACGCCCGTGCACCTCTTCCTCTCGGCCAAGGTAACACGGCCGTGTGGATTCATACGGCCGTGCACCTCTTCCTCTTGGCCAAGGTGACACGGTCGTGTGGATTCACACGGTCGTGCACCTCTTCCTCTTGGCTAAGGTGACACGGTCGTATGACCTCCACACGGTCGTGCCCTGCGCCAGCCGGGAATGACTTACATGGTCGTGTGACACCCACACGGCCGTGCCAAATATTGGCCTCAGCAAGGCTACACGGTCGGTCATCACCACACGACCATGTTTTGCTCCTGCTCGGGTAAGGCTACACGGCCGGTCAGCACCACACGACCATGTCTTGCTCCTTCTCGGGTAAGACTACATGGTTGGTCAAGGCCACACGACCCAGACTCTCTAGAAACTCATGACTCCCTCCCAGCTCTACTTTACTCCAAATCACGTCCTATCAGTTAAAACAAGTTTAGAGTAGATCTCTGAACTGAGCAGTGCATAATGTAATATATAAAATCAGGAATGAAAGAGTAACGTCTACCTTAAGAACCCTAGGGTAAGAAGGGCAGGGGTTACATCGATCATGCCATAAATTAAAACACTCAACAACATAGCTGAAAGCTTTTATTTTATTACCATCAAATTCACAGTGTACAGTCATTATAACCATTTTGACAGACTCTGTTCTAAGTACCCCTTACCTATGAAGACACCATTCTTTGTAAGTACAAAGTTGTTGGACTGGAACAATAATTTGAAACTGGCTTTAACAAGTGCTGGTCTAGAAATTAGGTTCTTCCTGATGTCAGGAACATAAAGCACATCAATGAGTGTTAGCTCCTTCCCAGACGTTATTTTCAGAACTACTTTCCCGTCCAATGATCAGGGATGTCATGGAATTGCCCATATAGAACTTTCTTCCACTTATCGGAGTATACTTGGAGAACATCACTTTATCATAATAGATATGACGTGTCGCTCCATTATCGATGCTGTAATACCCCGGTTATGAGATTCTGGTTAAGTATCGCTAAAAGGTTAGATAGTACTATCCATATCACCAAGGTGCACCTTCCTTTTCGGAAGCCCAAACTTAATAACTCCAAAGTTAAGCATGCTTGGCTTGGATTAATCTTAGGATGGGTGACCTCTTGGGAAGTTTTCCTAGGGTGCGTGCGAGTGAGGGCAAAGCACGCTAAAAGGACCTTCGGTGGTCTGTGGAGCTAGTCGTCAACCCAATGGGCAATTCTGGTGGCGTTCCTGGTTCGGTTCGGGTGGGGCCCGCTTGGATCGGGCGTTTCAGATGGTATCAGAGCGACCTTGCGACCATGAGTGCGCCTGTGGCAGGAGCACCCAAAGCACCACTTAGCGAGGGCGATTCTGAGATTTGTTTGTGGTGTGATTCATGGTTACACAACGAGGTCATTTTGTCTTTAAGTGGGGGTGATTGTAGTACCCCGGTTCTGAGATTCTGGTTAAGTATGGCTTGACAGGTTAGATGGTACTATCCATATCACCAAGGTGCACCTTCCTTTTCGGAAGCCCAAACTTAAGAACTCCAAAGTTAAGCGTGCTTGGCTTGGAGTAATCTTAGGATGTGTGACCTCCTGGGAAGTTTTCCCAGGGTGCGTGCGAGTGAGGACAAAGCACGTTGAAAGGACCTTCGGTGGTCTGTGGAGCTAGTCGTCAACTCGATGGGCAATTCTGGTGGTGATTCCGGTTCGGTTCGGGTGGCGTCTGCTCGGGCGGAGCGTTACAGATGGTATCAGAGCGACCTTGCGACCGTGAGTGCACCTGTGGCAGGAGCACCCAGGGCACCACTTAGCGAGGGAGATTCTGGGATTTATTTGTGGTGTGATTCGTGATTACACAACAAGGGCGTTGTGTCTTTAAGCAGGGGTGATTGTAATACCATGGTTATGAGATTTTGGTTAAGTATGGTTTAAATTGTTAGATGGTATTATCCATATCACCAAGGTGCACCTTCCTTTTCGGAAGTCCAAACTTAAGCACTCCAAAGTTAAGCGTGCTTGACTGGGAGTAATCTTAGGATGGGTGACCTCTCGGGAAGTTTTCCCAGGGTGCGTGCGAGTGAGGACAAAGCATGTTGAAAGGACCTTCGGTGGTCTGTGGAGCTAGTCGTCAACCCGATGGGAAATTTTGGTGGCGTTCCCGGTTTGGTTTGGGTGGTGCCCGCTCGGGCCGGGGCGTTTTAGATCCACCACTGCTTCGAGTTGTCTCCCACCATATTGGCTTCAAACATGACCGCAGTGAGATCCTGTTCCATGTCGTCAGAAGTTACGACCTGGTTCACAGCATCTTTCCGACTCTTGGTTGGTTTCTTTGGGCATTTGCAGTCTTTGGACATGTGCCCTGGTTTTCCGCAATTGTAGCAAGTGCCTTTGAACTTCTTGCCTTGGTCCTTCTTTTTGAATTGCTTCAGCTTCTTGGCGTTCAGCTCAGCCAGGTTGGACATCTCGTCGACTGTCCGTTTCGTTCCTCTAGAGTCGGATAACTTTTGATTATCTTCCTCTATTCGTAACCTCATGATCAGGTCTTCAAGTCCCATCTCCTTTTGCTTGTGCTTCAGGTAATTTTTGAAATCCTTCCATGATGGAGGAAGTTTCTCGATTACCACGACTACATCGAACGACTCATTCAGCTTCATGCCTTCGGCATCCAGATCATGCAGTATCAGTTGCAAGTCTTGGACTTGAGACGTCACGCTCTTGGAATCCACCATCTTGAAATCCAGAAACCGACCGACGATGAATTTCTTCAACCCGGCGCTTTCGGTTTTGTATTTCTTTTCAAGTGACTCCCATAGAGATTTTTCCGTCTCTATTGAACAATACACGTTATATCTAATGCGTTGAGAACGTAGTTGCGACACAGGAAATCTCCGTGTGACCACACATCGTATGCAGTCTTACTATCGTAATTACCTTCTGTAGCGGCTGGCGGGTCTTCATGCAAAAACCGTATGAGGTTTAACGTTGTCATGAAGAACAACATCTTCTGCTGCCATCTTTTGAAGTCAGCTCTGTTGAACTTTTCCGGCTTCTCTTCGGGTGGAACGGTGGTCAGAACCGACTTTTCTCTGTGTGGAACGGTAGTTGGAACGTCGTTGATCGTAGTCATCTCAGTTTGCACAATATCGTTTTATGCTTGTCTTTCCTCTTGTCTTTAAAGGCGAACTGTTGGCTCTGGTGTGGTCGTAGTCGCTTTACGACTATTGGAGCTGTCGAGGATTGCTGATGGAAAGGATGCAAACTAAAATCGTCGAGGCTAGTGTTCAACACTATCTCCGTAAAATGAAATTGCTCCACTACAGGTGCTAATGGATAGCAACAATTCCTTTCCAAGATATAACGACGTTGTCTCGGAGTAGCATCACTACAAACTTTGAGATCGACAAACCTTCTCATAGACTTTTTGGACTCTGAATGCAGAAGAGGAATGAAGCTACTCTTAGATGCTTGGAGGGGTTGATTGAATGAGTGAGTGTTTCCAACATCTGAGGGGTTCTTCTTATACAAAGTGAAGCGGTGAGGTACCCTTTGGTGAGGACTCATCTGGACCGTTTAATCCAGAGGAGTGCATCCATTCAGATTGCACTTGATCTGGGCCTTTAGATTTGAAAAAGGTTGTAACCCTTTCATATAGCCTCTGATCTCAACCGTTGGATCAAAGAGTTGTATCTTTCCAGATCCCTTCAAAGCTTAGCCACCAGATTAATCCTTTCAGTCTAACACTTCAGATTAGATCTCGTCACCAGTGGTCAGATCGTGACTCTTTGTGATCAACACTCCAGATCACATCACTTGTGATCTATTACCATCTTCGATCCAATGGTTGCCACTCGTTTGCCCAATCAACAGTCTGGTCAACTCTCCCCGCAAAGTGCGCCAACAAAGCGCCCATTGCACGCGTGGCGGGTGGCGGGCTCGCAGGTGCGAGCACCTGCTCGCCCATAGGAAGAGAGCACCTTGAGCTTTTTGTATTAACTCCAATAACACATCAACATATATAAGGAGACAATCTCTCCTTGTTCTTTTAGATGTAGGACTATTCTCCATCTACTATTTTTTTTACTTCACTTTAAACAATTAATTTTTCATTCATCCGTAATCGGTTTTGAGCAAATCAATAGTCTAGATTTATCTATGTGAAACGTAGATTTCGAATTTGAAGTCAATTCTGACTTTCATCAACTGATGGCATCTCATTTTTCCATTCAAAAAACCATATTCCAACATCCACCTCTTCCATGGTAATTTTGAAATCATTAAGGCCAATGTTTTATTCACATTTGGGTTTAGTTGGCTGGTTTGTCTGGTTAGTTTTTTGTAAAATACCGGAAATAGGCGAATATTAATAAGGAAATTTTTCGAAATTTTTAGAAATTTTTCTAGAATTTTTCGGGGCTCGTACGGACGAGTTAACGGGGACAAAAATGGGGCCCGGAAAAGCCTGTTTGGGCCACCCCGTTTTAACGAGGAAAAGTTGAATTTATTTATTTCTTTTCCTTTTCTTTTTCTTTTGTTTTCGCCGTTTTCCCTCTTCCCCCGAGATCTTCTTCCTCCCTTGCACCGAAGACCTTCTGCCCTAACCGCCCAAAGCGGTTTTCCTTTTCCCCCCCTCGTGACAAAAACCCTCGGCCATATCTTCTTCTCATTTCTTTTCTTTCCTCTTCTCGGTCCCGTCTACTTCCTCTCCTCTTTGCGCCTTCTCCACCCGACAGCACCGCCGGGTGCTCTTTCTCCTCGCCGAGTGACGCGCCGCCGCAACTCACAGAGCTAAAACCCTCCTCTGCCTCCCGATTCTTTCCTCCTCCTCTGGTCCGTCGAGACACTGCCACTGTTTCCTTGTCACCGGCACTTGAGCGTCGACATCCGAGCCCTAGCCGACCGACCCGGGATTCTCCCTCACCCTCTTGCGAGACCGCCGGCCTTCACTTCTCTCTTCCCTTACCGTGCCATGCCCTAGTTCTGGTTCACAGCCGCCGCCGCACCTCTGCATCCAGCACTATCGCCGGCCGCCAGTTCCGACCCAGCATTGCCGTCGACCTTGTGCCCTTTTAGGTTGTGCCCTAGCTAGTCACTGACCACCGCAGTGTCGTCAGCCTCTTCTAGTGCTCGAGCATTTAGCCGACGCTGACGCACAGTACTTCTTCGCCACCAGAAGCCGGCAGAGAGGAAGAAGTGTATCAAGTTGGTAAGGCATCATGTTTCATTTAATGATTGAGATGTTATGTGATCAATTCATATTTTTCCCCTTACTCGCCAGAGACATTAGGTTGTTGAAGTAATTTGGTTGTGGAGTCTTCTTCGGGCAGCAACCATCTATGGTTAAGAATCGAACAGAAGGGAAGAATTACAAGAGGTGAGGTTCTATGCACTCGGGTATTCGGTTGGTGGATTTAGGTTTTGATGTGGACAAGTTAATCGATGGCCAGTTAAGGTTGATTAATAATTAGGGTTTTCTTAATTGAATTAGGGGTTTGATTTAGTTATTTGATACATGTTGAATAACTAAATTATATGTGTTAAATTAGGTAGGTCGAGATTATGGTTTAGGGTTTTTCCCTAAATTATTCTTAAGGATTTTTATTTAGCTATTCGTTTAATTTATAGCTAAATAAAAATGTATGTTTGATATCACAGGACTTTGACGCGAGACGAGTATCTCGATGTCGGATTTGGACATTCCTATTGGAGGCGGGTACTTTTGACTTATGTCATTTGATATACATAGTAGTGAATATAACAAGTTGCATTAATTACGTTTCTTATTTGTTCCGGTTAATCACTACCCGATACTTGTTACATGATTGATTGATTGCTTGTTTTGCATCTCATGTATTCCTTACCTGTTGATACATGCTTATAAGGGTAGTGATATACCATGCTTCACCATGTTCAGGACCTAGGTTTTATACCTTCTGTGTACCTTTGATTTGATTTGACTCATTGACCTATGATGCACTTTTATGTATATATGGGTTAGGTCAGGATATTTTGTGGTTAGTGTCATGCACCATTTGCATGATTGCATGCTGTGCGATAGTCCGCTCCATTATTGTTGAGCACATCACCAGTTATATGGATCTGCACACACCACCACTCATGGGTTAGTGGTCGATTCAGGCAGAGTGTGTTGCAGCAGAGACTCTGTTAGGCACCGTTGGTCCGCTCATGGGTAGTGTGACACAACGTGTTATCCGGCAGGGATTCCTCCTCCCCGTCATCGTGTATCGGGAGTTGAGAGCATTGCGCTCCCCCATTTATGATTTGGGGTAGGAGGATAGGTGTACTCCCACAGCATCCCATCCACTCGGTCACTCATCAGGAGTAGTGACGACAGAGTGCACGGTTGTCACATCCCTACCCACTCGGCCTCACTATTGGGTGTGAGATGATCGACTGGTGTCAGGGGTGACCAGGACGCATCATTGGCATCATATGCATGATGCATTTATTGCTTGTGTTTGTGTTTGCTGCATTTATATGCTACATATTGTTTGGATACCTATGATTGACATGCATACAGGATTTCCATATCACTCGGACTGTTTGTCCTTATACCAGGTCCTGGTTAGTACAGTTTCTCTCCTGTTTACTTCAGATACATTTTTATCCTTCTTATATCAGGAGACTGTACGCATGATTAGTGCTAGGTGTTATTTCCTTACTTTGTATATCAGTTGTACCTGCTGAGTGTTGGACTCACCCCGCCTCCATTGTTGTTATTTTTTTTCAGGTTGATGCTGTCAGGAGAGAGTTCCAGTTGCTAGTCCCCTGCTGACCATGAGAGCTTAGTAATCGTTTGGTTTTCTTCTTTATTAGTCTATGTTCAGACTTATTCTGTTTTTGATACTATGGATTTTTGATACTATGGATCTGGTATGAATTTTATGTGTCGATGGATTTTGTTTCGATATGTTTTACTACATGCCTGCCTGGACGGCAGAAGAGGTGAGTTTGTCGGATTTGAGCTTTACGAGTGTAGTGGAGTAGGATTGATTTCGAGTCAGAGTATTAATCTTCCGTTTACTTGTTATATAAACTGCGTGGAATGTCTGTGTATTGTATTTTATTTCTGCTATTATTCCAGCCGCATGTGGCTGAGGTATGTGGATATGTAGAAAGTTTCAGATTGTCCGTCGTACAGGGGATATGCTGCCAAAATTTCTTCGGACAGGGACTCCTCCGGGGCGTGACATTTTGTTAGTTTCATCATGCTTTTTTTTTGCATAATCATTTTTTAAAAATTTTATTGCATTATCATTCTTACCATGCCATTATGCATTATTTGTTTATTCCTTATACTATGACATTAGAATGATAGACTCTATGTTTTTATGAAAAGCATACTCATGTCTTTAGCAAAATTTTTTTCCTATCTATGGTAACATAACATAAACACTGCCGAGTCAGATAATTTTAGTGTTGGCTTACTTGATCATATCTTATTTTCACTTATACTTGATTTTTATAGTTGATATATCAAAAAAATAGTTATGAGTCATATAATTGGACTAGCACTTAGGTTTACCCACTATATTTTGGTTACCGGAGATACACTCGGGTCTTGAATCTCATTGAAAAAAATTATGCTTCTAAAATTGTGAGAAAAATAGTGTTTGGATCATAAGTGAAAATGACATGGTACCTCTTTGAGACTCAGTGATTTGAGAAAAATCGAGTTAGATGACCCTTTAAGATCTTGAGGTTACTAGAAAAACACCGATTAGTTTCTCTCGACACTGAATGCTCCTTTGAAACTTTGTGTAGAGAATGCAAAGTATATTGGGGGAAGGGGGATGATCCTTAATCATTTGGAAGGTAAGTTCCTCTTGTGTTAGAGACCTTGGGAACATAGTGAAATGATGAACTCACTAAGATTAATCATTGATACTTGAGAGTCGAGTCACATTTCACTATGCACATAGAGCTTTGATGTTAGGCCACATTAAGATGGTTCATATGCTTCTGCTCATCGTTGAAACTACTTGATAGGATTTGATAAATTTGCTAGGGATTATAATATATCATTAACACACATAAGTTTAAATTGCAGGTTTTACTTGAGGACAAATAAAAGTTTAAGTCTAAGGGTATACGATCCTTAAACATTTGGAGGGTAAGTTCCTATTGTGTTAGAAACCTTGGGAACACAGTGGAATGATGAAATGACTAAGATTGGTCGTTGATACTTGAGAGTCAAGTCACATTTCAATGTGCACATAGAGCTTTGATGTTAGCACACATTAAGATGGTTCATATGCCTCTGCTCATCGATGAAACTATTTGATAGGATTCGATAAAATTGCTAAGGATTATAATATATCATTCACACACATAAGTTTAGATTGTAGGTTTTACTTGAGGACAAATAAAAATTTAAGTGTAAGGGTATTTGATGTGTGTTTCATACATATATTTTCGGTATTGCTTTGCATGCATTTATTTCATTACATCAGCACATTGTGCATACATTCATCTCTTTTGCATTGATTTTATCCTTTTATTTAGAGATCTAATCTTTATACATTTTTGATTGATAGGACGTGAATTTGAAATTTAAATGGAGGCAAAGAAGCCTTGGAGTGTGCATTTCTTGCATGATGCATAGTATGGTCATGCCCTCCAACACGACCATGCATCATAGGAGTTAGATGAGATTCGGAGTAACATATGGACTTCTAGAGCAAAACACTGGTAGGATGTGCTTCTGGGCATGAAAAGCCCCTTATTATTGATTGACTTAGACTTCCAGAGATGAATACGACCAGTTCATGCCCAAAAGCATGGTCATATTAACACTATGACTACAACATTGAGAGCCCTCAACTATGCTTTCCAACATAAACATGGTATGGTGATGGCACCCTAATATTTTAGAAGGTTTCAATGAATTTAGAAGGTCTTGGAGGCTTTAAAAGGACCAAAGGGGCTCATGTTTAAGGGTCAAAAGAGTTTCCCATGACAATGAACCATAAGAGAGAATTGTTCTAAGGAGTGATCAAGATTCCATCCACCAAGGAGCTTAGAGATAAAGTTGAAGACAACCACCAACACCATGACTAAGTTTTTCTCTATTTTCTCCTTGATTTTAGTTGTAAAATGATTTTATTCATGTCTTTTGCTTATATCTCTATCTCAATGAAGTAGTCTCTTAATTATAAGATGAGGGAGTAGTCCAATATAATCGTTGACACTTATTTTGTTTAATTCAACTCTTTTTTATTACATGACGTGTTTGATTTATGATCCAACTTTAGTGTGCATACATGATTATAACATTTTTATATCCAAGGGATGTGGGGAAGAACCGAAAGGTGAACCCAATTCTCTAATCCCTAAAGTCTGAGACTTGAGCAGTTATTCATGAAAGTTGTTTAAAATCTCACGAGGGCACCATTGAATGTCACGGAGCTTAATGGGCCTACTTGATTTGATGTCACAAAGTATAGAATAATTTTGGTGTAGAAAGTATCATACGATTAAACTCAAGTTTTGACAATGACAAATGATTCCAAATTAAGGGTTATTATGGTTCTAACAAGTCTGACTATGTGTGCAAGAAAATCCTTAGTGAGTTTAGGAAGGTAAAAGTCCTAGTGAATACTAGGCAGGTGGAAAGTGTTGGTACAGTAAGCACCCGACGATCGAACCTCAGTTTTGATAATGACAAAGAGATTCAAAGTTAAGATTCCTTGTTATCTAACGTGGTTAAATAAGGTTTCAGGAAAGTCTTAACTGCGGTGACGCAGGGGAAAATCCTAAGGGGCGGGGGGGTAACCTTAGGTCCTAGGGGGTGGTAACCCTAGGTGAAGGAAAATCCTAAGGGGGGGGGGGGGGTAACCTTAGGTCCTAGGGGGCGGTAACCCTAGGTGAAGGAAAACCCTAAGGGGCGGCAACCTTAGGTCATAGGGAGCGGTAACCCTAGGTGGAGGAAAACCCTAAGGGGCGGCAACCTTAGGTCCTAGGGGGTGGTAACCCTAGGCGGAAAGTCCAGTCGGTCTGGAGGACTGGACTGACATCAGGTAAATCTCCTGAGTGGAGTAGGTGAGGGCGTGTTCCCCGTAGAGGGAACAGTAGGCGTCGGGTCAACCTAGGGTTTCCGGTCGGAAATCCGAAGTCAGACCCGGACAGTCCGAAGACTGTCATTATCATATCTATTATGTTTTATGTGCTAATTTTGTGCTACAGGGTATATTTGGGATTAATGTATCTTGCAGGGACCAAAGTGCAAAGATTAACCACGGATGAACAGTGTCCGATGCGCCTGCATGGAGCTTGGAGGCGCCTTGGGTGCAAGGCTGAAGCTGGCTGCGAAGTGGAGCTGGAGGCGCCTTCATAGGGATTGAAGGTGCCTTGGACCATTGATTGAAGGCGCCTTGGAGCTTTGATGAAGGCGCCTTTAGGTTGGGATAAGCAGCAGTCAGCGGAGGTTATCACAGCACAGGAACAGGGATAAGTTTTGGGGTTTAAGGCGCCTTGACTGGCACTGGAGGCGCCTTCAACGTCAAGGACATCTCGACCAGCAGCTTGAAATATCTTCTTCCAAGTGAACTTTCTGCTACAAGCTGCCTACGAGATGATCCCGAAGTGCTGCAATGACACCCCGACAACCCAGAGCTTCAGATTTAATTTTTTGTTGTCGGTATAATCTTTTTTACTGCTTTGAATTGTAATTAGTTTGTAATAGTTTTTACGAGCTTATAGTTGTTGCCCACGGAAAGAGATCAAGGATCGCGGGCCTTCGAGTAGGAGTCGATCAAGGCTCCGAACGAAGTAAATTCGCCTGTGTCTCTGTGTTTACTTTTCTTTTCCGCTCCGTGATTTAACTCTGATAATCTTTACGAATCGAACGAAATAGCCGCGAGCGCTATTCACCCCCTCCCCTCTAGCGCGTCTCGATCCAACAATTGGTATCAGAGTGGGGTCGCTTCGAATAGGTGAAACCATCATTCGAGCATTTCTTTTGTGGCTTTTTCGTCTATTTAGGCTAAAAATAAAACCTTACGCCTTTCATTTTTTTCCTCCAAAACTGTTTTCAAAAAAATTCATTTTCATCTTTTCACAATTGATTGGGATTAACGAAATATCGCATTTAGCAAATTTTGAAATAATATTTTTTATATTATTTTAATAATATTTTTATTATTTTATTTTGTTTCAAAATTTGTAAATTGCTATATCTATCTTTATTCTGCACTACTGATCCAAGACCTAGTCTTGGAACAAGTTTTTTGTTTATATTGCGTGCTAGGTTCTTAAATGGCCTATGAAGATGGATACAACACCGCAAGCCTACCACTCTTGTCCAGCGAAAATTTTGGTTACTGGAAAGACCAGATGGAGCACCAACTGAAAACCCAAGTGGAGACATGGACCATAGTCCAGATCGGACTCATCCTCCCAACTGAAGAAGGTGTATCCATCACCTATGACAAGTGGGATGCACAAATGATAAGAAACTTCGAGACAAATGCAAAGGCAACATGTATTCTCCTAGGTGGACTATCAAATTCAGATCTTGATCGAGTCGGAAGGTTCGACACTGCTAAAGAGCTTTGGGAGAAACTACTCAAACTTCATGAGATTCCTTCAGGGTCAGAAATTGAACAAGACTGCGAACCCAAATACGAATCTCCAGAGTCAACCTCCGAACCAGACTCAGAAGAATCAGATCAGACCGATTTCATAGCACTAATGGCCAGAGAGGAAATTGTTGAATCTGAGTCTGAACTCGAGGTGGCAACAGTCAAGGGGGAGGATCCTGTCATGAATTTGAAAGGTAAGATTGTAAATTCAAAATGCAAATGTCACATAACTTGTTTTAAGTGTAGGGAGAGAGGGCACTATAAAAACGAGTGTCCTACTCATAAGACTTGGCCGGTACAATCGAAGAAGAAGGAGAAAATGATCAAAAGAGGGAAGGAACAAATTAAATGCTCCAAATGCAAACAAATGGGTCACTGCAAAAGGCAATTCCCAGAAAGAAGACCTAAGAATCCAGAGGAAGAAATCAAGGTTAGTACATTTACATTATATGAAAATTCAGTTTTTGAAACACATGATTGCACTAGTTTAACTAATCATGCTTGCTCTAGTATAGATTTCTCTTCAAAATTAGATATGCATGCTAATAATATAATGAATAAAATTAATTCAAATAAAAATAAGAAATTAACTTTAAGAAAATTAGGAATACAGAATAATATTTTAAAAGATAAAATTGATAAATTAGAAAAGATTGTTAATAATTTAGTCAAATCACAAAATCTAGACTTAGATTACAAGTCTAAAGTAAAACTTAAACACTACGAAACAAGCTAAAAAGGAAATCAAATTAAATAAACTTAAATTTTAAATTAAAATAAAATTCAAAATTAAATTAAAAATTAAAAATTAAATTTAAAATTAATTCAAATTCAACTTAAATCAAATAAAAATAGAAGGAGGATCCAGAATAGCTGGCACCCCCCAACTAAACTACCCGACTGGGTAACCGAACTTAATCTACCCGAAATGGGTAAACAAGAGTAGACTATCCGGCAGGGTAATTAAGGTTAGATAAAATGGGCCAGGTTTAACTTGACCCACGGTACTGGTGAAGTTTTTGGATGATAGTACATTAGGGAAGCTTGGGCATCGCATGTCTAGGAAGATATGGCTTCGACCTGGTGCATTTGGCCAAGTGGAACTGACCGAAGCTACCCTTAAATGGATCCTAACTAGTTAGACCAAGGTTTAGTATTAAGTTCAATGGGTAGGACTATTTGGAAAACCTCGAAGGCATGGTTACTTTAATGAGTTCCTTCTGACTCACCATAGTCTAGAAGTTTATCCAAAGAATGCTTACTAGTTGAACCCAAAGCTAAACCTGAATCTAACACAAAGTTAAACCAAATCCTTAAATTGAACCTCAATTCATCTCACAACAATTATAGGAGTACCTGATTGAAAATTTAGATCGGGTGAGATGACTAAGGAATTTAAAATTCAAATTCAAAATTAAACTCGTAACTATAATTAATTCAAATTCAAAATTAAATTCGTAATTAATATTATTTTTTTTAATGAAATCAATTTCAAAATTATATAAAAAATCTTTTAAAAATTATTTTTAAAATCTTTTAAAACATTAATTTCAAAATCATTTTAAAAATTAATTTTAAAAATCTTTTAAAAAATTATGTTAAAAATCTTTTAAAAATTAATTTCAAAATCATTTTAAAAATTAATTTTAAAAATCTTTTAAAAATTAATTTTAAAAATCTTTTAAAACTTAATTTTAAAAATCTTTTAAAAAATTAATTTCAAAATCATTTTAAAAATAATTTTAAAAATCTTTTAAAAATTATTTTAAAAATCTTTTAAAAATTAATTTCAAAATTATTTAAAAAATCTTTTAAAAATTATTTCAAAATTATTTAAAAAATCTTTTAAAAATTATTTTAAAATCTTTGAAAAATTAATTTCAAAATTATTTAAAAAATCTTTTAAAAATTATTTTAAAAATCTTATAAAAATTAATTTCAAAATTATTTTAAAAATTTTCTAAAAATCATTTTAAAAAAAAATGTAAAACTTAATTTCAAAATTATTTGAAAAATCTTTTAAAATTTATTTTAAAAATATTTTAAAACTTAATTTCAAAATTATTTGAAAAACCTTTTAAAAATTATTTTAAAAATCATTTTAAAAAATTATTTAAAAAATTCTTTAAAAAATCATTTTAAAAATTATTTGAAAAATTCTTTAAAAATCATTTTAAAAATTATTTGAAAAATTCTTTTGAAAAATCATTTTAAAAAATTATTTGAAAAATTCTTTAAAAAATCATTTTAAAAAATTATTTGAAAAATTCTTTAAAAACCATTTTAAAAATTATTTGAAAAATTCTTTTGAAAAATCATTTTAAAAATAACTTGAAAAATTATTTTAAAAAAAAACATTTTAAAAATTATTTGTAAAATTCTTTTAAAAATCCTTTAAAAATTATTCAAAATCATTTTAAAAATTCATCAAAAAATTATTTTAAATATTTGAAAATCATTAGGAAATCATCTTAAAAATCGTTTGAAAAAACATTTTAAATATTCAAAATCTCTATCTACAAAATTATAGTTTTTCAAATTATAATCAAATTTCAAGTTATTAAAATTTTAATTCTTTTCAAATTATAATTTCAAACTCAATTAATTGAAAATCTTCAAAACTTTAAATGTTTAGTCTTTTGAAACTCTAACTTACTTCAATTATCAACTGCAAAGACAACTCCATCTCACGTTCACTCATATGCTAAACATGCTTGTTAATCTAGAATGAGTGAGATGGAAAATTAGGAAAATAATTTTTTAACCTCTCATGCTTGAACTCCTGAACTCAAAAATTTATTAAGGCATTAATTAAGGGGGAGTGATTTTGAGTCGGTTTTAAAATTAGTTTTTCTTTAAAAATTTTGACGACCTCAAAATTAAAAACTATTTTTGGCATATCTTCGAAAATTCAAGTTATTTTTAACTTAGCTTTAAAATTAAAATTATTTATGACCTGACTTTTAAATTATAACTCCTCTAGAAGCTAAATGTTTTCAAAGCTAAGTACTTAATTAAGTTTTCTCTAACTAAACTTAGTTAAATTATTTTCTAAACTTAGCTATTTGACAAGATATTTTCTTAACGCAATGATTTTTAAGTTGAAAACATAGCTAAGTATTTTCAAATTTAGCTAAATATTTTTTCCTTTTTCAAAAACATTTAGCTAAGTACTTTTTAAAGTGTTTAAAAAAAAAGGAATTTAGCTAAGTGTCTCTCAAAGCAATTGTTTTCAAATGCTAAGTTTTGCTGAAAATGCTAAGTATTTTCCAAAGCATTCTCAAAATTTCATCAAAACAGTTTTTTTTTAAAAAAACTAAATCTTTTTAAGGTTAAATACTTAACAAAACTATTATCTTCATAAGTTTAGCTAAGTCCTTGATAAAAGTATTTTAAAAAGTAAAAATCTTAGCTAAACTAAGTCTTGATCAATTTTTTTTAGCTAAACTCCCTCTTTAAAAACTAAGAATTTAAAGTGTTTTGATATCATAAAAATTTTCTAAGTTATTGTTTAAAGACAAAATAACTTTATCTCAGCTAAAAGTATCTCTCAAACTAAAGTAAGAATTTTGCTTTCAAAATTCTGATAACATTTTTGAATTCACCTAGCTAAAAGTCTTACAAGAAAAACTAAGTGTTTATCAAAAGTATGCTTAACCCTCTATTTTTCTCTTTAAAAGATAAGATAAAAAATTATCTTTGAAAGTTAAGCTAAGGCATAGATTTTCTTCACTCTCTTGGGTATTTTGATATGGCAAAGGGGGAGAGTAGGAAGAAATTCAAAGAAAATTAAAAAGATTTTTTTTTTAATTTAATTTTAAATTTTGAATTTAATTTCAAATTTTTAATTTAATTTTGAATTTTGAATTTTGAATTTTGAATTTGGTTTTGAATTTTGAATTTTGAATTTAATTTCAAAATTTTAATTTGATTTTGAATTAATTTCGATTTTTTTTATTTAATTTTGAATTTTTAATTTAATTTTGAATTTTGAATTTTAATTTAATTTTGAATTTTGAATTTAATTTTGAATTTTAAGTTTGTTTAATTAATATCGTTTTTCTTTTTGCTCCCCCTGGATCATAGCCTCGATATGGTCTATCGAGGTAGTAGACTTGATCTTTGGGGACCCAATATTGACCAAGTCCAACTTGATTGACCAAGTTGGACTTAGGTACCCATGCTTGGACTACCTTTCTATTATTTCTATTTACTAAAGTCAGATATGATTTATATTTTGTTTTGGTCTTAAATCCAAGTCCGGATTTGTTGTAACTGGCTTGTTGTTTTCCAAGAATTAGATCCAAATTCTTGGAACCCAAGGTGAACCGTTCCAACGTGTCCTTGAGTTCTTTAATTTGAGTTTTCAAATTGGAATTTTCTTCCTCAAGTTGTTGGACTTGAGTCGAACTTCCAATTTGAACTGGCTCAGTAAAAGCACTCAAGTAAGTCGCTTCCTTATGGGTTGTTACCTCCTTTTGGAGCGACTTAACCCGGATGTTGGATTTAGCCAATTTCTTAAGAAAGTAAGGAATTAAGTTTTCTGAATTTTCTAAGTTGATACTAGACATTAAAGAACTTACAGTGAGTTTGGGTCCTTCGGAAACGGATACGGATCCGTGGCTTCGCTTGGACTCGGTGTTTCACAAAAAGAATTTTTTTTTGTGAAAGTGCCTATGCTTTATGCCTGTGCTTATTTATGCTTATCTTTATTGCATTTTTTACTTAACTTTGAATTTCGGTTGCCATAATAAAAAAGGGGGAGATTGTTGGTGCAGTAAGCATCCGACGATCGAACCTCAGTTTTGATAATGGAAAAGGGATTCAAAGTTAAGATTTCTTGTTATCTAACGTGGTTAAATAAGGTTTCAGGAAAGTCCTAACTGCGGTTAGGCAGGGGAAAATCATAAGGGGGGTAACCTTAGGTCCTAGGGGGTGGTAACCCTAGGTGAAGGAAAATCCTAAGGGGGGGATAACCTTAGGTCCTTGTAACAACCCAAATTTCCTCCTTTTGAGCCCAAAAGTAATTCAAAAATATTTAAAAATGCTATAGAAAAATTCTATAGATTTTTAGGAATTTTTAGAGTATTTTTACGTAATTTTTGGAGTTCGTTTGGTATTTTTACCAAGAGGAAGAAGTAAAAAATAATAATAATAATATATGTTGAAGTCGGGTTTGGAACCCAAGATCACAGACCCGAACCCGAGTCTTAACGAACTCAGCCCAACCATCTGGTCTACAGATGTTTTGTTAATCATATATGGAGCGATATATATTTAACTAGTAGTTAGGAACAGTAAAATAAATTGGAAATAAAAGTGCGCGGCTGAGGAATCAAAGCAGCGACCTGAGATTTGATTAAAGTCGGGTTAACCAAGTGTACTAGCGATTGTTTGTTATTAAAGAAGGAGAAATATTCTATTTAAGCAGTAGTTAATGAATAGGAAATAAATAGGAAGAAAAATGGATGCAGTCGAGACTTGAACCCGCGAGCTGCGCTTTAAGCAGAAAAGCAGCCAACCAACTATGCCAGCGGGTTTTGTTAATTTAGGAAGGAGCGGAATATATTTAAGGTATAGTTGATAATGAAACCCTAGTTACAAAAAGAGAGCAAATTTTCCCGAGCCCTAACTTCTCCCGAATCCTTTCCTCTTTCTGCGACGGCGCCGATTCTGTCGAGCGAAGAAAACGAAGCCCTAGCTTCGTTTCCGGCGACCGGGAGGGCATTCTCCGAAGGTTCCTTCACCGTCGTGATTCTTGCGTCGAGGAGAAGTCGGGAGCATGAAGAGGAGGCCAAGATCTCAGCCAATCGAAATCTTAGAGGTCTTCTCCTTCGGTTTGAATCCAAGAATCAAGGTAAGTTGCTTACTCACCTGCGGTAAGAGGGTTTTTTTCGCATTCTCGAATTCATTCTTTGATTTCAATAGAATTTGTGGCTTTAGAATATCCTGCCGTGAATTGAGGTTCCGGGTTCTTGTTTCTTCCTTGTTTCCGAATTCAATTTGAGTTGTGGTAGGAGAGCTATGAGGTAAAGGACTTGGTAACTAGGGTAATCAAAATGCTTGTCTAAGATGTGCGACCAGCTAGATAGGTTTCGATTCAAATTCTTTATGATGTTCTGTTTTCCCTTGAGATGTTTCTATAATTTTTCAATTGGATTTGGGAGAATGGTGTTTCCTTCTTTATGATAATGTTGGTTTTCATTTTTTTTTGTTTTCCCGACATATTAGAGAATTTAGTTGGGTTTGATAATATTCTATGTTTCATTGAGCCCTCCAGATTATTGATGGATTTGGGATTCTAAGTTGATTGAATGTCCTACTAAAGACAAGAGAGGTTACGAATCATTTTTGATGAAGCATAGACTGTGGTGATAGGTTTTAAGTCTTGATGTGATCTGGTTTTTATTCGAGTTTTCTTGAGGAATCGAGTTTCAGATTCATATTCTTGATGTGTTTGTTGATTAGAATGCTCTAGTTCTTCATGGGAAGCAATAGGATTTAAGTTCTTATATGCTCTTGTTATTGGAATAGTTTTGAAACTGTTACAAGATATTATGAATACGGTTAGATTTGCTATGTTTAACTATTTGCCCATGGGATAATGTTAATGTGAGTTGATTATGATGCTTTAGTGGCTGATTCAAATTATAGGGTTTGAGGTGATACCAAAAACAAAGAAATTAAGTATTTGAGCTGCATTTAAATAGGAGAGTGAAAGACAACTGCTAACCTGCGCATTAAGAAAGCCAAATTCTCAATCAAGCTGCTTTTGGTGTTTGTTTAATCAACTGATAGTCGGAGTGGTACAAAACTATGGATACAACAGCATAGTTTATTTAGTGTAAGGCTAAGTTGTAGCTCATCTTGGCACAAATGTAATGGATATGGATATACATCTAATTACTAGTTAATACGAATACAAAGCATATTTTTCTGGATAATTATCAGTTTTGTTAGGAAATTGTTTACAAATGGAGATGATTGTTATCATTAAGCTTATAGATCTGTTCCTCAAGTAGTCCACTCTAATTTTGTATGTCAAAACCAATTTACCTTAGGTTCAAGACCTTCAAACTTTATATTAACTGGAAGTTGAAAATGTAAGGAATTTAAGTCGTCATGAACATCTACCTAGGTAATGCGCAACATGGTAATGTATGCAATTTCAGTGAATGAGGCATTAATTTGCAGTTTATCTCTTTTAGCAGCGCAGAATTTTAGTTCCCTTTTAGCATCTAGTTATTCTGCAGTTTAGATCATGTTGTAACATGCTTGAAGATTTTTATTGCTCTTTAAAGGAATAAGTTTTCATAGGTTTTACATAGTTTTTATTAAGCCATTATTATTGAACCTCTAAGGGCAGGTTTTATAGAAGTTAAAGCTTCAACAAGTTCAGTTCTTTTGGTGCTATAAGGTGGCACGTACAACCCTTAATCTAAGCACCTAGGATTAGTTTTTCCTTGCAAATCAGTGAGCTTGAATGGTCTAATTTAATGTATGCAAATCTTTGATTTCCTTGTTATTGAACAACATGTATAGTTAGATGCAATTCCTTATGTTCACACCAAGTCTTAACGAATTGAACTTGTTTTATGCAACTCTAGAATCTATATGTACATATAGTATTCTACTTAATCCTTTTAGGGATTCATGAGAAGTTATAAGTAAAGTAAAGACCAAGGTCTGAAGGAGAAAAAGATAAATATTTTAAAGTATAAGAAGTATAAGTTTTATGGAGTTTCAAGTTCTAACCAGTTAGACCCTTTTGTTATCAATTGTTTAACATGCTATTAGATTCTTTGTTAGTGATCCTTTAACCTGCAGTTATAGTTTTAAGTTTAGCATGTTAGTTTCAAATTTCATGAAAACATTTCAGACTCTTTTATTCCAAGTATATAGTTAGATTTTTCTTTAAGCTTTTAGTTTCTCTTTGTTTTGCTATTAGGCAATGAATATAGAATGGCTTGGATTAGGTATTGGTTTATTAGACTAATTGGAGGTTGATCCGACAGTGATTTTTGGTTTATTTATGATGAAGTAGGTAGTGTAATCCCCTTAGTGCAGAAGTGTGAACGAAAGGGTGAAGATGATCATATGTAATATGATGTTTTGGTGAGTATCATGTATTAAGACTAAAAGATGATTTGAAGTGATATAATGAATTTAACAGGTAAGAACTATGTGATTGATTTAGATATGCAAGTAGTAACTTTAGAGTAGAAGTTTAGTTTAGAAGATGAGAAAAGAGATTTAAATGTTACATCAATTTTGAGCATGATTTCTACTCTTTCTTGATGACTCTAAATGTTGGTACAATACTTGTTTAATGACAAAATCTTTCTTCTAGATAGAGTAATGGTTGGTTTAGATAATTCTTTATCATGACTAAATGAGCAAGATTGTAGAATGAGTAGAGTTGAAGTTTACCTCATGTTAGCTGAATTTGTGCAGTTGTGATCCATCGATTTTACGATATTTGAATGTTACAGTACTATTGAGGTTTAATGTAGTTGCTTCACCTAACTGCTTAGGAGGTTTGGAATTATGGAACAATAAAGCTGTAGTCTTTATTTTTTTAAAATACGGATAGTTTATAGAAAGCATTATAGAACAAGGCTTTAGATTTCTTTTAAATATGCATGATTGTGTGTTACCTAGTTGATTTCACTTATAGATGCATATTTAAAAAATACCCTAATAGTATTTTGAGTTTAAGAAAAGTATAAGAAAGATAAAGAAAATAAAGTAAAAGGTCAAGGCTTAAATAGATCCCAAAGTCAAGACTTTAGGAATTTTGGCACACCAGGTGCTTATTAAAATGCCAAAGCATTATATATTAGAAGTATTAAAGAATAACAAATATAAGGAAGTTATAGTTAAAAAGAAAATAAATATTTTACTTTTTAATGGCATGTACCGGACACAAGGTCCATTGGGTGGGCTCTTAGATCGCCCCTAGGCACAAGATCGCCTAGAAGTACCTTAGTACTTTCGGGATTAGCTACCTCGACTCATATTAAGGATGTAACACCCTAAATTTCATGATTTAGAGTCCTAAAAGACCTTATTAAAATTTAGAAATACTTTAGAAAAATTCTAGAGATTTTTAGGAATTTTAAGAGTATTTTTACGTAATTTTTGGAGTTCGTTTGGTATTTTTACCAAAAGAAAGAAGTTGTGAAAAAAAAAATGTCCAAGCCGAGGCTCGAACCGGCAACCCCTGACCCGAGCAAAACCCGACCAACCAACTGGGCTAGCGGTTATTACTTAATCAAATAAAGGGAAAATTTTATTTAAGTAGTAGAAGTTAATAACAAGAAATAATAGGGAGAAAAATGGTTGCAGCCGGGATTCGAACCCGCGACTCCAACCATGAGCCAAGCCGCGGCTGACCAAGTGATCCAGCCATCGGTTTTGTTTAGAAAAGGTGGAAAATTTATTTAACAAGTTAACCGAACATGGAGATTATAAAGAGGGATAAGTTGAGGAGGTAAATTCCCGAGCCCTAATTTCTCCCGAATCTTTTCCTCTTCTCTGGTGCGCGACGGCGATGGCTTTCGGGCGAAACAGAACCGGAGCTAGGGTTCTTCCTCCGGCGGCCGGCGAGGGGCGAACTCCGGGAGTTCTTCGTCGATCCGAGGTCTCTCGTCAAGAAGGAAGCCGTGAGCGAGGAAGAGGCCACAATTTCAAGCTCACCCGAACCCTAGAAAGTCCTTCTTTCGGCTGTGAGTCCAGGAAACCGAGGTAAGTCGCTTACTCACCTGCGGTAAGGGTAGCTCTCGCATTCTTGTTTCTTTTAGTTGTTTTCTTTGATATATGCCGCTGGGAGGGTGGTCTTGTATTGCTGCCGTGAGTTTCATTAGGGATACAAGAGGGGAATTTGTTTAGGTTTTGATTTTGGGTTGCTTTACAATTAGGGTTAAGCTGTGAAGGTGTTGTATAGGGCTGTTTTAATTTTACAGCAAGTGAATTTGATCTTGTGCAAAGGGAAAGGAGCAGGGTAGTATCCGTTGGAGGTTCCTGTCCATTGGTTTTCTGTGGGCAGACAGTGAGCACAAAGATGTGCTTGACTAGTATGTAGTTTCCTTATGGACACTACAATGAATAGCTATATGTAGCACTTTGGTCTCCTTTGTTTTATTTCCTGCCGTGCCACTTAATAGAAGGACCAGATTGTTCAAACTAAGTCTATCCAAATCCTGCAAACAGTAAAATGACACAAGAAACCTTAAATACTTCTTCTAGAGCATGTTTCATTAAGTGCAGTTTGGATATGCTTTCTTGTTGCGTTTAGTTCTGTTTTCCTTTGTTTTAATTCTATCGAAGTATCTCAATTCGGATTCTTAAAAAAATGGCAGGTATAAGTATATGTAGCAGAAATGGCATGTATATAGCATGGATATCTGAAAGTATAAGTATTGCAGTTTATTTTAGCTTGCTTTCTGTTGCTATAACTTATTGTAGTTGCTCTTCCATTGCTTAGGAGGTGTTTTTGCATCTCAGATTTTAGATTTCTTTTGCACATCAGTTATAGATCTTTTTGTTGAATTATTAGAGCATGAAATGGTGTAAATTGGAGCATACAGTTTAGTTTCATTGTGTAGCACCTTAGTTTGATTTTTCCTTGCTATTAGTTATACATGAGCAGATCCAATTAGATCTCTAGTAGAGTACATGAGCAGATTTTTCCCTTGCTGTGCATTATGTTTTCATGTATGCAAATTTGGATTGGCATGTCATGAGTTTTATGCCTTAGTTTGGGTGCATGTGTTATAAACAGATAGTTTAGTTTTAGTTCTTAAAGTATGCAAATTTTTTTACCTTTTACAGTTTTAGTTTTGTTCAGCATTGCAATTCTAGATTAAAACATGCAATTTAATATAGTGCAGATTTTTATAAGTATCGTACGCAGATTCTTATAAGTATTGTTTGAAGATTTTGATAAGTGTTGCATGCTGAACTCCAATCTTAGAACCGATTTTTATTAAGCTTATATGCAGATTTTAGATAAGCTTAGTATGCAGATCTTAGATAAGCATAGTATGCAGATTTTGTTAAGTATAGCATGCAGAATTTAGATAAGCTTAGTATGCAGATTTTGTTAAGCTTAGTATGCAGATATTAGATAAGCTTAATATGCAGATTTTAGTTAAGCTTAATATGCAGATTTCTGTTTAAACTTGTATGCAGATTTTGTTTAAGCAGTGTTAGAATTTGTTTAAACATTTCAGTTTTGTAAGAAGCATTCTTTTATAAGAAAAGTATAAGAAAGATAAAGAAAAGTATAAGAAAGATAAAGAAAAGAAAGAAAAGGCCAAAGCCTTAAGTAAATCCCAAAGTCAAGACTTTAGGGATTTTGACATACAAGATGCTTATTAAAATGTCAAGGCATTATATATTAGAAGTATTAAAAGATAACAAGTATTTTACTTTTATCAGTGGCACTGTACTGGACTTTCAGTAGTCCTTGGGCTGGGCTCCCATAGTCGGTCCCTAGGTTTAGATAACCTAGTATGCAGAACTCTCAGTAATCCTTGGGCTGGGCTCCCATAGTCGGTCTCTAGGTTTAGATAACCTAGTATACAGGACTCTCAGTAGTCCTTGGGCTGGGCTCCCATAGTCAGTCCCTAGGTTTAGATAACCTAGTAAACCCTACTAGATTCGGGACCAGCTATCTCGGGTCTAGTTAGGGATGCACGCATAGCAAGTACAGTTGCCGGGCCCAAGAAGAAGTTGATTATAATTTTGAAGTATTATAAGTATAAGTTTTTGAACAAACAAAATGGGTTTCACATAAGTATAAAAGTATAAAAGAATAAGTTTAGAACAAATTAATTAAGTTTCACTTTGATTTAGAATCAGTAAGTTTAGTTCCCTTTTATGCTAGCATGTTATTTAGATTAGTTTACTTTTCTTTGCTATTAAAGGAGCGTGAGTAGCTTTGCGTGTTTAACACTTCAGTATGTTTGTTTATTTACTAGTAGATGAGCATGAGTAGTTTTCCCTTTTGAGCATTCAGTTTTTAGTTTTTAGTGTATTCACATGCATATCGAGTTTTTGTGAGTTAGATAGCGCTTACTAAGCAAATTTTGCTTATAGATTACACTTCCTCTTACTGCAAATACAGGAAAGGAAAAGATATAGAAAGGAAGGCGACAAGGAGGTGTTCGAAGGATGTGTGATGCCAGGACTATGGAAGTCTTGGGACTAGGAAAGAAGTTTTAATTTTAGTTTCCTCATTTTAGTTATTGTAAACATTTGAGTTGTATTTTAAGTTCATGTCATTTGAGATTATTCTGTTTAGATTGCATGTAGGATGAGTTCAGTTTAGTAAGTAGATATTTGTATGTTTGATACTTATTTAACTGCGTGGTTGTTTGATAAATGTTCCAGCCGCCTGTGGCTGATGTATACTATGCTTGTATCTTGATTTATGGTCGCCGGTACAAGGGAGAATCTGTCGAAATTTTTCGGTAGGGTTTCCATGTGATTTTTAATCATACCGATTAAGTAGAGTTAGTAGTTAAGTAACGGTCATCCTTAGAGTGTACTAGTAGTAAGAAGGGTGGTCGTTACAAAGGATGCGCGTAAATTGGTACAATGCCGGGCCCAAGAGAAGTTGATTATTATTTTAAAGTAATAAAGTATAAGTTTTGAAACAAATGAAACAAGCTTCATTTATGCTTAGAGTCAGAAAGTTTAATTCATTTGAATTCTAGCATGCAGTATTAGTTTTGTTTGTTTCCTGCTTAGTTATTTAGCATGATTCCTTGTATAGCATGATTCCTTAGTTTTCTTTGCTATTAGTTTGGCATGAGCAGTTATATTTATGCTTTATTTTTTTTAGAGCATATAGTTTCTAGTTCTTTCTGTATACATGCATATTCGTATTTTTGTGAGTTAGATAGCGCTTACTAAGCAAATTTTGCTTATAGACTGCATTTCCTCTTACTGCAGATATAGGAAAGGAAAAGATATAGAAAGGAAGGCGACAAGGAGGTGGTCGAAGGATGTGTGATGCCAGGACTATGGAAGCCTTGGGACTAGGAAAGAAGTTTTATTTTAGTTTCTATTGTCTTTTGCTATGTTAGAAGTAGTTGAGATAGTACATGATATTTTGATGTGATTAGAACATAGTAGATGAGTTGTGATATGGTGTGATGAGTTGTGGTATTGTTTTCTTTATTTTGGATTTATTATACTGCGTGGTTGATTGATATGTGTTCCAGCCGCTTGTGGCTGAGTATATATTGCATGTATTGTTGAATATGGTCACCGGTACAGGGGAGACTCTGTCGAAATTTTTCGGTAGGGTTTCCATGTGGTTTTTAATCATACCGGTTAAGTAGAGTTAGTAGTTAAGTAACGGTCACTCTTAGGTAGTAGTAGTAGTAAGAAGGGTGGTCGTTACAGTCCTAGGGGCGGTAACCCTAGGTGGAGGAAAACCCTAAGGGGCGGCAACCTTAGGTCCTAGGGGGTGGTAACCCTAGGTGGAGAAAAACCCTAGGGGGCGGTAACCTTAGGTCCTAGGGGGTGGTAACCCTAGGCGGAAAGTCTAGTCGGTCTGGAGGACCGGACTAGCATCAGGTAAATCTCCTGAGTGGAGTACGTGAGGGCGTGTTCCCCGTAGAGGGTGTAACGTCCGAAAATTCTCAAAATAATTATTAGAAATATCCTAGTATTTTTTTGGAATTTTAGGATATTTTTACAGACTTTTTAGAATAGTAGAGATAGCAAAAATAAATAGAATCGTAAAATAACCTACGCGGGAATTGAACCCGAGACCTATTGGGTCCTACGACTTATGATGAACTCTAGTAACCAAGTGAACCCAGCAGGGCCGTGCTGAAAGAAGAGGGAATCAATTATATTTATATTTAAGTTGGGGCGAATTAACCACTTAATATAAATAGGGAAAAATTAAGTGAAGAGTTATTTTTTTAACGTAACTCTCCTCTCCCTCAAAACCTTACACGCCGCCCCTCTCCCTTCTCTTCTTCTCTCGGCGCACCAAGCCAAAGGGGGCTAGGGTTCCGTCCCAAGGGCTATAGGAGCGCTTTCCGGCGACAACTCCGGTACGAGGACGCTCCCCTCGGTGAGAAAAACATAAAGACGTAGGAGGATCGTCGAGAAGATCGTCTTTCCGGAAAACCTAACGATTGGATTGTAAGGAAATCTAGCGTAGGAGGTAAGAAACCCCTCACCTGCAGTATAAGTAGTTCTCGTGTGATTTCATACTTTAGTTTAGTAGCATATGAATTTGTGACACATAGGTTACACAATAGCGCACACCAAGTGTTCGAGAATATGTTCAACGCAGGAAAAAGGGCAACTTAGACGCTTTAATAGCTTAGCTAAATGCAATAGAGGCATTTATTTAGTGTATGCAGTTTATTACAGCTTATATGGGACTACGGTCCAATGGGTGGGCTCCCACAGTCATCTCTAGGTTCAGACAACCTAGCTCTAGGTTCAGATAACCTAGAAATAGCAAGATAAGAAAAATTCAGTTATAACCATATTTTATTTTCAGCAGTGGCACTGTACTGGACTAGATGTCCATTGGGTTGGGCTCCTATAGTCGTCCCTAGGTTTAGATAACCTAGTAACTCTACTAAATTCGGGACTTGCAACCCCGGGTCTAGTTAGAGATATGCACATAGCAAGTACAGTTGTCGGGCCCATCAACAACATGATTATGTATTTTAATCTATTACGATAAATAGCTTTCAAAAACTCACAAATCAGTTGTGTGTACAGTTTAATTTCAGTTCTAGCTTAGTTTTAGTGTAGCTCCGTTCATGCTTTAGCTTAGCTCTTTATTATTGATACATGTGATAGTTCTATGATCAGTTTTGATTCTATGTTTTGTATGATAGTATGTCATGCCATGCTTTAACATGTTCAGCATAGATTTCAATAGCATGTCTTAAAAAGCATACATTGCATCGTATGCATGTTTTGTGAGGTAGATGGTTTCTTACTAAGCGTAAGCTTACAGATACTTCTTTTCCTTATACTGCAGATAAAGGTAAAGGAAAGATGGACTAGCGGAGGCTGGAGGGCAATGCTACAAAGATGTGTGTGGGCAGGAACATGGAATAAAGATCTTAGGGATCTAGCGAGTTTTGTTTTAAGCATTAAAACTTTCTAGCATTTTATCATTCCGCACTTTAGTATGTTTGAAAGCCCTGAACTAGTGAATTACTCACTATGCCATGCTTAGAATGTCAGTTAATTGTTTTTGATATGTTTATAGCCATACTAGAACTCATGTGTGTGAATTTGGCACGAAACAGTGCTGAAATAAGACTCTTGGTACGAAATCAGAAACCCCGATCGATCAGTCGATCGATTGGGGGTCTTCAGTCGATCAGTTGATCGATTGAAGATCTTGTACCGCGAACAGAATGCCCTGGAATCGATCACCGGATCGATCAACAAGTCTGGATCGATCAGTCGATCGATCCAGAATATTACCCCGCGCACAGTAGCGCGCTGAATCGATCAAGGGATCGATTAGTCAGGATGGATCGATCAACCGATCGATCCAGAATCTCGTCCGTGCACAGTAGCACGCTGAATCAATCAAGGGATCGATTAGCAAGCCTGGATCGATCTGCCGATCGATCCAGAATTTATCCCGTGCACAGTAACGAGCTGAATCGATCAATGGATCGATCAACAAGTCTGGATCGATCAACCGATCGATCCAATCAAAGTTTTCGTATACAGTAACATGCTGGGTCGATCAGTGAATCGATCCGAACATTCCAATCGATCAGCCTATCGATTGAAATGCCTGTTTCAGCTGGAAACACTTAAGTTCAGTCCTTAAACACATGTGAAGGCTAGATCTTCTCTTTGGAGTAAAAGGTACAACATTTAAAAGGGTATCTTAAGGCATCAGTTCAGATTTAGTAGTAATTGGCATGAGTTTAGTAAATTTTAAATTAGTTCACGTTTCCGCACCTTATAATATAGCTTAGCACAGCATAATGTGACGGTCTGGCCTCGCAGCTTAGTCAGTAGGAGGCGGGTCGTTACAGAGTGGTATCAGAGCAAAAGTTCCATACTTCGTACACACACATCAGCATTGAACCTGCAACTTCCAAGTAAGAAACGTCTCTCACTTTATTATGTTCTTTCTTTCATGTTTATAGATATTGTAGCATGTTAATTGATGATGGTACCTAACATGATAGTAGTAGTAGTTATATAAACATGATTGCCTTAGTCACTCTATCTCTTTAGAAAATGATACGAGGACGCCCAGCTAGAAAGACACCAGCTACTGAGCCCCAACATGAGGCAGGCAGCTCAGTGCCTCCCCCAGATCTTACCGCAGTAGTGGCTCAGTTACAGAAGCAGCTAGCTGAACAACAGCAGGAGATAACCACCTTAAGGGCTAGTCAGCAGAACACTCCCACTGTCACTCCGGAACCTAACCTGGCAACCCCAGCAGTAATAGCGGTTCCACCAGTCCAACCTACAGCACCAGTAGCCCCAACAGCAGGGGCAAGGAGGGAAGCCTATCTGATCCAGTGGCAGAAAATTAAGCCAGAGAATTTCTCAGGCACCAGTGAACCATGGGATGCTCAAGCCTGGTTCAAAACACTGGAAAGTACGATGGAGCTTCTGGACTGGCCAGAGCATGAGAAAGTGAAATGCACCTCTTTCTGCCTGTCAGGGGACGCACGTATGTGGTGGGAGAGAATTAGAGCGAAGCGCCCAGTAAACCAGATGACATGGGCTGACTTCAAGAGAGAATTCTTTGAAGAGTTCTTCCACATGCAGGTTACAAACCGCCACTACGACGAGTTCACTGAATTTCGCCAGGGAAACCTTTCAGTGGAGGAAGCCGTGAAGAAATTCAACAGATTGGCTCGTCTATGCCCTGAGTTAGTCAGCACTGAAAAAGAACGAGTCCGGTTAATGCTCAAGATGCTAAGATCGGAAATAGCAATGAACGTGACCAGTGGCGTCCATAGGCCGCAAACCACTGAAGAACTAGTAAGCAGTGCTTTGATCACCGAGCACTACCAGAACAATATCAAACAGCAGAAGCAAGTCCTCTCAGAATCCAAAGGTCAGGGAGGCTCAGGTACTCAGAAACACCAGGGCCATAGCTCCCATGGCTCTAACTGGAAAGGGAACTCCAGCAACAAGCGCAAACCAGGGAGTTACCCAAAAGGAGGACCAGCTAGTAAACAGCCTAGTTATCCCAAATGTGCTACTTGTGGGAAATTCCACCCTGGAGTTTATCGTAAGGGCACACGAGGATGCTTTGAGTGTGGACAGGAAGGGCATATGGCTAAGCAGTGCCCAAACAAGACCAGTCTTCCTCAACCATAGACGATTCAGTACGGAGGCCAGCCAGCTCAGTTACATCAGATGCAGGCCGCTTTAGATGGTCCACACATCAGCCAGGGCAGACTAGAAGCCCCTCCAGCTATGACCAATGCGAGGATCTACTCACTCACCAGAGAGGACGTAGCGAATGCCTCGACAGTTGTTTCAGGTCAGATTAGTATTTTTCAGCAAAGTACAACTGTCTTATTCGATACTGGGGCAACCCATTCATATATATCCAGGGCATTCACCGAAAAGTTGGCAATACCTCCAGAGGTACTCAGTAGCTAATTTTTGACGACGCTACCTTCGGGAGAGATTATGGCGTCCACGCACTGGCTCCGAGCAGTGCCGATCATCATAGCAGACAAAGAGCTTTTTGGCGATCTGATAATATTAGATATGGTCGACTACGACGTTATCTTGGGAATGGACTTTCTGACGAAATACGGCACCTCCATAGAGTGCCGTAAACAGAAAGTTGTATTCCAACCTGAACCAGAAGTATAGTCCGAGTACATCGGAGAACCAAAGAGAAAGGCCAAGAAGTTTCTCTCAGCTCTAAAAGCACAGAAATTAATGGATTCAGGATGTACGGGATTCCTAGCACATGTAGTCAATACCAGTCAGAACAAGGACCAACAGCTAGAAGGGGTCTGAGTTGTATGTGACTACCCAGCAGTCTTCCCTGAAGAGTTACCAGGCCTAGCACCAGACAGGGAGATTGAATTCGAGATAGAACTTATTCCCGGTACGAATCCTATCTCTAAAGCGCCTTACCGCATGGCTCCAGCAGAACTGAGGGAACTTCATGAGCAACTACAGGAGCTGCTTGACAAGGGCTTCATACGTCCTAGTCACTCACCATGGGGAGCGCCTGTATTGTTTGTGAAGAAGAAAGACGGGAGCATGCACCTGTGTATAGACTACCGGGCACTGAACCAAGTCACGATCAAGAACAGGTATCCTCTTCCCAGAATAGATGACCTGTTCGATCAGCTAAAGGGAGCAGCAGTGTTCTCTAAGATAGACCTCATATCAGGTTATCATCAGGTGAAAGTTAAAGAAGGGGATATACCCAAGACAGCATTCAGGACTAGATACGGACACTACGAGTTCGTAGTCATGCCCTTTGGCGTGACAAATACCCCAGCTACTTTCATGGACCTCATGAATAGAGTATTCAGGGACTACGTAGATAGATTTGTTATTGTGTTTATCGATGACATTCTTATCTATTCAGGAACTCAGGAAGAACACGCAGAGCACCTGAGAATAGTATTGCAGACCCTTCAGCAGAACCAGCTGTACGCCAAGTTCACGAAATGTGAATTTTGGTAAGATCAGGTGTCCTTCCTGGGTCACATCATCTCAAAGGATGGTATCATGGTAGACCCCAGTAAGATAGAAGTTGTGAGTAATTGGAAAAGACCCAAGAGCGCCAGTGAAATCAGAAGCTTTCTGGGATTAGCAGGTTATTACAGGAAGTTTGTAGAGGATTTCTCCAGAATAGCCTCCCCACTGACAGCTCTCACAAGGAAGAACAGGAAATTTCAGTGGACAGAGGACTGTGAGAACAGCTTCAGTGAGCTAAAGAGGAGATTGACCAGTGCTCCCATTTTGACTCTACCAGAAAACACAGACAGCTTTGATATTTATAGTGACGCCTCTAAATTGGGACTAGGAGCAGTACTGATGCAAGATGGAAAGGTGATCTCCTATGCCTCCAGACAACTCAAGGATTATGAGAAGAACTATCCTACTCATGATCTTGAGCTTGCAGCAGTCATGTTCGCTCTCAAAATTTGGAGACATTGCTTGTATGGAGCTTAGTGTAGAGTGTATACAGATCATCAGAGTCTGAAGTATTTCTTCACTCAGAAGGATCTGAATATGTGACAGCGCAGATGGCTAGAGCTGGTCAAGGACTATGATATAGACATCCTCTACCACCCAGGAAAAGCAAATAAGGTGGCAGACGCACTTAGTAGGAAGTCCATTGCTACCTTATTATCCCTAGCAGCCATGTCACCGCCCCTACAGAAGGAGATCACAGATTTCGGTCTCGAACTTATAGTAGGACAACTCTCTACTATGACCTTAGCATCTACCTTGTTTGGTGACATCCAGACAGCTCAGGAGCAGGATCTTGAAATTCAGAAGATCAAGCAAGGGATAGCAGAACCAGGAAGTGGAGAGTTCAGAATAGCTGGTAATGGGGCAGTATATTTCGGTGACAGACTATGTGTTCCAGATCAGGAGGAACTACAAAGAAAGATTTTAGATGAGGCTCACAGGACTCCCTATGCGATGCATCCTGGCTCCACCAAGATGTATCAAGACTTAAGAAAACGTTTCTGGTGGCCTGGGATGAAGAGAGACATCGCTAGATATGTTAGCACCTGCCTGACCTGTCAGAGGGTCAAGGCAGAACATTAGAGACCAGGAGGAGTTTTGCAGCCTATTCAGATTCCAGAATGGAAGTGGGAAGATATTTCCATGGATTTCATAGTGGGACTACCCAGAACCACGAATGGTTATGATGCCATCTGGGTAATAGTTGACAAACTGACTAAATCAGCCCACTTCTTAGCCATCAGGATATCCTACCCCATGGAACAGCTAGCTCAGTTGTATCTCAAGGAGATCATTATACTACATAGAGTCCCACGAACCATTATTTCCGACAGAGACAGTCGATTCACATCACACTTCTGGGAGTGTGTACAGTCAGCATTGGGCATGAAGTTAAAATTCAGCACAGCTTTCCATCCTCAGACAGATGGTCAGACGGAGTGAGTAAATCAGGTACTCGAAGATATGCTCCGAGCATGTGCCCTAGACTTCAAGGGAAGTTGGTGCAAATATCTGAGTTTAGCAGAATTTACATACAACAATAGCTATCAGGCCACCATCGGCATGGCACCTTACGAGGCTCTCTATGGGCGGAGGTGTAGATCTCCAATCTGCTGGTACGAGAATGGTGAACAGAAGGAACTAGAACTTCAGATAGATCTAGTAGCAGATACCACCGCAGCCATACAGCAGATCCGCCAGAGGATAGAGACAGCTCAGACCCGCCAGAAAAGCTATGCTGATACACGATGTAGACCTTTAGAGTTTTCAGTTGGGGATACAGTATTCCTCAGAGTGGCTCCCATGAAGGGAGTAATGCGTTTTGGGAAGAAGGGAAAATTAAGTCCCAGATATGTGGGACCATACCTTATCAGCAGAAGAGTTGGCAAGGTAGCATATGAGCTAGAGCTACCCCAGGAGATGTCAGTTGTCCATAATGTATTTCATGTCTCTATGCTGAAGAAGCATATCCCAGATGCCACCCAAGTGATTGAACCCCAGTCGGTACAAGTCCGCGAAGACCTCAGCTATGACAGTCGGCCTATTCAGATAATAGACGGAGCAGTTAAGAAATTGTGAAACAAGGAAGTACCATTAGTAAAAGTTATTTGGCAAAATCACACAACAGAAGAGGCAACTTGGGAGACAGAAGTCAGTATGAGACAGAAGTACCCAGAGTTATTCTAAGTTCGAGGATGAACTTTTTATAAGGTATGGGGGATTGTAACGCCCGAAAATTCTCAAAATAATTATTAAAAATATCCTAGTATTTTTCTGGAATTTTAGGATATTTTTACAGACTTTTTAGAGTAGCAGAGATAGCAAAAATAAATAGAATCGTAAAATAACCTACGTGGGAATTGAATCCGAGACCTATTGGGTCCTACGACTTATGGTGAACTTTAGTAACCAAGTGAACCCAGCAGGGCCGTGATGAAAGAAGAGGGAATCAATTATATTTATATTTAAGTTGGGGCGAATTAACCACTTAATATAAATAGGGAAAAATTAAGTGAAGAGTTATTTTTTTAACGTAACTCTCCTCTCCCTCAAAACCTTACACGCCGCCCCTCTCCCTTCTCTTCTTCTCTCGGCGCACCAAGCCAAAGGGAGCTAGGGTTCCGTCCCAAGGGCTATAGGAGTGCTTTCCGGCGACAACTCCGGTACGAGGACGCTCCCCTCGGTGAGAAGAACACAAAGACGTAGGAGGATCGTCGAGAAGATCGTCTTTCCGGAAAACCTAACGATTGGATTGTAAGGAAATCTAGCGTAGGAGGTAAGAAACCCCTCACCTGCAATATAAGTAGTTCTCGTGTGATTTCATACTTTAGTTTAGTAGCATATGAATTTGTGACACATAGGTTGCGCAATAGCGCACACCAAGTGTTCGAGAATATGTTCAGCGCAGGAAAAAGGGCAACTTAGACGATTTAATAGCTTAGCTAAATGCAATAGAGGCATTTATTTAGTGTATGCAGTTTATTACAGCTTATATGGGACTACGGTCCAATGGGTGGGCTCCCACAGTCGCCTCTAGGTTTAGACAACCTAGCTCTAGGTTCAGATAACCTAGAAATAGCAAGATAAGAAAATTTCAGTTATAACCAGTATTTTATTTTCAGCAGTGGCACTGTACTGGACTAGATGTCCATTGGGTTGGGCTCCCATAGTCGTCCCTAGGTTTAGATAACCTAGTAACTCTATTAAATTCGGGACTTGCAACCCCGGGTCTAGTTAGAGATGCGCGCATAGCAAGTACAGTTGTCGGGCCCATCAGCAGCATGATTATGTATTTTAATCTATTACGATAAATAGCTTTCAAAAACTCACAAATCAGTTGTGTGTACAGTTTAATTTCAGTTCTAGCTTAGTTTTAGTGTAGCTCCGTTCATGCTTTAGCTTAGCTCTTTCTTATTGATACATGTGATGGTTCTATGATCAGTTTTGATTCTATGTTTTGTATGATAGTATGTCATGCCATGCTTTAACATGTTCAGCATAGATTTCAATAGCATGTCTTAAAAAGCATACATTGCATCGTATGCATGTTTTGTGAGGTAGATGGTTTCTTACTAAGCGTAAGCTTACAGATACTTCTTTTCCTTATACTGCAGATAAAGGTAAAGGAAAGATGGACTAGCGGAGGCTGGAGGGCAATGCTACAAAGATGTGTGTAGGCAGGAACATGGAATAAAGATCTTAGGGATCTGGCGAGTTTTGTTTTAAGCATTAAAACTTTCTAGCATTTTATCATTCCGCACTTTAGTATGTTTGAAAGCCCTGAACTAGTGAATTACGCACTATGCCATGCTTAGAATGTCAGTTAATTGTTTTTGGTATGTTTATAGCCATACTAGAACTCATGTGTGTGAATTTGGCACGAAACAATGCTGAAATCAAACTCCTGGTACGAAATCAGAAACCCCGATCGATCAGCCGATCGATTAGGGGTCTTCAGTCGATCAGTTGATCGATTGAGGAGCTTGTACCGCGAACAGTAAGCTCCGGGATCGATCAGCCGATCGATCCGGACGCGTTCTGTCGCAAACAGAATACCCTGTAATCGATCACCGGATCGATCAACAAGTCTGGATCGATCAGTCGATCGATCCAAAATATTACCCCGTGCACAGTAGCGCGCTGAATCGATCAAGGGATCGATTAGTCAGGATGGATCGATCAGCCGATCGATTGTAACACCCCTAGAAAGCCTAGATAAGAAAGTAAGGATAATGAGAGTTTGAAGGTAGTGAAAAGAAGGTGTAAATATTCTAAGTTGAATATTAAGATGGGAAGGATTTAGATGATTAAAACTTTATGAAAGAAAATAAAGTTGAGAATATAAATCATCTATATTTATAATACATGGAATTAATGTAAACAAAAGGAAGGAATATGAGATAATATATATGTGTATGAAATATTTTAATTGAGCGTGAGAGCCAAATGAATCGAAAGATTCATGTTTGGTTCGGGATAATGCATAATATGGTGATATATGAATTATTATGTACAAAAGAATATCAATAATATGTTAGAAGAGAAATAGGATTGAACCTTGGACCTCTTGTAAGGAACATGTATAGGATATCAAAGGGGATAGGAGAATTATTGATAAGTAGAGAAAGGACTAAGTAGTTAAGAATAAGAAAGGATTCTTTTTACTTAAAAGGAAAAGGAAGTAAAAAGAAGTAAAAATATACATAACCAAGTTTTGATCCTTGGTTCTCTTGTGGATGCATGCATATGTTAACCAAGTGTGATAGGAGAGGATATTGTAAGAGGAGAGATAGGAATTTTAATTAAAGGAAAGAAAAGAGAGAACTCAAGAAGCATTTCTCTAGAATATTCTTATCATTAAAGAGGAGAAATAAATAAGGAGGATGAATTAAGTCAAGTTTTCCTCCCCTCATTTTAGTATAAATAGGCATGGAGGGGTGGCTTCATCCTCAACTCACTCTCCTCCTCTTCTCCTAGAGGTGCCGAGACACTCCCTCTTTCCTTTTTTTTGCCGAGCAACACAAGAGGAAGAAGCCTCTTCTTCCTCCTCCTCTCCACCAAAAGACCTAGCCACTTCTTCCTCCATTGGTGCCGAGCAAAGCAAGCAAGGAAGAAAGGTCCACAAGCAAGTTCTCAACTCTAGGAAACTTAAGCAAAGAAGGTAAGCTTCCCCTCACCTGTGGTACAAGGTTTTTATGTGATTTTCGGATTTATAAGGATTAGAAAACCTAGGAAAGAATTTAAGAAAAATTCGGCTAAAGAAAAGGTTTTCAAATCTAGGATGATCTAAACAAGACCTCATTTCATGATAAGATTTTCTACGCTATGTAGAAGGATTCTTTTCCATGATTTTATACTGATATGATGTATGATCAGAGGAGTATCTAACCCTAGGATTTCAACCAAAAATATTTTAAAGAGGCTAGGAAGATTATAGTCTAACTAAACTAGTGCAAGGTTCCTTCTATGAAATGCTAAGGACCTTTCTATGGTTTTCTTGCTTGGAAATTAATTGGAACCAAAAGAAAACTCACTTGTATGCTTCGGATCAGAAAGGTTAAGGGTTAGAAAGACTAAACATGCTCCTATGATAGGATATAAAGTTTCTTAAAGGGTGTTCACATTGCTAGAAACTCATGAACTCTTTTTAGGGTTTTTCGGCCATGATAAAAGGGATAGCTTAGATTAGCCTAAACAAAAATATTAATATGCTCAAGACCTCTGTGATATTATGATATGAAAGTTGATTAATGCTCTCATGTTTAATTGGAATGTAGAAAATTAGTTACATGATATAAGACATGTAAGATCACAAGAGTCCTAGCTTGTTTATGATCTAATTTTGTATATGATGTTCTTAGTAACTTTTGCCATGATATTTACTTAGGCTTTCCATGCTTTAGGCCACTTAAGAAACCTAGCTTAAGGACTGGTAGGTTTCGTCCATGAAGGAAAATAAAAGAAAAAGGGAAAGAAACCTAGGAAATGCTATACATAATGAAAAGAAATGAAATTATGTTACGTAATATGCCATGATATGTTATAGCATAGGAAATGCTATACATAATGAGAAGAAATGAAATTATGTTATGTAATATGCCATGATATGTTATAGCATAGGAAATGCTATACATAATGAGAAGAAATGAAATTATATTACGTAATATGCCATGATATGTTATAGCATAGGAAATGCTATACATAATGAGAAGAAATGAAATTATGTTACGTAATATGCCATGATATGTTATAGCATAGGAAATGCTATACATAATGAGAAGAAATGAAATTATGTTACGTAATATGCCATGATATGTTATAGCATAGGAAATGCTATACATAATGAAAAGAAATGAAATTATGTTACGTAATATGCCATGATATGTTATAGCATAGGAAATGTTATACATAATGAGAAGAAATGAAATTATGTTATGTAATATGCCATGATATGTTATAGCATAGGAAATGCTATACATAATGAGAAGAAATGAAATTATGTTACGTAATATGCCATGATATGTTATAGCATAGGAAATGCTATACATAATGAGAAGAAATGAAATTATGTTACGTAATATGCCATGATATGTTATAGCATAGGAAATGCTATACATAATGAAAAGAAATGAAATTATGTTACGTAATATGCCATGATATGTTATAGCATAGGAAATGCTATACATAATGAGAAGAAATGAAATTATGTTACGTAATGATATGTTATAGCATAGGAAATGCTATACATAATGAAAAGAAATGAAAAAGGAAATGCATGAAAGATTGTTAGGGACATGATATGATAGTTATGCATGATAAGTTATTTTTTTGTATGGTTTGTACCAAGGGTGGGCTCCGTAAACGCCCCGGGGTCGATGGAGTAAGACTCGGGCCTCGTCAGTAATGGGCCTCTGAATGCCCTAGGTCGATGGAGTAAGACTCGGGCCTAGTATGTATGCATGGTAGGGTTCAAGACTTGCTACCTTGGACCTACCTATGAAGCGCGCGCATTATGTATGTGGTACAAACCGGGATCCCCTCTAATGATGATATTAATTTCAAGTACTTATAAGTATAAGTTTTCAAATTCATGATGCATTGCCTACATATGTGCTTGAATTATCTGATGATTAGATATAATGTCATGTGATATTATGATATGAATATGAATATGATACCCTTGTATGTCGTATGCTTATGATACCTCGCATGATATTGATATGCAATGATATGAATTCAGTTTTAGTGAGTAGGAAAGGAACTTACTGAGCCATGAGTGCTCATAGCTTACTTTCCTTGTACCGCAGATATGGGGGACGGATATTCGGAACGACGGAGCAGTAGGAGGAGCAGATAGTGATGTGTGTGGTGGTGGCTCGGCAAGAACGATTCGGACAAATTAATATTTTTAGTTATATGATCAATATATGCACATTCGAACTAATCAGAATATGTGATATCATGCTTATTTAAATAAAAGGAATGATTTAAAATTTTCCGCTGTTATAGTATAACTAAAGCATGTCAATAAGTAGTATAAGATCGTAGCGCCGCCCTTGGGTAAGAAGGGTGGGCGTTACATCAATCCAGAATCTCGTCCGTACACAGTAGCACGCTGAATCGATCAAGGGATCGATTAGCAATCCTGGATCGATCAGCCGATCGATCCAGAATTTATCCCGTGCACAGTAGCGAGTTGAATCGATCAATGGATCGATCAACAAGTCTGGATCGATCAACCGATCGATCCAATCAAAGTTATCGTATATAGTAGCATGTTGGGTCGATCAGTGAATCGATCCGAACATTCCAAGTGAACTTTCTGCTACAAGCTGCCTACGAGACGATCCCGAAGTGCTACAACGACACCCCGGCAACCCAGAGCTTCAGATTTAATCTTTTGTTGTCGGTATAATCTTTTTCACTGCTTTGAATTGTAATTAGTTTGTAATAGTTTTTACGAGCTTATAGTTGTTGCCCACGGAAAGCGATCAAGGATCGCGGGCCTTCGAGTAGGAGTCGATCAAGGCTCCGAACGAAGTAAATTCCCCTGTGTCTCTGTGTTTACTTTTCTTTTCCGCTACGTGATTTAACTCTGATAATCTTTACGAATCGAACGAAATAGCCGTGAGCGCTATTCACCCCCCCCCTCTAGCACGTCTCGATCCAACAGAAAGCCCTAGTTGCGACTAGTCAAGGAAGTGCTAGTCTGAGGGACTAGGCAGAAGTCTTAGCAGGTTGAGGATATCGGGTGAAAAATCCTACGAGTGGAGGATAGTAGGTGAAAGCCCTGGAGGTAGCGAACATCAAGCAAAAGACTAGATGGTGGGGGATCGGACATCCAGCAAAAAGTCCTGAAGTCTTAGATGCTGAGCAAAAGTTCAAACGGTCTAGAGGAACAATTTTACATCAGGTAAACTCTCTAAAGAAGAGTAAGTTAGGACGCATTCCCATTTGAGGGAATAGCAGACGTCAATTCAACCTAGACTTTCATAGGAAATCCGAAAGTTAGAACTGGACAGTCCCAAGACTGTCAAAATACTATGTTTTACTTATTATTCTAACTCTATGTTGCAAGAACCTTAGGATATACTACCTTCATACTATTAAATATAGAGGTAAAAGAGTAAAAAATAATTAGGGTGCCAACTACCATCATGGTGAAACTAAAATTCTAGAATTCTTCCTCAAATCGAATTTCCCCATGAATTTTTCTTACTTTCTTAGTTTGTTTTCTTTCTTGACTTTGACTAATTTAGATAGGCTACTTCACAATTTGAAGTAGTATTCAATTTAATAGTTCCAGTGGATGATATTTTATTACTTGACGATAAACATGTACTTTTGATTTGCACACATCAGCTGTTCCTGCCCGATTAACAAAGACTGGACCCTCATCTTATTATAGGGTGGAGTATACATCAGTTGAATGAGATAAGCTAGCACAAATACCACAAGCTCTCATTGCTTCTACTAATCGCACAGTCGACTATTGATACTAATTCATTGCTATCACTATCACTTCGATGTTGCTCGCCATCTGGAACATAAGCCTCTTTAACACCTCAAATAACCATCAGTCTACTTCCAAATTGTTATGAATTAGCAGTCATATTTGATATGAGTTCTCTAGCTTCAATTAGGAGTGTTCATTATTCAAGTCAATCCACTCACCCGCCTGATCCAAATAATATTCGGGTTATTTGGATCAGTTTAATGAAATTTCGATCAGTTGGATGGATTGATCGAATATTAATTGGGTCAATGATTCGATTTTGGATATAGGATCTCACCCGTTAAACCCGCCCGAAACTCAAATGTTAAATTTATTAGGGGTTGTGTTTTGAGTCACTCTTTGTTTGTTCAGGCTGTTCGACGGCCGTCTCTCGCTTCTCACTTGCTCAGTTTCGCTTCTCACTGAGAAGTTCTCAGTTCTCACAGCCACACATGTCACAGTTTCAACCTTCACCCATCTCTTTCTCTCTCGAGTCTCGCCTCTCAGACTTGGACTCTGTTGACATCGTCTCCCTCATGCTAGTGCAAGTTGCATCAGAATCAAACCTAAGTTTTGATGTTGTCAAAGGTTCAAATTAAATCTTGTTGTGATCTAACAAGTTGACTAAGTGTGCAGGCTGTTTACTCAACCGGGAAAGACCTAGTGGAGGCTAGGAAGGAGAAGTCTTGGTAGATCGTGGAACCCAGGTGAAAGTCCAAGCGGGTCGAGAGGACCCGACGCTTGGCGGTTTGATCGAGAGGTCTAGAGGACCGAAGATCAAGAGAAAAGTCCTGGCGAGCCGATCGAGGCTAAGTGAAAAGTCCAAACTAGATCTGGAGGATCATAGTTTGACAGGTAGGTTGAGGTAAACAACTGAAGGAGCAACAGTGAGGTCGGGTTCCTGAAAGGAACGACCTAATATCGCTGATCCAACTGAAGAAACTGGGAAGGTTTCCAAGTTGAGATCAAGACAATTCTACTGTCTTTTATATTACTCATGAATTATTTATTACTGTGCTAACATCTGTTTTACAAGATTTTAGTCTAACACTGTTTTGTAAGACCAGCTAGATCAGTCGACCGAATCGGAGAATCGGTCGACCGAACAAGGATAAATCAAAGCAGTGTTTAGATTAGACCAGAACTGACCAGAGTCTGATCAAATCTTGATCGATCAACCGAATCCTTATGACTCAGCACCGATCAGAAGTAAAAGGAAAATGAGATGTTCGGTCGACCGAACCCATGGATCGGTCGATTGAACCAATCAACTATTAATCAAGCATTAAGTGTGGATCTCGGTAAGTCTCAACGAATAGGGAAGGAACCGGTTCGGTCGACCGAAAGGAGTGATCGGTCGACCGAACCTTTTAATCACCATTAATTGTTGAAGATCGAATCAGCATTGGATCTCAGCCAGGAAGGAAAGTAGCTAGTTCGGTCAACCGAACCCAAGGATCGATCGATCGAATATCAACGATCTTATAAAATGAGACTCAAGATCTGAGGCTGGTTGGTGTAACGCAATATGTTGGGGTTCATTTCTATGCTAGTGCTGCTCGTGCGATTGCTCTACAATTCTTCTACACGCAAGCAAGTGCCGACCGAGCCTCAACTTTTACATACAGTTGCTATACTTTATTGTTTTTGTATTGCACTTAATCATATATAAGATAGTAGGTTGTTATTGTAACGACCACCCTTCTTACTACTACTACTACTCTCTAAGGTAACCGTTACTTAACTATTAACTCTACTTAACCGGTATGATTAAAAACCACATGGAAACCCTACCGAAAAATTTCGACAGAATATCCCCAGTACCGGTGACCTTAAACTGATATACAAACATAATATACCTCAGCCACATGCGGCTAGAACATCTATCAAGCAACTCATGCAGTAAATAATCCAAAACAAAGGAAAACTATACCAGAAATCATCACACAAAATTACAATTCATCTACTATGTCCTAATAACATCAAAATAACATATACTATCCCAAATACTAAAATGCTGAAACTTAATAATGAATTACAACTTCTTACTTCCAAATTTTCTTATCATCCTAAATAAAGAATTAATCTAAACAAATTCTTAACTAAGTCCCAGGGCTTCCATAGTCCTGGCATCACACATCCTTCGAGCACCTCCATGTCGCCTTCCTTTCTATATCTTTTCCTTTTCTGTATCTGCAGTAAGAGGAAATGCAATCTATAAGCAAAATGCTTAGTAAGCGCTATCTAACACACAAAAACTCGATATGCAGGTGAATATACTGAAAGAACTAGAAACTATATGCTCCTAAAGAAAGTAAAGCATAAACATAACTGCTCATGTCAAACTAATAGCAAAGAAAAGCTAAGGAATCTACTCATGTAATTCTAATAGTTCATCATGCTATACCAGGATAAAACTGCATGCTAGGAATAAAGCTAAACATGTGAAAGCTTCTCATCCAATAGGTAAACATGAAAAACTACTCATCTACTAGATAAACATGGTAGAATAAAGAACTAAACTTGCTGATTTTAGAACTATATAAAACTTATTTCATTTGTTCAAAACTTATACTTATATACTTCAAAATAATAATCAACTTCTCTTGGGCCCGACATTGTACCAATTTGCACGCATCCTTAATATGAGTCGAGGTAGCTAATCCCGAAACTACTAAGGTGCTTCTAGGCGATCTTGTGCCTAGGGGCGATCTAGGAGCCCACCCAATGGACCTTGTGTCCGGTACATGCAATTAAAAAGTAAAATACTTATTTTCTTTTTAACTATAACTTCCTTATACTTTTTATTCTTTAATTCTCTTATAACAAAATGTCTTGGCATTTATTCAAACACTTAGTGTGCTTTTAATCCTAAACTTTTGGAATTTAGGATTAATTTAAGACCTTGGTCTTTTTCTTTCTTTTCTTTATCTTTCTTATATTTTTCTTAAACCCAAAATACTGTTAGGGTATTTTTTCCATATGCATTTATAAGTGAAATCAACTAGGTAACACACAATCATGCATATTTAAGGGAAATCTAAAGCCTTGTTCTATAATGCTATCCATAAACTATCTACTAGCAAATCTGCACTACTAAAGAAACTAAATACTTAAAGCAAACCTACACTACAATGCTTAACAAAATTTTGTACTGCAATGTAACAGAAATCTGCATTGCAATGTTAACTAAAAATCTGCACAAAAATTCTCACATGACAATTATAAACCTAGAATTTCAAATTCTAGTAACCGGCTGAGACCAAATGGAATCCTTGATATTGCCAAATCCAAATACTTTAATTCTGAACATCAATTATGCCATTAAATTTATGGTCAGAAAGGAATCCTCAGTATAAAATCTATATTGATCAACATATAAATCCCTTTTCTCATCTTCTAAAATCTAAACTAAAATTCTACTCTGAACTTACTACTTGCATATCTAAATTACTCACATATTTCTCACCTGTTAAATTCATTATCTCAATTCAAATCATCTTTAGTCTTAATACATGATACTCACCAAAACTGCATACTCGGAAGTAAAACCCCTTCACGCTCATTTCGGATCTGTCCAACACTTTCCATAATCATAACATAATGTAAAAACATTCATGCTTAATCTCCAGAATTTCATGTCAATTACTACTAACACATCCTCAGTTATTTATGAGACGATTTAGATAACCTAAAGGACTAAATTGATTACGCCAACCTATACCACAACAAGGCTGTTTGAAAAGGAACTACAGAAATAAGGATGAATGATTATTAGGAACAACTTAATTCTGTTATGCAAGTGGATCATATCACAATGATAGACACGTTTAACCATCCTCAAAAGGATAAGGACACCACACTAGCAGGAATGTTCCAATCAAAATCATGTATGCTTTTGATTTACTTTTGTCATGATCTAGCTTCCAATCAAGACTTGATATCATGAGATACTTGTATTTCCAAACTCAATATTTCATATAGTAGCTTAACCCACATAAGGGAGTTAACTCTCACTTTATGTTCCAAACACATATAATCAACCTCATAGGGAAATCTACTAGAATATTTTTCCATAGTTTTTGAAAACCTTACGGAGGAACAGAATAGCGATCATCCAACTCAATCCACCAAGAAGTTATACTTATCCAACAAACATCCCTACTGTTCACAGAGCATCAACAGAATTGATTCTACCCCCTCATAATCCGTTCAACACTTCTATAACAATAGGACCAGCTAAGCATCTTCGGTTAAGGCTTGAATACTACTACAATGTATCTGAAATCTTCATGGACCAAAAGAAACTATACTATTAAACCAAATGACAAATGCAGGAACTAGGTAACCTTAATACTAACTTGTGCAGAGACAATCAAAACTCAAAGTGAAACATATATAGAAAGATTCAAGTCTTCAAGTTATGCATGCCCAGAAATCAGTGAACCCATAGATACATGGTCACAACAGCTAACTAAAATCTTAATTAAGAACATCAACATCCGATACAAAAATCTGGACAGGAAACTATATAAATCTGATCTAAATTTCTTTTTTTTCAACACAACAGATTCTCAAATCATCTAGCGATAAAAAATCGATCCCGATCAGAGGATTCGGATCCACTAAATCAATGGATTCTACAACCACAAGAAAGAAAGATTTGGGCAACAGAAACAAGATCAAAGCAGGGAAACTGATTACCTCTTCAGAGATGTTCATTCACACAAGAAAACTCCCCCACTATCAAATCCATATACTTAACCTACACCATTCATTTTCTCTCCTTGTGATTCACGGCAGAACATCAAGAGCCACACACTTTACAGCAAACGACAATTAAAATGAAATTTCAATTCAAAAACTACCACTATACTAATCTGATATACTAATTGTAGAGGTAGAAGGATTCAATTTACACGCTCAAACTATACACATCATCTTCTTTCTTCCTTTTGAAATACACGACAGCTACTTCAAACCAAAACCGCTCAATCTAAGAAGCATACTTGAAAGCCAAAAGAACAGTTAAATCTCGGAATCCACCCTAGGGTTTTCATCAAGCTCCGGAAAAATAAGAAATCCGAAATCTCAATTCATGGCAAGAAATCCTAAAGCCACAAATACCACCGAAATCAAAGAATGAATTCGAGAATGCGAAAACCCCTCTTACCGCAGGTGAGTAAGCAACTTACCTTAGGCTTTTCTTGGACTTACAATCGAAGAAAGGGGACTCTACAGCTTCTAGGATTTCGGAGAGGTGAAGTTCTTGGCCTCCTTCTCGTGCCTACGGCTTCTCCTTGACGAAAGGATCTCGACGGTGTGAAAAACTCTCGAAAAACCCACTCAGTCGGCCGCCGGAGCTAAGCCCTAAGCTCGGCTTTGTTTTCGCCTGAACAGAAGTCGTCGACGCCGAGAGAGGAGAGGAAACGGGATTTAGGGTTCGGGGAAAAGAAATTTGATCCTTTTTAAAACTAGGGTTTCAATTATAATTATAACTTATATATTTGTCGTTGCATATCTGATTAACACCGACCGCTGGCGCAGTTGGTCCGTTGGGTTTTGCTCGAAGCTACAGGTCTGGGCTTTGATTCTCAGCCGCGCCCCTTTTTCTCCAATTTATTTTAAATGTTCCAATCTACTGCCTATATATATTTCGTTCCATATATGTTCACAAAAAGTTTGCAAAACAGTTGGCTAGCTGGATTTGATCATGGTTGGGTTCAAGTCCGAGGTCTACGGTTCGAATCTCGGCTTTGATAATTTTTTTTTTGTCAAAACTTCCTTCGTTTAGTAAAAATACCAAACGACCTCCAAAAATTGCATAAAAATACTCTAAAATTTTTTAAAAATCTCTAGAATATTTTAAAAGTATTTCCAAATATTTTTAAGGACATTTAGAACTCGAAATAGGGAAAGTTGGGTCGTTACAATTCCCCATACCTTATAAAAAGTTCGTCCTCGAACTTAGAATAACTCTGGATATTTCTGTCTCATACTGTCCATGAAAATCGCTGGTGCATTAGTCACACCAAAAGGCATGACTACAAACTCGTAGTGTCCGTATCTAGTCCTGAATGCCGTTCTGGGTATATTCCTTTCTTTCACTTTCAGCTGATGGTACCCAGAGCGCAGGTCTATCTTTGAGAACACTGTTGCCCCTCTCAACTGATCAAATAAATCGTCGATCCTGGGAAGGGGGTACTTGTTCTTGATTGTCACTTGATTCAGAGCTCTATAATCTATGCACATCCGCATAGATCCGTCCTTCTTCTTGACAAACAACTCTGGAGCTCCCCAGGGTGAATGACTAGGGCGGATGAAACCCTTGTCAAGTAGCTCCTAAAGTTGTTCTTGTAACTCTTTTCAGCTATGCTGAAAACATTCAGTACAGAGCTTTTGAAATTAGCTCCACTTCTCTGTTGGGAGGTAGTCCAGGTAGCCCTTCTGGAAATACCTTTGGATACTCACAGACTACCCAAACATCTTCCTGCTTGGGTCTTTCTTGTTATCTTTATCCTTCCAGTTCTGATTACTTGACTGGGGTCTCTGTTTCCCCACTGTCTTGTATTCGATCTTGACTGACTTGTGTTGTGTTTGTTGTGCCTTGATGTTGTTCAGTTAGTGCTCACTAATACCCTGCTGACCAGCTGTTCACCAATCTGTGGTCGGTGAGTTTCATTACTCACATTAAGTGTTATTTCTAGTCTCAGCTTTCGGAGCATCTGTCTGACTCGTTCTTTCTCTGTACTTACTAACTCTAGGCAAAGATGAGCTAGCCTGTTGAATCCTTTTACCGCTTCTTCTACTGGTATGTCACCTGGTCTAAATTCTATAAACTCCTCATAATATTTATTGGTGATCCGTTGGCGGAAGAACTCTTCGTAAAACTTTATCTTGAAGTCAACCAAGCTCATCGGGTTGACTGCTCTCTTACTCTTAACTTGCTCTCACTACATACGAGCATCTCCAGATATGCAGAAAGAGACACACTTAACCTTCTCGACTTCTGGCCAGTCAAGAAGCTCCGTTGTGCTCTCCAGTGTTTTGAACCAAGCCTTAGCATCCTAGGATTCAGTCGTGCCTGAGAAGCTTTCTAGTTTCAGCTTCAGCCACTAGATGAGGGATGCTTCTTGTCTTCTAAGTGTTGTGGCGTCTTCCAGGGCGGCTGGTGGAACTTCAGTCACCACTGGAGTCTCCACATTGATGGTTAGAGGAGTGGGAGTAACTGGCTGCTGATTGGCCATCAAATTGGCAATCACTTGTTGTTGCTCTACAACTTGTCTCTGGAGTTGGGCAACAACTTCAGAAAGATTGGGCTCAGTTGATCTAAGCTCTTCATTCTCCTGATCTTGGTTCTCAGTACGAACAGTACGAGGACGTCCTTTTCTTGACATCTTATTATACAAAGAAAAAGACTTGGTATATTCTCTATCCTTTCTAAACAAACTTAGGTATATGGATAAAAGAGACACAAAACTTCTATCTTACTAAGCGCATATAAGCAAATACTCTATAATGGAAATAATAAAGAAAGCATAAAAGAAAACTTAAATACTTTCTTACTTGAAGACGACAAAGCTGGTGCTGATGTGTGATGCTGGAGAATGGAACCTGCTCTGATACCAACTGTAACAACCACCCTTCTTACTACTACTACTACTCTCTAAGGTGACCGTTACTTAACTACTAACTCTACTTAACCAGTATGATTAAAAACCAAATGGAAACCCTACCGAAAATTTCGGCAAAAACTCCCCTGTACCGGTAACCTTAAACTGATATACAAACACAATATATCTCAGCCACATGCGGCTAGAACATCTATCAAGCAACTCATGCAGTAAATAATCTAAAACAAAGGGAAACTATACCAGAAATCATCACACAAAATTACAATTCATCTACTATGTCCTAATAACATCAAAATAACATATACCATCCCAAATACTAAAATGCGGAAACTTAATAATGAATTACAACTTCTTACTTCCAAATTTTCTTATCATCCTAAATAAAGAATTAATCTAAACAAATTCTTAACTAAGTCCTAGGGCTTCCATAGTCCTGGCATCACACATCCTTCGAGCACCTCCATATCGCCTTCCTTTCTATATCTTTTCCTTTTCTATATCTGCAGTAAGAGGAAATGCAATCTATAAGCAAAATGCTTAGTAAGCGCTATCTAACTCACAAAAACTCGATATGCATGTGAATATACTGAAAGAACTAGAAACTATATGCTCTAAAAGAAAGTAAAGCATAAACATAACTGCTCATGTCAAACTAATAGCAAAGAAAAGCTAAGAAATCTACTCATGTAATTCTAATAGCTAATCATGCTATACCAGGATAAAACTGCATGCTAGGAATAAAGCTAAACATGTGAAAGCTGCTCATCCAATAGGTAAACATGAAAAACTACTCATCTACTAGATGAACATGGTAGAATAAAAAACTAAGGGGGCGTTTGGTACGCACGTTTTCCATTTTCATTTTCTGGAAAACGCGAGTTTTCTGAAAAACGGTGTTTGGTTTGCGTTTTCCGCGCGCGTTTTCTAAAAAATTGGCTATCGTTTTCTAGAAAAACAGAGAATGACAAAAAGTCATTTTCTGTTTTCTAGAAAATGCGCGTTTTCCAGAAAATGAAAATGAAAACGGTACAAACCAAACGCACCCTAAACTTGCTGATTTTAGAACTATATGAAACTTATTTCATTTGTTCAAAACTTATACTTATATACTTCAAAATAATAATCAACTTCTCTTGGGCCCGGTGATAGCCATGATTTTGGCTATATTATTGTGAATCATAATGCATGTTTTTATTAGTTTATTCATAGCTTAATCTCTCATTAGCATCATATCTCAATATTGCATTTGATTTTGGACTTAATTGCAAATTAGCTAGTTTTCATGGTATTTGGTGCTAATATTTGACTCTTATTTTGTAGGCATCAAAAGGGGTATGAACCCGATCAGATTGGACCACACTTGGGCTCAAATCAAAGGCAAATCAAGTCGATCAAGCCTCGAAGCATTATGGGCCGTTCATCCAAGATTTATCAGATCTGAGCCATCCATTGAAGATCTGGCCGATCCAACTTAATGGGGAGCAGATCTGAGCCATTTATGAAGATCCAAAAGTTTTGATCCAGATCTGAGTTCATCCAGCCATTGATCCAGCGGAATAAATTTGGACCGTTCATTTAAGACTGGTCGGATCTGGGCCATCCAGTGATGATCTGATCGATCCAACCTACAGGAGAGTAGATCCAGACCCTAGATCAACATCAGTACCTTCGGATAGGATTTTGGATGACTTTTCACCGTTGATTTAGCTCCAAATCAATCTCAGCCGTCGGTTCAAATCTGAGATCTGTTTAAATGAGAAGCTACAGTGTTCCAAAGTCTTGGTCGATTCCTCCGCACTGTGCTTCGCGTCCCGCGGCGAGTTTTCTTCAGGATTTCGGCCCCATCCTCCTTCAGATCTACTTCTCAACGAGTCTAATTGGCGTTGGAGCTTCCATTCTTTTGCTTCTAGGCTCGGATCTTTTGCACGCGCCGGCGAACATCTCTCTGGAGTTCAGATCTATTCGTATGTCTTTTGTTTCAGCCATCATCGGGGGAATTCTTCGGTTATAGTGGCTTGCTCTCTATCAGAGAGTATCGATCCAGAGAAATCGGATTCAAGATCTGCGAGATTTCGAGCTGTGCAGTTCCAATCTTCACCGGCTTTTCCAGGAAAGTTTTCCTTGGTGCTGGAAGAGATTGAATTGAGTTGAAGTTTTCATTCAATTAGCTTGTGTTGTAGCAAGAGAAGACTTGTTAGAGGAGTAGTTTTGATTGGAGATGGCTTAGAATTTAGTTTCGCAGTTTATAGTTTCTGCGTTTTTGTTTCCTTTAGATGTTGTCATTGAATTCATTGTTTCTTTAATTCTGAACTATATAGTTCTAGTTTTGTTTCCTTAGTTATCTTTTGTGCAAGTTAATTCTGTTTTCTTTCTTGTTTTTACAGCTAGAGTTTTGCATTTCTATGCTACAGTTATTCTTCCTGCAATTCCAGTTTCGAATTAAACTTTCTGCACATGTCATTTTCTGCAATTTAAGTCTGATGAATTCCTTTTAGTTGCAAAATCGCAGAGTAAGTTAGTTTTCTTTATTTAGAATAATTGTGTTTAAGATTAGATCTATTAATTGCACTTCAATTCTTTACTTGGAATTTGAATAAAAATTAGATACTTCTATTTCATCAGGAGAAAATTTCAAAAGAAAAATAATTCTGATCTAAATTCAATCATCCTTCAATTAGTTTCCTTGTGAGAATCGACTTGGGACTTTATGCTACATGTTTATCTTTAGTTTTGGAATGTTCCGATTTTTATTAATTTGATGTACAATGTGACATGGAAATGGTGTACACCACCCGGCATTGTACCAATTTGCGCGCATCCTTAATATGAGTCGAGGTAGCTAATCTCGAAACTACTAAGGTACTTCTAGGCGATCTTGTGCCTAGGGGCGATCTAGGAGCCCACCCAATGGACCTTGTGTCCGGTACATGCCATTAAAAAGTAAAATACTTATTTTCTTTTTAACTATAATTTCCTTATACTTGTTATTCTTTAATTCTCTTATAACAAAATGTCTTGGCATTTATTCAAACACTTAGTGTGCTTTTAATCCTAAACTTCTGGAATTTAGGATCAATTTAAGACCTTGGTCTTTTTCTTTCTTTTCTTTATCTTTCTTATACTTTTCTTAAACCCAAAATACTGTTAGGGTATTTTTTCCATATGCATCTATAAGTGAAATCAACTAGGTAACACACAATCATGCATATTTAAGGGAAATCTAAAGCCTTGTTCTATAATACTATCCATAAACTATCTACTAGCAAATCTGCACTACTAAAGAAACTAAATACTTAAAGCAAACCTACACTACAATGCTTAACAAAATTCTGTACTGCAATGTAACAGAAATCTGCATTGCAATGTTAACTAAAAATCTGCACAAAAATTCTCACATGACAATTATAAACCTAGAATTTCAAATTCTAGTAACCGGCTGAGACCAAATGGAATCCTTGATATTGCCACATCCAAATACTTTAATTCTGAACATCAATTATGCCATTAAACTTATGGTCAGAAAGGAATCCTCAGTATAAAATCTATATTGATCAACATATAAATCCCTTTTCTCATCTTCTAAAATCTAAACTAAACTTCTACTCTGAACTTACTACTTGCATATCTAAATTACTCACATACTTCTCACCTGTTAAATTCATTATCTCAATTCAAATCATCTTTAGTCTTAATACATGATACTCACCAAAACTGCATACTGGGAAGTAAAACCCCTTCACGCTCATTTCAGATCTGTCCAACACTTTCCATAATCATAACATAATGTAAAAACATTCATGCTTAATCGCTAGAATTTTGAGTCAATTACTACTAACACATCCTCAGTTATTTATGAGACGATTTAGATAACCTAAAGGACTAAATTGATTATGCCAACCTATACCAGAACAAGGCTGTTTGAAAAGGAACTACAGAAATAAGAATGAATGATTATTAGGAACAACTTAATTCTGTTATGCAAGTGGATCATATCACAATGATAGACACGTTTAACCATCCTCAAAAGGATAAGGACACCACACTAGCAGGAATGTTCCAATCAGAATCATGTATGCTTTTGATTTACTTTTGTCATGATCTAGCTACCAATCAAGACTTGATATCATGAGATACTTGTATTTCCAAACTCAATATTTCATATAGTAGCTTAACCCACAGAAGGGAGTTAACTCTCACTTTATGTTCCAAACACATATAATCAACCTCATAGGAAAATCTACTAGAATATTTTTCCATAGTTTTTGAAAACCTTACGGAGGAACAGAATAGCGATCATCCAACTCAATCCACCAAGAAGTTATACTTATCCAACAAACATCCCTACTGTTCACAGAGCATCAACAGAATTGATTCTACCCCCTCATAATCCGTTCAACACTTCTATAACAATAGGACCAGCTAAGCATCTTCGGTTAAGGCTTGAACACTACTACAATGTATCTGAAATCTTCATGGACCAAAAGAAACTATACTATTAAACCAAATGACAAATGCAGGAACTAGGTAACCTTAATACTAACTTGTGCAGAGACAATCAAAACTCACAGTGAAACATATATAGAAAGATTCAAGTCTTCAAGTTATGCATGCCCAGAAATCAATGAAACCATAGATACATGGTCACAACAGCTAACTAAAATCTTAATTAAGAACATCAACATCCGATACAAAAATCTGGACAGGAAACTATATAAATCTAATCTAAATTTCTTTTTTTTTTCAACAAAACAGATTCTCAAATCATCTAGCGATCAAAAATCGATCCCGATCAGAGGATTCGGATCCACTAAATCAATGGATTCTACAACCACAAGAAAGAAAAATTTGGGCAACAGAAACAAGATCAAAGCAGGGAAACCGATTACCTCTTCAGAGATGTTCATTCACACAAGAAAACTCCCCCACTATCAAATCCATATACTTAACCTACACCATTCATTTTCTCTCCTTGTGATTCACGGCAGAACATCAAGAGCCACACACTTTACAGCAAACGAACAATTAAAATGAAATTTCAATTCAAAAACTACCACTATACTAATCTGATATACTAATTGTAGAGGTAGAAGGATTCAATTTACACGCTCAAACTATACACATCATCTTCTTTCTTCCTTTTGAAATACACGGCATCTACTTCAAACCAAAACCGCTCAATCTAAGAAGCATACTTGAAAGCCAAAAGAACAGTTAAATCTCGGAATCCACCCTAGGGTTTTCATCAAGCTCCGGAAAAACAAGAAATCCGAAATCTCAATTCATGGAAAGAAATCCTAAAGCCACAAATACCACCGAAATCAAAGAACGAATTCGAGAATGCGAAAACCCCTCTTACCGCAGGTGAGTAAGCAACTTACCTTAGGCTTTTCTTGGACTTACAACCGAAGAAAGGGGACTCTATAGCTTCTAGGGTTTCAGAGAGGTGAAGTTCTCGGCCTCCTCCTCGTGCCTACGGCTTCTCCTTGACGAAAGGATCTCGACGGTGTGAAAAACTCTCGAAAAACCCCCTCAGCCGGCCGTCGGAGCTAAGCCCTAAGCTCGGCTGCGTTTTCGCCTGAACAGAAGTCGTCGACGCCGAGAGAGGAGAGGAAACGGGATTTAGGGTTCGGGGAAAAGAAATTTGATCCTTTTTAAAACTAGGGTTTCGATTATAACTATAGCTTATATATTTGTCGCTGCATATTTGATTAACATCGACCGCTGGCGCAGTTGGTTCGTTGGGTTTTGCTCGAAGCCACAGGTTTGGGCTTCGATTCTCAGCCGCGCCCCTTTTTCTCCAATTTATTTTAAATGTTCCAATCTACTGCCTATATATATTTCGTTCCATATATGTTCACAAAAATTTTGCAGAACAGTTGGCTAGCTGGATTTGATCATGGTTGGGTTCAAGTCCGAGGTCTACGGTTCGAATCTCGGCTTTGACAATTTTTTTTTTGTCAAAACTTCCTTCGTTTAGTAAAAATACCAAACGACCTCCAAAAATTACATAAAAATACTCTAAAAATTTCTAAAAATCTCTTGAATATTTTAAAAGCATTTCCAAATATTTTTAAGGACATTTAGAACTCGAAATAGGGAAAGTTGGGTCGTTACAGTTACTATCTTATATTATTGTATTTTGTATGTATTACTTCTTTCTGAGGTTTTCAGAAAGAAGAATCTTAGTATATTGCCCCTCGGTGCGGTCAACGATCGCGGGCCTTGGAGTAGGAGTCGACCTAGGCTCCGAACCAAGTAACCGAATCTGTTCTTCAACTTTATTTTTAAAGTAATAGAAAAGTTTTAAAAGTGAGATATTCACCCCCCCTATCGCATTCATCCGATCTAACAATTGGTATCAGAGCCTCGTAACTCTGAAATTACTTAACAATTTTGTAGGTGCAGCGGAGGCCGGCAAGAGGGGGGTGAATTGCTTCTGCAAATAAAAACTATACCCTCCTCGTGCTTTCAACTTAACTAGTGCAATAGTAAATAAAATGATAAAGCAATAAAGAAATATGAAGACAGGAATTTAACCTGGTTACAACCAAGAGAGTTATTAATCCAGGGCAGTAAGAAGAGCGCAGTAGAAAAATCTCCTTTGCTGAAGGCGAAGAAGCCTTTTACACACTAACGACTCAGAACTATTGCTAGGAAGTTGTTACAGAGTTGAATGAATAAACGATATGAATTCCTAGCTCCAGGGGTGTAACACCCCTAGAAAGCCTAGATAAGAAAGTAAGGATAATGAGAGTACGAATGAAAAGAAGGTGTAAATATTCTAAGTTAAATATTAAGATGGATTTAGATGATTAAAACTTTATGAAAGAAAAATAAAGTTGAGAGTATAAATCATCTATGCATGATTTAAAATGTATGGAATTAATATGGACAAAAGGAAGAAATATGAGATAATATATATATGTATGAAATATTTATGCATAATGCATAATATAGTAATATACGAATTATTATGTACAAAAGAAAATAAAATGTTAGAAGAGAGATTGAACCTTAGATCTCTTGTAAGAAACATGTATAGGATACCAAAGGGGATAGGAGAATTATTGATAAGGAGAGAAAGGATTAAGTAGTTAAGAATAAGAAAGGATTCTTTCTACTTAAAAGGAAAAGGAAGTAAAAAGAAATAAAAATATACATAAACAAGTTTTGATTCTTGGTTCTCTTGTGGATGCATGCATGTGTTAACCAAGTGGGATAGGAGAGGATATTGTAAGAGGAGAGATAGGAATTTTAATTAAAGGAGAGAAAAGAGAGAAATTAAGGGAAAGAAAAGAGAGAACTCAAAAGGCATTTCTCTAGAATATTCTTGTCATTTAAGGGGAGAAATGAATAGGGAGGATGGATCAAGTCAAGTTTCCTCCCCTCATTTTAGTATAAATAGGCATGGAGGGGTGACTTCAACTTCATCCCCCACTCATTCTCCTCCTCTCCTCCCTTTTGTGCCGAGACTCACCTCTCCCTCTCTCTTCTTCTTCTTGTTGCCGAGCAACACAAGAGGAAGAACCTCTTCTTCCTCTTCACTCTCTCCCTCTTTCTCTCTTGTTGTTGCCGAGCAACACAAGAGGAAAGAGAAGCCTCTTCTTCCTCCTCCTCTCCACCAAAAGACCTAGCCACTCCTCTTCTCCATTGGTGCCGAGCAAAGCAAGCAAGGAAGAAAGGTCCAAGCAAGTTCTCAACTCTAGGAAACTTAAGCGAAGAAGGTAAGTTTCCCCTCACCTGTGGTACAAGGCTTTTTATATATTTTTCAGATTTTATGAGGATTTTAAAACCTAGAAACAAGTTTGAGAAAATTCGGTTAAGAAGAGCTTTCGAAATCTAGTGAGGTGTAACTAAGTCTACACTACATGATAGATTTTCTATGCCATAGAAAAGGGATCTTCTTCATGTTTTTACACCTATATGATGCTTGATCAAAGGAGTACTTAACCCTAGAATTTCGGCCAAAAATATTTTTAAGAGGCTAGGGAAATTATTGTTTTACCCAACTAGTACGAGGTTCTCCCTATGAAATGTTAAGGATCATGTATTTGTTTTCTTGTTTAGAAGATAATTGAAAATAAAAGAAAAAAAAAAGGAAAGGAACCTAGGAAGTGTTATACATAATGAGAAAGAATGAAATTTATGCTATGTATATGCCATGATATGTGATAGCATAGGAAATGCTATACATAATGAGAAAAGAATGAAATTTATGTTATGTATATGTCATGATATGTGATAGCATAGGAAATGCTATACATAATGAGAAAAGAATGAAATTTATGTTATGTATATGCCATGATATGTGTTAGCATAAGAAATGCTATACATAATGAGAAAAGAATGAAATTTATGTTATGTAAATGCCATGATATGTGATAGCATAGGAAATGCTATACATAATGAAAAGAAATGAAAAATAAAATGCATGAAAGATTGTTAGGGATATGATATGATAGTTATGCATGATAAATTATTTTTGTATGGTTTGTACCAAGGGTGGGCTCCGTAAACGCCCCGGGGTCGATGGAATAAGACTCGGGCCTCGTCAGAAATGGGCTTCTGAATGCCCTAGGTCGATGGAGTAAGACTCAGACCTAGTATGTATGTATGGTAGGGTTCAAGACTTGCTACCTTGGACCTACTTAAGAAGCGCGCGCATTATGCATGTGGTACAAACCGGGATCCCCTTAATGATGATATTAATTTCAAGTACTTATTAGTATAAGTTTTCAAATTCATGATGCATTGCCTACATATGTACTTGAATTATCTGATGATTAGATATAATGTCATGTGATAATATGATATGAATATGATACCCTTGTATGTTGTATGCTTATGATATTACGCATGATATTGATATACGATGATTTTCGGTTTCAGTGAGTAGGAAAGGAACTTACTGAGCCATGAGTGCTCATAGCTTACTTTCCTTGTACCGCAGATATGGGGGACGGATATTCGGAACAACGGAGCAGCAGGAGGAGCAGATAGTGATGTGTGTGGTGGTGGCTCGGCAAAGAACGATTCGGACAAATTAATATGATTAGTTATAGAATCAATATTTGAACAAATCAGAATATGTGATATTATGCTTAATAAATTAAATTCTTTAAAGTTTTTATTCTTCCGCTGTTATAGTAAAACATGTACGTAAGTAGTATAAGAACGTAGCGCCGCCTTTGGTTGGGTAAGAAGGGTGGGGCGTTACAAGGGGCCTTTAAATAGCCTCTGAAAATCTGATCTCGAGGGTCCAGGGCGCCTCCAACAGGGGTCCAAGGCGCCTCCATCGAGTGGGTGGATAAAACTTTATCCAAAAGCTCAACGTTCAATTCTGCCGGGTCCGAGGCGCCTTCAACAGGGGTTGAAGGCGCCCTCAAGCTGGAGGCGCCTCCAAGCTGGCTAGCAGCATTTCCAGCTTGGTTGCTTATTTGCTTCGTCTTCCGAAGTCTCGTTCTTTTCGGTGATTCCGGCCAACCGAAATAGGGCTCACCCGAACCCAATTTCCGGCCTTCTCCTCGAGCAGGCTTCCGTCCAGCTTCTCGTCCCTCGAACGCCGCGCATGTTCTTCTCGTCCACCGGAGTACTCTTCCGTAGCTCTCTTGTCTTTCGGACGCACCAAGCCCATCGACTCCCTTCCTGTGTCGTCCTTCTCGCTAGCTGCGTCTTCCGCTCGACTTCCTGCGCTCCTAAGCTCCTGCACACTCAAACACAGGGATCAAACACAAAGTAGGACCTAACCAACTTGGTTGATTACTGTTGGTGCGGTTAGCACTAACGATTTAACCCAGGTTTTGATGAATGACAAATCAGGTTAAGTTAGTTTGTTTTTGTCTGACACTTTGATCGAGTATGCAGGAGAAGTCCAGACAGGTCGACGGGCTGACCGGATGTCTGGCACGAAGTCCAGCTAGGTCGACGGGCTGACCGGATAGCTGGCGAGAAGTCCAGACGGGTCGAAGAGCTGACCGGACGTCTGGCAGGTAAGTAAGGTAAGTCACTGGAGGGGAGTGACTGCGAGGACGCGTTCCCGGGAAGGGAACATTAGGCGTCGATCCGGCTTAGATCCATTTCGGATATCTAAGTCGAGATCGTGACTAGATTCCGGTCTCGGAAAGACGGAATCTAACTCATACTCCTTTTGCTAATTCATACTCACTTTGCTTTTGCTAACAATCTGTGTTTGCCTCCGGACTAACGTTTGTCTTGCAGGACGGATTCTGCGGGAAAACAGGGTCCGGGCGCCCGGAAGGAATCCGGGCGCCCGGGAGAGAAATTTCATCCTGATCGCACGTCGCCACGTGGAGCTCGCTGGTTGGACTTGCCACGTCTCACCAGGGCGCCCGGAAGGCATCCAGGGCGCCCCGAGCCTCATATAAAAGAAGGGTCAGAGGAGAGCTTCAGAACAACAACGAAAAGAAAAGTCTTCCACTGCTCTGCACTTCTGCGACGCTAACAAAGCTCCGACACTACGCTCCTTTCTTGTCTTTATTGTCGGTATTTGCTTTTCATTTTCATTAGCATTCATTGTACTGTTTTTTGTAATCATTATTTCGAACTGCTAGTGAATTGCCCAACGAAAGTACTCACAGAGTACGGGCCTTCGAGTAGGAGTCGTCACAGGCTCCGAACGAAGTAAAATCCATTGTGTCCAGTTTTTATTCCGCTGAGTTTATACTCGATATTTTCGAATCGATATTCACCCCCCTCTATCGAACGATCACGGTCCAACAAGTGGTATCAAAGCAGGTACCGCTCTGATTTGGTGCAACCACCAATCAAGCAAAGGGGGGTCGTTTTAAAAAAAAAAAAATTAAATATCGTTTGTCTTTAAAATAAAACTTTACGCCTTTCGTTTTTCCCTCCAAAATGGTTTTTGAAAAATACATCGTCATCTTTTCACCATTGTTTAGTATTTAAAAAATATTACATTTTCAAAATTTTTAAATAATATTTTTTTCAAATATTTTATTAATATTTTAATAATATTTTATTATTTTTTCTGAAAATAGTGAAATATTATTTTTTTCAGCACTGCTAATCCAAGACCAAGTCTTGGGATTTTTTTCTGTTTCTCTGTGTGCAAGAATAATGACTCTTCTAGAAGGACGGAACCCCTGCGAACCACCACCCTACGATCATGAAGACTTCAACTACTGGAAGCGATTAATGGAATGCTTCTTAGGAAGTGTAGACATCGATTATATGCTAATTTTGAGGAAACCTTCTCAAAACTCGGAACTGAACAAAAAGGTAAGTAACATTATTTGTAATGTTTTACCTAACAATATTTTGTGTAGATTAGAAAAGTACAAGAATGCATATGAGCTGTGGACCCAGTTGATCAAGCTTCACGAGACGCCAATGGAGCTAGAAGATCAAGTTAAAGTCAAATATGGGCTCAAGTTAAATCCAACGGAGAAGCCTACTGAATTAGGGGTTGCGCTCAAGGTGAGTAATATTTACCAAAATACCCCTGCTAATAGTAGTTTAAATAATCAGCATGATGATAAGTATGAAATTAGTCCAAGTATGGTGCATGATAATCTAGATTTAAATGATGTAAATTCAAAATCACAAAATAATTTAGACTCTGATCAAGTCAATCAAGACTCTGATCAATTTGGCATCAACCTTGACTTGGTCAAACAGAACAATGACCAAATCAATTCAAATAATTTAATTAATTCAGAAAACTTAAAATTAGGTGAGCATTTAGACATAAATAAGTCAAACATTAAAATAAATTTGAATTTAAATGCTAAAAATGAGAAAATGGATAAAATCAATAAATACCTTGATAAAATATTTAATAATCAAGATAAAATCAGTCTAGAAAATGCTATCCAAAACCAAGATAAGTTAATTAATAAAAAATTAAACTTTAAAGATAAAACTAATCTAATAAATTCAATTAACCATATCAATTTAAAAGGCAAAGAAAATATAAGGATAAAATCAAACACTTTGATAAAATCAAAACAGAATTTAACAAACTTAAAATTAAATGTTAAAGATAACATATTAAACAAAAATAATCTAGAAATTTCAAAATTAACAATTAATAAAAAGCTAAAAGATAAACCGTTAAGAAAATATAATTCAAACAGTTTAGTTAATTCAAATTTAAAAATAAATAAAAACTTTAAAAATAAGCTATTAAAGAAAGATAATTCAATTAACCCAATAAAATTGAAATTGAAAGAAAATTCAAATATTAAAAACACTCTCTTAAAGAAAGATAATTTGACTAATTTAATTAATTCAAAATTAAACACTTAAATTTAAATTATAAATTTTAACCAAAACTTAACTATAATAAACCCAGAATTAAAAACTAAATTAATGGCTAATAATTCAGGGGAGGCTCCAGAATAGCTGGCACCTCCAAAACTAACCTACCCGAAAGGGTAACCCAAACCAACCTACCTGACAGGGTAATTAGGACTAGTTAAAGAGAGTTCAAGTTTAACTTGAAAAATGGTACTGGTGAAGTTTTGGATGATAATACATTAGGGAAGCTTAGTCTATGCATGTCTAGGAAGATATGGCTTCGACCTGGTGCATCTGGCTAAGTGGAACTGACCGAAGCTATCCTTAATGAATCCTAACCGGTTAGACCAAGGTTTAGTACTAAGCTCCGTGGATAGGATTATTCGGAAAACCTCGAATGGTTGGTTACTTCTAATGATGTCCAAGTGACTCACCAAGCTTAGAAGTTTATCCGAAAAATGTCTATTTGTTGAGACCAAAGCTAAACCTGAATCTAACACAAGTTAAACCAAACTCTGTAATTAAATCTACTTCATCTCACAAAATTATAGGATTCCCTGATTGATAATCTAGATCGAGTGAGATGAATAAAGATTAAATTAATTAATTTTCAAATCAAATTAAAATTAATTAAAATTAAATTTCAAATTTCAAATTGAATTTCAAATTAAAATTAAATTTCGAATTAATTAAAAATTAAATTTTGAATTCAAACTAAATTATTTTTTAAAAATTAAATTAACTTTAAAAAAAAATTATTTCAAAAATGAAATTAACTACAAATATCATTTTAAAAATGAAATTCCTTAAAAATTATTTTTAAAACATTTTAAAAATTATTTTTAAAAACTCACTTAAAAAGCATTTTAAAAATTCTTTTAAAAAATTCTTTTAAAACATTTTAAAAATTATTTTAAAAACTCTTTTAAAATCATTTTCAAAACCTTAAAAAATTCTTTTAAAAATTATTTTAAAACCTTTTAAAAATTATTTTAAAAACTCTTCTAAAAATCAATTTTAAAACTTTAAAAATTCCTTTAAAAATTATTTTTAAAACATTTTAAAAATCATTTTAAAAACTCTCTTAAAAAGCATTTTAAAAATTCTTTTAAAAAATTCTGTTAAAACATTTTAAAAATTATTTTAAAAACTCATTTAAAAGTCATTTTCAAAACTTTAAAAATTATTTAAAAAATTATTTTAAAAACTCTCTTAAAAATCATTTTCAAAATTTAAAAAAAAATATTTTAAAACCTTTTAAAAATTATTTTTTTGAAGTCATTTTCAAAACTTTAAAAATTATTTTAAAAATTATTTTAAAAACTCTCTTAAAAATCATTTTCAAAACTTTAAAAATTCTTTTAAAAATTCTTTAAAAATTATTTTTAAAAATTATTTTAAAAACTCTTTTAAAAATCTTTTAAAAAAAAACCATTTAAAACTTCTTTTAAACCATTGTAATTTTTTTTTCTTAAACTTTAAAAAGAATTATTTAGATTTTAAATTTTTTTTAAAACATTATTTTTCTTAAAATTATTTTAAAACTTAATTTAACCTAACTGAATATTAAAACTTAATATTGAAATTACAATTAAAATTTAAAAACTTAACTTAAACCTAAATTAATCACTAATATTAATTTAAATCTGAAATCAAAACTGAATTGAACGTATGTTAATTGTCATTAAATTATAAAAATTATTTTAAAATCCTTTTAAACACTATTTTAGAAATCCGGTTAGAAATCCCTTAAAAATAATAATAATAATTATTATTTTAAATCCATTTAAAACTTAAATTTAAGACTTAATATAACTTAGAATTAAAACTTTAAATTCATACCTAAGATAAAACTTAAAACTAAAATTTTGACTTTAAACTTAATCAAGTAATTAATAAGTAAATAACTAATTCTTTAAATCTAACCTTATTTGAGAACTAAGCTTGATTTGATTAGAACCTAAGTTTAATCTTATTAAAAATATTAAAATTACTCTAAGTCATTTTTCTTAATCAACCTTTAAAATATTAATTATTTTTATTAAAACATAATTAAAGTTTGACTTAAATTGAACCTTACTTAACCTTGTTTAATAACGAGTTTAACTTCAAATTACCAACAACTTTAAACTAAGTCAATCCAACTTAAAAGGAAGTAAATGAAAAGTTAAATTATAACTAACACCTTCATCAATTAATACAAAATTTAGATTATAGCAAAATTTAATCAATAAATTATTAATATTGATCAATTATTGAATTAATAACAACTTATCTTACTTAACATTACACTAAAGGCTAATTTATTTCAACTTAATCTAACATTAATTACGGTTAGTCAAATTTAAATGAACAATTTTATTATACAATCGTCTAAAACACTTAGGTACGAAAATATGTTACGGTTGTAAAATTTTATATTAAGGGGAAGTAACAAATAAGGAGGATTAATAAATTAAAGGAGTATCAAATTGAGAGGGAGGTTTATTTTTTAATTATCTCCTTAAGTGTTATTTTTTAATCTTCTCTTTAAAATCTCTCTAGAAAATTCTACCTCAAAAAAAAAAAAATATATATATATATATATATATATCTACTTTGAATATTTTTAGCAAATATTTTCAAATTTTATGTCAGGTTCAGGGGGAGGAATTAATTAAAATTTTCCCTTTATATAAAATATTTTAAATTTTGTTTGAAAAATGTTTTCTTAAAAATTTCTTAAACCTACTTTTGAAAACTAACTCTTATAAAACTAAGTTGTTTTTAAGAATTGGGTTTTACTTTTTATTGAAAATTGATTTTGAAAATTAGATTTAACTTAGTTTTGAAAATTGTGGAAATTAGATTTTTCAAAACTTAAGTTTACAAACTAAGCTTCTCAAAATCATTTTCCTTAATTTTGAAAATCAAAGTTTAAAAATCAATCTTCAAAATCAACTTGCTTAAAATTGTGAAATTCTTTAAATCAACTCAAAATTGTTTGTTTTAAATCACAAACTTTTTATCCTTTTTACTTAGTCTTTGAAAACTCAACTTTTCAAGTATTTTAAACCATGGTTTTGAAACTAGTACTTTTGAACTTTAAATTTTTGATTTTTAAAAATTAGATTTAATTATTTCACTTTATCAAAATTAGTTCTACCAAACTCCTTTAAAAACTAAAAGTAAAGTTCAAAATCAATATTTGCAAACTGAAATTTGATTTGCAAAAACTCAGTGTTGAAAATTATGAAAGTTAGATTTTTCAAACTTAAATCATTGTCAAAACTTAAGTTTTAAATTAAATCGTTTACAAACTTAGTGTTGAAAAATAAATCAGTTTTTGAAAAAATAAATTTTTCAAACTTAGTTTTGGAATTTTGGTTTTTGAAAACTTATGTTTGAAAATGAAACTATCTAAACTTAGCTAGCTTTCTAAAAGCTAAAAGCTAATGCTTTAAACAAATTTTCAAAAGCTTAAACTCCCCCAGATTAACTTGACATTTTTTTTACTTTGTCTGAAGTCTATAATTACTTAATCCATGCTTATTTTTGATGAATGCCAAAGGGGGAGGGTTAGGTGGTTAAGTTAGGTTAAGTTAGCTGAACCAAACTGAAAATTCAAACTAACTTAAAAATCACATAAATGCATGGTTCTTGCATATGTTTTCACTAACTTAACCAAGTTGTCATTCCATCAAAAAGGGGGAGATTGTTGGTGCGATTAGCACTAACGATTTAACCCAGGTTTTGATGAATGACAAATCAGGTTAAGTTAGTTTGTTTTTGTCTGACACTTTGATCGAGTGTGCAGGAGAAGTCCAGACAGGTCGACGGGCTGACCGGATGTCTGGCACGAAGTCCAGCTAGGTCGACGGGCTGACCGGATAGCTGGCGAGAAGTCCAAGCGGGTCGACGGGCTGACCGGACGCTTGGCGAGAAGTCCAGCTAGGTCGACGGGCTGACCGGATAGCTGGCGAGAAGTCCAGACGGGTCGAAGGGCTGACCGGACGTCTGGCAGGTAAGTAAGGTAAGTCACTGGAGGGGAGTGACTGAGAGGACGCGTTCCCGGGAAGGGAACATTAGGCGTCGATCCGGCTTAGATCCATTTCGGATATCTAAGTCGAGATCGTGACTAGATTCCGGTCTCGGAAAGACGGAATCTAACTCATACTCCTTTTTGCTAATTCATACTCACTTTGCTTTTGCTAACAATCTGTGTTGCAGGGTAAATTTGCCTTCGGACTAACGTTTGTCTTGCAGGACGGATTCTGCGGAAAAACAGGGTCCGGGCGCCCGGAAGGAATCCGGGAGCCCGGAAGGGATCCGGGCGCCCGGGAGGGAAATTTCATCCTGATCGCACGTCGCCACGTGGAGCTCGCTGGTTGGACTTGCCACGTCTCACCAGGGCGCCCGGAAGGCATCCAGGGCGCCCCGAGCCTCATATAAAAGAAGGGTCAGAGGAGAGCTTCAGAACAACAACGAAAAGAAAAGTCTTCCACTGCTCTGCACTTCTGCGACGCTAACAAAACTCCGACACTACGCTCCTTTCTTGTCTTTATTGTCGGTATTTGCTTTTCATTTTCATTAGCATTCATTGTACTATTTTTTGTAATCATTATTTCGAACTGCTAGTGAATTGCCCAATGAAAGTACTCACGGAGTACGGGCCTTCGAGTAGGAGTCGTCACAGGCTCCGAACGAAGTAAAATCCATTGTGTCCAGTTTTTATTCCGCTGTGTTTATACTCGATATTTTCGAATCGATATTCACCCCCCTCTATCGAACGATCACGGTCCAACAATTACATCAAAACACCCACGGGGTCCAACACATTTTTCAAAGCATCTTTTAAAACTCTTTCTTTTCATTATTTTTAGAATACTTTTTATTTTTCAAGCACTACTAATCCCAAGACAAAAGTCTTGGAAATTGGTTTGTTATTTTCTTGTATTCAAGGATGTCGAACTCATATCAAGAAGGTTACAGTACTGCCCAGCCTCCTCTTTTTAAAGGGGAGAACTTCAGCTATTGGAAGAATAGAATGGAGTGCTATCTAAAATTAGACATCGAGCTTTGGTTCACAATACTGAAAGGCTACACACCTCCAGCAAAAGATAGAATGCCATTAGAACTTGAAGATTGGACTCCTCCAATGAACAAGAAGGCACAACTGAACTACAAGGCGATCAACACCATTCAGTGCGGGCTCACAATGGAGGAGTTGAACAGAATCGAACCCTACAACAATGCTAAGGAACTGTGGGACTCCCTAGTAAAACTACATGAAGGGATTGACAAGTCTAAGGTAAATAAACGGGACTTACTCTTAAATAATTTGTTTAATATTAAAATGTTTCTTGGAGAGACGGCCTCACAACTACACGCTCGACTGAAGGACATCCTCAATGGCCTCCATCTGATCGGACACAACCTGGAAAACCATGACACAATAAGGTATGTGTTAAATGCTTTTCCGAGGAATGCTTTGTGGGCATCAATTTTAGATGCGTACAAAGTTTCTAAGGACCTTTCAATTCTTAAGTTAGATGAGTTATTTTATGAATTGGAATTACACGAACAATCTAACGTAAGCCATGTCGAGAAAGGAGTAGCTTTGTATGCAGGTCCAAGTAAGGAAACTAAACCAAGAAAAAAGACCAAGTCTAAAAGTGAGTCAGACTCTGACTCAACAAATGAAGAAGAACTAGTCAACATGGTTCAGAGATTGTTGACGAAGAAGAAATTCAGAAGAAATGCCAAGAAGATACCACTCAATTAGAACCAAAACAAATCAGAAATGATTTGTTACGGATGCAACAAGAAGGGGCATTTAAAAAATGAATGCCCAAATTGGAAGGAAGAAAGGCCCAAGTCGACAAGAAGAAAGAAAGCTCTCCAAGCAACATGGGACGAGGCTTCTTCTGACGAATCTGACACGGAACAAACAAAGCACTCGAGCCATCTTTCTTTTATGGCAAGAAATAAAAATTCTGACTCTGAGTCCGATGAAGAGTATGAGTCTGAGATCGACATCGAGTCCGAAATAAGCCACGGACCCTAAGGTCCAAATATGGTAACGATTTATTCAAAGTCTAACCTGCTTAAAGTAGTTAAATGTTTATTTAAAAAATTGACAAAATCTGAAAAAAAAAATAACTTGTTACTTAAGGAAATAGATCACCTTAAGCAATAAATTAACTTGAGTGACTCGACTAACCAAGTTCAAGTTGGAACTTTAACTCAAGTTGAAAAACTTGAGGAAGAAAATTTCAACTTGAAAGGTCAAGTCGAGCGACTCAAGAAAATATTGGAAAAGTTAGAACTGAGATCCAAGTGTCTAAATATGATACTTGGATCACAATGAGCTATGTACAACAAATCGAGACTTGCCTATAAACCAAATAAAACAAACAAACCATATTTATCTTTAATCAGTCAAAATATTAGAAGTCAAGTCCAAGCATGGGTTCAAATAAAATATTTAACCAAACCAATTAAACAAAATTTCTACTTGATCCCTAAAAGTCAGATTCATTACTTAGATAGACCATATCTAAGCTATGACTTAGGGGGAGCAATTAGAAAAACAATTAAACCAACATGATTAACTAATTTTACATACTTAGGATTAGGTTTACTTTTGCTTAGAATGGTTAGATAAAAAAGATTTACTAAACCCTACAATACAACATCGGAATGGATTGAGATGATAGTACATCAAAGAAACTTTGTCGAAGACATGTCTAGGCTGAATTTTGTGTATTTTACCTGGTGCACTAGACTTAGTAGATCTGACCGAAGCTACCCCAGTCAAACATGGGCGAGTTAGACCAAAATTTAGTATTAAGTTTTTTGGAGAAGAACAGTTTGGAAAGTATTCAGCAAGTGGTCCACCGTTGATACATAAGAAGGTCATATGCCTCGTCACAGAACATAAAACTTATCCTTAGAAAGTCTGCTTGATTAACCCAAAGCTAAGTTTGAATCTAACATGAATTCAAAAACCTTTTTAAACTTTACTAAATAATTAAATTCAAACTTAAATAAATTTAAATTTTATTAAATAATTAATTTCAAACTTCAAAAATTCAAATTTTATTAAATAATTAATAATTAATTTCAAGCTTAAATAAATTCAAACTTTTTTAAATAATTAAAAATTAATTTCAAATTAAAATATTTTTAAAACTTAATTAAAAAACTTAATTAAATTATTTTTAAAAACATAATAAAAAAAATAAAAAAACTTAATTAAATTATTTTTAATATTTAATTAAAAACTTAATTATTTTAAAAAAACTTAATTAAATTATTTTTAAAACTTAATTAAATATTTTTAAAAACTTAATTTTAAAACTTAATTAAATTATTTTTAAAACTTAATTAAATTAGTTTTAAAAACTTAATTAAAAAAATTTAAAAAACTTAATTAAATTATTTTTAAAATTTAAAAAATTTAATTAAATTATTTCTAAACTTAATTAAAAAACTTAATTAAATTATTTATAAAACTTTAAAAACTTATTTAAATTATTTTTAAAAATTAATTAAAAAACTTAATTAAATTATTTTTAAAACTTAATTAAAAAATTTATTTAAATAATTTTTAAAACTTAAAAAAACTTAGTTAAATTATTTTTTAAAATTTAAATATTTTTAAAACCTAAAAAAACTTAGTTAAATTATTTTTAAAACTTAATTCAAAAACTTATTTAAATTATTTTTAAACTTAAAAAAACTTAATTAAATTATTTTTTAAAATTAAATATTTTTAAAACTTAAAAAACTTAATTTAAATAATTTTAAAACATAAAAAAAACTTAATTAAATTATTTTTAAAACTTAATTAAAAAACTTAATTAAATTATTTTAAAAACTTAACTAAAAACTTAATTAAATTATTTTTACAACTTAATTAGAAAAACTTAATTAAATTATTAAAAAACTTAATTAAATTATTTTTTTAAAATTTAAATATTTTTAAAATTTAAAAAACTTAATTAAATTATTTTTACAACTTAATTAAAAAAACTTAATTAAAATATTTTTAATAACTTTATTAAAAAAACCTAATTAAATTATTAAAAAACTTAATTAAATTATTTTTTAAAAATTTAAATATTTTTAAAACTTAAAAAACTTAATTAAATTATTTTTCAAAAACTTAATTAAATTATTTTTCAAAAACTTAATTAAATTATTAAAAAGCTTAATTAAATTATTTTTTAAAATTTAAATATTTTTAAAACTTAAAAAACTTAATTAAATTATTTTTAAAACATAAGTATTTTTTAAACTTAATTAAATTATTTGTAAAACTTAATTAAAAAATTAATTAAATTATTTTTAAAATTTAAAAAAATTATATTAATAACTTAACTAAAGATTCATTAAACAATAAAAATATTAAATAAGACTCGACTAACTAGAATCGAAAAACTTACCCATCCAATTTCATCCTTTAACTAAACTTTGGTTTAAATCCTACATTTTTTAGGAATCCAAATCTCTGGATAAATGGATCTTGGACATCGACTGCTCCAGACATGTGACTGGGGATCAGTACAAATTTACCAACATCGAATTCAAAAACTTAGGGTCAGTTGCCTTTGGAAACAATGACAAGCTAAAGGTAATTGGTACAGGTGAAATTCAATTACGATCTAACATATCAATTAAAAATGTTTTACTTGTTGAACATTTTCAGTATAATTTACTTAGTATAAGCCAACTATGTGATTCAGGATTTAAAGTTTAATTTCTGTCTTCTGAATGCTTAATAAGTTACAATGACTCAACTAATATATTACTAAAAGGATTTAGAGATAAAAATATATATTCAATTCATTTACCTAAAACATTACCCAAATGTTTATTAACAAATCATGATGAAACTTGGTTATGGCATAGGAGATTAGCTCACACCCATTTTAGAAATTTACTAAAATTAAACAAAAATGGATTGGTCAAGGTTTGCCAAAATTAGGGAATCCTAAAAATAAGTTTTGTAATTCTTGTCAACAAGAAAAACAGGTTAAATCAACTCATAAACTTACTAATCAAAATAGAACTAATAGAATACTTATAAAATACTGTAACAAAATAATAAATAAATAATAAGGTTATTTGACAAATAATCTTATTGAAAATTTTAAAAAATTTTAAAATTTTTTAGAAATTTTCGGGAATTTAATCGGAGCCTGAGGACATATTTTGAGGGAATAATATTATAGGATTTGAAAAAGATATGTTTGGAATACCCAAATTTGAGAGTTGATTAATTCTATTAATCTAAGAGCATCCACATCAGATACCCTCTTCAAAGATTTTACCTTAAATTTTGGATAAGATAGCTAAAAAATCTTTACATCAGCTACCCTATCGATTCCCTAAATTATGCATTTATGAACAGTACTTCTCTAAATTTAGGGAATGGATTTCATTCCCTAAACATTATATAGGAGAGAGAAGAAATAGGGAAGCTGATATATGATGTATTAAAAAGTGGATATCCAAATTTAATAAAGTAATTTTTTTACTCTAAATTATGCATTTTGGATAGGAAAGCTGATGTGGATAGTCTAAGGTATAAAACCAATACCTAAATTTATTTTCCCTAATTTCCCTCTCCCTCTCGCGTGTTCCCGCAACCAGAGCTGCCGACCTCTTCTTCTCCGTCGAGCCACAACCGCCGAACTCCCTCTTTTCCGTGCCCTAAACACCTCACGCGTCTCTTCCTCTCGTGATCTCCTCATCAAAATTGTCGAGTCACAGCCAGCGATCTTTTCCCCTCGCACGAGCACCACAGACCACAGCCGGCGACCTCATCCCTCTTGAGCCACAGCGCCGACCTTCTTCTCTGCGGGCCGAGCCCTAGCTTTGGGCAACGCCACCATCGCCTTCAACCGAGCCTCTTCTCATCGGTCGATCACCTGGTGTCGTTCCCTAGCTGCAGCCACCAAATCCTTACCTTCAGTCACCAATCCAGCTTCAAGACCAGTGCTGGACTTAAATCCCTGGTCCGACAGGAAATTTCTAACCAGGGATAGTTGATCCGGCAATGTGACTGAAAGGTGAGTGATTGAGTTTGTGATCTTGTGCCTAGTTAGAGAAGTTTTGAATTTTGATTTAGGGTGTGTGTTGGGTTGCAGATTTTTGGTTGTGGTGATCCCTGTGGTGTGGAGGATTGATGTTGCAGATATGGATTGAGGCTAGTTATGGTGGATTCATACATGTAGATTCAAATTGGAATGGTGTAGTTGTTAATTAGATGTTATGGATAATGATTAGTTATTTTGAAACATGGATTAGATAACAACATGATTTAGGGAGATTTGATCTTTTATTTAATGGATCGATTGATGAATGAGTGTTTAATAGTTGAGTTTGATGAGTACATGATTGTAATCAGAATCTTTGGATTGATAATGTAATTAGTAGTAATGGTGGGGTTTATTCGGCTTCTGTTGGTAGTATTAAATAAATTGTAGCTAAGGATTTGTTGTGGTTTCGGCCCGGAGTTTCTAGTAGCAAGCTTCTTTGGATGAGTCGACATCGAGGTCTTTGGATTTAGGTAGGTTTAACTGGGGTTTCTTGATTGAATTTGGATTTAGGTAGCTATTTAATGTACGAAGGGATTTGGTTGTAATTGTATGGTTTATTGTAGGACACTGATACGAGACAAGTGTTCAGAAGTGAAGAAAGTACAACGCGATCTACAGTTAAAGGTGGGTACTTCTCACCTTGATTCTGTAGTTCTTTGAACTTAGTGCATGAGATATCTTTGGATAGAAATTGCTTTTACCTTAACTCCACTCTTATTTATCTTGCGCTTGATACTTCCACTTGATCTTTGAGATATTCATTTTTTTTTACATCTATACAATCTCCCGTTGTTATTCATGATCTGTAGCAGATACTAGATACCATGTGTTGTATGTTTTGATTGTTGTTTACTTATATACCGTATCGAGCATGCTGGCTTCATGTAGCATACCTTATACCTGATTTTTTTGCTTATGTTTATACGATGACTGTTGCATTTGGCGCATCAGATCATTGCATGCATGTCAACGACAAATTCTCCCTTGCAGTCGAGAGATTGGTTGACCAGGGTCGCATCCTCTGCCACTTGAGAGAGTGGTAGTAGGAGTAGATGTCAGTTGTCCTGTCGTGCCACACTCGATCGCCAACACATGGGTAGTGGTAGCTGGAGTTGCGAGCAGCAGGGACCCCCTTTACTTTATAGCTAGATAGCTACTTTGCACCTGTCCATCCGGTCACTCGAGAGTAGTGGCGGCCTTTGGGTGATACAGTTGTCATAGATCCTGTCTCTCGACCATACAAGGGTCGTGGTACAGAGAGGTGGGCGGGGTGACCATCCGTGCATACGATGTTATTATTATACTTATTGATGCTTACTTATATTAAGATATACACACGTAATAGGTGGTTAGACACTGGTTTATTTATTGGTAAAATGGATACATCTTACATATTACCTTGTAGTTATAGCAGTACTGTAGTAGGTTTGTGCCACTCCTGACCTTCTATTGTTAGCCTAAGATATGGCTTCAGGTATGAATATTTATGTTAACATCGTGGTAGTATCTGCTATTTCTTTTATGAGATTGTATGCTCTTGGCTCACTTTCTAGTTGTATGTTATGTTCATGCACTATCTTTCCTTACTCGCTGAGTCCCTGTACTCACCACCTCGTAAACTGATTTTCTTTCGCCAGGTAGCAGTAGATAAATCATGGTTGCTTGGAGAGATGCCGGCTGCCAGTCCTGGTCCTGTGTTATATCGGTTTTATTTCAATTTTACTTGTATTTTTAATATACAACGATTTTAGTATTATATGAATTGGTCTGTGTTTGGAGTTTGATTCGTGGTGTTTTGCTTTTGTGATCTTGTGGTTGTGTAAGCATAATTGACTAGTAAACTTTAGTTGTGGATTGTGAGTTTTCTCTTTATTTTTTTCCGCTGTGTTTTTGATACAGTTGTATGGGTTGAATATTAACTATGTGGTTGTTTCTATTTTTGTCCCAGCCGTATAGGCTGATGGTTATATAGATGTGTTATGTAACGACCACCCTTCTTACTACTACTATTCTCTAAAGATGACCATTACTTATCTACTAACTCTACTTAACCGGTGTGATTAAAAACCACATGGAAACTCTACCGAAAAATTTCGACAGAGTCTCCCCTGTACCGGTGACCATATTCAACAATACATGCAGTATATATACTCAGCCACAAGCGGCTGGAACACATAACTAACAACCACGCAGTATAATAAATCTAACTCAGCAACATTAAAGGAAAACTAATCCACAACCACAACTGAATAGCAAACACAGTATCAAGTGTCCTTATAAACAGTTATCAAATTTCCTTAACACATAAAAACTTAATTAACTCAAAGAACAAATCATAATTCATCTTATTTGCAAGGATCCCTAGAACTTCCATAGTGCAGACATCACACACCCCTCTTGCATCTCCTTGTCGCCTTCCTTCATATTAGCTTTCCTTTTCCTTTATCCAGTAGGAGAAAGTGCAGTCTATAAGCATAAAGCTTAGTGAGCGCTATCTAACTCACAAAAACTCGATATGCATGTATACAAATAAAAACATGCTAAAACTGAATGCTAATATGTAAAGCTACTCATGCTCATAAATAGCAAAGAAATCAACCAACAGAAAAGATAACATGTATAACTACTCATGCTCATAAACTAATAAAGAAAGCAACTAACTGGAATGCCAACATATAAAGCAAAACATGCTCATCAACTAGCAAATAAATAACATGTAAGAAACTAAACATGTAAAAGCTGCTAGCATAAAAGAAAGCTAAACTTGCTAATCTTTAAAACAAAGTGAAACTTACTTCTTTTACTCTAATCTTATTCTTTTATTTCACTTGTTTAAAATTTATACTTTAATACTTGAAAATAATAATCAACTTCTCTTGGGCCCAGGCTTAGTACCATTTATGCGCGTTCCCTAATAGGTTGGGGTAGCGAGCCGCCAATCCTAAAAGAGCAGACCTTGGTCTACCAGGGCCAAGACCTTGGAATTGGACACCTGGATTTGTTTAACGACAACCTTGGAAGTCGGGTACTAGCCTCTACTTAAAAGTAAAATATTTTTTATCTTAAATACTTCTTCTTTAAATGTCTTGGCATTTTAATAGCATCCTATGTGCCAAAATCCCTAAAGTCTTGACTTTGGGATTTACCTAAGGCATTGGCCTTTTCTTTCTTTTCTTTTTCTTTCTTTTTACTTGTTAATGCTTCTAAAAGAATTTGGTAGAACTCTCATTTTCCCACTAGAATACATGGTTGTTCATGCTTATTAAAATAGCAAATGAAAACTAAAGAAACTGCTCATGTGTATCTAGTAATAAAGAAAACTGATCATGCTCAACTTATAGCAATTAAAAACTGCACATGCTCAATAATAGCAAATGAAAACTAGAAAATCTGCATATAAGACTAATACAAATCTGCACTGTGAATGTTACAAAATTCTACAAACATTCCTACCTCGAAAGGAAACTATTGAGGCATATATGCACCTAAGAAAAGTAGGCTGAATTCTATACCAAAATCATGCCTAATGAGCTAGAGAAAAATGGATATTGCTTCTACTTAAACTCGATGTTCACTAACTACTCAGCTAAATCCCTAGCAACCATTCTGCACAATAAATTGCAAAATAAAGGAATCAAGCTTGCTGAATTGAAACTTTAAAAATTAAACTTGCTGAATTATCAAAAAGAAAGGCTGTCCTATGCTCTAATAGAGCTGTATGTTTCTGCAGAGAACACAAAGAAAGCTTGAACTGGAATAGGCTCCAAAGGGGGTTGTTCTAAACTCCAAATGGAGTTGTTCTTGTCTGTAAAAATGCACAAAGAAGGAGGTTGTTCACTACTACAATTGAAGCTACTCTTAACTACTGCAAATACCACAGAGAAATGGGACTGTGGGTGCCCCTTTCCTAACACAAACCAAACTAAACCTGTTGGAAAGTTGAAACCTATATAAAGCTTGTTTCGTTCCCAAAATCAAAACCCATATCTAGCAATAGGATACTAATTCTAGCTGCCACAGAATTTAAAAGGAAGAAAACCAAGAATGCATGCTACTAAACTTCAATTAAACAGAACCCTAATCAAAAGGGAACAACTTGGCCGGAATTAATGGTCATGGCAGCACCTAACACAAGCAACCCGAAACTACACTCTTCCCTTATTCAATGTCAACTGCCCTATATCTAAAGGAACAAGAATGCCTAGTTCATACAATTATTTCCCTTCTTTAAAGTGCACGGCAGCAAACACACAAGTGATTTCACAGAATACTTCGAAATTCAAAAGACACAAGCATAATCTTTACAGCATGATTCAAAATCAAGAAGAACAAATCTGAAATCCCCTCCTACCACATGCTTCAGAAATCTATCTCACGGCAAAATCATAAAACCAAAATCCTATATCACGGCAGCAAGGAAAACAAAACTCGGAGCTATCGTACTGCAGGTGAGTAGCAACTCACCGTGATTTACTTGGACTTACAACCAATCGGGACGAACACTAGGGCTTCGGAAAGATGAAGTCCTCAGCTTCCTCTTGTGCTCACGCGTGCTCCTCTCTGTCGGGACGACCACCACGGATGAGGTTGGCCGGAAAACAGCTTCGTCGGCGCCGGAAGGAGGAAACCTAGCTCCGTCGCCCTTTCTTCCGCCGAGAGCAGAAAATCGCCTCGCCGCGCCGCGCGTGCGTGAGAGGAGAAGAGGTGAGAAAGAATTAGGTCACGGGAAATAACTTAAGTCCTCTCCTTATAACTTGAGTTATTTTTGGTTCCAACTATAGCTTATATATTTGCCGCAGCCTATTTAATTAGCAACGATCGCTAGCCCAGTTGGTCCGTTGGGCTTTGCTCGAAGCCAGAGGTATGTGCTTCGATTCTCAGTCGCGCCCCTTTTTTCTTCAATTTATTTCAAACGTTCCAGCTACTGCATATATATATTTCGCTCCATATAAGGTTAACAAAAATCGTGTAGCTCAGCTGGTTGGGGCCGGTTTTGCTTGGGTCAGTCCAACCCGAGATCGTGGGTTCAAATCTCACCTTCAACATTTTTCTTTAAAACTTCTTTCTTTTTATAACCCTACTAAACGACCTCCAAAAATTACGTAAAAATACTCTAAAAATTTCTAAAAATCTCTAGAATATTTTAAAAGTATTTCCAAATATTTTTATGGACTTTTAGAACTTGAAATAGGGAAAATTGGGTCGTTACATGTTATATGTATTCATTGCTTCAGATTGTCATCAGTACAGGGAAGATGTTACCAGATTTTTGTCTGGCGGGGATTCCTCTCAGGCGTGATAATTTTTTGGTATCAGAGTCATAGGTTTACGATGCCTATTCCACAAGTTTTAGGTTTTTTATGATTTAATTTCTCGATGTGACTTTTGAGTTTTGGGACCGGGCAGCGACAGGACATCTCCGAGCTATAGGAAGTAAGGTATATCTCTAGTGTTGTTATAACTTTTGGATTCACTACTTAATTTATTGTTGGATCATTTGAATGTTTATTGGGTAATTTGGGAGTTTGTATTTTTCGTTCTTGCATATTTTCTAGAGGATTTGTAATCTAATCCGCAAATTAGAGAAGTAAACAAAGCAGATATAGTGAAGGTCCTGAGTTTTGGTTTTGTGTTCATGCATTGTGATGGATTCGGTTTCCAGGAGATGAGATCCTCTGTCCCCAAAATGTTGTGTCCCCATGTCCCAGAGTCGATCGGACGACTATGATATTTTCATGATATACACTGCATTCTTGAGATGTGATTTAGGTCGTCCGATCAGCTCTGGGACATGGGGACACAGCATTTTGGGGACAGAGGATCTCATCTCCGGCTTTCAGAGCAGGAATGGTGGAGGTGTTTGGGTTTCTCTATTTGAGCATTTACTCTTGCAATGGCCTTTGGTTTATGGTGTTTAGCAGATGGAAGAATTGTGAATTGGTGATGCATGCTTGTTTCTGTGATTTGGAAATTTCGTTATAGATTTGGGAATGCCAAGTTAATTTTTATGTTGTGCTGCTTTTCTGTGATTGCTGGAATTTTGAGAGAGCTTTGGAAAATACCTAGTTGACTTAGAAGCTATGAGGAATTATGGAAGAATTATTAGACAAACTTAGCCAAAAAAAAAAGATTTTAAAGGAATCCAACTTCAAAGGTTAACGGAGACATATTTATGGATATTTGAAGAAATTAGTTCTGATACACAATGTCTTGAGGGAGTTATATAATCTGGGTCTTGGAAAATTATGGACTGGAAATTCCTAGGATGCTAATAGAACACATTCAATTTGGTATTAGTAAGGTATTGTCACTACTTGAGATACTTATTACGTTTTTGCATTTTTTTTTATGGTATTAATTCAAATTTCAGATTAGTATAGACTTGGAAGGTAAACAACTAAGTGGAAGTGGACAAATGTTTAAACCCTGGTTCTGCCAGCTAATTCCTCTTTACATGAAATAATTTGCACTTAAGCATTTTAGATCGATGACAAATTAATGGATAAATCATCCCAGTTAAGGGAGGCATTAGAAAGCGGTATTTGAATTATGGTGTGCCACCTTTAGTCCTTATATGCTACTGATAAGGTATGATTTTGAAGCTATGAGTTAGACTTTAAGTCTTCATGTGAATGTTGTGCTTTATATTGTGAATTATTTTAAGCCTTAAGTAGATGAGTTGATGAGATCTCAATTCCGTCCCTTATGTTGAGTTGTGAGCTAATAGATACTCTTAATAAGCTTAGATGGGTAAGCTACTAGTGGCTTGTGTTTAACCATTTTGAATCAATGGTTAGGTCTTGTAAGTTTATCGGTTAATTTTCTCTTTTAAAGGGATCGTGACATCTCATGTGAGGCGTTGGAAATAGTTGTATGCCCAATGTTGTAGCCTCCATTAAGCTCTGTATAATGCTATTCAGGGGTAATTCTGGAAATGAGTTGGATTTTAGGATTTAATTGGATGTTAAGCCTATAGGATTTTGAAAGATATTTTAGATTAGTGAGGTACTCTTAACTTGATTATAATCATTAGTGATTATGGAATCATACCGGTAATTGATATGGATTTCGGAGACGGTGGTGGAGATTAGTTATGTTTAGTAGATTTTATTCATAGTTGACTAGACAACAGTGTGAGCGTAGCGGAAGTATGGTGAACTTATAACTCACAGAATTATCCCTTGCAGTTGGAGATTTTGATCTAATACTAGGATGGATTAGTATATGAGTATGTTGCTTGGTTGTTACCCTTAGATGAAGATCCCTGCGTTGAACAGTAAATTTGGGGATCAAATTTTTATTAGTGGGGGAGAATGTAAAATACCGTAACAAAATAATAAATAAATAATAAGGTTATTTGACAAATAATCTTATTGGAATTTTAGAAATTTTCGGAGATTTAATCGGAGCCCAAGGGCGTATTTTGAGGGGATAAAATTATAGGCTTTGGAAAAGGTATGTTTGGAATACCCAAATTTGGGAGTTGATTAATTCTATTAACCTAAGGTATAAAACCAATACCTAAGTTTATTTTCCCTAATTTCCCTCTCCCTCTCGCGTGTTCCCGCAACCAGAGCCGCCGGCCTCTTCTTCTCCGTCGAGCCACAACTGCCGAGCTCCCTCTTCTCCATGCCCTAAACACCTCACGCGACTCTTCCTCTCGCGATCTCCTCATCAAAATCGCCGAGTCACAGCCGACGATCTTTTCCCCTCGCACGAGCACCACAGACCACAGCCGGCGACCTCATCCCTCTCGAGCCACAGCGCCGACCTTCTTCTCTGCGGGCCGAGCCCTAGCTTTGGGCAACACCACCATCACCTTCAACCGAGCCTCTTCTCATCGGTCGATCGCATGATGTCGTTCCCTAGCTGCAGCCACCAAATCCTTACCTTCAGTTGCCAATCCAGCTTCAAGACCAGTGCTGGACTTGAATCCCTGGTCCGACAGGAAATTTCTAACTAGGCATAGTTGATCTGGCAATGTGACCGAAAGGTGAGTGATTGAGTATGTGATCTTGTGCCTAGTTAGAGAAGTGTTGAATTTTGATTTAGGGTGTGTGTTGGGTTGTAGATTTTTCCTTGTGGTGATCCCTGTGGTGTGGAGGATTGTTGTTACAGATATGGATTGAGGTAAGTTATGGTGGATTCATACATGTAGATTCAAAATGGAACAGTATAGTTGTTAATTAGATGTTATGGATAATGATTAGTTGTTTTGAAACATGGATTAGATAACAGCATGATTTAGGGAGATTTGATCTTTTATTTAATGGATCGATTGATGAATGAGTGTTTAATAGTTGAGTTTGATGAGTACATGATTATAATCAGAATCTTTGGATTGATAATGTAATTAGTAGTAATGGTGGGATTTATACGGCTTCTGTTGGTAGTATTAAATAAATTGTAGCTAAGGATTTGTTGTGGTTTCGGTCCGGAGTTTCTAGTAGCAAGCTTCTTTGGATGAGTCGACATCGAGGTCTTTGGATTTAGGCAGGTTTAACTGGGGTTTCTTGATTGAATTTGGATTTAGGTAGCTATTTAATGTATGAAGGGATTTGGTTGTAATCGTATGGTTTATTGTAGGACACTGATACGAGACAAGTGTTCAGAAGTGAAGAAAGTACAACACGATCTACAGTTAAAGGCGGTTACTTCTCACCTTGATCCTGTAGTTCTTTGAACTTAGTGCATGAGCTATCCTTGGATAGAAATTGCTTTTACCTTGACTCCACTCTTATTTATCTTGCGCTTGATACTTCCACTCGATCTTGAGATATTCATTTTTTTTACATCTATACAGTCTCCCGTTGTTATTCATGATATGTAGCAGATACTAGATACCATGTTTGTATGTTTTGATTGTTGTTTACTTATATATCATATCGAGCATGCTAGCCTTATACCTGATTTTTTTGCTTATGTTTATACGATGTCTGTTGCATTTTGCGCATCATATCATTGCATGCATGTCAACGACAAATTCTCCCTTGCAGTCGAGAGAGTGGTTGACCATGGTCACATCCTCGGCCACTCAAGAGAGTGGCAGCTGGAGTAGATGCCGCTTGTCCTGTCGTGCCGCACTCGACCACACATGGGTAGTGATAGCTGGAGTTGCGAGCAGCAGTGACCCCCTTCGCTTTGTAGCTTGATAGCTACTTAGCACCTGTCCATCCGGTCACTTGAGAGTAGTGGCGGCCTTTGGGTCGTACAATTGTCATCGATCTGGCCTCTCGACCATACAGGGGTCGTGGTACAGAGAGGTGGGCGGGGTGACCATCCGTGCATACACTGTTATTATTATACTTGCTGATGATGATACTTACTTATGTTGAGATATACACACGTAGTACGTGGTTAGACACTGGCTTATTTATTGGTAAAATGGATACATCTTACATATTATCTTGTAGTTATAGCAGTACTGTAGCAGGTTTGTGCCACCCCTGACCTTCTATTATTAGCTTAGGATATGACTTCAGGTATGAACATTTATGTTAACATCATGGTATTATCTGTTATTTCTTTTATGAGACTGTATGCTTTTGGCTCACTTTCTAGTTGTATGTTATGTTCATGTACTATCTTTCCTTACCCACTGAGTCCCTGTACTCACCACCTCGTAAACTGATTTTTTTCGCCAGATAGCAGTAGATGAATCATGGATGCTTGGAGAGATGTCGGCTGCCAGTCCTGGGTCCTGTGTTATATCGGTTTTATTTCTGTTTTGTATTTTTAGTATACAACGGTTTTAGTATTGTATGAATTGGTCTGTGTTTGGAGTTTGATTCGTGGTGTTTTGCTTTCGTGATCTTGTGGTTTTGTAAGCCTAATTGGCTAGTAAACTTTAGTTATGGATTGTGGGTTTTCTCTTCATTTTTTTCCCGCTGTGTTTTTGATACAGCCGTGTGGGCTGAATATTAATTGCGTGGTTGTTTCTATTTTTGTCCCAGCCGTGTAGGCTGATGGTTATATAGATGTGTTATATGTATTCATTGCTTCAAATTGTCACCGGTATAGAGGAGATGTTGTCGGATTTTTGTCTAGTAGGGACTCTGGGGCATGACAATACTTGACTTATTACATCTAGATCTATTTGATTCTCATGGAATAATATCATTAAATGAGAATATTTACTACTTAGTAATTATTGATGACTACTCTAAGTAAACTCGGGTTAAGTTCTTATCTAATAAACATGAAACTTTTGAAATATTTAGAAATTTCTGTAAATAAATAAAAAATGAAATAGAAATTAAAATTAAGAAAATCAAAAGTGATAATGGAGGAGTATTCAAAAATCAAAATTTTACTAAGTTTTGTTTAGAAAATGATTATCAACATAAGTTTTCATGCCCAAAAACCCCACAACAAAATGACCTAGGGGAATGCAAAAATAGACTTTTACAAGAAGCTGCAAGAACAATGTTAAATGTATATAATCTATCTAAGTATTTTTGGGCTGAAGCTGTTAATACAGCTTGTTATGTCCAAAACAGAATTCTAATTAATAAAGATCAAAATAAAACATCTTATAAAATTTATTTTAATAAAATTTCTAACATAAAATATTTTAAAGTATTTGGTTGTAATGCGCATATTTTAAATCTTAGAGATTACTTAAGAAAATTTACTTCAAAAACTCAACAAGGAATCTTTTTAGGATATTCATCTACAAGTAGAGCCTATAAGTTTATAATAAGTCTACTTTGAAGATTGAGTAAACCACCAATGTAACCTTTAATGAAAATGATAACATTTCTGTTAATCAACATAGTTTAGTTAATCAAGACGAAGAAGAAAAATTAGTACAAACCAAACTACCTAAAAATTCCAATCCACGAATATTAAAATCTAATCCTAATCATCAAATTAACCAAATCATAGGAAATCCTGAATTAAGGGTTCAAACTAGATCTACTTTTAGGAACTTAAGCCAAATAACATTAATATCTAAAATTGAACCTAAAAACATAAATGATGCATTAACAGAACCTGACTGGGTAATTGTAATGCAAGAAGAGTTAAACCAGTTTGAAAGAAATCATGTTTGGGATTTAGTACCTACACCAAAAAACAAATCAGTAATTGACACCAAATGAGTGTTTAGAAATAAATTAGATGATCAAGGTGAAATCTTAAGAAATAAAGCTCGTCTAGTAGCTAAAGGGTTTAGTCAAGTCGAAGGACTAGATTACGACGAGACTTATGCCCCGGTAGCTAGACTTGAATCAATTAGAATGTTACTAGCCTACACAACATTTAAAGGTTTCAAGTTATACCAAATAGATGTTAAATCTGCTTTTCTAAATGACCAGATTAAGGAAGAAGTCTACGTAAGTCAACCACCCGATTTTGAGGTTTTAGAAAACCCAACCTATGTCTTTAAGCTAAAAAAAAACATTATATGGATTAAAATAAGTACCTAGGGCTTGATATGAAAGACTGTCTAGCTTTCTTAAATCAAAAGGGTTTAAAGAAGGGCAAATTGATCCTACACTTTTTATTAAAACCTTTAATTCAGATATTTTTATAGCTCAAGTTTATGTTGACGATATTGTATTTGGTTCAACCAACTCAAAATTCTTAAAGGAATTTGTAACTTTGATGGAAAATGAATTTGAAATGAGTCTGGTTGGTGAATTAAACTATTTTTTAGGTCTTCAAATCATACAGACTAAAGATGGAAATTATGCCCATCAAACTAAATATACAAAAGATCTTATTAAAAAATTTGGTATGGAGAACTCAAAAGAACTTAAAACACCTATGACAAGTAACATTAATCTTGATAGTGATGAGAATGGTAAATCTGTTGACTTAAAATATTATAGAAGCATGATAGGAAGTTTACTTTACTTAACTGCAAGTCAACCTGACATTCTATTTGCAGTTAGTATGTGTACCCGATACCAAACTTGTGCAAAAGAGTCCCATTTATCCTTACTTAAATGAATCATTAAATACTTGAAAGGAACTATTAATGTAGGTATATGGTACCCTAGAACTTCACAATTTGGTCTAGTCGGGTATTCTGATTCGGATTATGCTGGATGTAAGTTAGATAGAAAAAGTATTAGTGGAGGATGTCAATTGCTAGGATCTTCTTTAGTTAGTTGGTTTAGTCGTAAGCAACAATGTGTTGCCTTATCTACCACTGAAACCGAATACATAACAATGGGCGAATGCGTAGCCCAATTACTATGGATGTCTCATACCTTGAAAGACTTTAATCTAGATTATAAAAATGTAAAAACTTACATTGATAATATTAGCTCTATAAATCTAACTAAAAATCTAATACATCACTCTAGAACTAAACATATAGAAGTCAAATATCATTTTATTAGAAATCATGTTTCCAAAGGGAATATTGAACTTAACTATATTGATTCAAAATCAAACTTAGCTGATATTTTCACTAAACCATTACCTGAAGTAGAATTTAGTAACTTAAGAAGACAATTAGGGATGTGTTCTATAGAATAGGCTTGTTGATATATTTTTGAAACTATTACTAAGTAGCTTTTCAAAACTATTTTTGTAAAAATCCCCTTTAAAATTTTAGTTTTCAAAACTCTTTCAAAGTATTTTTATTTTCTGGAGTAGAGTAGGTCCTATTGTAGAATTGCATGATCCTATAGTCTTAGGAGCCAGCATCTCACAAGCATAGTAGGATTTCTTGTTTGAGAACTTATAATGGGTGAGATGCTTAGGTCTTACCTAAGATTTTAGATGTTTATGTCAGTGCATCACTATAAATCTGGGCTTTAAACAACATACATGAATTAATTTGGGTTAATTAGCTAGTAACAACCTAGTTAGTCCTGAATACTCAAATTGACCAACCTAAGTCAATAGCTACTATCTTATGGTAGTTAGCTTTGTACAAAGATTGAGCATTTCATTATAAGGATATTTTGTTTAGTTTTTCTAACCATGCTTATACTTTTAGGATATTATCAATATTAGGGGGAGCTTAGAGCTAACATTTTTAATTTTCCCTTTTAAAGTTTCAAATCTTTTCCTTAAAATCATTTTCATTACCTTTTAGAAACTTTTTTCAAAATATTACTGTAATCTTCAACTTAGTTAATTTTTTTTTCAAAGGTTTATACTTCTCAAAATTTTCAAAATTATTTTGATATTACTCTTTCACTTTTCAAAGAATTTTTATTTTTCTCTTCCTAAATATTTTTTACTTCTATTGTTAATACTAAATAATATTTTAACTTTGCTAAACTTTATCTTTGTCATGTTTTCCAAATCTTAACTTCATTAATTTTTCAATTAATTTTCGAAAGATTTATCTTTCCTAAAACTTGTTAAAATTTTATTAATTCAAACTAGCTAAATTTTTTCAACTTTGTGAAATATTCACACAGTTTCAAAGTTAAAACAGAGTTGTTAAAGATTTGAACTTTCACTTTTTGAAATCAAAGGTTTATTTTTCTTTTTAGCTTTCTTACTTATACTTTTTCTTTGGTTTATAGGTTTTCTCTTATTTTTGATGTGTGTCAAAGGGGGAGGGATAGTGAATTCAGGGGGAGTTAGTTAACTCAGAGGGAGAGTTAAAATTAAAATTGCTTGTCTATTTAATTTTTACATATTTTTAAACATAACTTTGAATCTTGATTGCCAATGTCACGCCCCCAGAGGAGTCCCTGTCTGAGAAAATTTCGGCAGCATCTCCCCTGTATGGTGGACAATCTGAAACTTTTCTACATCTCATATACCTCAGCCACAGGCGGCTGGAATAATAACAGTAAATAAAATCAATCACCACGCAGTTTATATATGTATTCAGCCTCTGGCTATCACAACCACGTAGTTAATAAAATAAACAACATAGTAATACTCTGACTCGAAATCAACCCTACTCAACTACACTCGTAAAGCCCAAATCCGATTTTTTTCTTACCTCTTCTGTCGTCCAGGCAGGCATGTAGTAGTATAAAATCGAAGACAAATCCATCAACGAGACAAATTATATAATATCTAAGTATTCAACATCCAAATCCAAATATAGTCAAGTGAGAATCAAAAACAATACAAACGATAGCAAATAGCTGGAGGTCTGCAGGGGACTAGCAACTGGAACTCCCTCCTGACAGCATCAACCTGAAAATAACAACAATGGAGGCGGGGTGAGTCCAACACTCAGCAGGTACAGTTGATATGCAAAGTAAAGAAATAACACCTAGCACTAATCATGCGTACAGTCTCCTGATAAAGATAAAGGTAACTACAAACCGAAGAAGACAGGAGAGAATCTGTACTAACCAGGACCCGGTAAAAGGACAAACAGTCCGAAAGGTATAGAAGACCTGTATGCATGTCAATCAAGGTATCCAAGCAATGTGCAGCATATAAGTGCAACAAACACAAACACAAACAGTAAATGCATCATGCATATGATGCCAATGTCATGGTCACCCCTGACGCCAGTCAGCCGACTCACAACAACAGTGGGACCGAGTGGGTAGGGATGTGACAACCGTGCACTCTGCAACACTACTCCTGATGAGTGATCGAGTGGACGGGATGCTGTCGGAGTACATACGTACTCCTACCCCAAATCATAAATGGGGGAGCGCAATGCTCTCATCTCCCGGTACACTATGACGGGGAGAAATCTCTAACGTGCTACACGCTGCGTCACACTACCCCTGAGCGGATCAACGGAGCACCGGAAGAGTCAAACTGACATGCTACCACACTGTGTCACGCTACCCGTGAGCGTCACAACGGAGCACCGAACAGTGATGAAAACTGGCTAAGTGCTCGACAATAATGGAGCAATCTATCGCACAGCATGCGATCATGCAAATGGTGCATGTCACTAAGCATGGTAATATACTAAACCAACCTCTGGACATATAATAATGTGCACCAAAGCGAATGAATAATATCAAGGTATCTGATCATATAAGGTATCAAACCTAGGTCCTGACATGGTAAAATATGGTTATATCACTACCCATGAGCATGTGGAATCAGGTACATATCCATACAAGATGTAAACAAACAATCAATCAACAGGTAGCATGTATTGGGCAGTGATTAACCTAAACAAGTAAGAAACACAATTAATGCATCTTGTTAATTTAATTACTAAGCATATCAAAGACAATAAGTCAAAAGTACCCGCCTCCAATCGAAAAATCCAAACCGGTAGTCGAGATACTCGTCTCACGTCAAAATCCTGTGTCACCAATATACGTACATTTATTTAGCTAGAACTCAACGAATAGCTAAATAAAATCTCAACGACCAATAGGATAAGATCATATTCAACCTATACATGATCAACAGCACAAATCAAATCCCTATGCTTACCCCAATTCATAGCCGAACGAGATGCTGGAACGAAGTGGATGTTGCTGTTGGAAATGAGACTGCTGTCGACAACAGAAAATCCATAGAACAATCGTTTTCTGTTGGATTCCTTCACTGAACGGAACAAGATAAGATCCGGCAAGAAGAACACAAATCGAACAATACCTAACCACTTCATACCTATACAGAAATTGCATACACTACCTACCAATATGATCTCACCGATCTCAACCATAGCTTACCTTAACTCAGTGCCGACAACCTCCTCTCTGCCGGAGAACCAACCGAACCAGTAGACTTACCCTTCAAGGGTTCCCTCTCCGGCAGCTAGGTCTCACGGTGGCTGGAACTAGAGCTGTGGAGTCGGCGTCGCTGGTGTGGAGAAGGGAAAGGGAAACGATGAGAAGTGCTCGGCAGAACCTGATGGCCGACAATAGTCGGAGGCGCACTGTGGGTTGCGGCCGGCAATTGGCTGAGAGGGCGAGGGTGAAGTCGGCTAGGGCAAAGAGGAGTCTCGGCTGCGTCGGCTGTGGGGGCGTCGTCGCTGGCTAGAGCACGGTGTCGGCGCTGGTTTCCAGTGACCGGCGGTGTCTCGTGAGCGCAAGGAGGAATCGGTCACTCGGCGCAAGAGAGGAACGAGAGGAGCATCGGTTGTGGCTAGGGTACAGGGGAAGGTGGTCGGCAGAGGAGAAGAAGAGATAGGAGAAGAGAGGCGTCGGCGCCGGTTAGGGCACGGGAGGAGAAAGCATCGAGAGGTTTAGGGAAGGAACGGGCTCGCGGAGAAGAAAACGGGAAAAAGGAAAGAAATAAGGAAAAGGAAAAAAAACAAAAACAAATAAATAAATTCAACTTTTCCTCATTTAAATGGAGTAGTCCAAACAGACTTTTCCGGACCCCATTTTTATCCCCGTCAACTCATCCGTACGAGCTCCCAAAAATTCCCGAAAAATTTTCAAAAATTCCAGAAAATCCCCTTATTAATATTCGCCTATTTTCCGATATTTTACATTCTCCCCCACTAATAAAAATTTGGTCCCCAAATTTCGTTATTTACCATCAGCAAATATTAATAACAGACAGAAAGTATAAATGCTGAACGGTAAATAAATCACATACCTCAAGTGAAAAGATGGGTATATCGAGCTCGGATAGTATCCTCGAACTCCCAAGTAACCTCCTTGTCCGAATGATGCTGTCATCCGGCTTTAACCAGCCGGATAGTCTTGTTCTGCAACTGACGCTCTTTCCGGTCGAGAATCCGTACCGGAATCTCCTCATAAGTGACGCCAGGCTGTACTGAAACTGAGATATCTGTCAGCACATGTGTCGGTTCGGGTACATATCTCCTCAGCATAGATACGTGGAATACATCGTGCACTCCTGCCAAGAACGGTGGTAGTGCCAACCGGTAAGCTACCGCTCCAATCTTTTCCGAGATCTAGATAGGTCCAATGTATCGTGGAACTAGCTTACCTCTAAAGCCAAATCTCTTCACCCCTTTCGCGGGTGAAACTCGCAGAAATAAATGGTCGCAAATAGAGAACTCTAAGAGTCTCAGACTCCGGTCAGCATAACTCTTCTGGCAGTCTTATCCCTCTGACATCCTCTGTCTGATAGTACGGACCAACTCTGCCTCATGCTGAGCTCTATGAGGTCCCAACAACTGGGCCTCCCCAACCTCATCCCAGAGGGTGGGTATCCGACAAAACCTACCATACAACGCTTCAAACGGTGTCATCTGGATAGCCAAATGCAAACCGTTGTTATAGGCGAACTCTACCAATGGCAGATGGTCCTTCCAACTGCCTCAAAAATCCAATACACACGATCTCAGCAAGTCCTCTAGAGTCAAAATGGTCCGCTTTGACTATCCATCTGTCTGAGGATGGACAGCTGTACCGAAATAGAGCTGCATGCCCAAGGCCTACTGTAGACTCTGTCAAAAATGAGACGTGAACCGGGGGTCTCTATCCGAAATAATAGTCAACGGAATACCACGTGATCTGATAATCTCTCGACAAAACAGATCTACCAATCAATCCAGGAAATCAGTCCTCCGGATCGCTAAGAAGTGCGCGAATTCAGTTAATCGATCAACGATTACCCAAATCGCGTCATGGCCTCGTCGTGTCCTCAGCAACCCTACCACAAGTCCATGGTATTGTGATCCCACTTCCACTCAGGAATAGGAATCTGCTGAAGTAACCCTGCAGGTCTCTGGTGTTCAGCCTTCACCTGCTGACAGACAAGACATCTAGCTACGAAATCCACGACGTCTTTCTTCATGCCGTAACACCAATAGAAACATCTCAAATCTTGGTACATACGGGTACCGCCTGGGTGGACAGCAAATCATGAGCGATGAGCCTCCGGAAGTAACTCCTATAAGACCGGATGAGACTGAAGCACGCAAAATTTGCCTCAGTAGTGTATAACACTCTCCTCGTCTCGTGTGAACTCGGTATGCTGCCCGGAAGCTATCTGGCTGTAAATAAACTGCAAATACTGATCAGCAGCTTATGGCTCTCGTATCCCTGTCCTGATCAACGACTGAGCACCCATGGTACCAAAGTACCCTACTCTGTCTGTCCTTACCCCTCAAGGACCAAATCGGAGGAACCTTAAATCAAGTCTGTGACCACAACTCGGTGGCAAACTAAAATCCCTCCGGACTTCCTGCTAAGCGCATCGGCAACTACATTAGCTCTCCCCGGGTGATAGCTAATGGTACAATCATAATCCTTCAGGAACTCCATCCATCTCCTCCGTCGGAGATTAAGTTCCTTCCAAGTAAACAGATATTTGAGACTCTTATGGTCAGTGAGAATCTCAAATGTAATGCCATATAACTAATATCGCCAAATCTTCATGGCAAAAATAATGACAACTTGCTCCAGATCATGTACAGGGTAGTTCTTCTCATGTTCCTTCAATCGACGAGAAGCATAGAAGTCTACCATATCGTGCTGCATCATAACAGCGCTCAACCCTGAATAGATGCGTCGGTGTAGAGGACATATCCGTCCTCTCCAGAAGGTAACACCCAAAATCGGAGCCGACACTAGTCTCCGCTTCAACTCCTAGAAGCTGGTCTTGTCATCCTTAGTCCAAGTGAACTTCACGCCATTCCAGGTCAGACGTGTCAATGACATAGCTATCCGAGAAAAACCCTCAACATATCTCCGGAAATATCGAGCCAAACAAAGGAAGTTGCGAGCCTCTTCTATAGACTCCGTCTACTTTCAACGGTAACAACCTCGATCTCCTGTGGAACCACGGTATACTCCTACTGGTGACCGTATGTCTCAAACATCTCACAGAAGACAACCAAAATACACACTACTGAACTTCACATATAGACGTTTCCGTCGAAACATCTCTAGAACTATGCAAAGATAGTGTACGTGATACACCTCATATCAGGAATAAAACACCACATCATCAATAACGATAACGAATTCTGATCCAATATCCTAGGGATACCCAAATCATCTAGCCATGAAAACATCTAAGGCTCCGCAAGCCCTAATGGTAAAACCAATACACATAATGTCCGTATCACAGACATTCCCAATCCATAAGATCCTCGACAATAAATCTGAAATATGATCACCAACGATATAAAACATCTAAGCATAGATCCTCCAGTGTGAGAGCAACGCTCCATCACAGAAAATACCACATATGTGGGAGCAACGCTCTACCACAAGAAATCCTCAATATGTAGGAGTAACACTCCACTACAAATAATCTGAAATATGTATCGCAATAAATATAGGGGCAATGCTTCGCTACAAGCAATCTGTAATATGTGGGAGCAACTCTCCATCACAAAATAATACATAAGTACCCCAAGGAACCTAACTATCCAGCTAGAGACTGTACAAGATCTCTCTACCACAATCACTGTGGTTAGCCTAGGCTATAACAACCTAATAACTAATCAAATCCATCATCAACTCTATCAGCATCCTAGTGGGTCATCCACTGATAGGAGAATTAGTTGATGAGTTAATCCAACAAATGACATAATGCAGTCACTCCACATTCTGCATTCAGCATAAGTAGAATCATCATGATACCACTAAATTGTCACGCCCCCAGAGGAGACCCTGTCCGAGAAAATTTCGGCAGCATCTCCCCTGTACGGCGGACAATCAAAAATTTCTACAAGCACTAAATACTCAGAATACCAACAACAGGTATCCGATCAATCTCCAGAACACCAAAAACAGGTATCATAACCCGCTCTGATACCAAATAAATTGGTATCAGATAAATCCCAAAAATCCAAAATACGAAACAAAAGATCGTAAAACCTGGCTCTGATACCACTAAATTGTCACGCCCCAGAGGAGTCCCTGTCCGAGAAAATTTCGGCAGCATCTCCCCTGTATGGTGGACAATCTGAAACTTTTCTACATCTCATATACCTCAGCCACAGGCGGCTGGAATAATAACAGTAAATAAAATCAATCACCACGCAGTTTATATATGTATTCAGCCTCTGGCTGTCACAACCACGCAGTTAATAAAATAAACAACATAGTAATACTCTGACTCGAAATCAACCCTACTCAACTACACTCGTAAAGCCCAAATCCGATTTTTCTTACCTCTTCTGCCGTCCAGGCAGGCATGTAGTAGTATAAAATCGAAGACAAGTCCATCAACGAGACAAATTATATAATATCTAAGTATTCAACATCCAAATCCAAATATAGTCAAGTGAGAATCAAAAACAATACAAACGATAGCAAATAGCTGGAGGTCTGCAGGGGACTAGCAACTGGAACTCCCTCCTGACAGCATTAACCTGAAAATAACAACAATGGAGGCGAGGTGAGTCCAACACTCAGTAGGTACAGTTGATATGCAAAGTAAAGAAATAACACCTAACACTAATCATGCGTATCTTCTGATAAAGATAAAGGTAACTACAAACCGAAGAAGACAGGAGAGAATCTGTACTAACCAGGACCCGGTAAAAGGACAAACAGTCCGAAAGGTATAGAAGACCTGTATGCATGTCAATCAAGGTATCCAAGCAATGTGCAGCATATAAGTACAACAAACACAAACACAAACAATAAATGCATCATGCATATGATGCCAATGTCATGGTCACCCCTGACGCCAGTCAGCCGACTCACAACAACAGTGGGACCGAGTGGGTAGGGCTGTGACAACCGTGCACTCTGCAACACTACTCCTGATGAGTGATCGAGTGGACGGGATGCTGTCGGAGTACATACGTGGGGAGCGCAATGCTCTCATCTCCCGGTACACTATGACGGGGAGAAATCTCTAACGTGCTACACGCTGCGTCACACTACCCCTGAGCGGATCAACGGAGCACCGGAAGAGTCAAACTGACGTGCTACCACGCTGTGTCATGCTACCCGTGAGCGTCACAACGGAGCACCGAACAGTGATGAAAACTGGCTAAGTGCTCGACAATAATGGAGCAATCTATCGCACAGCATGCGATCATGCAAATGGTGCATGTCACTAAGCATGGTAATATACTAAACCAACCTCTGGACATATAATAATGTGCACCAAAGCGAATGAATCATATCAAGGTATCTGATCATATAAGGTATCAAACCTAGGTCCTGACATGGTAAAATATGGTTATATCACTACCCATGAGCATGTGGAATCAGGTACATATCCATACAAGATGTAAACAAACAATCAATCAACAGGTAGCATGTATTGGGCAGTGATTAACCTAAACAAGTAAGAAACACAATTAATGCATCTTGTTAATTTAATTACTAAGCATATCAAAGACAATAAGTCAAAAGTACCCGCCTCCAATCGAAAAATCCAAACCGGTAGTCGAGATACTCGTCTCACGTCAAAATCCTGTGTCACCAATATACGTACATTTATTTAGCTAGAACTCAACGAATAGCTAAATAAAATCTCAACGACCAATAGGATAAGATCATATTCAACCTATACATGATCAACAGCACAAATCAAATCCCTATGCTTACCCCAATTCATAGCCGAACGAGATGCTGGAACGAAGTGGATGTTGCTGTTGGAAATGAGACTGCTGTCGACAACAGAAAATCCATAGAACAATCGTTTTCTGTTGGATTCCTTCACTGAACGGAACAAGATGAGATCCGGCAAGAAGAACACAAATCGAACAATACCTAACCACTTCATACCTATACAGAAATTGCATACACTACCTACCAATATGATCTCACCGATCTCAACCATAGCTTACCTTAACTCAGTGCCGACAACCTCCTCTCTGCCGGAGAACCAACCGAACCAGTAGACTTACCCTTCAAGGGTTCCCTCTCTGGCAGCTAGGTCTCACGGTGGCTGGAACTAGAGCTATGGAGCCGACGTCGCTGGTGTGGAGAAGGGAAAGGGAAACGATGAGAAGTGCTCGGCAGAACTTGATGGCCGACAATAGTCGGAGGCGCACTGTGGGTTGCGGCCGGCAATTGGCTGAGAGGGAGAGGGTGAAGTCGGCTAGGGCATAGAGGAGTCTCGGCCGCGTCGGCTGTGGGGGCGTCGTCGCTGGCTAGAGCACGGTGTCGGCGCTGGTTTCCAGTGACCGGCGGTGTCTCGTGAGCGCAAGGAGGAATCGGTCACTCGGCGCAAGAGAGGAACGAGAGGAGCGTCGGCTGTGGCTAGGGTACAGAGGAAGGTGGTCGGCGTCGGCAGAGGAGAAGAAGAGATAGGAGAAGAGAGGCGTCGGCGTCGGTTAGGGCACGGGAGGAGAAAGCATCGAGAGGTTTAGGGAAGGAACGGGCTCGCGGAGAAGAAAACGGGAAAAAGGAAAGAAATAAGGAAAAGGAAAAAAACAAAAACAAATAAATAAATTCAACTTTTCCTCATTTAAATGGAGTAGTCCAAACAGGCTTTTCCGGACCCCATTTTTATCCCCGTCAACTCATCCGTACGAGCTCCCAAAAATTCCCGAAAAATTTTCAAAAATTCCAGAAAACTCCCTTATTAATATTCGCCTATTTTCTGATATTTTACAGTCAAACATCAAAAAGGGGGAGATTGTTGGTGCAAGTTGCACCAGAATCAAACCTAAGTTTTGATGTTGTCAAAGATTCAAGTTAAGTCTTGTTGTGATCTAACAAGTTGACTAAGTGTGCAGGCTGTTTACTTAACCGGGAAAGATCTAGTTGGAGGCTAGGCAGGAGAAGTCTTGGCAGATCGTGGAACCCAGGTGAAAGTCTAAGCGGGTCGAGAGGACTCGACACTTAGCGGTTTGATCGAGAGGTCTGGAGGACCAAAGATCAAGAGAAAAGTCATGGCTAGCTGATCGAGGCTAAGTGAAAAGTCCAAACTAGATCTGGAGAATCAAAGTTTGGCAGGTAGGTTGAGGTAAACAACTGGAGGAGCGACAGTGAGGTCGGGTTCCTGAAAGGAACAACCTAAGGTCGCTGATCCAATTAAAGAAACTGGGAAGATTTTCAAGTTGAGATCAAGACAGTTCTATTGTCTTTTATATTACTCATGATTATTGTATTACTGTGTTAACATCTATTTTGCAGGATTTTAGTCTAAAATTGTTTTGTAGGACCAGCTGGATCGGTCGACCGAACCGAAGAATCGGTCGACCGAACAAGGATAAATCAAAGCAGTGTTTAGATTAGACCAGAACTGACCAGATTCTGATCAAAGCTTGATCGGTCGACCGAACAGTAAGATCGGTTGATCAAATCCTTATGACTCAGTACAATCCAGTCAGCACCGATTAGAAGCAAAAGGAAAATGAGCTATTCGGTCGACTAAACCCATGGATCGATCGACCAAACCAATTAACTATTAATGCAACATTAAGTGTGCATCTCGATAAATCTCAACGAACAGGGAAGGAACCTGTTCGATCGACCAAAAGGAGTGATCGGTCAACCGAACCCTTTAATGACCATTAATTGCCGAAGTTTGAATCAACATCGGATCTCAGCCAAGAAGGAAAGCAACCAGTTCGGTCGATCGAACCTAGGGATCGGTCGACCGAACATCGACGATCTTATAAAATGAGACTCAAGGTCTGAGGCTGGTGTAACGCAATCTGTCGGGGTTCATTTCTGTGCTAGTGCTGCTCATGCGACTGCTCTACAATTCTTCTATACGCAAGCAAGTGTCGACCGAGCTACAACTTTTACATACAGATGGTATACTTTATTATTTTTGTATTGCACTTAATCTTATATAAGATAGTAGATTGTTACTATCTTATATTATTGTATTTTGTACGCATTACTTCTTTCCGAGGTTTTCGGGAAGAAGAATCTTAGTGGATTGCCCATCGATGCGGTCAAGGATCGCGAGCCTTGGAGTAGGAGTCGACATAGGTTCAAACCAAGTAACCGAATCTGTTCTCTACTCTTCCGCTGCTCAACTTTATTTTTAAAGTAAAAGAAAAGTTTTAAAAGCTCGATATTCATCCCCTCTCCCTCTTTATCGCACTCATCCGATCTAACACCTCAGTCCCTCACTCTCTCTGTCTCTCGGGCTAGTCACTCCTCTTTCTCTCTCAGAATCTCGGGCCTCAGCGAGTTAGTGTTGCATCGAGGAGGTCTAAATTGGTAGCTTCTCATCTTGCTCTATTTTGTAGACAGTAACTGACCACCAGATATGCTACATTGAAGTCTCGAGGAGGTGGAATTTGGAGGAGTTGAGGAGGTGTCGATGTCAAGTTGTCGCTGCCTAGGTGAAATTTGGTGCAATTTGGAAGAGGTCAGCAAAACTTTTGAAGGAGCACTAATAGCTGGGGACTTGACCTTCTCATAATTTTGTTACTTCTGTACTCAGGCGTAAGGGTAAGGCATTTTTTAAATCTTGAAATGGTTTTATTTTGTCATTTTGGGTTCCTCTACATGAAACCCTTTTCTTTGTCTGATAAAAACTTAGCTAGTTTTGAGTGGCTGAAGTGTTGAATTTGGATGCTGGTGCTTGTGTTGGATCGAGATCGCGCTAGAGGGGGGGTGAATAGCGCTCGCGGCTATTTTGTTCGACTATCGGAATTGTAAAACGTTCGTAGAGTAATTAAAGCAGCGGAATAAAAGAAACAAACACAAGAACACAGTCGTTTACTTTGTTCGGAGCCTAGGTCGACTCCTACTCGAAGGCCCGCGATCCTTGATCGCTTTCCGTGGGCAACAACTATAATTTCGTATGGATATTACAGATGAATTACAAAATGTAACTATAATTAAAATTATACCGACAACAGTAGTAGAAAGGTAATCTGAGCTCCGGGTCGTCGGAATATTGCAACAGCACTTCGGAAGCAGCACTAGAGCAGACCACAGCAGAATGGAAGCTTGTGAATTATTGTTCAGAGCTGCTGGTCGAGACCTCTTATAAAGAGGGTTCAAGGCGCCTTACACTGTTCATCAAGGCGCCTTGAACGAGCCGAGTCACCCGCGTGGATCAGCACTGACCTGGTCGAACTCTATCTGGTTCAAGGCGCCTTCGAGCAGTGATCCAAGGCGCCTTCAGTCCCCATGAAGGCGCCTCCAACTCCTCTGCACAGCTAGCTTCGGCTTGCACCCGAGGCGCCTCGGACACTGTTCATCCGAAGTGAAAGTTGCTCCTTTGTTTCTGCAAAATGTGTTAGTCCCAAACACATACCCTGCAAAACAAAGTTAGCACACAATAGACATAGTAAATAAAATATTGATAGTCTCCAGACTATCTTGGGTCTGACTTCGGATTTCCGTCCGGAAACTCTAAGTCGACCCGACGCCTACTGTTCCCTCTACGGGGAACGCGTCCTCACCTACTCCACTCAAGAGAGTTACCTATTGCCAGTGCGATCCTCCAGATCGACTGGACTTTGCTCGGCACTCGATGCTTCCGGACTTTCTGTTGAACACCTGCTCCCCGACTCGCAGACTTTCACCTGGTTCGCGACACCAGGACTTTCCACCTAGGGTTACCACCCCTAGGACTTTTGCCTGAAGCCATCGACCGCCAAGACTTTCCGCATAGGGTTACCACCCCTATGACCTAGGGTTACCACCCCTAGGGTTTTACCTGCCTAACAACAGTTAGGACTTTCTGAAACACTCAAAGCACATCAGATAACAACGCATCTTAACTTTGAATCCTTTGCCATTATCAAAACTAAGGTTCGATCGTCGGATGCTTCCCGCACCAACAATCTCCCCCTTTTTGATTATGGCAACACGTAATTCAAAGTTAAGAAAAATAAGATATGTAATAACTGCATAAAGTTAACCAAGCTTAAATAAACTTCAAATGTAATAACAGTTAAGCTGGAAACTTTTAACTTTGTAATATTAGACTCCCCCTTAATAAAAGCCCTCCTTTTATTAAATACTTTGAATTTTCCTTTAACTTTAATTACCTACTCTCCCCCTTTGCCATATATCAAAAATAAACCAGTTTGAGAGTAGACAGGGAAAATATTCAAAGAGGGAAAAAGATAAGTTTTCTTCTTAGCAAAACTACTTAGCCTTTTGAATTTTGGATTTCGCCAAATTTGAAAATAGTTAGCTATATTTTTAGCTTTGAAATGATTTGTCTTGAGAAAATGTTTTGCCAAATAGCTAAGTTTAGAGTACAATATAACTAAGTCTAGTTAAAATAGTCTTTTAAAAAAAATAGGAGTACTTGAATTTTCAATAAAAGGATTTGTTTAGAAGTTATAAAATATGAAGTCACTTAATAAAAACTTTTAAACGGTTACAAAAAGTTGACTAGATTTGAAAATAATTGAATATTCACTACATAGATAAGTTTTCTTAAAAACTGTAATTAAGTTTTGAATACCCATTTTGAAGAACATTTGATACTAAGGAAATATTTAGTTTTAGGACAAAGGGAGTAGCAGTAGTTTGTTTTCTAATCCAAGCATGAGTCAAATTAAATTATTGAGTTTAATTTGATCAAGTATCAGAGCCTTTAAAATAATCAGGTAACGTAATTTGATTAGAACCTTAAGTACTATCATGCTTGACCAAAATTAAAACATACTTTTCCCAATTGTCTAACCTTTAGCTACTAGCTGATTGCCTAGAGGGCAGTAGCTTTCACATGGTTAGTCAAGTTAAGTCCTTTTGGTCCAGTTAGACTTGGCTAGAGCTGGAAGACTTGACTTGATTACTCTTTATGATGTGTTTAACGCCCAGACTCATATTGATGCACAAATATAAGCATTCCTGAGTCTAGGCTGTACCCTATGCATCTCACGCCTTTCTAAGTTTTTCAAACACAAGCAAGGTAGACCTAGGTGTTTGTGAGATGCTCTGGTTTTAATCTAGGGGTACATTATGTCTAGGGGGAATACCTAAGCTAAATCCAAATTGAAAAAATCTAACAAAATTGGAGTTTTGAAAACTGTTTCTCCTAGAATTTGAAAAGCAAATGATAACTGAACATTGTCTATTCTACCCAACACATTCCTATTTGTCTTCTAAGTGAGCTAAACTCAAGTTCAGGTAAGGGCTTTGTGAAGATGTCAGCTAGATTGGATTTTGACTCAACATAGTTGAGTGTAATATCACCCTTAGCTACATGATCCCTTACAAAATGGTGCTTCACTTCTATATGTTTAGTCCTTGAGTGATGAATTGGATTTTTCGTTAAATTTATGGAACTTATATTATCAATCGAGATTTTTGTGTTATGATAGTTTAGTTGATAGTCTTTAAGAGTGTGCATCATCCAAAGTAATTGAGATGTGCATTCACCTAAGGCTATATATTCAGCTTCAGTGGTAGATAAAGTAACACAATGTTGCTTTCTACTTGACCAGCTTACTAGGCACTGTCCTAGAAATTGACAACTCCCACTTGTGCTTTTTCTATCTAACTTGCATCCGGCGTAATCCGAGTCAGAATAGCCAAGAAGGTCAAAGGTGCAAGTTCTAGGGTACCAGAGTCCTATGTTTAGAGTACCTTTAATATACCTAAGTATTCTTTTAACATAGGTTAAATGTGACTCTTTTGCACAAGATTGGTATCTTGCGCACATACCAACTGCAAATAATATGTCGGGTCGGCTTGCAGTTAGATAAAGCAGGCTTCCTATGGCACTCCTATAGTACTTTGGATCTACTGGTTTTCCCTCAGGGTCAGAGTCTATGTTACTGTTGGTTGCCATTGGAGTATTTATTATTTTTGAATTTTCCATGCAGAATTTTTTAATTAATTCCTTTGCATATTTAGTTTGATAAATGTATATTCCATCTCTAGTTTGTTTGATTTGTAAACCTAAGAAAAAATTAAGTTCACCAACCATACTCATTTCGAATTCATTTTCCATTAATCTAATAAATTCTTTTAAAAATTTAGAGTTATTTGATCCAAAAATTATATCATCTACATAGATTTGAGCTATGAAGATGTCTTTTTCTACAGTTTTTACAAATAGAGTTGGATCTATTTGACCTTGTTTGAAACCTTTGGATATTAAGTGATTTGATAATCGTTCATACCATGCCCTAGGGGCTTGTTTAAGTCCGTACAAGGCCTTTTTTAACTTAAATACATGATTAGGATATCCTAAGTCCTCAAATCCTGGGGGTTGGCTTACATATACTTCCTCCTTAATAAATCCATTTAAGAATGCTGACTTGACATCCATTTGGTATAGTTTAAATCCTTTGTTTGCTGCATAGGCTAACAACATTCTAATGGATTCGAGTCTAGCTACTGGGGCATAGGTTTCATCATAATCCAAACCTTCAACTTGGCTAAATCCTTTAGCTACAAGCCTAGCCTTATTTCTAATTATTTCGCCTTGATCATCTAGCTTGTTTCTAAATACCCATTTTGTATCGATTATTGATTTATTTGAGGGTTTAGATACAAGTTCCCAGACTTGATTTCTCTCAAATTGGGCTAACTCTTCCTGCATAGCTATGATCCAGTCCGGGTCAGGTAGTGCTTCTTCTATTGTTTTTGGTTCGATTTTAGAGATCAGGGCAATCTGACTGTGGATTCTATAGGAGGATCTAGTTCTGACTCCTAGATTTGGATCACCCAAAATTTGATCAGATGGGTGAGAGGTACTGGCCCTAGTTGGTCTTATAGATGGGTCAGGGGCTGGTTCCTCTGGTTTATTAAGATTTGGTTGAGTTTCATCATCTTCTATATTTCTTGGATCAATATCAACATTCTCATTTATATTTGGTAGCTTATTTTCTTCATCTAATATTATATTAGTTGTTTCTTTAACTTTTAGGGTGTTCTGATTGTAGACTCTATAGGCTCGACTATTTGAGGAGTATCCTAAAAATATTCCTTTGTTAGATTTGGGTGTGAAATTTCTTAAATAATCTTTAGTATTTAAAATGTGAACTTTACATCCAAATATTTTTAAATAATTTAAGTTAGGAATTTTATGATAATATAGTTCATAAGGGGTTTTCTTGTGAAATTTGTTGATCAAAATTCGGTTTTGAATATGATTTGCAGTATTTATTGCTTCTGCCCAAAATTGGTGATTCAAATTATATTCATTTAACATGGTTCTAGCGGCTTCTTGTAGAGTTCTATTTTTACGTTCCACCAGACCATTTTGTTGAGGGGTTCTAGGACATGAAAATTCATGTTGGTATCCATTTATTTTACAAAATTGGGTAAATTTATGATTTTCAAATTCCCCTCCGTGATCACTTCTTATTCTTTTAATTTTAGTATCTTTTTCATTTTCTATTAATTTACAAAAGTTACTAAATATTTCATAGGTTTCATCTTTGGTCTTTAGGAATTTTACCCATGAAAATCTAGAATAGTCATCAATTATTACTAAGCAATACTGGTTCTTGCTTAGTGACTTAGCTCCATGTGAATCAAATAAGTCAAGGTGAAGGAGCTCAAGTAAGGAACTGGTTCTTTCGAGATTTGTTGGTTTGTGTGTTGACTTAGTTTGTTTTCCCTGTTGACAAGCATTACAGATTGAATTTTCAATGAATTTTAGTTTTGGTAAACCTCTAACTAGACCATTATGACTCATTTTTGAAATGAGTCTAGTGTGAGTGTGACATAATCTTCTGTGCCACAAATCAGTTTCCTCTTCTTGTGTTAGAAAGCACTTTGTTGAGGATGTCGGTAGATTAATTGAATACATATTATTCGTCCTAGGTCCCTTAAGTAAGATTTCAGGATTTTCAATGTTTTTAACTAAACACCTGGTTTTGTCAAAAGTTACTAAGTATCCGCTATCACACAATTGACTTATACTTAGTAAATTAAACTTGAAATTTTCAACTAAAAGGACTTTTCGAATAATAAAATCGGAGTTGAGTTCGATATTACCTCTTCCGATTACCTTAAGTTGACCTTCGTTACCGAATGCAACTGATCCTAAGTTCTTGTACGTGAGTTTAGTAAACTTCGACTTATCTCCAGTCATGTGTCTGGAGCAGCCACTATCCAACATCCATTGATCCAATTCCTACATAGGAAGTGGTTGAATTGTTTTAATGGATTGAAGTAAACTTGTTAGAGATAGATTTGCAAGAGTTTTGAATTTTGAAATAATTTTGAGTTTAAAAATAATTTTGAATTTGAGTTTTTAAAATTAAGTTTTAAAATAATTTAAGTTTTTTTTTTTTTTAAATAATTTACTAATGAATGTTATTACTTAGTCATCTCACCCGATCTAAATTTTCAATCAGGGAATCCTATGATTGATGTGAGATGATTTATTGTTGAATTCAGGATTTTGGTTTAACTTGTGTTAGATTCAGGTTTAGCTTTGGGTTCAACAAGTAAGCATTCTTTGGATAAACTTCTGGGCTATGGTGAGTCACAAGGAGCTCATTAAAGTAACCATACCTTCGAGGTTTTCCAAATAGTCCTACCCATTGAACTTAATACCAATCCTTGGTCTAACTAGTCAGGATCCATTTAGGGGTAGCTTCGGTCAGTTCCACTTGGCCAAATGCACCAGGTCGAAGCCATATCTTCCTAGACATGCGATGCCCAAGCTTCCCTAACGTACTATCATCCAAAAATTTCACCAGTACTGTGGTTCAAGTTAACCTTAGTCCGTTTTAAACTAACCTTAATTACCCTGCCGGGTAATCTACTCTTGTTTTACCCATTTCGGGTAGATTAGGTTCAGTTACCCTGCCGGGTAGTTTAGTTGGGGGTGCCAGCGAGTCTGGATCCCTCATCTTTATTTTGAGTTTTACTTTCGAATTTTGAATTTAATTTTGAATTTTGAATTTTGAATTTAATTTTAATTTTGAATTTAAATTTAATTTAAATTTAATTTCGAGTTTTTAAATTTAATTTAATTTTAATTTCAAATTTTAATTTAATTTAATTTTAATTTCAAATTTTAATTTAATTTAATTTTAATTTTGAATTTAAATTTTAAATTCTTATGATTGTTTTTCTTTTTGCTCCCCCTGGATCATGGCCTCGATATGGTCTATCGAGGTAGTATATTTGATCCTTTGGAACCCAGTATTGACCAAGTCCAACTTGATTAACCAAGTTAGACTTGGAGACCCATGCTTGGACTGTTTTATTACTTTGTTTGTTTATTAATGATATATAAGATTTATATTTACTTTTGTAACCCAGCCCAGTTCTGTTGTAGATGGCTCTTTGTGTCCCAAGAATCAAGTCCAAATTCTTGGAGCCCAAAGTAAACCGTTCTAAGGTATTTTCTAAATCTTTAACCCGATTTGTTAGACTTGAATTTTCTTCCTCAAGTTTTTGAACTTGAGTTGGAAATTCAGTCTGACTCTGGTCAGGTAAGGGTTTGGTGTTAGCCACTTCTTTAAGGACACTTACTTCCTTTAGAAGTGACTTAACCTTCAGGTTTGACTTAGCTAATTTGCGCAATAAATAGCTAACTAAAATGTTCAACCGGGAGATACTTACAGCGGGGTCTGGTCCTTCGGAAACGGATACGGATCCGTGGCTTTGCTCGGACTCTGCCTCAGACTCGCTCTCGCATCCGGATTCGACGACTTGGTCCCGGGCCATTAATGCAAGTAGACTCGTTTGTTCGAGCTCGTCGTCGTCGTCCTCCGATGAAGATTCGTCCCATGTTGCCTTAAGGACCTTTTTCCTTCTTTGCTTTTTGACCTCCTTCAGGTTAGGGCAGTTGGTTTTGATGTGCCCTTTTTGGTTACACCCGTAGCATGTAACTTCAAACTTCATCTTTGTATTTTGTGGGCCTTCCTTTGATTTTACTGCCTTCTTCAGATCTCTTTTGTCGAATCCTTTCGTCTTGTAGAGCTTCTTCACGAGGTTTACCAGCTCGGTTGTAATGTCACCTTCTTCATCCTCAGAGTCTGGTTCAGTTTCCGATGCTGGTTCGGATCTCCGTCGTGGTTTTGGTTCCCGGGTTCGGCTTGTACCTGCAACCAACGCAATACCTTTCTCGGTTGGCTGTGCATTAGTCTGCTCATGAAGTTCAAATTCACTAAAAAGTTCATCTAGTTTTAAAGAGGATAGATCCTTGGAAACTTTGTAGGCATCTACCATTGATGCCCACAATGTATTCCTTGGAAACGAGTTTAGGGCATACCTTATTACGTCCCGATTTTCTATCTTCTGGCCAATTCCGTGAAGAGAGTTAAGGATGTCTTGTATTCTTGCGTGAAGAGAACTCGCCGTTTCGCCTTCCTGCATTTTTAGATTATATAATTTATTAAGTAAAAGATCTCTTTTACTTACCTTGGTGTCATCAGTGCCTTCGTGGAGTTCGATGAGCTTTTCCCAGAGCTCCTTTGCAGAGGAAAACGGGCCAACTCTGTTGAGTTCTTCCTTGGTAAGACCACACTGAAGGGTGCAGGTAGCTTTGGCGTCGGCTTCTACTTTTTTTATTATAGGAGCGTCCCACTTCTCGCAGGGTGTGGTTTTGCCGTCGTCATCGACTGGCAGTTTCAGTCCTGTCTTTATGATCATCCATGTTTCAAATTGTATCTTTAGATACGTTTCCATTCTTCCCTTCCAGTAGCCAAAATCCTCTCCGGAGAATAGCGGGGGGCGTACAGTGTTGAAACCCTCTTGTTGGGCCATTTATAATATGTAACAACAAAGAAAGACAGAATATGTTCCAAGACTAAGTCTTGGATTAGTAGTGCTGGAATAAGGAATAATAAAGACGAACTCGAGTGGTGTTGCACCTACTTCGAGCAAAAGTCGATCCGAGGGAAACAACCAAATTAGAATATAGCTTTAAGGCTAAATTCTAATTCGACTCCGAAAACAAAAAAAACTGCGAAAAATTTGTTTTGAAAGGTGGTTGCACCAATTCAAAACGACCCCGCTCTGATACCAATTGTTGGATCGAGATCGCGCTAGAGGGGGGGTGAATAGCGCTCGCGGCTATTTTGTTCGACTATCGGAATTGTAAAACGTTCGTAGAGTAATTAAAGCAGCGGAATAAAAGAAACAAACACAAGAACACAGTCGTTTACTTCGTTCGGAGCCTAGGTCGACTCCTACTCGAAGGCCCGCGATCCTTGATCGCTTTCCGTGGGCAACAACTATAATTTCGTATGGATATTACAGATGAATTACAAAATGTAACTATAATTAAAATTATACCGACAACAGTAGTAGAAGGGAAATCTGAGCTCCGGGTCGTCGGAATATTGCAACAACACTTCGGAAGCAGCACTAGAGCAGACCACAGCAGAATGGAAGCTTGTAAATTCTTGTCCTGAGCTGCTGGTCGAGACCTCTTATAAAGAGGGTTCAAGGCGCCTTACACTGTTCATCAAGGCGCCTTGAACGAGCCGAGTCACCCGCGTGGATCAGCACTGACCTGGTCGAACTCTATCTGGTTCAAGGCGCCTTCATCCTATCCAAGGCGCCTCCAACCTCCGGTCCAAGGCGCCTTGAACTCCATCCAAGGCGCCTCCAGTCAGCTGCGCTGGCCTTTTCCTGGCTCGCACCCGAGGCGCCTCCAAGCTCCATGGAGGCGCCTCGGACACTGTTCATCCGAGTTGTAACTTGCTCCTTTGTTCCTGCAAAATGTGTTAGTCCCAAAACACATACCCTGCAAAACAAAGTTAGCATAGTACACATAAAATAAAGTATAGACAGTCTCCGGACTGTCCGAGTCTGACTTCGGGTTTCCGACCGGAAACCCTAGGTCGACCCGACGCCTACTGTTCCCTCTACGGGGAACGCGTCCTCACCTACTCCACTCAGGAGATTTACCTGTTGCCAGTACGATCCTCCAGATCGACTGGACTTTTGCTCGGCACTCGATGCTTCCGGACTTTCTGCTGAACATCCACTTCACCGGCCAGTTCAGACTTTCACCTGGTTCGCGACACCAGGACTTTCCACCTAGGGTTACCACCCCCTAGGACTTTTGCCTGAAGCCATCGACCTGCCAAGACTTTCCGCATAGGGTTACCACCCCCTATGACCTAGGGTTACCACCCCCTAGGGTTTTACCTTGCCTAACAACAGTTAGGACTTTCCTGAAACACTCAGCAAAAGCTGTCAGATAACAACGCACCTTAACTTTGAATCCTTTGCCATTATCAAAAATAAGGTTCGATCGTCGGATGCTTCCCGCACCAACAGCTTGAACTCTTTTCTACTTCACATCACTATCTCATTATTTAGAATGGGAGTTGATGTCTTTTTGTTCTTATATGGTCTTGATTTTGCATTTGATTGACTGCCTCATATTCTTGTTAAATTTTTTTATGGATTAATGTATTTATTAATCTATCAATTAACGAGCAAATTGTTAACAAACTGAGAATTTATTTAATTTTTTAAAATGTCTCAAACTAATGACAAACCAGCAAGTAATGAAAGGTAGTCCAGATGGTGGTGGATTTAGAAGATGAAAAAGAAGCAATCAAGCCTGTAAAACGAAGAGCATCTTGCAAAAGGTCAAAGGTTTGGGATCACTTTGATTCTTTTACAAATGAAAAAGGTGAGAACAAAACCACTTATAGATATTGTGGAAAAGAGTATTTTTCATCAACTAGAATACATGGGACTAGTGCTTTATTGGGTCATTTGAAAGTATGTGCATCATATCCTCAGAACAAGCCCTCTAATCAAACTCAATTGGCTTTTCAAACTGGAGATGTTAATGAGAACAAACCTAATTTAATTGCTTGGAAATTTGATCAACAAGTAATTAGGAAGGTTTTATGTCACATGATAATTGTTGATGAACTTGCTTTTAAGTTTGTAGAGAGACAAGGGTTTAAGCATTTTATTAATGTTTGTCAACCATCATTTCAGATTCCATCTAGAATCACTATGACTAGGGATTGTTATCAGTTATACTTAGAGGAAAAGGAAAAAGTAAGGGCTGAAATTCAAGAAAATATTGGTAGAATCTGTTTTACTACCGACACTTGGACTTCTTTACAAAAGGTTAATTATGTGTGTCACTGCTCATTTTGTTGATAATGATTGGAGGTTGCAAAAGAGAGTGTTAAGTTTTTCTCCGATGTCAAGTCATAAAGGAAATGATATCGGAAAAGCTTTGGAAATGTGTTTGCTTGAGTGGGGTATTGATAATGTGTTTACAATTACAGTTGACAATGCTAGTTCAAATGATCTAGCGATCACATACTTGAAAGAAAAATTTGCTAATTGGGAAAAATGTATTTTGGGAAGAAAATGGACACATGTTCGTTGTGTTGCACATATTATGAATTTAATTGTTCAAGATGGGTTGAACCACATTGGGAAATCTGTTGAACGTGTTAGGGTTGCAGTTAAATATGTTAGGCAATCCCCAGCAAGAATTAAAAGTTTTAAAAGTTTTGCTGAAATTGAGAAATGCTGTAGCACTAAGAATTTGGTCCTTGATGTCCCTACAAGGTTGAATTCGACCTATTTAATGTTGGAAACAACCCAAGCATATGAAAGAGCTTTTAATAGATTTGATGCTGAGAATTTACATTTTAGGGAAGATCTTGAAAATACCGGGGTGCCTAGAGTAGCGTATTGGAAGAATGTTAGGAGGTTGATTGGTTTTCTTGAACATTTTTATGATCTTACTTTGAAAGTTTCAGGGACAAAGTATGTAACTGCTCATTCTTTTTTGGATGACATTCTTGTATTGCTGTTGTATTGAAAAAATGTCTCAATGAAACAGATGATGTTGGCCTTAAAGACATGACAAAGTTTATGAAAGCAAAGTTTGACAAATATTATGGAGTGATTGAAAAATTGAGCATGTTAGTTGTTACTTCTATGCTTGATCCTAGGAATAAGTTTGAATATCTAGAAGTTTTGTTTACTGATGTGTATGAAAAGGTGGATGGATCATCAATCATTCAAACGGTCAAAGAATCAATGAATGATTTGTATGATGAATATATGAGAATTCATTCTCCACATAATACAACTCATTCATCTACTTATGATCATTCTTCGTCTTCATCATCACTAGGTAAAAGGGTTTCACCAGTAGATATTGAACCTGCAAAAATTTTGAAGGAAAAGTTCAGAAATGAAATGAAAAGGAGAAAGATTAAGAGTGGTGTTAGAGATTCTAAGTCGAAGTTGGATAAGTATTTGAAAGAAGAGATTGAAGTTGATTCTGTCCAGTTTGACATTTTGAATTGGTGGAAAGTTAATAGCCCAAGATTTCCTATTTTGTCTTTGATGGCTCATGATATTATGGCTATTCTAATATCTTCGGTGGCTTCCGAGTCTGTTTTTAGCACAGGTGGAACAGTTTTGGATGCATTTAGGAGTTCTTTAACTCCTAAAATAGTTCAAACATTAATTTACATGCAAGATTGGCTTTGTGCAAGTTCTACCCCAATTGACATTGAAGAAATTTGGGAAGATCTTCAACAAATTGAAGAAGGTTGAAATGTCTTGAATTATTTTTATATTTTCAGTTGTTTTTTATATTTATTAATTGTTACATATTTACATTTGTTTCTTTTTATTTTTCTTTCAATAGAAGAAGAAGGAATAGCTAGTGATGTTACTTGAGCAGAGGCAACTTGATTGTTTACTTATCAATTTCTCTAATTTCAAAGTAAGTATATCAAAAAGTGGAGTTAGTAGCTTTTGAGAATCTACAATTAATTCTTTGAGTTTTGAATGATAAGTTTTCTTTGGCTATTTAATTTGACGATGTAACCATAAATATTGTGTTGATGTGTACATTGTGCAGGATGCTTTTCTCAAAAATGAATCAAATGATGGCTGTGTTTGATTGTTTATGGCTCTCGTGGCCATGACAGCTTTTGGAGACTTAGAATATGAACTTTAATGCCTTTACATTGAAATTTGGATTCTCAAAACTTCTATAATATTATGTTATGTAGTAGAATTTGGATGTTCTCATTTAGATTTAGTTATTGCTACTTTAAGTGAAAATTCTAAAATTTGGGACGTATGAATTATGATTATTCGGTTATTTGGATGTTATTTTGATGTGTAGACTGTGTATGTGCATTGAAGTATTGGATTTGAGAAAGATGATTGAAGTTGTATTATGTTATATATGTGCTCTTTGTAGATTGTGTTAGCTAAGTCTTGGAACTTTAAATTTGTATAGTACTGGATTTGAGAAAGATGAAGTTGTATTACGTTATGTATGCTCTGCGTAACTATGTATACGTTAGCTTGGAACTTTCAATTTGTGTAGTACTAGATTGGATAAAGATGAAATTGTATTATGTTATATTACTTATGTATGTGCTATGTGTATGTTAGGTTGGAACTTTGAATTTGTGTAAATATAATATGGAATGTGGATTGGCTTCTAACTTATGGATCTATAATAAAAAAGTAAAAATCTTAAATAAAAAAAAATTGGGTTAAATGGTACCTGAACCGAATAACTCGAATTAATTTTGGATGACTCGGTTTGGTTGACAATTAATTCGGTTTGGTTCTTTGTTGGATTTAAAAATTTACAATAACTGAATAACCCGAACCAAATAAACCAAATAACCCGAACCGAACCGAATGAACACCCTAGGCTTCAGTAAAATTTTGTTAACCAGGTCGCTTCTACTAGTTGCATCCACTATGTTTTTATCCATCAACAATAATCTTTCATAAAAATACTAGATAAGCAGCTAATCGTTGATATGATGTTGGGGATAACTAAAAATAAAGTTTCTTGAATCTCTTTCAATATTCATGTAATGACTCTTTCGTAAATTGTTGAATGCCGCAAATATTCTTTCATATAGCAGCGGTCCTATAGGTAGGAAAGAATTTTTCCAAGAATAATCTTTTCATGTTGTACCTGCTAGTAATAGAACCAGAGGGAAGATAATATAATCAATCATTTACTACATCCTCTAGTGAAAATGGAAATGCTCTGAGTTTGATGTCTTCTTATGATATGTCATGCGGTTTTTATAGTTGAACACACCACATGAAATTCCAACATATGCCTATTGGAATCCTTGGTACTAAGAACATGGTATTGTTGAAGGTAGTATCAGAATCAAACCTATGCTATAATGTTGTCAATGGTTTGGAGTTAAGTCCTACTGTGATCTAATGGATTGATCAAGTGTGTAGGTAGTTCAATCTGGAAAGTTCTAGTAGGTCAGCTAGACCAAATACTAGGTAAAGGAAGTCTTGACAAATCAAGGACACCATGCAAGAAGTCTAGATAGGTGCGTGGACTGATCATCTAGCACGATTGACTCGATGGGGTCAACGGGGATCGGATATCGAGTCAGGAGAAAGTCTTGGTAGGTCAATGATCGGATGCTGAGCAGAGGAAGCACAAATAAGTCTGAAGGACTGAATATTTGGCAAGTAAGTTGAGATAAACTCATGGAGTGGAGTGATTCTTCAGAAAATATGAAGGTAAGGACAAGTACTCATTATTGGGGCAACCTTAGGAGTTGATCCAACTAAAGAAACAAATAGAAGTTTCTAAGTTGAGATCAGACAATCCTAATTGTCAGACTTATTCATGCATATTATATCTAATTTTGTTTTGCAAAATCATTATTTTTATTATTACTGTGTTAACTTTGTTTTTCATAAAATAAAGGCTTAGGTTAAACAAAAGGTTTGATTGACCAAATATGGTGGTTCAGTTGATCGATCCGGGCGGATATGCACAGATAAGGTCAAGATCCAATAAAAGAGGAAATAGAGGTTCAGTCGATTGAATAGGATGATCAATTGATCAAACAAAATATGGAAATTATAAATGGATATGATTGGATCATGTCGTAAAGAAAACCCTAGGGTTTCAATTGCATGAACAGGGTTCAATTGACCAGAAAAGCGAGATTAGCGAGATTGATTAGATCAAATAAGCAAACAAGGAAAGGAGTGGGGACCAGTTGCTTGGTAGAGGTTTAGTTGATTGGATGAAGCCTATAAAAGAAGCCTCATGATCCAAGGCTCAGTACTTTAATCAAATTTCTTAATGCTATTTTAATCAAATTTCTTAATGTTCTATTCTACCTCTGCAAATTTGTTCATGCAAGTACTACTACTATGACACTGAGAGGCTCTCCGACAACCTATGCCTAATTTCTATCTCTGTGTTATCAGTATATTCTTTCTATTACTTACATTTGCATTTAAGGGGATAGTAGCATATTACTATCTTCCTCAACTCTTGTACGAGTTTTCCTCCGAAAGTTTTCAGAATGGAGAACTTTAGTGGATTGACCATTGTAAAATGATCTAGGATTGTTGGCCTTGGATTAATAGTCATTGGACTATAAACCAAATAAAAAACACTTTGTGTTTTTGCTTTTATTAATTTCGCTATAACTTTGTTTTGATTTACAAAAAGAAAAGTTTTAAATGCACACAATTCACCCCCCCCCCCCTCGTCTCTTTCAATCAAACAATTAGTACCAGAGCCAAATTGCTCTAAAATAATTTAATCACTTTTTCCAGTTTTGAAAGATCTTCTTTCTTTTCTTTAAGTAACTAGCAAATTTTCTTTTTTATAGAATAAATTTTTTCCGCACTACTTACCTAAAACCATAAAAAGTCTTAGAATTTCTTTTAGATTTTTATATTGCAAGAATATCAATGTCTCATCAAGAAGAGTATAGCACCATCTGCCCTTCATTCTTCAATGGAGAAGATTTCAGCTATTAGAAATGACCAATGGAATGCTTTCTCAAAATCGACATCAAGATGTGGTTCAATATCAAGAAAAGATACATAACAATAATGAACAACCTCATAGAACAACTAGATATGAAGAAATGTAATTCGGACATAAAGAAGAAGGTACAAATCAACTATAATACGGACTAAGGAAGAACTCAACCGAGTCGGACCATTCAAAAACTCCAAGGAATTGTGGGGCAAACTAGTCAAGCTTCACGAGGGAATGAATGACTCGAAGGTAACGAAACTTGATTTGTTATCAAATAAATTATTTAATTGTAAGATGAAGGATGGAGAGACCGCAAGTCAATTGCATTATAGGATAAATGATATCCTAAATAGGCTCCACCTAATTGACCAAAGGCTAGAAAATAGGGGCATCATAAGGTACATGCTTAAAGCTTTCGCTCAAAACTCAATGTGGAGGTCATCTATGGTAAATGCATATAAAGTTTCTAAGGATTTTTTCATAATTAAATTAGATCAAATGTTTTGTGAATTAGAGTTACATAAGAAGGCTAACTCGAGTCAAACTGAGCAGGGTATTGCCTTATTTGTAGGATAAAATAGAAGCAAGGAAGTCAAGTCCAAATCTCGACCGAAGCAAGAATCTAAAGATAAATCAGACTCAAAGTTGAACGATGAAGAAGAAATAGTGAACATGGTCCAGAAAATATTCACTAAGAAGAAAAAATTCTTTAATAGGGGCCTCTAAAAGATGGTACAAAACAATCCGGGCAAACTAAAATTGGAGGTAACATACTACAATGCACTGCCAAAGGCAACCACAAGTCCGAGTGCCCTAACCTAAAGGAGACATCCAAGAAATCAAGAAGGAAGAAGATATTAAAGGTCACTTGGAATGAGTCATCTTTAGAGGGGTCGGATATGGAAGAATCAAAGCAAACGAGCTTCATGTGTCATGCCCCGGAGGAGTTCCTGTCCGAAGAAATTTCGGCAGCATCTCCCCTGTACGGCGGACAATCTGAAACTTTTCTACATCTCAAATACCTCAGCCACAGGCGGCTAGAATAATAACAATAAATAAAAACAAACACCACGCAGTTAATAATAGTAATCAATAACAATAGGACTCTGACTCGAAATCCACCCTACTCCACTACACTCGTAAAGCTCAAATCCAACGAACTCACCTCTTCTGCCGTCCAGGCAGGCACGTAGTAGAATGAAATCCAATATCATATCAAAAATCCATCAAAAGGTATCACTCCATACAATATCCATAGGAAAAATCCAAAGACAATACTAAAACAAAGTCTGATATAGAAAAAGGCCAACATAAAACAAATAACGAACTAGTAGAGAACTGGCTCTACGTGCAGATGGGGGGCCAGCGACTGGAACTGCTCCGGACAGCTTCAACCTGAAAATATCAACAATGGAGGCGGGGTGAGTCCAACACTCAGTAGGTACAACTGATATGCATAATAAAACAAATAACAGACAACACTAATCATGCGTACAGTCTCCTGAATACGAGAAGGAATAAATGCAACTGGAACTAAATCAGGAAATAACTGTACTAACCGGGATCAAGGTACAAAGATAACAGGTCGTCAGACCGAAGAAATCATAATCCTGTATGCATGTCAATCAAATGCATCCATACAAATGCAGCATATAAGTGCAGCAATCACAAACAATAAAATGCAATAAATGCATATGGTGACCGTGCACTCGGACATCACTGCTTCTGACAGTGACTGAGTGGACGGAATGCTGTCGGAGTACTCCTGTCCTCTGTCCCCAAATCATAAATGGGGGAGCTCAATGCTCTCATCTCCCGGTACACAATGACGGGGAGGATATCTCTGCCGGCTACCACGCTGAGTCTCCTGACCAACGGAGCCAAACAGAGTCCACCATCTGCCGGCTACCACGCTGCTACACTAAATGCCAACGGAGCCAAACAGAGCGGAACTGACTGCCGGCTACCACGCTGAGTCCTCAGACCAACGGAGCCAAACAACATAACCGCCACACACCTGCCTGATATACCACTAATCCATGGGTGGTGGTGGTGTGTGCAGTACATGTAACTGGCGATGGGCTCAACCATAGTGGAGCCGACAATCGCACAGCATGCAAACATGATGCATGATACTAAGCATGACAATCTCATGAATAGCATAGCAAGATCCATACATAAATAAAAGGTGTACCACAAGTCAATGTATCGGATGGAAGGTACACAAACAGATAAGGAATCATATAAACCCTAGGTCCTGAACATGATGTATTACATGGTTGGGTCACTACCGAAAGCATGTATGGTCAGGTCAATAATAACATGCAGTGCATAATAAATAAACAAACAACATGTAACAGATCATGTAGTGACCAACCGCATCAAATGGAAAACACAATTCTTGTTATATGTTAAACACTTTATTATGCATATCAAAAGACATAAGTCAAAGTACCCGCCTCCGAAAAATAGAAAGGTCCGATCTGACTCCGAGATACTCGTCTCGCGTCAAAGTCCTGTGTTAAATCGCACAGTTTAGCTAATTTAATTATAAACAAATAGCTAAACTAATTTCTAATCCACTGACTAGTTAGGGTTAGTTTCATAAACCCCAATCACACAGTTATACAACTTATAAACCTAAATCACCCTATAACCAAATTAATTATGTATCAAGTTGTACCTAGAACATGTATAAAAAATGTGTCAACTAAATCCATAAACCAAATACTTACCTTACCGCTGCGGGATGGGGTTGCTGCCAAAAATCAAAAACACCCCACAATACACCAAACCTCACCAATCCGTGACCTAGATTAGAAGCAAAGAAAAACATGAACTGAGATCTAGCCACAAACCTAATTCCACAGCTAGGTATGGCCCTTACCTTCCCAATTCTGCTAGGGCAGATCACAATGAAGACAGAACCACTGTGAAAAGCAAAACTAGGGCACAACTCCTTGTCTTCGGCACTGTCAAACAGAGACACCAGAAGAGAAATTCCGGCCAGCGCTCAGGGACCCAACCTAGGGTTCGGATGCTCGATTTTCGGCGGCTCCAGGTGTCCGCGAGAAGAGGAAGGGAGGCTCTATGAGTTGCAGCGGTGGCGCTGGAAACTCCACAGCAAGGGCTACGGCAGACGAGGCTTCGGCTGGACAGAGGAGAGAAGAATCAGCGTCACTGGAGTCGGGGCAGAGGCTAGGGCACCGGCGATTGGGGTCGGCGTCGGCTTCTGTGGTCGGCGTCGGGTGGCTAGGGCAGGCGGTCGAGCGGCGGTGCTAGGGCTGAGAATGCTGTCGTCGTGAGGGGCATGGGATGAGGAAGAAGAGGAGAGAACCGCCGAGTAGCCGGCGGTTAAGGCTCCTTTTGGCGTCGGTTCGGGAGTGAGGGAGAGGAGAGGCGCGCGGGGATGTTTCGGCGAGAAAGAAAACAGAATGAGAAATAAGAAAAAAAGAAAAAGAATTTAAAAAAAGAAAAGGAAAAATCAACTTTTCCTCATTTAAACGGGGTAACCTAAACAGGCTTTTCCGGGCCCCGTTTTTATCTCCGTTAACTCGTCCGTACGAGCTCCGAAAAATTCCCGAAAAATGTCCAAAAATTCCGGAAAATTCCCTTATTAATACTCGCCTATTTTTCGGTATTTTACATCATGTCACTTATGGCAAGAGAGGATATATCCGAGTCTGAGCCCGACTCTGAGTTTGAGTCAAGCTAAGGAACTAAGTATGAATCTAAGTCGAGCCACATATCCATATCCAGTTCAGACAATCAAGATGAGGTAACCTCTCTAATAGTAAATAAAAATTTTAAAATAATTGCATGCCTAACTAGGAAATTAGCTAAATTCGAGGATCAGGTTAAATTGCTCCTTAAGGAAGTCAAAAACCTTAAGGAACAAGTCATCTAGAATCCCTCAACTAACCATGTTCAAGATGGAAACTCAAATCAAGTTGCAAGAGTTGAGAAATAAAATTTCATCTTGAAAGGTCAATTAGAGGGACTCAAGGAAACATTGAAAATGTTCAACTTAGACTCCAAGTATTTGAACATGATACTTGGGTCTCAATGAGCCATGTATAAAAATCTGGACTTGGATACAAAGCTAATACAATAAACAGATCCTACTTGTCATTACTTATTCAAAATAGCAAAAATTAAGTTCAAGCTTGAGTCCCCAAAGCATGTTTAGTTAACAAAATTGGACCAAATCAATATTGGATCTCTAAGAATCAGATTCATTACCTAGTTAAACCTTATTTAAGATATGATTCAGGAGGAACCAATAGAAAAATTATTTTTTCCCTTAAATAAAATTGCATGATTATTTGATTTACTATTTTATTTATGCATGCCTAGTTTCTTTTTTTGCTTAATTTAGAACTGTTAGTTAGGAAAAAAGTATAAGTAACATTGACAATCTAGCATCAGAATATGTTGGGATGATAGTAGGCTAAGAAATCTATGTCGAATGCATGTCAAGGTTGAATCATATGTGTTCTACTTGTGTACTAGGATTAGTGGATCTAGTTGATGCTCTTCTAGTCAAACATGAGCTAGTTAGACCAAATCTTACTATTAAGTTCTTTAGATTGGTTGTTTTGGGGAAGTTTTGTCTTAGACATGTGGTTATTTAATGATGTTTATTGTAATTCACTACAATTTGGAAGCTTACTCTATAAACTTTTTTTTGATAAATCCAAAACTAAGTTTGAATCTAACACACGATTAACCAACCTTTTTCAATATACAAATCAATTCAAAATAAAATTAATTTAAACAAATTTTAATTTAACTCAATAAAATTAATATAAAATTTTTAAATTTAATTCAATAAAATTTATTTTTTAAAAAAATAATAATTTAGCTTAATAAAAATAATTTAAACCATTTTAATTCAATTAATAATCAAAATAAAATTAATTAAAATAATTAAATTTAACTCAGTCAAATTAATTAAACAATTTTAATTCAATTAATAATCAAAATAAAATTAATTTAAGCAAATTTAATTCAAGTAATCCAAATTTAATAAAAAAATTCTAACTTAAGTCTAAATTTAATTAAAAATTCTAACTTAAATAATTCAAATCAAATTAAAAATTCTAAGACAAATAATCCATATTTAAAAATTTTAAAATTAAATAACAAATCAATTAATCAAGAAAAATCCTTAATTAACTAATTCAAATACTATCATTCTAATTTATTTAGTCTAGACAATATCAAATCAATCTAAAGTCTTAATAAGATAAAATTAATTTGAATAAATCTGATTTAATCTAAAATTAATTAAGAAACTACCTAAAATAAATCATACTAATCAATTGAATTAAGCATCTCACACAACTATAAGGTTATCATGTGTTAAAAACCTAGAAAGGGTGAGATGAATAAGGTAAATTAAGTCCACTAAAATAACACTTTAGTTAAAACTCCAACTTTATGTGTAGAACCCCAAAGGTATGGACTAATGGATCCTAGACAATGAATGCTCCACATATATGACTGGAGATCAACATAAATTTTTAAAAATAAAATTCAAGAAATTAGGGTCAGTAGAATTTAGAAAATAATAGTGAACTGAAGGTAATTAGAATAGGTAATATTGAATTAAAGTCAAATTTGTTAATTAGAAAAGTTTTACTTGTTGAAAATTTTGACTTAATCTACTTAGCATTAGTTAACTAGATGATGCTTATTTTGTAGTTAAGTTCTTATCTTCTGAATGTTTAATAAATCACATTGAATATCCTAATATAATGCTTAAGGGATTTAGGCATATGACTTCTTCAGACCCCGTAGTGTTGCTATAGACGGGGTGCCAGTAGCTCAAAAGTCAGGCCTACTGCCCAAGCACTTCATATTTTGGCTACTTGCTCATGGAAGATTGAGATAGACTACAGATAGGATGCCCTATGAGCCTTGCAAAGTCTGCTCACTATGTAGACAGAATGATGAGACCAATGCACACATTTTCTTCCACTACGCCGTCATTAGGCTACTTTGAGACAAGATGCTGAGATGGCTTGCCATCTGATAGAAAATTTACACAGCAGGGAGGTTACTCTGAGTGTTTCTAGGATAATACCGAGGCAAAGGACGGCTAACGAAGGCTCGTTACCTAGCAGTCACTTGCTTGATTTTTCTTTTACGGCAAACTCAAAATAGATGTCGTTTTGAAGGTGATGTGCCTAGTGTTGAGAGGATGTACCTCAAAGTGCAGACTCATGTCTACCATTTTGTAGACATTTGGAACTTGTACAATTTCTTTTTGTATATATTTATTTACCGTTTCCCAAAACAAAGAAGATAATATGGGAATGAAACAAATTAAATTGCATCAATTGAAATAGAGACAATGTAATAGGAGTTAAATCAAACACATTCCATTCAAACAAGCTAAATGAAACCAACTAAAGGATTAACACAATTCTTGTTCAAATCTACTCAAATCTATAGAGAACCAACATCAAAGGATGTTATGGGAGGATGGATGGTCGTGGATGGAGTTTGGAATCCCAAACCTCCGGGAGAGATGGATTGTCAGGGGTAGGCTCGGTGAGTGAAGATGACAACGAAAATCTCCTATCATCTCTTCTCCTCGATGGATGGAGGAAGATGGTGCGGAGCTTGGAGTCCCATGTGGATGAAGATGGAGGCAACAACATCCATCGATGGAGAAAGGAATCCCCTTCCTTGAAGCTTCGGTGAGGATGGAGATGGCCAGAGGAATCCCTCCGACTTGCTGTGGATGATGAACCGCTTGAAGATGGAGATTCACCCATGGATGAGTTGAGGAAGAGGATGGAGATGGTGGCTCTCTACATTGGAGATCTGCCCTCCTTCATGAATAGATATTCCCTTTATACCTATTGGGCAATCTGTTGTTAGAGATAAAAGGGAAGTTTAGATGAATTGAAATTACGCAAAATCAATTCTAACTTATATGTCAAGATGACCTAAGCAGATAATCTTATGTTGTTGCCCATGAAAGTCAAGCCGAGCTGTTAGGTTGTCTGGAAGATGACTGCTTACTGTCAATGGAGATTGCCAAGTGCAAACTATCCTGTGTAGACTCCTAAGTGGACGCCAAGTCGAAAGATGCTGAGCGGAGTCAGGAAACTGAATCGCTATGTCGGGAGATGCCGAGAGGAGTTGGGAAGCCGAGTTACCGAGTCGAGAGATGCCAAGAGGAGTTAAGAAGCCAATTTATGAGACAGAGTTGTTGATCGGAAGATGCTGAAGCCTGCTTTCAAGCAATTTTCTTGAAACAGATTCACCCCACTTCCGGCTATGCTTCGAGATTCTCTCGGGTCATCTGTTTTTCAAGATACAATGGCAGAACTAACACATAGCCAAGAACTGGTTGTTCTGGCGAACTGAGAATGCACCCAAGTGTTATAACGAATAGTTTAACTGAGCGGATGCACGACTGAGAGGAAAGAATCAGAGAACGAAGGTGGAGCAATTCTTTTATTATTGCTTTCGCTTCTTTGTTTGCTCAAGATCAAGTCTTTTTATATAGAAAGGCTCACTCCTGGTTGTAATGAATGACAGAGCTATGGCCATTCAATACTGGGTTTAATGTCGGTCATTATTGCCGAGGCGTTACAAAATCATCAATAATGGATTTAATGTCATCCATTATTGCTGAGACGTTACAGAATCTTTATTAATAGATTTAATGTTAGCCATTATTGCCGAGACATTACAAAATCACCATTAATAGATTTACTAGTTTTAATGTCAGTTATTATTATTGAGACGTTACAGAATCACCATTAATGGGTTTAATATTTTCATTACACTCTTAAGCAAGTAACAAAGAGATATTCATATGGTAAAATATTAGTTCATTCACTTGAGCAAATTCTTCCTCGATCGGTCTGACATTCGACACGCGCATGTCATGCTCGCACACTAGTCATTCTTCCTCGATCGGTCTGACATTCGACACGTGCATGTCATGCTCGCACACTAGTCATTCTTCCTCGATCGGTCCGACATTCGACGTGAGCAGGTTATGCTCGCACACTAGTCAACTTGGCTCAGTGCAAATCTGAACCCTAGATTTGCACCCCCTGCGCATCCACGCGTGAGAGAGAGTCTCTCCCCATGCATATGTTCACAGCATTAATGCATGTGTCATAAGCTAAAACAACAATAAAGCCAAGAGACTTCTAATGTGGGACTAAAAACTCATGCACAATACAGTCTCTTCTTTTCCACCTCTTTGTTCCATTCATATTTCCTACAATACCATGTGTGACACGGCCATGCATGGATGCCTCCGTGGGAATCTTTTTCTCTTGAAAATGAGGACCAGCAAGGGACACGACTAGAAATGGTTGATGTTCACATTGAAATGATATGAATACAAAACAATACCCTTTTTCTCGTACAACATGATACAAATACGAACTTAAGCATACTAGCTAGAAGATCTAAAATGTCAAGTATGAATGCCAAATAGTATGTCAAAAATATTGGTTATCAGAGACTGATATGCGTATGAAGCTCCTGAGCACAAAGCCTTTAAAAGGAAGTGTTTGCTTAAAATGAAATGAAACAAAAGGAAAAATCGAAAAAAAAAAAAAAAAGAGAGAGAGGAAGTTATATTGAGCAGTACCCCTCTAGAGTTTATTTGTTAAGAATTTTCAATGGACAAATCACTAGATTTACCTTTTTGTGAGCTAGGTTGAACACAAACTTATGGTAGGATGACCAAACACTAAATCAATACTCATGAAAAAATAAATTAGGTTAACAAAAAAAATTGGATAGGATGACTTAATAGATCGATCTGAGATGAACAGATCTATTGATAATTCAAAATCGAAAAGTTATATAGGAGCTCCCCAAATGTTTGGTTGACCAATAACAAATATTTAGTTGACAACGACAAAGGTTTGGATAACACACCATAGAAAGTGATCCTACAAGTACATTTTTAGCCTCGAACCTTTGTAAAAGCACTTGATAATTTGAAATTGACTTTTTATTAAACCCCAAAATCTTTTGATCTAGAACTTCACTTGAACATAGATAATTTCTCAATACTTCTTGATAACTAGACTGACACAATGCTAATGGAAGTATGCCAAGGCTTCTAAAATGGGCTCTAACCTATGGACATTATTCACATTCAGTTACATTCTTCTCAGATTATATATGTAGTTTTTAGGCCTTCAAGTTCACTTCAAGCTTGAAGGAATTCTTTAAGATCATAGTCCAACTTCCTAGCTTGAACTATGTCAACTAACATACTTCTATATCATTAAAAACAAACCACTTACTTTAACTTATTTTATCAAACATCAACACTAGTGAAGGACTAACAGTGGATGAGCTACTTAGGACTTAACTTTGTCAATCAACTCTGATCTGGGAGCTTCGGGACAACATATGGGGCTTGTAAATTGACTAAAGATGACTTCTCATCTTGTTTCAATTGACTTGGAGGAATTTAATTGACTGATTAGGGAATTGTTATTTATGTTTGGGCTGAGTGGATTAGACAGTTGATTGCCCACTTGGTAGTCAAATTAAGAAGTACCCATCGGTGTCCAATGCTCATTTTTGTGAGTTGAAGTTGTCGAGTTTAGATTGGTAGTTAAGTGGAGATATTGAGAATGTATCTCTTGGAATTGAAAATTTATAAACTCTTAGAGAATTTAGGACATTTAATCCTTCTTATTCTAAATCACTTTACCCATTCTAAGAGCATGGATCGAGATTGAAGGACTTCAACTCTCTAGTTCTTGGTAATTTACTCTTCTCCCTTATGCTTTCATTTACATCTTAGAGAGAGGAATATTATTATTGAAATCGTAGTTAGGGTCAAGCATGGAAAGCCCAGGTGTGGTTAGGGTCAAACATGAAACGATTGTGAAGGTGGTAATAGTAAAACTATCTAGGATGACCTAATAATGCATTATAGGGAAGTATGAATGAGAGTCAGAATCCTTACAGGCATGTTGCGTATGTTTATATATATATATATATATATATTTCTTATCTTTACTTTTATATATACTTGACACGGTTCAATCATGTCCCTGCACCTTGCGGCTAATATAATATTAAATTGTTTATATTTGTGTGAGGATCCAATCAAAGAACAAGGCGTAATCTATTCACTCTCTTGGTATGAAAAGTATAATTATAGAAGGATATTTTTCCTTTGCTAACAAAAATTGATACTGAATTGCATGCAAATTACATCAAATATCAAAGTCAGTTACTTTAAAAGCTTTTCAATTTGATATGCATCATATGATTAGCACCATTAGATTGATGAACGACCAAGAGAAATCAAAATCCACCATGAACCCAAAGATCTACAGCTTCAACTAAATTATGATTTGTCAAAAGTAGAAGCTTTTTCATTCAATCCATCCATCAACATGGCAAACTAGTTTAAATTATTAATAAAGCTTGAATATTGATGAACGCAAAAATTAAACTGGGTTTCCATAAAAGTATTTACATTAGTTCATGATATTTAGAGGCTTAATGATGATTCATAATTGTTTTTTTTCTTTGACATTCTTCTAAGTACTCATGCTTGACACAATCAAAGTCAAAGTTGTAGTGCTAAGAATAACACCAAAGCAGATGGCATAGAAATATAAGACACCAACAACAACTACCATAATAGAAAATTGTTTCCCTTTTGAAAGTCAATAGGATGCGTAGCAAAGATCACTATTGAAGAAGACATAACTAATTGATAAGGCCATAAGCAATTGTGAGATTTGAACTAAATGAGTATTAAGAATATTAATTAAATGCCAAGTCAGTTAATGAAGGGAAAAACTAGAATGCAAAGTTACGTGAAATACAAAGGTAGGTGTTAAGTTAACATAAAAATAAAGGGTAAAAATCAAACGGACGCTCCTTATTTTTGGAATCATCAAAATGATATCCCACTTTGATTTTTTATTAAAAGGAAGTCTCATCGTCAAAAACAATTACCCAACTATCTTCCACTACACTATTTTTATTATTATCTCTCGTCTATATTTTCCAACTAAATCTTGAATCGGAGATGTATTGTATCAGCTACGATTTCATAGTTGTTACAATTAAGTTGTCACGTAGTTGTAGCGGCTACGTTTTCATTAGTTGTAATACGGTTGTAGTAGCTATGCAATCGTAGCTACTACAACATAAATGTTAAGTAAGATTTGAGAAGTTATAACTTTTGATTTTGGTTGAATCTTAGGACATATAATATATCTAATCAAAATTCGTTCATATATCTACATTTTTTAATGAGTGTAACCTCTAACAACCCAGTCTTAGGTCCATAAAATATTATTTAATGTCTTTTCATAGGCTTCGAAGAATGTTATCATCTTGATTAAGGTTATTTTTCATGTTGTACTTGTAACAACTACGAAATTGTAGATGCTACAACTATAAGCTACAATTATTATAGTTGTAACAGCTACCAAATTGTAGCTGTTAGAATTATTGTATCAGCTACGAAATTATAGCTGTTACAACTATAAGTTACAACTGTTGTAGTTATAGAAGTTACAAAACTATAATTGCAACAATATGTGTAACAACTATAGTTTCGTAGTAGTTTCATAGCTACTACAATGCATCCAACCAGATTAAGATTTAGGTGGGAGATATATGTGGAATAAAAATGAGAACAAAACTGAAGGATAGTTGTGTCATTTTATATAGGGGTAAGGCACCTTGATAAAAATTTAAAGTGGGGATCCCTTTTGACGATTTGGAAAAAAAATTGTACTAAAGTGTTAGTGCATTTTCGAACCAACAAAAGGCATTCCAAAGCAATCAAGAGCACTCAAAAGCAAGATTCATTGATATAACACATTTTCATTTACATTGCTTATTTTTATTTGTATCTTTCTTTTGTTTTTGTGTTTCTTGTGTAAAATTAGATTGTAAGAGGCTTCTTAGCATTCGAAAGGTGTTCAAGAAGCAGAAGGATTCGTTAGTACTAGACGTTGGATGTAGTTGCCTTGGGAGGCAATGGATCAAGTAAAATGACTGTGTTTGGATTGTAGTGTGTCACATTGTTTTCAATTTTCGACTGTGTACTATCAATGTAATCAGAGTTATTCACCCCCCTTCTCCCTAGCTCCCACTTATTCCAACATCTTTCTCCTTGCCAGAAACCCTTTGAAGGTGAAGAAACCTATTTCAATTTTTTATGATTATAACAATAAAAAAATATAATGGCTATAATAGAACGAACAATATTATACTATAAGTAAACTTTACAAAAAAAAAAATCGCTTCTAAAATTCCTAGACTACAAAAAAAAAAAGAGCCATCAAGAATGGAAAATTAGCAGCAGTCAATAAAAGGATTGTAAAAGCACAATCAATAGAATCGGTCATAGTTAACCACTAGACTACCAAAAAAAAAGAGACATCAAGAACGGAAAATTAGCTGCGGTCGATAAAAGGGTTGTAAACACACAACCAATAGAATCGATCATATTTAACCACTCCTAAAACCGCTTCAATTGATTACCTTTAGAAGCAATTGTTAAACCATTTCTATTATCCACCTTTAGAAGTAGTGTTTAATGATCAATTTTATAAGTTACTTTTTGGAGCGGTTTAAAATCGCTTATTATAAAGATCGTAATTGAGATTTATAAAAATGGGATTTACGCATCTCATATTATTTTTGAAAATCTTCACTGATCCTGTCCGAACCAGGGGTCAACGAACGCTGGGGATGTGGCGCCCCCTACTGGATCCTCGAGTGCTCCGGCGAACCTGCAACAAAACCGAGCCGGGGGGGGGGGGGGGGGGCCCGGCGATGGCCCTCCGACGATCAAGTCAGGCGAGGGAATAGATGAAGAAAGTGGCTGCAGGATGAAGACTAGCGTACCTTCGGTTGAAGAAGTGGAGACCTTATATAGACCTCTCGAAGGAGCCTGGGCACACCAATCGAAGCGATCACCTGCTTTCGACCATGCCTAGGTGTGGGCCTGTCAGAAGGGCATCCATAAGACCATACTGCTACTGTATCAACCTGTCCGTGACGTGATGATGGGGCCTTTAATAGTGCCATCTTGCGTACAGTCTAATCATCATGCCTTTGCTGACATATCATATCCCGAGCCGAGCGAATAGGCCGCTCGGCTAATCACTGTTCCCTCGCCACGATTCCGGCCGAGCGGACACCTCCGCTCGACGATTCTGCCCTCGGCCGAGCGGACACCTCCGCTCGGCCACTCGGCTCCGGTCCTCTGGCGTCGGAAACCCAAACCTTTGGCTGGGTAATCTCAGGTTCCGCTCGGACGGGACCCTATCTGTGGGTCCCCCATTCTTACTGTCGGATCACTTGCCTCCCCTTCAAGTCTAGTCGAAGGAGGCAGTGAGTCCGACTGACTGGACTGTGTGTCCGAGTGGGCGGTCGTCGCCTTATCGCTGCTGCTGATATCCCTTGAGCCGTTCAGCCCTCATGCCGAATTTAGCCGCTCGGCTCTTCGCTTTGTATGCCTTGGCGCCCAAAGTGGATGCTGGCTTGTCTAAATCCTCTTGAAAATCGTGCAAGTCTCTTTCATTAAGCCGAAGCATGCGCGGTATGGGCGCATTAATTGCGCTGGGTGACATAGCGCCACGTGGCTCGTCTCTAGTGGCGGTGACGCTCCGTACGATGGGACGCCCTTTGTTTTGAAATGGACGGCTAGATGATGACCTCGTCTCTCGTGCCCTGCATCCGACGAACGAGGTTAAGCGGTCTCGCTTGTATAAAGCCCTAGTGCTGGCCTTCACGCCGCACCCTCTGTTCCATCGTGCGTCCTCTGTCGAAGCCGCCCGCTGCTAGCTTACTCCGGCGACTCCCAGTGCTTGCTTTCCGGCGGTTTTCGAGTTCCTGGGAGTTCTTTCCTTTGATCTTCCCTCAGTAAGCTTCTTCTCTTCTCTCGTCCCCTCGTTTCCGAGTATTGCTAGGCTTCCTTCCCCTATCTAGTCATGACGAGCACTTCTGCACCCGCTACCGAGGTTCACGGTCCATGGTATATGAGTATGGAGAGTAGGTTCGATGAGGAGCACGCCCGGCGCGTTGTTAGGACCTACTGGATCCCGAACGACCATGAAATAGTTGTAGCCGGCCCGACCGATCGGCCCCATAACCCTCCGATCGGTACCATTTGTTTTTTTCTAGACCAATTCCAGGGCGGCCTTAGATTTCCTACCCATCCATTTATTTTGGAAGTTTGTAATTATTTCCGCATCCCGCTCGGCCAACTTGTGCCGAATTCCTTTAGGCTGCTGAGCGGGGTGGTCGTCCTCTTTAGGCTGCACAGTATTCCACTTGACCCCAAAATATTCCACTTCTTCTTCTACCCCAAACAATCCGAGTTGGGTGTTGGTGCAATATCCTACAGGTCAAGGTTGACCTGGGTAACCAAGCTGAGTCTTGGTTTGGGTTTAGATGTTTGACAATAAGATATTGATTGAAGAAGAGTCAAGTAGGTCAAGGTTGACTGGATACTTGACTGGGAAGTCCTAACTGGGATGTGAGGCAAAATGAAAGTCCTAGTGAGTGAAGCCAGGCAGAAGAAAAGTCCTGGTGAGTGAAGCCAGGCAGAAGGAAGTCCTGGTGAGTGAAGCCAGGCAGAAGGAAGTCCTAGTGAGTGAAGCTAGGCAGATGGAAATCCTGGTGAGTGAAGCCAGGTGAAAGTCCTAGTGAGTGAAGCTAGGCAGATGGAAATCCTGGTGAGTGAAGCCAGGTGAAAGCCCTAGTGAGTGAAGCTAGGCAGATGGAAAACCCTAGTGAGTGAAGCTAGGTGAAAGTCCTGGTGAGTGAAGCCAGGCAAGGGAAAATCCAGATGGATCAAGGATGATCGGACATCTGGTGCTGGGAAGTCCAACTAGGTCAAAGGATTGACTGGATACTTGGCATGAAAGAAAAGTCCAAGTAGGTCAAAGGGATTGACCGGATACTTGGCACAGAGAAAAGTCCAACTGGGTCAAAGGGATTGACCGGACACTTGGTAAGGGAGTCCTAGCAGGTCAAGGGAGTGACTAGATGCTAGGCATGACATACCAACAGGTCAAGGTTGACCGGATGTTGGTTTGGGAGGTTTAGGACTTGGTTTTGGACAAAACCAAGCTTTGGATCGATCGATGGATCGATCCAGCTCTGGATCGATCGCTGGATCGATCCGACTGCCCAATTGAGCTACGGATCAATCCGTGGATCGATCAGAGGTCCCAATCGATCGATGGATCGATTGGGACGCTCTCGATAAGCGCCGGATCGATCCGTGGATCGATCGAGGCGCCGAAATCAGGCGCTCGGATCGATCCGTGGATCGATCCAAAGCCTCCCCGATCGATTGGGAACATTCGAATCGATCGGGATCCGACCGTTGGCGTCGTTTATAGCTGCAGGCGTTCGATGGCTGCGAAAATCTCTTCTCCGATTCACTCCAGACTACTCGCCAGCTCCTCCACAGCTCTCTCAAAGATCAGATCGCCAGTTCTTGAAGGATCTTGGAAGCGTTCCAAGTCAAGAGGCGGATCAAAGGCAAGAAGAGAAGCTAGGGTTAGGGTTTTCTGTACTCATTGTAAGCTTTGCGCTTGTATTTTGTTTCCCTTTCCTTTCTTCTTGTACTGATAGTCTTGTAGGGCTTCTCCGCCCTCGGTAGTTACCGAAAAGGAATGCTTTCATAGTGGAGGGTGCGTGTGTGGTGTGGATCCTTGGACTAGTCACCTCTTGTGAGGTGGATACCAAGTAAACCAACCGTGTTAGCGTTGTTGTATTTGTTTCTGTATTTTCCGCTGCATATTCTTGAAGAAACAAGCAACGCCGAGCAACGCCGAGCACCGAGCGAACGCGAAGAGCTATTCACCCCCCCCCCTCTAGCTACTTTTGGTCATAACAAGTGGTATCAGAGCAAGGTTGCTCTTCACCGGAATCATCGCCGGAAGGGTCAAGTACAACAAGAAAAGCTAGAGGGTGAAGAAGTTGGAGCAAATTCTTCAAGTTCAAGATTCTATCAAGCTCAACTTCAAGATGCAATTCCAAGATGGACTTGGATTTGACACAAGGGTGGCTCCACCATATTCATCTACAAGCTTCGATTCTTGGAAATCAAGAATCGAAAATTTTCTTATGATGGAGATAGAGCAATGGTTTGCTCTCATGGAAGGTTTTGAAGCTCCCACAAATTCCAAGGGCAAAGTACTCAAAAAGAGCAAGTGGAGCAAAGACCAAATCCAAAGATGTGAGGCCAATGACAAAGTGACCAAGCTTTTGGTCAATTTATTGCCAAGCAACATCTTGGAACAAATTGGAGAGTTTGAAGATGCCAAGGAGCTTTGGAGCAAATTGGCAAGAATTCATGAGATCCCCTCCACTGTATCAAATCAAGAAGAATCCAACGAGGAGGACTCCGAGGTTGAGAGATACTCAACCTCCGAAGAAGAGGAAATCCAAGAAGCTTCATCCTCAAGGGAATGCACCGAAGGGAACAAGGAGGGAGCATACTCCTTGTTTCACATTCAAAATGATGAAGCCTCCACCTCTAGGATCGAGGGGGAGCAATTCTTGGTGACGCCGGATCAAGAAGAAGGAGAAGCTTCTACATCCGGGTCAAGTGAAGAAGAAGAAGATTGTGCCACCTCCGAAATTCAAGAAATATCAAATGGAGTAGCAAGTGCCACCCCTACAAGCAAAGGTATAAATATTTCAATTAATAATAAAAATCATATAATATGTTTTGAGTGTAGGGAACATGGGCACTATAAGAGCAAGTGTCCCAACTTGGCCAAGAAGAAGGGCCAAGTGGCAAAAAAGGGCAAGGAGAAGCCCAAGGAGACCACCCCCGGGACAAAGAAGAGCAAGGAGCACATTGTGTGCTTCTTGTGTCAACAAAAAGGGCATTACCGAAGTCAATGCCCCAAGGGGAAGAAGGTGGTCAAGGCTCAAGGAGGCACTAGTCAAGGGGGAGCCTCCAAGGTAAAAAGGAAGGTAACTTTCATTGAGCCTATTCCTTTGCAAAATGGTAAAAAGCATGCTAGGTCAAATTTTTATCATTTTAATGCGATTTACCATAAGAATAGGAAGCATGAGGGCTTTAAGGAAAAGCATGTGGCCCTACATGCCAAAACTACTATCCCTAAGGCTAGGAATGTAGGTAAAAACCTAGGCAATAACTCTAAGGATGTAAGATACAAGCCTAGAAACAAAAATGCTCATGGATCAAATGAAAAACCAAAAACTAAGGACTTAGTGATAGAAAATCAAGTCTTGAGATCAAGGCTTGATAAAATGGAAAAGACCCTAAAAAGGATGGAAAATATCCTATTAGGGCAAAATGAGCATAACCTAGGTTTAGGGGTACAAAAGTCATCCAATGGCCATAGAGGGTTGGGATACAAACCAAACGCTAAGAAGGATGTGCCCTCTTACCATAGAGTTCCATATAGTTATGGAACAAACCCTAGGTCTAGTGGTCAAGCCAAAAATACTAGGGAAGTCATCCCTAAGAGTATTTTTGCAATAAATATGACTAAGACTTCTAAGAAGTCTAAGAAAGTCACAAACAAGGTCACAAGGGAGGTTATCCCTAGAGTCGACCTAGAAAAAGTGACCAAGGCTTCTAAGAAGCCCAACAAGGTCACTAGGAAGGTATCTAGGGAAGTTATCCCTAGTGAGTACCTAGAGCATCCAAGGAGCACCAATAGGTGTTGGGTTCCTAGGAGCATCTTCTCTACCCCATAGATGGGTTAGAGAGTGTCAACTCCGATTAGAAGGGTAGTTAACCCAACTTTGAGGAAATTGACACTCAAGGAGCATTTTCAAGGTTTTTGTTAACCTTTGAAAATGAAATGGAATTATTGATTACTCCTTGAAAGAGTAAAATGTGCCTAATGGTGGAAGAATTGATTTTAATCTTAAATGGCACATATTGGAAAATTCATAAGAACTATCAAGTTGGGTTTTTGGTATGTTCTTAGGCAATTTAAGGCAATCCGGGCCTTAAATTTAAAAGTGCTACTCTTGAGGAAAAATGGAATATGCCAACATTTGAGGACATGTTTATTTTAATTGGCATAAATTAATCAAGGGAATAAGAAATGCAAACTTAGGTTTTGGCACTCTCTTGAAGCACTTTGGGCAATCTAGGGTTTAAGTTTTAGGATTAGCTAAGATTAATGATACTTAGATAGGTAATCTAGGTATATTTTATTTATGCTAAACCATGCCATGATTGTTTGCTCATAATATGTCATGACATCATATTTTATCTTATTTGTATTTTGCATTCATGACTTATCATGAAAAATACAAAAATACCATGTCATGTCATACATACATCATGTAGTTATAGAAATCTTTCTTTTGAAAGCTATTTTATTTTGATGTATGCCATAACATTATCATGCATTATGTTTATTTCCTTAAAAATTAAGGACATATGGCATTAGTTAAACAAGTGGCATTTGTTTACAACAAGTGGAATAAACAAGTGACATTTGTTTAACAAGTAAATCAACAAGTAACATCCTTTGTGGATGTCTACCTCTCAAAATGCCTAGATAGATATGCATGATCCCTAGAATAGGGCAAAACCAAAATCTTACATCTCACAAAGACCTATAAGATGACTTGTATGTGTTTCAGTGCACATTAGATACAAGTGAGATGTTAGGATGATGAACAAAACTCAAGATATTGATTTAGTACATTCTTTTGAGTTTTAAGTCCATCAAAACACATAGTTATGTGTTTTCCCATCATTGGGAAAGCTAATGTACAAGTCATGTGCATTATGCCCAAGGAACATGATGGGATATTGGTTTTGAAAATGTTTTTAAAATGTTTTTGGAAAACCTTGGTGAAGGCTATCTTTTGATAGTAATCACCATTCAATAGTTAGACACAAACTTGAAGAAAAACACTAAAGTTTTTGCAAGTTTTCAAGTTTGTGTCAATCTTTGAAAATATGATGTATTTTCATAGAAAGCTATTTTTCCATGATTAAGTATGCCCTAAATAATGTCTACACGAAATTTCATAATTTTTAGATTTTTGTAGAATTTTCTAGGGGTTTCTGAAGTTGACTGAAATGGAATTTCAGCAACTATCAGAGCTCCGATCGATCCATGGATCGATTGGAGTTCCTGAATCGATCCATGGATCGATTCAAACGGCAATTCCCGCGAGCAGAAGCTCGCTGGATCGATCAGGGAGTCTGAATCGATCAGTGGATCGATTCAGAAAGGTTCAATCGATTGGAACCCAACTCCAATCGATCCAAGTTGCTGATTTTGGCTGGGAAGGCTTGATTTCAGCATCTTTGAACCTCTTTGAGTCTAGGTAACCATTCCAAACCCCTTAAATACATTTGTATACATACAAAGGGTGTTTTCATGTTGAAAACAAGGATGGATTGGTTAACGAAGACTAAGTAGAAGTTTAGGTTGAGGTTGTTTCAAATTTTGAATATTTGAACCTCAAAACTTCTAAATTTGGGTTTCCTAATGTTTTAGGGATTCCAAGTCATTGTTGGTGCAATGACAGAAGTTACCACCACGTCTTTAGGGGGAGGGACTCTTTAAAGACATGAAAATTATTTTTCATGAACCTTGGAAGGTGGTTAACCTTCTATTGTGGACTTGCTCAAGGTTGAGCATTTAAACTTGAAATGGGGAGAAATGGGGAGTGGATATGTAAAATACCGAAAATAGGCGAATATTAATAAGGGAATTTTTCGAAATTTTTGGAAATTTTTCGGGAATTTTTCGGAGTTCGTATGAACGAGTTTACGGGGATAAATACGGGGGCCCAGGAAAGCCTGTTTAGGCTACCCCATTTAAGTGAGGAAAAGTGTATTTATTTAATTCTTTTTCCTTTCCCTTTTATTTTCCTCATCCGCTGAACTCGTGATTGTTTTCCTTTCCCCAATCGTCGTTTACTCTCCCTCACTCCCGATTTCCTTGCGACGTCGAAGCCCGAACTGCTGCGGCGGTTTCCTCTCCTTCCCCTCGCTCCTCTGCCTCGAGCCCGAGCCACATTGCCGAGCTCTTTCCCCTCTGTGTCGTCTGCCCTAGTCGCCTTGCACGCCACCACAGCCGATGCCGCCGGGGTAGTGTCGACCCGCCGTCGCCGACCCCGATCCACTGTCGATTGAGGGTTTCTGCCACTCCTCCTCAGCCTTACCGTTGGCCCTTCTCCTCTTTCGAGCGTCGGCCACCGACCAATCTCCTATGCCCTAGACCTGCCGAAGCTCTCCAAGACGGTGCCCTACCTGGTTTGTTTCGGCGCCACCGGGTCAAATCGGATGCCACCACTGATCGCCGGAGTGGAAGGGTTATCCGGACTGCAAGGGTGTTCTGCCGAGCCACAACCAGTCTCTGTTGTGCTTGCTGCCACCACCAGAGAAGAGGAAATTAGGTATAGACTTTTGTACACTTCAACCAGAGATGTGAGTTTGGTTACTATGATGTTCTGTGGTGTTCTTGGTCTCACCTTGATCCGAATGGTAGGGAAGAATTCAGCAGAGAGGACGTTCTGTTCCATTCTGTTGAGATCTGTGGATTTGCTTGGTTCCAGCATCAACAGTAGGTTGTTTGTTGTGGAAAGTTGCTGTTGTCGATCACCACTTCCTCCTTCTTGATCTGGTTGATTTGAGGTAAGGTGTAGAGCATTTTATACATGCTATAGAATATGGTTTTGATTTGATTGTTTAGATGGATGATTATGAGTAGATTGAGGTTGTGTATATTGATTAGGGTTTGTCCTAATTTAGGGTTGGAGATTTCATTTAGCTATTTATGAGAATTGTAGCTAAATAAAAATATACACATTGATCTCACAGGACATTGACGCGAGACGAGTATCTCGACGTCCGGATCTGGATTGATTGGACCATTTCTTTTGGAGGCGGGTACTTTTGACTTATGTCATTTGATATGCTTAGTAATTAAATTAACATGTTGCATTAATTGTGTTTCTTATCTGTTTCGGTTAATCACTACCCAAATCTTACATGCTTGATTGATTGATTGGTTTTGCATCTCAGGTATATTTTACCTGTTTGTACATGCTTATAGGGGTAGTGATATGCCATGCTTGACCATGTTCAGGACCTAGGTTTTTATACCTTCTGTGTACCTTTGATTCGATATGATTCGTTGACCTAGGGTGCACTTTTCTATATATATGGATTAGGTCAGGATGTTTATATGGTTATTGCCATGCATCATTTGCATGATTGCATGCTGTGCGATAGTCCGCTCCATTATTGTTGAGCACATCGCCAGTTACATGGATCTGCACTCACCACCACTCATGGGTTAGTGGTCGATTCGGGATGAGTGTGTTCAGGGACTCTGTTAGGCACCGTTGGTCCGCTCATGGGTAGTGTGACACAACGTGTTATCCGGCAGGGATTCCTCCCCGTCATTGTGTACCGGGAGTTGAGAGCATTGCGCTCCCCCATCTATGATTTGGGGTAGGAGGATAGGTGTACTCCGACAGCATCCCGTCCACTCGGTCACTCATCAGGAGTAGTGACGACAGAGTGCACGGTTGTCACAGCCCTACCCACTCGGCCTCACTTTTGTATGAGACGATCGACTGGCGTCAGGGGTGACCAGGACGCATCATTGGCATCATATGCATGATGCATTTATTGCTTGTGTTTGTGGTTGCTGCATTTATATGCTGCATATTGTTTGGATGCCTATGTTTGACATGCATACAGGATTCCTATACCACTCGGACTGTTTGACCTTATACTCAGGACCTGGTTAGTACAGCATTCTCCTGTTTACTTCAGATGCATATTTATATCTTTCTTATATCAGGAGACTGTACGCATGATTAGTGTTAGGTGTTATTTCTTTACTTTGCATATCAATTGTACCTGCTGAGTGTTGGACTCACCCCGCCTCCATTGTTGATATTTTCAGGTTGATGCTGTCAGGAGAGAGTTCCAGTTGCTGGTCCCTGCAGACCTCGAGGATAGGATTTGGTTTCCGTTTTGGTTTCTTTTCTGTTCTAGACTATTTAAAACTTGTTATGTTTTAGATTTATTCCACCTATGGACGTTGTATGGATTTTATGATGTCGATGAAATTGGATTTGGTTTTATTCTACTACATGCCTGCCTGGACGGCAGAAGAGGTAAGTTTGTCGGATTTGAGCTTTACGAGTGTAGTGGAGTAGGGTGGATTTCGAGTCAGAGTATTATTACTGCGTGATTGTGTCAGCCAGAGGCTGAATATATATATAAACTGCGTGGTGATTGATTTTATTTATTGTTATGATTCCAGCCGCCTGTGGCTGAGTATTTAGTGCTTGTAGAAATTTTTGATTGTCCGCCGTACAGGGGAGATGTTGCCGAAATTTTCTCGGACAGGGACTCCTCCGGGGCGTGACAATTTAGTGGTATCAGAGCAGGTATACGATACTTGCTGTGTGTTTTGGATTTTTACGATCTTTGTTTTCGTATTTTGCATAGTTGGTATAACCTGATACCAATTGATATTATATCAGAGCGCCAAAGTTTGGCGATATTTGTTGGATTTTCGTGTGTTGGATTTTTGAGATTTATCTGATACCAATTTATTTGGTATCAGAGCGGGTTATAATACCTGCTTTCGGTGTTCTGGTGATTTATCGGATACCTGTTTTTGGGTATTCTGGATTTTTGGATTTAGCCCAAGTTTGCGAGGCAAACTGGGTAGTTATTTTGGATTACACGGATTTTTCTATTATGTATATGTGTTGGAGTTCTGCTCGGGGATTTATAGACGTCGGCTCGTCTCTACGGTTTAACGTCGGGGCTAGACGGTCTTCCGCTCGGAGAGTTTATAGACGCCGGCTCGTCTCTACGGTTTAACGTCTGGGCTAGACGGTCTTCCGCTCGGAGAGTTTATAGACGCCGGCTCGTCTCTACGGTTTAACGTCTGGGCTAGACGGTCTTCCGCTCGGAGAGTTTATAGACGCCGACTCGTCTCTACGGTTTAACGTCTGGGCTAGACGGTCTTCCGCTCGGAGAGTTTATAGACGCCGGCTCGTCTCTACGGTTTAACGTCTGGGCTAGACGGTCTTCCGCTCGGAGAGTTTATAGACGCCGGCTCGTCTCTACGGTTTAACGTCTGGGCTAGACGGTCTTCCGCTCGGAGAGTTTATAGACGTCGGCTCGTCTCTACGGTTTAACGTCTGGGCTAGACGGTCTTCCGCTCGGAGAGTTTATAGACGCCGAGTCGTCTCTACGGTTTAACGTCTGGGCTAGACGGTCTTCCGCTCGGAGAGTTTATAGACGCCGGCTCGTCTCTACGGTTTATCGTCTGGGCTAGACGGTCTTCCGCTCGGAGAGTTTATAGACGCCGGCTCGTCTCTACGGTTTAACGTCTGGGCTAGACGGTCTTCCGCTCGGAGAGTTTATAGACGCCGAGTCGTCTCTACGGTTTAACGTCTGGGCTAGACGGTCTTCCGCTCGGAGAGTTTATAGACGCCGGCTGGTCTCTACGGTTTAACGTCTAGGCTAGACGGCGCGGATATTTATAGCCGGTCGGTGCGGCTCTCGATCTTTAACGACGGAGCTCGTCGGTCGTCGGTCTTCTGCTCGGGGATTTATAGACGCCGGCTCGTCTCTACGGTTTAACGTCTGGGCTAGACGGTCTTCCGCTCGTAGAGTTTATAGACGCCGGCTCGTCTCTATGGTTTAACGTCTGGGCTAGACGGTCTTCCGCTCGGAGAGTTTATAGACGCCGGCTCGTCTCTACGGTTTAACGTCTGGGCTAGACGGTCTTCCGCTCGGAGAGTTTATAGACGCCGGCTCGTCTCTACGGTTTAACGTCTGGGCTAGATGGTCTTCTGCTCGGAGAGTTTATAGACGCCGAGTCGTCTCTACGGTTTAACGTCTGGGCTAGACGGTCTTCCGCTCGGAGAGTTTATAGACGCCGGCTCGTCTCTACGGTTTAACGTCTGGGCTAGACGGTCTTCCGCTCGGAGAGTTTATAGACGCCGGCTCGTCTCTACGGTTTAACCTCTGGGCTAGACGGTCTTCCGCTCGGAGAGTTTATAGACGCCGAGTCGTCTCTACGGTTTAACGTCTGGGCTAGACGGTCTTCCGCTCGGAGAGTTTATAGACGCCGGCTCGTCTCTACGATTTAACGTCTGGGCTAGACGGCGCGGATATTTATAGCCGGTCGGCGCGGCTCTCGATCTTTAACGATGGGACTCATCGGCCTTCCAAGGCTAACTCCTTACCAGGTCGAGCGACCTTGGCCTTCGTATCATATCCTGCGCTCGAACAATATTTATGCCCGGCCGAACAGCACGGGTCATTCGCTTACGAGTAAATATATACACCTCTGGCCGATTGGCTCGAGGGCCTTCGCTTTTTTGAGCATTTTGCATGAATAATTTACCTCCGGCCGAGCGGCTCGGGGCTTTCGTTTTTTTGAGCATTTTGCATGAATAATTTACCTCCGGCCGAGCGGCTCGGGGCCTTCGTTTTTTCATTGACGATGCCTTATATTTGTTCTCTTGATTTTTCATTTCTGCATTTCAAGTATTCAGTCGAAAAAAGTACACAGGATGATTTACATTGGCACACCTTTCACCCCGCCCGGTAAGGCTGGAGGTGGTTCGCGCTCCACGGCCTATCTAGCTGCCGACCATCCTCATCCTCCAAATAATACGCGCCCGAGCGGAGCTTTTCGATGATTTTGAAGGGGCCTGCCCACGGAGCTTCAAGCTTGCCGACGTTGCCGACCGGCTTGACTTTCTTCCAGACAAGATCGCCGACCTGGAATGATCTGGGAATGACGCGCCGGTTGTAGTTTTGCTTTATCCGTTGACGGTACGCCATCAGCCGAACGGATGCCTTGGCCCACTCCTCATCAACCAAATCCAGCTCCATGTTCCTCCGCTCGGCGTTGCCTTCATCGTAACATTGGACCCGGACGGACTCGACGCCGACTTCAACCGGAATGACCGCTTCGCCGCCGTACACTAGATGAAAAGGTGTGACGCCCGTTCCTTCCTTAAGAGTCGTTCGGATGGCCCATAAAACGCCCGGCACTTCATCCGGCCAACTTCCTCCCAAGTGGTCGAGCCGAGTGTGCAGAATACGGAGAATTTCCCGATTGGCTACTTCGGCTTAACCGTTGCTTTGGGGGTAAGCCACGGACGTGAAGTGTTGCTCGATGCCGTAGCTTTTGCACCAATCTTCTAGCACCTTCCCTGTGAATTGCCGCCCATTGTCGGAAACCAATCGGCGAGGGATACCGAACCTACAGATGATGTGTTGCCAGATAAATTTTTTGACCATCTGTTCGGTGATCCTGGCTAGTGGCTCGGCCTCCACCCACTTGGAAAAATAATCGACCGCCACCAGCAAAAATTTCCTCTGCCCGGTCGCCATCGGAAATGGACCCACAATATCCATTCCCCATTGATCGAACAGACACGAAACGGTTGATGCCTTCATCTCCTCTGCCGGTAGGTGGGAGAAGTTGTGATACTTCTGGCACGAAAGGCACGTAGATACTGTCCGAGCGGCGTCTATTTGTAAGGTCGGCCAAAAGTATCCAGCTAGCAGGATCTTCTTAGCTAGTGATCGTCCGCCCGGATGCCCTCCGCACGATCCTTGATGTACTTCTTGGAGAATGTAAGCTGAGTCTTCCGAGCTCACGCATTTCAACAGCGGGCGAGAGAAAGCCTTTTTGTAAAGTTGATCGCCGATGAGTGTAAACCGACCGGCTCTTCTTCTCAGCAACTGGGCTTCATTCCGGTCGGCTGATGTAGCTCCCGAGCGGAGGAACTCTATGATGGGTGCCCTCCAGTCGCTTGGAAATGTGAGGCTTTCCATCCGGTCGACGTGCACCACCAGCAGTACTTTTTCAATTGGTTGCTGAATGGCGACCGGCGTTATAGAACTTGCTAGTTTGGCCAACTCATCGGCTGCCTGGTTCTCCGTTCGGGAAATCTTCTGAATAAAAACCTCTCGGAAAGTAGCTTTAAGTTTTTCAAAGACCTCAACGTAGAGTTTAAGCCGAACGCTGTTGATCTCAAAGGTGCCAGAAAGTTGCTGAGCGGCCAACTGTGAATCCGAATAGAGAGTCACCCGACCGGCTCCCACATGCCGTGCTGCCTGCAATCCGGCTATGAGGGCCTCATACTCTGCTTCATTGTTGGTGGCTTTGTAGTCCAGTCGGACGGATAGGTGCATCTTTTCTTCTTGGGGTGATAGCAGCAATATTCCAATCTCACTTCCGAGCCGAGTGGAAGACCCATCCACATATATTTTCCACATAGCTTCCGGCTCTGGCCTTGCACTGGTCACAAAATCAGCCAAGGATTGCGCTTTGATCGCCGGGGCTGGTATTGGATGTCAAATTCACTTAGTTCTGCGTCCACTTGATGAGCCGTCCGGACGCTTCGGATTCAATACTCTTCCTAGTGGACTGTTCGTCCGGACAATGATGGTGTGAGCCAAGAAATATGGTCGGAGGCGGCTAGAACCAAAGCAAAGGCCAACTTCTCGAGCCCAGTGTAACGAGATTCGGCATCTTTTAAAATGTGGCTCAGAAAATACACCGGCTGTTCCTCGCCACTGGACCTTACAAGTGCCAAGCCTACAGCATGCTCAGTTGAAGACAGATAAATATAAAGTGACTCACCCCCGATCGGCTTGGCTAGTATAGGCAGAGAATTAAGATATGTCTTCAATCCTTCGAATGCTCGGTCGCATTCCTCTTCCCAGTGAAATTTAATGGCCTTGCGCAAAATTTTGAAGAAAGGAAGGCTCCGGTCGGCAGTTTTGGAGATGAATCGGGACAATGCGGTTATCCGACCGGTCAAACGCTGCACTTCCCTTGTATTTCTTGGAGGCGGCATATCTTGTAGAGCTTTCACCTTGCTGGGATTAGCTTCAATTCCCCGCTCGGTCACTATATACCCCAAGAAACGCCCTCCTTTTGCTCCGAACAGGCACTTCTGGGGATTTAGCTTGACTCCATATTTGCGTAACGTTCGGAAGGTTTCTTCCATGTCCTTGAAGAGATCGGCCGCTCGGGCGGATTTGATAAGAATGTCGTCCACATAAACTTCCAGATTCCGCCCGATCTGCTCCCTGAACACCTTGTTCATCAAGCGTTGATAGGTGGCCCCGGCATTCTTCAATCCGAACGGCATCACATTATAGCAATATGTGTCAAGCTTACTTTTTCTTGATCTTGCCGGGCGAGCGGCACTTGATGATAGCCTTGGTAGGCGTCGAGCATACAAATTAATTCGCAGCCGGCCGTAGAGTCCACCAGCTGATCTATCCGGGGCAGAGGATAAAAGTCCTTGGGGCATGCTTTGTTCAAGTCCCGAAAATCAATGCAGACTCTCCACTTGCCGCCCGGCTTGGAGACTAATACTACGTTAGCCAACCAACTCGGAAACTGTACTTCTCGTATATGGCCGGCTTCTAGAAGCTTCTCGACCTCCGCCCGGATGATGGAGTTCTGCTCGGCACTGAAATCTCTTTTTCTCTGCTTTATCGGCCGAGCGTCCGGTCGGACATGCAACTCATGCTGCGCTATGCTCGGCGAAATTCCGGGCAACTCATGTGTCGACCAGACGAATACATCATGATTTCGTCGGAGGCATTGGATCAGCTCCTCCTTCTGCTTCTCCTCCAGATCAGAGGCAACAAAAGTCGTGGCCTCCGATCGGGTCGGGTGAATCTGCACTTCCTCTTTTTCTTCATAAATTAAAGAGGGTGACTTTTCAGTGATGGCATTTACCTCGATTCGAGGCGCCTTCCGAGCGGAGTTGGATTCTGCTCGGACCATCTCGATGTAGCATCGCCGAGATGCTAACTGATCTCCCAGTACTTCTCCCACCTTGTCTTCGACGGGGAACTTCATCTTCTGGTGGAAGGTTGAGACGACCGCTCGAAATTCGCCGAGCGCCGATCGTCCCAAAATGACGTTGTAGGACGAGGGAGAGTCGACCACCACGAAATTTATTGTCCTGGTCCTCCTGAGCGGCTCCTCTCCCAGTGAGGTAGCCAGCCGGATCTGCCCGACCGGCTGAATTTCGTTACCCGTAAACCCATAGAGCGGGGTTGTCATGGGAAGCAGCTCGGCTCGATCAATTTGCAGCTGGTCAAACGCCTTCTTGAATATGATGTTGACTGAACTCCCTGTGTCAACAAATATGCGGTGAATAGTGTAATTTGCTATTACCGCTTTAATGAGCAGAGCGTCGTCGTGGGGCACTTCAACTCCTTCTAAGTCCCCGGGCCCGAAAGTGATTTCCGGTCCACTTGCCCGCTCTTGGCTGCAACCGACTGCGTGGATCTGGAGCTGCCGGACGCCCGCCTTTCTGGCTCGGTTGGAGTCTCCTCCGGTCGGCCCACCAGCAATAACGTTGATCTCGCCCCGGGAAGTATTGCTCCTGTTTTCCTCTTCCCGAGTGGACGGTCTGGACCGTTCTCTGGACGCCCGGCGATTCTCCTGTCTTGGAGATCGGTGCCGATCGGGCGTCTGTTGATGTCGCCTCTCGGCGCGGGTCCGGTCGGCTTCATGGGTCCTTTGTCTCCTGTCGATGGGAGGAGACCGTCGTTCGGCATTCCTGGGAACGGGATTAGCCACGAAGGGAAGATTTCGACAATCCCTCGTGTTGTGCGTATCCGTCCGGTGGAAGGAGCAGAACATAGGGGTCCATCTCTTCTTTGGCTTGGGCCGAGCGGCAGCCACCTCTTGTACGTGTGATCTGGCGTGGGGGGATCGGATTGCTTCGGCCCTCGGTCCTCTGGGCGGCTGATGAGCGGCGTGCTGTTTCCGTTCGGCATGAATAGGTGCCCGCTCGGTTGGAGTTTCCTTTTTCCGGGCGGCTTGCGCTTCTTCCACGTTTATGTATTCGTTGGCCCGTTGTAGCATGTGATCATAATCTCGGGGCGGCTTTCGGATGAGCGACCGGAAGAAGTCCCCATCCACTAGGCCTTGTGTGAAGGCATTCATCATGGTCTCCGATGTGGCCGTTGGAATATCCATCGCCACTTGGTTGAATCGTTGGATATAAGCTCGGAGCGATTCACGGGCTTCTTGCTTGATAGCGAACAGACTAACGCTAGTTTTTTGATATCGCCGACTGCTTGCAAAGTGGTGGAGGAAAGTCGTTCGGAAGTCTTTGAAGCTGGTGATAGATCCGTCCGGCAGCCTCCGAAACCACCGTTGAGCCGATCCCGAGAGAGTGGTAAGAAAAACTCGCCATTTTACTCCATCTGTGTATTGATGGAGCGTAGCTGTGTTATCAAACTTACCCAGATGATCATCCGGGTCTGTTGTTCCATTGTACTCGCCAATCGTCGGAGGCACGTAATGCTTGGGCAAAGGGTCTCGTAGAATAGCCTCCGAAAATTGACGATTGATCCGCTCGGGAGATGAGTCCTCTCGGGGGGCTTTCCCCTTTCTGTCATCTCGCCTAGGCATCTCGTCTGAAGAAGATCCTTTATCTCTTCGAGCTGGTACGGCTTCAGGGGTGCGAAATAAGGCTCGATGGAATGCGACGGTGGCTGGAGGTGCTTCCGCTCGGCCACCCGACGCAGACGTTGCTTGTTGCTCCGGCCGCTCGGCTGCTGCTTTCTGTTTTTGCTCCACAAGTTTGGCGGCCCTTATCTCGAACAGAGCGTCTAGTTCTTCCGTGGAAAGCGTCACCGTGTGTTGTCGTCCAGCCTCGTCCATTGTTCCTGTTCAGATGCAGGAGCGTTCCCACAGACGGCGCCAAACTGATCCTGTCCGAACCAGGGGTCAACGAACGCTGGGGATGTGGCGCCCCCTGCTGGATCCTCGAGTGCTCCGGCGAACCTGCAACAAAACCGAGCCGGGGGGTGTCCCGGCGACGGCCCTCTGACGATCAAGTCAGGCGAGGGAATAGATGAAGAAAGTGGCTACAGGATGAAGACTAGCGTACCTTCGGTTGAAGAAGTGGAGGCCTTATATAGACCTCTCGAAGGAGCCTGGGCACACCAATCGAAGCGATCACCTGCTTTCGACCATGCCTAGGTGTGGGCCTGTCAGAAGGGCATCCATAAGACCATACTACTATTGTATCAACCTGTCTGTGACGTGATGATGGGGCCTTTAATAGTGACATCTTGCGTACAGTCTAATCATCATGCCTTTGCTGACATATCATATCCCGAGCCGAGCGAATATGCCGCTCGGCTAATCACTGTTCCCTCGCCACGATTTCGGCCGAGCGGACACTTCCGCTCGGCGATTCTGCCCTCGGCCGAGCGGACACCTCCGCTCGGCCACTCGGCTCCGGTCCTTTGGCGTCGGAAACCCAAACCTTTGGCTGGGTAATCTCGGGTTCCGCTCGGACGGGACCTTATCTGTAGGTCCCCTATTCTTACTGCCGGATCATTCACTATCAATAATTCTAGCGACCCTCTTTGTTCCAGCAAGGTGATAAATTTGTGAAGATAATTTCTTGATTTAGTTTTCATAAGGTGACAAATTTTTTTGTGTTAATGGTGATACAATTGTAATCAATTAAGATTTGTGTTGGGTAGTAGATTTATAAATTTTTCCAATGAATCCCATTTGTAAATTTGTCTATTTGTCCAAATTATTTATTGTTTTTCAAGTTTATTATTGTGTTTTTTGTATTACAGCTTAATTATTTATGATGCTAAGCTTCATTTGATATTTGTTTTTCCTCTAATTGAATATTAGCATAAATGATTTTATTTTCTTTTGAAAATTTTCAAAGTATATTTAGGAATTGCATTTTATGTTTGTTGAATTCTTTAAAATTTGTATGTATTTATCTACAAAGTGTATTTAATTTTGATAAATCTTACTCCAATATGTAAACTTTTAGAAATTATTAAATAAAATTAAATCAAGCAGAAGAAATGGATGGCTACCCACATGGTAATCTTGAGTATCAGGGTGGGAATCCTATATTTTTTGCATTATGTATTTAGTGATGTGACTCAAGAAGCTACGAGACCATGTCCTTGTTGCAAATACATAAACTCATTAAGTCATTATCGAAAGACAATACATGAACATATGATAATAAATGATATCTTACAAGATTATTGTATCTGAAATTTTCATGGAGAAAAACTAATTGTACAAGATCATGATAACAATGAACTTCAGGATTGGGTGCAACAAATTTCTAAAGTAACCAGTAATTGATCTGATCCTGTCCGAAGGCGCAAAGCTGGAAAGCCGGGGAGGTGGCAGTTCCGCTGACTAGATAAAGACCTCACTCTCTACAAAACAAAAACAAAACCAGGGAAGACATCTCTAGCATTGGCCCTCCGATGCGCAACTCAGAAACAGGAGAGGAAAATAGTAAGTACTAAGGATAAAGATTTTTCTTAACTTTCCTTATATACCTAGCATGCCCTTTTTATAACTTTTCTGGTGACCTTCCATCTTCTCCTGTTTAATGATGTTAATTACCGACAAAGATGTCTTTATCTTATCTTCTTCTCATTAAATGATAGATGGAGTATTTTATTTGGTTTTCTCTTTCCTTTATTAATTATCCGTGATTTCCTCCCCTATCATTTTATCGACTCATCGTATATAATGCCAATGCCATTCTCCGAGCCAGACAGGTGGCCAAGCAGGTGGCCCACTTAACTCAGGCTCCCGACCCGCTTAGTTTGTTTTCCTGCTAACCGGTATTCAGATGGTCGATCAGACAAGGATCACTCCGATCGGCTGATGAACCTCTTCCCTCTCGGATGCAGTAGATCCTCACTTAAGTCCTGGTATTGACCGCCTTGACTTTGACATACACCGTGGAAATTGACTTGTGCTAGATAGGCTCTTCCTTATCGCCGCATCAGGATCAATACGTGCTAATCGATTGATGCACCATTGGGTTCAGAATTTGTTACCACTTGCCAATCGATTGATAAACCATTTGCCTAAATCCAAAATTCTAAGTTTACACCAATCAATTATATTCTAAAATATCGCAATCTATGACTTAAATCAAATATATTTTTCTTGTATTTTCATTTCATCGTCCATTAACTTAATGATGTATTTCATTTATGTTTCGATTTGTTCCTAATGTTACAACATTTAAAAATAGAAATAAGGTATCATTTCACCAAAATAAAACTATTTTAACCTAATTTAAATTTTAGATTAATTTACATAATGATAAAAATATATTATTTACCTTTTCTATTTTTTTTAATAATTATTATTAAGTTTAAATTAATTAAATAATAACATTAATATTAATAAAATAAAAATAAGGCTCTTATATTGTCCTCTCGCACACTCCCACCTGGAAATTTCATTTCCCACTTTACAGTCATCTGCATGCTTCCCCGTTACCTTACTTGCACTCCCGCCCCATTTCCTTTCCGTGACGTTGATTCTTCTCTCAATTTCCTCGACGCCTCATTTCCTTGTGTCGCCTCCCTCTTTCTAGGTACACAGCCTTCGCCTCCTTCTCATAGTTGACGATCCTCCACCCCCGCCCCACCTCCACCTTTGTCTCCTTCCCGTCGCCAACAATCCTTCACCTCAGTCTCCGACTCCTTCCAGGTAAATCCCATCTCCCTCCTTTCCAACTTTTTTTGTTTATGTTGCTTACTTATTTTGGGAGTCTTCTACAAAGGAGGGTAAAGGAATATAGGAAAGCGATCTGCTAGCTTTTAATATACACCATCATTTTTCAATTTAGGGATCCATCTTAATTTGATCTTTTGGCCTCTCTTTGCAGGTAAAGGCACTTGCTTAACATGCAATGCCATCTTGAAAAATTTTAGAGGTTTTTTCTAGGTTGAAAACTAACACTGTCATCATCCTTGCTTTATCTAGAAAATTTTGGTCTGATTCTTAATGCAAAACTTGCTTACCTCTAACTTATTTTATCTTGAATAAATTTTTAAAGCTAGAAGATGAATACACTTCCTAGTGAACTATCTCGTTCCTATAATTATGAGAGTTTACTGTCAAACTTTGATGCATCATTATTCCTGTTGTTTGCGATTGTGATTATTTTTACTTTTGTCATGTCAAGAAAATGACACTTAATCTTCTAAGCTTCAATTGGCATGTTGTGTGATGTCAACACTAAGACTTTCGCTCTACACAATTGTTAATGTTCATGAATATACATTTCCTTATTTTTATTAGGTATCTTTTTATAAATGATAAACAAAAGAATGCGAAAGTTATTTCAAAATAACCAAAGACGATATAGAAGAAAAGAATCAAGTAAAAAGAGTTGATGATGGAAATGAATCATGAGATACAACATCCCATTCTATAATATACCGAAAACAGACAAATAACCTTAGGAGAAATTTTAGAAATTTTTAAAAATTTTCTGGAGATTTTTCGGAGCACGTATGACGAGTTTAAGAGAATCAATTATTCGGCCAAGGGAAAACCTATTAAGCTACCCCATTTAAACGAGGAAATGTTTAATATTTTTATTCTTTTCTTTTCTTATTTCCTCCCCCGATTCATTCCTCCTCACTTGACGCCCTCACCTTCTCACGGAGTCGGTCCTCCTCATCTTCCCCCAACCGGTCGCGACGCTTCTTCTCCCTCACGATTAAAGCAGTGGCCAAGGGGAAACTGGGCACATCTCCTTCTCGATTTCCTTCTCTTCTTCCTCTCTCTCGCGCGGAAGACTCGACACCGACGGAAGCTTTCGCCTGCAGCGATCGTTTTCACCACGTCATCCGAGGAGGACGTCACCGGATCTCGACGGTATCGACAAAGTCCTGGCTATCTTCGGCCGATTAATCGACTCTTCGGGGGTTCTTGCGCTCGATCGACGACGGCTCGGTGGCTAGGGCACGGTGGGAGGGGGGGGCTTGATTCGCGTCGTTCCCAGCCAAACGATCCCTTCGTTCCTCCTTCCCGAGCGGTTTACAGAGCCATCAGTGTCTCCTTTCAAGCGGGATCGGATCGTGCGACAAACTCTGGAGGCGACCAAACAAGGTAAGGCAACATTAGGAATTCTGTGGATTTAAGGATCTTGTTGATTGGTACCCCTTTTGGGATGTTCTTTCTGTTTGGACTAGGGGAATGCATCAGAATAGCTCACTGTTGGTTTCCCCTGATCAGATCCTGGTCCTCCTCATTCTTGCGGCTAATTGAGGTCTCGATTGAAGGTGTTGGGGATCTTTTGAGGTGAGTAATATTTTGTTTGTTAGGTTTCTGCAAGTTACTGCTTACTGGTAAGGTTTGGGCTGATTCAAGGAAGAATGAATGTATAAAGGTTATCTGTGTTGGAACCCCAAGATTATTTTGATGTGATCAACAAGTTAAGTTAGGTCCTGTGGTGTTTTAACCTAGTGTCTAAGTGTGCAGGAGCTTATGAGCACAGAAAGTCGAGCAAAAGACGTAGCTAGCGAGAAGGATGACACGAGAGAGAGCTGATGAGCTTGAGGCGTCCGAGGGACGAGGTCCTGCGGAAGAGTACGCGGGCGAACGAGAAGGAGGCGCGCGACATTTCCGAGGGACGAGAAGCCAGAAGTGAAAGGTTGCTCGAGAAGGTCGGAAGTTGGGTTCGGGTGAGCCTTATTCCAGATGGTCGAGATCACCTAAGCGAGCGCAGCAAGAGCGGAAGACCTGGACTGAGGCTAGCTAAATCAGAGCAAAGGGCCCGGACCAAAAAAGTCAATGAGGTTGACTTTAAGGGTCCTGGCGCTCGGAACCCTTCCGGGCACCCAGAACCTCAAGTTTATCAATATCGACATGGGCATTGACCGTTGCATCGGGGATAAAGTTTTATCCCCTCCCAATCATCTGGAACCCTTCCAAGTGCCCTGACCAAGGCTATAAATATAGCCTTGGTCCAGAAGCTTCACAATAGAACAAGAATTAGCAATACAACACTTGTGAGCTTCCATTTCTAGTTTAGCTTCCCTTTTTACGCTTTCATTGCTGTAAGAGGCTTCTCCACTTGAAGGAGATTTTCTTAGTGTGTGATTCATTCCTTGGATTAACAACCTCCCCGGTTGTAACCAAGTCAAGTCTGTGAGCCTCTTCTTTTATTTTATCACTTTCAATTTTATGCAAGTGTTTTAGTTATAAGTTCGAGAAGGGTATTTCGTGTTTGTTTTTTTAAGGTCATTCAACCCCCCCTTCTAGCCAGCCAAAATGGCCCAACAAGTGGTATCAGAGTCAGGACACTTTAGAAGGACTAACCACCGATCAAAGCACTGAATCAATGGCCGGACCAAGCATATACCCGCCGAAGTTCGAAGGAGAATTCACTAGATGGAAAAAGAGAATGCAGGTATTTTTTAAAACTGACTTTGAATTACTTTTAATAATGAAGTTCGGTTTTGTAGTACCCGAAGGTAGGGAGGAATACCAGTGGATGAAAAAGGAGCAGGCCAACTATGTGGCAAAAAGCAAAGCAGAGTTTCATCTGCTTAGCATCCTTCTGTCACAAGAAGTCAACCGGATCGGCACCTACAACTCAATAAAAGAACTTTGGGAGAAGTTCCTTGAGCTACACGAAGGGACGTCCGAAGCAAAGCTCGCGAGATGGGATTTACTTCGTAACCAGCTCACCAACCTGCAATTCGGAGAGGACGAAACCATTGCGCATCTCCACTCGAGGATTAAGGAACTCATCACCGAACTCTTGAATCTTAGAGAAAAAGGTAAGTAACCGAGATTCGCTAAAGTACGCTCTTAATGTCTTCCCTAGGAACACAAAATGGGCATCACTAGTAGATGCTTTTTATATATCTAAGGACATAGAAACTATTTCCTTAGAAGAATTATTTTCCACATTTGAAATGCATGAATCGAGATGTGGAGGTACGAAGGAGACAAACCACAACGCCGCCCTCAAAGCATCGAAAATGAACTTGAGTCAGAGTCTTCTCTTGACGATGAGGAATTGGTAATGATGGTAAGACGCTTTAAGAAATTATGTAAATCTAGAAAAATTAACCATCCACAGGGTAGAAAGAAAAGGACGATCTGATGCTACCACTGCAATGAAGAAGAGCACATTAAGGACAACTGCCCCAAGCTAAGAAACAAGGACAAAGGAAAAAAGCTTGTCCAACCGAACAAATTCAAGACACTAAAAGTGGTGTGGGATGATACGTTGTCCGAATCGAAAGTCAAGACTTTTTCTGGACTTGCATTAATGGCAAGTCATCAAGATGAGAACTACAATTCAAGCTCGTCTGAAATGAGCATCGATGGAGGGGGAGCTACGTCGGAAGAAAGCAGCAGTTTAGGGGGAGACACGAATAACGAGATCGATAAGGTAAGTCAGGTACGATCTCTTCCTCCCGATAAATTATTTAAGTTCGTTAAATTATTAACTAAAGATCGTTGCAAATTTGAAAAAGAGATTAAAAATTTAAAATTAATTCTAGCTAAATCTTGCCCATTAGAAGAGTTAGACAAAGTAAAATTAGAAAATGAAAATTTGAAAAATTAAGTAGATAACTTGAAAAATCATACATGTTCATCAAATACAAGATTTAGAGAATTCACTATTTTAAATTGTCATTATAGATATCACAAGGGACAAATTAGGAATATTTCAAAGAAATATGTCCCTAAGAAATTTTTAGTTAATCCAATTGGTTGGAACCTATATTGGGTTCCAAAGTCTTGTTTAATCTGGGTTCCAAAGTCTTGTTTAATCTAAAAACTTTGAATTAGACTTAGTGCTTTCAGAGAGTTCTTTAAATGTTTAATTTCTTTATGAGGCTTTGTCTAGAAGTGGTTGATGATCCAATAACCAAGAAGGCCTTGTGCCTCGCCACAGCTTGGAAGCCAAAATATTGAAATAAAATGTTTAATTAAGTAACTGATAAAGCATTAAATTAGGATCAGTTAATGCATTAGACAATATTTTCAAATACTTTTTACTTGGAAATATCTAACTTAGATTTTTTGTAAAAACATAGCAAAATTATTTTTTGTTAGTCAAAAATATTTTGTTGCTTGAAATATTTTTTTTAAGAAAAATTTCTCAAATTATTTTTTGCAAAATTGTCTAAACTTAGGATTTTTTAACTTAGAATTTTTTTTTCTTTTACTTAGAAATCTTTTTTTCTTCTAAAAAGTATTGAAATAAATTTCAAAATTATTACCCTTAGATTTTCTCTTGATACCCTATTTTTTATGTGATCAAAGGGGAGAAAAAAAAAGATAAGTCTAGGGGGAGGTAGATTACAATTTTTTTATTTTCTTGCACTTTATTGTAATATTAGTTGTTTTACTTTTATATCTATTTACCCTATCTTAACTTAGGTTGCTCACATCAAAAAGGGGGAGATTGTTGGAACCTAAAGGTTATTTTGATGTGATCATTAAGTTAAGTTAGGTTTTTGTGGTGTTTTAACCTTGTGTCTAAGTGTGCAGGAGCTTAGGAGCATAGGGAGTCGAGCAAAAGATGCAGCTAGCGAGAAGGACAGCACGGGAGAGAACCAACGGGCTCGGTGCCTCCAAGGGATGAGGTACTGCGAAAGAGTACGCGGACGAACGAGAAGGAGGCGCACGGTGTTTCCGAGGGATGAGAAGCCAGGAGCGGAAGGTTGCTCGAGAAAGCCGAAAGTTAGGTTCGAGTGAGCCCTATTCCGGAAGGCTGAGATCACTCAAGCGAGCGGAGCCAGAGCGGAAGACCCGGACCGAGGCGAGCTAACTGGAGTAGAGGACCCAGACCAAAAAAGTCAACGAGGTTGACTTTAAGGGTCCGGGCGCCAAGAACCCTTTCGGGCACCAGGAACCTCAAGTTTATCAATATCGACGTGAACGTTGACCGTTGCGTCAGGGATAATGTTTTATCCCCTCCCAGGCGCCTGGAACCCTTCAAGGCGCCCCGACCAAGGCTATAAATATAGTCTTGGTCTAGAAGCTTCACAACAGAACAAGAATTAACAATACAATACTTTTGAGCTTCCATTTCTAGTTTAGCTTCTTTTTTTGCGCTTTCACTGCTGTAAGAGGCTTATCCACCTGAAGGAGATCTTTTTAGTGTGCGATTCATTCCTTAGATTAACAGACTCCCCGGTTATAATCAAGTCAAGTCAGTGAGCCTCTTCTTTTAGTTTATCACTTTCAATTTTATGCAAGTATTTTAGTTATAAGTTCGAGAAGGGTATTTCATGTTTGTATTTTTTTAGGGCTATTCAACCCCCTTCTAGCTGGCCAACGCGACCCAACAATCTGGTAGTAAGTTGAAGAATGAATTATTATTAGAATCGATTTAAGTCTAGCTTGATACGAGTTGTTGGAGGTTAATTTATTGTTTTGACTTAACGATACAAATTGATTTAAGGATAGTTAGATTAAATCTGAATGGTAGAATGATTAGGGTTAATGGAGCTAACCCTAGTTGACCGGTGGATTATAACCAGGTTTGGGGGATTTTATTTAGCTACTTAATTCATATAAATTTAGTTAAATAAAATATATGCCTTGATTGATACAAGACTCTGATTCGAGACGAGCATCTCGACATCGGATTGGTCGGATACAATCTTATTTTTCTAAGGCGGGTACCTTGACTTATCTTTTGATATTGTCATCAGATATGCTTAGTAGTTTATAACTTGCAGTAATAGTTATATTTGTTTCTGTTTGGTATGTCACTACTTGATACCCGTAGCATGCCTTATTTGTTGTTTGCTATATATTCATGCTTATACCCTCTTGATTATTGTTATGTGAATTATGTTCATAGAGGTAGTGACTTACTATGCCTTATTATGTACAGGACTAGTTATTTGCCATACCTGTCAGGTGTGCCTAGATCATTTTATCGGATCCATTTACTTTTTGGTACATACTTTATGGATATGAACATGGTCAGAATTTTCATGCTTAGTGTCATGCATCATTTTGCATGATTGCATGCTGAGTGATTGTTGACTCCATTATTGTTGAGCACATAACTTCAGTTACATGGATATACACACATAACCACTCATGGTTAGTGGTATATCAAGCAAGGTGTGTTGCAGCAGGTTGCTCTGTCAAGGGCTCCCTGACCCGCTCATGGGTAGTGGTGACGCAATATGGTAGCAGGACAGAGATCCCTCTTCTGGATTATCTCAGGAAGATGAAAGCATTGAGCTCCCCCGCTTATAATTTGGGGTAGGAGGATAGGTGTACTCTGACAGCATCCTTTCCACTCGATCACTCAGAAGTAGTGATGGCAGAGTGCACAGTTGTCATAACCCTACCCACTTGGTCTCACCATCGTGTGTGAGATGGCTAACTGACGTCAGGGGGTGACCATGTCATTTGCATCATATGCATGGATTACATTATTGCTTGTGATTGTTACATTTTGGATGCTGCATTTGTTTGGATTGCATATGATTAACATGCATACAGGAGACATGAGGTATCTGGTCTGACGACCCTTATATCAGGATAGAAGGCACTAGTGAGTATAGTTCTTCTTTGCTTGTTCAATTTTCGCATTTCTTGTTATTGATCAGGAGAATGTACTCCATGATTATTACTATTAGATATATCTTACTATGCATGTCAGTTTGATACCCGCTGAGTTGTTGAACTCACCCCGTTGCTTTATTTTTCTATTTCAGGTTGAAGCTGTCAGGAGGTTCCAGTCGTTAGTCCCACTAGGTGTCGAGATGACTTTCTGTTTCAGACTTTCGTTGTTTCCTTGTTTTGTTAGGTCTACATACTTATGATGTGTAGTTCTTGTACTTATGGATTCTATGTCGTGCTTCGGGTATGATGCCCATGTTTTCCACTGCGAAGGTTTTTCGTTGTGTTGTGTTTTCCTCGTGGTAATGGAGTAGATTTTTACCATTATAATTACGTGGTTGTGTCAGCCGAAGGCTGAATTATATAAACTGCGTGGAATGATTATCATATTTTATTATATATGCTCCGGTCGTGTTGGTCGTGGATTGAGGGGCCCTAAGGGCTTTATAGATAAGTTTCAGATTTTCACCCGTACAGGGGAGATGCTGTCGGAATTTCCTCTAGCAGGGACTCCCCTAGGGTGTGACAATTTATTTGGTATCAGACTCGATTTTTCGAGTTAATCTAGATATTTTTGGATTTGTACGGATTTCTGTCGATTTTCATGTTTCAGAATTCCGAAGTATTCTTAGACAATGTTATATTTGGGGACTTAGCAGCGACGGAACATCTCCAAATGGAAAATAGGTATTATGATTCATTTTATAATTTAGGTACTTATATTAATACCTGGGTAATAAATTTAACAGATATGAGGTGAAGTACAAGTGTTCCCGTGTCGAGACGTGGTGCAGGACGGCCATGCAAGAGGGCATTGAAATCTCTGGCGACGGAGTCGCCAAAGAGGTCTGTTGGGCTGAAGCCTGTCGGTTAGGGACAGACTCCTCATGGTACTGCGGGCGCATCGGGCTCTCAGACTTTGATGGTTTTCAGAGGTACCTACCCCAACCATACCCGCCATACCCACTCCTATAGTATTCACAGTATCCCCAACGGTACCACCTGCGGTATATCCGGCACCTCCTCTAGCCGTGTCTACTGCATACCAAACACCATCGCCATGTGGGCCTGCTACTGCATACCCGACACCCGTAGCAGCAGTACCAGTTGCTCCTTATCTGGTACCACCACCTACCGTGCCTCCAGCTGCTCCTACCTATATTGACCTTGCAGTGCCACCAGAGGTACTTGCCCCGACTTATGCAGCAACACCAGGGGTACCTTCCCCAACCTATCCAGCGGTACCACTTGTAGTACCAGCTCCAATAGTTTCGTCAGATCCCACGGCGATTCCTACTCACCCTACTGATTTTATTGTGGCACAAGCTCGGATTCCTGCTTTGGCAGAGTTGGTGAAAAGTTGATTCACACTATTCCGTGGGGAGACTGATCTGAGCGTAGCTCAGTCTTGGATAGAGACTATGGAGCGGACTTTCTTCTACATGACTTGCTCTGAGTGGGAGAAGGCAGAGCTGGTTGCTTTTCACTTATGGGACGAGGTCGATATCTGGTGGGATATACAGTGCTCGATCATAGGCGAGTAGCACATCACCTTGGCGAGATTTAGAGAGGCTTTAAAGAGCTAGTACTTCCCTCGGTCATATCAGATGACACGCCGGCAGGATTTTCTGACTTTTCGGTAGAACAACCGCATGGTGACAGAATATAATTCTGAATTTAATCAGTTGGTCAGATTTTGTCCAAAGTTAGTTGTTGAGGACTTGTCTCGTATACTTCAGTTTGTTTAGGGACTAGATGGACATCTGTAAGTAAAGATTGCTGGTTTTGGTAATTCATCTTACATAAAGGCATTGGACAGAGCCCTTATGATTGAGTCAACTCAGCAAAAAGTGTATCCAGACAAGAAAAAGAAGCAGACAGATCGGGCTTCAGGGTAGATCCAGCAACCGTAGGCTACTAGACAGCAGTAGAGTGGGCACAGTCAGTTGGGTCAGGGTATTTCTGGGGCATCTAGTCAGTCTCAGAAGTCAGGGCGATCTTCATCAGGACGTTTCCAGCCTCCTTAGTAGAACCGAAAACAGCCCGCCAGCAACATTCAATGCACCCGATGTGGTTCTAGGGATCACATCACATCAGCATGCATCTTGGGACAGTCAGTTTGCTACTATTACAAAGTGATTGGGCACATAAGCCAAGATTGTTCACTGAAGGCTCAGCATGTGGCTTCTAGAGTCTCTGTTCAGGGAGGATGTTCGGTCAGACAGGGACTCAGTGAGGGGGGCAAAAGGCCCAATCTTCGCATCATCAGTAGTAGATAGCTCCCCCTGCAGTAGCTGCATATGACATGCATGGACAAGAACACTCCAGTACTTTTACGGTATCACAGAGTCCTATCTCGGGACCTCAGTATCTGACACAGGGGTAGTATCAGCTGCAACCACAACCATTGGTTTAGTACCAGTCACAGCCTCAACCCCTAGTGCAGTATCAGCCGCAACCTCAGCCACTGGTTCAGTACCAGTCGCAGCCCCAACCACCGGTCCAGTATCAGTTGCAGCCCTCATATCCATCTCTGGCTCAGTATCCGGCACCGCCTCAGTGGCAGGCTCAGACTCAGGCGCAACATCCTTTGGCAGCACTACCACCTTCACCACCGCCAAAGACTGGACGTATACACGCTGTTACCAGAGAAGATGCACAGCAGGCCGACGGATCCGTTCTCCGTGGTACGATTTTACTTTATGCATGTTTTGCTGATATGCTTGTTGATACTGGTAGTTCGCATTCCTTTATTTCTCACGCATTTATGAGGGAGATTGAGAGACCACCTATCCTTAGACCGCGACGATTGACCTTCGCCCTACCGTCCGATGATGCATTGGGCGTCACTCAGGAGGTTAGAGGATGCCCATTAGACTTCGGCAACCATATACTCACTGTAGATTTATTAGTACTGGAAATGGTCGAGTTCGACATTATACTTGGCATGGATTGGCTGTCAGCATACCATGCCATAGTTGATTGCCAGACGAGGGTGACACATTTCGACCTCCAAACCAACCCTCGTGGGATTTCATTGGCATCAGGGACGATAACATATCGACCATTTCTGCGATTCAAGCTCAAAAACTGTTGTCGCATGGTTGTCAGAGATTTCTTTTGTCATTAATTAATAACGACGACAGCAGTAGTACTTAGCTCTCAGACATTCCAGTAGTCCGAGAGTATCTGGATGTATTTCTAAATGAGCTATCAGGTTTGCCTCCCCAAAGAAAAGTGGAGTTTGCTATTGAGTTGATTCCGGGGACCGCGCCAACATCGAAAGATCCTTACCATATGACACCGAAAGAGTTGGATGAGCTAAAGGTTCAACTCCAGGAGCTATTGGACAGGGGATTTATTCACCCTAGTGTATCTCCATGGGGTTCTCCGGTATTGTTTGTCAAGAAAAAGGATGGTACTATGAGGTTGTGCATCGATTATAGACAACTCAATGTTGTGACCGTCTGCAATAAGTACCCCTTACCACAGATCGAGGATTTGTTTGATCAGCTCAGAGGTACATTAGTGTATTCTAGGATTGATCTGCAATCTGAATATTATCAGCTAAGAGTCAAAGATTCTGATGTTCAGAAGATAACATTCTGCACTAGATACGGACATTATAAATTTTTGGTAATGTCATTTGGGCTTACCAATGATCCAGCGGTATTTATGGATTTAATAAACCACATCTTTCTAGAGTATTTAGATCAGTTCATTATCATTTTCATCGACGACATATTGATCTACTCACATTCCAAGGAGGAACATGCACAGCATCTTCGCATAGTCTTGGAGACTCTTCAACGATATCGACTATATGCGAAATTCAGCAAGTGTGCTTTTTGGCTACCTCAGTCAGTTTTCTAGGACACGTGGAGTCTAGCTGAGGTATTTCTGTGGACCCTCAGAAGATTGAGGCTGTCACCATCTGGGAGCATCCGAAATAAGTTCAGGAGATCCGCAGTTTCTTGGGATTGGTCGGAGATTACAGATAGTTCATTGAGGGTTTCTCTCACATTACTATGCCGCTAACACTCCTGACCAAGAAAGGTGTGAGGTTTATGTGGTCAGAAGCCTGCAAGACCAACTTCCAGGAGCTGAAGCGGAGATCAGTGTCGGCACCAGTTCTGGTTTTGCCTTCTGGAGAGGACGGATTCATACTCTACACCGACGCTTCTATACAGGGTTTGGGCGTTGTTTTGATGCAGCATGGTAGGGTAGTCTCTTATGCTTCTCGTTAGTTGAAGGAGCATGAGAAGAACTACCTAGTACATGATTTGGAGCTAGCCACCATTATCTTTGCTTTGAAGATTTGGTGATATTATCTGTATGGCATTACATTTGAGATTCTCACTGATTATAAGATTCTCAAATATCTTTTCACTCGAAAGGAACTTAATCTCTGATAGAGGAGATGGATGGAGTTCCTGAAGGATTATGACTGTACCATTAGCTATCACCCGGGGAAAGCTAGTGTGGTTGCTGATGTACTTAACCGGAAGTCCAGAGGGACTTTAGCATGCCACCAAGTTTTGGTCATGGACTTGATTCAGGGTTTCTCCGAGTTGGGCCTTGAGAAGCAGGGACAGACAGAGCAGGGTATTCTGGTTATTATGGTTGCTCAGTCATCGATCAGGATGAGGATCCGAGAGGCCTAGGCTGGTGATCAGCGCTTATAGTCCATTGGCAGTCAGATTGGTTTTGGGCAGCAGATCGAGTTCACCCGAGATGAGGAAGGCATTATTTATTTCCGAGGCAGGTTATGCGTACCTCAATCTCATCCAATCTTGGAGGAACTACTTCAGGAGGCATATCACTCTCGATTTGCAATCCACCCAGGAGGAACTTGCATGTATCAAGATTTGAGATGTTCTTATTAGTGGAACAGCATGAAGAAAGACATTACAAAGTTTGTAGCTAGATGTCTAGTCTGTCAGCAGGTGAAGGCCGAGCACTAGAGACCTGCTGGTTTACTTCAGAGGATCCCTATTCCAGAGTGAAAATGGGAGTATATCACTATGGATTTTGTGGTGGGATTGCCAAGGACACGATGAGGCCATGACGCGATTTGGGCAGTCATTGATGATTAACCAAATCCGTGTATTTCTTAGCTATCCGGAAGACTGATTCGCTGGATCAACTGGTAGAGCTGTATTGTTGGGAGATCATTAAATTGCTTGGTGTCCCTTTGAGCATTATATCGGATAGAGACCCACGGTTCACGTCCCGGTTCTGGCAGAGTCTGCAGCAAGCCTTGGGCACACAACTCCATTTCAGTACAACATTCCATCCACACACAGATGGACAGTCAGAGCGGACCATTCAGACATTAGAGGATTTGTTGAGGTCTTGCGTTATGGATTTTGGAGGCAGTAGGGAGGACCACTTGCCATTTGTAGAGTTCGCCTACAACAACAACTATCATTTGGCTATCCAGATGACACCATTTGAAGCGTTGTATGGTAGGCCTTGTCGGACACCCACCCTCTGGGAGGAGGTTGGGGAGGCCCAACTACTAGGACCTCAGAGAGCTCAGTAGGAGGCAGAGTTGGTCTGCACTATTAGACGGAAGATATCCGAGGCGCAGGACCGTCAGAAGAATTATGCTGATCAGAGACGTAGACCCCTGGAGTTATCTACTAGCGACCATATATTTTTGAGAGTCTCACCCACGAAAGGGGTGAAGAGATTTGGTCTCCGAGGTAAGCTAGCTCCACGATACATTGGACCTTTCTAGATCTTGGAGAGGATTGGAGCGGTAGCTTACTATCTGGCGCTACCTCCAACTCCGGCAGGCATTCACGATGTATTTCATGTGTCCATGCTGAGGAGATATGTGCCCGACCTAACACATGTGTTGTCAGATGTATCAGTTTGCATTTAGCCTGACGTTACCTACGAGGAGGTTCCGGTATGGATTCTGGACCGCAAAGAGTGTTAGCTGCGGAACAAGACTATCTGGCTAGTTAAAGTCGAATGGTAATATCATTCTGATGAGGAGGCTACCTGGGAGCTCAAAGATATGATTCAAACTCGATACCCCCATCTTTGCGCTTGAGGTATGTGGGTTAGTTTTTCGTTCAGCATTTATACTGTTTATCTGTTGTTAGTACTTGCTGACGGTAAATAACGAAAATTTGGGAACTGAATTTTTATTAGTGGGGGAGAATGTAATATACCGAAAATGGATAAATAACCTTAGGGGAATTTTTAGAAATTTTCTGGAGATTTTTCGGAACTCGTATGACGAGTTTAAGGGAATCAATTATTGGGCCAAGGGAAAGCCTGTTAAGCTACCCCATTTAAATGAGGAAATATTTAATATTTTTATTCTTTTCTTTTCTTATTTCTTCCCCCGATTCATTCCTCCCTCACTTGACGCCCTCACCTTCTCGCGACGCCAACCGACTGCCTCCTCATCTTCCCCCAATCGGTCGCAACGCTTCTTCTCCCTCACGATTAAAGAAGTGGTCAAGGGGAAACCAAGCACATCTCCTTCTCTTCTTCCTCTCTCTCATGCGGAAGACTCGACGCCGACGAAAGCTTTCGCCTGCAGCGATCGTTTTCACCGCGAGATCATATCGTGCGACAAACTCTGGAGGCGACCAAACAAGGTAAGGCAGCGTCGGGAATTCTGTGGATTTAAGGATCTTGTTGATTGGTACCCCTTTTTGAGGTGTTCTTTCTGTTTGGACTAGGGGAATGCATCGGAACAGCTCACTATTGGTTTCCCCTGATCAGATTCTGGTCCTCCTCATTCTTGCGGCTGATTGAGGTCTCGATTGAAGGTGTTGGGATCTTTTGAGGTGAGTAATATTTCGTTTGTTAGATTTCTACAAGTAACTGCTTACTGGTAAGGTTTGGGATGATTATGAAGGATCGAAAGCGCTAGAGGGGGTGAATAGCGCTCGTGGCTATTTTAACGATTTAAAACTAAGAGTAGAGACGCAGTGGAAAGTAAATGCAAACACACAGAGACGCAAGTGGTTTACTTCATTCGGAGCCTATCTCGCCTCCTACTCAAAGGCCTGCGGTCCTTGACCGCTTTCGGTGGGCAACAACTATATGTCGAAAAGATGATTACAAGTTGGAGTACAATTAGTGCAATAAAGGAACTATACCAACGAAAAATATAACAGAGAACTTTGGAGTGATTCGTTGGAGTAGCAGAGCGTTGTTGAGGCGTTAGCAGCAGCACGCGGAATAGCAAAGTTTTCTGTTTGAAAATCGATGATCTGAGCAGCACCTTGAGGCCTCCTTTTATAGCTCTACAAAGTCTGATCCAGATCCCCAAGCTTTAGGATCAAGTTTGACCCGACGCGGATCGATCGACCGATCCCAATGTTCGGTTGACCGATCAGGCGATCTTCTCCCATCCGATCCGCCCGATCCTCTCGCTCCGCTGGTCAAACTCTATCTGAGGTTCGGTCGACCGATCACCGTTTTCGGTCGACCGATCAGCTATTCTGACTCAGCCCAGTCAGCTTGATCCAGTCGACACCAAACTCAGGTTCGGTAGACTGATCACGAGGTCCGGTTGACCGATCCCCTGGTCGAGCCCGGTCCATCCTCTGGAGATATGATCTGCTGGCTTGTGGGTTCGGTCGACCGATCCCGGTCACTTCTAACCCTGCACAAAAAGGTTAGTCTCCTGCAAAACAGAGTTAGAGCAAGATAGATAATTTGTAAACAAATGAATTGACAGCCTTCGGACTTGTCCGGGTCTGACTTCGGATTTCCGACCGGAAACCCTAGGTCGACCCGACGCCTACTGTTCCCTCAATGGGGAATGCGTCCTCACCTACTCCACTCAGGAGATTTACTTGATGTCAGTCCGGTCCTCCAGACCGACTGGACTTTCCGGATCCATTGGAAGGCCTGGTATCAGCAAGAAACTCTTAGTTAAGTTCCTTGACCATTGGGGGATGTAATATATGTCATGAATAGTTTAGATTACACCCCTTAGCACATGTAGAACCAAGAAATGATAATAGTTTAGCAAAATTTTAATTAGTACAGCTTCCGCACTTAGATTTAATGGTGGTCATGGAATAGTTAGCACAGCATATTGTGACGATCGGCCTCACAGCCTAGTTAGTAGGAGGCGGGTCGTTATAGAGTGGTATCAGAGCAGTTTCCATACTTCCTACACACACATCAGCATTGAACCTGCAGCTTCCAAGTAAGAACATCTCTCACCTTATTTATGTTTCCTGTTTTCATGTTAGAAATAAATGAAGCATGTTTATTTAGGATAGTACCTAACATGATGACCATAGATATACAATTATGATTGTATTAGTTATGTATGTCCCCTATGTCTTTAGAAATGGCACGAGGACGCCCAGCTAGAAGGGCACCATCTACTGAGCCCCAGCATGAGGCAGGCAGTTCAGTGCCTCCCCCAGACCTCACAGCATTAGTAGCTCAGTTACAGCAGCAGCTAGCTGAACAGCAACAAGAGATAGCCACCTTAAAGGCTAATCAGCAGAATACTCCCACCGTCACCTCGGAACCAAACTTAGCAACGCCAGTAGTCTTAGAGGTTCCCCCAGTCCAGCCTACAACACCAGTAGCCCCAACAGCAGAGGCAAAGAGAGAAGCCTATCTGATCCAGTGGCAGAGAGTCAAGCCCGAGAACTTCTCAGGCACCAGTGAACCATGGGATGCGCAAGCCTGGTTCAAAACACTGGAGAGTACAATGAAACTTCTGGACTGGCCAGAGCATGAAAAGGTGAAGTGTGCCTCCTTCTGCTTGACAGGAGATGCACGTATGTGGTGGGAGAGAATTAGAGCGAAGCGCCCAGTGGGCCGACTTCGAGAAAGAATTCTTCGAGGAGTTCTTTCACATGCGGGTCACAAATCGCCACTACGACGAGTTCACAGAGTTTCGTCAGGGCAACCTATCAGTTGAGGAAGCCGTGAAGAAATTCAACAGATTGGCTCGTCTATGCCCTGAACTAGTCAGCACAAAAAAAGAACGAGTCCGGTTGATGCTCAAGATGCTGAGGCCGGAAATAGCAATGAATGTGGCTGGCGGCGTTCATAGGCCGCAAACCACTGAAGAACTAGTTAGCAGTGCTCTGACCACCGAGCACTACCAGAACAGTATCAAGCAGCAGAAGCAAGTTCTCTCAGAGACGAAAGGGCAAGGAGGCTCAGGCACTCAGAAACAACAGGGCCACAACTCCAACTGGAAAGGGAACTCCAGCAACAAGCGCAAACCAGGGAGTTACCCAAAAGGAGGGCCAGCTAGCAAACAACCCAGTTATCCAAAGTGTGCTACTTGTGAGAAATTCCACCCTGGAGTTTGTCGTAAGGGCACACGAGGATGCTTTGAGTGTGGACAAGAAGGGCATATGGCTAAGCAGTGTCCGAACAAGGCCAGCTTTCCTCCACCACAGCCGATCCAGTACGAAGCCAAGCCAGCACAGTTGCATCAGATGCAGGCCACTCTAGATGGTCCACACATCAGCCAGGGCAGACTAGAAACCCCTCCAGCTACGACAAATGCACGGATCTACTCACTAACCAGAGAGGACGTAGCGAATGCCTCGACAGTTGTTTCAGGTCAGATTAGTATTTTACAGCAAAGTACAACTGTCTTATTCGATACTGGGGCAACCCATTCTTATATATCCAGGGCATTTGTCGAGAAGTTAGCGATACCCCCAGAGGTACTCAGTAGTCAGTTCTTGACAACGCTACCTTCAGGAGAAATTATGGCATCCACGCACTGGCTCAGAGCAGTACCAGTCAGTATAGCAGACAGAGAACTCTTTTGTGATCTGATGGTGCTAAATATGACTGACTACGATGTCATCTTTGGAATGGACTTCTTGAGCAGATACGGTGCCTCCATCGAGTGCCGTAAACAGAAAGTCGTATTCCAACCTGAAGCAGAAGCTCAATTCGAATTCATCGGAGAACCCAAGAGAAAGACCAAAAAGTTTCTCTCAGCTATGAAAGCACAGAGATTAATGGATTCAGGATGTACGGGATTTTTAGCGCATGTAGTCAGTACCAGTCAGGACAAGGACCAACAGCTAGCAGAGGTCCGAGTCGTATGTGACTACCCAGCAGTCTTCCTTGAGGAGTTACCGGGACTAGCACCAGACAGGGAGATTGAATTTGAGATAGAACTCATTCCCGGTACAAATCCTATCTCCAAAGCGCCTTACCGCATGGCTCCAGCAGAACTGAAGGAACTTCATGAACAACTACAGGAGCTGCTTGACAAAGGCTTCATACGTCCTAGTCACTCACCATGGGGGGGCGCCTGTATTGTTCGTGAAGAAGAAGGACGGGAGCATGCGCCTGTGTATAGATTACCAGGCACTGAATCAAGTCACAATCAAGAACAGGTATCCTCTTCCCAGAATTGATGACCTGTTTGATCAGCTAAAGGGAGCAGCAGTGTTCTCTAAGATAGACCTCAGATCAGGTTATCATCAGGTGAAGGTTAAAGAAGGGGATATACCCAAGACAGTGTTCAGGACTAGATACAGACACTACGAGTTCTTAGTCATGCCCTTTGGCGTGACCAATGCTCCAGCTACTTTCATGGACCTCATGAACAGAGTATTCAGGGATTACCTAGATAAATTTGTTATTGTGTTTATCGATGACATTCTTATCTATTCAGGAACTCAGGAAGAACACGCAGAGCACCTGAAAATAGTATTGCAGACTCTTCAGCATAACTAGCTGTACGCCAAATTCACGAAGTGTGAATTTTTTGTTAGATCAGGTGTCCTTCCTGGGTCACATCATCTCAAAGGATGGTCTCATGGTAGACCCTAGTAAAATAGAAGCTGTGAGTAACTGGAAAAGACCCAAGAACGCCAGCGAGATCAGAAGCTTTTTGGGATTAGCAGGTTATTACAGAATGTTCGCAGAAGATTTCTCCAGGATAGCCTCTCCACTGACAGTTCTTACCAGAAAGAACAGAAGGTTTCAGTGGACAGAGGACTGTGAGAACAGCTTTAGCGAGCTAAAGAGGAGATTGACAAGTGCACCTATTCTGACTCTACCAGAAAACAGGGGCAGCTTTGACATTTATAGTGATGCCTCTAAATTGGGACTAGGAGCAGTGCTGATGCAAAATGGTAAGGTGATCGCCTATGCCTCCAGAAAACTCAAGGAATATGAGAAGAATTACCCTACTCATGACCTTGAGCTTGCAGCAGTAGTGTTCGCTCTCAAAATTTGGAGACATTACTTGTATGGAGCTCCGTGCAGAGTGTATACAGATCATCAGAGTCTGAAGTACTTCTTCACTCAGAAGGATCTGAATATGCGACAGCGCAGGTGGCTAGAGCTGGTCAAAGACTATGATATAGACATCCTCTACCACCCAGGGAAAGCCAATAGGGTAGCAGACGCACTTAGCAGGAAGTCCAGTGCTACCCTACTCTCTTAAGCAGCCATGTCACCGCCCCTACAGAAAGAGACCACAGATTTCGGTCTCGAACTCATAGTTGGACAGCTCTCTACTATGACATTAGAGTCTACCTTGCTTGGTGACATTCAGACAGCTCAGGAACAGGATCATGAAATTCAGAAGATCAAGCAAGGGATAGTAGAATCAGAAGGTGGAGAGTTCAGAATATCAGATAGCGGGGTATTATACTTTGGTGACAGATTATGTGTTCCAGATCAAGAGGAACTACGAAGAAAGATTTTAGAAGAGGCTCACAAGACTCCCTATGCGATGCATCCAGGCTCCACCAAAATGTACCAGGACTTGAAAAAGCATTTTTGGTGGCCTGGGATGAAGAGAGACATCGCTCGATATGTCAGCACCTGCCTAACCTGTCAGAGGGTTAAGACAGAACATCAGAGACCAGAAGGAGTTTTGCAGCCCATTCAGATACTCGAATGGAAGTGGGAAGACATTTCTATGGATTTCATAGTGGGACTACCCAGAACCACGAATGGTTTTGATACCATCTGGATAATAGTCGACAGATTGACTAAATCAGCCCACTTCTTAGCTATCAGGATATCCTACTCCATGGAGCAGCTAGCTCAGTTGTATCTCAAGGAGATCGTCAGATTGCATGGAGTCCCACGAACCATTATATCAGACAGAGATAGCAGATTCACATCACACTTCTGGGAGTGTGTACAGTCAGCGTTGGGCACGAAGTTAAAGTTCAGCACAACCTTCCATCCTCAGACAGATGGATAGACGGAGCGAGTAAATCAGGTACTTGAAGATATGCTCCGAGCATGTGCCCTAGATTTCAAAGGAGGTTGGTGCAAATATCTGAGTCTAGCAGAATTTGCATACAACAACAGCTATCAGGCCACTATCGGTATGACACCTTACGAGGCTCTCTATGGGAGGAGGTGTAGATCTCCAATCTGCTGGTATGAGAGTGGTGAACAGAAGGAACTAGAACTTCAGATAGATCTAGTGGCAGATACCACAGCAGCTATACAGCAGATCCGCCAGAGGATAGAGACAGCTCAGAGCCGCTAGAAAAGCTATGCTGATACACGGCGCAGACCCTTAGAGTTTTCAGTTGGGGATTCAGTGTTCCTCAGAATAGCTCCCATGAAGGGGGTAATGCGTTTTGGGAAGAAGGGCAAGCTAAGTCCCAGATATGTGGGACCATACCTTATCAGTAGAAGAGTGGGCAAGGTAGCATATGAGTTAGAGCTACCCCAGGAGATGTAAGCTATCCACAATGTATTTCATGTCTCTATGCTGAAGAAGCATACCCCAGATGCCACCCAGGTGATTGAGCCCCAGCTGGTACAAGTCCGCGAAGACCTCAGCTATGACAGTCGGCCTACTCAGATAGTAGATCGAGCAGTTAAGAAATTGTGGAATAAGAAAGTACCATTAGTAAAGGTCATTTGGCAAAATCACACAGTAGGAGAGGCAACTTGGGAGACATTAGCTAGTATGAGACAGAAGTACCCAAAGTTATTCTAAGTTCGAGGACGAACTTTTTATAAGGTATGGGGGATTGTAACACCCGAAAAAATTCTCAAAACTATTTTAGAAATATTCTATGATTTTTCTGGAATTTTAGGATATTTTTATGGAATTTTTTTGAATAGCGGAAGTAGCAAAAATAAATAGAAAACGAAAATAGTTTACGCGGGAATTGAACCCGAGACTTATTGGGTCCTATGACTTATGGTAAACCATGGTAACCAAGTGAACCCAGCAGGGCCGTGCTGAAAGGAAAGGGAAACAATTAAATTTATATTCAAGTTGGGCCGAGATTACCACTTAATATAAATAGGGAGGAAATTAAGTGAGGAGTTATTTTCTTTTTACGTGACTTTTCTCCTCCTCACCCTAGTTTCCGCCGACCCCTCTCCCTTCCTCTTCTTCTCTCGGCGCCAACCACAAGCAAAAGGCGAGGGTTCCGTTTCCGAGGCTAGGAGCACCTCCCGGCAACACAAAATCACGAGGACGTTTCCCTCCGCGAGAAGAAAGCATAGGCGCAAGAAGATCGTCGAAAGGATCGTCTCCTCCGGAGATCTAGCGATTAGAATCGTAAGGAAATCCGAACAAGAGGTAAGAAACCCCTCACCTGCAGTATAAGTAGCTCTCGTGTGAATTTCATGTATTAGTTTAGTAATATGTAGACTACCGACACAGAGGATGTGAATTAGCGCATACCAAATATTCGATTTGAATTGTTTAGCACAGAACAATGCAACTTAGGCATTTTAGCGGCTTAGATAAATGCAATAGAAGCATTTCATAGCTTATTGAGTCTTGCTACAGTTTTTACAGGACTAGACGTTCAATGGGTGGGCTCCCACAGTCGCCTCTAGGTTTAGATAACCTAGTTCTAGGTTTAGACAACCTAGTAAAGGCAAGACGAGAACTTATTAGCTTATGTTCAGTATTTTACTTTCTCAGTGGCACTGTACCGGATTAGATATCCATTGGGTTGGGCTCCCATAGTCGTCCCTAGGTTCAGATAACCTAGTAACCCTACTAAATTCGGGACTTGCAAACCCGGGTCTAGTTAGGGATGCGCGCACAGCACGTACAGTTGTCAGGCCCATCAGCAGCATGATTAGTATTTTCATCTATATATATGTAGTTTTAAACTCTCACAAAATAGTTAGGTGAATTCAGTATAGCTTTAGAAATTGCTAAAATTAGCTCAGTTCAGCTCACTCTTATGATTATGTATGATAGCTCTATGTTCAGTTTTGTTACACATGCTTTAGATGATAGTATGCCATTACTAGCTTTTGGTTTCCATGTATTGTATGATAGCATGCCATGTTTTAGTTTAATCAGTACACATATCAAATAGCATGTTTTAAAATCATGAACTGCATGGTATGCATGTTTTAGTGAGGTAGATGGTTTCTTACTAAGCGAAAGCTTACAGATACTTTTTCCTTATACTGCAGATAAAGGTAAAGGAAAGATGGACTAGAGGAAGCTGGAGGGCAATGTGATGAAGATGTGTGTGGATGGAACTTGGAACAAAGATCTTAGGGGTTTTAGCAAGTTTAACTATTAGAACTTTGTTATTTTAGTTTTTGCCGTTTAGTTTGCTTAAATGTTATGAACTAATGGATTATGCACCCTGACATGTGTAGAATGCTAGATAATTGATGTTAGGAGGCATTTCATTTAGTTTGGAATGGATATGAGTGATTTTGGCACGAAACAGTGCTGAAATCAGGCTTCTGGTGTGAAATCAGAAACCCCAATCGATTGGCCGATCGATTGGGGCTTCTCAATCGATCAACCGATCGATCGAGAAGTTCGCACCATGAACAGTAAGCTCCTGGATCGATCAGCCGATCGATCCGGATGCCTTCTGTCGCGAACAGCAACCCCTGGGATCGATCCCTGGATCGATTGGCCAGTCTGGATCGATCAGCCGATCGATCCAGAATATTGCCCGGAGCACAGTAGCGTGCTGAATCGATCACTGGATCGATCCAACCTAAGTTCTGTATACAGTAGCCACCTGGATCGATCAATGGATCGATCCGGCCATTCCAATCGATCCGTGGATCGATTGGGAGGCCTGGTATCAGCAAGAAACTCTTAGTTAAGTTCCTTGACCATTGGGGGATGTAATATATGTCATGAATAGTTTAGATTACACCCCTTAGCACATGTAGAACCAAGAAATGATAATAGTTTAGCAAAATTTTAATTAGTACAGCTTCCGCACTTAGATTTAATGGTGGTCATGGAATAGTTAGCACAGCATATTGTGACGATCGGCCTCACAACCTAGTTAGTAGGAGGCGGGTCGTTACAGTTGTTGAGGCGTTAGCAGCAACACACTGAATAGTAGAGTTTTCTGTTCGAAAATTGATGATCTAAGTTGCACCTCGAGGCCTCCTTTTATAGCTCTGCAAAGTCTGATCCAGATCCCCAAGCTTCGGGATCAAGTTTGACCCGACGCGGATCGGTCGACCGATCCCAATGTTCGGTCGACCGATCAGGCGATCTTCTCCCATCCGATCTGCCCGATCCTCTCGCTCAGCTGGTCAAACTCTATCTGAGGTTCGGTCGACCGATCACCGTTTTCGGTCGACCGATCAGCTGTTCTGACTCAGCCCTGTCAGCTTGATCCAATCGACACCAAACTCAGGTTCGGTCGACCGATCACGAGGTCCGGTCGACCGATCCCCTGGTCGAGCCCGGTCCACCCTCTGGAGATCTGATCTGCTGGCTTGTGGGTTCGGTCGACCGATCCCAAGGTTCGGTCGACCGATCCCGGTCACTTCTAACCCTGCACAAAAAGGTTAGTCTCATGCAAAACAGAGTTAGAGCAAGATAGATAATTTGTAAATAAATGAATTGACAGCCTTCGGACTTGTCCGGGTCTAACTTTGGATTTCTGACCGGAAACCCTAGGTCGACCCGACGCCTACTATTCCCTCTTTGGGGAACGCGTCCTCACCTATTTCACTCAAGAGATTTACCTGATACCAGTCCGGTCCTCCAGACCGACTGGACTTTCCGCCTTGGGTTACCACCCCCTAGGGTTTTCCTCCACCTAGGGTTACCTCCCCCTAGGACCTATGGTTGCCGCCCCTTAGGGTTTTCCTCCACCTAGGGTTACCTCCCCCTAGGACCTAGGATTACCACCCCCTAGGGTTTTCACCTGCCTAGCCACAGCTAGGACTTTTGCCTAAATATCACTTAGGACTTTCCTGCAATCTCCATGAACCTTGTTAGATAACACCACAGCTTAACTTTGAGCCCTTTGCCGTAATCAAAACTCATGTTCGATCATCTGGTGCTCACAGCACCAACAGATTCTAGGAAGAATGAATGTATAGAGGTTATCTGGTAGTAAGTTGAAGAATGAATTGTTATTAGAATTGATTTAAGTCTAGCTTGATATGGGTTATTGGAGGTCAATTCATTGTTTTGACTTAACGATGCAAATTGATTTAAGGATAGTTAGATTAAATCTGAATGGTAGAATGATTAGGGTTAATAGAGCTAACCCTAGTTGATCGGTGGATTATAACCAGGTTTGGGGGATTTTATTTAGCTACTTAATTCATATGAATTTAGTTAAATGAAATATATGTCTTGATTGATGTAGGGCTCTGATTCGAGACGAGCGTCTCGACGTCAGATTGGTTGGATACGATCTTCTTTTTTTTAGGCAGGTACCTTGACTTATCTTTTGATATTGTCACCTGATATGCTTAGTAGGTTATAACTTGCAGTAATAGTTTTGTTTGTTTCTGTTTGGTATGCTACTACTTGATACCCGTAGCATGCCTTATTTGTTGTTTACTATATATCCATGCTTATACCCTCTTGATTATTGTCATGTGTATTATGTCCATAGAGGTAGTGACGTACTATGTCTTATTGTGTACAGGACTAGTTATTTGTCATACCTATCAGGTGAGCCTAAATCATTTTATTGGATCCATTTACTTTTTGGTACATACTTTATGGATATGGACATGGTCAAAATTTTCATACTTAGTGTCATGCACCATTTTGCATGATTGCATGCTGAGTGATTATCAACTCCATTATTGTTGAGCACATCACTTCAGTTACATGGATCTGCACACACAACCACTCATGGTTAGTGGTATATCAGGTAGGATGTGTTGCAGCATGTTGCTTTATCAAGGGCTCCGCTGGCCCGCTCATGGATAGTGGTGACGCAGCGTGGTAGCAGGCCAGGGATCCCTCCTCTGGATTATCTCAGGAAGATGAGAGCATTGAGCTCCCCCACTTATGATTTGGGGTAGGAGGATAGGTGTACTCCGATAGCATCCTGTCTACTCAGTCACTCAGGAGTAGTGATGGCAGAGTGCACAGTTGTCATAGCCCCTACCCACTCGGTCTCACCATCGTGTGTGAGATGGCTAACTAGCGTCAGGGGTGACCATGTCATTTGAATCATATACATGGATTGCATTATTACTTGTGATTGTTGTATTTTGGATGCTACATTTGTTTTGATTGCATATAATTGACATGCATACAGGAGACATGAGATATCTGGTCTGACGACCCTTATATCAGGATAGAAGACACTGGTGAGTACAGTTCTTCTTTTCTTGTTCAGTTTTCGCATTTCTTGTTATTGATCAGGAGACTGTACTCTATGATTATTACTATTAAATATATCTCACTATGCATGTCAATTCGATACCTGCTGAGTTGTTAAACTCACCCCATTGCTTTATTTTTCTATTTCAGGTTGAAGTTGTCAGTAGGTTCCAATCGCTAGTCCCCCACTAGGTGTCGAGATGGCTTTCTGGTTTCGGCCTTTCTTTGTTTCCTTGTTTTGTTAAGTCTAGATACTTATGATATGTAGTTCTTGTACTTATGGATTCTATGTCGTGCTTCGGGTATGATGCCCATGTTTTCAGCTACGAAGGTTTTTTGTTGTGTTGTGTTTTCCTCGTAGTAGTGGAGTAGGTTTTTACCATTATAATTGTGTTGTTGTGTTAGCTAGAGGCTGAATTATATAAACTGCGTGGAATGCTTATCATATTTTATTGTATATATTCCGGTCGTGGATTGAGGGGCCCTGAGGCCTTTGTATATAAGTTTCAGATTGTCACCCGTACAGGGGAGATGCTACCAGAATTTCCTCTGGCACGGACTCCCCCGGGGTGTGACACATTCACCATTGGAGATACAAATTAATAAACAAAACTAGGAGGTTAATGAGTAAGGTGAAAAATATTTTTGGATATGAGCCGTTAATTATTTTTTGCAACACCAAGTGAAAATTATATTTTTCAGATGAAAATGGGAACATGTATTCATTCCAAGCTCTCCAAAGAAAACGTGGCAAGATTATTATGAGAGATATTACATCTTGATCATGTGCTAGTAGTGAAATTCAATGAAAGGGATCAACCTTACGATTTTCTACAACTGACACTTGCAAATTTTATTAGGATTATTGCACGGAATGAACTTGTGCTGCCCCTAAACTGTTTAGATTGGAGAAAAATGTCGAAAATCACTTGAATGATGCATGGAAACTTATTATTATAAGTTGACAAGTGTTTAATTTCAATTTTAAATTTAAAACATGGACATATTTCATTTTATGTTTATAGGCATGTTTCTGTATTCCCAATTGTCATAAGAGAGTTATAATGCAAATGCATGTTTTTGTTTCTGAATCAGTTTTGAATCCCTTCTAAAAGTCATCCTTCTGAATTCTAATTCATTGTATAGTAATTTATAGGACCAGTCCTAATCGCTTCTACAAGTCGTTCTTATGAATCAACTACTAACTGCTCTTAAAAGCCATCCTTCAAGTCGGCCCATAGTAATTTATAGAACCAATTATGACCACTTCTAAAAGTGTTCATTTGATCAGTTATTAACTGCTTTTATAGGTATCCATCAGAAGCAGCTGTGAGGCCTAAACCACTGGTTAGTTTTGCCACTTCGATTGCCCTTAGCGACAACATCTGCAACGGTTGTTTAATCGGTGCAATATGTTTAACATCGGTTGTAAAACATTCCTATAGGTCTTTTAAAATCGCTTCTAAAATCTTTTTGTGGTGCTAATGTAAGCAACACTAGTCTTGACACCTTCAGGATCACACAAATAGTAATATTTTGAGAGTTTTGAGTTAAGGAATGATTTCTTGGATATTTCTGTGATGATTTTCACTACTTGCTTGAAGCACCTTATATAAGGGTATTTTGGCAACTAGATCAAATTATGGTTGCCTGAAAATGAAATTTTCAATTTATCTCAAATAAAACTTCTAATTTGTTTCTCAATACTTATCCATCCCTGGTCATCTAAAAAGACATCCGGTCACTTGGATTCTGGCCACCTGAAAAGACATCCGTTGCTTGAAAATGTTGGTGCAATCGACTTCTAAGGTTTTAATGTCAGACAAATATGTTTAAATATGTTTAAGTATGGAGCTTGATCAAGGGAAGTCCTAGTTGTAGGCTAGGCATGGGGAGAAATCTCGGTATATTGTGGAAGCCAGGTGGATAGGTCTGGAGGACTTGATCCTTAGGTAGCCGAATACTGAGTCTTGGTGAGTGAAGCCAAGTGGAGAAAATCCTAGGGGGTGGTAACCTTAGGTCCTGGTGAGTGAAGCTAGGTTGAGAAAACCCTAGGGGGTGGTAACCTTAGGTCCTGGTGAGTGAAGCCAGATTGAAAAAATCCTAGGGGTGGTAACCTTAGGTCATGGTGAGTGAAGCCAGGTTGAGAAAATTCTAGGGGGTGGTAACCTTAGGTAACGAGAAGTCTTAGAGGAGTGAACTCCAAGCAAGGTTGTTCGGATGGTTTCCGGTCAACCGCTCGCGGTCTACCGGACCAACGGATCTCGGTAAATCTAGGTTTAAGTTTACCATTGTATTCTGTATTACTATTATTGTTGTTGGCTAATGTACTATTGCAGGAAAAATCTTAGTAGATCGGGCGATCAGATACTAAGCTGGCAAAATTCCAAACAGGTCTGGAGGACTAATGTTTGGCAGGTAAGTTGAGGTATGCAACTGGAGGAGCGACAGTGAGGTCGAGTTCCTAAAGGGAACAACCTTAGGTCGCTGATCCAACTAAAGAAACCGGGAAGGTTTCCAAGTTGAGATCAAGACAATTTTACTGTCTATATTACTCATGTATTATATTGCTGTGTTAACCTTTGTTTTGCAGGAATATTGTTTAACTCTGTTTTGCATATTCGACCTGATTGGTCGACCAAACAGGAGGATCGGTCGACCAAACCAGCTTGACTCATACTAGAGATCAGTTCAGACCAAAGCGAAGCACAGTCCGATCGAAGCTTGATCGGTCGACCGAACGAAAATGGAGTATTAAATGAAGATCTCAGCAGATTTCGACGAACAGGGAAGGAAACTGTTCGGTCGATCGAAAAAGAGGTTCGGTCGATTGAACCCTTAAAGAATAGTAAATGCAGTTGATCGAGCCAGCGTCAGACTCCAGCCAGGAAGGAAGGGAGCGGGTTCGGTCGACCGAACAGAGGGATCGGTCGACCGAACGACAGTGGCACTTATAAAAAGGAGCTCGAGATCTGAGGCTAGATAGAACACTACTGATTATCAAAAGGCTCTTCTCCACACAAGTTGCTCGTACTGCTAGATTCACTACAACTCTTCAAGCTACTTCGGAAGTACCGACCGAGCGTCCATTTCTACATCTTGTCGGTATAATTTTTATAGCTTGCATTGTATTTAATTTAAGCAAGATAGTAGGGTGTTACTATCTTGCTCATTTGTATGATCTGCTTCTTTCCAAGGATCTCGGAAAGAAGGGTTATAGTGGATTGCCCATCGGTATGATCAAGGATCGCGAGCCTTCGAGTAGGAGTCGAGCTAGGCTCCGAACGAAGTAAAAGAACTTGTCTCTTTCCTTATTTTCCGCTGCACAATTCTGATTTACAAAGTAAAAGAAAAGTTTTAAAAGAAGTGATATTCACCCCCCCCCTCTATCGCTCGCATCCGATCTATCATAAAATAGATCTTTTCAGTTAACAGTTGCTTGATGTGTATACTCTTCTCTGATCTCTTTAATTTACATATGGCTATGGGGCTAGTTGTGTGGGTATCTAGGGTCAGCATATGGCCTTTTGTCAAATCTTCTTTGATCTCTTGGATTTTTTTTAGCCCTGGATCGCTTCCGATCGCCCGAAATTCAATCTTTTATAACACAGGATTAGTCCAACAAATATATATGCTTAGTATCCCGTTTATCTAATCTATTGAGCTTGTTTGATATTTGATCTAGTGGGACTTCTTACATGCATAGAGTTCACTCTTTCAAGAATTCCCTACTTGCCTAAAGTACACTTCTTTAGGACTTTCACACTTCCTAAAGTTCACTCCTTAAGGACTTTTCTCTTGCTTAGACTTTACTCCTCCTGGACTTTCATGGTTGCCTAAAGTTCATTCCTTTAAGACTTTTTTCTTATCTAAAGTTCACTCCTCTAAGAATTTCACATTTGCTTAAAGTTCACTCCTTTAGAACTTTTTTCTTGTTAAATATTTCGACTGTAACGACCATCCTTCTTACTATACTATACTACTCTCTAAGAGTGATCATTACTTAACTACTAACTCTATTTAACCGGTATAATTAAAAACCACATGGAAACCTTACCGAAAAATTTTGACAGAATCTCCCCTGTACTGGTGGCCATAATCATTAATACATAACATAATATACACAGCTATAGGCGGCTGGAACATTTATCAAACAACCACACAGTTTATAAGACACAACGACTAAAAAAATTAACTATTCTAACAATAACAAATGAATAAAACTCCAACAGTGGAAAATAACCAAACTAACAATGCGGAATGAAAATGCAATCTAAAAAGACATAACCCATAAGGTATAACTCAACTATTTCTATCCACTAAACATGAAAACTCAAAACTTCCCAGGTCTCTCCATAGTCCTGGCATCACACATCCATCCGCACATCCTTGTCGCCTTCCTTTGTTAACACTTTTCTTTTTCCTGTATCTGCAGTAAGAGGAAATGCAAACTATAAGCAAAATGCTTAGTAAGCGCTATCTAACTCACAAAATCTCGATATGCATGTACATATATCTATAACATGATCTAACTGATTACTTACTGAAGACTACTTATGCTCCTCTACTAATAAAAGAACAAGACATGCTGAAATGCTAAACATGTAAAGCTACTCATGCTCAGAAAATAGCAAAGAACAGTAAGCTAATCTAAATAACATGCTAGCATAAAAGAAAACTCAACTTGCTGATTTTAAAACAAAGTGGAACTTAATTCATCTGTTCTAAGCTTATTCTTTAATTCACTTGTTTAAAACTTATTCATTAATATTTTATACTTATGTAAAACTTGCTTTACTTGTTCAAAAACTTATACTTATAATACTTCAAAATAGTAATCAACTTCTCTTGGGCCCGGCAAATGTACTTGCTTTTACTTTTGTAACGACCCGACCCATTTGGCGGCCCATTTGGTGACCCTCGGGTCATCGACCATCGACCGTCGGTCGTGCCGTTACTACTAGGTTATCTAAACCTAGGGACGACTATGGGAGCACAACCCAAGGATAACTAAGAGTCCAGCACAGTGCCACTGATAAAAGTAAAATACTTGTTATCTTTTAATACTTCTATATAATGCCTCGGCATTTTCTTTAGCACCTTGTGTGCCAAAATCCCTAAAGTCTTGACTTTGGGATCTACTTAAGGCCTTGGCCTTTTCTTTCTTTTCTTTATCTTTCTTATACTTTTCTTAAACTCAAAATTTGTAACTGAAATGCTTAATGAAAAATCTACATTGCAATGCATATTAAAAATCTGCACATGCACTACTTAACAAAAATCTGCACATGCTCTACTCAATAAAATCAACACTACTCTACTCAATAAAAATCTGCACTACTCTTCTTAATAAAAATCTGCACTATAAGCCTACATAAAAATATGCACTATAAGCTTAATTAAAATTCTGCATTTAAACTCTAAGAAATCTACATACAAACTCAAACTAAATCTAAACCTTGCTGGAATTAAAACCTATGTGAAACTAATCTTGTTTATCAATCATAGCCTTTTATTCAAACAAGGTGCAATGGCATGTTTCCATCATGGCATTTGGAACTTGTATACATATACATGTTAGCATAGTTCGGTCATGGCTATTCCTACTTGTGGTACATGCAAAATAATTCATTACTAGCAAACCTTTAAACATTAACAAGGAAAACATTAAACTAAGCACATGTGAAACATTAACTGAACCAATGTACGAGCTATCCTCTACCACTAAGAAGGTGTAACATCAATTTTTTTCTTATCTGTTACATGAGATGGAAAATCATATTACTAAATTTACATTGTTACTCTAAACTATACATGATCAAAGTGCCCCTAATTAAATTAGGAAATTGTCCTAACCCTTAGATCAGTGACCAAACCTTTGTGGTAAGAATCTGGAACAGAAACTGTGTAAGTAGACATAATAGTAGCATAAAATCTAAGTACGCAGAAAGTTTGATTTGCTACCCAAAATCTGAAAGGTTTCTTTCGGTTTAGTGGCACGGCAGGAAAAATAAACGAAAGAGGCCTAAGTGCTACATGTTGCTATCCATTGCAGTGTCCACAAAGAACCCACGAACTAGTCATGCTCTTCTTTGTGCTCACTGTCTGCCCACAGAAACACATGGACAGCAATTACCTAACCATCAATTCACGGTAGAAAAAAAAGTGGCAGCAATCATCTAAAACAAAGAAAACCACTTATCTAAGGTTTCATCTTTATTCATGTAAATAGAATCTACACCGCAGCAATCATCCAATCAAGGAAAACTCACGGCAGATTCAAAACAAGGAAAGGTACAATCCGAAAACCACTCCTACCGTAGGTGAGAAGCTACTTACCTAGCGTTCTTGGACTTACAACCGAGAAGAAGGCTTCTAATGCTTCTAGGGCTTGCGGAGAACTCAACAATCCGGCTCCTCTTCGTGCCCACAAGCTCTCCTCGATGAAAGGATCGTGAGGAGGTGGAGAACTCTCGGAAAACTCCCTCAATCGGCCGCCGGAGTGAAGCCCTAACCTTCCTTGCCTTCCGCCAAAGCACGGTCGTCGCGCGCAGAAGAGAGACGCGAGGAGAGGAGAAAGGAAAAGTTAGGTTTTTTCGAAAATCACTTAAGCCCTCTTTTTATAACCTAAGGTAATTTCTGTTATCAACTATTGCTTAAGAATATTTCGCACCTTACCTTTTCACGGAACCGTTGGTTGGCTGCGTTTCTGCCGAACCCCTGGTCGCGGGTTCAAATCCTCAACCGAGCCTTTTTCTTCCTCTTTTATTTTAAATGTTCCTAACTACCGCATAAATATAATTCGTCCCTTATATAGTTAGTAATGACTGCTTGCCCACTTGGTTAGTTGGGTTTTGACCGGGTCAAGGGTCGCTGGTTCGAACCTCGGCTTGGACATCTTTTTGTCAAAACTTCCTTCGTTTAGTAAAAATACCAAACGACCTCCAAAAATTATATAAAAATACTCTAAAAATTTCTAAAAATCTCTAGAATTTTTCTAAAGTATTTCTAAATATTTTTAAGAACTTTTAGAATACCTAATGAGAAAAATTGAGTCGTTATATCGACAAAGCCGGCATAAAATTCTTTCTTTGTCAATTATTTGTTGGACTTCTCACCAATACCAAGTGTCTAGCTCACTCTGGTTGCACTAATAATATTTTCCTAACCCTTAAACCTACTGTTCTCTTGTACATATTGATTAAATATCAAAATTCAACTTGGTTGATTACACCAATTGAAATTTGTGTCTTTTCTTTTCTCCATGTATTGTAAATCAAGTAATTAACTATTCCTTAATGCCATTTAGATTTCTAGACTTCTCTGTTAGCTCTATAAAAGGAGATGTAACATTGAACATTTGCAATGTGGAGTGCAAATAAATGAAACAAATTAAAGTTTCTAATTTTAATCTCTCCTTGTCCTTTTTTTTAATCATAAACTACTAAAATATTCGAACAATTTTGTTATTAGTGTACCTTTTCACATATCTCTAATTATATTTAGAAGTCTCATCCAAATCCCGGTAAACTCCACAAAATATCACTTCTAATTTAATCATGTTTTCATATACTTCAAACCAACTATTAAAGTTATCAAAATGTGAACTCTCTTCATCTCATGAGATCTATGGGAGATCATTCAACACATATATCCAAAGCCACCAAAAGATGGAGGGTACTAGTTGGAAGTTACATGAAAGATCTACAAGGAAATATACGTATGCAAGGTGCGATATCTCCAATGAGTGGTAAGAAAAACAATCTTCCCTCGTATTTTTGGTAAAAAGGGCCTAAAAGACTTTTGATATTTTAAAAATGAATTTCAAGAAGATGGAAAAGTAATTTCCATAAAGCATTAAACACTTTGAAAAGATTTCAATAATATGACTATGTAAAAAAGTGATCAAATAAAAAATTTCTATACAAGTTTCTAAATTGTTAATCAAATTAGAAGCTATATATAGAGATGTGATTGAAGAAAAGAAACTAGTTTTGAAGTTCCTACAAGTATTTCAAAGGTGTATATACTGATTCTTTTCCTGAACTAATTTGTAGGACCTTGTGAGTTAAAGAGAGGATGAATAGCTCTAATCACTTTATTGTTGAGAATGCAGTGGAAATCTTGAAGCGAAACTAATATAGCACAATATAATGCTAACAAGTTAATTTTACTTGTTTAACCATCTTCCCGAGCTAACTAGGTCTAAGGTAACCTAGCATTCTACTATCTCTATTGACTTCCTTCTTTTCAGATGAAATCTGAAGTCAGAGAAACCTTCTATAACAGTATTACAACACACAATAGAAATATGAAGCAAGAAGAAGTTATAATAAGTTGAGAGATTTGGCTTCGTCTTCTTCTTCAAATGCGTGCACCAAGGATGGAGGTTAAGCTCAAAGATTTCTCAACAAGAATTTAGCATGAAAACTTTGGCTTGAGATGGGAGATCTGTTGCCTCTAATATGTATGAAACACAAGATAAAATATGTAAACAACTTACAATGATCTCTCGATATGATATTGATCTCTGCTTGATGTCGAAAGCATGATTACGGATGAAACCAGAAAGCCCTTCGAGTTTCACAAGCTAAATCCCTTTCCACAGGGTGTTCTCCTTTGGTTGAGATCACCTCCGATCCCTCTCATTTTCCCTTCTCTCTTAGATCTTCATGACTTGGACGTACTTATATAAGATAAGTGAGGAAGACAAAGGGGAAAGGACACCCCTTGGTCTCCCTGATGTTTTAGCAATGAGGGAGATGAAGGGGAAACGACGCCCATTCGTCTCCTCAATGTCTAACATCTCCCACTCGTCTAAGTCAATTCATAAAGGTTATATAGTCACAATGACCATGTAAGTCACATAGACTACGAGATGATCATGTCACAAAAATAAAAATAAAACATTAGTTAGTTATAAAGACCAAATAAGTTACATAGACTTTATGATGATCAAGCCATAAAGACTAGAGCATAAATTAATTAGTCACAAAGACTAAATAAGAATATTCATTCAATATATTAGGGAAAATGGTTCATGCGACAACAAGCACACTGAGCATTCATTGCTAAGAATATTGTTATACCTTACATAGCTTCTCTATAGAACGAATCAAAGACATCAAAACTTGCCTTTACCCGAGATTAAATTATTTACATTAATATGAGCATCTCTAATCCCTCATAATGACTATTACGTCAAGAGTATGTTCAACATCTCTAATAAATATAATTATTCATAATCACATTTTATATACTGAACTAAAAATATAACTGGTACCACTGAATAAATGTCACAAATGTAAATCAATCTTAATCTTCCTTTTTAGCTAAAATCTATTCATTCTAATCAATCACTTTTCTAGTTATGCTCCATAGATTGAATCACTGATTGCTAATAGGAAACATGCTAACGTAGCAAACACAGATCAAAACCTCAAGTAGATAGCTAAATAACCACTTAGGGCAAGATTGAACTTAACTTATAATAGTAAAGAAGCAAAGATTCATTCTCCTACTATCCTTCTTGTCGCTATAACACATGTGGTATGAATCACATGCTACGATGTTATTCTTTTTACTAAAAAGATTTCATTTTTTTTTTCAAAATTTAACATCATACAAATTTCGATCTAGATATACCTAATGTCTAATCCTATATTTAACATATGAATTTCAATCTGGCCTTAAGGAAATTTAGCAAATGGTGGGTTCATTTACTCTAATCATTACATAAATGATCTCATCTTGACATAATTATCAAGGCAATCTTAACTTATGGGTATGTCTTTATTCACAGCTATATAAGTTGTCCCATAAGCAACAATCTTACCTGTATTTATATTTAACAAATAGAGATGATTGTCTATGTGAGTGGATCAATCTCAATCTGGCAACATGCTTATCAAGACTTTAATTCGAATAGAACAAAGATATATACACTAATAGATTATGGCATTTTCATTTATCTAAATGTCTTTACAATATGTTACATTCTTTAAAGTCCCAAAGACTTCACATGTCCCTGAAATGACTCTATAGTCAATGGCTTAGTAAAATAATTGGTATGCATATTTCATGTAGGATGTACTCAAGAATTATCATTTTCTTGTCAATAATATCCCTTATAAAATTATACTTAATTTCTATATGCTTACCTTTGTTGTGATATTTGGGATTCTTGGAAAAAACCATAGCAGCTTAATTGTCATAGTACACTATAATAGGACTTCTATTGCCCTCAACAATCTTCAAATGTTTCAGGAACCTTCTTAATTAGACAACCTCTTGTATAGTTGCTGCACAAGCCATATACTCAGCTTCCATTATTGACAGGGATACACAAGCCTGCTTTTTTCTATTCCATGAGATGACACCACCATTCAGCAAGAAGGTATAGCCAAATGTGAATTTTCTGTTATCAAGGTCTCCCACCCAATCTACATATGTGTAGCCACTTAGGCTCATATTTGATACTTGAAAACAGAGGCAATAATCTACTATCCCTTTGGGATATCTAAATATCCTTTTCACCGCTTACAATATCTCGATCCTAGGTTTGATTGAAATGACTAACTAAGGCAGTAATATAGCTTATATTAAGACGAGAATACAACATAGCATACATTAAACTACCAATAGTGCTGACATATGATTTTTTTCTTCATTTTAGCTATTTTCTAAAGAGTCTTAGGATACATACTTTTGCTCAAAATAGTACCTTTTGCTATAGATGTCTATTCAATGTTGCAATCTGACATATTAAAGTATTATAGTATCTTAATGATATAAGCTTCTTGAGATAAACCCAAAAGTTTTTTTGATCAATCTCTAATGATTTTCACAGCTAAGATATACTCTACTTCTCTCATATCTATTATGTCAAATTATGATGAAAGTCAGGATTTGACCTTTATCATATACTTTATGTCACTTCCATCTATTAACATATCATCAACATATAATGATAAAATGATAAACTTTTCTTTTTTTCCTTTCATAGGTAAACACAATGATCCTCATTAATCATTTTGAAATCATAAGATAAAATGACTTCATAAATCTTATGTTTCATTGTCTTGAGGGTTGCTTTAGAACATATATAGACTTCTTAAGTCTGCATATTCTATTTTCTTGACCTCCAACAATGTAACCTTCTGGCTATGCCATAATGATTTCTTCATCAAGATTACCATTAAGGAAAGCTATTTTTACATCCATTTGATGTAATTTCATGTCAAATTGTGCTACTATAGTTAAGATGATACGTATTGACATAAACTTCACAATTGGGGAGAATATCTCTTCAAAATTAATACCCTCTATTTGGGTATATCCTTTTGCAACTAAACGAGCCTTGTATTGATTAATCGATCCACCTGATTTCCTCTTTACTTTAAGAATCTACTTATTCCCAATAGCCCTTCGACCTAGAGGAAGATCAACTATATCTCAAACTTAATTTTTTTTATTAACTTCATCTCCTTATCCATTGTTATTTTTCATTTTTCTCTTACTGAGCTTCTCAAAGCTTCCTCAACTGTTCGAGGTTCCTCATCGTCAACTTGGAGAATCATCAATGCCTCATTCTCAATGTCAAATCTTCTCCAAGGAATAATCTAATGACTACTTCTTTATAGGTTAGACTATTGAGAAACTGACTCATTCAGTGGTAAATTACTGTCACTAGGTTGATTAGATTTAGACATCTCCTAATTTGTTGATAAAGGAGCATTATCCTTCTCCTTTATCTCATATAGAGAAATAGTCTTATCAACTTCACCTCGTGTTGGGAATTCAATTTCAAGAAAAGTAGCATTTATTGACTTTATTCCAGAGATGGTTTCATCTTGTCGCTCGCCAATGAAGACGTAACCCTTAGAAGTCTCAGAATACCTTACACAGATACACTTCTTACCTTTGTGTTCTAATTTTTTATATTCATGAGTCTTATCATGAGCGTGGGCAACTGACCCCCAAGGTCTCAGATTACTCAAATCTGGCTTTCTGTCTGTCCAACGTTCATGTGGGGTAGATGGAACTGACTTTGAAGATACTTTGTTAAGTATATAAGTCACAGCTAATAATGCATCTCCCCAATAGGAGATTGACGAATTAGCTTGTGTCATCATACACCTAACCATTTTAAAAAAAGTCTTATTTCTTCTTTCAGCAACCCCATTTTGATATGGAGTTTCAAGAATAGTTGTTTATTAATCCCTTTCTCATTACACATTATCTTGAACTGATCAAACAAATATTCACCTCCATGGCCAGTGCACAAAGTTTTAACCTTTCATTCTAATTGATTTTCAACTTCATTCAAGTAACGAATGAAGCAATCTAATGCTTCAGATTTGTGAGAAATCAAATACACATAACCAAAATGTGTAAAGTCATCAATAAATGTAATGAAATAAGAACTCTCATTTCTAGCCTTCAGATTCATTGGGTCACAAATATCTGAATTAATTACAATGGTGATTCAGCCCTAATAGTCTTTCCAAATAGTTTCCTAGTTATTTTTCCAGCAAAACAATGCTCACATATAGATAAGTTAATTTTAGCATGAGCGCCTAAAAGACCCTCTTTAGCTAATCTATTCATTCATTCTTGTCCTATATGTCCTAGTCTATCATGCCAAATTTCATTATTAACATCAGCATTACTAGTAAGAGCAATGTTTGAAAAATAATCATCATTATTATTTAGTTCTACATCAAGAATCATAAAATCATTTGTTACATAACCATGCCTAATTAACATTGAGTTAATATGAAGTTCCACACAACGACTATAAAAATTTACACAATAATCTAAATCAAAAAGATAAGTGATAGAAACCAGATTCCGTGGAATCTCAGGAGCATACAGGACATCATGTAGAAATAAGATTCGTCCACCATATAGATTGAGTTTACAAGTGTCAATTCTTGCATTGTTTCCCACATATATCCATTTGTTGCTAGCTGGTACCTGATAGTACATACATATGTAGCTCGATCACGAGCTACATGGTTCGTTGCTCCTAAATCTATAATCCATAAAGGATAAAAATCAGCTACCAACACTGTACTTGCAACATAATGCTCATGGAAAGAAGATAGAGATGGATCTACCTTTTTAGGCTCAGTACAATCTCGAGCAAAATGACCCTTTTTGCCACAGTTGTAGCAAGTTAACTTGCTCTTAGGTCTTTGTCCATATTTCTTTCCTTTCTTCTTGATTTGGTTTTTCGCAGCAACAACACTAGCCTTCTTTCCTTTTCCCTTTCCTTTCTTAAACCATTTTTTCTTATTCTTGGAACTAGAACCTTCAGGGCATTTGCTCCTATAATTTAGGGCATTTGCTCTTATAATGTCCATGCTCCCTACACTCAAAATATATGATATGATTTTTATTTTTATTTGAAACATTTATACCTTCATGTGTAGGGATGGCACTTGATCCTCCATTTGATTTTTCTTGACTTGTGGAGGTGGAAGCTTCTTCACCCTCTTCTTCTCTTGACCCGGATGTGGAGGCTTCTTCTTGCTCCGGTGTCAATGATCTACACTCCCCCTCAATCCTAGAGGTGGAGGCTTCTTCATCTTCATCTTGTACATGGAACAAGGAGTATGCCCTCTCCTTGCCCTCTTCATTGCATTCCTTTGAAGATGAAGCTTCTTGAACTTCTTCTTCGGAAGATGAGCATCTCTCACCTTCGGAATTTTCCTCCTCTTGGTCTTGCTCCAATGAGTCACCCTCTTTGGATTCTTCTTGGATTGGTACAGTGAAGGGGATCTCATGAATCTTGGCCAATTTGCTCCATAGCTCTTTGGCATCTTCAAAATCTCCAATTTACTCCAAGATGTTGCTCGGCAATAAATTGATCAAAAGCTTGGTCACTTTGTCATTGGTCTCACATCTTTGGATTTGGTCTTGGCTCCATTTGCTTTTCATGAGAGGCTTGCCCTTGGAGTTTGTTGGAGCTTCAAATTCTTCCATTAGAGCAAACCATTGCTCTATCTCCATCATCAAGAAATTCTCGATCTTTGATTTCCAAAGATCGAAGCTTGTTAAAATAAATGATGGAGGCACCCTTGTATCGAATCCAAGTCTGTCTTGGAATTTCATTGAAGTTGAGCTTGATAAAATCTTTGACTTGAAGAATTTTACTCCAACTTCTTCACCCTCTAGCTCTTTGCCCCTTCCGGCGATGATTCAGGTAAAGAGCAACCTGACTCTGATACCACTTTTGGGACCGATTATGTAGCTAGAGGGGGGTGAATAGCTCGACACGATCCTCGTACTCTTCGTTGCTTGTTTATTCAATGATATGGAAATACAAAGAAACAACACACACAATGCTAACTCGAGGATTTACTTGGTATCCACCTCACAAGAGGTGACTAATCCAAGGATCCACACACTCACACACCTTCCACTAATAAAACACTCCTTTATGGTAACTACCAAAGGCGGAGAAGCCCTACAAGTTCACACTACAAGAAGAAAGGGAAAGGGAACAAAATACAAGCTAAAAGCTTACAAGTTAGCACAAGAAAACCCTAACCCTAGATTTCTTCTTCTTGCTGTAGATCCACCTCTTGACTTGGAAGAACCTCCAAGAACTTCAAGAACTGGCGGTGAGAACTCTGTGGAGAGGCTCTGTGAAGATCTGTGCTGGCTGGAGAAGAAAGTCATTCGTTCTTGTGGAGATTTACCGAGAAAACAGCTTGCCAGCAGCTAAATACAACGCCAACAGTCGGATCCCGATCGATTGGATTGCTCCCAATCGATCGGATTGCTCCCAATCGATCAGGGAGGCTTTGGATCGATCAGCTGATCGATCCAGAGCACCTCTGTACTCTCGGAAATTGCCTGGATCGATCGGCTGATCGATCCAGGGCTTATCGCGCGAAATCGCAGCTCCCAATCGATCCATTGATCGATTGGGGGATCTGGATCGATCCAGCGCTATTCTGTGTGATTGAGCACTTGTCCCAATCGATCCACTGATCGATTGGGAGGAGGTTTGTCGCAAAGACTCGCTCAATCGGCCGATCTATTGGGCATGAGCCAATCGATCGGCTGATCGATCCAACTCATGATTTCTCCCTAAAATCAAGTCTAAAGCCTCCTAAACCAACATCCGGTCAACCATGACCTGTTGGTCCATCATGCCTAGCATCCGGTCACCCTTGACCTGCTAGGACTCACTCAACAAGTGTCCGGTCAATCCCTTTGACCCACTTGAACTTCCACCATATGTCTGGTCAACATTGACCCATCTGGATTTCCTCGTGCCAAATATCCGATCAATCCCTTTGACCTACTTGGACTTCCCAACACCAGATGTCCGATCATCCTTGATCCATCTGGATTTTCCTTGTGCCAATTATCTAGTCAATCCCTTTGACCTGCTTGGACTTCCCAACACCAGATGTTTAATCATCCTTGATCCATCTGGATTTTCCTTGTGCCAGGTATCCGGTCAATCCCTTTGACCTGCTTGGACTTCCCAACACCAGATGTCCGATCATCCTTGATCCATCTGGATTTTCCTTGCCTGGCTTCACTCACCAGGACTTCCCTTCTGCCTAGCTTCACTCACTAGGTCTTTCACCTGGCTTCACTCACCAGGATTTCTCTTCTGCCTAGCTTCACTCACTAGGACTTTCACCTGGCTTCACTCACCAGCATTTCTCTTCTGCCTAGCTTCACTCACTAGGACTTTCACCTGGCTTCACTCACCAGGATTTCTCTTCTGCCTAACTTCACTCACTAGGTCTTTCACCTGGCTTCACTCACCAGGATTTTTCTTCTGCCTAGCTTCACTCACTAGGACTTTCACCTAGCTTCACTCACTAGGATTTCTCAGTCAAGTATCCAGTCAATCTTGACCTACTTGACTATCCTTCACACATGAACAATTGCACCTGCAATCTTCATGTATCGACTACATGTATTGTCAAATATCGAAACCACAACATCAAGACTCGAGCTTGACTCAATTCAAGCTCAGTCAACACGGTCAACCTTGACCTGGGGAATATTGCACCAACAGACTTCACCCGTGCCCTAGCACTGTCGTCGGATTCTTGATCACCTCCGACCAGTGGAGAGGAAGAAGGTAAGTTGGTTGGAATTAGGTTATTGTTTGGCAGTAATCTCCACTCTTGATCTTGGTCTTTTCCTTGCTGCTAATCTAGGTTACGGATAAGTGAAGAAGTGGTGCTCTGTGGTGTTATTTGTTTAGCAACAGAAGACCTTAATCCACAGAAGTGAGGGCTGTGATTTTTAGGTAAAGAGTGGTGATCTTGATATATTTTGTAATTGATGTGGTCTGTGAATTTAGCATTTTCTTAGTTGTTTATGTGTAAAAGGAATTAGGTTTTTATTTATGGTTGATTGGAGATTAGGTAACTAACCCTAATTGATCGTCAATTTTGTTTAGGCAAGATGATGGTCATATGATTTGGGTTTTACCCTAATTTAGGGTTAGAGATTTTATTTAGATATTTATAAGAATTATAGCTAAAAAAAATATGATCCTGTCCGAACGCTGAATCAACGGACGCTGGGCACGTGGCACTCTCCGGGTCGCCGATGTAGATCTCCGGCTAGTCTCACGAAGCTCCGGCGAACCTGCACAGAAGTCGGGCCGGGAAGGGGTTCCCGGCGGCGACCCTCCGACGCTCAAGTCAGGTAAGCAAGTGGTGGAAAAAGTAGCTCCAAAGCTCGTAGAACGCGTACCTCCGGCGAAGTCTGCGGCTCTTTATATAGAGCGGTGAAAGAGCCTCTACACGCCCACCGAGGCGTGTACGTGTCCCAGCCCATACCTCGGTATGTGTTTGTCAGAAAGCTTACCTGACGCCATACTGCAATAGTCTCATCGCGCCTTCGATGGGACAACAGGACACCCCGTTGTCAGACTAGGAGTATGGCTTAGCTATATGACTTGACGGCTGTCAGCAGATGTTCCTGTCCATATTTACCCACCGCCGGCCAGGACGTCCATCCGGTCGGCTAGACGGAGAGCGCCGTCCGGACGGCCCTAATTCCCTGCGCCGGCCGGGCGGCGCGCCCATTACGTCCTGCCTTCTCTTAGGCCTTCCGCTCGATCATTATTTACTGTTTCATTGAGCGTCGGAACCCCGATCCCTGTCAGTGCACCTTTTACTATCAGATGTTTACTGGCAGACCGATCGGCTTGCCCTTTTCTCATGAGTCCGGTCGGCTCACCCTTATTCGACGGACCACCTGGCCTTTTGACCTCCACGTGGCGTTGACCCCTCGTTAGGGGGTCCCGGGCTTTTACCACCGGATCACTTGCCTTCCCCTCGAGTCTAGTCGAAGGAGGCGAAGTCCGACTGACTGGACTGCCGATCTGACTGAACAATGATCACTACATTAGGCCGTTCGGCCAGGCATAGGGATACTCATCCGTTCGGCGGTATCTTGTCCGTGCCTTGTGTTCTCTTGGAATCCATGTCCGATGCTCTCCCCTACTACCCATCACGTGCGCTGCGCACGGTAAGGGGAGCTCATTAAATGCGGCCAGTATCCTGCTGACACGTGGCGATCGTGCGTTTGTCAGCGTATGGCGGTGGCGTCACTTCTGATGGGACAGCCGCCGTTTGAAATGAACGGCTAGATGACGACCTCGATATCGGTGACCTGGATCGGACGGCTGAAATTAATAGCGGCCGGCCTTATAAAGTGCCGACTTCCGCTTTCCGTCGCATTTCGGCCTCATCTCCTCCCGACGTTTCGCTGCTCCTTTCTTCTCTGGCGACCTTGTGTTCCGACTCTCCGGTGACCCTACAGCCCCCTTCGATCATCCTCTTTGCCCGTAAGGATTCCTTTTCCTTGCCGCCTCTCCTTTTTTCTCTCTATTAGCTATTTCTTTCATCATCCCGCATTCTTTCCCTGTTTTTATTTCTCCCTCCTTCCATCACACGTCCATCCCTGGCCTTATACCATGACCAATACCTCACAGCCGACCGGCGGTGCTCCGGGTCTTTGGTATTCGGCCATGGAAAGCCGGTTCGACGAGGAGGACGCCTTGCGCCTCACTCGAACCTATGATCTGCCGACCGACCACCAAATAGTGTTAGCCACACCGACCGATCGGCCTCATGAACCGCTGCCCGGCACCGTTTTATTCTTCCGAGACCAATTTTTGGCCGGGCTACGCTTTCCACCCCACAAGTTCTTCTTACAAATCTGCAATTATTTTCGCATTCCGCTCGGCCAAGTAGTCCCTAACTCCATTAGGCTGTTGAGCGGAGTGATAGTCCTTTTTAAACTGAACAACATCCCCCTCGACCCTAAGATTTTTCACTACTTTCTTTATCCCAAGCAAGCCGAGTGGGGTACCTTTATTTTCCAATCTAGGATAGGCTTCGTCCTTTTTGATAATATGCCGAGCTCCAACAAACATTGGAAGGAGCACTTTTTCTATGTGCGTTTTCTCGCACCAAGTGGTAGACGGCGATGCCGGCGCAGCCGGAGCTCGGCAAATTTAGAGGCGATGCGGCCTACCTTCATGCGTCCGAGCGGTTGGTGGGTCAACGCTATCACATTGACAAGCTGCTCCTCCCAGGAGTAATGTATATATTCGGCCTGTCTTCCACCCCAGCCGATCTGCCTTGCAGCATGAGTAAGCGATTCTCATCCCTCCTTTTTCTTTTGTTCTAATTGATTTAATCTTTGTTTCTGCAGCTGAAGTTATGTGGCGTGCTAAGGCGACCGAGAAGCTCAAATTGAAAGCCGCTCAGATTGAGGCGGTGAAGAACAAGGAGGTCGCCGAGCGGGGCCTTGATCCAGCCGATCCGACCGGCGAATTAGGCGAGGGGACCCAGGATGCCCCTGAAACCTTAGCAGCTACTACCTCTCACGACGAGGCAGCGGGCGGCACAGAACCTTCTACCCAAGCCGAGGTGGAGGGTCGTTCGGCCGATGATGTTCCGCTACTCACTCGGAAGCGCCGACGACCGGAATCTGCATCTGCCTCAATTCCACTTGATGAGCCACAGCCCGAGCAGGGCGCGGATGCCCCGGTGTTGTCCAGGACGGTTTCCCTATAGAGTACCCCGACCCCACATGGCTCTCCGAGGGCAAGCTCTGAGGTGCCGCCGTCCAGCCCTTCAAGAACTCTGCGCCGTATCAGGCGTTTGGGCGAGCTTCCTTCCTCGCCCACCGGTGGGCCTTCCGGTAAGGCCGATGCTTCTCAGGGCAAGCCGAGCGGCCAGAACTTAATTAAAACCGTCCTGCGCCTCCCCTTAGAGGAATACATGGCTGCTGCTGATCGGCCAGTGGTCCCCGAGCAGCAGATCACCTTGACGGGCCCTCTTGCAAAAGCTTGGGAGGACGCTCGGCGCCGAATAAAAGCGATGACTCCCGGGCAGCTCGGCGACAACAACCTTCAACAGGCCACCGGGGTATGCTCTTTTTCTTTGTTCGTGTATTTGAATTAAGTTTTTAACTTGTTCACTTTTGCTCGTAGAACTGGGTGAAGCAAATTGCCATTAGCAATCGGTTGGCCGAGCTGGAGGATGAATTGAAAAAACTCAAGGCCGCGGGGGACAGCCAACAGTCGACGGTCGCTCTGGAGAAGGCCAAAAAATTACTAGAAGCCGAACGGAAACGGGCTTCCGATCTGGCGAGCAAGGTCGTTCGGCTTGAAGCGATGGTCAAACAACGAGATAAGGAGATCAAGACGACGATCACTCGGAAGCGACAGGCCATCGATGACATGGACCGAATGAAGGTGGAGATCAGAGGGCTGGAGCAACGCATCAAGGATCTGGATGCTCTTCTGGCCACCGAGAAGGAGAGCCGTTCGGCCGATCTTCAAAGATTTGATGTAGATTTGAAGGATCTCCAAGCTGCCAGCGACGCTGCCCACGCCGAGCTCAAAGAGTATCAAGAGGGGGAGTCGGCTCGCTCCGACGAGGTGAGGAAGGCATTCGTCCGCTCGGATGCCTTTGGGGAGAAATTTACTGACAAGATCTCCCTCACCTTTGAAGAGGCGATCAAAGCGGCTGTGGATCACTTAAAGGCCAAAGGCCACCTGCCCGCCGAGCTGACCATCCCTCCCGAGGACATCGCGACCGTGATAGGCGCCATCCCTGATGCTCTTTTTGATTTCGACGCATGAGGAGTGTTTCTTATGAACTTTTTTGTATCCCCGCCGTTCGGCCAAACTTATTTTTGCTGTAACTTTTTTAGTTAGCCCTGTGCTTAATAGATAATCTTTTCCTTTCCTTTAACTTTTGTTTTGGCAAGAAATTTTTCTCTCGTCATAACTAAAGTGTTCTTTAAAACTCCTCCGCTCGGCTTCACGCTCTAACATGGACCCAAGCCGCCTGCCTTCAATAACGTCTTTCGCCACACAATTAAGCAGCCGCTCGGCGCGCGAACGTCACTCGTTCACTTGCTCGCATTTTTAATTCCGATTAACCATCTTTTGCTTCGCGCCTTACCTCAAAGGGGTTTTCGCTAGATTTTCGCAATGCGAGCTGCTCGGACGTTTATAGACGCCGGCTCGTCTCTCGATATTTAACGTCGGAGCTCGACGGTCTTCCGCTCGGACGTTTATAGACGCCGGCTCGTCTCTCGATATTTAACGTCGGAGCTCGACGGTCTTTCGCTCGGACGTTTAGACGCCGGCTCGTCTCGATATTTAACGTCGAGCTCGGCGGTCTTCCGCTCGGGCGTTTATAGACGTCGGCTCGTCTCTCGATATTTAACGTCGGGCTCGGCGGTCTTCCGCTCGGGCGTTTATAGATGCGGCTCGTCTCCGATATTTAACGTCGGGCTCGGCGGTCTTCGCTCGGGCGTTTATAGGCGGCTCGTCTCGATATTAAGCGTCCGGCGAAGGCCGAGCTCCGGCGTTAAATATCGAGCGACGAGCCGGCGGCATCGAGAGACGAGCCGGCGTCTATAAACGTCCGAGCGGAAGACCGGAGCACGCTGAATCAACGGACGCTGGGCACGTGGCACTCTCCGGGTCGCCGATGTAGATCTCTGGCTAGTCTCACGAAGCTCTGGCGAACCTGCACAGAAGTCGGGCCGGGAAGGGGTTCCCGGCGGCGACCCTCCGACGCTCAAGTCAGGTAAGCAAGTGGTGGAAAAAGTAGCTCCAAAGCTCGTAGAACGCGTACCTCCGGCGAAGTCTGCGGCTCTTTATATAGAGCGGTGAAAGAGCCTCTACACGCCCACCGAGGCGCGTACGTGTCCGCAGCCCATACCTCGGTATGTGTTTGTCAGAAAGCTTACCTGACGCCATACTGCAACAGTCCCATCGCGCCTTCGATGGGACAACAGGACACCCCGTTGTCAGACTAGGAGTATGGCTTAGCTATATGACTTGACGGCTGTCAGCAGATGTTCCTGTCCCTATTTACCCACCGCCGGCCAGGACGTCCATCCGGCTGGCTAGACGGAGAGCGCCGTCCGGACGGCCCTAATTCCCTGCGCCGGCCGGGCGGCGCGCCCATTACGTCCTGCCTTCTCTTAGGCCTTCCGCTCGGTCATTATTTACTGTTTCATTGAGCGTCGGAACCCCGATCCCTGTCAGGGCGCCTTTTACTATCAGATGTTTACTGGCAGACCGATCGGCTTGCCCTTTTCTCATGAGTCCAATCGGCTCACCCTTCTTCGACGGACCACCTGGCCTTTTGACCTCCACGTGGCGTTGACCTCTCGTTAGGGGGTCCCGGGATCAGCTCGCGTCCGATCGGCTTCATGAGTTCTCTGTCGCCTGTCGACTGAGGGAGACCGTCGTCCGACATTCCGGGGCACAGGATGAGCCACGAAGGGAAGACTTCGACAATCCCTTGTGTTGTGCGTATCCGTCCGGTGGAAGGAGCAGAACATCGGGGTCTATCTCTTCTTTGGCTTGGGACGGGCGGCAGCTACCTCTTGCACATGGAACCTGGCGTGGGGGGATCGGATTGCTTCGGCCCTTGGTCCTCTAGGCGGCTGATGAGTGGCGTGCTGTTTCCGCTAGCCTGAGGAGCCCGATCGGCTGGAGTTTCCTTTTTTCTGGCCGCTTGCGCTTCTTCCACGTTGATGTATTCGTTAGCCCGGTGTAGCATGTGATCGTAATCTCGGGGCGGCTTTCGGATGAGTGATCGGAAAAAATCCTCATCCACTAGGCCTTGTGTGAAGGCATTCATCATGGTTTCTGAAGTGGCCGTTGGAATATCCATCGCCACTTTGTTGAATCGCTGGATGTAAGCTCGGAGCGATTCACGGGCTTCTTGCTTGATGGCGAACAGGCTCACGCTCGTTTTCTGGTAGCGTCGGCTGCTTGCAAAATGGTGGAGGAAGGTCGTTCGGAAGTCCTTGAAGCTTGTGATGGATCCGTCCGGCAACCTCCGAAACCACCGTTGAGCCGATCCCGAGAGAGTGGTAAGAAAAACTCGGCACTTTACTCCATCTGTGTATTGATGGAGAGTAGCTGTGTTATCGAACTTACCCAGATGATCATCTGGGTCAGTTGTCCCATTATACTCGCTGATCGTCGGAGGCACATAGTGCTTCGGTAGAGGATCTCGCAGAATAGCCTCTGAAAATTGGCGATTAATCCTCTCGGGTGATGCGTCCGCTCGGGGGGCTTTCCCTTTTCTGTCATCTCGTCTAGGCATCTCATCCGAAGAAGATCCCCTATCTCTATAAGCTGGTACGACTTCAGGGGTGCGGAATAGGGCTCGATGAAATGCAACGGTGGCCGGTGGTGCTTCCGCTCGACCACCAGACGCTGATGTTGCTTGCTGCTCCGGCCGCTCGGCTGTGGCTTTCTATTTTTGCACCACGAGCTTGGCGGCCCTTATCTCGATCAGAGCGTCGAGTTCCTCGTTCGAAAGCGTAACCATGTGTTCTTGTCCAGCCTCGTCCATTGCTTCCGATCGGATGCAGGAGCGTTCCGACAGACGGCGCCAAATTGATCCTGTCCGAACGCTGAATCAACGGACGCTGGGCACGTGGCACTCTCCGGGTCGCCGATGTAGATCTCCGACTAGTCTCACGAAGCTCCGGCGAACCTGCACAGAAGTCGGGCCGGGAAGGGGTTCCCGGCGGTGACCCTCCGACGCTCAAGTCAGGTAAGCAAGTGGTGGAAAAAGTAGCTCCAAAGCTCGTAGAACGCGTACCTCCGGCGAAGTCTGCGACTCTTTATATAGAGCGGTGAAAGAGCCTCTACACGCCCACCGAGGCGCGTACGTGTCCGCAGCCCATACCTCGGTATGTATTTGTCAGAAGGCTTACCTGACGCCATACTACAACAGTCCCATCGCGCCTTCGATGGGACAACAGGACACCCCGTTGTCAGACTAGGAGTATGGCTTAGCTATATGACTTGACGACTGTCAGCAGATGTTCCTGTCCCTATTTACCCACCGTCGGCCAGGACGTCCATCCGGCCGGCTAGACGGAGAGCGCCGGCCGGGCGGCGCGCCCATTACGTCCTGCCTTCTCTTAGGCCTTCCGCTCGGTCATTATTTACTGTTTCATTGAGCGTCGGAACCCCGATCCCTGTCAGGGCGCCTTTTACTATCAAATGTTTACTGGCAGACCGATCGGCTTGCCCTTTTCTCATGAGTCCGGTCGGCTCACCCTTCTTCGACGGACCACCTGGCCTTTTGACCTCCACGTGGCGTTGACCCCTCGTTAGGGGGTCCCGGGCTTTTACCACCGGATCAAAATATATTTATATTGATGCACTACAAGAAATTTTAGATTTAACCACACCTAATAGACAACAGTTTTTCGAGAAATTGTTGTCTTTTTGCCATTTAATAATGGTTTTATTGAAAACCGTTGTTGTTCATCATAATTTTTTTTAAATGACAACGGCTTTTAAAAAACTGTTGTCTAATGTATGTCAAAGACAACGATTTTTTAAAAACTGTTGTCTAATGTATGTCAAAGACAACGGTTTTAAAAAATTGTTGTCTTTTAGCGTTGCTTACATGATAATATACAACAGTTTTATTAAACTGTTGTCTATTGAATGTTGTTGAATCCCCAAAAAATAATAGTTTTTTTTAATTTCACGAAAAAAAATCACGAACAAAGAGTTTTTTTGTTCGAGTGAGGCTAGGTCACCACTACCGATTCCCCTTTCCCCTCCTTCCCAACCCGATGCTGATCCTCGCTGCCTATCGACGCCGCGATACTTCTTCTCCCTGCATACATAACCACCAGCCAAGAGTTACTCGACGTCGGCTGAAGCCTCATTGAGTCGTGCCTTGCACCGATCAACGCCATAGCTGCCATCGCCGAGCCCTAACTCTTCCCCAACGCCGGAGCCACGAGCAAATCGATCGCGCTAGCACCAAGCGTCCACCGCCGGCTAAGGCTCTTCTCCACTGATCACTGGAGTCCATCCGGAGATTTCTCTTCTCCTAGAGTCGTCGACCCCGCATTGGTGGATCTCCGGTTAAGAGGGGTTTGAACCCTAGATCTAACCTCCTGCGGCGCCTCTCTACACATTGCATCTTCGACGACCTTTTCTTCCGCTCCCTTGAGACCTTCTTCCCTGAGTTGCAGCGTCGTCACTACTCCTTTCCTCAGCGTCAGGAGCGTCCATAGCGATTTCAACGGAACAAGGGTTCCCTCCCTGAAGCTGCCTACTCTATCCCATGTTCGTCGGCCTATGAGGGGAGTCGTTACCATGGTAACATAACAACAACAGAAAAAAGTTGTCTTTGCTTCTGTGGTCTTTGTAAACTTTTCCCCCAGATCGTAGAGACCTTCTTCTCTGGTTACTATGAGAGTCAAGTTCAAAATCGTCTCTTTTTTTCGATTTCTTTTCTTTTCTACGTCAAAATGATCAATTTAATATTTATCTGGTACACGGACATGATTTTTTCGTAGATACGTTAGTTGATTGTTTGAGACATTAATTTCTTTTTGAGAGTCGGTGGAAATATAATAGTTATTGTAGCTCTTTGTCATTTCATGGGGAAAAAAACGGCTATCATCATTAGCAGCATTGGTTGATTTTATTTGTTATGAATCATTCATAATGTTTTACTCTTGATTTCACTTTTTAACAGGTCATTCCTTTCTTGAGAGGAACAACATGGGAGCAACCGCCTCCCGATCTAGCTTCTTACTTGTATAAAAATTGAATTGTTTATTTGGGCATGTGTCTTGTTCCCGTAGTGACAGAGTTAATGATGGCAGAGTTCCTATATCTTCAATATGAGGATGCTAAGAAGCCAATATACCTATACATTAATTCTACCGGTACAACAAAAGTGAGTAGATAAGCCATTCCTGAAGGATTATACTAATTTACCATAATGTCATGATGCATTATTATATTGGGTATTTTTATGCCTTGAATATATTAGAAATTTCTCATTGACCTGCAGGTTGTACCTTAATAAAAGCATTACTATAATCAATAGATCATTATTTAACAATTTACAGGTTTTGGCTTAATCTTGTGGCGATATATGCCTTTGACCTTTGGGTATATGTTAGTTTTAACTGGTATTTCTTCATTTTCATGACAGGGTATTGCAGGGCGTCCCAATTCTTGTCATGGTCAGCATGCTTGCCTATTTCTACTTCCTGGAGCAACTCTTAGTAAGATTATTCAACTTTCAAATACAATTTGTATTATTATTATTTTTTGATTTTTTAATGATTTCCAACACACTTGTTCAATTTAGTCTCATGAGTTTACATTTACTTTCAACTAAAACTTTATTCTAACAGGTTAGTGAATTGGGTCCCCATGCTCTTGTCGTATCTTTGCCATTTGCTTGTGTTCTAGGTCTTCTCGCATCCATGATAGCTTCAATGATGGGTAATTCATCTTTCTCTTCCTATGGTTTTGCAATTTCAGGTTCTTCTAATATTTTCTATTAGCTTTCATATAGTCAGTATCCATTTTTTTTATCATACAACAAACCTTAATAGCGTTGTGTGTGATTGCCACATTGTTGTACTGAATCTGTGTTTTTTACAATGCTTTATGTCAAACCATGAATTTGAGTGTTTTATTTACAATGAGCCAGAGCTACATTTGGGCCTATGCATCGTTCCAATTTGCACTTGTGATCCTCTTTGCTCATGTTTTCTATAGTGTGGTAAGGTGATGCGATTCGTCAGATGGATTTGGTAGCCCAAATTTTTTGTTTAATTTTTAATACAGAAGTTGAAAATCCCCTTGTTGATTCTGCAGCTAGGAGTAAGCTCTGTGTTCTCCATTTTACGTTCCTCATTTACTGGGTTTGGTATTTCAATCAGTATGAACTCTTTGCTCATTGAGTATTTAAGATGGAGGGCTAGGAGAACTTTGCGCTCGGTCCAACTTAATCAGAGTCAGCAGCAGAATGAAGCAAGAAACCTTGCTGGAGTTGAAGATGGAGATGACACAAGGCAGCAAGACTTGGAGAACCAGATTCAAGATCCTAACCCTTTGCAACATGGACAAAATCATTCGTAAAGACTTTGAGGTATGATCTACCAACTTGATGCAAGAGATCAAATTTTGTGCGCCTTATATTGATTGATGTTTTTATTGATGGTTGTGATAGATAGGCTTGAACACTGAGTAGGAATATGATTTCCTACTGCAGCAGCAGTATAAATCTTAATGTTTTCTTCCTACTATACAATCAAATAAAAACATATTTATGTTGTTTCAGGTAATTACTGCAGTCATTCCTACTATAGTTGGTGAAAACCTTAACGTGTTCATGACTTTAAGAGCCACCATATTGTTTCAAGAGGTTACCATTTATGTTACATAGATAACACTTTTTGTACTTCTGTTAGATGACTAGATCAAATGATTTTTATGGTTATGTAACATTTATGCAGTGCAATTAGATTCACGCGTACATTTTAGTTTCTAATTTGTAATATATATCTTTATTCGAATAGGTGTCCTCAAGAGTACTGGGAAGAATGCCGACAAGTCAAAAAAAATGGAGAGACTTTAACAAATTAAGGAGCACTAGGAGTTGTAGTCCCTCCTCTTCACCGATATCTAAGTAGAAAATCTCGTGTTATATTGTTCTACCTTTGTTTTAATAGTGTTATCATTTTGTTAGTTGCTTATGAAATTTCTTCAGAATGTTATAGATATTATTTTTGAATGTTAGAAAATTGTATATTAAATTTTATTTTGAAATTTAGTATTTTGAATGATTTATAATATTGGAAAATTGTGTATTAATTTTTTTTATTTTTTATCTAAAAAAGACAACGATTTTTCATCGTTGTCATAGATAGTTTAAAACTGTTGTTAAAGACTCTGCTATTAAAGGTAGACGCTCAAAGACAACGATGAACAACTGTTGTTGTTGAATGAAAAGACAACGGTTTTTCACCGTTGTAAAACTGTTGTCTTTGCCTCCAAAGATAACGGTTAAAAACTATTGTCTTTGGGCACTCCTTTTAACAACACGACATTTAACAATAGTCCGAAAGGGGCTACGACAACGGTGAAAAACCGTTATTGTTAGGCTTTTTTCTTGTAGTGGTGACATAGGACTTTGACGCGAGACAAGTATCTCGACGTCAGATTTGGACTAGATACGATTTCTTTCTATTGGAGGTGGGTACTTTGACTTTATGTCAATATTACCCACTGAGGAGTTGACTCACCCCGTGGTTATTATTACATTTCAGGTTGAGGTTGTCCAGAGGGTTCTAGTCGCAAGTCCCCCGTAGATCGCGAGGATGTGTTGTTTCAGACTTTTTGGTTCTGATTTTCTTATTGCATTATCTGAACTTGTATTAGTTACTTTATGGATGTTGTCGATGAGTTTATGTGGATTTGTTTTACTACATGTCTGCCTGGACGGCAGAAGAGGTGGGTGGATTTTGTTTCATCGTGTTTTGAGCTTTATGAGTGTAGTTGAGTAGGGTTGTTTTTGAGTTTTCTTATCACTGCTTTAGTTTGTTTACTATTAAACTGCGTAGATGCTTGGTTGTTGCATTTTTATTATTGTTATTGTTCCGGCCATGTTGGCCGAGGTATATGTGGCCCTGAGGGTAATGTATAAGTTTCAGATTGTCACCCGTACAAGGGAGATGCTGCCGAAATTTTATTCGGGCAGGGACTACCTGGGGCGTGACAATTTATTCTCACTTGGCTACCAGGATTCATAAACTCTAATATTTATCCTGGAGATATAGAGTTCGAATCCTGGGGAAGGCAAAAATCCACTGGCCAGGGGTGGGAAGACCTAGTGAGTAACGACATAAAGGGTCGCCAGTTGGGCCGCCCAAGGGACCGCCAAATGGGTCGCCAGTTGGGCCGCCCAAGAGACCGAGGAATCGGGTCGTTACAATAAGGTTCCCTGATTGATAATTTAGAAAAGGGGGAGATGGACTTAGGTAAAATTTAGAATTAATGAATTTAATCTTAATTAATATATCTTAATAAATGTTAATTAATCTTAATTGCAACTTATTTTTAAAAGCTAAATGTTCAAGCAAAATTATTTTTAAGCTGAGTATTTTGAATTAAGTCTTCTTCAAAACCTTTATAAAGCTAAGTATTAAAGCTAAGTTCTTATCAACTTCTTGTGAAAGCTAAATATTTGACAAAATAATTATTTTCAAAGCTAAAAATTAGCTAAGTTTGTTTTGGAAAAAGCTAAGTATTTTCAAAACATTTCTAAATTAGCTAAATTTGTTTCGAAGCACTTATTTTCAGCAGCTAAGTTTAGTTAAGTTTTTCAAATGTATAAAAATTAGCTAAGTTTTTTAAGTGCTACCATTCAGGGGAGCTTACAGTTAAATAGATTAAATATTTTGTGTCTATCTATACATGTATAATAGCCTTCTTTTTGTTTATTATTTTTTATTTATGTCAAAGGAGTAGAGAAAAGTCAAAGTTAAGAAAAAGTTAAGAATTTAAACATAATTATTATGAAAGGGAGAGTATAAGGAATTTTTTTTACTATTTTAGTTATGCTCATGGTTAAATACCTTAATTATCTTATTATGTTTTACTTAACTTTGAACCGTGTTCCTATAATCAAAAAGGGGAAGATTGTTGATGCGGGAAGCATTCGACGATTGAACTTGTGTTTTGATTATGTCAAAGGGTCCAAAGTTAAGTTGTCTTGTTATCTAACAAGGTTTGTTGAGTTTGCAGGAAAGTCCTAAGTGTACTTAGGTAAAAGTCCTATCTACGGTTAGGCAGGTGGAAAACCTTAGGGGGCGGTAACCCTAGGTCTTATGGGGTGGTAACCCTAGGTGAGGAGAAGTCCTAGCTGAGGTTAGGCAGATGGAAACCCCTAGGGGGTGGTAACCCTAGGTCATAGGGGGTGGTAACCTTAGATGAGGAGAAGTCTTAGCTGAGGTTAGGTAGGTGGAAAACCCTAGGGGATAGCAACCCTAGATCCTAGGGGGTGGTAACCTTAGGTGGAAAGTCTTGGCGGGTCAAAGGCTTCAGACAAAAATCCTAAAGTCGGATACTCTAGGTTGAAATCCTGGTGTCATGAACTAGGTTGAAGACTGGATGAGTCATGGAGTGAACGTCCAGTAGAAAGTCCTGAAGATTCGGATGCTGAGCAAAAGTCCAATTGGTCGGAGCATCAATTTGGCAAACAGGTAAACTCTTCTGAGTGGAGTAGGTGAGGACGCGTTCCCTGTTGAGGGAACAGTAGACATCGGTTCGACCTAGGGTTTTCGGATGTGAAATCCGAAGTTAGAACCAAGCAGTCCAGAGACTGTTAAAATAATTTTCTATTTATTCTATTTTATTGTACTAATCTTGTTTTGCAGGGTATACTTTGCTTTTAGACTAACATTCCTTGCAGGACGGAAATTGCACAAAAAAAACCTCGGATGAACAGTCCCGAGGCGCCCTCTATGGAGCTTGGAGGCGCCTCGGGTGTCCTAGTCGACTACCTTGCAGCAAGATGCAAGGGTGCCCTCCATGGAGCTTAGAGGCGCCCTGGATGATGGATGGAGGGTTCCCTCCATGGAACTTGGAGGCGTCCTTAGGCGAATAAGCAGCGAAGATGAAGGGCTTATCGACACTGCGATTTCGGCGGGGTTGGAGGTGCCCTCCATGCAGTTGGAGACGCCCTCAATGGGTTACTTAAGGTTGGTTTGAGCAGCAGCTGAGGACATCAAGAATCTGACAATCCTTCTTCCGTGTGCTGCTAACAAGACGATCCGGCGAAGTCCTAACTCTACTCCGACAACTAGAAGCTTTCAATTTCAAATTTGCTTGTTGTTGGTATAACATTTGATAGTGCTTTAATTTGTATTATTTTGTAATATTTCCGAATTGACAGTGATTGCCTAAAGTAAACACTCAACGAGTGTGAGCCTTGGAGTAGGAGTCGTCACAGGCTCTGAACCAAGTAAAACTCTTGGTGTTCGTGTATTGTTTTATTTTTTCCGCTGCATATTTTACTCTAAACGAATGAATTAGCCGCGAGCGCTATTCACCTCCCCCCCCCCCCTCCCCTAGCGCTTTCGATCCTACAAAATATTGATCTTTTAATAAAGACCTCCCCTTAACCTGACACACCCTTATGACATCCTTATTAACAACAAGAAAGACATACTTTGGTGTCTAGAGGTCTAGGAGTTTATAGCTGACCTAAGGATCTACATGTTTAGTATTGGTCAATCATTTTCAAAGGTGTATAATGTTTTAAAAAATATATATAATTACATCTAGACAATCATGAAATTCATTAAGCATTACTATGTAGAATGACTATTTTGAAAGTAACTTTAAGAAAATAATCCTATAGGTTTTGAAAATACTTTCAATTTAATTTTCCTTATTATCTCACTCATTCTATGTATCTCAATATATAGATACACGATTGCCTTATGAGTTTTGTAAGATGATTTTTTAATTTTACTTGATTGCGATTAAGTTTGAAGTAGAGAAGGTTGTTTGACTTAGGGTTAGATTCAAGTTTAGGCTTCAGTCAATAAAGTGGTCATTTCTAGATTTGACTTCCAAGTCATGATGAGGCATATAGGTCTTCTTAATTAGATGAAGGATCACTTTCTTAGATAAAGCCAACTCAAGAAATTACACACTCAACCATATTAGTATAAAACCTTAGTCTAACTAGTTTAGGATATGATGAAATAGTTTTAGTTAGTTCCTCTTAGCTGAGTGCACCAAGTAGAATACTTTTTATCTAGCCCAGACACACTTAGACTAAGTCTTCCTAATGTATTATCATCTCATTGCATCCTGATACTATGTTATCAAGATCAGACAACCATTTTTAAATTCCTATCTAGCCATTTAATGATTAAAATAGTAATAAAAGGCTATATGTATAACATGATATATATAGAGAGAGATGTATTATGTCAAACACAATAAGCAACAATGATTATTTGTTTTCAACCATATATTCTTGATTTGATATATTTCTTATTAAAAGAGAGAGAGAGAGAAACATGCATTATGTCAAACACAATAAGCAATAATGATTATTTGTTTTCAACCATATATTCTCGATTTGATATATTTCTTATTAATTCTTGAATGTGTCAACCTATTTTGACATATTTTGACTTTTATTAATTTTATTATTTTCACTCCTCTTGCTTAAAGTTTATTCCTTCAAGACTTCTATCTAGAGTTCACTCCCTTAGGATTTTTCTCATTGTCAAGCATCCGGACACCTTGACTTACTTGTACATATCACTTGCCAAACATCTAGTCATCCTTGACATACATGCATGGACTTTTCTTTGTCAAATATTTAGTCATCTTGACCTACATGATCTTTTGCTAGTCATCCGACCAATTTTGATTTGACTAGACTTTACTTTACTAGTCATCCGGTCAACCTTTGACCTGACTAGACTTCTCTTTGCTAATCAACCAATTAACCTTTTATTTGACTAGACTTTACCTTTTCTAGTCATCCAGTCAACGTTTGACTTGACTAGACTTTACCTTTGCTAGTCATCCAACCAACCTTTGACCAGAGTAGACTTCTTATAGTTCATTTCCAAACATCTAGTCTTTGGATCAACCCTTGGTCAAACATGACCAGACACAGATATATTATCAAATATTAATATTCTGAAGGTTAATTGTACTAATACTAATGTGGGTAAAGTAATCAACTGAAGAGTTTTAAAATATCACATCGGGATATTTAGTATAGCACTAATGATCATTTCACAAAATTTTTCCACCTCCTAAAGGAGACTCTTTTTAGTGAAAATTTAAGAAGTGACTTGTCTAATTTAGTAACCTAAGACAAGGTTGCTTGAACTATACTAAATCATTTGTTAACATTGATATTAATTTAATTTTTGTTGCACTAATTAATTTTTATTTTAGCCTATTTTTCAAGAACTCTCAAATTTCTTATTTTTGATTTCCACTATTCACTCACCCCCTCTACTCGTACTCTCAATTTTATAGATAGATTTATGTCTTATGAAATATTTTCATAGTATCCAAGTGAAGCAATCTAAAGGGAAAATTTTCATTTGATAAGAGAAGTATATGGAAGGCATTTGGTGGATAATGCAAACCTACGATTGTTGATGTAATCAATCTAAATTAAGGTTAATTAACCAAACTAGTCAGTTAATTGTGATTTAGAATTTTGATGGTTGAGCAATATAATTGAATAATATGTTTGATAATTGGAAATCGATGAGGTGTTAAGTAGGTCAAAGTTAATTAAATACTAAATGAGTTAAGGTCGACTAGATACTTGATGTGAATTGAAGACCAACAAATATTTGCATATGTAGAGAGTCCAATGGGAGTTGACAATGGAGAAAATTCAAGTAGATTAAAGTTGACAAAATACTTGATAGATGGGAAGTGTAGGTGAGTTAGGGATACAAGATACTTAGTGTTGGAGAAGTTCAATTGGTGTTAGTAGTGAAAGCTCAAGTAGGTTAAAGATAACCAGCTGCTTGGTAGGTATTGAAGTCTTAAAGGAGCTAGTGAACTCCAAGCAGATGTTGAAGTCCCAAAGAAGTGATGTTGAAGCCCAAAGATGTGAATTCTAAATAAGTAAAAGTTTAGATAAGTCATAGTTTACTTGAGGTTGGATAAGTGAAAGTCTTGATAAGTCCAAGTCTATGGGCATTGGAAGTTCTATTAGGTCGAGGAGGTATATATATACTTGGTAGACAAGGAAGTCTGGAAGACGTAATATTAATGCCTCTTGCCTCTTGCCTCTTGCCTCTTGCCACGACAAGGAATTATCCATGATGTGGCTAAAGTTAGTATTTAAATCAATTGATGAAGTAGAACAGTGGAATGATAAATCTGAAACTATAAAATGGTGATTTAGTTGAATTTGAAGTAAAGTAATCAACTGATGTGGGTAAAGCAATCAACTGAAGAGTTTTAAAAAATCACATGGGGGAATTTATATATAGTATAGCACTGATTATCATTTTCATCATTAATTGTATCCATCCATAGCCAATGAGGCTCAAAGACAATTAATCGTGATGCCTTTCATTGATACAGTAAAAAGATGATTCATTTATCTACAGCACCCCAATCAATTTATTTCTACACTAACACAGAGAAAGTAAATCACGAATAACTACTAACTATTAGTATAATGATAAAAGTATAAAGAAAAATATGCTCCAAATTTTAAACCCATAATTTAATATTATAATACTTTATATTTTAACCATTCCACCGCCTCAGGGGATGCCTTTCATTCTGGTGGCAAAAGATGAACCAGGATGCCTGTCATTCTGGTTCGTTCACGAGGTAGTTGTCGAATTCATCTCGGCTCATTAATTGGATCAAGAGGACCATGCTGTGGCTGATATATCATGCATGATGAGCTGGAGAATCACAGTAACTGGACCACTCCTCCACTGTCGACACCTCATCATCAATTAAGTAGAAGCAAGAGTAAGACTCCATATATAACCTGCTCGATGCTCATCACTAGAGCAGTAAATCATTATTATTCGACTCCATTCTTTAATGAAGCAGTGAGCCTCGCTTTCATGATGGAGAAATAATTAATATAATATGGCACAAATGGCAACATCCTTGTAGTAAGAGATTCCTGAAGGGAAGAGGAAAGGGGTGCGTGGTCCACTACGTCCCGGGCACAAATTGCAAGTACAACGGCTCCCCAACTAATAAGATATACATATCCTGTCGCAGTGGCCTGCATACTAAATTCCAAACTACAGCGTTGCTGGGCAATATAATATCCCACGTTGGAGCAGTGGCACGCCTTTCATGCATGAAATGGATAACCTGAGCCTTGTCAAACTTGGACTCATCGAGGTGGGTGTGACCTTCCGGCCTTGGGCCAGCACCGAGCATCTAATGCCAAAGTAATTCGCAATTGGCTGACAGGCGACTAAATTAATGCTGATTAAAGAGATAAAGAGATGGTCCTCACAGATTAGTTAAATGGTGTTTAGGTTTAGTGACCTTGTGGGGTTCACAGATCGCCATCACAAACGCCAAATTATCTAGCTTTAACCCTGAGGGCCTGAGTTAATTGGTGAGGCAACAAGTTTTGGTGCAGTATGAATATAATTATCGAGGAGGACTCGGATCTCTAGGTTATGTTAATGTGAAGTCAAAGATGGATGAGAATTAAGGAGAAGTGGTACTCTCACATGTGTCTGCAACTAATTAGCTACTTAATTACGTTCCATTTCAGGGCGAGATCATGATGAGATGATTGATTACTGAGAACACAGGCATTAATGCATCTTGTTAGTTCCCAGCAGTCAACCTCCAATACAGCTCTTAATCAAATGAATATGATTATCAATTTCAAATGGCTTGGGCTTTAGTGATCGATCGATGTCAATGTTGTTGCACTTCCAACCCCTTGAGAGGAGTTGAGGAAATGAATGACCTTAGAGATAGTGCATTTTTTAATTAATTAGATGCACTTTTTTTTTTATCATTATTGGATCAGCTATAAAAAAAATAAAATGTCTAAGATTTAAAGAATGAATGATTACTCATATTGTATAGAATAATTGTGCATAAAAAACTCGAGCTTAGTTTTCATTTGTTACTTATATTTATTGACTTTCAATGATGGTTTTCATTTGATTTGTCGCCAAATATGACATGAGCAGTGATGACATTTTTCTTTATATATTGATAGACAACGTGTTCTCATTAATTATGCAATAGTCATTAAACTTTGAGAAATTGTTTTCATCATGTATATATTCCATAACTTGGTCATTAAAAATACATTTAGTGATTTGTTGCTAAAATCTTATGTTTTTTTAGTGGGGTTAAGAAAATTACATTAACATTATAATTTCTACAAGAAGAGGGATTATAATTGATAATCTCCTAATTAAACCATTCATTTGAATTTATTTCTTATTCATCTTTGATTCATTGGATATATGTATTTTTCTTTTCTTACGTTATCATTCATATGGGATAGAACTAGTTTACATTGTGGCAAATCATCTCAATACTAGATTCTAAATGTTCTGGATCCTTCTTAGAATGTTTTTATTCGAGTGGGATCTCAAATTGTACATTATAGATGTAAGCCACACCCTTTTCCATCAAATCTTCTTTTGCCCCATTTTGTTGGTACCATTATTTTGATCGAGACATTATAAAGACCCCTTCGTAGGCAACACATCGATTCAACTTGATGAGTCCCCTAATTGGGCAAGAATAACATCCTTATTCTTCGACATGTTCAAGGGGGGAGCTTAGCTTGTAACAAATCTCAAAAGACTAAGGATTAATTAAAAATATTTCATTAAAAAAATAGATTATATCATTAATTAATATCGAAAGACTAAGGATTCAAATTTATATCATTAACCTTGAATTTCTTTTGTCTACCGAAGAATTATTCTATATCAATATAATGTAAAGATATTTCGTGATCAAAATAAAACAAAATCTCGATCTCATATTTTTTTTATTTTTTATTTTTTGGAGGAAGGTATATATTTTATATGCTGCCTAGCTATGTTTGTTCCCTAAGAGGGAAAGACCGGACACTTGTTTCTTTTTCAGGTTAAAATTCCATTGGCTGGTGTGTCGCAGATGCTTGAGAAAGACTGGCCGTGCTCTCCACCTGCCCTCTCCGCAGGCGCAACCCCAAAACAAAAAACCCTAATTATGAGTTTCAACACACAACCTCCCTCTCTCTCTATCTCTATCTCTCTCTCTCTCTCTTCTGTCATTCTAACACACACACATGCACATCCTGCGTCTCTCAGAAGCAACGAGAGAGCACCACCTACCCTTTCGATTCACCAGACCACCAATTACTGCGTAGACCACGAACATCTGTTTCGCCAAGTCTTCCCCCTTATAATTTCTTATTCCCACTTGCATCGATTAATACCTAAGTTTTAAAACAGAATTAATTCAAACACCTATGCGCAGTAGTTAATGAAAGAATTCATTTTCCACTACCCATCACTACTGGGCATTATATATTTATATATATATGACAATAGCCAATAGCATCCCAAATAAAAGAAAGAACAAATAAAGTTATAACTCAATTATTAAACATATTAATTCTCCTTGTGGTTTCTCTTTTACAGATTAAAGGAGCGAGGATATATATATATTTATATATATAAAGGCCGGTAGAGAGTACTCTCTCCCTTTCTCCCTGATCTGTGGCTGGAAGAGCAATATTTGTGAATATATGTAAGCTCCCTTAGATCTCTTACATGCATGTTCTCGTTTTTTTAAGAAAAAGTTGTATTTAATTCCAGCATATATATGTTCAAATAGTTCATGATCGAAGCAAGGTATTGGGGTTGGAGGTTGCAGGCATGAAGCTTCTTTGAGTAGTACAAGGAAGAGAAGGGAACAAATCTGATCTCTAGGACTAGGATCAAGAAGAAGGGGGAGAAACAAGCAAGCTGGCGACTAATCCGTGGTGGGCTGGGCAGCTTGGCCTCCCCAGCGGGCCGGTTGCGGGCGGAGGATCCGTCTCCGATGATCACACGCAGCCGGACAACATGGGCCCCAAGGAGTCCGACTTCGGCGGCAGCAGCGGCGGCAACGAGGACGACAAAGACAACGACAGCGAACCGCGGGAGGGAGCGATCGTGGCAGCCAATCGCCGCCCTCGAGGCCGCCCTCCGGGGTCCAAGAACAAGCCGAAGCCGCCCATCTTTGTGACCCGTGACAGCCCCAACGCGCTGCGCAGCCACCTGATGGAGGTCGCCGCAGGGGCCGACGTGGCCGAGTCCCTCGCTCAGTTCGCGCGCCGCAAGCAGCGCGGCGTCTGCGTGCTCAGCGGCTCTGGGGCGGTCGCCAACGTCACGGTCCGTCAGCCCTCCGCGCCTGGGGCCCTCGTCGCGCTCCACGGTCGCTTTGAGATCATCTCCCTCACGGGGACCTTCCTCCCGGGACCGTCGCCGCCCGGGGCCACGGGGCTTACGGTGTACCTCGCCGGGGGGCAGGGGCAGGTGGTGGGCGGCAGCGTGGTGGGGCCTCTGATGGCGGCGGGACCCGTTATGGTGGTGTCCTCAACGTTCTCCAACGCCACCTATGAGAGGTTACCTCTTGAGGACGGGGAGGAGAGTGGCGGCATGGTGGCGGGGGACATGGCACAGCTGATGCCCCCGGGCGGAGGTGGCGGGCTGACAGATCCATCAGCGTTACCGATCTATAACTTGCCGCCGAACTTGGCGCACAACGGAGGCGGCGGCGGCCCTCAAATGGGGCAGGAGCCCTTCGGATGGGCTCATCCCCGGGCACCATTCTAGCTAATCCATCGCTCTACTGCCATGCTTCAGTTAATGGCTATCAGCTCTTTATCTCTCTAGATATGATCTCTAAACTTCAAAGCTCTTCTTATAAGTTTGCACTTCATCTCTGCTTATCTATTCAGTTCTTTAGCTAGTGTATGTAGCTGTCTCAAGCTCCAATTAATTTGAAACATTATGGGACTTCTATTTCTCATAAGCATATATATATTTTGGGGACTTTAATGATATATATACCTTGATGTTTTCGGATTAGATTATCAATTATCGAGCTTTCAGTCAGATATATATAATTGCATGGATTAGATTACATTGTGCACAGAATCCTAAAATACCAATAGAACAGTGCCGTTGATGCACCAATGATTTAGCATGTGTTATTTTAATTTGTCTTCTACAAATTAACTTAAACTTTGTTAGTAATTAGTACTTGTATGCATTTTGCTTAGAGTTTATATTTTTCTAGTATCATCTTCTAATGTTATATAATTGAGAAAATGTTTAATGGATAATCGTCTTCATGCAGCATTAAATGCAAATTCTTCAGTCACTGATCATGTATATGCATATATTTCTTAAGAACTCCTCTTTTTGTTTATTCAGTATTAATTTTATATATTTTAGATCATGATACGGGTGAAAGACATATTTTATGAAGTTTGGATGTGTTGTCTATAAAGCATACTAAAGAGAGACAGACAAACTCTTTTTAAGATATAACCTAGAAAGCTAAGGAGGCAAGAAACCCTACTAGGATGTGTAGATAATTCCTCTGCGTGAAAAATCTACTTGGACAAAAATACATTATTAGGTGTTGAACCCAATCCATATGTAGTTAGATACAAATATAATGAACTAGTTAAACAATATTTCAACATAATATTCTTGTGTAGGGCAACATCTAACCAAGTATTTGTTGGTGATTCGTTGAATTGGTCCGACTACAAAATGATATCTACAAGTATTAAACATTTGTTATAACGATGTTGTAAATATTTGCTTAAGTTGTGTTTGTAGAGGTAGTGTAACCTTGTGTGGTATTAAGAAACATCTCTCTTATTATTAGATTGTATAAAGCAAGAAAGTACGTACTTAGTAAAATATGTTTTTGAGTTAGGGCTGGTTGATGAAAATACTTTAAACTGAATAATTTCAAGAATAAGGTTTTTCCTTGGATTTTCCTAGTTTGATGTGTGTTTACTCACTCGCCAAAGTATTTGAAGTAAAGTAATATTATCACGTTGTTTTACAAAATAAGAAAGTAAACATGATTCAATTAGCGATAGATAGCAGTGGCAAATATATGTTAGCTCGATTTAAGTCAATCATATATGGAATGAATTTATGATCAACCATATCAAGTATACAAATTATTTGCATAATTTCTGTCAACCTGCACATTGGCACTTCTCTAATGACAACAAACAAGATGCTTACCAAGATATTGATAACAGTTTTCTATCAAGCATAATTATATATTATCTTTATCTTCTATTATTTTCTATCCTTCCACTTCCATTTCTTGTTTGTCTTTCCCCTTCTATATTTTATTCCTTCGATTGTTCCTCTATATTATCAACTGTGGCAGCGATGATGACATTACTGATGCTAGAAGGAAAGTGAAAGGAGAGAGTGAGAAAGGTTAAGGAAACTGAAAGAACAAAATGATGCATACAAATGAGAAAAAGTGAGGGCAAAGAAGAAAGAGATCCAAGGAAAGACGAGTAGGGCCAGCCAAAGATGACTCCGATCTCAATGGCCCTAGAAGAAACGGACTTGATGTGGTGGGAAGATAAGCATCACGTGGCAAGCCTAGGAGGGTAACATGCAGAACTTGGTCAACGCAAACCCCTATGATCAACCCAATTGAAGATAGAGCTCATGGCAGAACTTGTGCCAAACTAGCTGGTGTCGTTGAGTTCAAAGGGAGGCCTCATTGGAGGCACGGACATGGGCCAGAAATTAAATGGGGCATGCATCTCCTCAAAAAAAAAAAAAATGTGGAACCGTCACATCAGCGACCCCCTTAGAGTCGATCACACGGATATGGAGGGAGGTAAATGCAGGTACACAGGTGGAAAGTACATGGCGGAGACGTTAACCCCAGGCAGTGACACCCCAGGGATCGACCCCTGGACCTTTCAGCCACAGAACCATGCACTCCCCATCTGTGCTACGCCCTGGGGACGGGCATGCGTCTCCTCAAGATATGGGAGAATGTGGCTGGATGCATCAGATGTGGCGTAAACACGACCTGAGGACGTGTGAGACGAGCACGGAATATGCATGGGATGCCTGATCCAGTCGTTTCCCACTCAGACCACGCCATATAAAAGAGTGACCTCTCTCGCAGGCGGAAGTACGCAAACAATATATTTATCACCCTTTGTTTGTTCTTCTTCTTTGGGTGTCTTGTTCGACTATTTCTTTTTGATTACCAATCGAGGCCTGAATTGAGCATCGAAGGAGTTTCGTTAAGGTTCGCCTTAGCCTCCCTTCTAATTTTTTTCTTGATATTCTCAGCGTTTGAAGACAGATCATCATCGATAAAGATTCACACCAAAATCACTAATCTTCGCCGAAGTCAGGCCGATTCTTGTCGAGAGCCTAGAGTTCTTTCATCGCCCACCTACTCGAAATCACTCCGCCCATAGCCAACTCAGCACACGTTAACCTGACCACCATCGATACTCCCTATGCCTGACTCACCCGAAGAACTTGTCTTAGATGTGTCGAGTGGCCATGGTTTGTAAAATTATGATCCGAAAGTAAAAAAAAATTGATCTAGATCAATTAGGGATCCAGTTTTGTAGTGGAATCTGTTAGGACATGTATGAGTTATAAGGGAATGAACAGCTCGCTTCACTTCTTTGAAATTGAATGGTAGCAGAAAACTCGAAGTAAAACTCTCAATTGCTAACACATTTGATTGTACTTATTATCCATCTTTTTGAAATGACTAATCTAAGAGTCCACTCTTTACTCACAGTTTTACTATCAAAACCTCCTTCCCAAAGATGAGAAGCTTCGTACAATCTTGAACATGAGAAATACAACAAGAAATGAAAGTAAAAACAATGAATACAAACAACTTTATATGAATCATGCTTTGAGTGATTTCTTGTTGCTTGGAAAAGTCTCTTGATTAATTGGAAATGCTTATAGGTTAGAAATGTAGCAGCACTTTGCTTCTAATTTCTCAAGAATTGGCTCATCAAAAACATCATGAAACCCCCTTTTCTTGGATTTCTCCTAGGTTAGAAAATATCTTCCAATCGATTGTCCTTACCCTCAATAGATTGTCATATAAGATTGACCATTTAAAACATGCAAAACAACTTTTTTTTATTCGTCCAATCAATTGGTGAGTCATATCAATCGATTGATAGATTCTAATTGATTAACCCAATCGATTCAAAAGCTTTATGTTATTGCGAAAGACATTTCAATCGATTGGGTCAATCGATTGAAGTTGATGAATCAATTAAGTCAATCGATTCAACAACTTTTTTTCTCTTCAAAAAACATAGCCAATTGATTGCCTCAATCAATTAACCTGTTGAATCGATTGTCCCAATTGATTTAGCAAACTTCTATTCGCTCACGAGAAACCTTCAATCGATTGCACTAATCGATTGGAACTTGCTTGATTGATTGCTTCAATCGATTCAAGCAAGAAACCCATAATTTTGGGTTTAGGGTTTGTCAATAGATCATCAATCGATTACTAACCCTAATTTCAGTCTTTTGATGACTAAAATTATGTCTTGCCTGATATCCAATTAACTTCAACCTACCAGGACTTTCTCTACCCAACATTTTGTCATCTGTGACCTGTTAGGACTTCTTGTTGCCTAACATCCGGTCACCCTTGACTTGCCAGGGCTTCTTCACCAAGTGTCTGGTCCTTCTTGACCCACTTGAACTTTCCTTTGTCAACTTCTCGTTGGACTTTCGATCGCCAAGTGTTCGATCAACCTTTTACCCACTTAGATTTTCTCACCAAGTATCCAATTCTTCTTGATCTACTTAGATTTTTATCTTGCCAACCTTCCCACTGGACTTCCCTTGCCTAACCTTTAGTTAGGGCATCCCTTTCTTAACCTCCAATTAAGACTAGTCACTCAGTAAACTTTTGACCCTTGCTTAACCTCTAGTTAGACATTCTCTTGCCTAACCTTCAGTTAGGATTTCCTTTACTTAACTTCCCGTTAGGGCTTTCGCAGTCAAGTATTCGGCTATCTCTTAATCTACTTAACTCCTCTCTCATATATTGTCAAACATCAAAACTCAAGTTCGGATCAACCCAAGCTTAATTAGTCAAACTAGTCAGTCATGACCCAAGGATAATTACACCAATATAATTGGAATAGAATCGTAGGAATCGTATAAAATCGGTGGCATCAGTACAATCTTACATTGCAAACGATTCTCCTCCGACAAACAACATTTGCATTGGCAAAACCACGGGCAACCCTCCTCGTTGTTGGATAACAACAACAGAGGAGGCAACGCTGGTGGCTTGTGAAGGGGACACGTGAACTTGGTCTAGTATCTCACGGACGAAGTGTTAGACACAAACAATCTGTCGGAGATTTTAGGGGTATTAGCTGAATTCAAATAGCACTGATTTAAATTCAACTTACAGTAGAGATGACCTGAGCGGATAATCTCAGGCTGCCAGCAGGGGCTGGTTTCTGCTCTGAGCCGAAGAATTACCGAGCAAGAAGATCGGCTGAGCCACTAGTCTGTATTGCCGAGCGGGCGGATAGGGCGAGCAGAGGGCAGATCGACCAAGCAGATCGGTCGAGATGAGGTCGGTCGGTCAGCCGGGTCGGTCGGTCGGCCGAGTCGGTCGGTCGGGTCGGCGGGCAGCAGAACAGGTCTTGACAGAAAGGAAGTCCAGGTCTATTCAGAGTAGATCTGCAGAACAGAAGACCAGGTCTGCAGAGCAGTCTCGACAAAGCAGTAAGGTCGGACAAAATCCCGACCGGGCAAGCTGACCGAGGCCCCACCTCTGGCTGTGCTTCGAGGCTTATTTGGGAGGTCTGTTTCCCAGGATACAACAGTCTGACCGCGAACTCCACCAAGCACCGGTGGTCACGGCAAACTGAGTGGTACCCGAAAGCTACCATTAATGATCAACGCCAGCTTTTCACTTGGCCGTTTAAATGTTGGTTGTTCCGCTTGGGCAAATTTTTGCCCCGACCGGTCCGGCATTCGTGTGCGCAGGTCGCGCTCGCGCACGAGTCAACTTGGTTCAATACAATCCGGGCCCTGGATTTGCACCCCTCCTGCGCACCCACGCGTGAGAGAGAGCCTCTCCTCATGCATTTGTTCACATCCTCAATGCATGTGAATCAATATAAACCAACAAACTTGCCTTGAAACTTCCAATGTTGGACTAAAGTCTCATTCACAATAGAGTTTCTTCTCTTCCACCTCTTCTCTATTCACACTTATTCAACAAGAAGAGACTATCTCCGATAGTTTTTGGAGGTTGTTCTCTTACCATTTATGATAAGAAGGCATTGACGGGCGACAATGGCAATGACAACAAGGATGTGCAAATGCGGGTGAGGGGAGCAGTGACGCAGGTGAGGGAGCATCGCAGCATCAACACAATTAATGATGTGGGGTACGATAGTAATTATCCTATAGGCTAATGAGAAGTGGAAATTGAAAAGAACACAAGAAGAGAAAAACCGGCATTCTCAAGTTTCTCCCAAAAAAGAAATTTTATTTAATATTCGAGAATAATTCTTGAAATAACTAAACACATGTCTATATAGATTAATCCTAAGACATCAAAATCTTAACATATAGATCTCAATTCTCATCTTATAAAGAAATAAAAGGAATTCTAACATATATATATATATATATATATATATATATATATATATATATATATATATATATATATATATATATATATATATATATATATATATATATATATCAATTCTTATCTTACAAAGAAAGCAAACAAATCTTAAAAAAAGAAAAAAAATTCATAATTCTAAAATATATAAATGGACTCAAAAATCTAAATATATATATATATATATATAAAAATAGAAATTATCAAAAATATCTAAAATACCAAAAAATAAAAATTACAAAAAAATAAAAAATATTTTAAAAAAAATAATAATAATCTTTAGCCCCTTCTGCATCAGTTAGGATCGACACTGAATAAAAAACAAAAGGATCAAGAATTATGCACAGTCAATTAAAAACTCTAAGTTTTAAATTAAAATTTTTATTAATTATTTCAATTCCAACTTCTATTTTAAATAAAATAATTTAAATAGACTTCCTCCAACCCTAATCGAATTATCCCATTAAAATATATATAAATTTATTTAAAATTTATAAATATATTTTATTTATTTATTATATATATTATCAACCTACTACTATTATTATTATTGTTATTATTATTATTATTAATTTGTTTTGATATATTCTACATATAATTTAATAAAATAACAAATTGATTTAGTTTTTATTGATGGATTTATCATCTTATCAAATACTAAATTAAATTTTAAATGTTTTTAATAGGATTGCACAATACTATGATCCAATTTTGACCGATTTGATTATAATCCCAAACCGATGCTGCAATATTTGCAATTCTACAAACTATGGGCCTACCCCATCCTGATCATAGCTGGATTAGGACTAAAATAAATTAAGGACGAAGTAGATACTTGAAAATAAGTATGATTAAGCATCACTTGTTCCTTAGGTGCCTTAAAACTTTCACTAAGTAGCCATGTTTGTTACGTTACAACTAATTATAAAACTCTCCTCAGTTTACAAACTAAATCCTTATGATGACAGGAACTCTCTGAATCATTTTAGTTGTTGCTATTAAATTAAACAAAACAATTCTAAATACAGAATCGCATTATTGTCGAAATTGACAGCATACAATTGCAGAAAACAATAATTGTGTAAAACCATAAATTGATCCAAAGACATCATCATAGTCTCAATTTCAATTCGAAACAGAAGACGCAGCAGATGAGGTTTTCCACTAGAGTTATGACAGTCTATTCTTGATTCTCTCTCTGATGGATTAGCAGAGATTCCATATGGCTTAACCCAGGACTACATCCCTTAAACCTTAGATCCAAAACCCATTAATAGTCCATCAATATAAACGGTAATGAATCAATGGATTCCACACCTACAATTCACATTCAATGACACACAATCTCACAATTAAGATACTAATTAGATCACTTTATCGGATTTTTCAGGAACGGCTTATCCATGCATTATTAATTAACACGTAAGTTGGCTAAAATTGAAATATTAAATCTAACATATAATGATAAATCCAGTTAGCCTCATTGATTAGTCATGGGATGACTAATTTGGTCCCACGAAATTTTTTCATCGTCCATCAGGATAAATCGGTAAGCGCTCGTGATGGACGACCAAGAAGTTCAATATCATTTGATTACGCGTCATATTTGAAGGAAAAATTTATACAAATTCGTCATAGTTGGAGATCGAAGCACAGATACTTGAATGACAATCTGAATGTTCTACGACCGCATCATAATCCCGAAAGTCCAAATTCAACATATAATGGTGGCAAAAGGTGAATACGCTCGTCTCCAGCGCCCCCGTCAACCCGTCCCAGGGCCAACACGGAGGACATAAATCACGAGCGAGTACTAATCTTTGGAATAGTGACTAACACATAAGGGAGACATTTACCTCGGTTTTGCCGAGATTCGAACCCCAGACCTCATGATAACAACATCTCATGTGTTAATCACTAGACTCATCCAAAAAGACCAAATTCAACATATAATGGCTCCTTCTCAAAATGGTGCATAAATAGATTTTAAGCGACCCCGTGGGTCATCCGAGCCGGTATGGGACGGGAGTTGCTGCAATGAGGCCGCCGGGTCGAAACTCAGTGGCAGCGGAGGAATAAATCCCCTATCCCTGTATCCCATCCGGTCCGTCCCATACTAGCTCGGGTGCTGCGATTTACCTCCCTCACGATGGCTGTGGGTCCGGTCGGTGGGGACCCTGGGGGCGAGGACTTCGCCTTTTGCTGCAATAAATAGATTTTAAGCTCACTTGAGCCCCATTTTCAAAAAAATATTAATTTCCTTCATGACCGTCATAAATTTTGCCATCGAGAAGAATATTAAGTCTTTTAACTTAAACTCCTTTAAGACTTTGCAGAGTCTTCTTATTAGGGTCAAAGAAATCCTTAGTTGCCTTGAAAAAAATTATGCTGCCTAAAGATAAAATCCTTATTAATGGTTGGAATCAAACTTTACTCACAAAGACCTTATGGGGCATACATGCAAAGAAGCATTCCCTTTCTATTGAACCAGGTAACATTAAATGTGAAATAATCGGTATGGTTCTATGAAAATTTTTCATATGTTGTTAAAATAAATTAGGAAGTATTCGGGACGAGTGACCTAGATACCTCAGATCTCGTGGTTGTATGTCTTATTTAGAGAAAAAAATCTCTACAAATATATCATAGTTGGGATCGAAACGTGAATACCTATGTGATAATTTGATATCTTTACACTGTATATATGTTGAAATTTTGGTGGAACTAGGATGAGAAAACAAGAATATAGGAGAGACTTTGTAACAAAGTATAAGGATGAGAGAAAAACTCTATGAAAAAAAATATTTACTATATATTTCATCATCATACAAGGTCCTGATTTATACACTTAGATTCATGCTTCTACATTCTTCAACAATTACATCACATCATTAAAAACAAGACAATTAGATTTTATTTTTTTCTATACTAATGACTCTTGTCATAAAGAGTTTCATTGAACTTAGTTGGATAATTGAACTTTGCTTAGTTAATAAAGAGTCACATAAAGTCAAATTGATTTTGACAACTTCCTCGATGAAGTCAAGTTATTCTTGGCATTGTTCTTGCATTTGAAGAAGTCAATTTATCTTTTAAATAATTTTATATGCCAACATCATAGCCCCGGGGGCAAAGGATTCCCTTTGTATATAATGGGTTAGTAACATTATCTGAAAATGCATACTATTTGGGAATGGGGGACAAGGAAAGTGGACTCCCCTCTCCTCAAACAATTTGTTGATATTAGCAACAAACCTAGAGCTAATCAACTACTTGCTAGTTGGTGACAAGGAGATGAATTTGTTATGGCAAAGGAATATGAATTCTTAAGGCCAAATAGTACCTAAGAATGCATTCATATTATGGTTGGTTGTAAAAGAGTCATTGCTCACTAAGAACTGGATTGGTTTGCACAGATGAATGGAAAGTGTGATGTTTGTGGAAAGGAGCTGGAAACTTGGGATCATCTATTCTTCAATTGTGAGTTCAACAACCACATCTGGATACACAAAAAGATTAGATAAGCCCCCACGGGCCAACGTAGTTGGTTCAATGAAAGGATGTTGTTGTCAATACATCTAGGGTTAGATTCCCAAACAAGAGGTACTTCTAGGGATGTAAATGAACCAAATGGTTCGCGAGCTATTCGAAGCTCGATTCGGTAAAAAACTCGTTCGAGTTCGTTCGTTTATTTTATCGAGCCGAGCTCGAGCTCGATTTCGAGCTCGATAGTTTTATCGAGCCGACCTCGAGCTTAAGGATATTCGGCTCATGAGCTCGCAAACATGTTCGTTTATAAGCTCGCGAGCCAAAAAAACGAGCCTTAAAATGAGCCTTAAACGAGCGAAAAAACGAGCTCTAAAACGAGCAAAAAAAACGAGCTCTAAAACGAGCCTTAAAATAAGCCAAAAAACGAGCTTTAAAACGAGCCAAAAAAACGAGCTCTAAAACGAGCCTTAAAATGAGCCAAAAAATGAGCTCTAAAACCAGCAAAAAACGGGCTCTAAACGAGCCCGAAAACGAGTCCGAGCTCGCTTAACGAGTTAGGCTCGTTAACTTTGATAATCGAGCTAATAACGAGCCGAGCTCGAACTGTTCGTGAGCCTGATAATTCTAAAACGAACCGAGCTCGAGCCTTGTGATAAAAGCTCGATTCGAGCTCGAGCCGAGCTCGAGCCCGAATATAACTTAAACGAGCCGAGCTCGAGCCTGATATTGTTCGGCTCGGTTCGACTCGTTTACATCCCTAGGTACTTCCTATCAAAACAAAGCTAAAAGGATAGCATTGGCTTGTATAGTTTATTAAATTTGGCACGTATGGAATAAAGACATCATCGAAGCTGCCTACCCATCAAAGCAAAACATCATACACAAGATACAAACACAGGTGTATAAGATTTTGTTTTTGTCATACCTTGTGTTCCAAAGTGTTTTTGTGCAAAGATCACGTTTAGTGGGTCTTATTCTTCCCCTTTTGTGATCAGAGTTGTTACTGATTGAATCAGATAATAAAAATATAAAAGTGACTCTGGGCTTGCTCAATCATTGTGCATGCTTCTTTTTGTGAAATAAAAGTTTGCATTTACTAATTAAAAATAACTATACTATGACAAACTAGCATTTTTTGGTTGAAATTTAATGTTGTTGTCTCGCAATACCAAATTCAAACTGTTGAACCACCTAGGAACTTAGAACGAAATTTGATGGAGCGAATAAGAAAACAACCTCACCTAAAGAAAAATTGTTCACATAGAGAAATCAAATTATAAATTATATTGTTTAGAGTATAAGACTCAAGATTCCTTTTATAAAGTTGATCCAACAGAACAAGTTTTCGTTGCCTATTATTGAACCTCTTGGGCACACCGATGCACTGCTCGACACAAAATATTGTTGTTGCAATTGATTTTCAGAGTTTTGATATTTATTTAATAATACATTGAAGAAAGTCTAGTTAAGATTGATCTAATCAAGAGAGAAGTTTAATCAGGTTAAGATTGATTGGATGACTAGCAAAATATTACAAAATTTATCAACGGAATATACTAAAGGAATATTATTTCATTGGTATTCATTCAATATTATTGATGGAAGTTAATTCCATCGGCAATTGAAAAAAGGGGCTATCAATAAATTTTTTTGGGATTCCTAATGGAATCCTATTTCTGTCAGGAATTATCGACAAAATCTAAATTCCATCGAGATTTCCTGACAGAAATAGGATTCCGTCGGGAATTCCTGACGGAATCCCATGCCCTTCCTTCCTCTCTCTCGGGCGTGTCTTCTCTCCGGAGGCGTGTCTTCTCTCAAGTGACGATTCTCTAGGTGATCTCCTTCCCTCGTCTTTTTCCTCCTTTTCCCGATCTTCGAATGTTGTCGGTGTTTCCGCCCACCAGCATGTGGCCGGATGCATTTCCGTCCGCTAGCATGTAGTTAGCTGTGTTTCCGACCGCCAGTACATAGCTGGCGGCGTGTCCAATTGCCAACTGCGTGCTGGCGGCATGTCTGACCGCCAATCACGTGCTGGTGACTGAGCAAGCCGCCAACCACGTGCTTGTGGCTGTGTCAACCGCCAGCATGAGGCTAGCGGCTTTGTCAGCCGCTACCATGAGGCCGACGGCTATGCCGGTCGTAAACATGAGGTTGGTGGTTGTGCCGGCCACTAGCATTAGGCCGGCAGCAGTGGCAACGGCTGCTGGCAGCGTGCCCAGCCATCATCTCGCCCTATCACAAGCTCACGACTACAAGCTCAGTTTACCGCATACTCTTTTGTTATGTTTGTCTGTGATTAAATTTTACTATTTTTTATTTTTGTGTAGTATATGCATTTGCTGCTCGTCTCCGGCTAGACTACTCTTCTTCAGGTATAATTCAATCAATACTATTTTTTTTGCTATTTTACATGGTTGAATTTAGATGTACTCTAAAAGATAGCATTGTTTGTTATTTGTCTGATCTGAAATCTATATTTTTTTGTTTGATCTGAAATATATAGAAAAACAATCTAAGTTTCATGTGGTTACCTAAGTTGAATGTTCAATAGAAAATGAACATTATATCTGATCTAACATATTAGGTTGTTAATTGAAACTACCCACACTAGATTATATTTGATTGATTTATTTAAGCTTAAATCAAATTGTACAAGTTTAATAATGTTTTAAATTTTATTCTTATTAGGTGATAATGTTTATGAGCAAAGCTTAGATGTACAATCGATTAGAAAATAAATTTATTAGAGATGATTTTATTGCTGAAGTTGAAGAGTTTGTGGACTTTCCTAAGAGTCATCTAGAATGTATTAATGATATCAAGTTTCAGTGCCCATGTAATCATTCGAAATATAGAAATAGATCTTTTCGTGAAGAGGATACCGTGAAAGTACATATATGTAGAAATAGCTTTGTGCTAAATTACTACAATTAGTAATATCACGAAGAACCTTATTTGTATGAACCAATTGGGTCTTTGGGTGGTTCATCATCTGGCACAACTTTTACTACACTTGAATCATCAACTAATGATGTTCCAATACAATCAATGGTTCACAATGCGATGAATGCTGCAGTTGATTATTCCAATATAAATGAAATACCAACACATGATGTAGGTCCCTTGTCGGCCAGCAAGAGGGGGTAAATTGTCCTACATAAATATAAAAGAAACAAAATATTTCTCGAAATTTATAGCTTGATAAACACTTGCATAAAAAGTAACAACTAGTAAACAAAAGACAGAGACACAAAAAGGAGTTACTTGGTTTGCAATCAGATAATTGCTAATTCAAGACAATTAAAACTCACTATTAAAATCTCCTTCAGGCGGAGAAACCTCTTACAACATTGACAGCTCACACAGTAAAAGAACAGACAAAGGATTCATTTTATAAGTGTTGTTCTAAGCTATTGGAGTCAGGACTATATTTATAGCCTTTATCGGAGTGTCTGGAAGAGTTCTAACCGCCTGGACATGGATAAAATTTTATCCAGTTCGCAACGGATCGTGACACGTCAAGTTTCGATAAGATTTTCTGGTCTGAGCGCCCGGATCGGGCTGAATCAGCTCGACTAGGGTGCGCACCTGGGGCACCCTTGGTCCAGGCAGTCCGAGTGCACGGAGCATAGTCAACCTCCAATTGACTTTTCCTCTGGGTCTTCTGCTCTGGCTCCGCTTGCTTGGGTGATTTCGGCCACCAGAATAGGGCTCACCCGAACTCATTTTTCAGTCTTCTCGAGCATCCTTCCGCTCTGGCTTCTCTTCCCTCGGAACTGCCGTGAGCTTCCTTCTCGTCTGCCAGCATACTTTTCCGCAGCACCTCATCCCTCCAGTGCACCAAGCCCGTCAGCTTTCTCCTATGCTGCCCTTCTCGCTAGCTGCATCTTTCGCTCAAGCTCCTATGCTCCTGCACACTTAGACACAGGGTATCAAAACATAACAGGACCTAACTTGACTTAGTTGATCACATCAAAACTACCATGGGGTACTTACACATGAATATCAACAACTATATGAAATGTTAAAGGCTAGTAAAAGAGAAGTGTGAGAAGACATTTCCTCTGGTCATTCTCAACTATTAGCTACTACAAGTTATTGAATATGAAAGCAAAACATCATTTTCTAGAAAGATGTTATGATGATATATGTCAATTGATGTCAGAGCTGCTTCCTGTTGATAACATAATAACTGATAGTTTTTTATAGTATAAAGAAATTAGTTAGAAGTTTAGGTTTACTTGTAGAGAAGATTGATTATTGTATGAACAACTGTATGATATTTTGGAATGAAGACAATGATTTGAGTAAATGCAAAATGTGTACTCACCCTCGTTATAAGCATCATACTCACATACCAGGGAAGAAAAGGAAAAATATTGCTTGAAAAGTGATGTATTAACTTTTCTTTAACTGTTAGACTTTAAAGCTTGTATGCATCTCCCGCTACAGCTTACCACATAATGTGGTATCATAAACATGAGCACGATGGAGGTATTATGTGTCATTCTTGTGATTCCCATGTATGGAAACATCTTGATGTTATATTTCTCTCCTTTGCAATGGAACCACATATTGTGAGATTGAGACTTTCTGCAAATGGATTTCAGTCATTTGGTCAGTCGGGACAACAATATTCATCTTAGCCAGTTATATTAACATCATACAATTTATCACCATGGATGTGCTGAAAGATGAATTTATGTTTCTTACTGTGTGCTAATTTCTAGCCCAAACAATTCTAAAGAGAAAATTGATATTTTCGTATAACCTCTAATTATCGAGTTGAATGAACTATGGAATGTGGGGTCGGTCACTTATGATGTTGCAAGTAAAACTAATTTTAGATTGCATGCTTCATTATTATGGACAATTAGTGATTTTCCATCATACTCAATATTATTGGGATGGATCACAACTAGTAAATTAGTATACCTACACTACATGATAGATTCAGATACATTTTCATTACCTTCCAATGGGAAGGTATCCTAGTTTAATAATCATCTTAAATTTTTACTTGTTGATCACCCTTTCAGGAGAAATAAAAAAAATTCTACAGAATATTGTAGTTATAAAACCTCCTCTAACAGTCCATGCTTCAGGTGAAAAAATTATTGAAAAAATAGATAGTTATGGATTTCTACCAGTATTTTAACTTGGTTGCGATGAGTTAAATAAATACATTGTTCAGATGTGCAAGTGTGGTTGAAAGAAAAGGAGTATTTTTTCGGAGTTGTCGTATTGGAATTATCTATTTATTCGACATAATTTAGATGTCAAGCATATTGAAAAAAATTTCATCCATAATATCTTCAACATTGTGATGAACATGCCTGGAAGAACTAAAGACACTACAAAATCACGTGAAGAATTAAAAGAACTAGTTAACAGGCCAGAGTTGCATCAGGATGAAACAACAGTGAGAATGAATTTGAAGATGTTAATGTCACTTACGAGGAGATAGATAATGGAGAGATGTCCAATAGTGAGGATGAATTTGTACTAACAGAGTTTAGTAATGAAGACTTTGAAACTATTAATGTTGATTAGACAGATATTAATATGATGTTGAAACTATTAATTTCTATATTATTTTGTATTGATGTCATGCATGTTTGTAAACTTTAGTATCTATTGGTGTAGTTTGTACTAATGGTCTAACTCAGGTTTTGATGAATAAAAAATAAGTTAATTTAGGTATAATTGTGATCTAACCACTTTACCAAGTGTGCAGGAGTTAACCAGATATGTCGACAAGCCGACCGAATATCTGGTGGGAAGTCTAGATAGGTCGACGGGCCGACTGGATATCTGACAAGAAGTCCAACTAGGTCAACGAGCTAACCGGATAGCTGGTGTGAAGTCCAACTAGCTCAATGGGTCGACCGAATAGCTGGTGCAAAGTCCAGATAGGTCAACGGGCTGACCAGATATCTGGTAGGAAGTCTAATTAGCTCTACGGATCGGACAACTGGCAAACTGGTAAGTAAAGGTAAGTCACTGGAGGAGAGTGACTAAGTGAGAACGCATCCCAATTAAGGGGACAGTAGGCAGCAGTTCAGTTTAGGACCATTTTTGGATCCCTAAACTGAGACATTGACTAGTTCCTGGTCCTAGGAGGACAGTGTTGGAACCCCAAAGAGTTTTGATGTAATCAAACAAGTTAAGTTAGGTCATGTTTTGTCTAACCCTTGTGTCTAAGTGTGCAGGAGCTTAGGAACACAAGAAGTCGAGCGGAAAACGCGGCTAACAAGAAAGATGGCACGGGGAGAGAGCCGATGGGCTCAGTGCGTCCGAGGGACGAGGTGACTGCGAAAGAATACACCGGTGGACGAGAAGAACATACGCGACGTTCGAGGGACGAGAAACCGGGAAGGAAGCTTGCTCGAGGAGAAGGCTAGAACTTGGGTTCGGGTGAACCCTATTCCGGATGGCCGAGATCACCCAAGCTAGCGAAGCCGGAACAGAAGACCCGGACCGAGATGAGATGAACCGAAGCAGTGGAAACAGACCACAAAAAGTCAACTGGGTTGACTTAAGTGGTTCGGGCGCCCAGAACCATTCCGGGCGCCCGGAAGTGGATTTTGACCAGATCGATTGTAGGATCGAAAAGAATTTAGATATTGTTGGACCCCGTGGTAGTTTTGATGTGATCAACCAAGTTGGTTAGGTCCTGCTTTGTGTTTGATCCCTGTGTCTAAGTGTGCAGGAGCTTAGGAGCGCAGGAAGTCGAGTGGAACACACATCTAGCGAGAAGAACGGCACGGGAAGGGAGCTGACGGGCTTGGTGCATCCGAAGGACAAGAGAGCTGCGGAAGAGTACACCGGTGGTCGAGAAGAACGTGTGCGGCGTTCGAGGGACGTTAAGCCAGGGAGGAAGGCTGCTCGAGGAAGGTCAGAAATTGAGTTCGGGTGAGCCCTATTTCGGTTGGCCGAAATCACCCAAAAGAATGGAGCTTCGGAAGTCAAAGCGAAGGAAAAATAAGCTGGAAAACAAGCTCAAGGCGCCCTCAACAAGTACTGGAGGCGCCTTAAATCTTGTTGGAGGCGCCTTAGAGCTTGTTGGAGGTGCCTCCACCTTGGAGGCGCCTTCAACAAGTCTTAAGGCGCCTTCAACTGGTCAAATTTGACCATTTGAGAGCGGATAAATTTTTATCCGCTGACTCGGTTCGAGGCGCCTTCGACCTCTATTGGAGGCGCCTTGGACCATCGAAATCAAATTTCCAGAGGCTATTTAAAGGCGCCTGGAGCTAAGAATTCAGTAACAACTCAAGCAATCAATTGTGTAGTCATTCCTAGCAATTGTTCTAAGCTTCCAAAGTGTAAAAGGCTTCTCCGCCTTCAGTAAAGGAGATTCTTTTTAGTGCGCTTCTCATTGCCCTGGATTAACAACCTCCTTGGTTGTAACCAGGTTAAATTCCTGTTTCTTTTCTGTTTACTGCTTGATTACTTTACTGCTTTAAAAAATTCTTTTACAATCTTTTAAAAATATTTTAAAAATTCTCTTAAAAAATTCTCTTAAAAAATTCTTTTTAAAAAATAATTTAAATTCTTTTAAAAATCACTTAAAAAAATCCCATTTCCCTAATTTTTCAAAATAAATTTTAGTCTTAGTCCATATTAAATGCATAGAAAGCATGTCCCTATACATTTAAGACTTGAGCATATCACAAACACAATAGGTCTACCTTGATTGTGTGTTTCCAAACTTAGAACGGCGTAAGATGCATATGCCCTTTGCCTGGACTTAAGATGCTTATATTAGTGCATCAACACAAGTCTAGGTGTAAAATACCAAACAGAATAGTGATCAGGTTAAGTAATTCACTTTTAGTCAAACACTAACTAGATACAATCACTTAACCTGATTAACCAAGTGAATGTTGCTATCCTCTGATAGTTAATTAGTAACTAATGGTTAGACACTTAAGGATAATTTCTAGTTGATCAGATTATTTTTAAATAATTTCAAGTTCAGGGGGAGAATATTTAAAAATGACTTTCAAAATATTTTTTTAGTATTTACACATCCTTTGAAAAGATGTTTTTAAAAACTCTTTTTCAAAATTTTTACTTTGAAGATCATTCTTAACACATTTTGAAAAATCACATGTTTTGAAAAATTCTGATACTTATTAAATCATATGTTTTGAAAAAATATTTTAAAAACTGTTTCAATTTTTGTAAACTACTTTTAAACCAACTTTAAAAGATGTTTTTGAATAATTTTTGAAAAAGCTTCATTCTTGCAAAACCTAGTCATTTAAAAGTTTTATTCTTGAAAAAGTTTCATCCTTGAAATTTTTTGAAAAGTTTCATTCTTGCAAAACTTATTTTAAAATTTTCTTAAAACTTATTCATATTTTAAAGTATCTTACAAATATTTTCTAAGCTCAAAACTCTTGTCCAAAGTATTTTGAAAAGTTGATAGATCTTGAAAATTATTTTAAAAGTTTCTTAACAGCTATTTAAACTTTAAAGTTACTATGTAAAGTTTAGCTTTCAAAACCTAGTATAAATCTTCAAAAGCTTTCCTTTAAAAAATTTATGCTTTTTTTTGGTTAAAAAAATTACAAGTGTTTTGCAAACTTCATTTTTCGATTAATTTGAACAAGTTTTCTTTAAACTTCCCCAATAATTCTAAAATTTTTCTTGTTGTTGCTAAAATTTCACTGCTTTCCCTCATTACTTTACTTAGCATTGTTTTACTTATTTACTCATATTTTTTTGATGAATGTCAAAGAGGAGAGGGTTAGAGATTAAGTTAGCAAACAGAAGAAATGAAAATGATTGTTGATGAAAATCAAAATAACTTAACCCTCAAAATGATTAAAAATCATTTTTGTGCTTACTTTGCATATTTTCTTTCCTAACTTAACCCAAGTTATCATTAGATCAAAAGGGGAGAAATTATTGGTGCAGTTTATACTAACGACCTAACTCAGATTTTGATGAATGACAAATAAGTTAAGTTAGATATAATTGTGATCTAACCACTTTACCAAGTGTGCAAGAGTTAACCAGATAGGTCGATGAGACGACCGAATATCTGGTGAGAAGTCCAGATAAGTCTACGGTCCTACCGGATATTTGGCGAGAAGTCCAGCTAGATCAACGGACTGACCGAATAGTTGGTGTGAAGTCCAGCTAGGTCAACGGGCTGACTGGATAGCTAGTGCAAAGTTCAGATATGTCGACGGGCCTACTAGATATCTAGTAGGAGTCAAGTTGGGCCTGTGGACCAGACAACTAGTAAACTGGTAAGTAAAGTTAAGTCACTGGAGGAGAGTGACTAAGTGAGAACGTGTCCCGATTAAAGGGAAAGTAGGTGTCGGTCCAATTTAGAACCATTTTGGATCCCTAAACTGAAACTTTAACTACTCCTGGTCCTGGTAGGACAGGAACTAATTACTACCATATATTATAATTATGCTAACTTTATTTTGTATGGTAGATATTTTAGTTATTAGACTAATGCATTTTGCAGGGCAAAAAGGAGCAAAAGCCTTTGGATGAACAATGTCCAAAAGCGCCTTCAAGCAGTGAAGATGTCTTCGTACTGTTCATGGAAGGTGCCTCCCATAGCTATGAAAGGTGCCTTCCAAGGGATAAAACTTGACCGCTTCGATGATAAGCTGGAGCAAACTTCAGGATAAATTTTATCCCATTGGAGGTGCCTTCCAAGGCTATGGAAGGCGCCTTTAATGGCCTATATAAGGTAGTCTCAAGGAAGCTTCAAAAAACAATACATATACGAGCTACTACGCATCCATTTGAGGTTCCGACTGCTCCGGGCTCTTGCTACGGCTCTGCTACGAAGCTGCTACGCCTAATGACTACTCTGAGGACTTCTGATCATGGCTAATAGACTGACATCGACACACGAACAACTTACCTCATTCCCTAAGTGTCGGTAACAATTTTTATACTTAAATTCTGCAAATGAGAAGTGTAGTCTATTGCACTTCTCCAATATTTTTTTACTCGATTCTCTCTTCCGAAGGTACTGGAAGAGGTTTTTAGTGGATTACCCATCGATAGATCCACGGGACCTGGGTCTTAGAGTAGGAGTCACCGAAGGCTCCGAACTAAGTAAAACCGCCTATGTTTTCTTGTGTTGTTTTTTTTAATTTCTGCTGCGTATACTTTGATTTCAAAATGAGAAAATGAGTTTTCAAAAATCATGTGATTCACCCCCCCCCTCTCATGTGCGTATCGATCCAACAGTATATTGTATTGTAATGTTATTTTGTAGATATTATTATGGCTAAGCAGCAAGCAGTAGCACCCCCGTGGCTACAGGGTTCTTGTTATAAGTAATTTAAGTTCATATATTTCTTCAATAAATTTCATTCCTTAATATTTTTTTCTTGCAGATTTGTTCCTAATGACCACCGGGTTACATCTTATATCACTAGAAAGTTTAAAGAATGTGTATGCACTTCTGGTACTATATAGATGCATATAGATTAGGAGATGAAGATATTTTATTATAATGAATCCGCAGTAAGTAAATTTAATATATTTGGTATTCCATAATATATTTATCGTTTCATATACTAAATTCTTAACTTATAATTTCAGATAAGATATACATAAGAAGAAAAGCTAGAAGAAAATTTTAAAGCTACATGAAATAGCTATCGTGCCAAACTTTATAAAGACCTTATGTACTATATAAGAAAGAAAGGCACTAGACCAGTGTATGTTTTCGAGGCAACATGGAGTACATGGATGACCACCTGGGCCATAGAAAGGTGGCGAGAAAATGCTGAAAATGCTCAATCTAATAGAAATACAGAGGCAGGTGGCTCGAGCACCAGAACTGCTTGACATACATCAGGATCCAAATCTATTATTGAGCATGCTATGGATCTAGTGAGTTTAATTTAAAGTTATACTTTTTAATAAATTTTGTATTTATTACCAAACTTGTATAATTATGCCCCAAATTATTTGTGTATGCAAGAGTATGATCTTGCTAGACAACCCACATGTATGGAGGTCTTTCTTAAGACTCACAATAAGAAAGATGAGTCATTTGTCGATTCTCAATCCCGGGCCCTACATATAATATTATTAACTTTATTACATTTGTTCATTTATATCTTGATTAACTTTAGTAATTGTAATCAAATTGGATATTAATCAATATTATATTTTCTTCACATAGGAGCAAATGACAGAAAGAGTGACTCAGACCTCTCAACCACCATCAGAGGGGGGGTCACCGTCTCTATCCATCGACGCGCTAAATGAGATATATTATGATATTTTTGGTGGAAGGATAAAAAACTCCACCCTCTATGGCCTTGGCTCTCAAACCAAAGTGGTATTTGATCATTTGAGGACTCCTAGGGGTCATACTAGTTCATTTCTTCTACTGGAGAGCAGATCCTCTGGACCGCAAAGTGCGGTCAAGAGGATGGACCACTACACGGATTGGTTAATTTGTATAGATCCCACCTATTAAATAGGTGGAGTCCATTCAAATCAACTAATAAACTTTTATGGTCCATCCTTTAGTCTGCAAAGTGTGGACCAGAGGATCCCACCTACTTCTACTGAGAAGCAGTTTTTAAGTCGTGAATATAAAGAACTGTGCACTCAACTGAAGTCAATGGATGAAAAGATGACCTCTATAAACTAGTGGAGGGTTGCTGAGCAGCAGAGGAGGACCGCTGAGGAGCAGAGGAGACCCGGGGAGGATCATATTAGAGCCACGCATGACACAGATAATGAAGCTCTCTTTGGTTGTATGCAAGCGATCATGGCTAATTTCACCCATACCCAGACACTATATAGTTTTTAGTCATAGGAAACTCAAGACCCATCAGACCGTGGTGATTAACTTTTTTTTAGATTTGTTCAATTATAACTTAATTTTTTATTTATCATACATAAACCATGCAAAATATATTTAGTTTTGATATTCTAATATGTTCATTTCTAAATATTGTGTTACTATATATTTCAGGTGTCCTTCTTCTTCTTCTTCTTCTTTTTATCCAAGTATTTTTTATTACATGTAAAATTCATTATACATATATGCAACATTTTGAATTATACATTAATTTGATCATAATATATCGTATTTGACTTTTTGCAGGATTGTCTATTACTAGTGTTCTTTAGAGTATTTGTTATCATGGTATAGATTTATATATTTAATTATGTACATTTAGGTTTATATATGGATATTTGTTTCTATTATTGTGTTTGTATTTTGTTTAGATTATGTTTTATTTAGATTGTGTTTATTTCTATCTATTTTACTATCCACAATACTATTGTTTGTTTGTGATATATGAATTGTTTCAATTATGTTAGTTTATTTGTATGTATGAATTATTATGATGTGTAAAATGTGATTGTATGTATGGATTGTTAGGATGTGTAATATGTGATTGTATGTATGGATTAGGATGTGTAAAATGTGATTGTATGTATGGATTGTCAAATCTAATGTATATATGTATGAAATATCATCGTCTGTGATGATTTTATATAGATATGTAAATTGTAAACATGGTAGATCCTGAATGTAACTTATCCCATTTTAATTTTTTTACCGACGTTAACAAAGTTTCCATCGATAATTGGTTTCGATATTCACCAATGAAAATACCATTTCCGTTGTGATTACCGACAGAATTGGTATTTCCGTCGGTAATTACTGACAGAAACAATGCTTTCGTCAGTAAATTTAGTTTTTGGGTACCGATGAAAATATTATTTCCATCGATAATTACCAATGGAAACAGTATTTCCATCAGTAAATCCGTTGGAAACAATATTTATTCAATTGGGGAAAATACCGACAGAATTTTTATTCCGTCAGAAAACCCCGTTTCAACCAATGATATTCTAACAAACACTTTTCCGTTGGAATACTATTGGTAACCAAATATTCCAATGTATTTTCAACAAAAATTTCCTTCGATAAACCCAATTATTTTTGTAGTGAAGGGACAATCTAATCAGGTAAAGGTTGACTAGATGACTAGTAAAGCGAAAGTCCAAGTAGGTCAAGATTGACAGAAAGCTTGGTAAAGGTAAAGTCTAGACAACTCAAGCTTGACCGGATATCTAGCAAGGGAAAAGTCCTAGTAGGTCAAGGGTGATCGAATGCTTGGCAAGAGAAAAATCATAAGGGAGTGAACCTTTGGTAGTGAAAAATCTTGGAAATGAACTCTAAGCAAGTGGAAAATTTAAGGGCGTGAATCTTAGGTAATGAAAAATCTTGGAGGAGTGAACTCCAAGCAAGTGTGACCGGAACAATATTTTTGATCAACCGTGTGCAGTCGACTAATGTGTGTGTTTCTTACATGAATATTAATATATTTTGCATACATTCTATGGTATTTTATGAGCATATTTCGCATTCTCACATTTTCCTTTTGTTTGTTTTACTTTTTTTAATTCGGAGATCTATTCTTTATATGTTATATTGATATGAAGCAAATTCGGAGCAAAAACATAGTCAAAAAGCCTTGGAACATGGATGAGAAGTAAGAAACACTCTCTAGCCGTGTTGCATGGCATGGACGTGTTCCTCAAGCTGAAGTTGAATGAAGAATGGAGCAAAAATAGGGACTCCAGCTCAGGGAGACAAGATCTAATTACTACTACTATCTTACTACATTGTGCTAATTTTTTTTTACAAGATAAACATATTTTGGTTGCTTGGACTAACTCTTTTTGCAGGGAAGAAGTGGCCAAAAAAGAGTGTTCGGGTGCTCAGAAGGGATCTGGGCCCCCGGACCAACTTCGCTTGGCCGAGTACCTGGCCAGGCCCCCTAGCGGTCCTAGCGCCGGAGTTGGTCCAGGCACTCAGATTAGAAAATTTATCCAGAAGCTGAGTTAGAGTGCGTCGACTAGCCGAGCCCGCCTCAATGGTCCAAGCGCCCGGAGGAGGGGATCTAGACCCCCGGATGGGCCTATAAAAGCAGCCTTCGATCAACAACTTCACGACATCATCTGCTACAACTTTGACATTCATGTGCTACTCCGAAAAGGCTCCAACAATCTTGAAAAGCTGCTCCGACAATCAACGATCAAGGAACTATGTTCTTTCTTTCTTATTGTCGGTAATCTTTTATTTTTCTTTTCTTGTACTCAAATCTTTGTAACTCACTTTCGAACTGATAGTGATTGTCCAATAAAAGCACTCAAATAGTGTGGACCTTGGAGTAGGAGTCGTTGAAGGCTCCGAACCAAGTAAAAAATTACTTGTGTTAGCGTTTGTACTTTCATGTTTCTTTTTCGCAGTGTACTCTCAATTTCTGAAAAAATGATGATCACTATTCACCCCCTCTCTAGAGTCTTTACCATCCAACACAAAGTTATATGAAACTAACTGAATTTAATCATCCCAATTCCTCAATCAACCCATCATTTAATCCATGACTTGAAACAACTAATCACTCATTAACCAAGCTACACAGATTACAACCTTAAAAAGAAACCTGATACAAATCCATATCAAACCAACACCATCATCAACAATTAACCAATCCATCATCGAAATGCAAATTGATCTCCATACACAACTTACCTTAATCTGGTTGCTCCCTTGTTATCTTACAGTCGAAGACCTTATTGCTAGAAAGGGTGGTCAGTGCTAGGTGGAGCTGCTGTCATCCAGTCCAAATACTTCAAATCAACTCACTAGATCAACACTTAGATCGTATGCCAGTTGATTACCTCAAGTGTGGCAGTAGAGCACCTAAATTTAGTAGTTGATGAACCAAGGAGATCATGGAATTGTTGTGGTGTTGGTTGCAACCACTTACCGGAGATGATGGCCACAATACAGATCTAGCGAAGGAAGTCGTGTGACACCACCAAAAGGGGAAAGACAAATCGAGGTGACGACCTCACCGGTGACAATGGTCGTTGCTTTGCTCGGATCTGTGAATGAGAGAGAGAGGCTGCCCAAGTCTTCTTCGTCGACTCCTCCCTTCCGAGGATGGCGGCGAAGCGATCAGGGTCGATGACGCTGTGGCTCGGCATCGGGCTATGGGAAGTGGAGAAAGAGGGGCGACGATGTTAGATCGTTGGACAAACAATCTATTGCCGGAGATATACGGGGTATTAGTTGAATTCAAATACTTGAATTAAATTTCAACTTACAATAGAGATGACCTGAACGAGTAATCTCAGGATGCTAGCAGGGGCTGGTTTCTATTACGTACAGAAGAGCATACTGAGTCACCGAGCGGGCAGATCGGTTGAGCGGTAGGTCTGCATTGCAGAGCGACTTGAGCAGGTCTGCAGAGTGACAGAGCAGGTCTGCAGAGCGACAGAGTAGATCTGCAGAGCAGGTCTTGACAGATCAGTCTACAGAGCGATAGAGCAGTCTACAGAGCGATAGAGCAGTCTACAGAGCGACAGAGCAGTCTGCAGAATGACAGGGTAGGTCTTGACAGAGCATTCTGTAGAGCGACAAAGTAGGTTTGTAGAGTAAGTCTTGACAGAGCAGTCTGCAGAGCGACAGAGCAGGTCTGCATAGTAGGTCTTGATAGAGTAGGTCTTGACAGAGCATGTCTTAACAGAACAGGTCTTGACAGAGTAGTTCTTGACAAAGCAAGTCTTGACAGAGCAGTCTGCAGAGCGACGGGGCAGACCGGGCGAGTAGACAGGTCTGGTGAGAGGTAGACAAGTCTGGTGAAAGGCAGACCAGGCGAGTAGACCGACTGGGCGGATGAAGAGATTGACCGGGAAAACTGACCGAGGCCTGCAACTAACGTAGTTTCCTTGAAACAGATTCACCCCACCTCCGGCAGTGCTTCGTGGTTTACTCAGATCGTCTATTTCCCAGGATACAACAGTTGACCGTGATTCCACCAAGTACCAGTGGTGACGGCGAACTGAGAGGCACCTGAATGTTATCACGGGCACTATGTCGAGCAGGAGTTGCACGACAGAGAATGAGGGAATGAAGGTGGAGAGAAGCTTGTGTCGCTGTGTGTCTTTTGCCTGTGATTGAATCCTCCTTATATAGGAGCTCAGATCAACGGCAGCGTTAATGGTTGATTAATGACCATTACTTGCCTAGCAGTGAAACACCCACCATTTCACTCATTATCGTTCGACCGTTTTGATCTTGCATTAATCTCGACTTTAATGCATCAGTTACACAGCAGCAAAAAGGTTTACATGGAAAAATGTTGGTTGTTCCCCTTGGGCAAATTTTGCCCCGACCGGTCTGTCATTCGGCGCGCATAGGTCGTGCCTGCACACGAGTCAACATAGTTCAGTGCAAATCCGTGCCCTGGATTTGCACCTCCCCTGCGCACCCACGCGTGAGAGAGAGTCTCTCCCCATGCATTTATTCACTTCCTCAATGTATGTGAATCAATATAAACCAACCAACATGCCATGAAACTCCCAATGTGGGGCTAAAGTCTCATTCACCTCTTCTCCATTCACATCACTTATATCCAACAATCCTCTCACATGAATGGAGATAGGCTAAGTGATAGCATTCAGCAGTTGAGTCAAGTATAGGATAGGTAGGTTTTACCCTTTGAACTTTCCCTTGTGAAGATTTGGTTGCTTACTAGCTAATAGTTGACATGATGTCCTTGAACTATACTGTCGTCTATGTAAGCAGTGACAAATCTCACCCAAGACTCTCCCTGATACAACTCAATTCTCATGAGTGTGTTCATTCTTGGCCATGAACACGCCTAGTTCTGTGATAAGCTCTAAAAATTGTGCCTCCAATTCTCTTCGAAGCGGCTCCACTTCTTTCTCACATAGGTGATCCCTCAAGAGTTGTCATATACTCTTCTTGATCATTAAAATCTCATCAGCTTACCCTCGTCTAGTCACTATTTCATTGGGCTATCCCCCATAGTGTGTCTAGTAAGTGCAGATTAGTTATCCCTTTGAACCTAATTCTTGGGATCTCCAGTCATCATAGGTTGGGTGTCCTCTGCACTGATCGCTGACAACGGCATCAAGCCCATTTCTCGTGATGAGCTTACAACTAACTCTCAATTTAACCCTTTGGTTAGAAGATCCTCTAGGTTATCCTTCGACTTCACATAGTTAATGGTGATAACTCCCGTGGAGAGTAGTTGTCTAATGGTATTAAGTCTACAACGTATATGTCTAGACTTACCATTATACAGATGGCTCTATGCCTGACCAATTATTGATTGACTATCACAATGTATGCAAATTGTTGGCACAGGTTTCGACCATCTAGGAATATCTTCTAAGAATTGTCGTAGCCATTCAAGCTCTTCACCATTTGTCAAGAGCTACAAACTCATATTCCATCATGGATCTGGTTATTACGGTTTGTTGATAAGATTTTCAAGAAATGGTTACACCTGTTAGAGTGAATATGTATCTACTCGTAGACTTAGAGTCTTTTATGTCATATATCCAACTTGCATCGCTGTATCCTTCGATCACGGTAGGATATCTCATATAGTGTAAATCATATTCACGAGTATACCTTAAGTACCTCAGTACTCTTGTTATCCCTTTCCAGTGCTCAACACTGGGATTACTCGTGTATCTACTCAGTTTACTTACTGCGTAGGCCAAGTCTGGTCGTGTACAACTCATCAGGTACATCAGACTTTCAATCACTCGAGAGTACTCTAGCTGAGAGATACTTTTACCTTAATTTTTTTATAGATGTTGACTCATATCTATCGGCATTCGTATCAACACAGTATCATTCTTGGTGAATTTCTCGAGAATTTTGTCCATGTAATGGGACTGACTAAGAACAAGTTCTTCTGTTGTTCTAAGAATTTTGATTTCTAGAATTACATCAGCTAGACCCATGTCTTTCATATCAAATCTTGAGCTCAACATACCTTTTGTGAATTTTATTATCTTATCATTACTTCTAATGATAAGTATGTCGTCTACATAGAGGCACAAGATAACATAGTCACTCTCTGTGGCTTTCATGTAGACACATTTATCACATTCATTGATCTTGAATTCACATTCCTTCATGACATTATCAATTTTTTCATGCCACTGCTTTGGAGCTTGTTTCAAGCCATATAATGACTTCACCAATCTACATACCTTGTTTTTCTGTCCTGGCACAGAAAACCTCTCAGGTTGCTCCATGTAACTTTCCTCTTCTAAATTCCCGTTTAGAAAGGCAGTCTTTACATCCATTTGATATATTTTAAGATTCCATAAAGCGATAATAGCCAACAATACTCTAATGGAAGTTATTCTTGACACTAGAGAATATGTATCAAAGTAATCGAGGCCTTCTCATTGTCGGTATCATTTGATTACCAATCTGATCTTATACTTATTGATCGTGCCATCTGACTTCATTTTTTTCTTGAAAATCCACTTGTAACCTAGTGGTTTACTTCCCGGAGGAAGATCCACAAGTTCCCAAGTGTGATTTTGCAACATAGATTCTATTTCAAATGCAATTGCCTCTCTCAAATGAGGTCCATCAGAAGAGCCTACAACTTCTGAGTAACTTCGAGGCTCACTCTCCAACATGGAAGTGATAAAATCCGAGCCATAGGATTTTTCTACCCGAGCTCTTTTTCTCTATCTAGGCTCAACCTCCACAGGTTCCTCATCATCATCTTCATCTTGTGTTTCATATGCCCATTTTGATGAGTTAGCATCCTCACGAGTCTTATACGGAAACACATGCTCGAAGAAAGAGACATTTCTCGATTCGATTATCGAGTTCTTGTGTATCTCCGGTACATGTGACTTATACACACAAAATCGATATGCACTGCTATTATGTGCATATCCAATAAATATGCAATCAATAGTCTTTGGTCCTATCTTAATCCTTTTCGGATCAGACACCAACACTTTGGCAAGACACCCCCATATTCGTAAATATTTGTAGGACGATTGTATTCCATTCCATAACTTATAAGGGCTCTTATCTATTTTCTTCCGGGGCACCTTATTTAAAAGGTAATTAGCTATTAACACAGCTTTCCCCATATGGACTCTGGCAATCCATAGCTCAATAGAAGAGCATTCATTATCTCCTTTAGAGTTCGATTCTTTCACTCAACAACTCCATTTTGCTGAGGAGTATAAGGAGCTGTTGTTTCGTGTCTAATCTCATGTTAAGCACACAACTCAGTAAACGGTGATACATATTCACCGCCTCGGTCACTTCGAACCACCTTAATCTTTCTATTAAACTGGTTTTCAACCTTAGTCTTATATAGAGTGAATTTCTTTATATCTTCATCCTTACTTGTGAGAAGATACACATAACAGTATTTTGTATTATTATCTACAAAAGTGATGAAGTATTTATTACCACCACATGTTGACGTACCTTTTAAGTCGCACACATTAGTGTGGATTAGGTCAAGTGGTTCGTTACTTCTTTCAATATGTTGAAAGGATGACTTTGTCATTTTTGCTTCAACACAAATCTCACACTTGTGTTTTGGGTCAAGGTGGAATGCATGTATGTTTTACATATTTATTAATCTACGCAACACATCGTAGTTAACATGTCCTACTCTACCATGCCACAAACACGAAGACTCAAGCATATAAGTGGAAGAGCTTTCAATTTTATTTATCTTAGGCCTAATCGCCATTACATTGAGCTTAAACAACCCATCAGATACATAACCCCTTCATACAAACACTTCATTTTTGGACAATACAACTCTGTCCGACTCAAAAATAATGCGAAAGCCATGCTTGCTTAGTAGTGATCCGGACACTAGATTCTTCCGAATCTCTGGGACATACAGTACATTGTTCAGAGTAAGGTCCTTGCCTGAGGTCATCTTCAGCACCATCTTTCCTTGGCCCATGATGTTCGAGGTTGCTGAGTTCCCCATGAACAGTTTATCTCCAGTGACTTCTTCGAAATTGTAGAGCAGCTCCTTGTTGCAACACACATGTCTGGTGGCTCCAGTATCGATCCACCATTGTCACGAGTTTGAACCAACCAGGTTCAGTTTTGAGACCACTGCGCAGAGGTCGTCCATTTCTGGTCTCTCGTTCAGGTTAGCCTCCTGCTTTTTCTTTGGTTTCCTGCACTCCGAAGATTTGTGACCCACTCGGTCACAGTTGAAGCACTTCCCAAAGAACTTATTTTTTTTGATGCCTTCTCTGGGTCTCATCTTGGAAGACTTAGGGTTCTTCCGTTTCGAGCTTTGACCATGCTCGACCATGTTGGCTTTCATAGTAGCCTGAGAGAATAGTTTTCTCTTTGAACTCTTGTTGTCTTCTTCGATGTGAAGTCGAACAATGAGTTCCTCCACATTCATCTCCTTCCACTTGTGCTTCAAGTAGTTCTTGAAGTCCTTCCAGCCGGGAGTCAGCTTCACAATGATAGCAGCCACCTGGAAGGTTTCACTCAGAACCATCCATTCTGAGTGGATCTCGTGCAAGATCACCTGAAGCTCCTAGACTTAGCTGATCACCGTCTTGGAGTCAACCATCTGTAGTCCAGGAATCGACCCATGATAAACTTCTTGGTCTATGCATCCTGCATCTTGTATTTCTTGTCCAGGGACTCCCACAGCTCCTTCGCCATTCTCTTCATGCTATACACAGTGTACAACGAGTCGGCAAGGCAGTTGAGGATGTAGTTTCGGCAAAGGAACTAAGAATGAGTCTATGCTTCCACTGTACTGATGGTCTGCACATCAGCATCCTCAGCATGCTTGGAAGGGTCCTCGGTCAAGAACCGAGCCAGGTTGAGCATGGTCAGGTAGAAGAGCATCTTCTATTGTCACCTCTTGAAGTTTAGCCCACCGAACTTCTCTGACTTTTCCCCATGGTTGATTGCCACACTTCCAATCGGGGCGAAGGGGGTCTACACGTGTTGAGTCTGTTGCACCTCAACATTCCATTCTGTGGCCATCTCAACAGAATCGAATCTGTTTCAAGATTGTTAGATCGTTGGACAAACAATCTATTGCCAGAAATATATGGGGTATTAGTTAAATTCAAATACTCGAATTAAATTCAACTTACAATAGAGATGACTTGAGCGGATAATCTCAGGCTATAGCAGGGGCTGATTTCTGTTACGTACAGAAGAGCGGACTGAGTCGCCGAGCGGGCAGATCGACTAAGCTGCAGGTCTGCGTTGCAGAGCGACTTGAGTAGGTATGCAGAGTGACAGAGTAGGTCTGTAGAGCATGTCTTGACAAAGCAGTCTGCAGAGCGACAAAGCAGGTCTTAACAGAGCAGTCTGCAGAGCGACAGGGCAGGTCTTGATAGAGCAGTCTACAGAGCGACAGAGCAGGTCTTAACAGAGTAGTCTGCAGAGTGATAGAGCAGTCTATAGAGTGACAGAGCAGGTCTTGACAGAGCAGTCTGTAGAGCGACAGGGTAGACCGGGCGAGTAGACAAGTCTGGTGAGAGGCAGACAAGTTTGGCGAAAGTAGACCGGGTGAGCAGACAGGTTGGGCGAATAGACTGGCTGACCGGGCGAGCAGACCGGCCGGGCAAATGAAGAGACTGATCAGGAAAACTGACCGAGGCTTGCGACTAAAGCAGTTTCCTTGAAACAGATTCACCCCACCTCCGGCAGTGCTTTGAGGTTTACTTGGGTCGGTTGTTTCTCAGGATACAACGGTTGACCATGATTCCACCAAGCACCAGTGGTCACGGCGAACTGAGAGACACCCGAATGCTATCATGGGCACTCTGCCAAGCAGGAGTTACACAACAGAGAATGAGGGAATGAAGGTGGAGAGAAGCCTGTGTTGCTGTGTGTCTTTTGCCTGTGATCGAAGCCTCCTTATATAGGAACTCAGATCAACGACAACGTTAATGGTTGATTAATGACCATTACTTGCCTAGCAGCGAAACACCCACCGTTTCACTTATTATCGCTCGATCGTTTTGATCCTGCATTAATCTCAACTTTAATGCATCAGTTACACAGCAGCAAAAATGTTTACGTGGTAAAATGTTGGTTGTTTCCCCTTGGGCAAATTTTGCCCCAACCCGTTCGACATTCAACGCACACAGGTCGTGCCCGCACACGAGTCAACATGGTTCAGTGCGAATCTGGGCCCTGGATTTGCACCCCCTTGCGATCCACGCGTGAGAGAGAGTCTCTCCCCATGCATTTGTTCACATCCTCAATGCATGTGAGTCAATATAAACCAACCAACATGCCATGAAACTCCCAATGTGGGACTAAAATCCCATTCACAATGGAGCATCTTTTTTCTTCCACCTCTTCTCCATTCACATCACTTATATCCAACAGGCGATTGACTGGAGTCACACTACGAAGAGCGCATAGTGAGATAATCCCATGGCTAGAGAAGGTCGACCACTCACGGTGTTGACAGCGCACGGATGTCCAGCAATCGAGCAAGTCGACGAGATCAGGATAAAGAGTGGAAGAGGATCGGGAGAGGATGAGAAGGAGTCAGAGATGGAGTTTAATCAAACCTAGGTTTATTTTATATACTTAAGTTGATTCAATAAATCAACTCCTACTTTAGTGATATTTCAAACATGCTTTCTCTAAGCCTGATCGATTCATTCCCTTAAACGTATCATATGGACTCCATTTAAATCCTAAAAAATTTCTAAAAAATTCTATAAGGTTATTTCCGTAACACTTATTATTTAATTATTGTATTTTACACCAAGACTTTTCTGCCCCTTAGTCTAACCGACCTGCTAGAACTTCTTTGCCCCTCGGCCCATCCAACCAACTAGGACTTCCTTGCCTCACAGTCCAACGACTTACTAGGTCTTCCTTGACTAGCTGCAACTAGGACTTCTCTGCCTGATGTATGGTAATCTTGATCCAGACATGAGAGCCCCCACTTCCTTCGTTAGAGGTCAATATTTCACCCCACATGGCTCGATTGGATCATGACTCTTGTGCACAGTCGATGGTTAGTCCTTTTGGCAAACCGTGCTCTGATACCAATTGTTAAGACCAAAAGAATTTAAATATCTCTACCAATATATGATATTATCTACTTTGGGCCTAAACCCTCATGGCTTTATTTTTGAGCTCTACTCAAAAGACCTCATAACAATGGAGATATCTTTTTCTTATAAATCCATAATCCTTTCCATGTGTTTTCAATGTGGAACTTTATTTGTAAACATTGCAACCCAATAGTGAAATCAAGGTTGACTGGATGATTAGCAAAGAGAAAGTCCAAGCAGGTCAAAGTTGACCGAATGCTTGGTAAAGGTCTAGGTAGGTCAAGGTGACCAGATGTCTGACAAGGGAGAAGTTTAAGCAGACCAAGGTGATCGGATGCTTGGCAAGAAGAAAATCCTAATTACGTGAACCTTAAGTGGTGAGAAGTATTGAAAGTAAACTCCAAGCAAGTGGAACATCCTAAGGAAGTGAACCTTAAATAGTGAGAAGTCTTGGAAGAGTAAACTCCAAGTAAGTGTAAAATACTAAGTGAGTGAATTTTTACACTATTTCACTTTACTATTTCTTTCCATTGTCCTAATTTGGTATGGCAGGAAAGTCTTAGCGGATCTAGTCGATCATAAACTAAGAAGAAGAAGTCCAAATAAATCAGTCAGACTAGATATTTGGAAGGTAAGTAAAGTAAGTCCTGGAGAGACCTTTCAGTTATGGAAGGCGAGAAGGATGCGTCTGAGTTGAGACCACCTTAGGCATTGATTTGACTGAAGAAACCAATAGAGGTTTCTAAGTCAAGATCAGACAATCCTAAATGTCATACTCATTATTGCATAATCATATTATTTCTAACTCTGTCTTACAAGACTACTATTATTATTGTGCTAACTCTATTTTATCGAAAATAAAAACTTTGGTTGTTCGAAGTGTTTGGTAGATCGAACATGGTGGTTTGGTCAACCAATTTAAGCAGATAGGCACAAATCATATCTAAATCTAGCAAAGAAGGAAATAAAGGTTTAGTCGATCAATCATGAGGATCAATTGACCGAACACATTTGGTAACTGGAAATCAAATACGATCGAATCAATTAACAAAAAGAAACTCAAAAGTAGTTAACCAAATATTGGATCAGTCGAATAAATACATATGGTAAGCACAGATTTGATAAGATCAGATCGAGCAACAAAGGAAATTCTGATGTTCAGTCCACCGATCAGAGGGTGCATCGACCGATAAGGCAGATTTCATAGAAGATATGATCTGGGCAGATCATGAACTTAGACGTGAACCTAGGCAGTTTCTGGAGATCGGTCGATCGAAAAGAGGTTCAGTCAACTAGATGAAAAATTTATAGAAGAAACCTTAAGGTTCAAGGTTCAAGGTTGAGTAATCTATTCATCTAATCCTTCTCTGCTACTCTATTAGTGCAAGTGTTGATATGCCAAAACTCTTCGACGACAAATGTCTGCTCTCTATATCGTTGTGTTGTCTGTTTCAGTTTTGTTATTGCACTTCATTCAATAGAAGTTTAGTAGACTTATTACTATCCTCAAATCTTGTATGTGTTTCCTCCTTCTCCAAAATCTTTTGAAGAAGAGAGCTTTAGTAAATTGTCCATTCGAAAATGATCCAAGGGATCGTGAGCTTTGAAATAGCAATCACTAGACTGTGAACCAAGTAATTGATCATGTTTTTATTTTTAGTTTTCCGCTGCAATTCTATTTTTGTTTTCATACAAGAAAAAAAAAATATTTTTATCGAGCAATATTCACCTCTCCTTTTATCGCGTTTTTCAATCTTACAAACATTAGTACCATCCAAGCTGGGTCGGTCCTATCCACTATTGATCAACAAAATTCATCAATTTTGTTACCTTGGAAGATGCACAAAAAAACACTAATGCGTATCGACAATGATTGGGCATCGGGGCTGGATGAATACAGTGCAAAGTTCTTCAAATCCGCATGGGAAATAATGAAGACTAATTTGTTCAACGTTGTGCATGAATTTTTCACATCAAGACGTCTCCTTAAGCGATGGAATCATACTCAATTGGTGTTAATATCCCAAGTCAGACCACGCTCCACACGTCATCGACTACTGACCAATTTGATGTTGCACGGTTGATTATCTCAGCATCGCATTTGCTACAGAATTGTTACCCTCACTTGATTATCTCCGCCTATTGATTATCTTAGCATCCCATTTGCTACACAAATGTTACGCGCCAGCAACTATGGTGATTTATGGATGCCATATTGTGTAAGCTCGCATCGTGGCCCAAGCACATGCTATCTTTTGTAGATAAACTCAAATTGGTAAAGACTATTTTGCAAGGCGTTGAATGTTTTTGGCTCTCCATTTTTCCGATGCCATGTGTTTTGATTGACAAGTTCTATATCATTTGTCGTTCCTTTGTTTGAACCTCCAAACATCTGCTAATTTCCTGGGCCACCATATGCTTATCAAAGGAGGAGGGAGGTTACGAAGTTCGCGACTTACAAGAATAGAACTCAACTTTACTCTGCCAATACTTGTGGAATGTGCAGCAAAAGGACTCACTTTGAGTGAAATGGGTGCACCGTTAGTACCTCCAGCATGTCGACTTGTGGGACTGGAAAGTCAAGGCCTCAAATTCGTCTTTGATCAAGAAGTTGCTACAACTCAAGGGCATCATACGTGACCGAACAGGTTTAACACAAGGAGGATTTATTACTTTGGCAAGTTTGATGGTTTAGTGTTGTCCAGCAGGGTTCGGGTGCCCCCTGGCAGTTTTTCGACCACGGAGCAAAGACCAAAGCTTGGGCGAAGGCTATATGAAAGCCCTATATCTTATGTCGAAGCATCAGTTCACACCGTGGCGCCCCCGCGGGCTGGATCAACCGGTTAAGGCGTGGCATCCTTGCACAATGAGTCGTAGGGTCGAAGGTCCACGGACGCGCACTGGATGAATAATCTGGGCCGACTGTGTTAAATCCGGAGACACCACGCTTTAACCGGACCAGCATTCACCGCTGATTTACCTCCTCCTAGGATCCCTGTGGGGCCAGGCCTAGGGGGCCGCTGGGCGGCAGGATCCGCCTTTTTTTTTTCTTGCACAATCAGTTCACACCGTGGCTCTTTGCACAAGGCTGCCTATGCACGAAAGATAAGAAACTGTATGAGCCATGCAAAATCTGCCCATTGTGCAACCTCGCTGATGAAACGCTAGCTAGACTACACCTTTGGTGTGTGATCAACAAAGTTCTTTGGGATAAAGTGAAGACTTGGCTACACCTATGACTCGATGAGCACCTCCAAATGAATAATGAAGGTCTTCCTCCGAAGCTACCAAGGTAATGGCCAGTTGAATAAGGCTCTATACTTAGCAATGCCTTGTATGATTTTTCTAATATGGCAAGTTTGTAATAGGCGTCGATGAGTGATATCTCTAACATAGGGAGGATGTTCTCAAGATTCACATGCACGTTTTTCGTTTTTTATTTTTCATTTTGGGGCGTATAATATATATGTATACCCTCACTTGATATATAATACGATTTACTTTTCTTCAAAAAAAAAAAAAAAAATTATAGCGGTCCCATTCACATGAATCACACACCTTATTAAAATCAAATAAAGACTTGGTGGGGGAGTTGTCAAGGAAATATGTTCTTAGGAGCATTTATAAACGTTTAAGACCATTAGATGTGCAAGGAGAGAATGCGAGCATAGGTCTACTCGTGGTTCCAACCTAGCGGATCAACATGGCAATTGATGTTTAACCATTGCACTTTCTCAAGGTTTGCAAATGAGATTTTTTTTTTTTCAATAACTAAAAGAGTATCTTAAACAATGGCCTTCCAAAGTCTTTGATTCATTTAAAGATCAATTACTTTTCACTAGCTGACTTAAGCATTACCCCTGCTTGGTTTGATCCGCTTGCCATATGATGCCACGATCCACACCCAACAACATTCCTTGTATGTCAAACTCGAGTCCAACCCACCGAACCTCATCACGCTCATTAATCTATCAACCCCACCAATAATGTGTTAGAAGCAAGGAGATGAAGTCAATGTGCCTACCAACTTATATGCCTTACTTGCTCCGCTACCTCCAAAAGAAAAGGAGAAGAGTGAGAAGCTCCACTCCTCACTTTCGTGCCTTACACAACCAACTTATTATAAGCCAACTCCGTGACGCCAAGATGATGCCCCTAACTCAAGCGTTGACTTCTGCATGCCAAATATACATTATGCATATTTTTAGGGGTTTTTACCCCTCGATACCGATACCCACTAATCATTTTCGCTCTTTGCACCTCCAGGTAGTTCTAGTTCGAGAAGGTCAACTGAATCCTCAAAGAAAGACTGCAACGACAAATTTAGGAGAAAAGCCATGGATGACAATAATCGGGGAAGCTTTAGAAACAAGTGGCCGGCGGAGCAGCCAACTGTGGCTTCAGCCTCCAGGACTGCACTCGCTATCCCGTCCACAGAAATCCTTGCCCGAACTGAAAGGAATGGCTTTGCTTCAAAGGCAGCAGAGGCGAATCTCCTCGCCCAGTTGCTCGATCGCTCCCATCTAATAATCTATAATATCTCTCCTTCCTTGGTGCCTTGGTTGTGGTCCACTATGGCATGCCGCTGAGCCACTCCACGCGGAGTTTAATGCCTCCTCGCGCTCCCCGTAAAGCGAAGTGTCAACTGCACTCTGCTTCCGGAGGGAGTTTCAACTATGCACTCCAACCTTCTCCAATTGTAAACTATTCTTTGCTCTCTCCTCCCGGCTAGCGTTTCTCTTCTGCCTTTATTTTAAGTTTGAATCTGTCCAATTGTGACCTTGGAAAAACTGAAGCATTCGCAGTTACCATTCTTGGGAGATGAATTTTTAGGCCGCTTTTGACTCGCCTTCTCTTTTCACTATTTATACCTCACTTCCCTTCCTCTGTTCCTTACCCACTGCAAAGCAGAAGAAGAGTTGACGGAGCCACATGGACTGTGTAGAAGATGTCGTCGATCACAACAGCAGCAGCGGGAGCGATCAGTTCCTCGCCTCGCCGCTCGTCAAGCGCAAGAGGACGAAACGGCAGAGGCCGCCCGCCACCGCCGTCGGCCCTGCCTCGTCCATCTCGTCGGCGGAGCTTTCCAGCAGCACGGCCATCACGGAGGAGGATGAGGACATGGCCAATTGCCTCATCCTTCTCGCTCAGGGACGTGCGGTGCAGATTTCCGACGAGCCTAAGGAAGCCACGATCGATGCCAAGGGCAGCAGAGCCGAGGCCTACAAGTGCAAGACGTGCAACAAGTGTTTCCCCTCCTTCCAAGCTCTCGGAGGCCACCGCACCAGCCACAAGAAACCCAAGACGGCGGTCCTCCTCGACCGAGCCAATATCCCTGGCGCCGCACAGACAGAGGTTTTCCAGATGACTGCCGGTTCTATCACGGCGAGGCCGGTCGCGACGACATCGAGCAACGGCGACGGAACCGGGAACAACAAGCCGAGAGTGCACGAGTGCTCCATATGTAGAGCGGAGTTCTCATCCGGCCAGGCTCTCGGCGGCCACATGCGGCGGCACCGCCCGCTGACTGCGCCGGCAGATCCGAAGGAAATAAAAAAAGACAGCAACGTCTTCTCCCTAGATCTCAATCTCCCCGCGCCGGCAGAAGACGACTGCGAGGCCGAGACGGCAAAGTCATCAACGACGGATTTCCCCTTTGAAAGCCGGCGACCGCTTGTCTTCTCGGCCTCGTCCCTGGTGGACTGTCATTACTAAGCAAGCAGCACTTGTCATGCAGCCATTTCTCTTTGTTAAATTTACAGGAACCTTGTGAATTATGCATATCCACATAACACAAGTGATTCTTTACATTCTTTCATGTTTTTTTTTTTAAAAAAAATATATGTTTCAACACAAATTGAGAATGCGATTGAACATTTCATGGTGCCAAATTCTTGTTCTTGTACTCGAGGTGAGATATGCTTGCAAGAATTGTCCGGTAGCAGGAAGTTTGGGATGACCGAGTTAACTTGGCTTTCTTAGTCTTTGATTGCTTTGGCTTCTCCACCACCACCAAGGAAAGTTATGGATCAGGTTCTCTCCCCATGAGTTTGATTTGTTCTGTAACCAATCTAACCTCCCCCTCATATTAAATGCCAATGGAATAAAAGCAGAGTTGAGGAAAAGGAAGTAGATAGATAGGTAACCCTCCCTGTCAAGAAATCCAGCACACACTTGTACTAGAAATGTATGCAAGGCCTGCAACTGAGCATATGTCCAGACCCATGCTTATCTCCTTTAACTCACCTAACCCTGGAACTGGATGTTCAGTATGAGAAGCTGCCATTTGTATCGTCCCTTGATTTGTTGCCACCTGAACCACTACTTCCAGACGATGTTAGACTCATTTGTCTCACTTGTTTGTTTTATAAAAGAATGTTTTTTCAGTTTTTGATTGATGGAAAATATGTGAAGTGTTTTAGGAGAATAACTTTTTTCCATTGAATCTATGTGCCAACTCGCCATCCTTATCAATGGAGCCCTTTGTGAAATCCACCCTCATCCACCAGCTATTTATTCTCATCCTCAAGTCATTTAACATCATACATGAGCTCACTGATTGACAGGAATATCTGATTTAAACTATCCGCATGAACTAACTTGCCAGCCTAAGCCTACACTATTAAGCAGCCTAACTTGCCAAGCCTGACTAACTTACATGTTACTCGTCTGACAGTATATCCCCTTGGGTAGTTTACTTAGCTCCACAATTTGACCAACTTACTCGACCAAATTGCTCAACTCCCACAAGCACAACTTGCTTGACCAACCAAGTAAAAAAATATATATTAAAACCCCAATTGACCAACCAATTCATTTAGATTTACTAACTTTTCAGGACCAACCAATTAGAAGTCCTTAACAAGTTGAACTAAAACACTTGAACTATCTAACTTATCCAATAGCTTACACCCACCTACCTCAACCAAACTGTTTATCTCGCTTGAATCACCATGCTTGATTGAATCAACACAACAACAAGGTTAACTTGTTGCCCCTCCCCCAACTTAATCAAATCCACTAAAAGTCCAACACACCTCACATGTATTGATTCAACCGAACTGGAGTCAAAATCGATCAGGTTGAACAAACTCGAATTAGAATTTTGATATTTGATCAATATGTTGTTGGTCGAGTGAGACGTCAAATAGGGAAAGATTAATAGGATACTTGACGAGATATGAAAAATCCAATTGGGTCATGGTTGACTAAGCATTTGGCGTTCAAAAGTCCAACAGGGAGTTAGCACAAGATGCGAAGTCCAAATCGATCAAGGTTGACCAGACATTTGGCATGAGATGGATGAAGACCAAGTGAATCATAGAGAATCAGACACTTGGCATGTGGATGAAAGTCCTATTAGGTCAGGAATAACTGGATGTTAGACAAGTATAAAAAGTCCTAGCAGGTCATGAAGGGTCGAATGTTAGGTGCATGCAAAAGTTCAAACAGGCGAAGGAAGATCAGATGTTTGGCATGAAAAAGGGAAGTCTTGGTAGGTCAATGATGATTAGATTCTCAATGTGTGAAATTCCAACAGCTTATGATTGACCTAATGTTGGGCAACGAAAATCCTGACAAGTTAAAGTGTATAGGATGCTAGGTAAAAAAAATATCCTAGTAGATTGAGGTCGACCAAATACCAGATAAGATGAGAATTTGGCCTTGCAAAGGCTTAAATAGGACTAGCAATTGCTTGCTAGATACTAGCAATCTATTGGCAAACCCTAAACTCTGAATTGGGGATCAGGAGGTTTGAGCAAACTAAAATGGATTCAGGGTGCTTGGGATGCTCAGGTAAGGTGTTCGTTGAGTTAGAACTTAGGAACCCACTCGAGCTCAGGAGTCGATGTTCAACCAAGTTAGATCTCAGGACCTCACTCAAACTCAGGAGTCGATGTTTGATCGAGTTGTCACTCAGGAACCCATCCAATCTCGGGACTCAGAGTCAGGACATGGTAGTCGGATGGGACCCACTTAGGCTTGGGATACAATAGTCGGCAATGACCCACTTGGGCTCGGTACATGACAGTCGGCCTCAAACCACTCAAGGACTGGACATGGTAGTCGGTTATGACCCCGTCATCGGTAGTTGACTGCGACCTCAACCCACTCAAGATCGGGACACGGTAGTCGACGACGACCTACTCAAGCTTGGGTTGGATTGCACGTGTGATGCTACCAATCAATTGTTGGGTGAAAGCAATCAATTGTTAAATCACTTCAACGAATAGAACACTTCCAAATCGATTAGCCAATTCGACTTGTGGCTAGCAACCGATTGTTGTATCTCAATAATCGATTGATAGTAGTCAAACAGTGTGGAAAGAGTCATTGTAGTGCCAACAGTTGAATTACCGTGAAAAAACAGATTGGTGAATGATAGCAATTGATTGATAGGTAGAAATCAATATGAACAATAGGTTATAAAAGTGGTTTTTGAGGCAAATCAAAGGAATCAAATTTTTAAAGTTTGAAGACGAAATGCTGCTGCATTTCCAATTATTAAGAGGCAATTCAAAATAATGAAAAAGCATCTAAAGCTAAGATATCACTTGTAAAGTTATTTTCATTTTCATTTGTATTTGCTATGAAAAGGATATAAAAGCTTCTTTGCCTCCAGAAGGCATCCGAGAATAAGAAGTATATGGTGGTAGTTATTAGGAGTAGGCCTTGAACGTAGTCATCTTGAAAGGTAGTGCATTTTGCTTTGTTTTGTTGATTTCACTTTAAATTTTCCATTGTACAATATCATCAAAATGATCGAAGCTATTCATCTCTTGTAACTCGTATCAGTTCTAACATGCACCCAACCTAATTGACCCACGAACAAAATAATGCAGATAACCGCAAAATAAATTCTATTTTGTTAAAAAAAATTCTACCTAAAAATAGAGTTTTTTATTTTATTTTTAAAATATCAATGAAAAAAATAGATTATATCTTATATGAAAATCCTATTTTACCTGTCTCAATTTCTTCCTTATATATTTATCTTTAAAATTTAATTTACTATATATGACAAAGTGTCAAATCATATTATATAATTTTCGAAAATCATATACTAAATAAACATATGATTCACCACTATTGTTATTTCTGTTTTTTTTTTTTTTTTGGCCAATCAAATTTTGACCAAAAATCAAGTGTCAAAAACATACTCTATAATTTCTAGACAATATATCATGAATTTTAAATAACCATAAGATGATCCCTTTTTTATTGTTTATGGCACTTAACCAATTTTTTTTAAAAAAAAATTATCATTTTTTTGAGAAATAAAAACCTCAACAGGTCATTAAATATAAAAGGATTCTTTTTAGATAATTACCTAATTTTCTTTGAATACACTGACAAATATCACATGAAATAGACGGTAATTAAATTACTGAAAACAGACGGAAGTGGGCATTGGAAGTTGATGAGGTGAGATCAAAAGAAACCACTTAAGCAAGGAATGTGGCAAGAGTTAACTACACGTTTAGTGCAGGCAAAGCAGCTGGAAGAGTTTGATCAATGTGAATGAGGAACTTTCCCCTGCGCGACGCTTCCATGGCAAGGCACAGTTGTGAACTTCAAACGACAACTGCAATGGTTGACCCGTGCGTTAAAACAATTTTGACTAACGCGGATGGAATTGGCAAACGCTGACCTCATGCAACCTCTCAGCTGTGCTAGCTTTGGCCTCAGAGCTTCCAATGGTTGGGATTCACGTGGAAATGCACGCTGTTAGATTAATTATTTGGCCGGCAAAAGGCCAGCTTGACCTTAACCAAAGAGGATTGCCAAAGGTACACAAGCCGATGTTTGATTAAGTTCACTAAGCGTTATATATTCTCCTTATGAAAGCTGAATTTGCACTGAAATGTTCGCGAGTATGCATCTTGGACTTTCTGCAAGTATTTTCTGTTGGATATAATTATCGTTATTTGATGAGTTTATTTATAAATTGCATATGTGAATACGATCCGAATTCTTTAAAGTGATTTAACCTATGTCTAATGGATTTCGAGTAATTAGATGTGGATCTCATATGTGTAGAACCTATAGTCCCGTATCTATTATTATCGATGGGCTGATAATAGATGTGCACTATATAATGAGTTGGTCCCCAGAGGATTAGGGTAATCTTGAGATGTCTCTTCGTTCCCCATTGACGAAGAGAATTCGACGCCGTCAACCCTAACTCCTCCGGAAGACTTACCTTTTTCTTCCGCTGTTTGTTCTTCCACAGGATCTTCTTGACGACGCTAAAAGTAAAAGATATGACTCTTCAATCAAGTTCTTTGTCATTATGTGATCCTGTCCGAGAGTCGAGTCGACGGACGGTGGGGAGATGACATTCACGTTGACTGGATGTAGACTGAAAACGACGTGTACCTCCGACGAGCAACGCCTGCAACCACAAGTCGTTAGTGCCAAGTCTAACGTCATACCTTAACAACCCGAGCATATCCCTAACGTGACAGTGGAAGCTTCCATCGTACGATTCTCCGTCTGGCCATGTCATCAACCATGCCGCCTGTCGGTGACACTGGTCCCTAGGAAGATATCACCAACTGTTCCTTTTGTCCGTTACTGGTCAAGCGGGAGAGTCGCTCAGCCAATCTGTCGTCCAGACGATATCATGGCTAGGCCGAGCGTCCGCTCGGCCAATAATCCGCTGTCCAGCTCCGTCCTGTCGAGTGAGGGAACCGCGCTTGCTTGGTCAGGGCTGCGTCCACTATTCAACCGAGCGAGACGGCCGCTCGGCCTTCGTCCTTCCATGCTTGAGCTTTTATGAGCGTCGGAAGCTCGGTATTTGGCCGAGCTGTCGAAGTGTCGGATCGGCTAATCCTCATGCCAACCAAGAGGGTGGTTCGCCCGATCAGACGAATGCCCGGGATGTTGACCACTTTGACTATGACCTTCCATGTGGCGATGACCTTCTACAAGGCGGGCCCCACCCTTACTACCAGATCACGTGTCTCCCCCTCAAGTCTAGTCGAAGGAGGCTGCAAGTCCGACTGACTGGACAAGTAGTCTGGCGACTGATTGATCGATCGGGCAAGGGCTGGTTGGATCCCGATCGGTTCGTGTAGGACTGATCTTCCCATGCCAATCGGCACCTTAAGCATTTGCACTTGGGAGATTTCTCCCTTAGCATTCCCGGAGGGGTGCGAACCGCGTGGTCAAGGCTGACGTCACGCAAATCTCCTCGGCTTCCATGCGAATCAGCTCCATTAAGGTTGAGCGTGCACCCAAGCCCAGTAATGACCTTCATTAAATGTCGTTCGATAGACGATCGCCACGTGGTGTTGCCGCCATCACCGCACGATCGAAGCGGTAGGGTTGATGCGACATTCGCCGATTCGAATTCAATGACGGGATCTATGCATTGGACTCTACGACCTGGATCCAATAGCCCTGGACGGCCGAGCTCGCCTTTATAAAGCATAGGCGTTGCATTGCCCCCTCCTCGCGTCCTCTTCTCCGATAGCTGTTGGCGTTCTTTTGCGACCAGAACTCCGACGACTTAGTGCTTCTTGGTGGTGATCCTTTTCCCTCGTAAGCTTTCCTTTTCCCTTCTGTTCCTCGATCCTTCTCGATTTCCCTTATTGTCTAGTGGGTTTTCGGCGCCTCGTTGCTTTTCTGTTCCACGCTGTTTTGCTTGTTGAAACCCTTTTTCCCTGTCGGTCCTATTCATTGATTTTTCCGGCGAAGACAAGTTCATCACGGCCGTCCGACCCCACTCTCGATCTCCGGTACAACACCATGGAGACTCGGTTCGACGCGGCCGATGCTGTGAACCTCGTCTGTAGGACCGTTAGATTCGATAGAGGGGGGGGTGAATATCGATTCGAAAATATCGAGTATAAGCGCAGCGGAAAAGTAAAGTAGACACAGGGTGTTTTTACTTCGTTCGGAGCCTGTGACGACTCCTACTCGAAGGCCCGTACTCCTTGAGTACTTTCGTTGGGCAATTCACTAGCAATTCGGATAATTACAATTTAAGTACAAAAAGATGCTAATGAAAAGAAAAAACAAAGCTGTACCGACAGACAAGGAATTTAAAAGAGCGGGATCGTATCGTCGAAGCTTTGTGAGCGTCGTTGGAGCACAGAGCAGCAGAGCGAGTAATCTCAGAGTTCTCAGATGTGAAACAGATGATTCTGAAGCTCTTACCTAGGGCTTCTTTTATATGTTGCTCCGGGCGCCTGGATTCCTTCCGGGCGCCTGGATTCCTTCCGGGCGCCTAGAATGTGACGTAGCTGTTCAAACCGAGATGCTCCACGTGGCGACGACTTGGCCTGGATATAATTTGCTTTCCGGGCGCCCGGATCCCTTCCGGGCGCCCGGACCACTTTGTTCCAGAAAGCTCCATTTTCCTGCAAAACAAAGTTAGTCCGAGACAATATATATCCTGCAAAATAGATCGTTAGCACATTTTATAATAGTATGAATTAGCACAAATAGTATGACTTAGATTCCGTCTTTCCGAGATCGGAATCTAGTCACGATCTCGACTTAGACACTCGAAATGGATCTAAGCCGGATCGACGCCTAATGTTCCCTTCCCGGGAACGCGTCCTCGCAGTCACTCCCCTCTCGTGACTTACCTCACTTACCTGCCAGACGTCCGGTCAGCCCTTCGACCCGTCTGGACTTCTTGCCAGCTATCCGGTCAGCCCGTCGACCTAGCTGGACTTCTTGCCAAGCGTCCGGTCAGCCCGTCGACCCGCTTGGACTTCTCGCCAGCTATCCGGTCAGCTCGTCGACCTAGCTGGACTTCGTGCCAGACATCCGGTCAGCCCGTAGACCTGTCTGGACTTCTCCTGCACACTCGATCAAAGTGTCAGATAACAACAAAACTAACTTAACCTATTTGTCATTCATCAAAACCTAGGTTAGACCGTTAGTGCTACCCGCACCAACAATCTCCCCCTTTTTGATGGAATGATAACCTGGTTAAGTTAGTGAAAGGACGCAAAAAATAAATAACACAGGTACATCGGTTTTAAAGTTAGTTTTAGTGTTTTCAATTTGGTTTAGCTAACTTAACCACCTAACCCTCCCCCTTTGGCATTCATCAAAAAAATAAGCAAGGATAAACAATCATAGTGTAGAGTTGCTGTAATCAAATTAAAAAAACAGCTAATTTTGAAAAAATATCTAAGTTTGGTTCAAAATAAAAGTACAATTTTTAACACCAAGTTAAAAAAAATAGTCAAGTTGACTTGGGGGGAGACAAGTTGAATTTTGAAAAGTATAAATTTAAAGTTAATCAAGTTTAACTTTTCAAGCGTGTAGAACTAGGTTTTTCAAATTTAGTTTTCAAGTTTAAGTAACAATTACTATTCAAAAAGGTAAGTTTTCAACTTCGATTTTTCAAAACAAAGCAAAAATTAAACAAGTAAGATTAATTTTTCAAGACGTAAAAATTTTTGCCAAAATAAATTTTAAACACTTTTAAACTTCCAAGTTTAATATTCAACTTTTAAAATCAGGTTTAAAAATTAGGTGGGATTAAACTTCCAAGTTTTTCAAACACTTAGTTAAATTTGATTTTTTTTTTTTTTTAAACTGATGTTCACAAAATAAGTTAGTTTTAAAATAGATGTATAAAAGCATTTTTCAAACACACAAAATTTTAAATAATTTCTCCCCCTGAACTTGATACTTAACATTAAACAGCTATCTAACCAATTAGGTACTAACTAACTATCAGAAGATAGTAGCTTTCACTTGGTTAGTCAGATTAAGTTGATTATAAACAGTCAGTGTTTGACTTGACTGATGATCTTAATCTGATTACTATCTGATTTGTATTTAACGTCCAGACTTATGTTGATGCACTGAAATAAGCATCTTAAGTCCAGACAGTTGGCCTATGCATCTCACCCCTTTCTATGTTTGTCAAACACAAGCAAGGTAAACCTAAGGTGTTGGTGAGATGCTCAAAGACTAGTCCTATGGGTACATGCTTTCTAGGGATTCAAAACTAGTCTAAGGCCAAAATTGTTTTTGAAAATCTAAAAATGGAAAGTTTTGAAAACAGGCAAGTTTAACTTATAATTTTAAAAAACATGTTTGAAAATATTTTTGAAAATCCTAGTCTATCAAGATTGAACACAATCAATGCAAGTCTGAAATATCACTAGATAGATCCAAAATATTTTACATATAGTGTAGCTACAGAAGTCAGTCATAACTAGAGCTACTGAGATGATGAAGGGGGTGGTCCAGATCCCAAGGATCGGAGAAGCGCCATCAGCTCAGTGTGTCGGGTCTCCCCGGCAGCTCGTAACTCAGCAACCTCTCGCCGTATGTCCCGATGAAAACCCGAGTTCTCCTGCTTGAGACTCGCCATAGCACTCTCTAGTCCGGTCATACGGTCGGCTAGAGTGCGGGAAGCGTGACGTGGTGCTCGAGCTGGTGGTGGAGGTGGAACAGCCTCCTCCGGAAACAGTGCAAGCATGAACTCATCCTGCTCGGCCTCCCCCTGTGCTCCTGGGTCGTGCTGGTGCTGTGCCCCCCTCCGCCAAGACATAGTCCCGTCATCCCTATCTACGTGGATACCAGCTAAGGAGAAGTTCCGAGCTGCTATAACATCGAACTTGGTCATATAGGCAATGTCTCCTCTAGTAACATCAATGTGCAACGAGGACATATAGGCTGTCAGAATGTGACAGAATGGCATGTGGACTCGTCTATCAGTCACGTATCCAGCCGAGTAGATAATGGTGGAGAAGATATGTAGGCTGATGTCAATATCTAACCTATGAATCAGGGCATAGAGTAAAAATGAATGGAATGGGCGCATCACAGCGATGTCCCGAGTCGTCAGTGGTAAAATGCAAAGGACTAAGACCCTATAAAGAGCGTAGTCCTGGACTCGAAGTTCTACCGACCTAAACTGGGTCACAGTGGAATCTCGCTCTCCCCCAAAAAAATACGAATAGATCGTATCGAGAGTAATATGTGAGTAGGGATCTCCGAATGGTAGATCCCTGGGAGGATAGCACAAAAAGGAACAAGTAGATGGACGTAACTCTAAAAACTCTCGGATAGTCGTGGGGGAAAATATGATATCAGTACCCGCTGCCCTAGTGGTATAGGTGAGATCGTCTACTTTCACTAGGTTATTGCAAAATTCAGCACACAGACTTATGTTTACTGGACTGGTACATTCGACAAGGTTCTTTAAGTTATAGTGGTTTACAACTTCTATAACGGAGGGACATGAACCTAGAAAGAACGATCTATCTATGCAGGCAGTCCTAATGGCCTTGTAAATGGTTGACTCAAACTTAATCCTTAGTTCATCTGTGGGAAACCTAGGGTCAGTGCTAGCATTGGAAGGTCCAGCACCAGTATTTGTTCGTTTCCTACTGTATAATAAAAAAAATATTCTAAGAAAACATGAGAAGACAAATTTTAATAAATTTTCAGATAGGGGAAGAAGATTTACCGAGGAGCTATCGACAAAATATAGATCTGACGACCTTGGTTGAATCGCAACAGCGTCTTCACCGCAAAAAAAAAAAAATTGATTTAAATTACTCTCGCACTGAGGTTCGGAGTGAACCTTGGCAAAAGTGATGTTTTTGTGTGGCAAGGATTGGGGGCGCCTGCTGCCCCCTATTTATAGGGAACTCCAGGCGCCCGGAGCCTTTCCGGGCGCCCGGGGTTGATTTTGGGCGGGGCGCCCGAATCCCCTTCCAGGCGCCCCGGAGGGGAATACCAGGGGCGCCCGCCCCTGGTGTTTGACCTTTTTTTTTTAAAAAAAAAAAATTGAAGTGAGTTTTAAGTTTGGAATTGAAATTAAAAACTAAAATTAATTTTTAAGTTTAAAATTAAAAGTTTGAAAATTAAGTTTGAGAATTAAAATTTTGAAATTAATTAATAAGTTTGAAATTAATTTTTAAGTTTTAAAAAATTTGAAATTAATTTTTAAGTTTTAAGATTAAAATTTTGAAGTTAATTTTTAAGTTTAAAATTAAAATTTTGAAGCCTTATTCATCTCACCCGATCTATATTATCAATCAGGGAATTCTATGATTTTGTGAGATGAAATTAGATTTTTAATTATGGAGTTTTGGTTTAACTTGTGTTAGATTCAGATTTAGCTTTGGTCTCCACAAATAGGCAATCTTCGGATAAACTTCTAAGCTTGGTGAGTCACATGGACGTCATTAGAAGTAACCAACCTTTCGAGGTTTTCCGAATAGTCCTATCCACGGAGCTTAGTACTAAATCTTGGTCTAACTGGTTAGGATTCATTTAAGGGTTGCTTCGGTCAGTTCCACTTGGCCAAATGCACCAGATCGAAACCATATCTTTCTAGACATGCGATGCCCAAGTTTCCCTAACGTACTATCATCCAAAAACTTTACCAGTATCATGATTCAAGTTAAACTTGGTCTCTAATCCTAATTACCCTGCCGGGTTAGTTTGTTTTAGGTTACCCTGTCGGGTAAGTTAGTTTTGGAGGTGCCAGCTATTCTGAAGCCTCCCCCTGAATTATTGGCCATTAAATTAACTTTTGGATTTAGGTTTGTGTCGATTCCTTTTATAGTTATGGTTAACTTGATGATAATTTTGTTGATTTTTAAAGTGTTTAAATTTTGAATTTGATTTAGGTTTGTATCTTGGATTTTGGTTTGGTTTATTCGATTTTATATAATGTATTTTTTCTTTAGGTATATTGATTAAGTCCTATTTGCGTGGTTAAGCACGCTTTCGAAACCCAAGCTAGATTGGTTGATTTGTATTGGGTTATTAATGATTTGAAGGTTTTATTTGAATTCGACTTATATCCTAGTCCGGTTTTATTATAGCATGCTTTTTGATTATTTAGGATTAAGTCTAGATTTTTTGATCTTGTTGTGAATTTTTCTAACACTTCTTTTAAATTGTTAATCTCATTTTTTAATGATAAATTCTCCTCCTCAAGTGTTAGATCTTGAGTTTGATTTGTATTTTCTTTTTGTCCCTTGAGGTTTTGATTTTCCTCAAGAAGTGATTTGTTTTCATTTTCTAATTTAATCAATTTACTATTTAAACAGGAAATAATTCTAAAATTTTTTTTGTTTAAATTAAAATCTACCTCATTCGGGCCTTCGGAAAACGAGTACGGACTCGTGGCTTGTTTCGGGTTCAGACCCGTCTTCATCTTCTGACTCGTCTTCTATTTCAGCTTTGTGGGCCATCAGTGAGAGGTGGCTCTGATGTTTTTGCTCTTCTTCCTCCGATTCGTCCGAGGAGTCGTCCCACGTTGCTTTGAGGGCCTTCTTTTTGGTTGGCTTCGGTTTGTCGAACTTCAGTTTTGGGCATTCGTTCTTGTAGTGTCCCTTTTTGTTGCAGCCGTAGCAAGTCACGTTCTTTTGTTCTGAGGGAGAACTGATCTTTTGAAGGTCCTTTTTGCTGAAGCTCCTTTTTCTCCTGGTGAACATTTTTCTTACCAAGTTCACCAGGTGTTCTTCGTCTTCGGAGTCTTGGTTGGAATCTTCTTCATATTCAGGTTTGCTCTTCTTTTCTTTGGAGGAACCTGCAAATAAGGCTATACCTTTCTCGGCTCCAGCATTAGTTTGTTCATGTAATTCTAATTCACAGAAGAGCTCGTCTAATTTTAATTTAGAAAGGTTTTTAGAGATTTTGTAGGCATCTACGATTGATGCCCACAAACTATTACGTGGAAAAGCATTTAATGCATACCTTATTAAGTCTCTATTTTCCATCTGGTGGCCTATCGCATGAAGCCCGTTGAGGATGTCCTTGATCCTCGCGTGGAGCTGATTCGCCGTTTCACCTTCCTGCATTTTTATATTAAAAATTTTATTTAAAAACAGGTCTCGTTTTGTTACCTTGGCGTCGCTCGTTCCCTCGTGCAGCTCGATCAATTTGTCCCACAGCTCTTTAGTATTTTTGTGTGGACCAACTCTGTTCAGTTCTTCTCTTGTTAAGCCGCACTGTAGAGTGTTGATCGCTTTATTTTCTGTTGAAGCCTTTTTCTTCAAATCTGCTGTCCAATCTTCAGGATCCAGTATATTCCCGGAGTTATCTGCTGGAATTTTATAGGGTCTCATAACGCTCATCCACTCGTCGAAGTCTGTTTTGAGGTAAACCTCCATGCGCTTCTTCCAGTACGGAAAATCGTCCCCGTTGAAGAGTGGAGGTCGTACTGTGCTGAATCCTTCTTGTTGGGACATCCTGTACATAAGTAAATAACCAAGAAAAATATCCCAAGACTTGGTCTTGGATTAGTAGTGCGGTAAGAGAAAATAGTAGGAAAATCTAGATTGATGTTGCAACAAAAAAATATAAAAAAAATGATAAACCAGTTTGGAGTTAAGTGTAAAACTGAAGACCGAAAAAGAAAGAAAAAAATTCACCCCCAGTCTGATTGGTGGTTGCACCAAATCAGAGCGGTAACCGCTCTGATACCACTTGTAGGACCATTAGATTCGATAGGGGGGGTGAATATCGATTCGAAAATATCGAGTATAAGCGTAGCGGAAAAGTAAAGTAGACACAGGGTGTTTTTACTTCGTTCGAAGCCTGTGACGACTCCTACTCGAAGGCCCGTACTCCTTGAGTACTTTCGTTGGGCAATTCACTAGCAATTCGGATAATTACAATTTAAGTACAAAAAGATGCTAATGAAAAGAAAAAACAAAGCTGTACCGACAGACAAGGAATTTAAAAGAGAGGGATCGTATCGTCGGAGCTTTGTGAGCGTCGTTGGAGCACAGAGCAGCAGAGCGAGTAATCTCAGAGTTCTCAGATGTGAAACAGATGATTCTGAAGCTCTTGCCTGGGGCTTCTTTTATATGTTGCTGCGGGCGCCTGGATTCCTTCCGGGCGCCTGGAATGTGACGTAGCTGCTCAAACCGAGATGCTCCACGTGGTGACGACTTGGCCTGGATATAATTTGCTTTCCGGGCGCCCGGACCTCCGGGCGCCCGGATCCCCTCCGGGCGCTCGGACCACTTTGTTCCAGAAAGTTCCCTTTTCCTGCAAAACAAAGTTAGTCTGAGGCAATATATATCCTGCAAAATAGATCGTTAGCACATTTTATAATAGTATGAATTAGCACAAATAGTATGACTTAGATTCTGTCTTTCCGAGACCGGAATCTAGTCACGATCTCGACTTAGACATCCGAAATGGATCTAAGCCGGATCGACGCCTAATGTTCCCTTCCCGGGAACGCGTCCACGCAGTCACTCCCCTCTCGTGACTTACCTCACTTACCTGCCAGACGTCCGGTCAGCCCTTCGACCCGTCTGGACTTCTTGCCAGCTATCCAGTCAGCCCGTCGACGTCCGGTCAGCCCGTCGACCCGCTTGGACTTCTCGCCAGCTATCCGGTCAACCCGTCGACCTAGCTGGACTTCGTGCCAGATATCCGGTCAGCCCGTCGACCTGTCTGGACTTCTCCTGCACACTCGATCAAAGTGTCAGATAACAACAAAACTAACTTAACATATTTGTCATTCATCAAAACCTAGGTTAGACCGTTAGTGCTACCCGCACCAACATCGTCAATGTCTTTGACATTCCTTCTGACCACGAGATAGTCTTAGCCTCCCTGTCCGATCGGCCCAATGACCCACTGGTCGACACTATCTGTTTTTGTCTGGAAACAATTCGTGGTCGGTCTGCACTTCCCAATCCATCCGTTCATAACCGAAGTCTGAAACTATTTTCGCGTCCCTTTGGCGCAACTCGTCCCCAACTCTTTTCGCCTCCTTTGTGGTGTGGTCGTACTGTTTAAAGTACATGGTATTCCCCTCACACCTCAGGTATTCCATTACTTCTATTACCACAAGCAGTCCAAACTGGGCACCTATCTCTTCTAGTCTCGGGTTGGCTTGGTCTTCTTCGATAAAATGTCATCTTCTGATAAACATTGGAAATATTACTTTTTCTATATACGTCTCCCCAAGCAGCCGAGCTTTCGTACCAAGTGGCAGGTCGTGCTCCCGCCTCAATCGGAGCTGCCGAAGTATAAGAGCTGCCCGGACTACCTCCATGCGGCCAACCTGCTGGTCGGCCAGAAATTCAACATCCATAAGCTACTGTCGGAGGGAGTGATGTATACGTTCGAGCTGAGTCCGATCTGGACAAAGCTCCCGAGCAGCCTAGGTATGGAATTTTCTCTTCTTTCTTCTTTTGAATCTAACTGATTCTCTCTCTCTCTTTTGCAGCTGATATCATGATGCGCTCCTTAGCCACCGGGATCATGAAGACCAAGCAGACTGAGATTGAGGTAGCTGCAGAAAAGGAGATGGAAAGGCTCGGCTTGACCCCAGTCGGTTCACAGGAAGGTACACTTGGGGAGACCCCAACTGTAGGTGAGGGGACCGCCGAACGGACACCCAGCGTAGAAGGGGCAGCTGACTCGCGCCCAGTCCCAGAAGTGCCACCCGCCGTCCATACTGAGGGCTCGAGGTCTTCGGGTGATGAGGTACCACTTACTCGTAAGAGACGCCGAATGGACACGCCCTCCCCCTCTGCCACTTTGGTCGTACAAGCTTCTGCGCGGGGAGGCACTCCATCTCCAGCCGCTCCCGAAACAGTTGAAGTCATTTCCTCCAATCGGACTCCTTTCTTGGACGATCTCCCGTCGGATCCCATTGCTGCCCTGCCACTCTCCTCTCTTCCTTCGGCTTGGTGGAGGGTCTTACGATCCGGCATCCTTCCGGCCTTGGCCTCTCAAGCTTCTGGCCCCCGCGACTTCTTCCCAGTCAGGCCCGAGCGGCCGCCGATCTTGGATGGCCATTCTCCATCTTCCGACGGAGGAGTTCTTCGCAATTGGCAATCAACTGCAAACTCCTGAACATCAGATACACATACGCGGGTCGCTCGCTAAGGTCTGGGAGGAAGCCAGAGCATGCGCCGCAATGATGTCACCCGGGCTGCTTGCCAACAGCCACCTGCAAATGGCCACCGGCGTAAGTTTTTTATCTATTCATGATTTACCTTCGTTCGACACTAACACTCTTTCGTTCAGATGCAGTATTGGGTGGAGAGTGTGGCAGTGTGCAACCGCCTAGCCTTTGTGGAGGAGGAGCTGAAGAAGCTCAAGATCTCCGGGGGAGCCTCTTCCTCCCAAGGGTCATCCGTCACCCAATTACAGGCCGATCTGGAAAAGGCTACTAAGCTCTTGGAGGCTGAGTGGAAGAAATCGGCCGATCAGGCCATCATGCTAGGTTGGCTCGAGACTCAGGTAAAAATCTACGACCACAAGATCGAGCTGGCCACCAACAGGAAGAACCGAGCCATAGCTGACCTGGAACTGAAGAACTAGGAGGCACGGAATCTGGCTGAGAAGCTCAAGAAGGTGGAGGATTTTCTGGTCATCGAGCAGGACCGTCGTTCGACTAGGGAGGCTGAGCTTCAAGGTCAGGTGAAGCGCCTTGAAGAGGCTCTGGAGGCCTCTCGTGCTGCACTGATGGCCTACCAAGAGGCTGAACCGGGCCACTTCGCGTTCCTAAGGCAACAATACCTCCGCTCAGACCAATTCCCTGAGGCCATCTCCCTGAGGCCTTGCCTACCAACGCTGTCGACCGCGTCCAGCTCCTTGACTCCATATCTGACGAAGCTTTTGACTACATGAGTGAGCGAGGAGTTTGTAGAGGGAATTTTTGCAAGTCTTGAATGTATCCCTGCCGCTCGGCAGTGTTTGACTTGTTATCAATGAAGTCCTTTTGTAGTTTTTCTTCATAAGTTATCTTTTCGCAAGTATTTGCCTGTATGATCCCGAACGGGTGCTACGACCGTATTTTCATTATTGATAAATTTACTAGGGTCATACCTCCTGGGTTTAAGGTTGCCGCTCGACCCTAGGGTTTATAGTCACCGCTCGACTCTGGGGTTTAACGTTGCCGCTCGACGATTTGACGAAGTCAAGCATTTAAGGTCACCGCTCGACCGTCGGTGAAGACCTGAGTTTATCGTCGTTGCTCGACGGTCTTCAAGGCAAGAGTTTAAGGTTGCCGCTCGACCGTCGGAGGAGACCTGGGTTTAATGTCGCCGCTCGACGGTCTTCAAGGCAGGAGTTTAAGGTCGTCACTCGACCGTCGGTGGAGACCTGAGTTTAACGTCACCGCTCGATGGTCTTCAAGGTAGCAGTTTAAGGTCGCCACTCAACCGTCGGTAGAGACCTGGGTTTAACATCATCGCTCGACGGTCTTCAAGGCAAGAGTTTAAGGTCGCTGCTCGACCGTCGATGGAGACCTGGGTTTAACGTCGCCGCTCGACGATCTTCTAAGGAAAGGTTTAAGGTCCCCGCTTGACCGTCGGTATCAACCTGAGTTAACGTTGCCGCTAAACGGTTTGATGGAGACTTGCCGTTCGATGATAATTTTACAATCCTTTCACTTTTGATTTCAATCCTGCAGTCGAAGGGCGCAGGAAAATGGAAAATACATGACATTAACTACATCAGCGCACCTTTCATCCAGCTCGGTACAACTAGAGATGATTCGTGCTCCACGGACGTTCTAGTTGCTGCCCATCTTCATCCTCTAGGTAGTAAGCGCCCGAGCGGAGCTTTTCCACGACCTTGAAAGGTCCGGCCCAAGGAGCTTCCAGTTTTGTGACATTGCCGACCGGCTTTACCTTCTTCCATACGAGATCCCCAATCTGGAATGACCTCGGAATCACCCTCCGATTGTAATTTTGCCGCATTCTTTGCCTGTAGGCCATCAGTCGAACGACGGCCTTATCGTGCGCCTCATCCACCAGGTCCAGCTCCAATAGCCTCTGCTCGGCGTTGTCCTCACTGTAGTTCTGTATCCAGTCGAACTCGACTACGATCTCGACGGGGACGACCGCCTCGCCTCCATACACCAAATGGAATGAGGTTACCCCTGTGCCTTCCTTAGGGGTCGTGCGGATTGCCCATAGCACGCCGGGGAGTTCATCCACCTAGCTGCCTCCGATGTGGTCGAGCCGAACCCGCAAGATCCATAAGATCTCCTGATTGACGACTTCAACATGTCCGTTACTCTGAGGGTATGCTACGGAGGTGAAAACCTGTTGAATGTCATACCCCTCACACCATTCTTTGAGTTTCTGCCCGGCGAATTGTCTACCATTATTTGAGACGAGTCGATGTGGAATCCCGAATCGACAGATGATGTGATGTCATATAAACTTCTAAACCATCTGCTCGGTTATTCTCGCCAGCGGCTCAGCTTCGACCCACTTGGAGAAATAATCCATTGCAACAAGCAAGAACTTCTGGTGACCTGTCACCATGGGGAAGGGCTCCACGATGCCCATACCCCAGTGGTCGAACGTGCATGATACTGTGGAAGCCTTCATTTCTGCAGTGGGTCGGTGTGAAAGGTTATGGTACCTCTAGCAGGATAGGCAAGTAGCCACTGTTCGAGCGGCGTCTTCCTGTAAGGTAGGCTAAAAATATCCAACCAACAGAATCTTCCTTGCTAGCAACCGGCCGCCCAGATGTCCTCCGCAGGAGCCTCGATGTACTTCTCGCAAAATGTAGTCGATGTCCTCCGAGCTGATGCACTTAAGCAGAGGTCGGGAGAAAGCCTTCTTCTAGAGCTGGTTCCCGATCAGGATGAAACGCCCAGCTCTTCTTCTCAATAAGCGGGTTTTTTCCCGATCGGGCGGCATGGCTCCTGATTATAAAACTCTATTATCACTGCCCTCTAATTGCTAGGGAAGGTGAGTCCCTCCATCCGATCGATGTGCGCCGCCAAAGATACTTGCTCGATCGACTGTGCAATGGCAGTTGGAGAGAGTGAGCTTGCCAATTTGGCCAGCTCGTCAGTCATTTGGTTCTCCGTTCGGGGGATCTTCTGGATGATTACCTCTTGAAAGTTGGCTTTCAGCTTTTCAAAGGCTTCAGCGTATAGCTTGAGCCGTGTGTTGCTGATCTTGAATGCTCCAGTCAGCTGCTGAGCGGCTAATTGAGAATCAGAATGGATCAGAACCTTGTTGGCGCCGACATGCCGAGTGGCTTGTAGACCGACTATAAGCGCTTTGTACTCAGCTTCGTTGTTAGTGTCCCGGTATTATAGCCGAATGGACAACTGCATCCACTCTTCTTGTGGGGAGATAAGGAGTATGTCAATCCCACTCCCCTGTCGAGTGGACGACCCATCCACATATATCTTCCAAGTAGCCTCGGGTTTAGGATTCTGCACCTCGGTAATGAAATCCGCCAAGGACTGCGCTTTGATGCCCGTTCGGGGCTGATACTGGATGTCAAACTCACTGAGCTCCATTGTCCACTTGATCAGCCGTCCGGACGCCTCGGGATTGAGAAGAACCCTCCCCAGAGGACTATTGGTCATGACAATGATTGTGTGCGCGAGAAAGTAGGGGCGAAGCCTCCGAGCGGAAAGTACTAAAGCAAAAGCAAGCTTCTAAAGACCAGTGTAGCGGGATTCAACGTCCTTTAATATGTGACTTAGAAAATATACTGGTTGTTCTTTCCCGTTCTATCGAACCAACGCCGAGCCGACAGCATGCTCGGTCGTGGACAGATAGATTCAGAGCGGCTCACCGGTAGTTGGCTTGGCTAGTACAGGTAGCGAATTCAAATACGCCTTGAGTTCCTCGAAGGCCCGATCACACTCCTCATCCCACTGGAACTTGGTGGCTCGGCGCAATATCTTGAAGAAGGGTAGGCTCCGGTCGGACGACTTGGAGATGAACCGAGATAATGTTGTTATCCGACCGGTGAGGCGCTGAGCTTCCTTCAAGTTTCTCGGTGGTGGCATATCTTGGAGCATTTTTACCTTGCTGGGATTTTCCTCAATGCCCCGCTCAGTGATGATATATCCCAAGAAACACCCACTTTTCACGCCGAACGGACACTTTTGAGGATTTAACTTGATTCCATATGCCCGGAGGGTTTGACAGGTCTCCTCGATATCTGCACAGAGATCAGCCGCTCGGAGGGACTTGACTAGTATGTCGTCAACATATACCTCCATGTTGCGGTCAATCTATTGTTGGAACACTTTGTTCATCAGCCTCTATTAGGTGGCTCCCACGTTCTTCAAGCCGAACGACATCACATTATAATAGTATGTTCCATCGGCGGTGATAAAACTGACCTTCTCCTGGTCTTCCTTGGGCGAGCAACACTTGATGGTACCCCTGATATGCATCTAGCATGCATATCAGCTTGCACCCCACCGTGGAGTCTACCATTTGATCAATCCGGGACAACGGGTAGAAGTCCCTTGAGCAGGCTTTGTTGAGGTCTCAGAAGTCAATGCAGACCTGCCACTTGTTGCCTGGCTTGGAAACCAATACTACATTCGCGAGCCAGCTCGGGAATTAAACCTCCCGTATGTGGCTGGCCTCCAAAAGCTTCTCGACTTCCACCCTGATGATCAAATTTTGTTCTGCGTTGAAATCCCTTTTCCTTTGCTTCATTGGTCTTGCGTCCGGTCGGACATGGAGCTCATGCTGTGCGACGCTCGAGGAAATACCGGGCAGCTCATGCGTGGACAATGCAAATATGTCATGGTTCTGCTCTAGGCATTTGATCAGATCGGCCTTCCGCTCGGCTTCTACGTCGACAGCTATAAAGATTGGCGCCTCCGCTCGACCCGGATGTATCTGCACTTCCTCCTTTTCCTCATAAACTAGAGTAGGAGGTTCTTCAGTTATAGCGCTAACCTCTAGTCGGGGCATCTTCCTGTTGGATTTTTCGGGCCGCGAAAACCGCTTTTTTGTGTCGCGGAAACTCCGAAACCCCGCCACCGGATCCAAGCGAAGAATAAAATTTCGAAAACATTACGAGTACGAGTTTACCAACCTATAGATCTACACTAGAACTATATGTTAAGAGTTTTTACCCTCGTAGCGTGCCCTTCGCGAGTCCCGTTTGTCCAAGGTGATGCCGGATCTCAAGTTGTCAAGGTAGACAACTCTCTACACGTATCCACACGAACAAAGAGGGAGAAAAACCAAACTAAAGTGTGCTAGCACCTTAGTAGGGTTCGGCCAAGGTAGGAGGAGAGGGAGAGAAGAAAGAACTCAAGGAGGAAGAAGATGTCAATGAGCCTTGAATGAAAAAAATGAATTCCCATTCATTTTGAGTGGCTGGCCACATCAAGTGTAACTCCTCTCATTAATGTGGCCGGCCACATTAAAGCAAAGGAGAAGATGTAACTTCCATTAGGTGGCACACTCATGTGTTAACTATGATGATGTGGCACATCACCATTGGCCACTTAATGCCAAGTCACAAATGATGTGGCATAAAGTCAAGTCAAACTTGACTCTTCCTCTTCCTCTCAAGTCAAGTCAAACTTGACTTAATCTCTCTCATGGTTGATCTAATCCAACCATTTAATTCAAGTCAATTTAATATAATGAATCTAATTCATTTAATTAAATTGATTCAATGAGTCATAATCTAAATTAGACTCATTGAACACATGAATCAACTTGAGTCTAACTCAATTAGCCTAATTAGGATTACTCTTAATCTAATTTGATTAATCACAAGAATCTAATCCTCTTGGTTCATCATATGAACCTAATCTCCATCTAATTGTCCTTAGTGTGTTACCCTATAGGTTCTTGTAACGTTGGCAATGCCCCTAAATCCATTTAGGAGCATAAGTAATGAGCGGTATCTAGCAACACATCATTACTACCCAAGTTACAAGAATGTTGAGATCCAACATCACCTTGTGACTACTAATTGTGACTCCTCACAATATATGACAAGTGTCCTTCTATCCTAGACATCTAGATTGATCAATGTGAGGCATAGGCCGTGTCATCCTCTGACCAATCTAAATCTTGAACTCCAAGTAGACTCACTAAATCAAATGAGCTCAATATCTCATATTGACTCATTTGGGCATGGCCATGCACTTCGTGGTCTCACTCTATCAAGAATATCGATGTCACTCCCGTCATATGGGAGGAATAGATCCCATCTACTTCACTCACATCCCTCTGCATAATTCATTACATACCCAGTAATCGCCTTTATAGTCCACCCAGTTACGGGTGACGTTTGACGAAACCAAAGTACATAACTCCTTATGTAGGGATCCATGATGACTTCAGGTCCAAGGACTAGTAGTCATACTAATAGCCACATGAGAAAGTATATGACACTCATATAACGATCCATGATACTTTCTCATGGCGGGTCATTCAGTATACATTCTCTAATGCATACCCATGTGTCAACTTGATATCTCTATATCCATGACTTGTGAGATCAAGTCATCGAGTTGACCTACATGCTAGTCTTATTGCATTAACATTGTCCCTGAATGTTAATACTCGACTAGGAATGATTAAGAGTAGTGTTCCCTATATCATCTTACTATCGGTTCAACTAACCGATTGATATAGGTGAGAACCTTCTGCTCAAGAACGCTATTATACTTAGTTTATTTGGCACCAATACAAGTAAGTATAATAACCAAAACAAATGTCTTTATTTATATAAGGATATGATACAATAAGTCCATAATACAATCATCAAATGATTGGCTCTAGGGCTCTAACTAACAATCTCCCACTAGCACTAGTGCCAATCAGTGTAGTCTCTAAACCCCAATGACCTAGTGTGACCATCATGCTTCCTCTGTGCCAAAGCCTTGGTCAAGGGATCTGCGATGTTAGCCTCTGTAGGTACTCTGTATATCTTCACATCTCCTCTCTTGATAATCTCTCGAATGAGATGGAAGCGCTGTAGTATGCGTTTGGTCCACTGGTGTGAGCGAGGTTCTTTCACCTGTGCTATAGCTCCATTGTTGTCACAATAGAGCTCAATAGGGTCAGCGATACTGGGAACCACCCCAAGTTTAGTGATGAACTTGCGGATCCAAACTGCCTCCTTTGCTGCCTCTGATGCAGCAATGTACTCGGCCTCTGTTGTAGAATCGACTTCTGTGTCTTGCGAACTCTTCCAGCTCACATCACCACCATTTATGCAAAATACGAACCCCGATCGTGATCGATATCACTGGTCGGTCTGGAAGCTAGCATCACTGTAACCCTTTACACTAGCTCATCATCGCCTCCATATATCAAGAAATATTCTTTAGTCCTTCTTAAGTACTTAAGAATATTCTTGACCGCTATCCAGTACTTTCACTGGATCTGCTCGTCATGCTCAAAGCATACGAGACATCAGGTCGAGTACATAGCATGGCGTACATGATAGATCCTATGGCTGAGACATAAGGGATATGATCCATGCAGTCTCTCTCCTCTCTAGAAGAGGGACCTTGAGTCTTCAAAAGACTCACGTCACGTGACATCGGCAGAAATCCCTTCTTAGAGTTCTACATGGCAAACTGAAGGAGTACCTTGTCAATATATGCACTCTGACTTAGGCCAAGCAATCTCTTAGATCTATCTCTATAGATCTGTATCCCTAGAATACGGGATGCTTCACCTAAGTCCTTCATTGAGAAACAACTCCGTAGCCAGGTCTTGACAGACTGAAGCAAAGGGATGTCTTTCCCAATGAGTAGTATGTCATCCACATACAATATGAGGAAGACAACTATATCCCCTACAACCTTCTTGTAGACACAAGGCTCATCTTCGTTCTTGATGAAACCAAACTGTTTGATTGCATCATCGAATCAAAGATTCCAGCTCCAAGAAGCTTGCTTTAGTCCATAAATGGACCTATGCAGCTTGCATACTCTGCTAGTATGCTGTGGATTTACAAAACCCTCAGGTTGTGTCATGTACACATCCTCGAGCAGGTTTCCATTCAGAAACGCGGTTTTGACATCCATCTTCCATATCTCATAGTCATGGTATGCTGCAATAGCAAGCATGATCCGAATGGACTTAAATATCGCTACTGGAGAAAAGGTTTCATCATAGTCAATACCATGAATCTGCTTGAAACCTTTAGCTACCAAGCGACCCTTATAGATAAGTCCATCCACGTCAGTCTTTCTCTTAAAGACCCACTTACACCCAATAGGTTTTACCCCTTCAGGTGGATCAACCAAAGTCCATACTTAGTTGGTGTACATGGATTCCATCTCGGATCTCATGGCCTCTAGCCATTTCTCGGAATCTGGTCTCATCACAACTTCCTGATAGGTGGTAGGCTCATCCTCTATGAGCACAATGTCATCATGGTCCGACAAGAGAAATGAGTATCTCTCAGGCTGACGACGTACCCTATCAGACCTACGAAGAGGTATGTCTACTTGAACTGGTTGTTGTTACTCAACTCCTTGTGGAACAACATCATCCACAACTCTTTGTGGTTCCAGTTCAACTTCCATTGAGGCTTCAGTGCTCTTGTTCACATCTTGAGCTTCTTAAAGATCAAACGTGCTCCCACTAGTCTTTCTAGAAACAAAGTCCCTTTCTAGAAAGACCCCAGTATTTGCCACAACTACCTTGTGCTGACTGGGAATGTAGAAGTAATATCCCTTAGTTTCCTTGGGATATCCAATAAAGTAGCACTTGTCAGATTTGGGTCACAATTTGTCTGAGACTTGACGTCGAACGTAAGCCTCACAACCCCAAATCCTCATGAAAGACACCTGGACATCTCTCCCAGTCCATATCCTATATGGTGTCTTTATCACGGCCTTGGATGGAACTCGGTTGAGTATAAAAGCTGCCGTGTCTGGAGCATAGCCCCAAAGGTATGTCGGAAGATCTGTGTGACTCATCATAGATCATAACATATCTAATAGGGTACGATTCCTCCTTTTGGATACACCATTCCACTGTGGTGTTCCAGGAGGAGTGAGTTGGGATAGAATCCCACACTCAGCTACATAGTCACGAAACTCATGGCTAAGGTATTCTCCACCTCAATCTGATCGAAGTATCTTAATACTCTTGCCAAGCTGGTTCTGTACTTCATTCTTGAATTCTTTGAACTTTTCAAAGGATTCTGACTTATGTGTCACACAAGTACACATAACCATATCTACTGAAGTCATCAGTAAATGTGATGAAGTACCTATAATCGCCTCTAGCAGCGACATTGAAAGGGTCACATACATCACTATGTATAAGTCCTAACAAATCAGTCGCACTTTCGCTGTACCCACTAAAGAGAGTCTTGGTCATCTTGCCTAGTAGGCATGACTCGCACGTCTCTTAAGATTCAAAATCAAATGAGTCCAGCAAACCATCCTTATGGAGCTGGGATAAGCGCTTGTCATTTATATGACCTAAGCGACAGTGCCAGAGATAGGTTTGGTTCAGGTCATTTGACTTGAACCTCTTGGTATTTATGTCATAGATAGGGCTTTCAAGGTCTAGAATGTAGAGTCCGTTCATCAGAGGTGCACTACAATAGAACATATCTTTTAAATAAACAGAACAACATTTGTCCTTAATTATAAAAGAGAAACCTTTCTTGTCCAAACAAGAAACTGAAATTATGTTCTTAGTTAATGCAGGCACATAACAACAATCATCCAACTCTAATACAAGCCCAAAGGGCAGAGATAGAAAATAAGTCTCTACAGCAACAGCAGAAACTCGTGCTCCATTGCCTACGCGTAGGTCCACCTCGCCCTTCGCCAATGCCCTGCTATTTCTTAGCGCCTGCACATTTGTAGAAATGTGAGATGCACATCCAGTATCTAATACCCATGATGAAGAAATAGATAGATTGACTTCTATAACATATATACCTGAAGTGGAAGTCTCACTTCGCTTCTTCTTAAGATCTTCCAGGTACACCTTGCAGTTCCTCTTCCAATGCCCGGTCTGACCGCAGTGGAAGCAGGTAGCATCCTTGGCGACCCCTCCTTTAGGCTTCAGTGCCTTGCCTTTGCCCTTGGCTTGGGACTTTCCTTTGCCTTTGGGCTTCCCCTTGCCCTTGTGTTTCTGAACTATCAGAACAGAGTGGGGCTTTGCCTTCTTAAGGTTCAGCTCAGCAGTTCGTTCATATTATAGTTTAGAACGAACTGACTATAGCTATCCGGCAAGGATTGCAAGATCAGGTCAGTGGCCAGCTCTTGGCCAAGCGGGAATCCCAACCTCTGTAGGTTTTCTATGTACCCAATCATTTTGATTACATATGGGCCTACGGGAGCCCCATCTGACATCTTGCACTGAAACAGTGCCCTTGAGATCTCAAATCTCTCATGCCTCGCTTGTCCTTGATACAATTGACGAAGATGTTCAACTATATCATAAGCGCCCATTAACTCGTGTTGCTTTTGAAGCTCAGAGTTCATGGTCGCGAGCATTAGATAGGACACATCTAATGAGTCATCTTAATGCTTCTTGTAAGCATCTTTGTCTGCTCGCGTGGCATTAGCAGGAGGAGCCTCCGGAATGGGCTTCTCCAGAACGTACAGTTTACGTTCCTAGGTGAGAACTATTCTCAAATTCCTGTACCAGTCCAGGAAATTTGCTCCATTGAGCTTGTCCTTCTCAAGGACAGAACACAGAGAGAAGGTGTTCGTATTCGACGTCATGGTTATCTACAACAGAAAAATGCAGAAAATAAATATCATATTCTTTTAAATCATTTAATTAGGCCTTTAACTAAATGATGCTCCCACTGAATTCTATAATTCATGTGGGACAAGATCCACATCATACTAACCCTTGAGTTAGCTTTGGCTAATACGCCCAAGATTTAGTATGATCGGTAGGTAAATATTTACCAATTACATCTCTATGCAACTCTTGTTTATAGGATCATTATCCACAGTCATATTAAAACTTGAGTTAGCTTTGGCTAATACACCCAAGAATTAATATAAATGTGATTTATGTCCTATCTTTCCAACCATTGGAAGAATGCCTATAGTTGTACTCGATCCAACCGAGTTAACTAGGAATACTCAATCTAATTGAGTTTGTATTCACCCATGCGTTGACAAGCGGGACCAAGATTGTCCCTCCGTACCCTACCAAGATAATATGTGTTGCTTTGCTTTGCCAGATTCAACAACACATGTGATCGAGGTAGTGATAGGTATCACGGCACGGTAGGCATTAGAGTTGACGCGATTTAGATCTAATCTAATCATCGATGTGTATCAAATATGTGATAGATCTAATCTAATCGAAAGGGTGCATCTTGTACACGATTTAGATCTAATCTAATCATTAGGCACTAATTAATTACTAATTATGCATCACATACACACAAGCAATTAATTAAATTAATTTGTGATTAGTCATGACCCTACTACGATCTTCTCAAGCCAATGAGAAGATCGGATGGTCAACCTAGGGTCAACAGCTTCTCAAGCTCCTCCCTTTGACCACCTTGTGTTGCTCGCGCCCTCCTCGTAACTCCGTCTCGAGTGGACCTTCCACGGCTCCAATTTTGTACATTACAATTTTGAAACTCGAGTTACATTCGAGTCTAAACTAATTTACAACAAGAATAAATAGAGAAAGGCACGACGCGCAGGTCGTGTATCGAATATACAGCACACACAACACAAATGACGGCGCGCAGGCCGTAATATGAATTACAACACAAATCCAATCAGATTGGGTCTTTTGGGCCATGGCTATCACAAATTATACATAATTCTAAATTATGTAATTTTCATAATTTTCTGTAATTTTAATACTAATTTTTACAATTTTTACGAGTAAAATTTCCTGGTGGTCCCGTTTAGCGATTTTCGGGCGCAATCGCGGAACGAATCCCCTTGCGGGGCCAGGGGCAGCGCCCCTACCCGCGATCTAACCATTACGAGTGTCCCTAAGCGATCCTACAGCGCCTTAGCCCGCTGTACCAAAAAATTTTGGGGCGAAACCTTGTTGTTTTGGAAAAATCTTCTCGGTAGTCGAAGCCTACAAGTGTCGAAACACTTGTGCTTCGCTTCTACGAGAAAATTACTCATAAAAACCATAAAAAACTTAAATATACAGAAAATCACAGAACCTATATTTTTCATAAAAAAATAAATTAAACTCGTACAAGTCTTCGCACGTGGCTCTGATACCACTGTTGGATTTTTCGGGCCGCAAAAATCGCTTTTTCGCGTCGCGGAAACCCTGAAACCCCGCCACCGGATCCGTGCGAAGAATAAAATTTCGAAAACATTACGAGTACGAGTTTACCAACCTATAGATCTACACTAGAACTATATGTTAAGAGATTTTACCCTCGTAGCGTGCCCTTCGCGAGTCCCGTTTGTCCAAGGTGATGTCGGATCTCAGGTTGTCAAGGTAGACAACTCTCTACACGTATCCACATGAACAAAGAGGGAGAAAAACCAAACTAAAGTGTGCTAGCACCTTAGTAGGGTTCGGCCAAGGTAGGAGGAGAGGGAGAGAAGAAAGAACTCAAGGAGGAAGAAGATGTCAATGAGCCTTGAATGAAAAAAATGAATTCCCATTCATTTTGAGTGGCCGGCCACATCAAGTGTAACTCCTCTCATTAATGTGGCCGGCCACATTAAAGCAAAGGAGAAGATGTAACTTCCATTAGGTGGCACACTCATGTGTTAACTATGATGATGTGGCACATCACCATTGGCCACTTAATGCCAAGTCACAAATGATGTGGCATAAAGTCAAGTCAAACTTGACTCTTCCTCTTCCTCTCAAGTCAAGTCAAACTTGACTTAATCTCTCTCATGGTTGATCTAATCCAACCATTTAATTCAAGCCAATTTAATATAATGAATCTAATTCATTTAATTAAATTGATTCAATGAGTCATAATCTAAATTAGACTCATTGAACACATGAATCAACTTGAGTCTAACTCAATTAGCCTAATTAGGATTACTCTTAATCTAATTGATTTATCACATGAATCTAATCCTCTTGGTTCATCATATGAACCTAATCTCCATCTAATTGTCCTTAGTGTGTGACCCTATAGGTTCTTGTAACGTTGGCAATGCCCCTAAACCCATTTAGGAGCATAAGTAATGAGTAGTATCAAGCAACACATCATTACTACCCAAGTTACAAGAATGTTGAGATCCAACATCACCTTGTGACTACTAATTGTGACTCCTCACAATATATGACAAGTGTCCTTCTATCCTAAACATCTAGATTGATCAATGTGAGGCATAGACCGTGTCATCCTCTGACCAATCTAAATCTTGAACTCCAAGTAGACTCACTAAATCAAATGAGCTCAATATCTCATATTGACTCATTTGGGCATGGCCATGCACTTCGTCGTCTCACTCTATCAAGAATATCGATGTCGCTCCCGTCATATGGGAGGAATAGATCCCATCTACATCACTCACATCCCTCTGCATAATTCGTTACATACCCAGTAATCACCTTTATAGTCCACCCAGTTACGAGTGACGTTTGACGAAACCAAAGTACATAACTCCTTATGTAGGGATCCATGATGACTTCAGGTCCAAGGACTAGTAGTCATACTAATAGCCACATGAGAAAGTATATGACACTCATATAACGATCCATGATACTTTCTCATGGCGGGTCATTCAGTATACATTCTCTAATGCATACCCATGTGTCAACTTGATATCTCTATATCCATGACTTGTGAGATCAAGTCATCGAGTTGACCTACATGCTAGTCTTATTGCATTAACATTGTCCCTGAATGTTAATACTCGACTAGGAATGATTAAGAGTAGTGTTCCCTATATCATCTCACTATCGGTTCAACTAACCGATTGATATAGGTGAGAACCTTCTACTCAAGGACGCTATTATACTTAGTTTATTTGACACCAATACAAGTAAGTATAATAACCAAAACAAATGCCTTTATTTATATAAGAATATGATACAATAAGTCCATAATATAATCATCAAATGATTGGCTCTAGGGCTCTAACTAACACTTCCGTGTGGACTTGGTTTCTGATTTGACCATTTCGACGTAGCATCGCCGAGCGGCCAACTGATCGCCCCTGACCTCTCGTATCCGATCTTCCACCGGTAACTTGATCTTCTGGAAAAAGGGTGAGACGACTGTTCAGAATTCATTGAGGGTCGGTCTTCCCAGAATGATGTTGTAGGCGGAGGGGGCGTTTACCACGATGAAGTTTGTGGTCCTCATCCTTCCGAGGGGTTCCTCCCTAAGTGATATGGCCAACTTGATTTGGTCGATCGGTGGGACTTCATTGCCGGTAAACCCGTACGGTGGGGTTGTCATCGGCAGCAGCTCACCTCGATCGATTTGGAGTTGGCCAAACGCCTTCTTGAAAATGATGTTGATCGAGCTCCCTATGTCAATAAATATACGGTGAATAGTGTAGTTGGTAATTACCGCTCGGATAATGAGGGTGTCGTCGTGCGACACTTCAATTCCCTCTAGATCCCTGGGGCCGAAGCTGATCTCGGGTCCACTAGCCCTCTCTTGACTACAGCCTACGGCGTGGATCTCCAGCCTCCGAGCGTATGACTTTCGAGCTCGATTGGAGTCTCTGTCAGTTGGTCCGTCGGCGATGATGTTGATCTCTCCCCGTGCGGAGTTGCTTCTATTCTCCTCCTCTCGAGCGGTCGGTTGATTCCGCTCATGTGAGGCTCGTGCAGGATCGGTGCTTCTCTTGCGGTGTTGCTGCGGTGATTCCCAGGCCTCTTCACGCCGTCCACATCTCTGATGTCCATGTTGTCAGTCGGGTGACTGCGATCGACGTCGGTAGCTCCTTGGCGTTGGTTGTGTGACTGAGGCAAACTCGTGACAGTCACGGGTGTTGTGGGTGGCTGACTGATGGAAAGAGCAGAACATAGGAGTCCATATCTTTCCCTTTGGTTTCGGCCTCTCGGAGGCCACATGCTGAACGACGTGTGACCTTAGTTCCTAGTGTGGCTATGTTCCTTCGGCTCAACGCCCTTTCGGCGGTTGATGGCTGATCAGCGTCCTCCGTTCGATCGGCACCGATGGTTCGGATGGTGCTTCCTTCCTTCTGACCGCCTGGACTTCTTCCACGTTTATGTATTCATTGGCCTTCTTCAACATGTGGTCGTAGTCGCAAGGCGGCTTCCTGACGAGTGACCGAAAGAAGTCCCCGTCCACAAGCCCTTGCGTGAACGCATTCATCATGGTCTCGGACGAGACCGAGGGAATATTCATCGCCACCTGGTTGAAGCGCTGGATGTAGGCTTTGAGGGTCTCCTTATGGCCTTGCTTCATAGAGAACACGTTGATGCTTGTTTTCTGATAGCGTCTGTTGCTCGCGAAGTGAGGAGGAAAGCCGTTCGAAAGTCCTTGAAACTTTGAATCGATTCGTCCGGCAACCTCCGAAACCAATGTTGTGCCGAGCTGGATAATGTGGTGAGGAAGACCCGATACTTGACCCCGTCAGTATATTGATGGAGAGTAGCAGCATTATCAAACTTACCAAGATGGTCGTCCAGGTCAATCGACCCGTTATACTCTCTGATCGCCAAGGGAGCGTAGTCTCTCAGCAGTGGATCTTGCAGAATTTTCTTGGAGAATTGCCGGTTGATCCGCTTGGGAGATAGATCGGCTTGGGGCGCTTTACCCTTTCATGAGTCCCGGACGAGAGCTTCGTCTGAGGAAGAGCCCTTTTCTTGGTTGGCCTGAGCGATCTCTGAGGGCATCTGAAATAGTGCCCTGTGAAATGGAATGAGCATGGGTGGGGCTTCTCCATGAGTGTCATTGACATTTTATTCTGCCCCCAGATGGAAAGCTGCTCTAGTCGGTCTTCATGAGCCGCTCGACCTCTCGAGGCCGATGTCGCTTGTTGCGCCTGCCGATCGGCTAGCACCTTTTGTTACTGTTGCTCAACTATTTTTGCCGCTAGTACTTGAATGAGTGTGTTAAGCTCCTCTAGAGTGAGCGTCACAGTGTGGAGATGCCCAACTTCTTCCATCTTCTCGGCTCGGATTCAGGTGTGTTCCTACATACGATGCCAAATTTGATCCTGTCCGAGAGTCTAGTCGACGGATGCTGGGGAGATGGCGCTCACGTTGATTGGATGTAGACTGAAGATAACGTGGACCTCCGACGAGCTAAGCCTGCAACCACAAGTCGTTAGTGCCGAGCCAGGGAGGGGTTCTCCAGCGATGACCCTCTGACGCTCAAGTCAGTCACAGGCAGCAAGCAAATTAAGTAGAGAAGAGAAAAGAGCAGCAACGTAACTGTAGCTACAGTATATGTGAGCATACCTCCGTCAAAGCCTGGGGTCCTTATATAGAGCTCCTGGGAGACGCGTGCACGCTTCCGCAAGCATGTGCGCATCTTCAAGCATACCTGGAAAGGATGTGTCAGAAAAGTATACCTAACGTCATACCTTAACAGCCCGAGCATATCCCTGACGTGACAGTAGAAGCTTCCATCATATGATTCTCCATCTGGCCATGTCATCAACCATGTCGCCTGTCGGTGACACTGGTCCCTAGGAAGATATCGTCAACTGCTCCTTTTGTCTGTTACTGATCTGAGCGGGAGAGCTGCTCGGCCAGTCTGTCGTCCGGGCGATATCATGGCTAGGCCGAGCATCCGCTCGGCCAATGATCTACTGTCCGGCTCCGTCCTGTCGAACGAGGGAGCCGCGCTTGCTTGGTCGGGGCTGCATCCATTGTTCAACCGAGCGGGACGACCGCTCGGCCTTCGTCCTTGCATGCTAGAGCTTTTATGAGCATCGAAAGCTCAGTATTTGGCCGAGCTATCGAAGTGTCGAATCGACTACTCTTCATGCCGACCGAGAGGGTGGTTCGCCCGATTGGACGAATGTCCGGGACATTGACCACTTTGACTATGACCTTCCATGTGGCGACGACCTTCTACAAGGCGGGCCCCACCCTTACCACTGGATCATTATGTTTATATATTATTTACTTTTTTATGTCATGTTCTCGATGAAACGAAGATCCATGCTCATATATTTTTATTTTTTCTATACGAATTCTTATTTTGATTGTCTAGAATTCATGCGACTTAGGTTTTTACAAGAATCATCAATTGGTATCAGAGCCATAGGTTTTGTTTCGTCATTTTCATCGTATTAAATGTTGAATTTTACATCGATCTTTAATTTTATATACTAGATCAAGGTTTCCTAGTATAACATAATTTTTTGATCGTCGAAAATCATATAAGAGAAAACTAGGATAAACTTATGTTTTGAGTTTTTTGTATTTATGTAAAGAATACGAAGAACGACGAATATCGTCACTGTTTAACCTAATTTTAGGTAAAATTGTGATGGTTAATCGATTATTTTGATCGAGCAATCGATTGTCGAGTCTAAAATTTTGAAAAAAATAATTAAAATTTGATCAATTAACAATCTTGAACTCGTGACTACGTTAATTATCAAGTTTACTGTTTTAATTAAGTTTTTTTAAAAAATCTATTCGATTAAGTTTACTGTTAATCGATTACACGGTTCCAACGAAACCGTGTTCGTTAAAAACACATACTATTTCAAACAAACAATTAAATGAAAGAAAAAAACTGTTTTGTTGAAACAGTAAAAGAAGAAAAAAATGGAAAGCTACTCTTTCATTGAAACATATTCCTTCTGTTTCATTGAAACAGAAAGAATGAAAAAACTGTTTTCGTTTGTTATTGCTATTGTTTCATTGAAACAGTAAAGAAAGAAAAAAAATTGTTTTCGTTTGTTATTTCAACAACGTAAAACAGTAAACGAAAAAAATAATAATTAAGGGATTAAGTAGTATTAAATAATACTATTTAATTATATAACTTAAAAAAAGTTTAAATTTTTTAAGGGAGAATTTTATATATAATTATGTAGTCACATTTAATAGATTTTTAAATTGATTAGGATAATCGATTGGATTATATCAATCGACTATCATATGGTGACAATCGATTAATAAGTCTAATTTTATGTTGTTAAGGTTGATTAAGCAATTTCTGTTCGAATTAAAGTTTCTAGAATTTTTTTGAATCTATCCACACAATGTGCTACTAAGTTGAACCAATGTGTCAGTCCAAAGGAATGCACCTTAGGTAGATTTAGTACATTTTGTATTGGTAGACGTATATCTATGCTAAAAGTAATCGGCCCAAAGGAAGATTACTTTTATGCCAGATATATGCATAAGGTAACTTACAACTATAGAACAAAATATTATTTTGTTCAAATCATGTACAAAATTTGTCGACCCAAAAGAAGACATATTTTGTGGCCGATTAAGGTTGTTGTAAGCTATGGACCAAAATATAATTCATATAAAGTATCATATTATGCATACAATGGGTCGGCTCAAAGGAAGGTACAATGTGTGATCAATTAAAGTTTGAGTTATATTAGAGAGTATCGCTAACAAATAATGTGTTGGCACAAAGGAAGGCACATTATGTTGTACTTGGTATCTCATAAAGAGCTCATTTATATGCATTTAAAATTTTATTTTATTTGCATCATTTTATATTACTTATATATTCTTGGCTTTAGTTAAATCGTGAGCTTAAATAAATTTCTCTCTTTAATTTCAGTGTAATCTGTAACTGCTAACATTAATAACATCCCAACACTAACTAGTTCAAATTTTGCTGAATGGAAAGAATACGTGACCGTAGTCTTAAGCTACATAAACTTAGATTATGCATTAAGGAATAATCACCCCGCACCTCTGACTAGTGCTAGCACTATAGAGTAGAGGGTTGAATTTTAGCTGTGAGAGAAATTAAATCGCATGTGTCTGAGTATAATGAAGCTTTCCATACCGGTACCAATAAAGGGCTCAATAACGGAGGGAGAAGTGTTAGGATGTATACTAAAAGTCTAGACTTTTGTAAACATTTATTTTGAAATAGGAATCATATTGGTCAAATGTCTACATTTATGTTAAATGTAGTTGTCCATTTAATTTTTATTGTAGATGATCCGGCAGTAAGGTCAGGGGACCCCCTCTGGAGGGAGTCAACGCCACGTGGAGGTCAAAAGACAAAATGGTCAGCATGAGGCCCATCCCATCGGAGAAGGGTCGGGTCAACCAGCCGATCGGGTTCGGGCGGAATCAAAGACAACCCAATGGGGAGTTGGGTTTCCGACGCTCATGGGGAACAGGGTCGCTGGGCCAAGTGGGTAGCCCGCTCGGCCGAGGTGTAAAGCATCAATGCTGTGAAGGAACAGTCTTAGCCGAGCACCCGGTCGGACCGATACCTAAGCCCGGTCGGACCGATGCCTGCCGAGCAGATGGATGCTCGGCTCGGGGAGAAAGAAGACAAGGACAAGGGGACATTGGGGAACATCATCTTTTGACAGCAGGCATATTCGACGACCAGGCCATACGCAGAATCGTATGACGGAAGGTTCTGTTGTCCCATTAGAGAGGTGCTCAGACTGTAGCAGTATGGTGTCAGGCATGCTCCTCTGGCAAGCCCATACTAAGGTATGGTACAGGACACGTGTACGCCTCAGTAGGTGTGCACAAGCCTCCCCACAGCTCTATATAAGAGCCCTCAGACTTCGCCGGAGGTACGCGATCTCCATCTTGGGAGCCACTTCATCGTTTTCCTCTTGCCTGACTTGAGCGTCGGAGGGTCGTCGCCGTGAACCCCTTCCCGGCCCGACTTCTTTGCAGGTTCGCCGGAGCTCCGTACGGCCGGTCAGAGATCCACATCATCAGTTCGGAGAGCGCCACGTGCCCAGCGTCCATCGATTCAGCGTTCGGACAGGATCAAATTGGCGCCGTCTGTGGGAACACACCTGCATCCGAGCGAAAGAGATGGACAAAGCTGGACAACAGCACACCGTGATGCTCTCCCAGGAGGAGCTCGATGCTCTAATTGAGGCAACAGCAACTAAGCTTGTGGAACAATAGAAACAGAAGGTGCAAGCCGAGCGGCTGGAGCAACAAGTGACGTCAGCGTCAGGGGACCGAGCGGAAGCACCGCCTGCCACGGTTCCATTTCATCGGGCCCTATTCCGTACGCCTCCTGAAGTCGCAATAGTTAATCGTGATCGAGGATCTTCATCCGACGAGGTGCCCAGGAGAGACAACAGAAAAGGCAAGGCTCCCCGAATGGACGCCTCCCCCGAGCGGATCAACCGGCGCGTGATCCCTAGATCATTCCATGTCGGTGACCTAGTATGGAAGAAAGTAAAGCCGGCCGGGGACGTTGGCAAACTGGAGGCTCCTTGGGCGGGCCCCTTCAAAGTCATCGAAAAGCTCCGCTCGGGTGCATATTATTTTGAGGATGAAGACGGACGGCAGCTAGATCGACCGTGAAGCGCAAATCATCTCCAGCCGTACCGAGCTGGGTGAAAGGTGCGCCAATGTAATGTATGCTGTATACTTTCCGTTCGGCTATATACTTGAAATGCAGGAGTAAAAAATGGGAAAATTAGCGCAAGTATAAGGCATCGTTAGCCGAATCGGAAGACCGTCGAGCTCCGATGTTAAATATCGAGAGTCGGTCCGGCGACTATAAACCCTCCGGTCAGAAGAACCGTCGAACTCCGACGTTAAATATCGAGAGTCGGACCGGCGACTATAAACCCTCCGGTCGGAAGAACCGTCGAACTCCGACGTTAAATATCGAGAGTCGGACCGGCGACTATAAACCCTCCGGTCGGAAGAACCGTCGAGCTCCGACGTTAAATATCGAGAGTCGAACCGGCGACTATAAACCCTCCGGTCGGAAGAACTATCGAGCTCCGACGTTAAATATCGAGAGTCGCGCCGGCGACTATAAACCCTCCAGTCGGAAGAACCGTTGAGCTCCGACGTTAAATATCGAGAGTTGCGCCGGTGACTATAAACCCCCTCCCGGAAGACCGTCGAGCTCCGACATTAAATATCGAGAGTCGCGCCGGCGAATATAAACCCTCCGATTGGAAGAACTGTCGAGCTCTGACGTTAAATATCGAGAGTCGCGCCGGTGACTATAAACCCCCCGGCCTGAAGACCGTCGAGCTCCGACGTTAAATATCGAGAGTCGCCCCGGCGACTATAAACCCTTCGGTCGGAAGAACCGTCGAGCTCCGACGTTAAATATCGAGAGTCACGCCGGCGACTATGAACCCTCCGGTCGGAAGAACCGTCGAGCTCCGACGTTAAATATCGAGAGTCGCACCGGCGACTATAAACCCCCCGGCCGGAAGACCGTCGAGCTCCGACGTTAAATATCGAGAGTCGCGCCAGCGACTATAAACCCTCCGGTCGGAAGAACCGTCGAGCTCCGACGTTAAATATCGAGAGTCGCGCCGGCGACTATAAACCCCCAGCCGGAAGACAGTCGAGCTCCGACGTTAAATATCGAGAGTCGCGCCGGTGACTATAAAACCTCCGGTCGGAAGAACCGTCAAGCTCCGACGTTAAATATCGAGAGTCGAACTGGCGACTATAAACCCTTCGGTCGGAAGAGCCGTCGAGCTCCGATGTTAAATATCGAGAGTCGCGCTGGCGACTATAAACCCTCCGGTCGGAAGAACCGTCGAGCTCCGACGTTAAATATCGAGAGTCGCGCCGGCGACTATAAACCCTTCGACCGAAATGAAAGACGTTTGAAGATAAGCGGCAGGGGAAAGTAGTGACCAGTCGAATGTCACCTACGCCCGCTCGGGAGGGTGGCGTTGACTGAGGCCGTATCTACCTCCACACGGGCCGAGCGGAGGAGGGTTTCTTGGATGCGCCGCTCGGTTCTACGGGTGTCCAGTCAGTCGGACTAATCACCTCCTTCGACTAGACTTGAAGGGGAGGCAAGTGATCCGGCAATAAGATCGGGGGACCCCCTCTAGAGGGGAGTCAACGCCACGTGGAGGTCAAAAGGCAAAATGGTCAGCATGAAGCCCATCCGATCGGAGAAGGGTCGGGTCAACCGGCCGATCGGGTCCGGGCGGAATCAAAGACAACTCGACGGGGAGTCGGGTTTCCGACGCTCATGGGGAACAGGGTCGCTGGGCCGAGCGGGTAGCCCGCTCGGCCGAGGTGTAAAGCATCAATGCTGTGAAGGAACAGTCTTAGCCGAGCACCCGGTCGGACCGATACCTAAGCCCGGTCGGACCGATACCTAAGCGCGGACGGACCGATGCCTGCCGAGCGGATGGACGCTCGGCTCGGGGAGAAAGAAGACAAGGACAAGGGGACATTGGGGAACATCATCTTCTGACAGCAGGCATATTCGACGAACAGGCCATACGCAGAATCGTACGACGGAAGGTTCTGTTGTCCCATCAGAGAGGTACTCAGACTGTAGCAGTATGGTGTCAGGCATGCTCCTCTAGCAAGCCCATACTAAGGTATGGTACAGGACACGTGTACGCCTCGGTAGGTGTGCACAAGCCTCCCCACAACTCTATATAAGAGCCCTCAGACTTCGCCGGAGGTACGCGATCTCGCATCTTGGGAGCCACTTCATCGTTTTCCTCTTGCCTGACTTGAGCGTCGGAGGGTCGTCGCCGGGAACCCCTTCCCGACCCGACTTCTTTGCAGGTTCGCCGGAGCTCCGTACGGCCGGTCAGAGATCCACGCCATCAGTTCGGAGAGCGCCACGTGCCCAGCATCCATCTATTCATCATTCGGACAGGATCAGTAGATAACATGGTATGTGGTGTCACACAGAAGATCATGTTATCAGTTCCTTATAAATTATAAATAGTAGCTCACAACCAAGATGCATTGGGATAAACCATTGGAATGGTTATAGTGTAATTTGGTATTAGTTTATCTTGACTATAAAATTACACTAGTACACTATGAGTGTATTGAGCAGGACCATTTGAGGTTGTTCTTTTTATACTGACTGCATAAAATAAAAGGACCTCAGTTATTATGGATGTGCGTACTCTTAATCCCGATATAATAACAAGCACGTATACTTAGTATTTATTTCTTTGACTTATCAAAGGGTGAGATTTAGTTCGTTAAATCAATATGCCCGATAAGTTGGGAAATGACATTATTTATATGGTGTGTTATTGATTATAAAAGGAAAATGTGTCCTAGTGATCTAGGTTGATGATGCCCCCAAGAGGAACTCATAAGGATTGTCATGTAAACCCTGCAGGTGGACTTTGTCTGACATGACAATGAAGTTGAGTGGTACTACTCTTGGAGCTAGAATTAATTAAGTGAGTTATCAATAACTCATTTAATTAATGGACATTTGATATCTTAAACACAAGGAGATTATCACACTCATGTTAAGAAGATCCCATATTGTAATATGGGATTGGAGCGGTAGTGCAATAATAACTTTTTAGTGGTATGAGGTATTATTAATGAACTTGAATTGAGTGTTCGGGGTGAACACGGGAAGCTCAAGCTCATCGGGAGACCAAAATTAATTCCTCCTCTCGGTCCCTGTTATAGTCTCTTATTTATAAAGTTTTTTATCCACCCAAAGCCCAGCCTCTTACATAAGCTTAGGGGCTGGCCAAGACAAGCTTAAAGTCCAAGCTTAGTGGCTGGCCAAGCCAAGCTTGGAGCCCAAGACTAGGGCCGGCCAAGCCATGCTTGATGACCAAGCATGAGGCCGGCCATGATAAGAAGAGAAAAGGAGATTTTATTAAAGATAAAATCTTTCCTTATATAGTCATTCATGAAGGGATTTAAAAGAGAAATTTTATTTTTAAAATTTCCTTTTATAGACATCAATATGGTTTTAAAAGTGAGTTTTAAAATTTTAAAATCTTTCATTTTATAGCTTTCTACAAAGGATTAAAGAGAGATTTTAATTTAGTTAAAATCTTTCCTTATTTGTAGTTATCTATAATGTTTAAAAGAGAGATTTGAATTTTGATAAAACTTTCCTTTTTTGTAACCATAATTTAAAAGATAAGTTTTAATTTTAATCTTTCCTTTTTTATAGATGTCTACATGTGATCCTGTTTGAGAAGCTGACCGCGACGGAGATCCAGAAGAAAGAAACCCACTGTGCTGATGAAGAACAACGCGGATAGAACCTCGATCCGAGAAACCCAAAGCGGATCGGGAGAAAACCAGAATCACCGAAGGAAATCTGATAAGTAGGAGGGAATCCCAGTCCGAAGGGGAGAAAGTGGGACTCCCAAGCTTCCAAGGCCCCCTGCACATAAGAGACCAGCCAACACTATCGTCAGTGACCCAAGACCGGGGTGGGAATCCCTGGCTAGGCCCTCCGACGCTCAAGTTAGTGATCTCTCTTGATGGGAAAGAAGAAGAAAGAAAATGAACAGTAGCCAGGAAATTAGGGTTGTGAAAGTACACGATGTTGTGAACTCACCTAGCCAACGGAGAGGATTCCCCCTTTTATACCACTTCATATAACCTCCGTAATCATGAAGTGGACCCCGGTTTGTTATAATTCGTTATGAGATGATGTCAGGTGCGTACTTGCGGAAGATGATTTTTAAGGAATCTTTTTTGTACCCCAGATGTACCTTCTTTGTCGTTTAGCACCTGCAAGATAACCTGAAAGCATATTTCCCGCCGAAAAATATATAACACCTGTCATGAATTATTTTATATAACACCTGTCATGAATTATTTTATTTGACACCTCCTTGTTATGTTACAAGATAACAATAAGCTGCCTTTTATTCAACATGTTTCTAAGGCATTGATTGAATGATCTTTGTTAGCTATCTACTTGAAAGAACATTCCCGACCGATATTAATCTATCCTTATCCTAAGGGTATGTCACGACCGATGTTGACCTACCTTTATCTTGAAGACATGTCCTGGCCGATATTATTCTACCTTCATCCGGAAGGTATGTCTCGACCGATATTGGCCTACCTTTACTTTGAAGGCACGTCCTGGCCGATATTATTCTACCTTCATCCGGAAGGTATGTCTCGACCGATATTGGCCTACCTTTACCTTGACGGCACGTCCTGGCCGATATTATCCTACCTTTATTCGGAAAGTATTCCCTGACCAATATTAGCCTATCTTTGTTCTGAAGATATGTACCGGCCGATATTGGCCTATCCTCCTTCGGCAAGGTATATCCCGACCGATATTAGCCTATCTTTGTTCTGAAGGTATGCCGGCCGATATTGGCTTATTTTCATCCATAAGGTATGTCCTGATCGATATTATCCTACCTTTATTCGGAAGGTATTCCCTGACCAATATTAGCCTATTTTTGTTCTGAAGATATGTACCGGCCGATATTGGCCTGTCCTCCTTCGGCAAGGTATATTCCGACCGATATTAGTCTATCTTTGTTCTGAAGGCATGTCCCGACCGATATTGGCTTATTTTCATCCATAAGGTATGTCCTGATCGATATTAGTCTATCTTTGTTCTAAAGGTATGTACCGGCCGATATTAGCCTGTCTCCTTTGATTCTTTCTTCCTTTTCTTTCCTCATCGGGAGACCCACAAAACCTAACCCATATCACTAGCCTTCCCTTCAAGTCTAGTCGAAGGAGGTGTAGACGACTGACTAGACATAAATATGGTCCTGTCTTTTCCTACCCGTGACTCTGCTCCAGATTTTGAAATGACCTCACAGATTTTGTGTACCACTGTCCTAATAAATTAAGTATAGCAATCCTGTGAGCCTTTTGCTCCTTTAAATAGGGCTATAACCTTCTCTTCATCCACAACCCATCTCAATTCTTTTCCTTCCTTGCCGCCTTTTATTGCTAAGGCTATGGTCTCGGATCCTCCCCTTTGGGGGCGATTTTTGTTGGACCAGGTGAGATCTATGTATGAGTTTGTTGGGATTTTTGTTCCGGCTACTTCAGGGGTTCAAGGGATCGTCTTAAGAGATGAAGTTTCACAGTCTAGATCTTTTATCCAAAGATGCAGGTGCTCTGAAGGACCCAAGAAACTTCAGAGAAATTTTTACTACTTATAGAAGGGCAACCAAATGACCCATGGGTGTTGTGTGAAGGGCACAGCACATGTTACCCTTGGGCTAAGATTGGTTGCTCCACTTGCTGAGCTCATACGGCTTGAGAGGGGAAGTGGTTTCTACATTTATTTTTCCGTTATGGAATGAATCAATGTTTCCCCTTCTCATCGCCCTTGAGCTTTTGTCTTTTGTTGCTTTCTTCGTCGAGGGCAAAATATTGCCTCTTATGTGCCTTGGCAAGCTCGGACGAAGTGGGCTGTTTCCATCTCTGCTCCATGGTAAGTTTGAATCCAGTGGGACTAAAATTTTCTGAGTGCTCTAAGAGTTTATGCTTGTAATATTTGTTATCTATTTGAGGTTTACTGTTCCTGGGGAAATGTAATGCTATGTATTTGATCAGATTCTAAGTGTAAAAACAAATTTTTGTATCTAATCAAAGGCTTTTACTGAATCCTTCTATTATTTACAATGTGGTGTTGTGTTCATCATTTCTTCATGTATCCTATGTGTCATTTATCATAGCTAAGGTTATCTTAACTGTTAGTATAGTTTGATATTATAACCAATGTTATACCAACTGATGTTGTCTTATTGACTGAAGTCAATATCATACTTATTTAGCATAACCACAGTTTCCCCCGTCAATATAAATTTATTTCAACAAACACTAAGTCGTGTTTTATAAGGATAATTTAAAAATTTATTATTCTCCTAAATTTCTATCCTTAAAATGTTTTTGTCTATAGCCTGGGTTTGGTCAAAAAGTTCAGTCCTTTTTATTATGCCCAGTCGATCACGTCTTCTTTCGAGGTTTCTGAACTGGTGATTGGCTCTCTTTCGGGTGAGAGAATGTTCGAGGCACTACCACCCCATCGTGATCCGATTCGTCACATCTGATATAAATACCCCTCCTTTTTTTATGATGACCTGACACATACCTTTTCTGATCACCACGTCACATAGGCCTTTTGCCTTTCTATTGCGATCCTCATCGTCTGCTGAGCTACCAACGTCCTAATCTGACGACCGTCGTGCGTTTTTCAAACCCTAAACCCTTCGTCTCCTCTTTAAACCTTGTCCTTCCTTTTTTCTTCTTTAGAGTTCTTTTCCTGTTGCTGCCTTCGACCAGACCTTGAGCTCACCGTTTCTCGACGATCCTCTTTCTTGGCTCCAGTAAGTAATCTATTGTTTCCCTAGCCTATACCTTTGTCCATGGCTGTTGAAGCAATTGCTCCTTGGTATGTCCATATGTCTTCTATCTTTGATAAGAATGCTAGATTATCCATCCGTCGTCAATATGAGATTCCTAAGGAATATAGAATCATAATCCCAACACCGAATGATCGACCTCATCATCCCCCTGATAACTGTGTAACGTTTTTCAGGGATCAGTTGATAGGGGGCTTAAGATTCCCCATTCCTCCTTTCTTGATTGAGATAAGTCGGTATTTTGATATTCCTTTGCAGCAGTTTGCCCCTAATGCATTTCGTTATCTATGCGGTACTTACATGTTGTTTCGTCTACGAGATATTCCTCCTACTCCTCAAAATTTCTTCATGTTTTCCTATCCCAAGTACTCGGAACCTGGTGTCTTCTTATTTCAGTCGCGCACTAAAATGGTCCTTTTTGGAGATATGCCGTCGTCTCTCAAAGCCTGGAAATCTCGTTTTTTCTTTTTTAAATTTCCGGGGCCTATTCCTTGGTCTCATGCTTGGAAATCTTTCTTGCCTCCTCTGCCCGACGTTAGAGAGTTTCATCTTCTTCCCTCTTTCCCTATTTATTGTGAGAAATTATTGGGTCACCGACTCTCGATCCCGAAATGGTTGAAGGTCGAGCTTCTATACCTATTTGGTTTAAGCCCCGTCAAACCTGATACCCACATTTCCTTAGGTAACATCTTGCTCTTTTCTTCTCGCTTTTAACTACTTAAACTATTTTTCTTTTCTATACAGTGGAGAGTTTTTATGATGCTCTGATTGATGAAGAAATACGTGTGGAAGAAGACTTGCTTCGCGCCAAGGAGGCCAAATTTCTGGCAGCTATCACCCCTCCACCCTCAATTGAAGTGTCGGCTTCCTTAGCCGAAGTACCTAGCTCGTCAGGGGCTTGTGAGGTTCCTGAAGGTTCTCCTGAGGATCCTGCTGTGGAGATCATTCCCCATCCTATACCCACTGTCACCTCTCCAGTGGTTGCTGCTGTCTCCTCATCTACCTCTCTTCCTTTAATTGAGCTCACGTCTCCCGGTAGCTCGGGTAAATTGATAGCTGAAGTCTCCGCAGGCAAGCGTCCAGGACGCAAACTAACCAGGGCTCCTCCCTCAAAAAGGAGGCTCATTCTTCCTGCTGACGAGTTGGTTTCAGAAGGCTTTGCTCCGGGTAGCCTTCCTTCTGATGAGTCGACGCTGGCGGAGCTCTATCCTTCTCTCAACTTTCTTGCCTCGCCTTTCTCTAGTGTCGGCTCCTCTGGAGATGTTTCTTTTACTTTTCCCTTATCCATACCAACTTCGGGGTCTTTGCCTTCCTCGCCTTCCTCTTACTTAGTCTTTGCTCCCCCCTCTATTTCTACTTCTTCCTTCTCGGACGGTTCTTCTGCCATTCCTGTTCTTCCTATATTATTAGGGGGTTCTTTTGCCAGCTCTTGGGATGAAGTTCGTCCCCTTTTTGAAGAGCTTTCTATTGCTGAGGAAATTGATCGCTTCTCTCACAAGGAGAATCAGGTATGCTTATTAACGCCTATTTTTTATTTCTCAACTATTATCTTATAACTTTTTATTACATTTCCAACGATGGCTAGAAAATATGGGTATCTCTCGACTACTGCACAACCTATATACTGAGAACCAGAGGTTGAGATCAGAGAATGACAAGCTAAAGCAAGAGGTTGTTGAATTGTCTTCCACTGCGTTTTCTGCTGCCGCTAGGGAACAGTTCGAAGTACAAATTGAAAACCTTCAGGCAAAATTTAAATCGGTTACGGACCTCAATCAAGAATTGACTTCCAAGCTTGGAGAGCTAAAGGCTAATTATGAAGCAGAATTGACTGAGAAGCTCAAAGCCTTACAGCTGAAAGAGGATGAGGTAGCCTCTTTGACCACCTCTCTTGATTCGGCTAAAGCCGAGGCTTCTGCCAAAAAAGATGAATTAAAAACCTCTCAGATGGCGTTGGTAGTCTACAAAGGGGGCGAGGATGTTCATTATAAGGAACGAGCCACGGCCATGATTGAATCTCCCGAGTTCAACAGACCGATCGTGAGGTCCATTCTATCCGCTTTTACTGCAGGAGCTCAAGGGGCGATTCAGCAATTAAAGGAAGAGCATTATTTATCTCGTAATCCTCCTCCTAATTTCTTAAACAAACGTAAACTAATTGAAAACAAACCTCCTGATCTGTACCCCAAGCTGACTCTAACTTAGGTTCTAGTTATTGCGATTCAGTACTGATAAGCTCGTGTGACTTTGATTACTCCTCTTGGGTTGTAAATTTTACTCCTTATCAGGATAAATATCTGTTTTCTGCAAATGTATCTAATGTTATGACGTGAGATTTCCCTATGAGTCTTTTCTTAATGATCGCCCGATATATATTAAGATTGATAAATACCGTCCGATATTTTATAGCTTAGTTACATCTCGTCCGATTTAACACGGCTTCGTCATGCTATCCTTGATATTGGTCGATTTGTTCTATTCGACCGGTTTATCATTGTATCCTCATATGTCTTTTTCCACATAGTAATTGAGTCTCACTGGGTTTTATCATAACGTATATTATTTGCCTTACTATAATAAGCCTTTGGTCAATATATTTTGCATGATCTTTAGTTCGGCCGGTTTGTCAAAACCGTCCGATTTTCATCTACGGATTTTGTCTATTAACTACTATCCGACACTTGACTTCCATTTTATTAACTACTATCCGACGCTTGACTTCCTTATAGTTTATCGTACTAATTTCTATCTGTCCTTGTCAAGGTTTCCTAAGAATACTTCTGAGGAAACTTACACCTGTTTCCGAGGTAGCTTTTTTAACTTCACTTTTTTTTTCCTGATTTTATTCTTTAATATTATCACCTATTTATGACGATCGATATTCCAAGCGCCTTTTTCCCCTTTTGCTGTTTCATCTTAAGGGTTTTAGCATAAGACAACAAGAAAGATAAGGGCTTACGAAATTTTCTCTTGTTTTTCTTCATCTTCCGTCTTCTTCCTTGATTCCTTTTTCTGTGATTGCTATTCCCTATGGCGGGTTCCTCTCCTGCGTGGTTTCTCTCATGCTCTTCCGACCTCACAGATACAGAAGAAGTGGACTTACAGGCAACCTATGGTTTTCCTTCCTATATCATTCGTCCTGCTTCTCATGAGGGTCCACATCTTCCCCCCCTGGGATGTATTTCCATCTTCAGGGACCAAGTCTTACAAGGTTTTAGGTTTCCCCTTCATCCTTTTTTCTGCAATGTCAGTCGCTATTTTGATATCCCACTAAACCAACTCGTCCCTCAATCTTTTTCTATTCTGATGGGTTTCATTGGGGTATCGAAACTGTTAGATTTCCCCTTGTCTCCCCGTCTTTTTCATCACTTCTTCATTCCTCGTCGAGTAGATGTTGGCGTTTTTAAGTTTCAGTTTCGTCCCAAAGTCATTCTATTTAACCGCATTCCTCCTCAAGGTGAATGGTATCGTAAATTTTTCTACATGCGTCTCCCTTCTCCCCCTCCGTTTCCTATCCAATGGATACATGATTTACCTCCACTTCCGGACAGCCATGATCTTCTTAACGATCCCTCTGTTGCTTCTGCTTTACCTAAACTGCGAGGAGCAAAATTCAGTTTGCCACATCTAATTGAAGAGGGCTTAATGTTTCCCTTCAGGATAGGCAACATTAACACTCCTTTGGATAGTTCCTTTGGTGAGTATAATTATTTTACTTCGCCTTTGCTGATTAATATATCTCTATAATAATGATGTTCATCCTCTGTTTTCAGCCGATGCTATTCTTCCAGCTTTTATGTATAGGAATTCTGCTATGACCAAGTCCTTTATCAATAATCTTGGGGAGAAATGGTTATTGGCTCGCCGATCCGATTCTAATCCCTCTACTTTGGGCTTGCTTTCCGAAGAAGAACGATGAGCAGAGGGTGTCGCACTCATGGAAGAGGAAGAAGAAGAGCCTTTTGTTACTTTAGTTAAAAAGCCAAATCTCACCAAGGATTCTCCCTTTGGTGATTTCTTTGGTACTTTTGTGCAAGCTCCTCTTGTTCCGGCGCCTATTTCTTTTGAGAGAGGTAAGGCACCGATGACTCCCACCAATATCATCTTCAATCCTGCTCTTCGGATGATGAGGCCCGGTCTGCTTATCTCTTCTTCTTCTATTGTTTCAGCTCCTCCTACTTCTGCCTCTGAGATGACCGCTATCCCTCCTGTACCTTCTACATCCTTGGCATTGGCCTTGCCTCCCTTGGCTTATAGGCCTCGAGCAAAACGAACACCTTGCCGGAGATCTTCTCCCAGTATCAGCCCTTCAGCCGTTAGTGTTTCCACAATTGCAACAACCCCTCCTACACTGCTACATTCTATTCCATCTAGTTCCTACCCCGCTCCTCCTGCTTCTACTATCCCTTTTCCTTCCATTGCCTCCTCTTCTTCTCCGTCTCCGGCTTCCTCTAATCCCCCTCCTTTATTTAAAGTGGCTGCGGGCTTACCTTCTCAATTGGGACAGCCTTCTAGTCCTCCTGGCTATGGCACTTTGCAACTGCAAGGTTTATTGGTCGAATCTTGGATGCAAGGTTATGAACAATTACAAGGCCTTAGTCTCCCACATCGAGCGGATCGCCATAGTCGTCAGGCAGTGGCTGTAAGTATTCCTAGTTATGTGTTATTAGCTTTGTAACTTCATCTTTAACTTACATTATCCTCTTATTTAGTTTCTCGCCACAAGTCTGCATATCGATCAACTACTTACAGCTAAAGATCATGAGAACAATAAGTTGAAAGCTCAACTGGAGACATTGAAGGCTACTTCGCCTTCTTCTAGTAGTGATAGGGCTCAGTTGCAAGAGAAGGTGGCCTTGCAAAGTCAACAATTGGGAACCTTGAAGCAAGAATGAATGTCAACAACTGTTGAAAGACAAAGAGCTTGCTAGGAGGACGTTAGAATTACAGGTGGAGAGGTTACACTCTGGTCTTCGACTAGAGATTGCTTTGAAAGAGAAAGCTCTTTCAGATGCTTCTCAAAAAAGCCTTATTCTAGAGAAAGTAGAAAAACTCCATAATGCCTGTCTTTATGACCAGGCTCAAGACTTAGCCTCTCATGATTTCGCTCTCCTACAGGAACAAGAGCAAAGGAAAGCTCAAGAGGTTGAATTGTCATTGCTTCAAAAGGAATTGGAGCAGCTTAAATCAGAGAATAATGCTTTGAAAGATCAGAACGCCAATCTACAAGCTGATTTTCAAAGTTACAAGGAGCAAGAGAAGAACCGGTGGGAGGAATGGCGTCAGGCTTATTTGAAGTCTTCAGCCTTTGCTCGAGAATTTGCTCGTAGGATAGTAGGTGCTCTAAACCATTCTGTATCGGGAGTTCTTCAACAATTAAGAGAGGGTGGTTATTTACCCCAAGAACCTCCCCTTTCTTTCATAAATCGCCGCAGGCTTAATGAAGAGCTGCCCGCGGATTTAAAAGGCCCCTTTCCGAATGTTTAAAGAAATTATTTATAAAAGACTTGTACTATAGGAGCTACTAATGGAAAAAAAAAACAAGTATAATTAAAGCTTGTGTAATTAAGTACTTGCAGTGTATAAGAAAATTTTGATACTTACTTGCTTCTTCATCATGCTGATTTGAGGATATCCCTTCTGAAATATTTTTGATTTGTTGAGTATAAGCTTTATGCGAGAATTCCTGGTTTGTCTTGTGAAGTTAAGCCCTGTCCCGATGAATTCCCCTACGGACCACATCTGGTATATTTCATAATTCCAAAAGAATGCATAATTTCAACTGATCTTTGGATAGAAAGTTGTGTAAGATTCTTGAGTTCCGAGCTGAATGTATTATTCCAGGTGAATTTTCAATAAAGACTTCTAAATGGACAGGCCTCCAAATGAATAATGCACCATATGTATAGCATCCCTTTTGAATTCCAGCCTCAGGTCCACGTAATCTCGGTTGATTAGGTCTTGAAATTATAAGATCGCTTACTTGTGATTTGTGATGGTTTAGAAGACCCGTTCGAGTTGCAGACAATTTTACTCAGAGATAGTTTAGAGTCTCCGGTTCCTCCTATGAAGACCCGACCGAGTTACTTCATAGAATTTCTCGATCGACTTTTGCTCTGGAATAGTTTAGAGTCTCCGGTTCCTCCTATGAAGACCCGATCGAGTTACTTCATAGAATTTCCCGACCGACTTTTTCTCTGGAATGGTTTAGAGTCTCCGGTTCCTCCTATGAAGACCCGACCGAGTTACTTCATAGAATTTCCCGATCGACTTTTTCTCTAGAATGGTTTAGAGTCTCCGGTTCCTCCTATGAAGACCCGACCGAGTTACTTCATAGAATTTCTCGATCGACTTTTTCTCTGGAATGGTTTAGAGTCTCCGGTTCCTCCTATGAATACCCGACCGAGTTACTTCATAGAATTTCCCGATCGACTTTTTCTCTGGAATAGTTTAGAGTCTCCGGTTCCTCCTATGAAGACCCGACCGAGTTACTTTATAGAATTTCCCGATCGACTTTTTCTCTGGAATAGTTTAGAGTCTCCGGTTCCTCCTATGAAGACCCGACCGAGTTACTTCATAGAATTTCCCGATCGACTTTTTCTCTGGAATAGTTTAGAGTCTCCGGTTCCTCCTATGAAGACCCGACCGAGTTACTTCATAGAATTTCCCGATCGACTTTTTCTCAGGAATAGTTTAGAGTCTCCGGTTCCTCCTATGAAGACCCGACCGAGTTACTTCATAGAATTTCCCGATCGACTTTTTCTCTGGAATAGTTTAGAGTCTCCGGTTCCTCCTATGAAGACTCGACCGAGTTACTTCATAGAATTTTCCGATTGACTTTTTCTCTGGAATAGTTTAAAGTCTCCGGTCCCTCCTATGAAGACCCGACCGAGTTACTTCATAGAATTTCTCGATCGACTTTTGCTCTGGAATGGTTTAGAGTCTCCGGTTCCTCCTATGAAGACCCGACCGAGTTATTTCATAGAATTTCCCGATCGACTTTTTCTCTATGTAGAAAATATGACTTTGATACTAACCTCTTTACCATTTTTCTTGACCTCGCGGGGAGCTACATAGGCTGGTTAGGATTTCCTCCTATTGATTGCCCCAAAATAGAAAATGAAGATTCTCTTGATATCTGTCAATCTGTATGAACCACACTTATTTCCAATGATGATATTCGTCTTGCCTGGTTTTTATTAAAAAAAAATAGGGTACATAAACTGTAGGTATATTTGTCCTCAGTTTCCCAAGGACCTCAAATAATTGTGAACATTTTCTTAAATAGTGTGATCTGGTCAGGTTCGATAAGGCAGTAAATGATTAGCGCTCCAAGGGCGTTCCAAAATTCTCCCTTCCACATCTTGAAGATAATATGAACCTGATGCAAGCTTTTCTACCACTTTGTAAGGTCCTCCTCATTGTGGTGCCAGCTTACTGACATCCCCAACAGGTTTAATTCGTTTCCATACCAAATCCCCTATTTGGAAAAATCTGGGTATCACTCTCTTGTTATAGTTTTGCCTCATCCGCTGTCGATATGATACAAGACGGGTAGCAGCTTTATCTCTTATTTCCTCTATCAAATCTAGCTCCATAAGTCGTCGACCTTCGTTGCCTTCATCATATAATCGCCGTCTATCAGATTCTACCCCCACTTCAACGGGAATTATTGCTTCTCCTCCATAAACTAATTGAAAAGGCGTGATTCCTGTAGCTTCCCGGGGTGTAGTGCGGTAAGCCCAAAGAACACTGGGCAATTCGTCTACCCAGCTGCCTCCAACATGATCTAATTTGGTTTTAAGACCTCTAATGATCTCCCTATTAGTTACCTCTGCTTGGCCATTGCTTTGTGGGTAAGCGACAGAGGTGAAGGCCTGAACAATGTCGTAACTATCGCACCAGTCTAAAATCCTATCCCCTTGAAATTGCCTTCCATTATCAGAGACCAATTTATGAGGAATGTCAAATCTGCAGATTATATTTTTCCACAAAAATTTAATAACTGCATCTTCAGTAATTCGAGCAAGTGGTTCTGCCTCCACCCATTTAGAAAAATAATCCACTGCTACCAATAAGAATTTTCTCTGTGCAGCTGCCATAGGAAACGGTCCTACTATGTCCATGCCCCACTGATCAAAGGGACATGCAACTATAGAGGTTCTCAATAACTGTGTAGGATGATGTGAGACATTCTGATGCTTTTGACAAGAAACACAAGTTCTCACCAGCTTGTTAGCATCTTCATGTAGAGTAGGCCAAAAATATCTCGCTAACAGAATTTTACGGGCCAAAGATCTTCCCCCTATATGACTACCACAAGAACCTTGATGAACTTCTCGTAAAATAAACTGTATATCTTCTGTGCCAATACATTTAAGCAGAGGTCTGGAAAAAGCCCTTTTATATAACTGTTCTCCCACCATAGTGTATTGAGTGGCCCTTTTCTTAAATACTCTCGCCTGTTCTACATCACTAGGAAGAATACCTTGCTGCAAGTATAAGATAATCTGAGCCCTCCAATCACTTTGAATCTCTGCTTCAGCATGTCTTTCAATACAAGATACTAACAGAGTTTGTTCCACGGGTCTGTCTAAACTCCATGGTACTATAGCATAAGCCAATTTAGCCAATTCATCTCACTACAAGAAAAATGTCATTCAACAACACTCAAACGACAACGGTTTTATACCAAACCGTTGTCTTTTTATCTTTTAACAACGGTTTTAACAAAAACTGTTGTCTTTTAGTAATTTTTTTGGCCTATGACAGCGATTTTTAAAAACTGTTGTCAATTTATGTTTTTTTGAGGATACGACAACGGTTTTTAAAGGGAACGACAACAGTTTTTTAAAACCGTTGTCTATGTGCACTTTTTTGGGATTACGACAACAGTTTTTAAAAACCGTTGTCTATTAAGTGTTGTTGAATGCGATTGTTTTTTCTTTCGCCACTTTTTCTCCTTCGTCATTTATCTGTTTTACGCTTTGTTTTTTTCTATCTCTTTCCCAAAACCCTACTCTTCGCCGCCTCCTCCTCACCGCCCTCTTCGTCGCCTCCCTCCTCACCTCCCTCCTCACCGCCCTCTTCGCCGCCTCCCTCTTCGCCGCCTCCCTCCTCACCACCCTCTTCGCTGCCTCCTTCCTCGTCGCCCTCTTCGTCGCCTCAACTTTCGGCCTCGCCGCCTCCTCCTCGCGGCCTCTACTTTCAGCCATCTTCACCGCCTCCTCCTCGTCGCCTCGACTTTCAGCCAGTTCCAACACAAGAAGGAAGAAGAAGGAAGGATGAGGAGGAAGATGGAAATCCCTCTCCTGATTGTCTCACTGATCTTTCTCTGCTTCTTTTCCTCTGCTCTCTCATCTTCTGTGGTCACCTATTTACCTGGATTCCAAGGCCCCCTTCCCTACATGACCAAGGGAAGCTTGGTCTACGATCGGCGGCGGTGAATCATGTTTCGGCGTCTCCTGTTGCAGCATCCCCGTCGTGGCGTCGCCACTGGCTTCCTCGCTCTCACCGCCTTCACTCTCGGTTCCTCCGACGGCCCCTCCCTCCCCACAAGTAACCCTCCTTTCTTCCTTTTCCCTTCACCTCCTTTCTCAATATTTTCTCTTCTTTCTCACGCATGTGCTCCCCTTCGTAAAAGATGTCGCCATTTCGATATGCGATCCGTTTCGGCAATTTCTGTCTTCGACTTCGTCGATTTTCTCGCAAGATTTCACGCTTCCATTCTCAGTCTTTTCTCCAGGTTTAAACCTAACCTATCGTCCTTAAAGTTTTCTTTCATTGATTTGGAGTTGCATAATCTTTTAATCTGATTCGTAGAGTTTTTTGCACGGCATTTTCCAACCGCGTGCCCTCTTCCACCTCTGGATTCAAGTAAGGACGTGGCATGCTGCAGTGGATGCCTCAAAAGGAACTCTATTGTCAAAGCGGCCGCGGCAGCTGGTCCTGCCGTGGTGAATATATGTCTTACTGAAGGTGAAAGGACTTTATTGTGTCTTCAGATTTCCTCAATATGTGGATTTTTTTTAGGTGTATTCGTTTGAACGATGAGCTTTTTCCAATACTTCTTTTCAGATGTATATGGTCCTATGCCTATAATGGGTATAGGGTCTGGCACTATCATTGATCCTGATGGGACGATCTTGACCTGTGCACATTGCATAGCAGACTTTTCTAGTAGGCAAGTGATCTCAAAAGGCAAAGTGAGTATGCAAACCTACAACTTAGTTATTCATCTTGATGAAGAAATGCGCTTAGAACTGGATGAGGACTGAGAATTTGAATTTGCAAGTTATATCCAGTTGGACTTGGTTACAAATACTATCTGGGTGAAGTTACAAGCAATTAGATTTCATCATGTAGACTAATAAAGATTGTGACTCATGTCTTAGTCCACCTTTGTAGGGCGGAAATTGTAGAAGATTGCAAGATGCATATCGGTCTTTTTGAAGTTTCCTTGGTTAGCTTGCTGTCATACAAGTTTGAAAGATGTTCTCCTAACTCAGTCTGGTTCATATCTGACTATGCTAAGTTTGCTTGAGATGATGAGATGTAATAGTCCTGGACCATATCTTTAAGTTTCCTGGACCATATAAGGGAAGCTTGGTCTACCATCCTTATTCCTGGACCAAGGTAACTTCTTCTTCTTGATCAGTAATTGAGGAAGCAATATGATACATGCTTTTGTCCTGTCTGCGTGAAAACATTCGTGCAGGTAGCCAACATTATCTTTGTAGATTCCCCGTTGGGTTCTAGATTCTCATACTCAAGAAAATATAAAGGGTATGATGCCAACGATACTATTTGGTCTGAACAGGCTTCTAAGTTTCTTTTACAGGTGGGAAAGATCATATATATTCCTGATGTAATTACTGTAAGTGCCTTAAATATGTAATCTTTCACTTTTGCAGTGGCTTGTTGAGCACCCACAGTTCATCTCCAATCCCCTCTACATTGCTGGGGATTCATATGCTGGAAAAATTGTACCTATGGTGGCCAAAAGAATATTGGATGGTAACTCTACTTTTAATGTAAACTATTGATGAGGGTGTTAATTTACATGCCATTTTCATTTACTGTAATTCAGGTATTGATGAAGGGAAAGAACCATTACTTAACCTCCAGGTAAATTGCTTGAATTGATGGGCCACTGGCAATAAAGGGAAAGCATCTAATTTTGATCTTTAAATTATGTCATAGTTTATATGAAAGAAAAAGCCTTGGCTTTCAGGGTTACTTGATTGGCAATCCATCCACGGGTGGAAAAGTCGATACCAATTCTAAAATACCTTATGCTCACAGCATAGGAATCATATCAGATGACTTCTTTGGGGTAATCTTAGTAGATCAACTAGGACGAATTTCTCAAAATGATCTTTGGTATCACTTCACGAATTGTTATTTAGTTATTATTTTTTTCCAATTAATTATATTTTGTTCTTTAAGATCATATAATTTATGTGTGTTCATAGTTCACAAAAGCGGAGTACTCTCAAGAAGAAATTGATGAAGTGCGCTCTGAGATAGCAGAATGCATACAAGATCATATTTATGAATAGGTATATACATGAGTTCATCTTATTGCATTTGACAATAATAATATTCAGTTAAATTGAATACATGCTGCTTATACTTGATTGCACTTGATTTGGAGATATCTGTCTCTGAGTCCATTTACCAAATCCAATCGGCATGACTAAACTGCACACATGATTCACAAACATCAAATAGAAACCGATAAGCATTAGATGGTTTAGGTGAAGATCATATTAATTTCTGGTTTGATACATGGTTAGATGCAGGTCCTTTGTTAAATCCCTCAGTCTCATCGTTAAATCTTGGGCTTTTATGTTCTTTACTAGTTCTATCTATGTGATTTCCATGATCTAATTAGCGGTATCCTCTATGATGTTGTCGGAAGTTTGGATTGCTCTTTTCTACTCTCTATTCCGTGTAAAAACTAAATAAACCATCTCTATGCTTTTGCATGATTGTCGGAGAATTTTATTCGAATATGAATTGGGGAAAATGCTAATTTAGTTAGGAATTTGATTCGTGCTAGAAGTTAGGCCATTTACTGAGTCTATTTGAGTATCAAGAGAGTATATCCTTATGATAATTGTGGGTTGATCAATTTGCTTGCTCTGTGAATTTAAATTAGTAAAGCTTGTTTGTTTAATTCTCTGTGTGCTGCTTTGTTGCTTCAGCCCTTGTTTGTATTTGTGATTTTGTATGCTCCGGAAATAAGTTGGAACTTGATTTTTCATGTCTAATTTAGCTAGATTCTATAATGCTTTTTTGATGCTCGATGATAGAACCAGAATCTGGTTGTTGCTCTAAGCCATTGCTTGCTCTGTGAATTTAGCTAGATTCTATATGCTTCAAATTGGATAGTATTTTTTTTGGTATATGTAAAGTTGATAGGTTTGGTTTACCATACTTAAGAGTTACTTGTAAAGCCATATAGCTGGTCTTTTAAGACATACTACTCTGAGTTTTTGTAAAACTGTAATAAGGTCAGGTGTGAAATTTCCAAGAGATCCATTTTTTATGCCATTTACTCCTGGGAAATGAATTAACTTGCAATCATATGCTGCAGTTTCTGTGAAAGGAGAAGAAAAGAGAAGCTAGGAGGGAGGAGAAACCAGAAAAGGCTGCAGTTTAGAAGATGCACAGGCTGTTTAGAAGATGCACAGGTAGAGAAGACGTGCTCCAACAAAACATGATATTTTGGACTATATGTGTGATATATATAAACTTTTGGCTGTGTAAACTTTTGTGATGTTTGAATGTTGATGTTTGGTACTTTTGTGATGTTTGAATGTTGGAATATTTGCATTGTAAATATTGATTATGTAGGTTTTTATCAATGAAATTTGCACTGGATGTTTTTTATAAACCATTGAGTAGGAAAAGATTAATAAGTTTTTTATTTATTGTCAAAATGTTGTATATTGTACCCAAAGACATCAGTTTAAATATGTCAAACTGTTGTCAATGGCGTTAAAAGACAATAGTGACAAACTGATGTTATTTAACATCGTTGCCTAAAAAGACAACGATTTTTAACCGTTGTCAAACCGATGTCATTGGCTAAAAAGACAACGCTTTTTAGCCGTTGTCGTAGACAGTTCAAAACTGTTGTTGAAGAGCCTAGGCATACGCTCAAAGACAACGGTGAAAAATGGTTGTCTTTGTAGGAAAAGACAACAGTTTTTCACCGTTGTTAAAATGTTGTCTTTGCCTTCACAGACAACGGTTAAAAACTATTGTCGTTTGCCACCCCTTTTAACAACACAGCCTTTAACAACAGTTAAAAATGGCCTACGACAACGGTGAAAAACCGTTGTTGTATGTCTTTTTTCTTGTAGTGTCTGCTACTTGATTTTCAGATCTGGGAACCTTTTGTATATATACTTCTTGAAACTGAGACTTCAACTTATCAAACGCTTCAGCATATAACTTAAGCCTATGATTATTGATTTCAAAATTACCTGATAGTTGTTGAGCTGCTAATTGAGAATCGGAATAAATAAGGACTTGAGCTGCCCCTATATGCCGAGCAGCTTGCAAACCAGCTATTAAGGCTTCATATTTTGCTTCGTTGTTGGTAGTTCTATAGTTCAACCTGATAGAGAGTTGCAATCTGTCTTCCCTTGGTGATATAAGAAGAACACCAATTCCGCTACATTGCCTAGTTGAAGAACCATCTACATAAACCCTCCAGGTGTTTTCTTCCTCGGGGCCTTGAACTTCTATGATGAAGTCTGCCAGAGCTTGTGCCTTGATAGCCGAGCGAGGTTGATACTAGATATCATACTCCCCAAGTTCAGTGATCTACTTAATCAACCGTCCCGATGCCTCTGGGTTGAGTAATACTCGCCCAAGAGTGCTGTTAGTTAATACAATAATCTCATGTGCTAAGAAATATGGGCGCAACCTCCGAGCAGTCAGTGCTAGGGCATAAGCCAATTTTTCTAATGTGGTATATCTACACTCGGCTCCTTTTAATAAATGGCTAGAAAAATATACAGGTTATTGCTCCTTTCCCTCTTGTCTAACTAGTACAGAACCTACGGTGTTCTCATTAGCCGACAAGTATACCCACAGAGTTTCTCCTACTATAGGTTTAGCCAACACAGGGAGAGTAGCTAAATAATCTTTCAATTCTTGGAAAGCCTTATCACACTCCTCATTCCATTGAAACTTATTAGCTTTTCTGAGTATTTTAAAGAAGTGAAAACTACGATCAGCCGATCTAGAAATAAATCTATACAAAGCTGTGATTCGGCCTGTCAATCTTTGAGATTCCCTCATGTTGCGTGGTGGCTCCATGTTCTGCAGTGCCTTGACCTTGCTTGGGTTGGCCTCTATCCCCCGTTTGGACACCATATATCCCAGGAATTTTCCTCCCTTCGCGCCAAATAAACATTTGCTGGGATTCAACTTGAGCCCATATTGTCTTAGAGTCTTGCAAGTTTCCTCTACATCCCTGCATAGATCAGCAGCTTGAAGAGATTTAATTAAGATGTCATCAACATATACTTCCATATTTCTACCAATCTGCTTCTGGAAAATCTTATTCATAAGCCTTTGATAAGTTGCTCCTGCATTTTTTAGTCCAAAGGGCATAACATTATAGCAATAAGTACCTTCAGATGTTATAAAACTGACCTTTTCTTGATCCTCTTTGGCCAAAGGAACTTGATGATAACCTTGATATGCATCCAACATAGAGATATATTCGCATCCGGCGGTGGAGTCAACAAGCTGATCAATCTTGGGTAACAGATAATAATCCTTCGGGCAAGCTTTGTTGAGATCCCGAAAGTCTATGCAGACTCGCCATTTATTTCCTGGTTTAGAGACTAACACCACATTAGCCAACCAGCTTGGGAACTGTACTTCTCTAATGTATCCTACCTCCATAAGTTTAGTAATCTCATCTCTGATGATTTGATTTTGTTCTGCACTAAAACTTCTTTTTCTTTGCATGACCGGGCGGGCCTCTGGGAAGACATGCAAGGAATGTTCCATGACGGCAGGAGAAACGCCCGAAACTTCTTTGGGAGTCCAAGCAAATACATCATTATTCTTCTTCAGACATTGCACCAATTCAGCTTTAAGATTAGGATCAAGATCGGCCGCAACATAGGTGGTAGCTTCTGGCCATCCGGTTTGGATCTGAACTTCTTCCTTTTCTTCATAAACCAGGACGGGTTGCTTTTCCCGAATGCCATTAACTTCCATTCTTTGTATCTTTCGGGCGGTGTTAGCTTCAGCTTGAATTATCTCTACATAACATTTTCGGGTTGTCTTCTGATCACCTCTTACTTCTCCAACTTGATCATCCACAGGAAATTTAATCTTTTGACAAAAAGTAGAAACGACTGCCCTAAACTCGTTTAAGGCAGGTCGACCCAATATCACATTATAAGAAGATGGTGCGTTTACCACCATAAAATAAGATCTTCTGGTTCTCATCAGAGGTTCTTCTCCCAATGAAATGGCCAACTTTATTTGACCTAAAGGTTGTACCTCATTACTTGTGAATCCATACAGAGGAGTAACAATTTGTTGAAGCTCACTTGGATCAATTTGTAACTGCTCAAAAGCCTTCTTGAATATAATATTGACGGAGCTACCCGTGTCTATGAAGGTACGAGCAATGGCATAGTTAGCTATCACAGCTTTAATGATCAGAGCATCATCATGAGGTATTTCTACCCCCTCAAGATCTCTAGGCCCGAAACTTATTTCAGGACCAGCTGCTCATTCCAGGCTGCATCCTACTGCATGAATCTCCAATCTGCGGGCATGCGCTTTTCTGGCTCTATTAGAATCCCCATCAGTGGGTCCGCCCGCAATCATATTGATATTGCCTCGAGTAGCATTATTTCTGTTTTCTTCCTGTCGAGTCATCACAATTTCAGAAGGTGCTTTTTCTGATACTTGACTAGTACCGGCCGGGACTGGTATTGCCTCCTGCCGAGTCTCGACCGGACGATATTCCAATTTGGGTGGACTTTGCTGCCTGGGGTATTGTTGTCGATAGTAGTTCTGCCTCTGATATCGATCTCTATTGACCCATCTATTTCTTAAAACAAAACAGTCTTCAGCATGATGACTGCTAGTTTTATGATAAGTGCACCACCTCCTAGGTGCCTCTGGCTGTATCTCTACATGCTGTACAGCTTGTGGGCGATACTCGGGTTGTCGATGGGGTGGATGAGTTATTCTAGGACCTCTTGGTGGAGGCACAGGAGCTGGAGCTTTCTCTTTAACTTGGGTAGGAGAAGAGGTGACACTCTCCTTTCTGCGAGCAGCTTGAGCTTCTTCTACATTAATAAACTCAGTAGCTCGCTCAATTAAGGAATCAAAATTAACAGGGGGATTTCTTACCAAATCTTTAAAGAAATCATTATCATTCAGACCTTGAGAGAAAGCACTTACTAATATCTCAGTAGTAGCATTAGGCACATCAATAGTTACCTGATTGAACCTTTTGATGTATGCTCGGATAGATTCTTTAGACGACTGTTTGATCGAAAACAAGCTCCAAGGAGTCTTATGATACCTCTTGTTGCTAGAGAAATGGTGTAGAAAGACTTTCTTGAAATCCTTAAATTTTCGAATAGACTTCTCAGGTAATCTTTTGAACCAGCGTTGTGCTGCTCCCCCAAGAGTAGTGAGAAACATTCGACACTTCACTCCGTCAGAGAATTGTTACAACAAGGCTACATTCTCGAATTTCAACAAGTGATCTTCTGGATCTGTCGTCCCGGTATATTCTCCAATTTGAAGATTTTGATATCGCTTAGGAAGCGGGTCATCTAATACACTTTGTGAGAATGGAGAGATGACCTTCTCTGGTGAGCTATCACTAGTCATCATTTTGATCTTACACTTTTCTCTGTCTGGTGCTTCGCCAGAGGATTCTTGGAACACAGGCCTTTTACCCCTGGATCCAGGGGAGTGCGAAGGAAGGCTCGGGGACGCCTAGTCGGAGAAACAGTAGCTGGAGGAAAATACACATGTTCTTCTTCTTCTAGCTCCTTTCCTTTCCGATGCTCGGTGGTCGATATCACTGGATGATGAGCCGTCGGCAGAGTAGCTCCAGTATGAGCTTGAAATTGTTGTTGTTGTTGCTGCAAGGCTTTTTGGACATGGGAGTTGATAAGAGAATCTAAATCCTCCCGACTAATAGTAAGTAGGTTTGATTTCCCGGCCTCTTCCATCATGTAGTCTCAGATTCAGGAGAGATTCCCATAGACGGCGCCAAATTTGATCCTGTCTGAGAAGCTGACCGCGACGGAGATCCGGAAGAAAGAAACCCACCGTGCTGATGAAGAACAACGAGGATAGAACCTCGATCCGAGAAACCCAAAGCGGATTGGGAGAAAACCAGAATCACCGAAGGAAATCTGATAAGTAGGAGGGAATCCCAGTCCGAAGGGGAGAAAGTGGGACTCCCAAGCTTCCAAGGCCCCCTGCACACAAGAGACCAGCCAACATTATCGTCAGTGACCCAAGACCGGGGTGGGAATCCCTGGCTAGGTCCTCCGACGCTCAAGTTAGTGATCTCTCTTGATGTGAAGGAAGAAGAAAGAAGATGAACAGTAGCCAGGAAATTAGGGTTGTGAAAGTACACGATGTTGTGAACTCACCTAGCCAACGGAGAGGATTCCCCCTTTTATACCACTTCATATAACCTCCGTAATCATGAAGTGGACCCCGGTTTGTTAGAATTCGTTATGAGATGATGTCAGGTGCGTACTTGCGGAAGATGATTTTTAAGGAATCTTTTTTGTACCCCAAATGTACCTTCTTTGTCGTTTAGCACCTGCAAGATAACCTGAAAGCATATTTCCCGCCGAAAAATATATAACACCTGTCATGAATTATTTTATATAACACCTGTCATGAATTATTTTATTTGACACCTCCTTGTTATGTTACAAGATAACAATAAGCTGCCTTTTATTCAACATGTTTCTAAGGCATTGATTGAATGATCTTTGTTAGCTATCTACTTGAAAGAACATTCCCGATCGATATTAATCTATCCTTATCCTAAGGGTATGTCACGACCGATGTTGACCTACCTTTATCTTGAAGACATGTCCTGGCCGATATTATTCTACCTTTATCCGGAAGGTATGTCTCGATCGATATTGGCCTACCTTTACTTTGAAGGCACGTCCTAGCCGATATTATTCTACCTTCATCCGGAAGGTATGTCTCGACCGATATTGGCCTACCTTTACCTTGACGGCACGTCCTGGCCGATATTATCCTACCTTTATTCGAAAAGTATTCCCTGACCAATATTAGCCTATCTTTGTTCTGAAGATATGTACCGGCCGATATTGGCCTGTCCTCCTTCGGCAAGGTATATCCTGACCGATATTAGCCTATCTTTGTTCTGAAGGCATGTCCCGGCCGATATTGGCTTATTTTCATCCATAAGGTATGTCCTGATCGATATTATCCTATCTTTATTCGGAAGGTATTCCCTGACCAATATTAGCCTATCTTTGTTCTGAAGATATGTAATTGCCGATATTGGCCTGTCCTCCTTCGGCAAGGTATATTCCGACCGATATTAGCCTATCTTTGTTCTGAAGGCATGTCCCGGCCGATATTGGCTTATTTTCATCCATAAGGTATGTCCTGATCGAATTAGTCTATCTTTGTTCTAAAGGTATGTACCGGCCGATATTAGCCTGTCTCCTTTGATTCTTTCTTCCTTTTCTTTCCTCATCGGGAGACCCACAAAACCTAACCCATATCAACATGTTTTAAAAGAGAGAGATTAATTTTAAAACTTTCTTTATTGTCATGTACAATAGAAAATTTAAAAAGAGAGATTTTAATTGTTTTAAATCTTTCCTTTTTTGCTTTTGTGTGGTCGACCATGTATTGTTTAAGAGGAAGTTTTAATTTTTTTTGTTTTAAAACTTTCCTTTTTAGTCATTAGCAAGGATTAAAAGGAAATTTTAATTTTGTTTTAAAACTTTCCCTTTTTGCCTTGAGCAAGGATTATAAAAGAGAGGGAGAGGGAGCCTTCATAAAGTGATAACCTTAGTCTCCTCTCTTGATCCTTGTGTGGTCGGCCCTAGCTTCTTCCCTAGCTCCTTGTTTTCTTTCTCTCAAGGCCGGCGACATATCAAGAAGTTCCTTTTCCTTGGTGGTCGGCTACTTGGAAGAGAAGAAGAAGAGAATGGAAGTTTCCTATTTTGGCATCCCTTGGTGGCTCGAAAGTCTTGGAGGAGAAGAAAGCTTGGGTGGATTTTATCTTGGTAGATCGTTGCCCACACGATGTCCAAGAGAAGGAGAGGAATACAACAGAAGATCAAGAGGTCTATAAGTTACAAAGAACGGTATAACTAGTTATTTGTTTTCGCATCATAATTAGTTCATGTTCTTTGTATAGATCTTGAAAAACCAAACACAAGAGGCTATCAATTTTATGTTATCATTTTTGTTATAGATTTTGTGTTTCGATTTCATGTTTCGATATTGTGCTTCTATTGAGGTCTCTGTAGTTAAACCTAGTTTACTGTAAGAAGTTAAATATCCGATTTCTTTGAAAGGCTTTGTCTAGGAAGTGGTGGATAATCTCATACCCAAGAAGGCCTAGTGCCTCGCCATGTTTAACCTAGAAGCCGATCTTTGAAATAGATATTTAATCAACTTCTGTAATACGGTTTAACTTAGGAAGATCACATCAGTTAAACTTGAATTAAAAATGTTAAGTATCGTTTCCAATCCAAGTTTAACTTCTGAAGAGCAACTTGGATTAATAATGTTAAGCATCATTTGCAATCCAAGTTTAACTTTAGTAGAGCACATGGGTAGCTAGGTTAAGTTCTGTGCTTGTAGAAATTTTTGTACAAGGGAAACAGAACGGAATCCATGTGTAGCAACCAACAATTGGTATCAGAGCTAGGTTTTAGCCTATGTGTTTTTGGTTTTTAGTTTAATTATGCACATGTCATACATAATTTAGGCATGATAATAGTAGGATATGCAAATAGATTAACTCTATGGTTTTAGGCATCCTAGATCCAACTATTATGGTCATGTTGTGTTTGTGTGTGATTGGACCCTTGGACATGTCGAGGGCATTTTATATGTGTGCATGATTGTAATATTAAATGCAGCAGGAGTTGTATTAGTTATTAGGATTTTACATTTTGTTCGATCTAGATTATATATACATTCCTTCGTAGAATATAGGATCGATAAATGTAAAATTTTATTTTTTTCGCGGATCGTATCCTTGTGAGGCGTGAGACTATTTGAGGACCAGAGGCGCAGCAGAAAAAGAAGCAAGATAGATGCGACGACCAGACCCGATGGCGGTGGCAAAAGATGGCAGCAGCTAGGGTTGATGGCACACGAAAGATAGCTATGGATAAAGGTCATAATAGTTGGAAAATTAGTTTTAATATTTATTACCTTTTATGCTGTGATATGTATGTTGTGTTTGTGTGCTTGTGTGCATGTTAAAATTCCTCGTTTCTAAATAACTAAGTGGGAGAGGAATTATTTAAATTCCATGGTCTTCATTACTAGTTTGTAAGTGATGCATTCAAACTTGCGCGTCGGCTCTGAGTGCCTTTCTCCACAATAGATGAGTTTGTTTGCGGATCACTAGATCAAACTTCCTTACTAGATGGTTATAGGAAATTATTTAGGAGCGTGTGATCTTCTCCAACTGAAGGGGCACAATCCTATTTAATGGACTAAGTATCAAGTAATGATATACACTTAGGTACATTTAATAGTATCCTCCCCATCGGAGTCACTGCTATTATTTGTGTGACCCAAGAAAACCCAACTATTAATTTGTCATAAAGTTAGGTTGACAAGATAATAAAATTAATGGGTAAAACCCCCTCTAACAAATGTCTGATTTTGTATGCGTCCACACTAACGTGACATACAAAATTCACGGTGTTTGAGGTAATTTTATTTGTCATAAAGTTAGGTTGATAAAATAAAATTAATGGGTAAAACACCCTCTAACAAATGTTTGAATTTGTATACGTCCACACTAACGTAGCATACAAAATTTACGGTGTTTGAGGTAATTTTATTTGTCATAAAGTTAGGTTGACAAGATAATTAATGGGTAAAACTCTCCTCTTACAAATGTTTGATTTTGTATATATCCACACTAACGTGACATACAAAATTCATGGTGTTTGAGGTGTTAGTGAATTTAAATGATATTGTTTGAGGAATTAATATTATTTTAAATTCTAAAGTCTTGACCAAATGTTTTGTGATTCTTAGGATGACCTTCAATCCTCTTGTTGTTATATTAAAAGATAATAGACTTACTAGTCCCAATTATAATGATTGGAAACAAAACTTGGACACTAAGGTGGACTGCCCTCTCAGAAATGAGAACAATAAAGGTGTATCTTATTCATTAGTTGTTGAAACATGTTTAGTGGTGTTATCTACCGGTACCTGGTGTGTAGATACGAGAGTCTCTGATCATGCCTACAATTCATTGCAGGGGTTCCAGGAAACCCAACTACTACATGAAGGAGAAATCACCATTTACATGGGAAATGCTACGAAAGTGGCGGCTGTTGCAGTGGGAGATGTTTATTTATCCTTTGATAGGAATAAAACATTGATTTTGAGAAATTACCTTTATGTACCAAGTTTTAGAAAGAATTTGATTTCAGTTTCTAAACTATTTGAGGATAGATATTTTGTTTCTTTTGATGGCAAAGTGGTTGTCAAGAAAAATAGAGTGATTATCTATTCTGGTACATTAGTTGGAAATTTGTATACTCTAAATTCAATAACTCCCACGATACAACAAATGTAAATTAATAACACATCTTCTAATTCAAATAAAAGAAAGCAGCCTTCGGAAATGAACCAAAGATATCTTTGGCATCTAAGGCTAGGTGATATTAACTTAAGTAGGATTCAAAGGTTAATAGCCGATGGACTTCCGGATTCATTGGTGGTGGAAAAGTTTCCAACCTGCGAGTCTTCCTTGAAAGGAAAAATGACCAAGAGACCTTTTAAGGCTAAGGGGTATATAGTCAAAGATGTGTTGGAATTGGTTCATTCTGATTTGTGTGGACCTATGATGTAACGACCCACCTTCTGGGTACTGGCTGTAAGGCCGGTCGCTACAGTTATGCTAAACTATACTGTGCGGAAAGCTGGGCTAATTAAAATTTTACTCTACTAATGACGGATACAACTGCTAAGAAAGGTCTAAAGACCTTCTTTGCTGGTGTACATATGCTAAGGAGGGGAAACTGAACATCCCAACTCGGCTAGGGACTAGAAACTACACTTCCCAACTAACTACGGACCTGACGATCGATCCACAGATCGATCGAAGCTATGGGGCATTCGGTTCCCAACTGGATCGGTCGGGCAGACCGATCCATGTGTGGCTGGATCGGTCGGCAGATCTGATCCAGGTGTGGCTGGATCGGTCGGCTGACCGATCCAGGTACCCGAAACCTCTGGAACGCTACTGTATCATGCTGAATCGGTCGGCTGACCGATCCAGGAGGATACAGTAGCATACTGTATCTGTCTGGATCGGTCGACGGACCGATCCAGAAGCCTGGTACACTACTGGATCGGTCGGCAGACCGATCCAGTATCTGATTTCCTGATACGAAATCAGAGATGCTGATTTCGACACTTTGTCGTGCCAATACCACCTGCAACCACTCTAAATCAATGCAAATCACACTACTATAAAACTACTAATATTCTAAACCTGGCATACTACATAGTGCATGGTTTACTATTTCATAACACTTAACAAATCAAAAACCGAATAGTAACAACTGAAACCACTAAGTACTAATACTGAAGTAAAACTGTATAGATCCCAAAGATTTTTATTCCAACTCCTGCCCACACACATCCTGATAGCATTGCCCTCCAGCCTCCGCTACTGGTCCACCTTTCCTTTACCTTTATCTGCAGTATAAGGAAAAAGTATCTATAAGCTTTCGCTTAGTAAGAAACCATCTACTCACAAAAACAATGCATACGATGCCACTCATGATTTGAAAGTCATGCTATTTGAAAAACATACTGAATATGCAAGCATGACATGACATGGTATCATACAAAGCATGGCATAACATAAGCTGAACATAAAATAAAACTGATCATAACATGTCTAGAACTGTATAAGAAGCTATCATATTTAACAACTGAAATAAGCTGAGTTGATACAAAAGTGAGCTAAGCTGAAGCTGAGCTAATACTGAATTCCATTATGTTTTAAAACTGATTTGGAAAACTATTATACATAATAGATAAAAGTACTAAACATGCTGCTGTAGGGCCCTGGCAACTGTACTTGTTGTGCGCGCATCCCTAACTAGACCCGGGATTGCAAGTTCCGAATCTAGTAGGGTTTACTGGGTTAGCTAAACCTAGGGACGACTATGGGAGTCCAACCCAGTGGATATCTAATCCAGTACAGTGCTGCTGCTGAAAGTAAAATACTGAAATGCTAATCAGCTGAATCTAGGTTATCTGAACCTAAAACTAGGTTGTCTGAACCTAGAGGAGACTGTGGGAGCCCACCCATTGGACATTTAGTCCCATAAAGCTAAAATAAAACTGACATGCTGGTTTAAATGCTTCTATGCATTTCACTATGCTGTTAAAACTGTCTAATGTTGCGCTAAACATTTTATCGAACACCTAGTGTGCTCCAACTCTCCTCTCTAATAGGGGAACCACCTTTAGGCACCCAACGACGTCTGGAACCTCTATCTGAAGAGGTAAAACGCGTCCGGCCCATCCAGAGATACTCAACTAACCCCTAAGTCGGCGAAGAGAATTAAATACACTCTAGAGATCGATAAAAAATCTACATATAACTAAATTATAAGCATGCAATCAAACGAGAGCTACTTATACTGCAGGTGAGGGGTTTCTTACCTCGTGTGCTAGATTTCTTACAAATCTAATCGCTAGAAATTCCGGTGGAGACGACTTCTCGACGATTCGCTCGCGTCCACGCGTTCTTCTCGCGGAGGGGAACGTCCTCGTATCGAAGATCTCGCCGGAAAGTGCTCCTAGAGCCCTTGGGGCTTGGTGTGCCGAGAGAGGAAGAAGAGGGAAGAGGCGGCGGTGAGGTTTCGGTGGTGAGGGTTGAGAAGTTGCCGAACCCAAAAATAATCTAAAACCTACTTAAGTTTTCCAATTTATATTAAGTGGGTAACTAGGCCCAACTCAAATATAAATATAAATGTTTCCCTTCTCTTTCAGCACGGCCCTGCTGGGTTCACTGGTTACTAAGGCTAACTAAAGGTTTAGCAGACCCGAGAGGTCCCGGGTTCGATTCCCGCTAAAGCCTTTTTATTCTTCTAATTAGTTTTGCTACTTCCGCTACTCGGAAAATTCCGGAAAAATATCTAAAAATTCTAGAAAAATCATAGAATATTCCTAAAATAGTTTTGAGAATTTTCGGGCGTTACAATCCCCCATACCTTATAAAAAGTTCATCCTCGAACTTAGAATAATTCTGGGTACTTCTGTCTCATGCTGGTTTCTATCTCCCAAGTTGCCTCTTCTGCTGTGTGACTGTGCCAAATGACTTTGACTAATGATACTTCCTTGTTCCACAATTTCTTAACTGCTCGGTCTATTATCTGAATAGGTCGACTGTCATAGCTGAGATCTTCGCGGACTTGTACCGACTGGGGCTCAATCACCTGGGTGGCATCTGGGGTATGCTTCTTCAGCATAGAGACGTGAAATACATTGTGGACAGCTGACATTTCCTGAGGTAGCTCTAGCTCATATGCTACCTTGCCCACTCTTCTAGTGATAAGGTATGATCCCACGTATCTGGGACTTAGCTTGCCCTCCTTCCCAAAACGCATTACTCCCTTCATGGGAGCTACTCTGAGGAACACTGAATCCCCAACTGAAAACTCTAAGGGTCTGCGCCGTGTATCAGCATAGCTCTTCTGGCGGCTCTGAGCTGTCTCTATCCTCTGGCAGATCTGCTGTGGTATCTGCTACTAGATCTGTCTGAAGCTCTAGTTCCTTCTGTTCACCACTCTCATACCAGCAGATTGGAGATCTACACCTCCGCCCATAGAGAGCCTCGTAAGGTGCCATGCCGATAGTGGCCTGATAGCTGTTGTTGTATGCAAATTCTGCTAAGCTCAGATATTTGCACCAACTTCCCTTGAAATCTAGGGCACACGCTCGGAGCATATCTTCGAGTACCTGGTTTACTCGCTCTGTCTGACCATCTGTCTGCGGATGGAATGCTGTGCTGAACTTTAACTTCGTGCCCAATGCTGACTGTACACACTCCCAGAAGTGTGATGTAAATCTGCTGTCTCTGTCTGAAATAATGGTATGTGGGACTCCATGAAGTCTGACGATCTCCTGGAGATACAACTGAGCTAGCTTCTCCATGGAGTAGGATATCTTGATAGCTAAAAAGTGGGCTGATTTAGTCAACCTGTCGACTATTACCCAGATGGCATCCAAACCATTCGTGGTTCTGGGTAGTCCCACTATGAAGTCCATAGAGATATCCTCCCACTTCCATTCGGAATCATGTAGGTGCGAACTCCTCACGTTGATGTTACGCCTTGACCCTCGGCGGTGAGGCGAGATGCTAACATATCTGGCGATGTCTCGCTTCATCCCGGCCACCAAAAGCGTTTCTTGGTCTTGATACATTTGGTGGAACTGGATGCATCGCATAAGGAGTCCTGTGAGCCTCATCTAAAATCTGTCTCCGTAGTTCCTCCATGGAACACAGAGTCTGTCACCAAAATACAACACCCCTCTATCGGACACTCTGAATTCTCTACTTTCTGATTCTGCTAGCCCTTGCTTGATTTTCTGAATTTCAGGGTCCTGCTCCTGAGCTGACTGAATATCACTAAGCAAGGTAGACTCTAAGTTCATAGTAGAGAGCTGTCCAACGATGAGCTCGAGATCGAAATCTATGATCTCCTTCTGTAGGGGCGGTGACATGGCTGTAAGAGATAATAAGGTAGCACTGGATTTTCTGCTAAGTGCGTCGGCTACCTTATTGGCTTTCCCTGGATGGTAGAGGATGTCTATATCGTAGTCTTTGACCAGCTCAAGCCATCTGCGCTGTCGCATGTTCAAATCCTTCTGAGTGAAGAAGTACTTCAGACTCTGATGATCTGTAAACACTCTGCACTGAGCTCCATATAAGTAATGTCTTCAAATTTTGAGAGCGAACACTACTGCTGCAAGCTCAAGGTCATGAGTAGGATAATTCTTCTCATAATCCTTGAGTTGTCTGGAGGCATAGGCGATCACCTTGCCGTTTTGCATCAGTACTGCTCCTAATCCCAACTTAGAGGCATCACTATAGATGTCAAAGCTGCTGGTGTTGTCTGGTAGAGCCAAAATGGGAGCACTGGTCAATCTCCTTTTCAGCTCGCTGAAACTGTTCTCACAGTCCTCGGTCCACTGATACTTTCTGTTCTTTCTGGTAAGAGCTGTCAGTGGGGAGGCTATCCTGGAGAAGTCCTCTATGAATTTTCTGTAATAGCCTGCTAATCCCAGAAAGCTTCTGATCTCGCTAGCGTTCTTGGGTCTCTTCCAATTGCTCACAGCTTCTATCTTACTGGGGTCTACCATGATACCCTCCTTTGAGATGATGTGACCCAGGAAGGACACCTGATCTAACCAAAATTCACATTTCGTGAACTTGGCATATAGCTGGTGCTGCTGAAGGGTCTGCAATGCTAGTTTCAGGTGCTCTGAATATTCTTCCTGAGTTCCTGAATAGATAAGAATGTCATCGATAAACACAATAACAAACTTATCTAAATACTCTCTGAATACTCTGTTCATAAGATCCATGAATGTAGCTGGAGCATTGGTCACGCCAAAGGGCATGACTACGAACTCGTAGTGTCCGTATCTGGTTCTGAATGCTGTCTTGGGTATATCCCCTTCTTTAACTTTTACCTGATGATAACCTGATCTGAGATCTATCTTAGAGAACACTGCTGCTCCCTTTAGCTGATCGAACAGATCATCAATTCTGGGAAGGGGATACCTGTTCTTGATCGTGACTTGGTTCAGTGATCTGTAGTCTATGCACAGTCGCATGCTTCCATCCTTCTTCTTCACGAACAATACAGGTGCTCCCCATGGTGAGTGACTCGGGCGTATGAAACCCTTGTCAAGCAGCTCCTGTAGTTGCTCCTGAAGTTCCTTCAGTTCTGCTGGAGCCATGCGATAAGGCGCTTTGGAGATAGGATTTGTACCGGGAATGAGCTCTATCTCAAAGTCGATCTCCCTGTCTGGTGCTAAGCCTGGTAACTCTTCAGGGAACTGGGTAGTCACACACGACTCGAACCTCTGCTAGTTGTTGGTTCTTGTCGCTGGCGTTGACTACGTGTGCTAGGAATCCTGTACATCCCGAATCCGGTATCATAGGTGAGAGAAACTTCTTGGCCTTTCTCTTTGGTTCCCATTGTATTCAAATGCCGCTTCAGGTTGGAAGATGACTTTCTGTTTACGGCACTCTATGGTAGTACCGTATCTGATCAGGAAGTCCATTCCAAAGATAACATCATAGTCGGTCATTTCTAGCACTATTAGATCACAAAAGAGCTCTCTGTCTGCTATAATGACCGGCACTGCTCTGAGCCAGTGCGTGGATACCATGATCTCTCCTGAAGGTAGTGCCGTCAAAAACTGTCCACTGAGTACTTCTGAGGGTATTTCTACTTTTTCAGAGAACATCCTAGCTATATATGAATGGGTTGCCCCAGTATCAAATAAAACAGTAGCACTATACTGAAAAATTCTAATCTGACCTGTGACAACTGTCGAGGCATTGGCTACGTCCTCTCTAGTGAGTGAGTAGATCCTCGCATTCGCCATAGCTGGAGGGGCTTCTAATCTGCCCTGGCTGATAAGTGGACCTTCTAGAGGGGCCTGCATCTGATATAACTGAGTTGGCTGGCCTGCATACTGAATCTGCTGTGGCTGAGGAAGACCGGTCTTGTTCGAGCACTGCTTGGCCATGTGCCCTTCTTGTCCACATTCAAAGCATCCTCGTGTGCCCTTGCGACAAACCCCTAGGTGGAATTTTCCACAAGTAGCACACTTTGGATAACTGGGTCGCTTGCTAGATGGTCCTCCTTTTGGGTCACTTCCTGATTTGCGCTTGTTGTTGGAGTTCCCTTTCCAGTTAGAGTTGTGACCTTGCTGTCTTTGAGTGTGAGAGTTTCCTTGGCCTTTGGACTCTGAGGAGACTTGCTTCTGCTGCTTTATGCTGTTCTGGTAATGCTCTGTGGTCAAGGCACTGCTCACTAACTCCTCTATGGTTTGTGGCCTATGTATGCCACCAGCCACGTTCACTGCTATCTCTGGCCTCAGCATCTTGAGCATCAACCGGATTCGTTCCTTTTCTGTGCTGACTAGCTCTGGGCATAGACGAGCCAACCTGTTGAATTTCTTCACGGCTTCCTCAACTGATAGGTTGCCCCGACGAAACTCAGTGAACTCGTCGTAGTGGCGGTTTGTAACCCGTATGTGAAAGAACTCCTCGAAGAATTCTTTCTCGAAGTTAGCCCATGACATCTGGTTCACTGGGCGCTTCGTTCTGATTCTTTCCCACCACATGCGTGCGTCTCCTGTCAGGCAGAAGGAGGCACACTTCACCTTCTCGTGTTCTGGCCAGTCCAGAAGCTCCATCGTGCTTTCCAGTGTTTTGGCCAGAGCATCCCATGGTTCACTAGTGCAAGAAGTTCTCTAGCTTGACTCACTGCCCACTGGATCGGATAGGCTTCCTTTCTTGGCTCATCTGCTGGGACTCTGGTGCTGGTCTTGGTCTGGCTGGTGGTGGAACCTCTAAGACTACCGGAGTGCCAAATTCGGTTCCGGGGTGTAGTCTGCTGGTTAGCCTTTAAGGTGGCTATTTCTGTTGCTGTTCAGCTAGCTGGCCATAAGGTCTGGGGGAGGCAATGAGCTGCCTGCCTCTTGCTGGGGCTCAGTAGCTAGTGCCCTTCTAGCTGGGCGTCCTCGTGCCATTTCTAAAGACATAGAGAACATAACATAACTAAGGTAATTACAGTTATTTAACTACTGATATCATGTTTAAAACTATCACATACTAACAAGCAGTAGGCATATAAACATGAACTGTAACTAGAAAGCAAGAACAATAAAGAGAGTAGAGGTATTCTTACTTGGAAGCTGCAGGTACAATGCTGATGTGTGTGTAGGAAGTATGGAACACTGCTCTGATACCACTCTGTAACGACCCACCTTCTGGGTACTGGCTGTAAGGCCGGTCGTTACAGTTATGCTAAACTATACTGTGCGGAAAGCTGGGCTAATTAAAATTTTACTCTACTAATGACGGATACAACTGCTAAGAAAGGTCTAAAGACCTTCTTTGCTGGTGTACATATGCTAAGGAGGGGAAACTGAACATCCCAACTCGGCTAGGGACTAGAAACTACACTTCCCAACTAACTACGGACCTGCCGATCGATCCGCAGATCGATCGAAGCTATGGGGCATTCAGTTCCCAACTGGATCGGTCGGACAGACCGATCCATGTGTGGCTGGATCGGTCGGCAGATCCGATCCAGGTGTGGCTGGATCGGTCGGCTGACCGATCCAGGTACCCGAAACCTCTGGAACGCTACTGTATCGTGCTGGATCGGTCGGCTGACCGATCCAGGAGGATATAGTAGCATACTGTATCTGTCTGGATCGGTCGACGGACCGATCCAGAAGCCTGGTACACTACTGGATAGGTCGGCAGACCGATCCAGCATCTGATTTCCTGATACGAAATCAGAGATGCTGATTTCGACACTTTGTCGTGCCAATACCACCTGCAACCACTCTAAATCAATGCAAATCACACTACTATAAAACTACTAATATTCTAAACCTGGCATACTACATAGTGCATGGTTTACTATTTCATAACACTTAACAAATCAAAAACCGAATAGTAACAACTGAAACCACTAAGTACTAATACTGAAGTAAAACTGTATAGATCCCAAAGATCTTTATTCCAACTCCTGCCCACACACATCCTGATAGCATTGTCCTCCAGCCTCCGCTACTGGTCCACCTTTCCTTTACCTTTATCTGCAGTATAAGGAAAAAGTATCTATAAGCTTTCGCTTAGTAAGAAACCATCTACTCACAAAAACAATGCATACGATGCCACTCATGATTTGAAAGTCATGCTATTTGAAAAACATACTGAATATGCAAGCATGGCATGGCATGGTATCATACAAAGCATGGCATAACATAAGCTGAACATAAAATAAAACTGATCATAACATGTCTAGAACTGTATATGAAGCTATCATATTTAACAACTGAAATAAGCTGAGTTGATACAAAAGTGAGCTAAGCTGAAGCTGAGCTAATACTGAATTCCATTATGTTTTAAAACTGATTTGGAAAACTATTATACATAATAGATAAAAATACTAAACATGCTGCTGTAGGGCCCTGGCAACTGTACTTGCTGTGCGCGCATCCCTAACTAGACCCGGGATTGCAAGTTCCGAATCTAGTAGGGTTTACTAGGTTAGCTAAACCTAGGGACGACTATGGGAGTCCAACCCAATGGATATCTAATCCAGTACAGTGCCACTGAAAGTAAAATACTGAAATGCTAATCAGCTGAATCTAGGTTATCTGAACCTAAAACTAGGTTGTCTGAACCTAGAGGCGACTGTGGGAGCCCACCCATTGGACATCTAGTCCCATAAAGCTAAAATAAAACTGACATGCTGGTTTAAATGCTTCTATGCATTTCACTATGCTGTTAAAACTGTCTAATGTTGCGCTAAACATTTTATCGAACACCTAGTGTGCTCCAACTCTCCTCTCTAATAGGGGAACCACCTCTAGGCACCCGACGACGTCTAGAACCTCTATCTGAAGAGGTAAAACGCGTCCGGCCCATCCAGAGATACTCAACTAACCCCTAAGTCGGCGAAGAGAATTAAATACACTCTAGAGATCGATAAAAATCTACATATAACTAAATTATAAGCATGCAATCAAACGAGAGCTACTTATACTGCAGGTGAGGGGTTTCTTACCTCGTGTGCTAGATTTCTTACAAATCTAATCGCTAGAAATTCCGGTGGAGACGACTTCTCGACGATTCGCTCGTGTCCACGCGTTCTTCTCGCGGAGGGGAACGTCCTCGTATCGAAGATCTCGCCGGAAAGTGCTCCTAGAGCCCTTGGGGCTTGGTGTGCCGAGAGAGGAAGAAGAGGGAAGAGGCGGCGGTGAGGTTTCGGTGGTGAGGGTTGAGAAGTTGCCGAACCCAAAAATAATCCAAAACCTACTTAAGTTTTCCAATTTATATTAAGTGGGTAACTAGGCCCAACTCAAATATAAATATAAATGTTTCCCTTCTCTTTCAGCACGGCCCTGTTGGGTTCACTGGTTACTAAGGCTAACTAAAGGTTTAGCAGACCCGAGAGGTCCCGGGTTCGATTCCCGCTAAAGCCTTTTTATTCTTCTAATTAGTTTTGCTACTTCCGCTACTCGGAAAATTTCGGAAAAATATCTAAAAATTCCAGAAAAATCATAGAATATTCCTAAAATAGTTTTGAGAATTTTTGGGCGTTACATATGACTATCCAGGAAAGAGGTGGTTTCGAATATTTTGTCTCTTTTATATATGACTATTCGAGATACGAGTACATTTACTTGATGCACTACAAGTCTGAGTGCTTTGATAAATTCAAAGAGTACAAGACTGATGTGGAAAAACATCATGGTAAAAGCATCAAGACACTACGGTCTGATCATGGTGGCGAGTACCTCTTAGGAGAGTTTGGGAGTTACTTATCAGAGGCGGAGATTCAATCCCAACTGTTTGCACCTGGTACACCCTAACAGAATGGTGTGGCAGAATGAAGGAACATGACTTTTATGGAAATGGTTAGATCAATGATGAGTTATTCAGAATTACCAAAATCATTTTGGGGATATGCTCTGGAAATAACAGTGTACATTCTGAATATGGTACCTTCTAAGTCAGTACCCTCTACTCCCATAGAATTATGGAATGAGCGTAAGCCTAGTCTGAAGCATATTCGGATTTAGGGTAGTCCAGCACATGTGCTAAAGGGAGACACTGATAAGTTGGAATCACGTACAGAAGTTCGCTTGTTTGTGGGTTATCCTAAAGAAACGAAAGGTGATTTATTTTGTAGTTCTAATGATCAGAAGGTCATTGTTAGCACAAATGCCCGATTTTTAGAAGAAGACTATGTAATGAACCACAAGCCCATGAATAAAATTGTTCTTAAGAAAATTAGAGAAGACACGTCTAATTTAGTACTAACTTTATAAGATGAGATACCACAAGAAACTACAACACGTGTCACAAATGATGCACGATTACAAGAAGTGTCTCGTCGTAGTGGGAGGGTTGTTAGGCAACTTGATAGATTCATATTTTTGGGAGAGTCTTCGGACTTGATCCCTGGTGAACATGAACTTGATCACCGGACATATGATGAAGCACTCCAAGATAAAGATGCAGCATCTTGGCAAAGTGCAATAAACTCTAAAATAGAATCTATGTATTCTAATCAGGTATGGGAGCTTGTAGAACCACCAAATGGTGTAAAAGTCATTGGATGTAAATGGGTCTACAATAGGAAAAGAGGGGCAGATGGGAAGGTGGAAACCTTCAAAGAGAGGCTTGCTGCAAAAGGGTATACTCAGAAAGAGAGAATCGATTATGAGGAAACCTTTTCGCCGGTAGTCATGCTTAAGTCTATCCGGATTCTTTTATCTATTGCTGCTCATATAGATTATGAGGTTTGGCAAATAGATGTCAAGACAGCTTTCCTTAATGGAAGTCTTGAAGAAAACATCCATATGAAGCAACCAGAGGGATTCATTGCGAAGGGCAAAGAGCATCTTGTATGCAAGCTCAAACGGTCTATCTATAAACTAAAGCAAGCTTCGAGATCTTGGAACATCTGGTTTAATGAAGTAATCCAGTCTTATGGATTAATTCAGTGTCCGGATGAGTCTTGTGTATACAAGAAAAGTGACGGAAATATGGTTGTATTTCTTATACTATACGTAGATGACATTTTGCTCATTGGCAACAATGTCAAAGTGTTGTCAGACGTAAGGGTATGGTTGTCTAAACAATTTGATATGAAGGACTTGGGAGAATGTGGACATATTATTGGGATCAAGGTAATAAGGGATCGTAAGAAAAAGATGTTGTGCTTATCCCAAGCTTCATATATTGATACTATCCTTACTCGTTTTAGCATGCAGAACTCCAAGAAAGGTTTCTTACCTTTTTGGCATGGAGTACCTTTATCTAATGAGATGTGTCCTAAGACATCAAAGGAGATAGAGGACATGAAAGCAGTTCCTTATGCTTGGGCTATAGGAAGCCTAATGTATGCGATGCTATGTACGAGATCGGATATCTGTTTTACTGTGGGCATGGTTAGCAGATATCAAAGTAACCCTGGACAGGGACATTGGACTGCCGTAAAGCATATATTAAAATACTTGAGAAGGACTAGAGATTATATACTGGTTTACCAAGCAAATGATTTGCTCCCTGTGGGTTACACGGATTCGGATTTCCAATCAGATAGGGACAATAGTAAGTCGACCTCAGGGTATGTGTTTACTTTGGGAGGTAGAGCCATAACATGGAGTGTTAAGCAGAAATGTGTTTCAGACTCTACCATGGAAGTTGAGTATGTGACAGCTTCTGAGGCAGTCAAAGAAGCAGTATGACTAAGAAACTTCTTGATGGACTTGGATGTGATTTCTGGTTTGCCCAAAATTATCACAGTTTATTGTGATAATAGTAGTGCAGTAGCAAACTCGAAGAAACCACGAGCCCATAAGGCAAGTAAATATATAGAGCGCAAGTATCACCTGATACGAGACATCGTGAAACGAGGAGAAGTTGTTGTCGCTAAGATTGCATTAGAAGATAACCTGGCAAATTCTTTCACTAAGGACCTTCTGGCGAGAGCTTTTGATCGGTATGTTGAAGGGATGGGAATCAGATGTATGGCAACATTTATGGTAGCATAGTCTTTTAGTATAAGTGGGAGATTGTTAAGATGTATACTAAAAGCCTAGATTTTTGTAAATGTTTATTTTGAAATAAGAATCACATTGATCAAATATCTGCATCTATGTTAAATATAGTTGTTCATTTAATTTATATTATAGATAACATGGTGTGTGGTGTCACACAGAAGATCATGTTATTAGTTCCTTATAAATTATAAATAGTAGCTCACAACCAAGATGGATTGAGACAAACCATTGGAATGGTTGTAGTATAATTTGATATTAGTTTATCTTGACTATAAAATTACACTAGTACACTATGAGTGTATTAAGCAGGACCATTTGTGGTTGTTCTTTTTATACTGACTGCATAAAAGAACAGGACCTCAGTTATTATGGATGTGCGTACTCATAATCTCGATATACTAATGAGCACTTATACTTAGTATTTATTTCTTTGACTTATCAAAGGGTGAGATTTAGTTCGTTAAATCAATAGGCCCGATAAGTTGGGAAATGACATTATTTATATGGTGTGTTGTTGATTATAAAAGGAAAATGTGTCCTAGTGATCTAGGTTGATGATGTCCCCAAGAGGAACTCATAAGGATTGTCATGTAAACTCTGCAGGTGGACATTATCCGACATGACAATGAAGTTGAGCGGTACTACTCTTAGAGTTAGATATTAATTAAGTGAGTTATCAGTAACTCATTTAATTAATGGACATTTGATATCTTAAACACAGGGAGATTAGCGCACTCATGATAAGAAGAAGTCCATATTGTAATATGGGATTGGTACGATAGTGCAATAATAACTCTTTAGTGGTATGAGTTATTATTGATGAACTTAAGTTGGGTGTTCGAGGTGAACACGGGAAGCTCAAGCTCATCGGGAGACCAAAACCAATTCCTCCTCTCGGTCCCTGTTGTAGCCTCTTATTTATAAAGCTTTTTATCCACCCAAAGCCCAGCCTCTTACACAAGCTTAGGGGTCGGCCAAGCCAAGCTTGAAGTCCAAGCTTAGTGGTCAGACAAGCCAAGCTTGGAGCCCAAGAATAGGGCTAGCCAAGCCATGCTTGATGACCAAGCATGGGGCCGACTATGATAAGAAGAGAAAAGGAGATTTTATTAAAGATAAAATCTTTATTTTTATTGTCATTCATAAAGGGATTTAAAAGAGAAATTTTATTTTTAAAATTTCCTTTTACAAACATCCACATGGTTTTAAAAGTGAGTTTTAAATTTTTAAAATATTTCCTTTTATAGCTTTCTACAAAGGATTAAAGAGAGATTTTAATTTTGTTAAAATCTTTCCTTATTTGTAGTTATCTATAATGTTTAAAAGAGATATTTTAATTTTGATAAAACTTTCCTTTTTGGTAACCATGATTTAAAAGATAAGTTTTAATTTTAATCTTTCCTTTTTGTAGATGTCTACATGTTTTAAAAGAGAGAGATTAATTTTAAAACTTTCTTTATTGCCATGTACAATAGGAAATTTAAAAAGAGAGAGATTTGAATTGTTTTAAATCTTTCCTTTTTTACTTTTGTATGGCCGACCATGTATTGTTTAAGAGGAAGTTTTAATTTTTTATTTTAAAACTTTCTTTTTTAGTCATTAGCAAGGATTAAAAGGAAGTTTTAATTTTATTTTAAAACTTTCATTTTTTACCTTGAGCAAGGATTATAAAAGAGAGGGAGAGGGAGCCTTCATAAAGTGATAATCTTAGTCTCCTCTCTTGATCCTTTTGTGGCCAACCCTAGCTTCTTCCTTAGCTCCTTGTTTTCTTTCTCTCAAGGCCGACGACATATCAAGAAGTACCTTTTCCTTGGTGGTCGACTACTTGGAAGAGAAGAAGAAGAGAAAGGAAGTTTCCTATTTTGGCATCCCTTGGTGGCTCGAAAGTCTTGGAGGAGAAGAAAGCTTGGGTGGATTTCATCTTGGTAGATTATCGCCCACACGACGTCCAAGAGAAGAAGAGGAATACAATAGAAGATCAAGAGGTCTATAAGATACAAAGAAAGGCATAACTAGTTATTTGTTTCCGCATCATAACTAGTTCATGTTCTTTGTATAGATCTTGAAAAACCAAACACAAGAGGCTATCGATTTTATGCTATCGTTTTTGTTATCGATTTTGTGTTTCGATTTCAAGTTTCGATATTATACTTCTATTGAGGTCTCTGTCGTTAAACCTAGTTTACTGTAAGAAGTTAAATATCCGATTTCTTTGAAAGGCTTTGTCTAGGAAGTGGTGGATGATCCCATACCCAAGAAGGCCTAGTGCCTAGCCATGTTTAACCTGGAAGTCTATATTTGAAATAGATATTTAATCAACTTCTGTAATATGGTTTAACTTAGGAAGATCACATCGGTTAAACTTGAAGTAAAAATGTTAAGTATCGTTTCCAATCCAAGTTTAACTTCTGAAGAGCAACTTGGATTAATAATGTTAAGCATCGTTTGCAATACAAGTTTAACTTCAGTAGAGCACATGGGTAGCTAGGTTAAGTTCTGTGCTTGTACAAATTTTTGTACAGGGAAAACAGAATGGAATCCAGGTGTAGCAACCAATATGAACATGCTAAGGGGTTCCTGAACCAATTAGCAGACTGATTCACCTCAAATGAAAAGGTCGAGACTACCACACTTCTTACGAAGTTGGTAACCATACGGTATAATGGTAAAGGAAACATAAGGGAGTACATTATGGAGATGTCTAATATAGCGACAAGTCTAAAATCACTAAAACTTGATATGTCTGAGGGTAGGTTAGTGCATTTCATCTTGATGTCTCTGCCTGCACGGTTCACTCCTTTTAAGATATCGTATAATACTCAAAAGGAAAAGTGGACATTGAATGAGCTTATTGCCCAATACGTGCAAGAGGATGGGAGAATAAAGATTGAGACATCTGAGAGTGCTCACTTAGCATCTGATTCTCAAAGTACGAGCAAGAAACGAAAGAGGATCAATAACAAAGGAAAAGGAAAACAAACTACAGATTCTGAGAGTTTTCTCAACTTTGTTAGTTCGGAAGTCAATTTAGTTATAGTACCCGCTGACACTTGGTGGATAGATACTGGTACTACTACTCACATAAGTGTCACTATGCAAGGTTGTCTCAGGAGCCGACTTCCGCTTGATGGTGAAAGATACATCTATACATGAAATGGAAAGAAGGCTAAAATCGAGTCGATTGGTGTTTTTAGGCTTTGTTTAGAAACCAATATTTTTATGGATTTAGAAAATACATTTATTGTACCATCTTTTCGATGGAATTTAATTTCAATTTCTTGTTTGGACAAATCAGGTTATTCTTAGTCATTTAGAAATGGAATTTTTAGTATTTTCTTTAATTCAGTGTTGGTTGGCAATGGTTCCTTGGTTGATAAGCTTTATAAATTGAACACCTTTACTCCTACGGTTGACAACGTGATAATGCATAGTATAGGTATGAAACGTAAATTGACTAACGAGAATTCTTCCATATTGTGGCATAGACATTTAGGACATATATCAAAACAATGCCTAGAAAGGTTAATGTCACATGAAATTCTTGATTCCCTTGACATGTCAGACTTTGATGTCTGCATAGAGTATCTCAAGGGGAAGACCACTAACAAAAGAAATAAGGGGGCTAGTCGTTATAGTGATGTTTTAGAGCCAATACATACAGATATTTATGGAACATTCCCTAAGGCATCTTGGAATGGACACAAATATTTTATTAGGTTCATAGATGACTATTCCAGATTTGACTATCTGTTCCTTATTCATGAGAAATCATAATCTTTGGACATGTTCAAAATTTTCAAAGTCGAAGTTGAACTTCAACTAGGTAAGAAAATTAAAACTATCCTATCCGACCGTGGAGGTGAATATTACGGTCGATATGATGGATCAGGTGAACAACGTCCAGGACCTTTTGCAAATTACCTTACTAAGTGTGGAATTGTACCTCAGTATACCATGCCTGGTACACCCAGTCAGAATAATGTACCTGGGCGTCACAATCGAACCCTAAAAGACATGGTAAGAAGTATGATTGCTTTCACTTCTCTACCAGAGTTCTTGTGGGATGAAGCACTCAAGACTTCAATTTACCTACTCAATAGAGTACCTAGTAAGGCAGTAACTAAAACCCCATTCGAGATGTAGATAGGTAAGAAGCCTAGCATTAGGCACTTACACGTCTGGGGTTGTCCAGCTAAAGCTAGACCTTATAAGCCAAATGAAAAGAAACTGGACTCAACAACAGTTAGCTGTAATTTTGTAGGATACTCTGAGAAGTAAAGAGGGTATAAATTTTATGATCCCTTTAATAGATCCTTCTTCGAAATGGGAAATGCCAAGTTCATTAAGGATAGTGGTTGTGATAAAATTAGGAAAATATCTTTTGAGGAATGCATTGGCAATCCTCTTGTAGTTACTACTAGTGCGATCAGTAGCGATATGGTTACCATACCGCACATTATAGGTATCACACATCCAGTAAGCGTAGTGAACCAAGATATTTCCATGGTATCTCCAATGTAATTGGAGGAACCTGCCATTGAAATTGAAGTATTGGCTCATATTGATGAGCAAGTACCTCAACCACCTCAAACACAAGTTCCTTTAAGGCGATCCATAAGGGAAGGAGAAGCATGAATTCTCATGATTATATTTATCTCCAAGAGCATGATTTTGATATAGGGTTGGAGAGTGACCCTACATCTTTCCAAGAAGTCAAATAATGCTCTAATACTGAAAGGTGGATTAACACCATGTAAGAAGAATTGAAGTCTATGGCGGATAATGACATTTGGGAACTTGTCGAATTGCCTGAAGGAAAGAAGCTCGTTGGTTGTAAATGGATATTTAAAATCAAGCGGGATTCAAGGGGTAATGTCAAAATGTATAAGGCTCGTCTTGTTGCCAAGGGATTCACTCAGAAAAAAGACATTGATTATAAGGAGACTTTCTCCCCTATGTTGATGAAAGACTCCCTTAGAGTAATCATGATACTTGTAGCTCATTATGATTTAGAGCTACATCAAATGGACGTAAAGATTGCATTCCTCAATGGAGACATAAAGGAGTCTATATATATGGTGTAACCAGAGAACTTTGAGTCTAAGGACTCAAAGCACCTAGTATGTAGATTAAAAAAGTCCATTTATGGTTTAAAGCAGGCATCCCGTTAGTGGTACCAAAAATTTGATCAAGTGGTTACCTTATTTGGATTTAAAGAGAACCCCATTGATCAGTGCATATATGTCAAGTTCAGTGAGAGCAAGTTTGTTATACTTGTTTTATATGCAGATGATATATTGCTTGCGAGCAATAATAAGGATATGCTGCTTCAAACTAAGTCATTTCTATCTGGTAATTTTAAAATGAAAGATCTTGGTGAAGCATCTTTTGTTTTAAACATACAAATCTGTCATGATCGTTCAAGAGGTATTCTTGGACTTTCACAACAGGCATATATTGAAAAGGTGCTTATAAGGTATGGTATGGAGAATTGTACACCCGGTGACACACCTGTGTCAAGAGGTGACAAGTTTAGCTTACAGTAGTGTCCACGACTTGAACTTGAAATAAAGGAGATGAAGCAATTCTCATATGTATCAACAGTGGGAAGTCTCATGTATGCACAAGTTTGTACTCAACCAGATATAGCATTTATAGTGGGAATGTTAGGCAGATATGTTAATAACCCAGGACCGTCACACTGGAAAGTGGTAAAGAGAGTGATGCGGTATTTGCAAAGAACTAAAAGACATATGCTCACTATCGGAGATCAGATCACTTGGAGGTGATTGAATATTCAGACTCTAATTTTGTTGGATGCTTGGATAGTAGGAGGTCCACTTCGGGCTATATCTTCATGTTTGCTGGAGGGGCTATATCTTGGAAGAGCATCAAGCAGACGCTAGTAGCCACTTCTACTATGGAGGCAGAATTAGTAGCATGCTATGAAGCATCCAATCACGAGATTTGGCTGCGAAACTTCATCACAACATTACAGATTGTTGATGGCATTGACAAGCCACTAAGGATCTACTGTGATAATAAAGCCACAGAACTTTATGCCAAGAACAACCGCAGTTCGTCGAAGCCCAAGCACATCGACATCAAGTTTCTAGCGATTAAAGAAAGAGTTCAGAGTTTCCAGATTATGATAGAGCACATCAGCACAAATTCCATGTTGGTCAATCCACTCACCAAAGGCTTGGTGCCTAAGGTGTTTCATGTGCATGTTGTGGATATGGAAGTCCTTCTTATGGAAGAATAACTCATCTAATGGGAGTCTGTATTTATCTTATTGATCTATATTTGATAATAAAGACAAACATTTTGTTTTGATTATTGTACGTACTTAAAGTTCAAAACACTAATGGGAATTTATATGTTTGTTTGACACTCTGACTGTGATATCATCATTTACTACTACTATTTAGCATTTGGTGTTTATAAATATGATAAAGATTCTTTTTAGAATCATAAACATTGATCATGATTTGCTATTGCAGTTTAGCATAAAGTATTTTGCAAATATGATCTGACCTCTTTTGAGGTCATCTTGGGACCAGTTGGAAATTGACATGTATTGATCACATTTCATGTAATTTCCACTCTACACATTCACATCTTGATCTATGTCATTAATGACATTGGTATTGTGATTACTGTTGGGACTTGTTACGATCATATATAGTAGCTATAACCTATTTAGTCCTATATCGATGAAATTAATGAACCAGATTGTTTACAAGGGTATTTTGTACCAATAAAGTTTGATATCAACTAAAGTTTTATTTGTATTTTATATACAACTCACACATAACCCAAGTGGGAGATTGTTGGATATAATTATCCCTATTAGGTAGGCTTATTTGTCAGTTACACACGTGAATACGATCCGAACCCTTTAAACTGATCTAACTTATGTCTAGTGGGTTTTGGGTAATTGGATGTGGATCTCATATGTGTAGAACCTATAGTCCCGCATCTATTATTATCGATGAGCTGATAATAGATGTGCACTATATAATGGGTTAGTCCCCGATGATTAGGATAATCTTGAGATGTCTCTTCGTTCCCCATTGACGAAGAGAATTCGACGTCGTCAACCCTAACTCCTCCGGAAGACCTACCTTTTCCTTCTGTTGTTTCTTCTTCCACAGGATCTTCTTGACGACGCTAAAGGACAAAGATATAACTCTTTAATCAAATTCTTTGTCATTATGTTTATATATTATTTACTTTCTTATGTCATGTTCTAGATAAAACGAAGATCCATGCTCATATGTTCTTATTTTTCCTATACGAATTCTTATTTTGATTGTCTAGAATTTATGCGGCTTAACTTTTTACGAGAACCTTCATTTATAGTTAGTCAAATTGAAACAACTGCAGCATAGGCAAAAAATGGTGGAAATTAAAAGTATGTGCAGACTTCCCCAGTGAGTACATAACTGTGATTAGAAATTTTCTACACTTTGGATGTTTCCTTATTATATATTTTAAAATGAGATATTCCTGTGATTCTTATGTCACGCCCCAGAGGAGTCCCTGTCCGAGAAAATTTCGGTAGCATCTCCCCTGTACGGTGGACAATCTGAAACTTTTCTACATCTCACAAATACCTCAGCCACAGGCGGCTGGAATAATAACAACTAAATGAAACATCACCACGCAGTTATATATAATCTATTCAACCTCTGGCTGTCACAACCACGCAGTTAAGATAATTAAACAGTAAAATAATACTCTGACTCGAAATCCACCCTACTCCACTACACTCGTAAAGCTCAAATCCGACGAACTCACCTCTTCTGCCGTCCAGGCATGCATGTAGTAGAATAAAAACCAAATCCAAATCCATCGATATAATAAAATCTATACCGTGTCCATAAGTAAATAAATCCAGAACATAACAAGTTCAAACAGTCTAGAACAGAAAAGGGAACCAAACGAAAACCAATCACATCCTCGAGGTCTGCAGGGACCAGCAACTGGAAATCTCTCCTGACAGCATCAACCTGAAAATATCAACAATGGAGGCGGGGTGAGTCCAACACTCAGCAGGTACAGTTGATATGCAAAGTAAAGAAACAACACCTAGCACTAATCATGCGTACAGTCTCCTGATAAGAAAGATAAGAATGCATCTGAAATAAACAGGAGAATACTGTACTAACCAGGTCCTGAGTATAAGGTCAAACAGTCCGAGGGATAAGGAAATCCTGTATGCATGTCAAACATAGGTATCCAAACAATATGCAGCATATAAATGCAGCAAACACAAACACAAGCAATAAATGCATCATGCATATGATGCCAATGATGCGTCCTGGTCACCCCTGACGCCAGTCGATCATCTCATACAAAAGTGAGGCCGAGTGGGTAGGGCTGTGACAACCGTGCACTCTGTCGTCACTACTCCTGATGAGTGACCGAGTGGACGGGATGTTGTCGGAGTACACCTATCCTCCTACCCCAAATCATAGATGGGGGAGCGCAATGCTCTCAACTCCCGGTACTCAAAGACGGGGAGGAATCCCTGCCGGATAACACGTTGTGTCACACTACCCATGAGCGGACCAACGGTGCCTAACAGAGTCCCTGCTGCAACACACTCGAATCAACCACTAACCCATGAGTGGTGGTGTGTGCAGATCCATGTAACTGGCGATGTGCTCAACAATAATGGAGCGGACTATCGCACAGCATGCAATCATGCAAATGATGCATGGCAATAACCATATAAACATCCTGACCTAATCCATATATATATAGAAAAGTGCACCCTAGGTCAACGAATCATATCGAATCAAAGGTACACAGAAGGTATAAAAACCTAGGTCCTGAACATGGTCAAGCATGGTATATCACTACCCCTATAAGCATGTATAAACAGGTAAAATATACCTGAGATGCAAAACCAATCAATCAATCAAGCATGTAAGATTTGGGTAGTGATTAACCGAAACAGATAAGAAACACAATTAATACAACATGTTAATTTAATTACTAAGCATATCAAATGACATAAGTCAAAAGTACCCGCCTCCAATAGAAATGTCCAAATCCGACATCGAGATACTCGTCTCGCGTCAAAGTCCTGTAATACCAATAGATATACAGGTTTAGCTAATTATATACCAATTAATTAGCTAAATCAAATCCCTGGAATCCAACTTCTCAATAAATCCTAACTAATCCATTCAAATTAGGATTTGCAATATGCATAATCAAACACAACAACTTATCTAAACCAATACTAAATGTAAGAATTTCATAGCACAACTTACCCAAAAAAAAATCGTTCATGTCGTTGCTCACAACTGGAGCTATAGCGGCTGGGTCTAAAGCTGGAACCAAGCAACAACACTCAAACCTCCACAACCATTTGCAAAACGATCACAAATCCAACTAGTTAGGAATTCTAACAATAATTTACCTAAATCCAAATATATCATCACAATAGCCCAAACAACACAGAATCTACAACGAAGATACAATTCTTTAATCCTTACCTCACTACCTAGCCTCTGTTGGTGCTGGAACAGGATGCTGCATGATGGGGTCGCTGCCGTAATCCAAAAACACCCCACAATACACAAAACCTCACCAATCCGTGACCTCCAAGATCAAGTAGGGCACGCGGCTGAAGGCTAGGGCAGAGGCAAGGGATCGGCAGTGTCACAAGGCGTGCTGGATCAATTCTGGCAGTCGGCGACAGTGCTAGGGCATGGCGTGATCTCTGCACATCGACATCCAGTGGCCGCTGATCGTCGCGACGGGGTCGAGAGCAAGGGTGTCCGGCGGTGGCTCGTCGGACCAGAGGAGGGGAGAGGAAAAGTGGCTCTCGTCGCCGACGGGAGAGGGGGTCAGCGTCGCGGCAGAAGACCGGCGCTAGGGCACCAGGGCGGCAGTGACGATGTCGGCTTGGCAAAAGAACTTGATCGGCTGCCGGTGCTCGAAAGAGGAGAAGGGTCGTGCTAGGGCACAGGTGCCGGCGGCCGGCGCTGGAGTTTGTCTAGGGCAGAGGAAGGTAGCCGACACTCTCCGTTCGACGGCGGCAGACGGCGGAGAAACTAGGGCGCAGCCTCGACAGGAGGAACTCGGCTAGGGCACGGGATGGCCGGCGAGGACTGCGGTAGTCGGCGGTCGGCCGGCGCCGGGTGGCTAGGGCAAGAGGAGAGTCGGTGAGGGAGAAGGCGTCGGCTCGGGTGCGCGGTGGTTTCGGCGACGGGTGCACGGGAAAGAAATAGAGAAAAGAAAAAGTAAAAGGAAAAGAAAAATAAATCTTTTCCTCATTAAAACAGGATAACCTAAACAGGCTTTTCCGGACCCCGTTTTTATTCCCGTCAACTCGTCTGTACGAGCTCCGAAAAATTCTCAAAAAATGTCCAAAAATTCCGGAAAATTCCCTTATTCATATTCGCCTATTTCCGGTATTTTACATCTTAAGTTTCCTAGTCTACTGGTAGTAAATTGAATTGTTCACAAGAATGTCATGAAGTTGGATCTCTACCTTTGGCGATGAAGCTTGCTGGCCAGGTTTAGTGAAAGGGTGTCAAAATATTAGAAATCACGGCGTAATTAGGATTTTCGACGAGAGGGGGTGAATTCAATAAATTATAAAAACAATACAACCTAAAATATTTAGTTCATGATTTTAGTTGAAATAATAATCCATTGATCCCAAAGCTTAATAATGATTCAAAGTGAAGTAATCATTTGTGATCTTATTTCCTCATAATATTTAGCATTGTTCCTATATATAAGACATCCATTCTAACCTAAATAATCATCTTAATTAACAATTTAATAAAATAAGATTTATATTTTACAACTCTCCTTCAATTAATAAAACATGAAAGAAGAAAGGAATAATTTATCCCCTTGTTGTTGCTGTAATTTGACAAAGGGAAAAAAGAGCTATTTGTAAACACTGATCAACAACAACAAACAACAACAATAACCAAACCTTTTCCCACTAGGTGGGGTCGGATGTATGAATCCTTTTACGCCATTGAGCTCTATCTCCTAATATATCATCATCTATATTTAAATAAATTTTATCTTATTTTATTGTTGCTAACCAAGTCTTTTTTGGTCTTCCTCTTCCTCGTTTGATATGTATGTTTATCATAGTTTCACATCGCCTAACTGGAACATTTATTGGTCGTCTAAGTACATGTCTGTACCATCTTAAACGCGTCTCTCGGAGTTTGTCCTCAATAGATGCAACTCCAACTTTCTCTCCAATACTCTCATTCCTTATTTTGTCCATCTTCGTATGTCCACACATCCACTTTAACATCCTCATTTCTGTAACTCTCATCTTATGCTCATGTGCTCGAGTCATAGCCCAACATTCAGCTCCATATAAGATAGCAGGTCTAACAGCGGTTTTATAGAACTTACCTTTAAGTTTAAGAGGTACTTTACGGTCACATAAAACACCCGACGCTCCCCTCCATTTCACCCATCCTGCTTGTATTCTATGTAAGGCGTCTCTCTCAATCCCTCCATAATTTTGTAAAAATGATCCTAAATATTTAAATCTCTCAGTTTCGGGCAACTCGTCCTCTCCTATCTAAACAATTGTTTCATTACTTCTAATATTGCTAAAGTTAAATTTCATATATTCTATCTTTAATCTACTAAGCTTAAAACCTTTCCCTTCTAGTGTTTCCCTCCAAGATTCTAGCTTAGCATTTACTCCTTCACGTGTCTCATCTACCAAAATAATATCATCTGCAAATAACATGCACCACGGTACTGTGTCTTGAATGTGCGCAGTGAGTTCGTCCATAATTAGTGTAAAAAGATAGGGACTTAGGGCTGATCCTTGATGTAACCCTATCTTTATTGGAAATGCTTCAGTTATTCCGCCTGAAGTCTTTACTCTGGTCGTTACATCCTCATACACATCCTTAATTAGTTCAATATATGTTACGCTAATACCTCTCTTTTCTAAAATTCTCCATATAATTTCTCTTGGGACTCTATCATAAGCTTTTTCTAAGTCAATGAATACCATGTGTAGATCTTGTTTTTGCTCCCGATATTTTTTCAATTAATTGTCTAAGGAGATGTATAGCTTCTATTGTCGACATTCCAGGCATGAACCCAAATTGATTTTCTGTCACTGTGGTCTCCTTCTTTAATCTTTTTTCTATTACTTTTTTCCAAAGTTTCATAGTATGACCCATTAGTTTAATACCCCTATAGTTTGCATAATTTTGTATGTCTCCCTTGCTCTTATATAAGGGAACTAGAGTACTTATCCTCCATTGATCAGACATTCTTTTCATTTTCAATATCATGTTAAATAATTTTGTAAGTTATTCAATACCGTGTTTCCCTAAGCACTTTCATACCTCTATCGGAATATCATCTGGTCCAACGACTTTTCCACTGTGCATCTCATTTAAAGTTTGTTTTACTTCTGAAGTTTGAATTCTACGATAAAAATTAAAATTTCTATGCTCATTTGACCTAATTAAATTACCTAAGTTAAGTTGGTCACCTAAACCTTCATTAAAAAGTTGATGAAAATACCTCTTCTACCGCTCTTTTATTTCGCCATCATTTACTAATACTCTATTACATTCATCTTTAATACATTTTATTTGGCTAAGATCTCTTGTTTTCCTTTCTCTTACTTTAGCTATTCTATAAATGTCTCTTTCCCCTTCTTTTGTATCTAATTTTCGATATAACCGTTCAAAAGTTTTATTTTTTGCTTCACTCACTACTTTCTTAGCTTTTTTCTTGGCTATTGTATATTTTTTAAAAAATTTTCTCGTTCTTACAAATATATAATTCCTTATAAGCTATTCATTTTTCCTTCACTTTCTCTTGTACTTTCTCATTCCACCACCAAGATTCTTTACTTAGTGGTGCATGTCCCTTTGACTCACCGAGTACACTCTTAATTACTATTTTTAACTTTGATATCATCTTATCCCATGTTGTATTAAAGTCATCGTATATTTCACCTAATGCTTGTACTTCTACCTTCTCCTTAAATATATTTTGTTTCCCATCCTTTAACTTCCACAACTTAATTCTAGGAATTGTATATATTTTCTTTCTATTGATACTATGTTTGAGGCGTATATCCAACACTACTACCCTATGTTGGGTAGTTAAGCTTTCTCCAGGGATGACTTTGCAATCTTTATAAATCTTTCTGTCCTTCTTCCTAACCATAAGAAAGTCAATTTGCGATTTATTGTTCCCACTTTTGAATGTGACTAAGTGTTCTTCTCTTTTCTTAAAAAATGTATTAGCTAATATAAGGCCATATGCTATCGCAAAATCTAATATAGTTTTCCCTTCCTCATTCCTCGTTCCAAACCTATAACTCCCATGTACTCTCTCATATTCCTCATTTTTCACTCCAACATGCCCATTTAGATCACCTCCTATTAAAATCATTTCATTTGGTGGAATATTTTGTAATATTTCATCTAAGTCCTCCCAAAATCTAGATTTGGTAGCTTCATCTAATCCTATTTGTGGTGCATATACGCTAATTATGTTCATCGCTGGAAAAAAAAAAAGATGGTTACTTTTGAGAAAAATAAAGAAGAGAAGATAAGGGAGAAGAAGCAAAAGAGGAGAGCTTTGTCTTCTTCGTTAGTGACTAGCTTCAATGAGTTCAGGAACGACACAAAATGAGTAAGACAAGGTAAAATAAGATTATTCTTTCGGTGCCAACAAAATTCTAAAGAACATGAGAAGAGGAAATAGATATAAGACCTAAAGGTTGCTTTTGTTGTTGGAATAGGGCAGCATATGTGTTTCTTACTCACTAGAGAAGAGAAATGAGAAAAAGTTCCTGTACTTGAGAGTAAGACAAGGTACAGGAACGACACAAAAAGAGTAAAACAAGGTAAAATAGGATTATTCTTTCGGTGCCAACAAAATTCTAAAGAACATGAGAAGAGGAAATAGATATAAGACCTAAAGGTTGCTTTTGTTGTTGGAATAGGGCAGCATATGTGTTTCTTGCTCACTAGAGAAGAGAAATGAGAAAAAGTTCCTGTACTTGAGAAAATGAGATAATAAAACTATAGGTTAAAAGTATAGGTTTACTATCGTTGGAGAAGAGAAGAAAGAAATAGGGAAAAAAAGAGGAAATGAAAATTAAAGAGAGGGATGGGAAAAAGGGGTTGCAACGTGCCTAGAGAGAAAAAAAAAAGAAAGGGAATGCTTTTAAAAATATCCTAATTCGTGTTAAATCGATCAAACTCGTTTAAACTTTAAATTTGGTTCGGTCATAATTTAACTAAATCAACTTTAAATTAATTCTGCTTTTAACCAACATGATTGTATATCTGTGTCTACTTATTAGATTTAGTTAGAACCTAATCCAATTTTAATTTAGTGTTTTCCCTTTGTGTTCTATGATTTAGTTCATTTATTTATTATTATGTGTTTTATTTTTAAAATTCAATACTTAACGTTTCAAGTAATAATAGTTCTTTGTAAAAGTGATACCAATGGATAACTTACATTGAGTGTTTTCCAAATATATATATGATCAATTTTAATTTTTTTTTATGAGGAATAGTGGTGACTAGACAAGTAAAGTGATGATGAGATATAATTTTATTTTTTTAAAAAAAAAATGTTAGGGGGTGATGCCATCCCCCATCCCCACTTATCTACTTCCTTGGTCGCAGTAGCCGTCATGAATTTTACTATTCCAATTTCAATATTATTTCATGGAAGGGACGCAACACGGATTTACTAAAATAATATGATTTTATCATTTAAACTTTTTGTTAGAATGAATTTAGTAATTAAATTAATAATAATAATAATTTAATTATTAATAATAATTAGTTAATGATATGTAAAATAAATAAATTTAAATATATAAAATTTATTTAGAATTTTTAAAAAATTTAAATAAATTTTATATAATATTTTTAGAGGATAATTCTATTAAAACTTAATGAAGTTATATTCAAATTGGCTAATTATTCTAAGATTTCAATTAATTCCTAAGTTTTATTCCTACCCAGCTTTCCCTCTCTTCGCACATACATCGTTTTGCCATCGCCACCAAACCACTTCCTCTATCGTTGCTTTTCAACTCTCCCGCAGATGTCGTCGCCGTGAGCTGTTGCCGGAGAAGATGCCGATGGCATTGCCGCCGTGAGCTGTCGCAGGAGAAGATGCTGTCCTGAACTGTCACATGATAAATCTGGTAAGAAAAAAATTCAAAGATATTACCTATCGGAAATTTGACATAGAAGATGTCGTTCCGTGCTGGAACGCCCAGGCATTCAATGTAAATTCTGACGAACCATGGCAGTGTTGGAGATTAAACTTTATTTTGATGTTGATAAAATTTGTGAAGATAGAAGGATGAGGTGGTAAGTTTGACCAAACTTCGTGATAGGATTGTTGAGTTGTCATGATAGGATAAGAGTTTCGTAGAGATAGAATTAAAAAAAAAAATCTTGATTATTAGTGCTTATCCAATAAGCCTATAAATATGTACCTCTTTTCAATGAATGAAGTAAGTTGTGTGTTTTGTTTTATTCTCCTCCTTTCCACGTAGAGATTCTTCACCTCTTCCACATTTTTTTCTTCTATAATCCTTTTATTTCTTCTCCAATAATTCCTTTTTCAACAAAGTGGTATCAGAGTCATGTCGATGCTTCCTATCGCTCGTCTTATTGATTTGAAGTATAGCAATTGGAGTATCCAAATGAGTGCCTTACTGGAGAGCGAAGGCTTGTGGGATATTGTTGAAAGAGGCTATAAAGCACCTCAAGAAGGAGTCGACCAAACGGAGGCAGAAAAGACGGCAATGGCAGAACAAAAGAGAAAAGATAAAAAAGCTCTTTTCTTTATTTATTAAACTCTTGATGAAGCTACTTTTGAGAAAGTAGCTGAAGCTACAACTTCCAAAAAGGCATGGGAGATCCTACAAGTAGCATACAAAGGTGATGAAAGAGCAAAAAGTATTCGCCTTCAAATCCTGAGAGGGGAATTTGAATCGTTGGAGATGAAAGAGTCCGAAAATGTATCAGACTACTTTACAAGGGTATTGGTTATTGTCAACCAATTGAGAAGAAATGACGATAACATTGAAGATAGTCGCGTCGTAGAGAAAACTCTACGCTCATTGGAACCAAGGTACGACTATGTAGTTGCGGCTATAGAAGAATCAAAAGATGTGAAAGAAATGAAGGTGCAAGAATTATTAAGCTCTCTACAAGCTCATGAAGCAAGAATGCAAAGAAGAAGGAGAGAGCCTATGGAGCAGGCTCTACAAACCAAGCTCACCATTATTGACCAAAAAGAAGAGTCAAAGACCGAAGGTTTGCAAGAAAATGGCGGTGGTCGTGGTAACTTCCGTGGACATGGTCGAGGTAGAGGTCGTGGCAGGGGCTTTGCTCGAGGCCGAGGAAGAAGTAAAGACAGCAATCAAGGTAGAGACCAAAGGTATGACAAAAGAAATGTAAGATGCTATACTTGCAACAAATTTGGTCATTATGCAACGGAATGCCGCTCTAACAATGTGCAAGGGAATGCTAATTACGCGTCAAAAGAAGACAATGACAATGATGTAGTTTTGCTAGCAAGAAAGGATGGAGATTCCACAAATAAGAATTTGTGGTATTTAGACTCCGGGGCAAGCAATCATATGTGCGGGCGTAAAGATATGTTTGTCGAGTTGGATGAAACGGTGAATGGACAAGTTTCATTTGGAGACGCGTCCAAAATCCAAGTAAGAGGCGTTGGTAAGATTCTTATCAAACTTAAAGATGGAGCTCACACATACATCACTGATGTTTATTATGTGCCCGACATGAAAGCAAATATTATTAGTCTTGGACAATTGCTTGAGAAAGGTTTTAATATGCAACTAAAAGATGGTAGTCTTTGTCTAAAAAAGCAAAGCAAACTTATTGCTCATATTCCTATGTCTAAAAATAGGATGTTTTCTTTTGATATTAAGCATGTTACTGCAAAATGCTTAAGTGCATGCATAAAGGATATTACATGGCTATGGCATATGAGGTACGGGCATGTAAACTTCAGAGCTCTAAAGCTTCTCTCAAGCAAAGGAATGGTGAATGGTCTTCCTCATATTAATGCTCAAGATGATATCTGTGAAGGGTGTATTCTTGGCAAACATCCTAGAGCAAGTTTTCCGAATGAATCGCACAATCGAGCTAAGAAGCCTCTTGAACTCATTCATACGGACATATGTGGGCCAATCACTCCGACCTCCTTTGGAGGTCGTCGATATTTTCTAACATTTATTGATGATTTTAGCAGGAAAACTTGGGTCTATCTTTTGATGAATAAAGACGATGCTTTTGAGAAGTTCAAGGAATTCAAAGGATTGGTAGAAAATCAATCTGGCTATACTATCAAGGCAATGAGGTCAGATCGTGGTAGTGAATTCACCTCAAAAGAATTTGAAAAATTCTGTAAAAATCATGGCATCTGGAGGCCTTTAACAGCACCTTACTCCCCTCAACAAAATGGAGTTGCTGAAAGGAAGAACCGAACTATTCTCGACATGGTTCGAAGTATGCTCAAAACGAAAGAAGTACCCAAAGAATTTTGGGCCGAAGCTGTAAACTGTGCGGTGTATTTGCTAAATAGATCTCCTACAAGGAATTTAGAAGGAATTACACCTCAAGAAGCATGGACCGGATACAAGTCATGTGTATCTCATTTGAAGATTTTCGGGTGTATTGCCTATGCACACATTCCATATCAAAGAAGAACGAAGCTTGATGACAAAAGTTTACCTTGCATTTTCATTGGCTACGATGCAAGATCGAAGGCTTACAGACTCTATAATCCAGTGAACAGAATGATTATCATAAGTAGAGATGTTGAATTTCAAGAAGATGGTGCTTGGAATTGGAGCACTAATATGGTGATGATTCAAGAAGAAGAACAAGTGAAGGAGAAAGAACCAACTCCACCACCATCGTCTACTTCTTCATCACCCTTGGATGAAGAAGATCCTCCACCATAAAAGACGAGAAGTCTTCAAGAATTATATGAGGTGACAACTCCACTTAATCTCATTCGTCTTTATACTAATGAAGAAATTGTATCTTTTGAAGAATCTATTAAAGATAGCAAATGGAAGAAAGCTATGGATGAAGAGATGAAAGCAATTGAGAAGAATGAAACTTGGCATCTTACTACTTTGCCTGATGGCCATAAACCCATTGGTGTGAAGTGGGTTTATAAAGTGAAGAAAAATGCTCAAGGAGAAATAGAAAAGTTCAAAGCGCGACTTGTGGCAAAAGGTTACAAACAAAAGGCCGGCATTGACTACGAAGAAGTGTTTGCTCCCGTTGCCCGAATGGAGACTATAAGGTTGATAATCTCTTTAGCCGCTCAACTAAAATGACAAATATTTCAGCTTGATGTTAAATCGGCATTTCTTAATGGCTACTTAGAAGAAGAAGTCTATATTGAACAACCGGCTGGCTACATCAAGAGGGGGCAAGAAAGAAAGGTGTTGAAGTTGAAGAAAGCTCTCTATGGCTTGAAGCAAGCACCGAGAGCATGGAATTCAAGAATTGATGCATACTTCAAAGAAAATGTCTTTATGCAATGCACTTATGAGCATGCTCTTTATGTAAGAGCAGACAATGATAACATCTTATTGGTATCATTATATGTAGATGATCTAATCGTGACAAGAAGTTCGCCTCAAATGATAAAATCTTTTAAGGAAGCTATGACAAAAGCATTCGATATGACCGATATGGGACTTATGTCCTACTTTCTCGGCTTGGAGGTGAAACAAGGAGTTGATGGCATATTTATGACTCAAGAACAATATGCAAAGGAGGTCCTCAAGAGATTTAGAATGGATGATTGTAATCCAGTTAACACACCGGTGGACTGCGGAACAAAGCTATACAAGAGTGACGAAGGAAAGACGGTTGATCCTACACGTTTTAAAAGTTTGGTGGGAAGCTTGCGGTACCTAACTTGTACTCGACCGGATATATTATATGGAGTCGGTCTTGTGAGCAGGTTCATGGAAGAGCCTAAAGAGACTCATTGGAAGGCAGCCAAGCGAATCCTTGGTTATGTCCGAGGTACTATGAATCATGGACTATTTTATTCTCACTCTAATAATTCTCAGCTTGTTGGATATTCAGATAGTGATTGGGGTGGAAACTGTGATGACCGGAGAAGCACTTCCGGCTTTGCATTTTTCGTTGGAGATACGGCATTTTCTTGGATGTCAAAAAAAAATAACCTATTGTTACTCTTTCCACTTGTGAAGCAGAGTACATTGCGGCATCCTCATGTGTTAGTCATGTTATATGGCTAAGAAGCTTGTTAAAGGAGATAAAATTTGAACAAAGTGAAGCAACTCAAATTTGCATTGACAACAAATCGACAATTGCATTGGAGAAGAATCCACTATATCATCAAAGAAGTAAACATATTGATATTCGCTTTCATTCTATTCGGGAACATGTGAAAAACAAAGATGTTGAGCTAGTCTATGTGAAGACTAAAGATCAAGTTGCAGATATCTTTATAAAGCCACTCAAATTTGAAGATTTCATCAAGATGCGGAATCTACTTGGAGTCACAAAATTAAGTTTAAGAGGGGGTGTTGGAGATTAAACTTTATTTTGATGTTGATAAAATTTGTGAAGATAGAAGGATGAGGTGGCAAGTTTGACCAAACTTCGTGATAGGATTGTTGAGTTGTCATGATAGGATAAGAGTTTCATAGAGATAGAATTTTAAAAAAAAATCTTGATTATTAGTACTTATCCAATAAGCCTATAAATATGTACCTCTTTTCAATGAATGAAGTAAGTTGTGTGTTTTGTTTTATTTTCCTCCTCTCCATGTAGAGATTCTTCACCTCTTCCATATTTTTTTTCTTCTATAATCCTTTTATTTTTTTCTCCAATAATTCCTTTTTCAACAGGCAGAAATGGTCTGGTTAAAGCAAGTCACTGCTCCTCCTGAGAGCATTGTCCTGAAAGGGAGCAAGTTAAAGTGAGGAAGATGAAGGAATGGCAGATGGGTCGGAGGAGAGAATCGCAACAGCTGGTGCTTGTTAGTGAGTGTAATAGGGAGGGAGGAATGAAGATGCTGGGGTATATTTTGTTATTTTGTGATTGAATTAACGACTGAATCAACATTTAGTTATAAATAAAGATCGATTAAAAATTTCGGCCTTCAAATCTTGATCGTATAATCTTTGTGCTTAGAAATCTCGTTTATAGGATTTCACATGCTCAGGAGTTCGGGCCTCCAACTTAATTTGATAACCCATATTCATATTCATGTACAACTTAGGCCTTTTTACAAGCTCTATGTGAAGGGATGAACATCGCCTGCTTTAAGGATTAGTTGAGCCCGACGTCCAGATACCTATATTATCATAAAAAAAAATTAATAATACGAGGTACGTAGGACAGATTCATCCATTGGATGTGAGAAAATTTAAAGAAATTTATCTCAATCGGGTTAATTTCTTCATAATTTATTTAACTTCAATAGTTATGAATGAGCCTTTGTTGTGTGAGAATTTTGTGTTGACATCCAAACAATCCATGTTACACATATGATTAGTGAAAAGATTCTAAAACAAGAATTATTCTTGGTACATGAATATGTAAAGATTAGGAACAATTCTAGAAAGAAACTTATTGTTGATATATATAGCAATTTAACAAAATGAAAATGATGAAAACTGTAAATCGAACTTGAATCTAGAGTCATCGTCATCTTTTGTTGTTGCTGGAACAGTTTGAAGATCAAAAGCAAGCACCTTTACTGCAGGATGATCATCCGAAGATGAGAGGTGACGATGGTCATATTTCTCTTTCGAATGAGATGAAAGATGAATCATTTTTCTAACCCTTCAGGGATCCAATCCTTTATATAGATAGACCTTAGGCCCGTTTAAGTTATTCCGTCCATTATTGATACTAGAAAATGAGTTAACTGGCTTCTACGTACAAAATCCATACCCTTTAATTCATCCCACAATCAAAATATAAATTAGATCACTTTATTCGGCTTAAATCTTAATGACAATACCGAATGTTACAACTTTGAACATATAAGCCCATCAAATAGAGAAATAATACCAAGAATACATGTGATTCTGCATATAACACAATCAAATTACTTTAGTTGTGTTCAACAATACCACTGAATGGTATAAATACCTCATAGGATAATCTGGTCAACTAAAGTGGGCATTGTTATTACGGCAATTTACCAAAGGGCGCACGTGGAAATTTAAATTTACCAAAAGATGTACACTACTTTGGTATTTACCAAAGAGTACACTTTTTTAAAAGCATTTCCTATTTTACCCTCATGATAATTTGACTTTTTCTACGGTTTTTCTTTTCTTCACTATATTTCTCTCTCTTCTCTATCGGCAGAAGATAGGAATAATATTAGTCAATTTTTAATCACATTTTAATACATTTGAAGAAGCCAAAATAAATAATGGACACCATATTTGGACTCCTTGCAATTTTAGAAATCCATAGGAACTGAAATGAGTGCAATCGGAGCTTTCTAGGTCGATCAGTGGATTTCGGTCAAAACCCACTAATGGACCTAGAGAACTCCGATTGCACTCATTTCAGTTTCTATGGATTTCTAAAATTGCAAGGAGTTCAAATATGGCGTACATTATTTATTTTGGCTTTTTATAGATGTTAACAAGCAAAATCAAAGAATCGACATAAAAGCCCACGTTGGGCCTGATATGGAATCATATCAGGCCCAACGTGGGCTTGATATCATTCCATATCAGGCCCACATTGGGCCTGATTTGAGTCCATATCAGGCCCAATGTGAGTTTTTTTTGCCGATTCTTTGATTTTGCTTGTTTACATTTATAAAAAGCCAAAATAAATAATGGACACCATATTTGAACTCCTTGCAATTTTAGACATCCATAGAAACTGAAATGGGTGCAATCGGAGCTCTCTAGGTCCATCAGTGGGTTTTGACCGAAACCCACTGATCGATCTAGAAAACTCCTATTGCACCCATTTCAGTTTCTATGAATTTCTAAAATTACAAGGAGTGAAAATATGGTGTCCATTATTATTTTTGACACTCCTAGTGGTGGACCAGAGGTTTTGAAAAACCCTAAATCTCTCTTTCTTTTTTTTTCCTTTTTTTTTTTATCATGCCCACGTTGGGCCTGATATCTCTTCATATCAGGCCCAATGTGGGCCTGATATCTCCCCATATCAGGCCCAATGTGGACCTAATATCTCCCCATATCAGGCCCAATGTGGGCCTAATATGGGAGATATCAGGCCTAGTAACAACAAAAAATAAAAAAATAAAAAAATAAAAAAAGAAATAAAGAGAGATTTAGGGTTTTCAAAACCTCTGGTCCACCACTAGGAGTGCCAAAAATAATAATGGACACCATATTTTCACTCCTTGTAATTTTAGAAATTCATAGAAACTGAAATGGGTGCAATCGGAGCTTTCTAGATCGATCAGTGGGTTTCGGTCAAAACCCACTGATGGACCTAGAGAGCTCCGATTGCACCCATTTCAGTTTCTATGGATTTCTAAAATTGCAAGGAGTTCAAATATGGTGTCCATTATTTATTTTGACTTTTTATAGATGTTAACAAGCAAAATCAAAGAATCGGCAAAAAAGCCCACATTGGGCCTGATATGGACTCAAATCAGGCCCAACGTGGGCCTGATATGGAATGATATCAGGCCCACATTGGGCCTGATATGGAATGATATCAGGCCCACGTTGGGCCTGATATGATTCCATATCAGGCCCAACGTGGGCTTTTATGCCGATTCTTTGATTTTACTTGTTAACATCTATAAAAAGCCAAAATAAATAATGTACACCATATTTGAACTCCTTGTAATTTTAGAAATCCATAGAAACTGAAATGAGTGCAATCGGAGCTCTCTAGGTCCATCAGTGGGTTTTGACCGAAACCCACTAATCGACTTAAAAAGCTCCGATTGCACCCATTTCAGTTCCTGTGGATTTCTAAAATTACAAGGAGTCCAAATATGGTGTCCATTATTTATTTTGGCTTCTTCAAATGTATTAAAATGTGATTAAAAATTGACTAATGTTATTCCTATCTTCTGCCGACAGAGAAGAGAGAGAAATATAGTGAAGAAAAGAAAAACAGTAGAAAAAGTCAAATTATCAGAAGGATAAAATAGGAAATGCTTTTAAAAAAGTGCACTCTTTGGTATATACCAAAGTAGTGTACGCCTTTTGGTAAATTTAGATTTCTACGTGCGCCCTTTGGTAAATTGTCGTTGTTATTATATTTGTAACAAAACCAACTAATAACCACAATACTAATGTTACTAATGACATAAATATGATATGGATGTGTAGCACGAAAATAATATAAAATGTGATATATGTGTATTTTCAAATAAACCTCCTTATGACCCAAAATGGTCCGACATCATATTTATAAGTATCATATGTTAAACATCAATAGTAAATTATCATTACCTCTTTATGATCTAAAAAGGCCCAAAATCATATTTACAAATACTATATACTATATGTTAAATAACAATAGTAAATCATGATAATTTTATTTTAGAGTTATCAAAATAAAATACACATATATACCTTTAAACTTTAGTACATAAAATAAATAAAAAAAAACATATGCGTCAATCAATTTGAAGCATAAAATACTAAATGCAGATTACCACTAAATAGATATTTCATCCAAAAGAAGAACTCGCATACTATCCAAATGCTTATGAAACACTGTGGGTGGAAATCCCTTAATGAATGGATCTGCTATCATAGAATCTATATTAATATGCTTAATTGATATTTTGTTCGTGCAATTAGCTTCTAGGATTTTGATATTCAGTTTGACTAAGGGTTGATCCAAACATAACTTGATATTTGAAATAGAGAAGTTTAGTCAGGACTAGATGACTAACAAAGAAAAGTCATAACTTGATTAGGCAAGAATAAGTCCTAACTAGAATTTAGGCAAGTAAGGAGTCTACTGAGTGACTACTCCTAACTGGAGATTAGGCAAGGGGACGTTCTGGTGAGTGAAGTCAGGCAATGGAAGCCCTAGTGAGTGAAGCTAGGTGGTAGAAGTCCTGGTGAGTGAAACTAGGTAGTGGAAGTCCTAATGAGTGAAGGTAGGCCCTAGTGAGTAAAGTTAAGCGGTGAAAGTTCTAGTGAGAAAGCTAGGCAATGGAAAACTCTAGGGGAAGGTAATCTTAGGTAATGGGAAGTCTTGGATGAGTGAACTCCAAGCATGAAGCGTAGTAGGTCAAATAGACTTACAGGAGTACGATTTGATCCTAAGGAATTGACCCTTAGGTGGTCGACTTGGAGGAACCTCCAAGAAAAAGGTAAGCCTAGTAGGTCAGGTAGACTTATAAGAATGTGACTTAATTCTAAAGGATTAACCCTTAAGTGGTAGACTTGGAGGAGAGACATCCAAGTAAAAGGTAAGCCTAGTAAGTCGAGTATACTTACATATATAGGCTAGGTTGCTTGTTTATGCTTTATAGTTGTTTTGCAGGAACCTAGAGCTGGAAGCAAAATAAAGATCAGACAAACGTAAATGTGTGAACTGGGCTTGACTCGGGTCAAACCGAACACAAACTGGTTTAATCGACCAAGCCAGCGGTAAGTAGACCGACTGAGTTCGGTCTAAATTGTTGAGTTGTGAAATATTGACATAGAAAAATAATGTGGTAAAAGATCTGGTTCATCTTTATGATTTGGATGAGCTTAAGGATAAGTCTGATGATGTGGATAGAGATAAGGATTGATCCAAGTATGAGTTCATCTAGATATGGCTTTATCCAGATAAGAGTTGATCTAGATAAGGATATGATCAAACTCTATAAAAGGAGATAAAGGCTCTACATTCAAGGTAACTTCTTTAATTCTACTCGCTATCTCTGCGCTAAAAATGTCGTTGTGAAGCTTTATGACCGAGGAAGTTCCAGGGGGTGCGCTGCGCTTAAGACTTCCGGATCGACCGTTATCTTTTGTTTGGTTTGTTTATTACAGGTTATACTTAATTTATTATTATTTATTCTTGTATTGTAAACTGTAAAATAAGTTTCTCCGCCTCTAGAAAGTTCTGGAAAGGAGACCACTAGTGGACAGGTACCTCCCGTGATTAGGCCTTGGATGCACTAACCTTGGGAGGTTGGGAATCAAGTAAATCTCTAGAGTATTCTTTCCTTTAAGTTTTTATTATATTTTGCTGTGACTAGCACTTTGATAGAAAGAACAAACAAAATTGAAGCAAAAAGTGACCAGTCGATAGTCACACCCCCCACCCTCCCACCCTTTATCGATGTCACCGATTCTACATATTTAACCACTTTGAACTCTTTCTTTCACTTCCCAAAGTTGATGTATTTAGACTTTGATGAGTTGTGGTTGTTCTTGGAATACAACTCAATGACTTTATTATCACAATTGATTCTATAAATGGTCTTTCACTACCATCAATAATTTGCAACTCTGTGATAAAGTTCCACAATCTATCGTCTGATTCGATGTCTTATAATATGCTATGAATTATACCTCTATGGTACAAGTAGCTATAAGTAATTGTTTTATACTCTTCCATGATATAACTCCTATCATCATAAAGGCATAGCCTGAAGCAGATCTCATATTATCTAAGCATCTAACAAAGTCGAAGTCTAAAATTCAATCACCTCCGAGTGACCAGATCTCTGATATGTGAGCATGAAATTCTTTGCTCTTTGCAAATAATACATTTTCATCTTTACAATTTTATAGTGATCCAGTCTTATATTACTCAAATATCTATCCAACATCCCACTATGCACCCTATATCCGAATGTGTGAATACTTAGGCATACATGAAACTCCTTAAAGTTAAAGCATAAGGGAATTTCTACATCTATTTAATGCAAGTATCAATTGTGAACATTGTTGCAAGCTAAATTTGTTACCTTTTGCCACAAGCATTTCACTACGTGCACAATCTACATATTACACCTACTAAGCATCTTTTTAATGTAGGTATTTTATTATAGTTCAAGTATATTACTTGAACGATCACAATAGATCTGTATGTCGAGCACAAAAGATGTATCACTAAGATTCTTCATTTCAAAATGATTTGATAGCTTGATTTCTTATAACAAACCCTTATTATTGATTAACAATGAAATAACATTCATATACATAATAAGTATAATAAATTTTCTCTCACTGATCTTAAGGTGTATATATATATAGATCAATGGTGTTCTCCTTAAAATCAAATGAAGGAGCCACCTTAAATTTATGTTACCACTAATGGGATGTCTACTTTAGATCATCAATGAACTTCTTTAATCCACATACAATTGGTCCCTTTGGAGGCCGGCAAGAGGGGAGGGGTGAATTGCCCTTTAAAAATAAACACAAAACCTTTCTCGGATATTCAACTATTTTAAGGAACTTGTAATTAAAAAAAAACAGAGACTAAATAAACAGAATCTAAAACAGACGCAGAGGGTTTACTTGGTTTGCAATCAGAGGATTGCTAATCCAAGGCAAAGATGGCGCACTATCTGATTCTCCTCTGGGCGGAGTAGCCTCTTACAGCGTTGACAGTACAAAAGAAAATAAAGCACAGAGAAAAATGAATTACAAGTGAGATGAATGATCTGTGCAAACCAGTGCTATATTTATAGCAATGGTCGGGGCGCCCCGAAGGGGTTTCGGGCGCCCTAGGGGGATAAAACTTTATCCCCCAACGTTCAGATCGAGTTTGACTCGATCTGGTCAACACATTCGGTCCGGGCGCCCCGGACCCCAAAAGTCAACTCTGGTTGACTTTTTCCGTCTGATCGCTCTGCTTCGGTTCAACTCGTCTCGGTCCGGTTCTTCTCCTCCGGATCCGCTCGCTTGGGTGATCTCGGTCATCCGGAATAGGGCTCACCCGAACCCAAGTTTCGGCCTTCTCCTCGAGCAGCCTTCCTTCCTGGTTTCTCGTCCCTCGAACGTCGCGCACGTTCTTCTCGTCCACCGGTGTACTCTTCCGCGGTCACCTCGTCCCTCGGACGCACCGAGCCCGTCGGCTCTCTCCCGTGCCGTCCTTCTCGCTAGCCGCGTCTTCCGCTCGACTTCCTGTGTTCCTAAGCTCCTGCACACTTAGACACAAGGGTTAAACAAACGCAGGACCTAACTTAGCTTGTTTGATCACATCAAAACACCTTGGGGTTCCAACAATCTCCCCCTTTTTGATGTGAGCAACCCAGGTTAAGTTAGGATAAATATATGCAATAAAAATAATTTATATTCAAATAAGTCCAAATATTTTTCAATTGAAAAATTATATTACCTCCCCCTAGACTTAACATACTTCTCCCCCTTTGATCACATAAAAATTGGGGTTATAAACAAGTCTAAGGTAAATTAAAAAAATTTAAGTGAAATATTTTTTTAAAATGTCTAAGTAAAGACACTCTTCATAATTTTTTTTTTTAAAAAAAAAAGTCTTAAGGCAAGAAAATATTCTAAGTTAACTTTCATAAACAATTTCTAAAAAAAATTTCTAAGTCAAGTTAAAAAAAAAATATATATTTTCTAACACAAATTGAATAACTCTTTTAAAGCATTAAGTAATTTAAATTAATGCTTTTTCAGTTAGTCAATTAAACTTTTCATTTCGATACTTGGCTTCCAGGTCGTGGCGAGGCACTAGGCCTTCTTGGTTATTGGAGCAACAACCACTTCCTTAGACAAAGCCTCATAATGAAATTAGTTGTTTAATTTCCTTGCTGAAAATGCTAAGTCTAATTTTAATTTTAAATTAAACAGGTTTTTGGAACCCAGTAGAGGTTCCTACCTACAAGATTAACCAAGTATTTCCTAGGTACATAAATTTTTGATATATTTCTAATTTGACTTTGATGAAATCTATAATACCAATTTAAACCTCTATAATTTCTAAAAGTTGAAATATTTGAACCATTAGATTTTTTCAATATTTTTATTTCTTCTTTTAGTTTTTCATTTTCAATTTTCAATTTTTCAAAATCCTCTATAAGACATGATTTTGCCAAAATTCTTTTTGTTTCTAGAATTTCATTTTTTAATTTGGTATTTTTATTTTCTAATTTATACATGGATTTTGTCATTGCCTTAATACCAAAATAAAGTTCATCAGGGGGTAAGAGGTATACATCACTTACCATATCAGACTTGAAGCCTGAATCTCCCCTTGCTTCACTACTTCCATCTAAGGTCGCTCCCCCTTCATCGATGCTGGGTTCTGATGTACTCTGCCCTTCGTAGCTTGCCATCAGTGCTATCCCAGCATATTCTTGAATCTCGGACTCAGATGAAGAAGTGTCGTCCCAAGTAGCTTTCAGGTTCTTGTGCTTCTTGGGAATCTTGCCTTTGTCCTTCTTTAGTTCTAGGCAGTCTTTTTTTAGGTGTCCTTCCTTTTGACACTGGTAGCAACGCATCCTTCTTCTATTTCTTGGATTCTTTTTATTCTGCATTTCTTTAAATTTATTATCTCTAAAAAAACTTTTTAAAGTTTCTTACCATGTACGCTTCCTGATCATCCTCTGAGTCTGACTCGGGTTCATCCCTTTTGGTTGCATTTAGCGCAATCATCTGGCTTGATTCCTTTGTTCCTGCACACCTGGTTTCATGCAATTCAAGAGTGGAGAACAGTTCTTCTAAAGTACTTACCTCCAGGTCTTTCGAAATGTAGTAGGCGTCGACGATTGATGTCCAATCTGATGTTCTGGGAAACGCGTTGAGTGCGTAGCGCATTGTTTCCCGATTTGTTACCGTTTCTCCGAGGTTCTCGAGACCAGTAATCAGTTCTTTTACCTTTGCGTGTAGACTGGCTACCTTCTCACCTTTTTCCAGTCGGATGTTCATTAGCTTATTCCGGAGGATGTCTCTTTTAGCGAGCTTCGCTTCGGACGTGCCTTCGTGGAGTTCCAAGAACTTCTCCCAGAGTTCTTTGGCAGATGAATAGCTTCCGATGTGGTTGACCTCTTGAGGCGGCAACACGCTCAACAGGTGATATTCCGCACGGCTGTTTGCTACAGACTCATTCTGCTCCTTCTTTGTCCAGTGGCTCTCTTCTTTTTCTTCTCCATCTTGATTCATCGGAGCTGCAAAACCATATTCCATAATAAATCGAATTTCAAAATTAGTTCTTAGGAATACCTCCATACGACGCTTCCAGTCTGCGAAGTCCCCCTCGAATTTTGGTGGGACGATGCTTGGTCCAGTCATCTTGTTGCTTCGATCGGCGGTTAGTCCTCCTGAAGCGCCTTGCTCTGATACCACTTATTGGTCCCTTTGGAGGCCAGCAAGAGGGGAGGGGTGAATTGCCCTTCAAAAATAAACACAAAACCTTTCTCGGATATTCAACTATTTTAAGAAACTTGTAATTAAAAAAAAACAGAGACTAAATAAACAGAATCTAAAACAGACGCAGAGGGTTTACTTGGTTTGCAATCAGAGGATTGCTAATCCAAGGCAAAGATGGCGCACTATCTGATTCTCCTCTGGGCGGAGTAGCCTCTTATAGCGTTGACAATACAAAAGAAAATAAATCACAGAGAAAAATGAATTACAAGTGAGATGAATGATCTGTGCAAACCAGTGCTATATTTATAGCACTGGTCGGGACGCCCCGAAGGGGTTTCGGGTGCCCTAGGGGGATAAAACTTTATCCCCCAACATTCAGATCGAGTTTGACTCGATCTGGTCAACATATTCGGTCCGAGCGCCCCGGAGGGTTCCGGGCGCCTCGGACCCCAAAAGTCAACTCTGGTTGACTTTTTCCGTCCGATCGCTCTGCTTCGGTTCAGCTCGTCTCGGTCCAGTTCTTCTCCTCCGGATCCGCTCGCTTGGGTGATCTCGGCCATCCGGAATAGGGCTCACCCGAACCCAAGTTCCGGCCTTCTCCTCGAGCAGCCTTCCTTCTCGGTTTCTCATCCCTCGAACGTCGCGCGCGTTCTTCTCATCCACCGGTGTACTCTTTCGTGGTCGCCTCGTCCCTCGGACGCACCGAGCCCGTCGGCTCTCTCCCATGTCATCCTTCTCGCTAGCCGCATCTTCCGCTCGACTTCCTATGTTCCTAAGCTCCTGCACACTTAGACACAAGGGTTAAACAAACGCAGGACCTAACTTAGCTTGTTTGATCACATCAAAACACCTTGGGGTTCCAACACATACTAGGTGTTGTGAATCTTTAAATTCAAAATTCTCTTATTGCACCATTATATAATCTTATCTATTTCTCCATTGAGAAATGTAATCTCTATGTCCATTTATTATAATTCCAAATCATAATAAGCTACAAGTGTGATAATTACCTTAAAAGAGTCTTTCATTGAAAAAAGATGAGAAAATTTCCTTGTAATCAATATCTTCATTCTAAATTAAGCCTTTAGCAATAAGGCTAGCTTTAAGTAGGATCAGAATGTGCATTAGAGAGGGGTGAATATCACTTGCTTTTTCTTCATTCTTTCTTGTCTCTTAGAGTTAGTCTATGAAACAGAAATACAAACTAAAATAGAAAGATAATAACAAATAACACAAAAGATTTACTTGGACCACACCCGCCAAGAGTGCTATGTCCAAGGTCTATATAGGCAGTGTGAGTCTACTATCTATTTCTCCTTTCCAGACACTTTTCAGAGGTAGAGAAACCTCTTACAAGATTAATACAAACACAAGTACAATGAAAAATAAACTTGTATAAATAATACAAACAAATGAATCATCAATTTGTCCAAAAGCCCTGAATGCCTTGCACTCCTAGCGCTTCCTCGACAAAGAGATTAATAGTAGGATTGAAGATACGAGTCTCTACTCCGAGCTGCTTTTATAGGACTTTATCGGTCAACTGAACCTTCTTTTCGACCGACTAATCCAGATCCTATCTCTTAAATTCAGCGCTTTATTTTTGTCTTTATTAGTCGACTGATCCATCTAATCGGTTAATCAAAGCTCAGTGATGTCCAGTTTTGCATCCAAGTTTACAATCTGATTGAATAGAATCTCCATGAAATCAGCTTAACCGATCTACTGATCCTCCCTATCAATCGACTAATCCTTAGTATTTCCTTAGTAGACTAGATCTTGTCTTATCCAACTAGAGTTTCCTTTTTGTGTTTGGTCGACTAATACATGTGTTCGATCGACCGAACCCCTTCTTTCCATCAAAATGAGGATCTTATCCAACTCAACCTTATCTCTTATTATCGGTCAACTATACCTCCTTGTTCAGTTGACCAAACCATTCAGTCGACTGAAAACCTTATTTTCTAGAAAATCAAGTTAGCACAATAGAAGTAGTAATGTAAAATATTATGCTTTAGTCATTCAAATACGTCGGTCGAGTCGATCGGAAATTTTATTTCGGCCACACTTGCTTGGAGTTCACTCTTCCAAGACTTCTCTCTACCTAGGGTTTACTTCCTTAGGGTTTTTCTTTTGTCAAGCATTTGATCATTCTTGACCTGCTTAGGCCTTTCCCAGTGCTAATCATTTGGCCATCCTTGGCTTGACTAGACTTCTCACTTACCTAGGTCGGCCTTGATCTGTTAGGACTTCTCACTTGCTTAGGTCAGCCTTGACTTGTCAAAACTTCTCACTTGTCTAAGTTAACCTTAACCTATCAAGACTTCTCACTTGCTTAGGTCAGGCTTGACCTATCAAAACTTCTTCCCATACTGTCAAGCATCTAGTCAATCTTTGACATTCTTGAATTTTACTATTCACTTTCGAGCATCTAGTCAATCTTGACTTGCTCAGACTTTCTTACAAACTTTGTCAACCTTGACCAATTCCTAGGCCAACCCTAACCCAATTAACATATTGTTAAATAAATATCAAAATCTTGGAGGTTAATTGTACCAACATCTTATAATTTTCAACATTACCTTCTGAATTTCATTTGATTTTAAAAAAATCATTTATAACCAACTAGTTTCGCACCTTTAGATAATTCTACAAGTTCTCATATGTCATTGTTTTTATAGACTTCATCTCTTCTTCATGGTTTTGATCCTAGTTTTTGAAATTAGGGCATTGTTTGACTTCATTGAAAGATGTAGATCACTTTCCAATCTTATATCAAACTCATTCTCCTAAAGATAAACATAATCATATAAAGTTATTGATCTCCTTTCTTAAGTAGATTCCTTAAAGGCACTTCTACTTTAGATGGGTGAGATATTTCCTCAACATGAGTGGATAGCCACTCCATTTGTGTCAAAGGTAGCACATGAATATTTTGGTTCAATACTCCTTCTGGATTTATAATTCTAATAGTGTTAGAAATCATTATCCTATCACTACCAATTACAATAGTAGTAACCATAGTAGGATTGCTAATGCTTTCCTCCTCAAAGACTATATTCCTTAGTCATAAAACTTAGAATCTCTTGACCTTTCAGAGTATCCTATAACATGATAGCTAACAATTCTTAAGTTTAATTTTCTTTCACTAGGCTTGTAAAGCCTAACCTCACTTGGACATCCTCAGACGTGTAAATGTTTAATGCTAAGTCTTTTATACATCCATAATTCATAAGGTATCTTTTGGCATTGTCTTACTAGTACTTTGTTCAGTAAGTAAACTATAGTATTAATTGTTTCACCCTATAAAGACTCTAGTAATGAAGAAAAGCTCATCATGTTTCTCACCATGTCTTTTAAAGTTCATTTTCATTGCTTAGCTACACTATTCTAATGAGAATTACTAGACACGGTATATTAAGGTGTGATCGCTCACTCAATAAAGTATTGTGTAAAAAGCTCAAAATGTTGTTTTCTTGATTTGTCAAATTTGTCATAGTATTTTACCACCACAGTCAATTTCACAACTTTAATCTTCTTACATAGTTGATTTTCAACTTCATCTTTGAAGAGTTTAAACACATCCAGGGATTACGACTTCTCATTAATTAGGTACAAATAATCATATTGTGAATAGTCATCTATGAAATTAATAAAGTATACTTGATTATTCCAAAATGTCTTAGGGAATGATCCACATACATATCCATATGTATTAGTTCTAAGATTTCATTACACCTATTTGCACCTTTTTCCTTTTTGTTAGTTGTCTTCCCTTTAACACATTTTATGAAAATATCAAAATATGATCTATGAGCCTCATCTTTTTAGTTTCTTTCTTTATTTAATTTACGCAAGTGCTCTTTTAAAAGTCCAAGAAAGGTATTTGTTTTTAAATTATGTAGGACTTTTTCAACCCTCCGATAGCTGGCCACCAACGGTCACTACAAGTGGTATCAGAGCCTAGACTGCCAGAAGATTTAACCGTCGATTGTGCATAAGAGCTATGATCTGATTGAGTCATGTGGGTACAATATTGACTTCAAATAAAGAAAGTGGGGGCTCCTATGTTCGGATCAAGAGGACTAGACACCAGCCAGGAAGTCCTAGTTACGGCTAGGCAAGGAAGTCCTAGTAGGTCGGGTGGACCGAGGGGTAGGAAGACCTGGTGGGTCGAGGATCAGACGTGGGAAGCCTGTAGTCCTTTGTTTGAGGGGCAATTGTTGGGGTTGCAAGGTTACAAACATAGTCCCACATTGAAAACTCATGGGAAAAATCATGGGGTTTATAAGAGAAAAGATATCTTCATAGGCATGAGACCTTTTGGGTAGAGTCCAAGAGCAAAACCATGAGGGCTTAGGCCCAAAGTGGACAATATCATACCATTGTGGAGATATCTAAATTCTTTTCAATCCAACAAGTGGTATCATAGCCAAGTTGCTTCAGGAGCACTAACCGTCGATCAAAGCAAAGACGATGGTCGGACCAAGCATATACCCGCTGAAGTTCGAGGGGGAGTTCGTTATCTGGAACAAGCGAATGCAGGTATTTTTTAAAACTAATTTCGATTAACTTTTAATAATGGAATTCGATTTTATAGCACTGGAAGGTAAAGAAAAATACCAGTGGACGGAAAAGGAGCAGGTCAACTACATGGAAAACGGCAAAGCAGAGTTCTATCTGTTGAGTGTCCTTCCACCACAAGGCGTCAATCGGATCGGCAACTAAGACTCAACAAAGGAGCTTTGGGATAAGTTCCTTGAGCTACACGAAGGGACGTCTGAAGCCAAGCTCACGAGACAAGATTTACTTCGTAACCAGCTGACCAACTTACGGCTTGAAGAAAATGAAACAATTGCGCATCTTCACTCGAGGATTAAGGAGCTCATCACTGGACTATCGAATCTCTAAAAAAAGGTAAGTAACTAAGATTCGCTAAGGTATGCGTTAAATGCATTCCCTAGGAATATGAAATGGGCTTCACTAGTAGATTCTTTTTATATCTCTAAGGACTTAGAAACTATTACCTTAGAAGAATTATTTTCTACGTTTGAAGTGCATGAATCGAGATGTGCAAGTACGAAGGAGCCGAAGCACAACATCGCCCTCAAGGCAATGAGAGACGAGCATGAATCAGAATCTTCTCTCAACGATGAGGAAATAGTAATGATACTAAGGCACTTTAAAAAGTTGTTTAATTCAAGTAAAACTAATCATCCGCAGGGTAGAAAGAAAATGACGATCAAATACTACCACTGCAATGAAGAAGGGCACGTCAAAGACAACTGCCCCAAGCTAAGGAACAAGGAAAAGGATAAAGGATAAAGGAAAAAGGAAAAAAGTCTATCCAAACAAACAAGTTCAAGACACTAAAAGTGACGTGGGACGATACGTCGTCTGAATCGGAAGTCGAGGCCTTCTCCGAACTTGCATTAATGGCAAGTCATCAAGACGAGGACTACGATTCAAGCTCATCCAAAATGAGCATCGAGAGCATCAATGAAGGGGGAGCTACATCGGAAGAAAACAACAGTTTAGGGGGAGCCACGGATAACGAGATCGATAAGGTAAGTCATGTACGATCTCTTCCTCCCGATAAATTATTTAAATTTGTTAAACTATTAACTAAAGATTGCTGCAAATTGGAAAAGGAAATTTGAAATTTGAAAGTAATTCTAGTAAAACTTGTTCATTAGAAGAATTTAACAAAATAAAAGTAGAAAATGAGATTTTGCAAAAAGAAATAAATAACTTAAAAAATCATGCATACTTATCTAATTCAAGTTTTAGAAAATACAATAATCTAAATTGGTATTTTAGATATCACAAAGGATAAATTAGAAATATTTCAAAGAAATGTCTCTAAAAAATACCTAATTAATCCAGTTGGCTGGAACCTATATTGGATTTCGAAGTCTTGTTTAACTTAAACTTTAATTTAGATTTAGTGCCTTCAGCAAGAAAATTAAACGTTTAATTTCTGTATGAGGCTTTGTCTAGAAGTGGTTGATGATCCAATAACCAAGAAGGCCTAGTGCCTTGCCACAGCCTGAAAGTCAAAATATTGAAATAAAATGTTTAATTGACTAACTGATAAAGCATTAAATTGGGATTACTTAATGTTTAAAAAAAATCTCAAATATTTTTCTTACTTGGAACTATTTCAAAAATATTTTACAAAAATGTCTAACTTAGATTTTTTTTTTGTTAGAAAATTTTTTCGGCTTGAATTTTTCTTAGAAAATTTTCAAAAATATTTTTGCTTGCAAAAAGTTAATAAAATTTCCTCAAAAAATATTTTTTTTAAATAGTTAGTCAAAAATATTTCTTTGCTTGAATTTTTTTTACTTAGAAATTTTTACAAATTTTTTCAGTATTATCAAAATTTGATAAAGTTATTTCAAAAATTTTCTACCCCCTTAGATTTTTCTTAGTACCCCATTTTTATATGATCAAAGGGGGAGAAGGAAAAGTATAAGTCTAGGGGGAGGTAGATTCAAATTTTTATTATATTATTTTAACTTTATGTCTCTTTACCCTAGCTTAACTTGGGTTATTCACATCAAAAAATGGGAGATTATTGGAACTCTAAGGTTATTTTGATGTGATCGACTAAGTTAGGTTTGGTCCTGTGGTATTTTAACCTTGTGTCTAAGTATGCAAGAGCTTAGGAACACAAGAAGTTGAGCAAAAGATGCAGCTAGCAAGAAGGACGACACGGGAGAGAGCCGACGGGCACGGTGCGTCCAAGGGACGAGGTGCTGCGGAAGAGTACGCGGACGGACGAGAAGGAAGCGCACGATGTTTCCGAGGGACGAGAAGTCGGAGCGGAAGGTTGCTCGAGAAGGCCGATATTGGGTTCGGGTGAGCCTTATTTCGGTTGGTCGAAATCACCCAAGCGAGCGGAGCCGAAGTGGAAAACCTGGACCGAGGCGAGCAGCACCGGAGCAGAGGGCCTAGACCGAAACTCAACTGTGGATTCTTGATCTTGCTTCTTGTGCTCCTTATGGCTATTGGAACCTTTAGGTTGTTTTGATGTGATCAACCAAGTTAGGTTAGGTCTTGTGGTATTTTAACCTTGTATCTAAGTGTGTAGGGGCTTAGGAACACAAGAAGTTGAGCAAAAGATGCAGCTAGTGAGAAGGACGGAACGGGAGAGAGCCGACGGGCTCGGTGTGTCTGAGGGACGAGGTGCTGTGGAAGAGTACGCGAGCGGACAAGAAGGAAGCGCATGGTATTTCCGAGGGGCAAGTAGCTAGAGCGGAAGGTTGCTCGAGAAGGCCGATATTGGGTTTGGATGAGTCTTATTTCGATTGGTCGAAATCACCTAAGCGAGCGGAGCTGGAGCGAAAGACCCGGACTGAGGCGAGCTGAACTAAAGCAGAGGACCCGGACCGAAAAAGTCAACATTGTTGACTTTCTTGGTCTGGGCGCCCGGACCTGAATTTTATCCAGAACGCAGTCAAATGTGTTCTATGCGAAAGGGATAAAATTTTATCCCCTTCTAGGCACCTAGAACGCTTCCAGGTGCTCCGACCAAGGCTAAAAATACAGCCTTGGTCCAGAAGCCTTTTAATCAACAAGCAATTAGCATTACAACACTTGTGAGCTCTTCTTTTAGTCTAAGCTTCTCATTTCTGTGCTTTCACTATTGTAAGAGGCTTCTCTACCTGAAGGAGATACTTAGTGCGATTCATTCCTTGGATTAACAACCTCCCCAGTTGTAACCAAGTCAAATTCGTGAGCCTCGTCTTTTTATTTTCTTTCTTTATTTAATTTACGCAAGTGTTCTTTTAAAAGTCTGAGAAGGGTATCGTTTTAAAATTGTGCAAGGCTTTTTCAATCCTCCGATAGCCAGCCACCAACGGTCACTACAATAGCCATTGTCTCCAGAATCTACAGTTTATTTTTCTTTTCCTTTATTATTGATCCTCTTTCTCTTCTTGCTCGCACTTTGAGAACTAGACGCTAAGTGAGCACTCTCATATGTCTAAATCTTCAATCTCCCTTCCTCTTGCATGTATTGAGCAATGAGCTCATTCAATATCCACTTTTCCTTTTGAATATTATAAGATATCTTAAAATGAGTGAACCATATGTTGGTGCAGGAAGCACCAGACCATCAAACCTATGTTTTGATAATGGCAAAAAATTCAAAAGCTAAGATGTCTTATTGTCTAACAAATGTGATTGAGCTTACAGGAAAGTCCTAGTGGATTATAGGCAGGTGGAAAACCCTAGGGGGAGATAACCCTAGGTCCTAGGGGATAGTAACCCTAGGTTATGGAAAACCCTAGGGGGAGGTAACTGTATGTTCTAGGGGATGGTAACCCTAGGTGGAGAGTTTGGGCAGGTCGAGTGCTTTAGGAGAAATCCTAGAGTCAGGGACTCTAGGTGAAAATCTTGGTGGTCGCGAACTAGGTGAAAGTCTGAACGGTTCATGGTAGGGACGTTCAACATGAAGACCTGAAGTCTTGGGTGCTGAGCAAAACTCCTATTGGTCTGGAGGATCAGTCTGGCAATAGGTCGTAACTTCTCCTGAAAGGAGTAGGTGAGTACGCGTTCCCCGTTGAGGGAATAGTAGGCGTCGGTTCGACCTAAGGTTTCCAGAGGAAATCCGAAAGTCAGAATCGGGCAGTCCCAAGACTGTTATAAGTTATTTTCATACATTACTTTATTATTTATTGTTCGTCTAACTCTGTTTTGAAGGGAAACTAACACTTTTGTAGGTTGAAGTTTCGGCCTTGATCGATCAACCGAACTGGGGATTAGTGGACCGAATCTCCAATTAGCAAGATCAGATTTCCAGCGAGTGGACCGGGTTCGACCAGGGGATCGATCGACCGAACATCGAGTTCAGTCGATCGAACCAAGATAAGAAGCGAGTTAATCAAGTCGGGTCAATCGAATCAGAGATCATCGACGGATCAGTCGACCGAACGGCAGGATCAGTTGACCGAATGAGGATTTATCTGAGCAGCAGAACCTGGACGAGAAGTTAGGCCGATTCAGGCAGGATTGGTCGACCGATCCGGGGGATCAGTCGACTGATCGGAGTTGGGTCAAACCTGATCCCGAGATCAGTGGATTTGGATCAGGTTTGAGGTGGCTATAAAAGGAGGGTCGACCAGCAGCTTCAAATAACACAATTTATGAGATCAAGAACGAACAACTACTACTCTCTTAAACGCTACTTCAACAACCGACGAAAGACTTCTAATTCTACTATTGTCGGTAACTTTGTTATATTATACTTCAAGTTTTGTAATCTTTATTCGAATCTATAGTGATTTCCCAATGAAATCGATCAACGATCACGAGCCTTGAGTAGGAAATGTCACAGGCTCCGAACCAAGTAAAAGAAATTGTGTTAGAGATTGCTTTTGTTTCTTTCTTTATTTCTGCTTTGTAGTTTACTTTGTGTTTTCTTAAACGAGTGAAAAATCCACGAGTGTTATTCACCCCCCCCCCCTCTAGCATGCATCGATCCTACAATTGGTATCAAAACCATGGTCTAGATCAAATGCCATGTGGGGTGACCTTGAACGAAGTTGAGGGTAGGCCCGAAGCTGGTCATGAGTGACCGGATGCTTGCGGGGAGGTCCGGACCATGAGAGTAATTGTGGTCCTTCGTTTGAGGGGAGGATTGTTGGGGTTTAATCAAAGTCCCATATTGAAAAGATTTGGTAAAGATCATGGGTTTAAAAGGATGTAGGATATCTCTATTGGCATAAGGGCTTTTGGGGAGAGCCCAAGAGCAAAGCCATGAGGGCGTAGGCCCAAAATGGATAATATCATGTCATTGTGGAGATATGTTACATCCTTTTAAACTCATGATCTTTACCAAATCTTTCCAATGTGGGATGTTCATATATCTCCACACCGTATAGACAAAGACATCAAGATGAAATGCACTAACATACTCTCAGGCAAATCAAGTTTTAGTGCCTTTAGACTTGTCGCTATATTAGACATCTCCATAATGTACTCCCTTATATTTTCTTTACAACTATACTGTATGGTTACCAACTTCATAAAAAGTGTAGTAGTCTTTCCTCCTAGCATCTCCTCCCTCTATTATTGAGCCCTTTATTGGTACTAATATGCAAAGCTTCATGATATTCAAACACATGTAATTTAATTTCTGCCACAACTAAAATTTAGCTCTTTGCTATATAGTGCTAGCACTAGTCAGAGGTGTGAGACGATCATTCCTTAATGCATAGTCTAAGTCCATGCAGCCTAAGACTATGATCACATATTCTTTCCATTCAGCAAATTCAAACCAGTTAATATTGGGATGTTATTAATACTGGCAGCTACAGAGTACACTGAAATTTGTTGGTGCAATATCCCTTAGGTCAAGGTTGACTGGTTTGACCAAGCTTGAGTCTTGGTCATAGTTTCGATGTTTGACAATACATGTAGACACATGGACAATGCAGGTGCAGTTATTCATATGGGGAGATTCTGATCAGGGACTGATCAGTGTGAATGAAGAAGAGTCAAGTAGGTATACCTGACTGGATGGAAATCCTGGTGAGTGAAGCCAGGTGAAAGTCCTAGTGAGTGAAGCTAGGCAGATGGAAATCCTGGTGAGTGAAGCCAGGTGAAAGTCCTAGTGAGTGAAGCTAGGCAGATTGAAAGTCCTAGTGAGTGAAGCTAGGCAGATGGAAATCCTGGTGAGTGAAGCCAGGTGAAAGTCCTAGTGAGTGAAGCTAGGCAGTATGAAAATCCTGGTGAGTGAAGCCAGGTGAAAGACCTAGTGAGTGAAGCTAGGCAGATTGAAAACCCTAGTGAGTGAAGCTAGGTGAAAGTCCAAGTAGGTCAAGAGAGTGACCGGATACTTGGCATGAAAGAAAAGTCCAAGTGGGTCAAAGGGATTGACCGGACACTTGGTAAGGGAGTCCTAGCAGGTCAAGGGAGTGACTAGATGCTAGGCATGACGTACCAACAGGTTAAGTTTGACCGGATGTTGGTTTGGAAGGTTTGGGACTTGGTTTTGGGCAAAAACCAAGCTCTGGATCGATCAGTGGATCGATCCAGGCTCTGAATCGATCAGTGGATCGATCCAGACCTTTCCCAGCGAACAAAAAGCCTCTGGATCGATCAGTGGATCGATCCAGAGGTCCCAATCGATCAGTGGATCGATTGGGACGCTGCTGCTTCGCACGATAAGCGTTGGATCGATCCGTGGATCGATCCAAGCGTTTTTCCATAGCACAGAGGCGCTCTGGATCGATCCGTGGATCGATCCAAAGCCTCCCCGATCGATTGGGAATAATCGAATCAATTGGGATCCGACCGTTGCGTCGTATTTGAGCCGCAGGCGAGCGTTGTCTTCGGCATCACTTCACAGATTCATTTCAGATCTTCACCAGCTCCTCCACAACTCTTCTCAAGCTCGAGATCGCCAGTTCTTGAAGGTTCTTGGAGGATCTTCCAAGTCAAGAGGCGGATCAAAGCAAGAAGAAGAAACTAGGGTTAGGGTTTGTGCACTCATTGTAAGCTTGTAAGCTTGTATTTCTTTACTACCCTTTCTTCTTCTTGTATTGAGTCTTGTAGGGCTTCTCCGCCCTTGGTAGTTACCATAAAGGAGAGTTTCATTAGTGGAGGGTACGTGCGTTGTGTGGATCCTTGGATTAGTCACCTTCCTTGGAGGTGGATACCAAGTAAAATCCAAGTGTTAGCGTGTTTGTATTTGTTTCTTTGTATTTCCGTTGTACATCCTTGAAGAAACAAGCAACGCCAAGCAACGAGCACGCGAAGAGCTATTCACCCCCCCCCCCTCTAGCTACTTTTCGGTCCTAACAAGTGGTATCAGAGCGAGGCCGCTCTTCACCGGAATCATCACCGGAAGGGTCAAGCATAACAAGAAGAGATAGAGGGTGAAGAAGTTGAAGCAAAATTGTCAAAGTCAAAGAAATTCAAAAGCTCAACTTCTACAATGGAATTCCGAGATGGGCTCGGATTCGACACGAGGGTGGCTCCACCATACACTTCCACGAGCTTTGATTCTTAGAAATCAAGAATCGAAAATTTTCTTATGATGGAGATAGAGCAATGGTTTGCTCTTATGGAAGGCTTCAAGACTCCAACAAACTCAAAGGGCAAGCATCTCAAGAAAAGCAAATGGAGCTTGGAGCAAGTCCAAAGGTGCGAGGCCAATGACAAAGTGACCAAGCTTTTGGTAAATTTATTGCCAAGCACCATCCTTTGCAAAATTGGAGAATTTGAAGATGCAAAGGATTTATGGAGCAAATTGGCCAAGCTTCATGAAGAAATCCCCTCCACTGTACAAGAGCAAGAAGAATCCAGAGAGGGTGACTCTTTGGAGCAAGACCAAGAGGAGGACTCCGAGGTTGAGAGATGCTCAACCACCAAAGAAGAAGTCCAAGAAGAAGCTTCATCTTCAAGGGAGTGCAATGAAGAGAACAAGGAGGGAGCATACTCCTTGTTCCATGTACAAGATGATGAAGCCTCCACCTCTAGGATTGAGGGGGAGCAATCTTCATTGACACCGGATCAAGAGCAAGAAGAATCGTCTACATCCGGGTCAAGAAGAGAAGAGGATGAAGAAGCTTCCACCTCCACAAGTCAAGAAAAATCAAATGGAGGAGCATCACTATCGGATCAAGAGGAAGCCTCTACATCCACATCACATGGAGGAGAAAGCGCCACCCCTACACAAGAAGGTATAAATGTTTCAATTAAAAATAAAAATCATATAATATGTTTTGAGTGTAGGGAAAGTGGGCACTACAAGAGCAAGTGTCCCAACTTGGCCAAGAAGAATGGTCAAGTGACACGAAAGGGCAAGGAGAAGCCAAAGGAGACCACCCCCGGGACAAAGAAGAGCAAGGAGCACATTGTGTGCTTCTTGTGTCAACAAAAAGGGCATTACCGAAATCAGTGTCCCAAGGGGAAGAAGATGGTCAAGGCTCAAGGAGACACCAGTCAAGGGGGAGCTTCCAAGGTAAAGAAGAAGATAACATTTATTGAGCCTACCCCTCTACGTTATGGTAAAAAGCATGATAGTTCAAATTTCTATCATTTTAATGCAATTTACCATAAGAATAGAAAGCATGAGGGCATTAAGGAAAAGCATGTGGCCCTACATGCCAAAACTACCCAACCTAAGGTTAGGAAGGTAGATAGACACTTGGGCGGGAACACTAAGGATAATAGATACATGCCCAAGAACAAAAATGCTCATGGACCAAAACCTAAGGATTTAATGATAGAAAATCAAGTCTTGAGGTCAAGACTTGATAAAATGGAAAAGACCCTAAAGAGGATGGAAAATATCCTACAAGGGCAAAATGAGAAATACCTAGGGCTAGGAAAATCAAAGTCATCCAATGGTCATAGAGAGTTGGGATACAAACCAAAGGCTAAGAAGGATGTGCCCTCGTACCATAGAGTTCCATATAGTTATGGAACAAACCCTAGGTCAAGTGGTCAAGCCAAGAATACTAGGGAAGTTATCCCTAAGAGTATTTTTGCGAAAAATGTGACTAAGACTTCTAAGAAGTCTAAGAAAGTCACTAACAAGGTCACAAGGGAGGCTATCCCTAGAGTTGACTTAGAAAATGTGACCAAGGCTTCTAAGAAGCCAAACAAGGTCACTAGGAAGGTATCTAGGGAAGTTATCCCTAGTGGATACCTAGAGCATCCAAGGAGCACCAATAGGTGTTGGGTTCCTAGGAGCATTTTCTCTACCCCATAAATGGGTTAGAGAGTGTCAACTCTAAGTGAAAGGGTAGTTAACCCAATCATGAAGAAATTGACACTCAAGGAGCATTTTCAAGGTTTTTGTTAACCTTTGAAAATGAAATTGAATTATTATTTACTCCTTGAAAGAGTAAAATGTGCCTAATGGTGAAAATTTGATTTTATCTTAAAATGGCATAAATTGGGATAACCTAGAGAAATACCAAGTTGGGATTTTGGTATTCTCTTAGAAATTTAAGGCAATCCGAGCCTTGATTTATGTGATTATTCTTGAGGAAAAATGGAATATGCCAACATTTGAGGATATGCTTAATTTTTAAGTGGCATAAACAAATCAAGAGAAACAGAAATGTCAATTTAGGTTTTGGCATTTCTTTGAAGCATTTAGGGCAATCTAGGTTTAACGTTTTAAGTTAAAACAAGTGGGATTAGCTAAGTGGGTAAGGATACTTAGAAAGGTAATTTAGGTATATTTTATTTATGCTGAATCTTGCCATGATTGTTTGCCCATTATATGTCATGACATCATGTTTATTTTTGCACTCATACCTTATTATGAAAATACAAAAATATCATGTCATGTCATACATACATCATGTAATTATAGGAATCTTTCTTTTGAAAGTTATTTCATTTTGATGTATGCCATAGCATAATCATGCATTAAGTTTAATTCCTTGTAATTAAGGACAAATGACATTTAACAACACTTATTAACAAGTGACATCCTGGGTGGATGTCTAATGTCTCTAAAATGCCTAGATAGATATGCATGATCCCTAGAATAGGGCAAAACCAAATTTTACATCTCACAAAGACCTATAAGATGACTTGTATGTGTTTTGTCCACAATAGATACAAGTGAGATGTTAGGATGATGAACAAAACTCAACATGTTGATTTAGTGCATTCTTTTGAGTTTTAGGTTCATCAAAACACATAGTTATGTGTTTTCCCATCATTGGGAAAGCTAATGTACAAGTCATGTGCATTAAGTCCAAGGAATGTGATGGGATATTGGTTTTGAAAATTATTTTAAAAGACTTTTGGAAAACCTTGGTGAAGGCTATCTTTTGATAGTAATCACCATTGAATAGTTAGACACAAACTTGAAGAAAACGCTAAAGTTTTAGCAAGTTTTCAAGATTATGTCAATCTTTGAAGATATGATATATTTTCATAGAAAACTATTTTTCCATGATAAAGTATGCCCTAAATAATGTCTACACGAAATTTCATGATTTTTGGATTTTTGTAGAATTTTCTAGGGGTTTCTGAAGTTGGCTGAATTTGAAATTCAGCAACTATCAGAGCTCCGATCGATCCATGGATCGATTGGAGTGTCTGAATCGATCAGTGGATCGATTCAGAAGGCAATTCTAGCGAGCAGAAGCTCGTTGGATCGATCAGCCGATCGATCCAAGAAGACTGAATCTATCGGTGGATCGATTCAGCAGGGTTCAATCGATTGGAACCCAACTCCAATCGATCGAAGATGCTGATTTTGGTTGGGAAAGCTTATTTTCAGCATTTTGAACCTATTTTAGTCTAGGTAACCATTCCAAACCCCTGAAAATACATTTGTATACATAAAAAGGGTGTTTTCGTGTGGAAAACAAGGATGGATTGGTTAAGGAAGGCTAAGTTGAAGTTTAGGTTGAGGTTTGTTTCAGATTTTGAATATTTGAACCTCAAAACTTCTAAAATTGGGTTTCCTAAAGTTTTGGGGATTCCAAGTCATTGTTGGTGCAATGACAGAAGTTACCACCATGTCTTTAGGGGGAGGGACTCTTTAAAGACATGAAAACTATTTTTCATGAACCTTGGAAGGTGGTCAACCTTCCGTTAAGAACATGCTCAAGGTTGAGCGTTTGAACTTTAATGGGGAGTGGATATCCTCATTGTTCAAGTGGCTTCAAGTGGATAATGCTCAAGGATGGGCATTTGCCTACATTGGGGGAGAATGTAGGGTTAAGGTTAATGAAGGGAATGGGTCCTTCATTATCGTGTTGGTCACAACGAGTGAAGTTGTGAACAACGATGAGCAACTCTTCAGGGGGAGAGTTTTCAACAATGGGGCATTTGTTGAAGAGTGCCCAAAATTGAGGCACGGGTTGATGTGTGCTCAAGGATGGGTTGATGTGTGCCAATAGGGGGAGAATGTGTGGTTTAAGTTAGACCTTCATTACCTATGGGAGAGGTCATAGGGGGAGAATGAAGGGAACCAACATTCATACCTTGGCATGAATGGAGTTAAGGCTATGGGATTAGCTTAACTCAGAATGGTCCAAACTTAAAGGTATTGTCAAACATCAAAAAGGGGGAGATTGTTGGTGCAATATCCCTTAGGTCAAGGTTGACTGGTTTGACCAAGCTTGAGTCTTGGTCATAGTTTCGATGTTTGACAATACATGTAGACACATGGACAATGCAGGTGCAGTTGTTCATATGGGGAGATTCTGATCAGGGACTGATCAGTGTGAATGAAGAAGAGTCAAGTAGGTATACCTGACTGGATGGAAATCCTGGTGAGTGAAGCCAGGTGAAAGTCCTAGTGAGTGAAGCTAGGCAGATGGAAATCCTGGTGAGTGAAGCCAGGTGAAAGTCCTAGTGAGTGAAGCTAGGCAGATGGAAATCCTGGTGAGTGAAGCCAGGTGAAAGTCCTAGTGAGTGAAGCTAGGCATATTGAAAGTCCTAGTGAGTGAAGCTAGGCAGATGGAAATCCTGGTGAGTGAAGCCAGGTGAAAGTCCTAGTGAGTGAAGCTAGGCAGTATGAAAATCCTGGTGAGTGAAGCCAGGTGAAAGACCTAGTGAGTGAAGCTAGGCAGATTGAAAACCCTAGTGAGTGAAGCTAGGTGAAAGTCCAAGTAGGTCAAGAGAGTGACCGGATACTTGGCATGAAAGAAAAGTCCAAGTGGGTCAAAGGGATTGACCGGACACTTGGTGAGGGAGTCCTAGCAGGTCAAGGGAGTGACTAGATGCTAGGCATGACGTACCAACAGGTTAAGTTTGACTGGATGTTGGTTTGGAAGGCTTGGGACTTGGTTTTGGGCAAAAACCAAGCTCTGGATCGATCAGTGGATCGATCCAGGCTCTGAATCGATCAGTGGATCGATCCAGACCTTTCCCAGCGAACAGAAAGCCTCTGGATCGATCAGTGGACTGATCTAGAGGTCCCAATCGATCAGTGGATCGATTGGGACGCTGCTGCTTCGCGCGATAAGCGCTGGATCGATCCGTGGATCGATCCAAGCGTTTTTCCATAGCACAGAGGCGCTCTGGATCGATCCGTGGATCGATCCAAAGCCTCCCCGATCGATTGGGAATAATCGAATCGATTGGGATCCGACCGTTGCGTCGTATTTGAGCCGCAGGCGAGCGTTGTCTTCGGCATCACTTCACAGATTCATTTCAGATCTTCACCAGCTCCTCCACAACTCTTCTCAAGCTCGAGATCGCCAGTTCTTGAAGGTTCTTGGAGGCTCTTCCAAGTCAAGAGGCGGATCAAAGCAAGAAGAAGAAACTAGGGTTAGGGTTTGTGCACTCATTGTAAGCTTGTAAGCTTGTATTTCTTTACTACCCTTTCTTCTTCTTGTATTGAGTCTTGTAGGGCTTCTCCGCCCTTGGTAGTTACCATAAAGGAGAGTTTCATTAGTGGAGGGTGCGTGCGTTGTGTGGATCCTTGGATTAGTCACCTTCCTTGGAGGTGGATACCAAGTAAAATCCAAGTGTTAGCGTGTTTGTATTTGTTTCTTTGTATTTCCGCTGCGCATCCTTGAAGAAACAAGCAACGCCAAGCAACGAGCACGCGAAGAGCTATTCCCCCCCCCCCCCCCCCCCTCTAGCTACTTTTCGGTCCTAACAAAATTAAACCGGGAAATTTATTTAGGCTCATGATTTAACTAAAGATAAGAACATGTATATATATAAAATTATATAAATAAAATAAAATTTTAAATACATATAAATGGGCTCTTTATGGGATACCAAATACAACATTGCATTTTACTTTGTGATTAAAGTATAATTTGTTAACGGTACTCTCTGCTATAACTCAAACTTTAATTGGTCACATAATGTGTCTTCCTTTAGGCTGACCCATTGTGTTCATAATATGATACTTTATATAAATTATATATTGGTTCATACCACACGATAATTTTAATTAGCCACATAATATGTCTTTCTTTGGACCGACATATTTTGTGCATGATCTGAATAGAATAATATTTTATTTGATAGTTGTAAGCTATCTTGAACATATATTTGGCATAAAAGTAGTCTTCCTTTGGGCCGATTACTATTATCATAGATATACATCTATCAACACAAAATGTATTAAACATACTTAAGGTTCCTTTGGGTTGACATAATACTTCAACTTAGTAGCACAATGTGTAAATAGTGTTGGTGTAGGAAGCACCAAATAATCAAACCAAAATTTTGACAATACCAAATGGTTCGAAGTTAAGAGTTATTGTGGTTCTAATAAGTCTAACTGAGTGTGCAGAAAAGTCCTAAGTGTGTTTAGGCAAGGTAAACTTCCTAGTGAATACTAGGTAGGTGGAAAGCCCTAGTTACAACTAGGCATGGAAGTCCTAATCCGAGAGACTGGGAAGAAGTCTTAGCAGGTCGAGGACAATGGACGAAAAATCCTACGGGTCGAGGACAGTAGGTGAAAGTCCTGAAGGTCACGGACACCAGCCAAAAGACTAGACGGGTCGGAGATCGGATGTCCAACAGAAAGTCCTGAAGTCTCGGATGCTGAGCAAAAGTTTAAACAGTATAGAGAACTTGTTTGACATCAAGTAAATGTTAGGACCAAAAGTAGCTAGAGGGGGGGTGAATAGCTCGTCGCGTGCTCGTTGCTCGGTGTTGCTTGTTTCTTCAAGAATGCGCAGCGGAAAATACATAAACAAACACAAACACTAACACTAGGATTTTACTTGGTATCCACCTCACAAGAGGTGACTAATCCAAGGATCCACACCAACACACACACCCTCCACTATGAATAACACTCCTTTATGGTAACTACCAAAGGCGGAGAAGCCCTACAACACTCTCAATACAAGAAGAAGAAAGGGAAATACAAGTTAAGCAAAAGCTTACAAGATGTGCAAAAAACCCTAACCCTAACTTCTTCCTCTTGCAATAGATCCGCCTCTTGACTTGGAAAGCCTCCAAGAACCTTCAAGAACCGGCGATCACGTGTGTAGAGAGCCGTGGAGGAGCCGGAATGAATCTGAGAAGAGCTCGTGAAGAGATGCCGAAGACCACGCCAGCTGCGGCTTTAACGACGCCAACGGTCGGATCCCGATCGATTCAATGTTTCATCGATCGATCTGCTGAATCGATCCACGGATCGATCTGAGAACGCGGGACTCACCGGATCGATCCACGGATCGATCCGGCCATCACGCGAAGATCGCCCGATCGATCGGCTGATCGATCGGGACCTCGATCGATCCACGGATCGATCCGTGCTTCGTTTGGAAGCGGATCGATCCATCGATCGATCCCTGATCGATCGATCCACGGATCGATCCAGACTTGGTTTTTGCCCAAAACCAAGTCCCAAACCTCTAACCAACATCCGGTCAACCTTGACCTGTTGGTACATCATGCCTCGCATCCGGTCACTCCTTTGACCTGCCAGGACTCCCCACCAAGTGTCCGGTCAATCCCTTTGACCCACTTGGACTTTTCTCGTCGTGCCAAGTATCCGGTCACTCCATTGACCTACTTGACTTCCAGTGTCCGTCAACCTTGACCCATCTGGACTTCCTTTGCCAATATCCAACAATCCTTTGACCTACTTGACTTCCCAACACCGGATGTCCGATCATCCTCGATCCATCTGGTTTTTCCTTGCCAAGTATCCATCCAATCCTTTGACCTACTTGGACTTCCCAACACCGGATGTCCGATCATCCTTGATCCATCTGGATTTCCTTCCTTGCCTGGCTTCACTCACCAGGACTTTTCACCTAGCTTCACTCACTAGGGTTTTCCATCTGCCTAGCTTCACTCACTAGGACTTTCCATCTGCCTAGCTTCACTCACTAGGACTTTCACCTGGCTTCACTCACCAGGATTTTCACCTGGCTTCACTCACCAGGATTTCCTTCTGCCTAGCTTCACTCACTAGGACTTTCGCCTGGCTTCACTCACCAGGATTTCCTTCTGCCTAGCTTCACTCACTAGGACTTTCCAGTCAAGTATCCAGTCACTCCCTTGACCTACTTGACTCTTCTTCAATCAATATCTTATTGTCAAACATCTAAACCCTAACCAAGACTCAGCTTGGTTAACCAGGTCACCCTTGACCTGAGGGATATTGCACCAACAGTAAACTCTCCTAAGAGGAGTAGGTGATGACGCATTCCTCATAGAGAAAATAGTAGGCATCGGTTCGACCTAGGGTTTCATGGAAATCTAAAAGTCAGAACAGGATAGTCCGGAGACTATTAAATATTTTATTTCCATATTATTGCTTATTGTGCTAACCTTGTGATATAGGAAATCATGTGGCTAAAAAAGGGCTCCAGGTGCTAAGACACAGTCCAAGTGTCTGAAGGTCTGGGCGCTCGGAGTTGGTCCAAGCACCCGGGAAGAGACCAAATGGGTGACTATTAAGAGCTGAGGTGGCGCACGATGATTGACCAGCATACGTCAGAGTTTAGGTGCTCAAACGGGTCCGGGTGTTCGGAGATGGATACAGTTCATCGAATATAGCTTCGCTAAGGTCATGCCACGTCAGCCTTGTGGGGGCACCTGGGATCAGTCTAGACGCCTGAATAGGGCTATAAAAGAAGGGTTCATCCAGCACCTCAAGAAGAACAATTCCAACGATTAACTCTTTTACATGCTGCTCCAAAGATGAATCAACGACGTTGTAACGCTACCCCGACGAACAAAAGCACGAATCTCCGAATCTTTAGTTATCGATAATTTTATATTTGCATTTACATTGTAATCGAGATCTCTTTTGTAATTCTTTGAATTATTAGTGGATTTTTCAATGAAAGTGATCGACGATCGCGAGCATTAGAGTAGAAGTTCTCACAAGTTTCGAACCAAGTAAAAATAAAATATTAATATTATCTTTTTTGTTCTTGGCTTAACTCTTTATTTTTGTTGCTATTCCTCAATAGTTTTAATGAAAAACATGAAAAATCTACGAGCGCTATTCACCCCCTTCGAAAGTTTTTCGATCCTACAGATAGACCTAAGAAAATCTTTAAAACTTCATTCGAATAGAAATTACTAATTATAGCCTTAATATCATGAAAATTGAACTTATAAATCGATTGATATCATATGACAAACTCAATTAATTATCTTAATCAATTCGAAAATCTACTATATATATATATATATATATATATATATATATATATTTTGAAATCATATATATATATATATATATATATATATATATATATATATATATATATATATATATATATATATATATATATATATACCTTAATCTATTTTTTTTTAAAATTATCTTCTTTCATTTTAAGTGGGACCCACCCTTTAAGTGGTTTAAAACAAAACAAAAAAATTGAGTGGGACCCACCCTTGAGAAGTTCTTGCATTTTTTTCAAGTAGAAGTTGAATCAATTAAAACAGATTGGATAAATTTATTTAAAGCTTTTAATTTATTGAAAATAATTCTAATGGATTGATAATTCATTCTCTCGTGAATTTAAAGTTATTAATTGATTAGATATCAATCTAATCGATTAAAGGTATCAATCAATTAATTGATCGATTCTAATCGAGTTTATCATGATTTCAACCTATTAATTAATTAGAAAAATTCTTAATTGATTAATAACAAGATTTTATCGTGACTCAAGACTTTTAATCGATTGAAAAAATTATCAATAAATTGGAAGCCTAAATCGATTGATCTGATCAATCAGAAATTGTTCCTTTATTCAATCTTGTCATCCTAATCAATTGGTGAAATTCACTAAACAATTGGTGTCAACTGAATCGATTGAATCAATCTATTCCCATCGATGTTGTTTGGTATTTTAGGCTTGTTAATCGATTGGCTGACCAAGCCAATCGATTGAACCATCACAATTTGACTTAAAAATTAGGTTAAATGTGGAGGTCTTCTACTGTTCTTCTTGTTCTTTACAGAAACATAAAAAAATTTAGAAAACAAGTCTATCCTAGGTTTTTCATATATGATTTCCGAAGACCAAAAATTATGTTATATTAGAAAAGCTTGACTTAGCATACAAACAATAAATCGATGAAACACTTAACCTAATAGCCATGAAAATTATGAAATGTAAAGCTTTGATACCACATGTTAGCTCTTGGAAAACATAAGTCACATAAATTCTAAAATACGAAGAACTCATATATAAGAAATACAAGAGCAAGAAGATCTAGTTTATCAATTAAACATAGTATAAGAAAGTAATACATAAATATAAAGATAAGGAATCTGATTAAAGAGTCATCCTTATCTTTTGTGTCGTCCAGAAATAATCCTTAAGGAAGAAGAAGAAGAAGAAGAAGCAGAAGCAAAATGAAAAGATCTTCTAAGGGGATTAGAGGATGACAATGTTGAAAAGTTATAGGTCAATGGAGAATCAAAAACTCTATCATGATTATTCCTAAACCCTTGGGAACCTTCCTTTATATAGGCAATCAATCCTACACATTCAAACCACATTCAATAATATGAAACTCAATAAGCTTAAGTTAAATCACTTTAATGGATTCGATTTGTACTCATATGCACATCTTATAATTAAGTCCACTAATTAGAAATGATAACCAACAATCTCCCACTTGGGCTACTTGTGAGTTGTATATGAAATACAAATAAAACTTAAGTTGATATCAAATTTTATGAGTACAAGATACCTCTGTAACAATCAAGTTTATTAACTTTATTGATATATGACTAAAAAGGTCATAACTACTATGTATAATCGTAACAAATCTCAATAGTAATAATCAACATCAATCCAATGCAAAAATATATGGAGATTAACATAAATCATAAAAAATCTCATTTGACACTATAAACATCAATAATAAATCTGACTCTAATATCAATTGAAAGGGCTCTAAAAATAAGAATTATTCTTAGTATATGAATTTGTAAAGACTAGGAACAATTCTAGATGGGAACTTGGCATTAACATGTATAGCAATTTAAAAATTATAAAATGAAAATGACAAAAATTGTAAATCAAACCTGAATCCAGAGTCACCACCATATTCTTTTGTAAATCAAACATTAATTTGTGCACAATAATTTTTTTTTAGTTTTTATTAATATTCTTTTGTAATTTTTAGGTTTTTTATTTTTTTTATTAAGGATCAAAAATTAAAATTAAAATTAAAAATATGAATAAATTTAGGGGACCATCAAGAGTGTAACAATGTAAATTTAAAATAAATTTGAGCTTTTTGATTCATCACTAATTTTTAATCAAAATTTATTGATGAATTTAAAAGACTCAAAAATTTTAAAAAATATATAAATAAATTAAGGAAGTCATTAGGAGTGAACAATATAAATTTGGCATAGATTTTTAAAGCTGAAATATTGTTTATTTTTTATTAATGTTTTTCTTTGTAATTTTAATATTTTTTTATTAAGCTTTCAAAATTGAATATATATATATACCTCTAGGAGTTCAACAACATAAATTTAGAATAAATCTAAATTTGTATAGCTATTAATGACTTTTAATCAAATTTAAAAGTTTTACAAAATTTTATAAATAATTTAAGAATGCCATTAGAAGTGAACAATATCTAGTTGATATAAATTTAAAATATTTAAGGTCGTCAATGGATTTCATATTATATGAAAGTATTTGAAAAAATAATAATTAAGTTTTTATTTTTTTAATTTGATTTAAATAAAAGAAATAGTTTTTATTTTAATTTGGGATTGAAAAGATAAAAATGATATTTTTTTTATAAAAATCATTATGTGGCAGCCCCGATTTCCAATACCTGCACGCGACACTTTCGGTAAAAGGTGAAACTGAAATTGCACACCGGAACTATATGTATTTATTTCGATAATAAATAATAGTAATTATAATTATAATAATTGCGCCATTAGACGTGAGGGTTGCGTCATCAATTGTTCGCTGTATGGTCGTGGCCGAAATGACATTTATTAGTACAGACTCTAAAACTGTTGTGACCGGCAAATATATCGACAGTGATAAATAAGATCGAGCAAATGGTTTTCTGTGCCTCTGCCACGTACAACTCAGTGATTACTCTTTTCAGTTGTTTGTTTGTTTGCTTGCTCGTTTCGTAATTTTCCAAAGCAAAAGCAGGCAACTACGGTATCCAAAGTTTACGCTTGGGTTTAATTTACCGACTAAGCCAGCAGTTTCTGCATGCATGTGACCAGGCAGACAGGCAAAATACCAAATTTGCTGCCATCACACCTTCGTCATGCATACAAAATCATCGCAAGGAAACCATTAACAATTAAGTAGTTACCGCTCTGTTAATCACCTCCGAAAATAAATAAATAAATAAATTATCGAATAATTTTTTTTTAATGATTGACTTAAGAACATTAAATTTATGGACTGTTATAAATATTTCTTAATTTATTCTCATCATCAAAAAAAAAAAAATTATAGAGTCAAACTGATAACTTTAGACTTGCAAGATAATACTTATTTCATCTTATACTTGCTCAATATGTATATTTAATTAAGAGTTTTATTAATCATTGTCGCATATATAAATTATATTTGTTATGGAATCGATTATAGTAACAAATATTATTTACACGGTAAAACTGATTAAAATTAATTATGATTGATATTAACCCTTGAAAACACAATTGGGTATCCAATGTTGAGTTTGATTACCGAATATTAAATTGTTACGTGGTTAATGGTTTGATTAAGATGCTAGCAAATTGATCATGGGGATCAACACTTATTGATTTGTTATATGTTCTTGAACAAAGTAAAAAAGAAATAAATAATTTCTACATATTTTATGTAAATATAGTTTAGAAAGAAGAGATTTGAGCTAAATAAGCTCAAATATTGTATTCATAATAGTTTTAAATTATGCGTCTAAAGATATGTATATGTATTTACTTTTCTTGATATCTCTGGACTGAGTATCCACATCAGTTATTCTATCCAAAGATTTTATCTTAAATTTTAGATAGGGTAATTAAAAATTTTCTGTATCAATTAACCTACTCATTCCCTAAATTTAGATTTGATGAATAGTGATTCTCTAAATTTAGGGAATGAAACCTCTATCCTAAAAATAAAATAATATTTCTTTTTAATCTCTTTCATTCCACTCAATCTTTTCAATTTCTTTCCTTCCACTCATTTCATAAATATAATAATAAAAAATAAAAGAAAGAGAAGAAAATAATAAAAAAAATTAAGGATGATAGAAATTTTAGAGCATTTGATGTAATATGTAGTGAAAAATGATTATCTAAATTTAATAAAGTTGATCATTTATCCTAAATTTTAAATATAGTAATAAAGAAACTGATATGAATGTTCTAAGATAGTTAAGATAACGAATTTATTTTTTTGCTTGAACGAGTATTTAACCAAAGTAGCGTTCAACCTATTTGATGGAATAGGTTAAATCGATTAAACTTCATTTTCTTGTCGGTGAATTTGTTAAAATAGTCAATAACATAAAATAGAAAATTTGAAATAGGCGTAGGACTCTAGAAGAATACTTTAACATTTTATGGAACATGGATTCTCTGGTCCGTAAATTGTGGATCAGAAAATGGTTCATTATATGAATTGATCTATTTTGATAGACCCTACTTATTAAACAGATGAGATCCATCATAATATACTAATCAAAAGCAATAAACTATCCTATGATCTGTAGTTTACGGAGCAAAAGATCCCCATTTTATGAGGGTAAATTTGTGGAGGACTTTATTGGCTTAACGTTGCCAAACCACTAACAAAGATTGAGCCAAATCTTGATAAAAATTAATATGTCTCATACGATGACGAAGAGGGGCCCATTAGAGATGAGTCAAAGTAAGGAAAAGCGACTGATATGGAGGTCAAAGTTAAAATAGTCAAAAGCAATCAAAGACCCAAGACCACTTATCAAGTGAAGTTGGCCGAACAAGCTTCCAACACCAGTGGGACATGACTGTCAGAACGGTCACCCTTCGAAAAATTACGACTAGGATTAAGAAATAAATAGCAAATTTCTTGACCCAACATCCCTATCAATCGAATGACACATCTGGTCGTATAAAAGATAGCCCTCCAATAACAAGAAAGTCGAGTGAAGAATAGGCCGATAGCTCTAATCAGTACGACCGAACTGGGACATCCCTGCCGAGCGGTCTCCGATCCGCCAATAGTGTGACTCACCTATATATCTCATCATACTTTTTTGAGAGTTTGTATCACCAACAAAAGAGCATGTCCAGCATGCAAATCGTACTTTGGAAGCTTCTAATCTATCACATTAGAAATTTACGTATCTGCTTAAGGAAAGATGTCAGAGACAGTTTCTAACTTATCTTTTCCTATGATGCTTTGGGAAATGTGCATGTGCTTTGGGATGCATGCACAAATGCTACAGTGACACTATATAAGGGGATTTCAATCCATAGACGGAGGTATGTGATACTTTATCATCTACACACTCTTAGCTACTGTTGATTTTCACTATTCTTCTCCAGTGAGCTGAGTACTGACTTGAGCATCAGAGGGTCAACATCAAGAACCTCTTCCCAACCTAGCGCTAATGCTCCTGATCTTGCAGGATAGTGTAAAGTTTGCTTCCAATCAACTGCAGAGTCATGTTCTCAGCTTGCCATTCTCTCTGCTTTCGGACAGGATCAATGTCCAATAATAATTTTGGTATGGTATATCAATATCGAAATTGTATATCATATATCGTACTGAAAAATTTAGTATAATAAAATTCATATTGATACCGTATCGATATTTCGGTATACCAAATTTTTAGTATGGTATAAATTTTATACCGTTTATCTTAAAAATTTGATATTAGTACGGTATGTACTTTACCGAAATACTAAATCTCATAGCAATACCGATATTGAAAATTCGGTACAATATAATATCGTATCAAAATTTTTAATATATTGATAATATCTAGGGATGTAAATGAATCAAGTCGCTTGTGAGCTATTCGAATCTCGATTCGATAAAAGCTTATTTAAGCTCGTTTAATGAAGCTCGTTAAGATAAACAAACCAAATTCAAACTTCACAATACTCAACTCATTAGCTCGTGAACACGTTCGTTAAGCTCTTGAGTCAACTTTTAAATAAAAAAAATAATAGTTTTGATATTAAATTTATAGATTTTACACTCTATTTATGAAAAATATAGATAAATATATTAAATTTATAAAATTATAAATTTTAATAAGAATATCATAATTTTATCTCAATATATAATTTAGTTTTTAATGAATATTTAAATTTATAATTTATATTTATTAAGTTCGTTTAAGCTCGATAAAAGTTCGAATAAGCTTGTGAGTCATGAATATATTCGTTAAATAAATCTCAAGTTCGGCTCGATTATAAACGAGTCAAGCTCAAGCATTCAAGAGTTCGACTCGGCTCGGCTCGGCTCGATTACACCCTTAAAAATATCGGTATATTTCGATATATTCCAATATAATAAGTATGATATATTAAAAATTCGATATTTTCCCATCCCTGTAACATACCTATGTCATCTTAATTCACCCTTACTATTGGTTAGCGGATTGTCTACTATAAAGATTATTACTAAAGAGGCTATATATATTTTTTCAGTGGGTGCACGTTCTTAGGGATAAAATTCTTTTTATTTTTTTAATCACTTGATAGTGAACTATAAATCCCTCTATAATTTATTTCTCTTCGTGCGAACAGATTAAAACAAGCTTGAAATAAAAATGATCACTTTTTATATATATTATAATTGATAAAGAGGCTATATTGTAAAAGTTGAAGATACTTATCAGGTCTACCCTTTTGTGTTTTCTCTTAATCAAACAGTTCGGTTTTTTTTTGTCTCTCCTTTTGTTTTTTTTGTTTTTTTTTCTCTCCTTTTTTTCCCTCTTAATCAAACAGTTCTCTTTTTTTTTAATTAAAAAAAGGTACATTGAAAGGATATAGGTCTGAAATATTAGAAACAAATTGTACTTTTTTGAAAATTTAAAGATTAGGCTGTGGAACTTAGAGGGCGCTGGAGCAGGGGATTTTCCTTTTTGTCGTTTTTTTTTTCTTTTATGAAAAAAAGTGCTGGCATTCTTAAAGTAGAGAAGCTTTAATAGGAAGAAATAGTTAGGAATAGGATCGCTTGATTCTTGAGAGATAAAATAAAGACGGCAACTGAGAGATGGAGAAGTCTGATTCAGTGATGGAGAGCTGCTGCTGCAGTGCCCAATCTGAACAGCAGAGAGACAAAAAGAGAGGAGAAAAAGTTTATTTGTTGTGCCTGAATAGATGGGAAACGATCTAGTCACTGGTAATCAACCAGATATAATATTTAAATCAAATCATATAATTTTAACAGGGGTGTTAGATTTGATTTATAGCTATTGTGGCCTTCTTTTCCTGGAACAGTCATGGTGGCTCACAGGGCATCCAAAGAGATGCTCCAGCACTGTTGCTTCGATCTCCACGATCTCCGGTGGCTCCGCCCACAGTTTTCTCCAGCAACGTTGCAACCTCCATCGTCTCATCTTCAGTAGCTTCCTGTTCTTCTTCCTCGGCACGGACGGACAGATCGAGGCAAGAGATGGGAGTTTGCTCTCTGCGGATGTCGGGGTGCGGCATTTATCCTCCGCCGCTACTTCTTCTTCTTCTTCTTCTTTTTTCCCGTGGTGAAACAGCACCTTCACCTGGTTCTCGATGGGCGGGGCAGTAATGAGTGGCTCTAGCAGTAACTCCGGCGGAGGTGTAGTGCAGGTGAACTCCGGTGAAGCTGACATGATGCAGGGCTTGAAAGAGAAGAAGAAGAGCTGCCTCTGTTGATTGTTCTGCCTCACTCTGCTGGGGCTGGTCCTCTAATTTATAAGAGAAAATTTCAGCCATCTTCTTTCAGTTTAGTCCACAAATTGTTTTGAATAATTAAGTTGGAGATCAAACGCAAGCGAGAGGTAAAGGGTATTTTTTTAAAGGTAAAATTTTAATATTAGCAAAATACTTTTATAAGTCTTTAATTGATTAGCCTTTACACAGACCCTGTATCACACTCAATATTGTATTGCCAAGGAGAGGGTAAAGAAAAAGACAGGAATGCTACAAGGGGATGATTGGATTCCATGCAAGTAAATTTAACAATTGGTAAAGATGTTAAAATTTGTTGCCACGTCAAATCGGTAACTTCCGCTCTATGCATTATTTCTTTTAAAAAAATTTAAATTATCATTGACGATTAAATTTTTAATTATAATATATTTATAAATTTTATTTTCCAATTAGACACATAATCAAGATATACTGAACTTGACTATCCACCACGAGCACTTCTCAATTTATTTTAATGACCGATGAAAAATTTCCGTGAGATCGGATCGGTCGTCCTAAGTTTGATGTTACCAAACTTAATTAATTAATTTTTTTATTATATTTTAAAAAGTAGCCCCCTCGGGGTGGGGCAGTGGTTAAGACATAAGATGTTACCACATTAGGTCATGGAGTCAAAATTCGGCATGTCTAAGCATGTCTTCCCCTATTTCTTTGCCACTACACTAATGACTAGTAGTTACCCGTGATTTATCTCCGTCATGTTCACCTAGGAATAAATTGATAGGATACTAAGACAAGTGAAACATCTTTTGCCATATTATTTCTTAAAAAGTAAAACAAAAAATAAACTAATAATGACATGGTTCATTTGGTCTGTCTAATACGGAGGTACATGGAAGTGAATTAACTCTTCGGGCATCCATAATCATGGATATTCTTGGAGAGCTTCTTTGTTATTATATCTGTGTCACGTCAAAAGTAAAGAATTCTATATATCTCTCTACTATCAAAAAACCCCTCAACAATTCTTTTATAAGTCTCGTACTTATTCATTATATATATTTCTTATCTCTTTTATATTTTACCTTATATATAATTAAATTTTTATAAAATTTAAATTACTAACATGAATAACATTAGTAATTACAAAAATTACATAAATATTATGATAAATAAAAATTATTATAAAAAGACATAAATTATAATAATATATAAAAATAAATTTAAATACATCTATAACAGACCACGTCTCTCTTTAATTTTTCAACCATTTTCTTATGTATATGAAGTTATTCTAGTGTTATCTCACTAGTATCCTTTATAACAATTCCATAATTCTTATGAAAGATCTTAACTTTTCACAAAGTCATTTTTTACATTTGATATTTTTTAATATATTGTCATTCTTTATTGATGCTTTGTTCCATTATGTCGTCCTCTCTAACTTTGGATTTGCCCTTCTTCACTGTCTTTTGCCCTATCATATGAATGAAGACTTTAAAGTCGTCCACATCAACACTCGTATCTGGATTTGATGTTGAAGTGCCCCCCCCCCCCCCCCCCAATTCGGATATCCTTGTCTTCTTGCCAGAGTAATGAGCAACTGATTATGGAGTATATTTCTCATATTCTCTAAAAACCCTCCACACATGCATATACTTGAAGTTCTTGTTATTGTTATTAGTTTTTCATATGTTCAGTGCATTCTCCAACACATTCTCTTCACTCTAACCACTTTGACGATAAGTATAAAAATTATTATAAGTTACATAAAATTCATTTGCCATCGGCGCAAACTTATAGTAATATGATTTTAATCATTGATAGCTGCTTGTTAAGTTCCAGTGGGGCAATGCTTGTTGTAGTAATCAACTATATGTTTTTAAAAAGATTGATCCTTCTGGTCATTACCAATGACTGCATCGGTACTGATAGTTGCCCATGACTTTACAAGGACCACGTCTTCATCGAGAGAACAAAATCTTTGTTTCGAATTATCTTTCTTTGGTTCAACTTCACGCTCTTCTTGCGATGAATGTGGTGGTCAATGAGTTGCTGGAACAAATGATGGCGTTTGAGATTCTTTGTCGCTGATAGATGGGCTAGTAGTAGCCCTTCTTGATTCATTCAAAAGCATGACTTATGGTTGAGGAGCTAGGAGAAAATACGTAAGGCAGAGAAGGTATCCAAAATTGACTGCTTATGGCTAACCAATCTTAAGGTGGATACATACCAAATGGAGCTAGGGCGACGTTACTTGGATTCATAAAAAATTTTTGAGAACTTTGAAAATTTAGAAATTTGGAGGATATTGTCGAGCATATGAAATATTTTAAAATTTTAGAGGGTATTGTACGTGAGAGAAAAAATGAGGATATTGGATATTTGGAGGAATGCCAGTATTTTGAGAAGATATATTTTCTTCCGCATTTGAAGAATTCAATAGATTTATAAAAGAAGTATTGAATTTTCATTCATCTCGAATGTAAATAGAAAAAGAAAGGAAGAAAGAAGAATTAAAGAGTGAAGAGAATGATAGGATGAATAAAAAAAATGAGGGATGGAAGATGTATTTAAAGATTTTTTTTAATAAAAAAAATTAAAATTTTATTATGACAAACGACTTACAACTTAGCCATTGTGCAATGACTAATTTGTTAACCATTATGCAATGACTTTGTTTTTTTATAAATATTAAAAAAAATAAAATAATTTTAATAATTAAAAAAATTGAAGAAGCAGCTCCATAAACCGCTCCTCGATAACACTAAAGGAGCTCCCTCCCACTATGGGAGAGAGCTCCTTCAAAGCATCCACTTTGAATGAGCTCCCATTATGGATGCTCTTATGCTATGTTTACTCAGAGATATGGATGAAGTAAGGAAAAAAAAATCTTTATCTTTCTAAGGGTAAACAAAATTAAAGGATGAATAACAAATCCCTACAGAAAGGAAGACAGAAAAGAGGAAAAAAAAGAGAAATAAAAAAAAAATCAGTTGCACTACTACACAAGAAGTCAACCATGTTGGCTTATGCGAACAATGATGAAGGCCACGCGAGTAGCCGACCGTGCAGCCTGCACGAGTGGCCGAGCAGCAGCCACGCAAACAGGTGAGTAGCCAGTTGTGGTGCTAAGTGTTGGTGCAGGTTGCACTAACAGTCTGGTTTTGATGTATAATAAATAGGTTAAAGTTAGATGGATTGCTTGTCTAACGCTTCTCCCAAGTGTGCAGGAGTTGACTGGTCTAAAGGACCTAACACCAGGCTAAAATCCATCTAGGTCCGCAGGGCCTGATAGCTAGTGCAAAGTCCATATAGGTCCACGAAGTCCAATATCTGACAGGAAGTCTGGTTGGGTCCGCGGAACCTGACAATCGGCCGAACTCCAGTTAGGTCTACGGACTTGACAACTGACGGGAAAACTTGGTGAATCAAAGGCAAGTTGAGTGATTGCAAGTGGTAAGTAAAGGTAAGCAACTGAAGGAGAGATCCAGTAATGACACGTTCTCCGTTGAGGGAACTATAGGCGTCGACCTAGCTCAGGGTCATTTAGGAAACCTGAGCTGAGACCTTGACTAGATCCTGGTTTCGGGGAGACAGGATCTAGTTACTACTCATATTCTATTATGTTGTGCTAACTCTGTTTTACAGGGAAAAATCTATTTTTGGGTTGCCCAGGACTAACCTTTTCTGCAGGGGAAAACTACTGAAGAAAAGGGGTTTGGGTGCCCAGACCAAGCTCACAAAAGTGGGCCACAGACGCCCAGGCGGTCGGAGCACCCAGAGTTGGTCTAAGCGCCCAGACCTGAAACTTCATCCACAAGCTAACGCAGAGCGCGTTGGTTGGCCTAGCCATGTGGTTCAAGTGCCCAAAGGGGTTCCAGGCGCTCGGAATGGACTTATATAAAGGCATTCGACCTAGAGCTTCAAAAACACAACTACTATATGTTTTCTCCTTGCTCGGTGCTTCGAAAAGGCTCCCGCAATGCTGCTATGCTCCACCGATGACCGACGATCAATACTTTTCAATTCTGTTGTTGTTGTTGGTAAATTTTTCTAGTTCTTGTATTAACTCTTGTAATCTTTTACGAACTGTTAGTGGATTGCCCAACGAAAGCACTCGATAAGTGCGGGCCTTAGAGTAGGAGTCGTTAAAGGCTCCGAACAAAGTAAAACTCGGTTTGTTAGCATTGATTCATTTTTTTCTTCCGCTGCATACTTCGATTAATTCACTATCGATTTTCGTAATCGCTATTCACCCCCCCCCCCCTCTGGCGTTCTCTTCGATCCTACAAGTTGTATCAGAGCAGGTACCATTTTGAATTGGTGCAACCACCAATCAGGCAAAGGGGATGATAATTTTTTTCTTTTTTCTATTTTTTTCAATAAAATATAAATTGGTACAATTACCTCTTTGGATAATTTTTTTTGTTACAAACTACTCTAAATTGGTGCAACACCAATTCAGTCTTAATATTTTAATTTTTCTCCTACACTGCTAATCCAAGACCCAGTCTTAGAACCACCTTTTCTTTTTTCTCTTTGTGTGCAAGATTCATGGCCCAAAATGAGGGATATAGCACTATCCATCCTCCTCTCTTCAACAGTGATGACTCCCCGTATTGGAAGAAGCGGATGGAGGTATACCTGAAAACTGACTTCGACCAATGATTCAGCGTCACCAAAGGCTACAAGGCTCCCATCAACAACGTCGAAATTCCAATGGATATGAAAAATTAGAATCCGAAAATGAAGAAGAAGGCCCAAATCGACTTCAAGACTCTCAACACAATCCAGTATGGATTAACAAAGGAGAGGCTAAACCTCGTCGGGCCACACGAAAGTTCAAAGGAGCTGTGGGACAAACTTATCAAAATTCATGAGGAAACCAACGACGCAAAGGTAACAAAAAGGGACCTTTATTTAAATAAATTATTTAACATAGAAATACAGGAAGGAGAATCTGTGAGTCAACTACATTCAAGGATAAAGGGCATCCTCAATGGGCTTCATACAATCGGTCATCAAATGGAGAACCGAGACTTGATAAGGTATGCTCTAAACGCGTTTCCTCAAAATGCACTGTGGGCATCTATTGTGGATGCTTATAAAATTTCGAGAAACTTATATAAATTAAAACTCGATGAATTGTTTTGTGAACTTGAACTCCATGAACAGATAAACTCAAAATAGGTCGAGAAAGGTATTGCTCTTTTTACAGGTCCCTCAAAAGAATCTAAACAGAAGAACAAATTAAAGCCAGAATCTGAATCTGACTCAGAAGATGAAGAACAACTTGTAAACATGGTTAGAAAAATGTTCACAAAAAGAAAGAACAACTTCTCGAAGAAGGACTTACAAAAGGTAATCAAGTTAAATGACACGAAGACGAAGATCACATGCTACGGGTGTAACAAGAAAGGACACTACAAGCACGAGTGCCCAAAGGTGAAAGACGACAACTCCAAAATAACCAGAAAGAAAAAGGCACTCAAGGCGACGTGTGACGAATCATCTTCAGAAGAATCATATGTCAAAGATCAGAAGCACCACAACTACCTTGCATTAATCGCAATAGGACTGAAATCAGAAAGCGAGTCGGAACAAGATGACGAGTCCGAATACGAATCAAGCCATGAGTCCGCACTTGTTTCCAAATGTTTGAATGAGGTATCTTCTATCCTAACTTCGAAGTTCTTTAGAATTATCGCATGTTTAAATAAAAAATTAATTAAACATGAAAAACAATTTGAATCACTTCTTGAGGAAAATCAACGTCTCAAGGAACATGTTGAAAAAAGAAATCCAAATCAAGATATAAAACTTGAGGAGGAAAACACAAATTTAAAAAAAAATAAAATTAATAATCTTAAAGGATTATTAGAATCCTTCACAACTAGATCAAAAACTTAGACCTAATTCTTAAAAATCAAAAAGGTGTATACAATAAATTCGAGCTTGGATACAAGTCCAGTTCAACAAACAAAACTTTTATATCACTAATAAATCAAAACAAAAATATGACTAAAGCTTGGGTTCCAAAAGCGTGTCTTACCATGCAAGTAAGACTCAATAAATTCTATGTACCCAAAACTGAAATCCATTATCTAAAACCAAATCTAACAAAACACATTAACTCAAAACTAAAGAATCAAATACATCAAATAATAAAATAAAGTCAAACTCAAATAAATCAAATAATAAAATAAAGTCAAACTCAAATAAATCAAATAATTATCATCAAGTTTATTATAACTATAAAAATAAACAACGTAAACCTAAAACATAAAAACTCAATAATTCAGGGGGGCTCCAAATTAGTTGGCACCTCCAAAATATTAGTTTACCTGGTTGGGTAATTAGAATTAGATCAAATAAGGATAAAAATTTAACTTGAAAAATAGCATTAGAGAAGTCTTGGATGATAGTAAGTTAGGGAAGCTCTGTCTAGGAAGATATGGCTTCGACCTGGTGTATTTGGTTTAGTGGAACTAAGTAAAGCTACCCTCTGCCAATCCTAGCTAGTTAAACCAAAGTTTTGTAATTAAGTCCAGTGGATAGGATTATTTAGAAAACCTCGAAGGCATGATTACTCTAATGATGTCTAAGTGACTTACCATAACCCAAAAGTTTATCCAAAGAATGTCTATTTGTTGAACCCAAAGCTAAACTTGAATCTAACATAAAGTTAAACCAAACCCTGAAATTCAATTTAACTCATCTCATAAAATCATAGGATCCCTCTTGTTTGAAAATTTAGACTGGTGAGATGAATAAGGATAATTTAAAAGTAAGTTAATAATTAAACTAAAATCAAAATAATTAATTCATTAATATTTTGTGAAAATAAGTATAAAGATATTGCTTGTGTTTGAAAATCTTAGATTAAGGGGAGGATATTTATTCGGATAATTTTTAAATTTTAGGAAAATTTATGTACTTATATTTTCTAAAAATTTCCTATTTCGTTAGTTTTCTAAAAATTTATTGTAACACCCCACCCTCCTCACTACTAGCCTGTGAGGGCAGAGCGCTACTGGACTACTAATTTTTCTTAACTAGGGTTGTTCACATGTAAAGATCAATACATAAACTCTCTAAACATGCAATTAACTAGCAGCGGAAAATTAAATGACTAATCTACACATCTAAACTACATATCAATCTCAAATGACATGGAATATAAGGTACAATCTCAAATGTCTAAATACAAAATATCTTAATAAAATCTTTAACTAAATCCCAAGGCTTCTATAGTCCAGGCATCACACATCCATCCGCACCTCCTTGTCGCCTTCCTTTATCTGCAGTAAGAGGAAATGCAAACTATAAGCGAATGCTTAGTAAGAGCTATCTAACTCACAAAACTCGAATATGCATGTAACTGGAAGAAATATAAAACTGAATGTTCAGAAAGAAATACTACTCATGCTCATCTAATAGCAACAGAAACATACTGAAAAGCAAATCTATACAATCATGCTAGCATAAAGAAATAACTTGCTGAATTTTTAAACTTATGTGAAGCTTATTTCTTTTGTTTAAAAACTTATACTTTAATACTTCAAAATAATAATCAACTTCTCTTGGGCCCAGGCATAGTATCATCTTATGCGCGTTCCCTAATAGGTTGGGGTAGCGAGCCACCAATCCTAAAAGAGCAGACCTTGGTCTACCAGTGCCAAGACCTTGGAATTGAACACCTGGATTTGTTTAACGACAACCTTGGAAGTCGGGTACTAGCCTCTTCAAAGTAAAATATCTTATTATCTTAATTATTTCTTCTTTAAATGCCTTGGCATTTTAACAAGCACCTTGTGTGCCAAAATCCCTAAAGTCTTGACTTTGGGATCTACTTAAGGCCTTGGCCTTTTTCTTTCTTTTCTTTATCTTGCTTATACTTGTTAATACCTCTATTAAAAAGATATCTCAAACAAAACTGCACTAAAATGCTTATTAACTCTGCACTGAAATGCTTAATAGAATTGCATGGAAATACTTAATAAAACTGTACTGAATTGCTTATTGAAACTGCACTAAAACTAAATCTGCATACAAGCTTAATCAAATCTGCCTACAAACTTAATCAAAATTCTGCACTATAAACTTAATCAAAGTTCTGCACTATAAGCTTAATCAAAATTCTGCACTATAAGCTTAATCAAATCTACCTACAAACTTAATCAAAATTCTGCACTATAAGCTTAATCAAAATTCTGGACTTAAGCTTAATCAAATCTGCACTATAACCTTAATTAAATCTGCCTACAAACTTAATCAAAATCTGCTCTACTTAATAAAAATCTACACTGCTCTACTTAATAAAAATCTGTACTTCTCTTCTTAATAAAAATCTAGATGCTACATTCAAGCTAAACAACTTTCGGCTGAATTCTCCTAAGACTAGGTTGTTCATGTCCGGTTAATTGCAAAAGAAACCAAAATCTGCAAGTCTAAATAAACTGTTGGAAGATCTAACTAAATACAAACTAAGGCTGTCCATAACTGTAAATTTAACCATATTATACATCTCATCTAAACTGTCAATTTATCATAAGTAAGCAATATATCCTTTTTAGAACTTCAAACTATGCATCAACATTGAAATTATCCTAAGGAAACAATGGACCACAACTACTCATCACATGCATTTCTCCATTTCCTTCAGTTCTATCCAAAGAAACCTGTAAAACTCCATATAAACTGATCATGCCCATTAAGATCCCAAACAAGAAGATCTACATCAAAAAGATTCCGAATTTCTACTACAAAGCCTGAAGAAACCAAACCACTATTCTTAAACTAATTGTTCATGCTATTAAACCACACGACTGAATCCTCTTTAAGCATGCTACAATAGAACACAAGGGAGCAAGCAAATCCTCTTTAAGCATGTTACAACAGAACTATAAAGCAACAAGCAAATCTCGACACAAATGCATTCTGAAACCTCAATCCACGGCGGAAAACTTCAAAGCTCCGTTCCTTACAACATACTTCGGAAAAACAAGAAACTAATAAGAAGAACAACTCCATAGCTACTCTTACCGCAGGTGAAGAGCAACTTACCTTGCTTCTTGGACTCACAACCGAACAAGAAGGGCTTCTAGGACCTTGGCCAGCCGCCGGAGATGATGTCCTAACTCCCTTTTGTTTTTTGTCTGAGCTCCGCCGTCGCACGCAGAAGAGAATGAGAGAATGGTTTAGGTCACGGGAAAACAGAGCATCAACTTATCCCTTTTTATAACTTAATATTTCTGTTAACTCCTTAAATAAATTTTTCTATCTTTTCTAAAAAGATTTGTCCGTTTGGATTCTTGGTCCGCCGGATTTGCCGAAACCTCAAGTCGCGGGTTTGATTCCGCAGCCGCCCCTTTTATTCCCATTTATTTTCTGTTTCCTATTAACTATTACTTAAATAAATTTCATTCCCCTTTTTAATCGGCAACGTTCGTTGGGACACTTGGTCAGCCGCGCTTTGCTAAATCTTGACCGGGTTAGAGGTCGCGGGTTCGATTCCTCAGCCGCCCCTTTTTATTTCAATTTATTTCCTATTCCTCAACTACTGCTTAAACAAATTTTTGCTCCTTCTTTAATCAGCAATGCCCGCTGGTACACATGGTCAGCCGGATTCACTTAAGAGTTGGCTTAGCCGAAGGTCTCCAGTTCGAATCTCGGCTTGGACATTATTTTTGTCGAAACTTCTTTCGTTTAGTAAAAATAACAAACGACCTCCAAAAATTGCATAACAATACTCTAAAAATTTCTAAAAATTTCTAGAATTTTTCTAAAGCATTTCTAAATATTTTTACGTACTATTAGGACTCGTAATGAGGAATTTTGGGTCGTTACATTTATTTTGTCCTTAGTCTAGATCAAATCCCTAGAAAGCATTATCCTATAGATCTAGGAATTGAGCATCTCACAAATATACTAGATTACCCTGATTGTGTATGTATAAACATAGAATGGTGTGAGATGCATAGGTATTTTTACCTGGATTTCAGATGCTTATATCAGTGCATCAACATAAGTTTGGGCAAAAAATACAATAAAATATTAATCAAATCAAGTAGTCTTTTTTCAGTAAATATCTAATTAGATATAAATAATTGGTTTGACCAACCAGGTAAACACTGCTATCTTCTAATAGTTAGGTCGTAATTAAGGGTTAGACAGTTAAGGACTAGTGATAGATAAATAGTTTTAACTAAGTTTTTATTACTAGTACTCTTCTTAAATTTTTATCTCAATTAAGTCTTCTAACCTATGTTAACTTAATCTTTGACTTAATTACTAACTTAAATTAATCTTCAATTAATTAATTAATAAAATTAACTCAAAATAACCTTTAAATTTGAATTAATTAATCCTCAAGTTAATCAATTTAATTAACCATTAATCAAATTCATACTTTTTGTTAAATCAATCTTTAATTAACTTCTTAAGCTAATTAATCATCAAAATTAATCTACATTAATTAACTTAAGTTTCAACTTAATTTACAACTTGAAATTAACTTATAACTTACATAACTTATTTAATTTAATCAATTTTATAAATCTACTTAATTCTTAACCTAAATTAAAGAATTGACTTAACCTAATTATCTCTTAACTTATTTAACAAATTAATTAATCTATTAAAACTGTCAATTAAAATCCTTAACCTTAACAACTAAATTAACCATTTTAACTTAATCATCTTCTTTACTTAATTTTCCAAGTTCACCCAATAAAAATTAATTAAACAATTTAACTTAAATCAATTTGTCACTTAAATTAATCTTTAACTTAATAAATTTTAAATTAAATATATTCTTAAACTTAACCCCTAACTAATTAATTTAAAATATTATATATATAAATATATATATAATAAATAACGACGAATGGGAGCCTAAAACTAGGGGCACCCACCCCTGGTATATGGATCCGAGCACCCGGATGAGGGTCTAGGCACCTCGCACCGCGCCCGGAACGCCCTATAAAAAGGGGAGGGGGTAGGGGTCCCCCAACCTTTGCCCCTCATCCTTTTATTCTTTTGCAAAAAGCCCCTCATCGAGTTTTATGAGCAAAAGCAAGAAAAGGGAAAAAAAATTTTCCTAAAACTTTCTTACTTCGATTATCAAGCCGTGCGTTACGGATCAACCGTTGTCGTCAGTTCTTTTATAAATATTCCTGATGCCTCGGTAAATTATTTTTAACCTTAAATTTTAATTTATTTATTTATTTTTGCTTAGAATTTCATTTTTAGGTTGTTATTTGTTAATTAGGAAATGATCTCATTCTGGTGCTGGCCCCTCGACAGCTAGTACAGGCCCTAGGTTCTCCACTAATGCACTTAGTATTGGTACTCCAAGGTAGTTTTGAAGTGATCAAGCAAGCTAGGTTAGGTCATGTTGTGTTTAACCCTATGTTTAAGTGTGCAGGAATTTAGAAGTAAAGGAAGTCGAGCAAAAGACGCAGTTAGCGAGAAGGATGGCATGGGAGAAAGTATATGGGCTCGGTGCGTCTGAGGGACGAAGTGCTGCGGAAGAGTACACTGGCAGATGAGAAGGGAGCGTGCAGTGTTTTCGAGGGATGAGAAGCCGAAGCGGAAGATTGCTTAAGGAGCAAAAGACGCAGCTGTCCGGGACGAAAAGTTATGAAAGGTGAGCCTTAATCCAGATGGCCGAAATCACCCAAGCGAGCGTAGTCGGAGCGGAAGACCCAGACCGAGGCGAGCGGAACCGAAGAAGGAGGCCCAGACCAAAAGTTAGCAAAAGGCAAACTTCCCCTGCCTGGGGCGCCCCGAACCAAGTCAGGGTGCCCGGAGCAGTCCGAGGCACCTAGAACCTGAATTTTATCTAGATTGACGTGGCATTTTACCGTTACATCGGGGATAGATTTTTATCCTATTTTAGGTGCCTGGAACCCTTCCAGGTGCCCCAAGTAGGGATATATAAATAGACATGACCCCATAAGTTAACAACAACAAAAAAAAAAAAAAACAACAACACTTGTACTCGTTCAGTTTTCTATTTAGCTTTCTGTTTCTATGCGTTCATTGCTATAAAGAGGCTTCTCCACCTGAAGGAGAAATTAGTGTGATTTCATCTTTCTTGGATTAACAACCTCCCCTGTTGTAACCAAGTAAATTCTCGTTGCCTCTTTCCTTTTAGTTTCTTTATTATACTTATGCAAGTGTTAGATTTATAAAGCTATAAATCCGAGAAAGGTTTTCATTTGCTTGATTTGTGTAGAGGCTATTCACCCCCCCCCTAGCCAGCCGCCAAGGGTCCTAACAATTAGTATTAGAGCCAGAATGCTTCAAAAGAACTAACCGTCGAATGAAGCACACCAAAGTTCGAAAAGGAGTTCGCGAGCTGGAAAAAGTGAATAGAGGTATTTTTCAAAATAAACTTTGATTTATTGTTAATAATGAAATTTGGTTTTGAAGCACCTGAGGGTAAGGAAAAGTATCAATGGATAAAAAAGAAACAAGCTGACTTCGTGGCAAACGACAAAGCAGAATTTCATCTGTTGAGCATCCTACTGCCACAAGAAGTCAACCAGATTGGAGCTTACGAGTCTGCCAAGCAGCTCTGAGAAAAATTCTGGGAACTTCACGAAGAAACCTCGGAGGTGAAACTTGCGAGACGAGACTTACTTCGCAACTAGATCAGTAAACTCAGATTAGAAGAAGATGAAACCATAGCACATCTTCACTCGAGGATTAAGGAGCTCATCACCGGACTTTTTGAATCTCAGAGAAAAGGTAAGCAACTGAGATTTGCTAATATACACTCTTAATGCATTCCCTAGAAATACGAAATAGGCATCATTAGTAGATGCTTACTATATCTCTAAGGATTTAGAATCTGTTACCTTAGAAGAGTTATTTTCAACTTTTGAAATCCATGAAATGAGATGTGCAGATTTGAAGAAGGAACCGAAACACAATGTTGCGTTTAAGGCAATGATGGACGAACAAGATTCAGAATCCTCTCTCAATAATGAAGAAACGACAAACATGGTAAGGCGATTTAAAAATTTCTTTAAATCTAGAAAAACTAACCATCTACAGGGTAGAAAGAAAAGAAAAATCAAATGCTACCACTGCAATGAAGAAGGGAACGTTAAAGACAACTGCCCTAAGTTGAAGAACAAGGACAAGGGCAAGAACAAGAAGCCTGCCCAATCTAACAAATACAAGACGCTAAAGGCGACGTGGGACGAAACGTCGTCTGAATCTGAAATTGAGGCTTTCTCCGGACTTGCGTTAATGGCAAATCATCAAGAAAACGAATACGAAGCAAACTCGTCCGAAATGAGCATCAAGAGCATCGATGAAGGGGGAGCTACATCGGAAGAAAGTAGCAGTTCAGGGGGAGCTATGGATAACAAGATTGACAAGGTAAGTCAGGTACAATCTCTGTCTCCTAATAAACTATTTAAGTTTGTTAAATTATTATCAAAAGATTATTGTAAGCTAGAAAAAGAAACCCAAGAGTTAAAATTAATTCCAGCTAAATCTTGTCCATTATAAGAATTTGACAAAATAAAATTAGAAAATGACAAATTGAAAATAGAAATGAAATACTTTAAAAATTATGCATGTTCGTATAATCAAAACAATAAGAGATATAATAATTTGAAGTGGTATTTTAATTACCATAAGAGAAAAATTAGGAAAATTTCTCAGAAATAATTCTTAAAAGATTTTTAATTAATCCAGTGGGAAAGAATCTATATTGGGTTCCAAAATCTTTGTGTAAATTAAACTTTAATTAGACTTAGGGCTTTCAACAAGTAGATTAAATGTTTGATTTCCTTAAGAGGTTTTGTCTAGAAAGTTATTGTTGCTCCAATAACCAAGAAGGTCTAGTGCCTCGCCACAGCCTGGAAGTCAATTAATGAAATAAAATATTTAATTGATGAACTGATAAAGCAATTAATTGTAATTAATGCTTTAAAGAGTCGCTCAAACATTTTGTTTTAACTTAGAATTTTTTTGCAAAATTTAAAGTTTCTAAAATTATTTATATTGTAATTTTTTTAAGAGATATCAAAATTATTTTCATTTAATTCAAAGTTTTCAAAAACTTAATAAGTTTTTCAAAATTATTAGAAAATCTGAGTCTATTTTAACTAAAAATTTAAAGTTTCTTTTAAAACTAACTTTCTTATTTTTTTGAAAAGTTACCCTCAGACTTTTGAGGTACCCCATTTTTTATGTGATCAAAGGGGGAGAAAGGAAGATTAAGTCTAGGGTGAGGTAGTTTAAACTTTTTTAACTTTTTTAATTTTTGTACTTTAATTGCAAATCCTTTGCTTTTACTTTATGTTGATTTACCCTAACTTAACTTGTGTTGTTCACATCAAAAAGGGGAAGATTGTTGGTACACCAAGGTAGTTTTGATGTGATCAAACAAGTTAGGTTAGGTCATGTTGTGTTTAACCCTGTGTCTAAGTGTGCAGGAACTTAGGAGCACAAGAAGTTGAGAACAAGACACAACTACCGAGAAGGATGGCACGAGAGAGAGCCGATGGGCTCGGTGCGTTTAAGGGACAAAGTACTATAGAAGAATACATCGACAGACAAGAAGAGAACGTGCGGTGTTTTCAAGGGATGAGAAGCCGAAGTGAAAGATTGCTCGAGGAGCAAAAGATGTAGCTATCGGAGGGATGAAAAGCTGTGAAAGAGTACGTTAGCGGACGAGAAGGAAGCATGCGGCGATTCCGAGGGACGAGAAGCTGGAGCGGAAGCTTGCTCGAGGAGAAGGCTGGAAGTTGGGTTCGGGTGAGCCCTATTTTGGATGGCCAAAATCACCCAAGCGAGTAGAGCCAGAGCGGAAAACCTGGACCGAGGCGAGCGGAACCGAAGAAGGAGGCCAGGACCAAAAGTTAGCAAAAGGCTGACTTCTGCTGCCTGGGACGCCCGGACCAGTCCAGGGCGCCCAGAGCAGGTCAGCACGCTCGGACCAGTACAGGGCGCTCGGACTAGTCCACGGTGCCCGAAACCATTCCGGGCGCCCGGAACTCGATTTTTATCCAGATCGACGTGACATTTAACCGTTGCATCGTGGATAGATTTCTATCCCATTCTAGGCACCTGGAACCCTTCCAGACACCCTGAGAAGGGCTATATAAACAACCCTGCTCCCAGAAGCTAACAACAACAAGAAAAAGAGAAACAACAGTTGTACTTGTTCAGTTTTCTGTTTAGCTTTTTGTTTTTGTATGTTCATTGCTGTAAAGAGGCTTCTCCGCCTGAAGGAGAAATTAGTGCGACTTCATCTGTCTTGAATTAACAACCTCCCTAGTTGTAACCAAGTAAATTCTCGATGCCTCTTTCCTTTTAGTTTCTTTATTATACTTATGCAAGTGTTAGATTTATAAAGTTGTAAATCCGAGAAAGGTTTTCGTTTGCTTGATTTGTGCAGGGACTATTCACCCCTCCTCTAGTCGGCCGCCAAGGGTCCTAACACTTAGGGTTAGATTTTCCTCTACCATTTATGTTCCTATACCTTCTAGACTTTTGGATAGACAATTTTTCATGCGATCATGCATTCCTACTGTAGAAATTATTGATTATTACACCTTGCATCGATTAGTTTATTGTTCCAGTTCAATTAACATAGGCCTGTGCGCTGAGCTATATAACAACCTAGTTAGCGTCGATGATTTTACCTACACTACTAGGATTTTCGGTACATATATGACCTTATCTCCCACTATTATTCGTGACTTTTTGGGATTGCATCCATCCGCATGTCCCTTGCAGTGCTACCCTCCTCAGGATCGACCATTTGGTGATCCCTACTCACATATCACACTTGATACGATCTATTCATATTTTTTTGGGGCTCAGCGTGTATCAACTATAACCCTATTTAGATCAATTACCCTTAGAGTCCAGGACTATGTCCTCTATCGAGCCCTAGTTACATGCATTTTCCCCTGACCACTCGTGACATAGCAATGATGCATCCTTTTCATTCCTTTCTCCTTTATGCATTATGTCATAGATTTGATATAGACATTAGTTTGAATATATTTCAGACCATCCTCTATTCGGCTAGTATTACCACTAGTTGGCGAGTCAACGTGCCTTATTGCCATATTTTGATTGCATACATTGCCTCATTGGACGTTGATGTCATCGTAGGTGATGTTAGAGTCCTAAATGAGTTTGACATGGTAGGTCCTAGTAACTGCTCCTTAGGGGGTGTGCATATAGATGATGAGGGTGTCTTGTCCTGGAGGAGAGTGGCCCAGCACTAGCCCGATCCAGCTGCCTTGCCCCAACCTAATCCTGAGCCCTAGGATTAGCCTGATACAGCTCTAGACGAGGAGGCAGAGCTAGATGCATATGTTGCTGATCTCTTTAGGGCACTGACACCTCCAGTCCCTCGTACATTAGATGACCAAGTTACCGGACTTGAGGCTGCCATGACGAGTCTTCGACAGGACATCTCTGATCTTTGATGGGACATGTCCAGTTCTTGAGAGGAGAACCAGACTCATCATACTGAGTTGATGGACTTCTTGCACTCCTAGGGTTCCAGCCCATCTTCCTCGACTTTGTAGTAGTATAGTCCTTGATTGTTTTTTTTCTTATACTTATTGACTTGATGTGACTTTACTTTCATTTCAGTTACTAGTACTTCATTTTTCTTTAGCCAATTCCACTTTATTGATTTGACTTGCTATTTCTTATTACATAATGATTGATCTCACTATGTTATCAGACTAAGGGGGAGAATTTGTTAGAACTCCAAGGTTATTTTGATGTGATCAAACAAGTTAAATTACGTTCTATTGGTTTTGATCCCTGTGTTTAAGTGTGCAGGAGCTTAGGAGCACAGGAAGTCGAGCGGAAGACGTGGCTAGTGAAAAAGATGGCACAGGAGAGAGCCAACGGGCTCAATGCGTCTGAAGGATGAGGTACCGTGGAAGAGTACACAGGTGGACGAGAAGAACGTATGCGATGTTCGAGGGACGAGAAGCCAGAGAGGAAGTTTGCTCGAGGAGAATGCTGAAATTAGGTTCGCGTGAGCCTTATTTTGGTTGGTTGAAATCACCCAAGCGAGCGGAGTCTAAGTGTAAGATCAAGACCGAGGTGAGCTGCACCGGAGCAGAAGGCTCGAATTGAAAAAGTCGGGTGCCTAGACTCCGGGCGCCCGGAGCCCAACTTTTATCATCATCGATGTGGACGTTGACCGTTGCGTCGGGGATAGAAATCTATCCCACTCTAGGTGCCTGGAACCTTTACAGGCGCCCCGACCAAGGCTATAAATATAGCCTTGGTCTAAAAGCTTAATAACTTGTGTGCTTCACTTTGTTAGTTTAGCTTCATCTTTTTGTACTTTCACTGCTGTAAGAGGCTTCTCCGCCTGAAGGAGATACTTAGTACAATTCATTTTCTCGGATTAACAACCTCCTCAGTTGTAACCAAGTAAAAACTGGGAGCCTCGTCTTTTAGTTTATTTCTTTATTTTATTTTATGCAAGTGTTCCTTTAAGTTTGAGAATGATTTGTTTTTTATTTTGCGCAGGGCTATTCAACCCCCCTTCTAGCCGGCCAACGAGTCCCGACAAGTGGTATCAAAGTTAGGACACTTCAAGAGGACTAACCGTCAATCGAAGCACCAAATCAATGGCCGAACTGAGCATATATCCACTGAAGTTCGAGAGGGAGTTCACTAGCTAGAAAAAATGAATGTAGGTATTCTTTAAAATTGACTTTGAATTACTATTAATAATGAAGTTTGGTTTTGTAGCACCTGAGGGTAAGGAAGAATACCAGTGGACGAAGAAGGAGCAAGCCGACTACGTGGCAAATGGAAAAGTAGAATTCCATCTGCTGAGTGTCCTTCTGTCACAAGAAGTCAACCAAATCGACACCTACAACTCAACAAAGGAGCTTTGGGAGAAGTTCCTTGAGCTACACGAAGGGACGCCCGAAGCCAAGCTCACGAGATGGGACTTACTTCGCAACCAGCTCACCAACCTACAATTTGAAGAAGATGAAATGATTGCGCAACTTCACTCGAGGATCAAGGAGCTCATCACCGAACTTTCAAATCTCAGAGAAAAGGTAAGAAACCGTGATTTGCTAAGGTATGCTCTTAATGCCTTCCCTAGAAATACAAAATGGGCATTACTAGTAGATGTCTTCTATATCTCTAAGGACTTAGAATCTATTACCTTAGAAGAATTATTTTCAACTTTTGAAGTGCATGAGTCGAGATGTGCAGGTATGAAGGAGCTGAAGCACAACATCACCTTCAAGCCAACGAGAGACGAACATGAGTCAGAATCCTCTCTCGACGATGAGGAAATGGTAATGATGGTAAGACATTTTAAAAAATTATTTAAATCAAGAAAAGCTAACCATCCGCAAGGTAGAAAGAAAAGGATAATCAGATGCTACCACTGCAACAAAGAAGAGCACATTAAGGACAACTGCCCTAAGCTAAGGAACAAGGATAAGGATAAAGGAAAGAAGCCTGTCCAAATGAACAAGTATAAGACTTTAAAGGCGACATGGGATGAAATGTCATCCAAATCTAAAGTTGAGGCTTTCTTCGGGCTTGCATTGATGGCAAGTCATCAAGATGAATACGAAGAAAGCTCTTCCAAAATGAGCATCGAAAGCATCGATGAAGGGGGAGCAACATGAAAAGAAAGTAACAGTTAAGGGGGAGCCACGGACAAGGAAATCGATAAGATAAGTCAGATACGATCTCTTCCTCCCGATAAAATATTTATATTCATAAAATTATTATCTAAAGATTGTTTTAAATTAGAAAAATAAATTAAAGAATTAAAAGTAATTCTAGCAAAATCTTGTCCATTAGAAAATTTTGATAAATTAAATCTAGAAAATGATCATTTACAAAAAGAAATAAAAAACTTGAAAAATCATACATGCAAATATAGTACAAGTTTTAGAAGATATAATTTGAACTGGTACCTTAAATATCACAAAGGACAAATTAAGAAAATTTTAAAGAAATATGTTCCTAAAAAATATTTAATTAATCTAGTTGACTGGAACCTATATTGGGTTCCAAAGTCTTATTTAGCTTAAACTTTAATTTGACTTAGCGCTTTCAGCGAGAAAATTAGACGTTTAATTTTCTTATGTGATTTTGTCTAGAAGTGGTTGATGATCCAATAACTAAGAAAGTTTAGTGCCTCGCCACAGCTTGGAAGCCAAATATTGAAATAAAATGTTTAACTGACTAACTGATAAAGTATTAAAATTGAAATTAGATAATGCTTTGAATAGTTATTCACTTTTTTTTTAGAAAATTCTAAATTTTTCTATGCAAAAATATTTTAACTTCTTATTTTTTTTAACTTAAAGTTTTTTCTTGTGTTTTACCAAAAACATGTTAAAAACTTAGAAAATTTTCCTTAGAATTTTTTTTTCTCTTAGAATTTTTTTTTCAAATTTACTTTACCAAACTTTCTACAAAAATTAATTCTTCAAAATTTGTTTAACTCAAGAAATTTTTTATTTTTTTACTTAGAAAATGTTTCTAAAATTATCATATTATTAGCGCTATCAAAATTGTTATCAATATTTTCAAAATCAGAGTTTACTTAGAAATTCTTTACTTGAAATTTTTTTTGGAAATTCAAAATTTTATAAAATATACCCTTAGATTTTTTCTGGTACCCCATTTTTTATGTGATCAAAGGGGGAGATGAAAAAGATTAAGTCTAGGGGGAGGTAACTTAAATTAAATTTCCTACTTTTTGTGCTTTATTGCAAAATTTACTTTTGCTTTAACTTTGTTTGTTTACCCTAGCTTAACTTGGGTTGCTTACAACAAAAAGGGGAAGATTGTTGGAACCCTAAGGTTGTTTTGATGTGATTAAACAAGTTAAGTTAGGTCATGTTGATTTTGATCCCTGTGTCTAAGTGTGCATGAGCTTCGGAGCACAGAAAGTCGATTGGAAGACGTGGCTAGTGAGAAGGATGACATGGGAGAGAGTTGATGGGGCTCGGTGCATCTGAGGGACGAGGTGCCGCAGAAGAGTACACCGGTGGATGAGAAGAATGTATGCGACGTTTGAGGGACGAGAAGCCGGAGTGGAAGTCTGCTCGAGGAGAAGGCCGAAATTGGGTCGGGTGAGCGTTATTTCGGTTGGCTGAAATCACCCAAGTGAGCGGAGTCGGAGCATAAGATTTGGATTGAGGCGAGCGACACCGGAGCAGAAGGCCTGAATCAAAAAAGTCAACAGGGTTGACTTTGAGGTTCCGGGCACCCGGAACCCAACTTTTATCATCATCGATGTGGGTGTTCACTGTTGCATCAGGGATAGAAATCTATCCCACTCCAGGCGCCTGAAACCCTTCCAGGTGCCTCGACCAAGGCTATAAATACATTCTTGGTCCAAAAGCTTAATAACAACAAGAAATTTGAGTTCCAACACTTCTGCGCTTCACTTTGTTAGTTTGGCTTCATCTTTTTGTACTTTCATTGCTGTAAGAGGCTTCTCCGCTTGAAGAAGATATTTAATGCGATTCATTTCTTTAGAGTAACAATCTCCCCAGTTGTAACCAAGTAAAAACTGTAAGCCTCATCTTTTAGTTTATTTCTTTATTTTATTTTATGCAAGTGTTCCTTTAAGTCTGAGAAAGGTTGGTTTTTGATTTTGTGCAGAGATATTCAACTCCCCTTCTAGTCGACCAACGGGTCCCAATAGAATTTACTTATATAAGTTAAAAATAATTTCTAAAAATGATTTCTCTAGGTTTTTTCTTTAAAACATCTATTTTTAAAAAATATTTTGAAAAATACTTTTAGAATATTTTGAAAAGTTATTCCACTTTGAATTTTATTTTTTTTAATTTTTTTTTGTAAAAACCTTTATTTCAACAATGCTCTTATATACATACCACCTCAGAAGTTTTACTTTAACTTCCTTTTACTTAAACATTTCTTTCCAAAATTTTTTACTTAGAAAACTTTGAATTTTTTAAAATCATTTTGACAAACAACTTTAAATTTTTTTTTGAAAAGTTATTACTTTTGAAAATCTTACTTGCAAATTTTTTAAAATATTTATTCCTCCTTCCAATTAAATCCTAATTATTTAAAGTAATTAGTGCTCAAAATTTCTTACATTGCCATAATTCTTTGAAACTTGCTTCAAGATCTCTACTTGCAATATTTTCCTACTTTTTATGCATTATGCCTTAATTTTTTTTATGTATGTCAAAGGGGGAGGATAGTGGGTTAAGTTAGGAAAATTGAACTCACTTTTAAAACACTTTATGCTTTATTACTTTATTATATTTTTTTCTCTAACTTTAACTCAGGTTTTCATTACATCAAAAAGGGGGAGATTATTGGTGCAAGTTGCACTAACAGTCTGGTTTTGATGTATGACAAATAGGTTAAAGTTTGATGGATTGTTTTTCAAACGCTTCTACCAAGTGTGCAGGAGTTGATTGGTCTGAAGGACCTGACGCTATGTTGAAATCCAACTAGGTCCGCGAGACCCGATAGCTAGTGTGAAGTCCAGATAGGTCCACGGGGCACGATATCTAGCGAAAAGTCGGTTGGGTCCGCCGGACCTAGCAAACTGTTTAACAAAATCTTTTTAAAGCTAAGTATTTCTTAAAATCATTTTTTAAGCTAAGTGTTTATCAAAATCATTGGTTCAAAATCATTTTTAAGCTAAGTGTTTATCAAAAATCTTTTTAAAAGCTAAGTTCTCTTTAATATCTTCTTAAAGCTAAGTGCTTATCAAAATCTTTATCTTAACTAACAATCTTTATGAAATTTTCTCCATATTCTGTAAGGCTAAAGTATTCATTTTTAATATATGTCAAAAGGGGAGAAAAGCTAGAAAATTCTAAAGTTAAGGAAAAGATTAAGTTAAGTGATTAAGGAGGAGCTATAACAAGTTGTTCTAACTATTGCATCTTTTTAATTGCACTTATGCACATTTATGCTACAAGTTGCATTTCTATTCTTTATGTTTTTTTTTACTTAACTTTGAATTTTGTTGTCATAATCAAAAAGGGGAAGATTGTTGGTGTGGGAAATATCAGATGATTGAACCTGGGTTTTGATAATGACAAAGGGTTCAAAGTTAAGGTTATTTGTTGTCTAACAAGTTTGAATGAGAATGTAGGAAAGTCCTAAGTGTTCTTAGGCAAAAGCCCTAACTGCGGTTAGGCATGTAGAAAACCCTAGGAGGTGGTAACCCTAAGTCTTAGGGGGTGGTAACCCTAGGCGGAAAGTCTTGACAGGTCGAGCACTTCAGGCAAAATCCTAGAGTCAGGGACTCTAGGTTGAAATCCTGGTGGTCGCGGACCAGGTGGAAGTCTGGACGGGTCATGGAGCAGACGTCCAGCATGAAGACCAGAAGCCTCGGGCGCTGAGAAAAAGTCTAGTCGGTCTAGAGGATCAGTCTAACAACAGGTAAACTATCCTGAGAGGAGTAGGCCAGGACGCCTTCCCTGGAGAGGGAACAGTAGGCTTCGGTTCGACCTAGGATTTCCAGAAAACAAATTCGTAGTCAGAACCAGACAGTCTGGAGACTATCAAAATAACTTATTATTTCATATTTTATTGTGCTAACTCTATTTTGCAAGATATGTTTGGTATTTTGGACTAACGGATCTTGCAGGGAGTGAAAAGGACTTAAAAGCCTCAGATGAACAATTCCTGAGGCGTCCTCCATGGAGCTTGGAGGCGCCTTGGGTGCCTTGGTCGAAAGCCTCATGCAGCAAGGTGTGAAGACGCCTTCCAAGGAGATGGAAGGCGCCTTAAATACTGGATGGAGGGTGCCCTCCGTGGAGCTTGAAGGCGCCTTAGGGTGGATAAGCTGCGCAGGCAGCGGAGCTTATCGGCACCACGGAAATGGGGATAGAACCTTGGCTGAAGGCGCCTCCTATGGAGGTTGGAGGTGCCCTCAATGGCTTACTTAAGCCTAGTTCGAGTAGAGGCAAATTAACAATCAAAGCTAGTAATCTTTCTTCTATGTGCTGCTAACAAAATGATCCGAGAAAGTCATAACACTACTCCGATGACCATAAGCTCTCAATTTCAAACATCATTGTTATCGGTATAATATTTGGTAGCACTTTAATTCTTGTACTCTTTTTGTAATATTTTGGACTATAGTGGATTGCCCAAAGTAAATATTCAACGAGTGTGGGCCTTGGAATAGGAGTCGTCACAGGCTCTGAACTAAGTAAAACCAACTTGTGTCATTATTTTCTTTAATTATTCTTATTCCGCTGCAATTTACTCGATTCTTTTAAAACAAACGAATTAGCCACGAGCACTATTTACCCCCCCCCCCCCCCAGCACTTTATGATCATACAGTTGCCCTTAGATTTTGATGCTTCTTCTGAACTGGTCTTTTGTCTTCTTTGCTCTTCAATTTAGGGCAGTTGTCTTTCACGTGTCCTTTTTCATTGCAGTGGTAGCATCTTATCTTTCTTTTTCTTCTTTAATTCTGCACTTGATTAAACTTGTTAGATTTAAGCAACTTTTTAAATCTACTTACCAGTAGTATTGTTTCATTGCCATCAAGAGAAGATTCAGAATCTCGTTTGTCTGATTTTGCCTTTAAGGCAATGTTATACATTTGCTCCTTCTTCTGACCTGCGCATCTCGTTTCATGGACTTCAAAAGTTAAAAATAATTCTTCTAAAGTAGTTGAATATAGATCTTTAGATATATAATAAGCATCTACTAATTATGTCCATTCAGTATTTCTAGGGAATGCGTTAAGAGCATACCTTAACGAATCTCGATTACTTACCTTTTTTCCGAGATTCGTGAGTCCAGTAATGAGCTCCTTGATCCTTGAGTGAAGGTGTGCAACGATTTCACCTTCTTCCAGTTTGATGTTGCTGATATGATTTCTGAGCATATCCCGTCTTGCGAGTTTTGCCTCCAAGGTTCGTTCATGTAGTTCCAAGAATTTCTCCCAGAGTTCCTTCACAGGCTCTAGGCTCTAATTCGGTTGACTTCTTGTGGCGGTAAGATGCTTAGCAAATGGAACTCTGCTTTGTCGTTTGCCACGAAATCGGCCTGCTCCTTTTTGGTCCAGTGGTGTTTTTCTTTGCCTTCAGGTGCCACAAAACCAAATTCCATTATTAAAATCAAATCAAAATTAGTTTTGAAAAATACCTCCTTCTTCTTTTTCCAGTTGGTGAAATCCCCCTTGAACTTCAGTGGGTAGATGCTTAATCCGGCCATCTTGTATACTTCATTCAGTGGTTAGTCCTCCTGAAGCAAACCTTGCTCTGATACCACTTGTTGGTCCCGATAGCGGCCGACTAGAAGGGGAGTTGATGTAACGACCCAATTTTCCCTATTTTGAGTTCTAAATGTCCTTAAAAATATTTGGAAATACTTTTAAAATATTCTAGAGATTTTTAGGAATTTTTAGAGTATTTTTATGTAATTTTTGGAGGTCGTTTGATATTTTTACTAAACGAAAGAAGTTTTGACAAAAAAATATCCGAGCCGAGGTTCGAGACCTTCGGCCGAACCCGATCTTAACCGAATCCAGCCAACCAACTGTTCTGCGACTTTTTCGTGAACATATAGAGAACAAAATTTATATAAGTAGTAGAAGTTAATAACAGGAAATAATAGGAAGAAAAGGGTTGCAACCGAGATTTGAACCCACGAGTCGAGCTTTAAGCAGAACGCAGCCAACCAAGTGTTCACGCGGCCATTGCTGAATAAGGAAAGAGCGACAAATATTTAAGGTATAGTATTTAATAAAAACCCTAGTTATAAGAAAAGGTTTAGGTTTTCTTTTTCCCAAACCCTAAATCCCGTTTTCCCTTCTCTCGAGTTCGACGGCGCTTCTCTTCTCGGGCGGAACCGCGGCAGAGAGCTAGGGTATTTCCGGCGGCCGGCGAGCACTCTTTTCCGAGAGGTCATCACACCATCGAGCTCCTCTCGTCAAGAAGGGACGCGGACACAAAGGAATCGCCGAGGTTTCAAGCTCCACCCAAAACCCTAGAACCATACCGTGGGTTGTAAGTGTAAGAACAAGTGTAAGTACTACTCACCTGCGGTAGGAGTGGTTTTCGGTTTTCGCTTCTCCTTGTTTTTGATTCGTGTAGTAAAGGTTGTTGTTTGGAACTTGCTGCTGTGTACTTCCAAGAAGGGAAATAAATAGTATGGGTTAAGCATGTGGTTTAGATCTCTTTAGTTTCAAATAGAGCAAAGGATTTTGTGTTTTGAATTAGCAACCATGAATCACAAAGGAAGAAAGTAGTAATTCAGTTTTTATTGGTTGCTGCCATGAACTCAATTCCGAATTTAAAGTGTTGTTTTATTTGTTTCCTTGCTTCAATTAATATGAACGGTGCATGTTTGCAATTATGGAAGTGCCTTAGTTTAGTCTATGTAGCCTTGTATTGTTCGGATTAATGTAGCTGGTAAGGTTCAGATTTGTTCTTGCTATGCTATCATGTTCTTCTATATCTTGTATAGTTCTGGATCTTGTATTGTTCGGATTAATGTAGCTGGTAAGGTTCAGATTTGTTCTTGCTATACTATCATGTTCTTCTATATCTTGTATAGTTCTGGATCTTGTATTGTTCGGATTAATGCAGCTGGTAAGGTTCAGATTTGTTCTTGCTATGCTATCATGTTCTTCTATATCTTGTATAGTTCTGGATTCTTATGATTGGTAAGTTAGGTGTGTTTTCTCAGTTTTATTTGCATTTCTGTAACCACGAACAGCTTTATTAGGGCTTAGAACAACCCCCCTGGAGCTTGTTGCAGTCCGGATTTTAATGGCTTTGTTTCCATGCTTCATATTTTCTGTACAGCTAGTGTATCATTGTTTTCTTACAGCATTAGGATAGCTTGAAGTTTAAAGGGCAGCAAGTATTTCATTGTTTCCTTGGTTCGGATTTTCATAGCATTTTCCTTGCTACTCAAAGGGCAAGAACAGCCCATTATTTAGTTAGAATTGACATTTTTCTTGCTACTCAAAAAGGTAAGAACAACCTTTATTTAAAGTATGTAGTGTTAGTTTCTTGGTTTTCTTGAACATGAACAGCTATTAAGCTTACCTTGTAGTTTGATTGCCTTTGCTTTATTTTATAGCATGCTTAGTTAGTTGCAATTCTCTACTTGTTAGATATACTTACAATGTTCTAGTAAGCTCTATTAAGGGATTATGAGAAGTTATGAGTAGAGAAAAGACCAAGGTCTAGTTAGAAAAGATAACAAGAAATTTAAAGTAAGAGGCTAGTACCCGACTTCCAAGGTTGTCGTTAAACAAATCCAGGTGACCAATTCCAAGGTCTTGGCCCTCATAAGACTGGAGGCTCGCTACCTCAGTCTCTATTAGAGAGCGCACATTTGGTACTAAGCCTGGCCCAAGAAAGAAAAGAAGAAAGTTAAATATTAATTTCAAGTATAAGGCTATAAGTAAATGAAACAAGTATCACCTGTATTTAGAACTAGTAAAGTTTAGCTCTTATAATTCTAAGCATACAGTATTGGTTTTCATTTGCTTTCCTTATGAGTTTATTGAGCATGATTAGCTTTATTTCCAGCATGCAGATTTATTCTTGTATATCATGAGTATACAGTTTATTTTTAGTACTTTGCTATTGGATAAGCATGTGTAGCTTTTCTTTTTGGCATTTCAATTTTAGCATCCTTTGTATCTTATGCACTTTCGAATTTTTGTGAGATAATTTAGTACTTACTAAGTGTTTCGCTTATAGATTTATTTTCCTCCTACTGCAGATAAAGAAAAAGCTAAAGTATAAAGAGGAAGGCGACAAGGAGGATGCGTGATGGATGGTGTGTGATGTTGAACTATGGAAGCCTCGGGACTTGGCTAAAAGTTGTTTAGAGTTCTTCTTTAATGTTATTAGAGAAGTTGAGATTGTTAAGGGTTGTTTCATTTTTCTTATGTTGCTAATTGAGTCTATTCCGCATTGTTAGTTTGGTTGTTTTCCCACTGTTGGAGCTTTATTCATTTGCTATTGCTAGAATAGTTTTCTTTAAGTTGTTGTGTCTTATTACTGCGTGGTTGTGAAATATATATACCAGCCGCATGTGGCTGATGGTTTATTTTGCATGTATTGATGATTATTATCACCGGTACAGGGGAGACTTTGTCGAAATTTTTCGGTAGGAACTTCTCCTGGGGCCGTGATAAATTTAAGTGTTGCTAATAATAGCATAAGTAACACTAGTAAGTAGAGTAATAGATAAGTAACGGTCGCCCTTAGAGAGTAGTAGTAGTAAGAAGGGTGGTCGTTACAGTTGAATAGCCCTGCAAAAATTTAGATGAACCTTCCTCGAACTTTATAGTGTAATTAAATCGAACACTTGCATAAACAAAGTAAATAAACTAAAAGGAAGAGGCACAATGAATTACTTGGTTACAATCAGGGAGGTTGTTAATCTAAAGAAGATAAAAGCTCAGTAAACACTTCTTTAGGTGGAGAAGCCTCTTACAGCAGTTGACGCACTCAATTATAGCTTAGAACTCAAGATGAATCAATCACAAGTGTTGTGCTCTATTTCTAGATCTAGGAGTCATTTTATAAACCCTAGAAAATCTTTTCCTCAGCTAGAAGGCGCCTTCCATAAGGCTGGAAGGCACCTCTAGCAAGGCGCCAGTGGATAAAAGTTTATCCACTACCAACGACAAAATCTGCCTACTTGAAGGCGCCTTCCATAAGGCTGAAAGGCGCCTTCCATGGTGGGTTGAAGGCGCCTTCAACCCTATTGAAGGTGCCTTCCCACTGAAAGGCGCGGAGGCACCTTTAACTCTAATGAAGGCACCTCCAGTAGCTCCACAACTCCTTTTTGACTCTTCTGTTGCTTCGTTTGCTTAGGTGATTTTGGTTAACCGAAATAGGGCTCACCCAAACCCATTTTCCAGCCTTCTCCTCGAGCAAGCTTCCACTCTGGCTTCTCATCCCTCGGACCGCTGCACGTGTCCTTCTCATCTGCCGGTGTACTCTTCCGTAGCACCTCGTCCCTCAGACGCACCAAGCCCATCGTCTCTCTCCCGTGTTGTCCTTCTCGTTAGTTGTGTCTTCCGCTCGACTTCCTGTGCTCCTAAGCTCTTGCACACTTAGACACAGGGTTAAACACCAATAGGACCTAACCTGACTTGGTTGATCATATCAAAACTACCACGGGGTACCAACACAAAGTCCTAGTGATTGTTACGCTAGAGGGGGGCGAATAACACTCGTGACTTTCAAGTTCATTTAAAACATAGCGGAATAAAGATATAAATGAAAAAACAAACAATGTTAACACGACCAAGATTTACTTGGTTCGGAGCCTGTGGCGACTCCCACTCCATGGCCTGCATGTAAGAGTGCTTTCAATGGACAATCACTAATCAATCATAAAGATTACAAGTACAATTTGAAATAATTATAAGTAATTAGAAAACTAAAAATACCGATCACTTGGTAGGATGACTTGTAGAGGCTTTATTGGAGCAACGTGCAAGTGCAGAAGTCGTTCTGAATGTCGTTGTCAAGCTCCTGGTCGAATGATGCTTATATAGGTTGTTTCGGGCACCTAGACCCCTCTAAGCGCATGGACCACGTGTCCCGGCCAATCGACGCTCCCCATGTAGGCTTATGGATGATTTTTTGGGTCCAGGCACCTAGACCGAGTCTGGGTGCCTGGACCGCCTGGACTGCCTGGATGCCCCCTACCTGCCTAAGGCGAGCCTGGTTTGGGCGCCCGGACCCCTTCTGACCTCCCGGACCAGCCTTTTTAGCCTCCCTTTTTTCTATAAAACAAAGTTTGTAACGCCCCGGCCCAGGCGGGCCCCACCTGGACCTAACCGAGAACGCCGCCAAAATTGAACCGGGGTATTACAATAACTTGGCTCTGATACCATCTGTAACACCCCGGCCTGGGCGACCCCCACCCGGATCGAACCGAGAATGCCACCAAAATTGCCCATCGAGTTGACGACTAGCTCCGCAGACCACTGGAGGTCCTTTCAGAATATTTTGTCCTCACTCGCACGCACCTTGGAAAACTTTCCAAGAGGTCACCCATCCTCAGATTTCTCCAAGCCAAGCATGTTTAACTTTGGAGTTCTTAAGTTTGGGCTTCCGAAAAGGAAGGTGCACCTTAGTGATATGGATAGTATCATCTAACCTTTTAAGCTATACTTAACCAGAATCTCAGAATCGGGGTATTACACCAGACTAGACATTTATCATATCTGATATGTGTACCTGGATCTTCTTATTTAAGCCATTTATTTTTGGTACATGTTTATTAGAGGCAGATATGGTCAGGATTTTCATGCTTAGTGTCATGCACCATCTCGCATGATTGCATGCTGAGCGATTGTCGGCTCCATTATTGTTGAGCACATCACCAGTTACATGGATCTACACACACAACCACTCATGGGTTAGTGGTTTTTATTCGGGCAGGGTGTGTTGCAGCAGATTGCTCTATCAGTGCTCTGCTGATCCACTCATGGATAGCGTGACGCAGCGTGGTAGCAGGACAAGGATTCCTCTTCTGGACTGGTTTAGGGAGATGAGAGCATTGAGCTCCCCCACTTATGATTTGGGGTAGGAGGATAGGTGTACTCCAATAACATCCTGTCCACCCGGTCACTTAAGAGCAGTGATGGCAGAGTGTACAGTTGTCACAACCCTACCCACTCAGTCTCACCATCGTGTGTGAGATGACTGACTGCGTCAGGGGTGACCAGTACATGTCATTTGCATCATATGCATGATTGCATTTATTAGTTATGTTTGCTGCATATTTGGTGGATGCATACAAAAGATATGATATTTTCGGTTTGATGACCTTATTATCCTGATAGGAGGCCCTGGTAAGTACAGCTTCTCCCATTCCTTTTAGTTTTGCATTTTCCATATTATTCCAAGAGACTATACACATAATTATTACTATTGGTTATTTCTTACTATGCATGTCAGCTTGGTATCTGCTGAGTGTTGGACTCACCCTGTTGATTATTACTATTTCAGGTCGATGCTGTCAGGAGGTTCCAGTCACTAGTCTCCTACCACTTGTCATGATGGGTTCACATATTTTGGGCTTTTTGGTTTACTTATTACATTTTATATACTTGTGACGTATAACTGTACTCGTGGATTTTTATCGAGTTTTGGTTTACTGCTTTTGTTTTCTGCTGTGTTGGATTTTTGTTGTGGGTTTAAGTTTTCCGTTGTATTAGTGGAGTAGGTTTTATTTAAATAAATTGCGTGGTTGTGTCAACCAGAGGCTGAGTTAATATAAAATGCGTGAATTGTTAGCTATTTTTATTGTTATTGTTCTGACCGTGTTGACCGAGATTTGTGTGGCCCTGAGGGCTTTGTAGTAAAGTTTCAGATTGTCACCGATACAGGGGAGATGCTGTCAAAATTTCTCAATAGGGACTCCCCCGGGACGTGACATTGGTTCTCGCTCTAACGCCCCCCCTTTGACTCTCTTTTTGGTGTACCTAGGGAGAAAAGTGATATCCGAAACTCCTTTTTGTCCTAATCTATCAGTCTCTTTGTCAATTCGAAGACTTCTCCCAGTCAATAATACAGCCACGTACCTAGCGTGTCATCTCCTTAACTTTCAAATAGGATCAGTAACGAAGGATAAATTGCAGACTTTTACTCACCTACTCATGCTGATGATCCCATTGTATGAATTGACTAACTAAATGGTGAGATGACTAACTAATTGTATGAAGGTACATTCCTCTTTTGAGGGAAGAAAATGAAAAGGTTGTATATGATTTCAAGAGGTGGCAAAAAAGCAAAATGTGGCAAAGGCGCCTCCGCCCGTTAGCCTCAGGACTAACAAGAAAAAAATAAATTATGATAACTAAGTGGTAAATAAAAGAAGGCGAAATATATATAGGTCGTATGGATTTACACTCCATCAATCCTCATGTAATAAATTAACAATTACTTACTGATTTGGCTAAGCTCGTGGCAAAAAAGCAAAATGAATGCGGTGAAGAAAGGCAAATTGATTCAGAGAGATTTATTTAAAAAAAAAAAAAATCCTGCGATTAAGCAAAAACCCTCGCGCTTTCGGTCATTTTTCAGGCCTCATTGTGTTGGCGGCGATGGCGATGCAGCGGGCGCTGAGGGCGTACCTGGAAGTGCTGCGGCTTGTGCGACACCTCCCTCCGGAGACCCGGCCTTACTACTGCAAGTACGCCCGCGAGAATTTCGTCAATTACCGCGACCTGGACGAGTCGGCCTCCCTCGACGAGCTGCTGCAGCGCGCCTACGCCCACAGCACCTGGGTCCTCGACAAGGTTTTCCTTCATCTTCAGTCGATTTAATCTGTCCTCTTCTTCGGCTCATCCTTTCCCCCCATGCTCTGTCTTTTAATTCACCCTTCCAGTACGCCGTGGATCAATTGGCCGCTAACAAGCTGAAGCAGATCTGCAGCAGTTGAGCAGATGAGCGGGCAGTCTCTTTGCCTTCCAGGTATTTGTTGTTATTCCCCACTCAGGATTATGCTATCCTTTTCGATCGCTTGTTACTGCCGCTGGTCGTGGAGTTGGTAGCTGTGCTGAATAATCTCTGTGAATTCTCTGATCGATTGTTTTGATTACTGGTTTTGTTCCTCTTCCTTAATGGATTCCTGTGTTGTGAAATGTGATACTTTTGTTGAGATAAATTAGAAAATTCGTCCAAATAGTAAAATTAACTGACATAAGTGAATTGATTTTTGTTTGATGATTCTTATGCTCATAAAGAAACTCATTTAGATATCCTATAGAACATGCTGGGTTATTTGATAATGAAGAAATAACAAGTTTACTGAACCAGTTTTTCCCCTGTCTGAGTGAAGCTTGTTCTTGAGCTTGTTTGTGAACATAAAAGAGACATGTTAATAAGCTTAAGCAAATCAAGCTTCACATTGGAAAGAATTGATCTGCCTAAATCTAGTGCTCAGGTTTTGGCTTCCAGCCGCATGCTAATATGATTCCAGTGACAAGAAGCATAAAAAATGAATAATTCTCCAGTATTTTATAATATTCCAGTTTATTTAGGGCTTAGATAGACCTGATTATAGGTTAATTAGGATTGAGAGCATTTAATCAGGAATTTTATAATTTAATACGGCTGTGTAAGTGTTGATGTAATGGCTTTTGGATTCAATTTAGGGTTAATTTAATGCTGGATAAGCTAGTTGAGGGCTAGTTTAGGTGGTTTCATTTAAGTCTTTCAAAAAAGGTAGATCCGCTATCTAAACGATCGCCCTAGTGTCGGCCCTACGGATATGGAGGCAAGTAAATGCAGCTAGTGTTAGATGCATGGTAGGGTAAATCTCAGTTCGTCAGATCCTGAGAATCGATCCCTGGCCATATGTCAGAGATGTCATGCGTCCACCATCTGCACTACACCTTGGGGCATTCGCTTAAGTCTTTCAAGATATTCTTTTGGTTCACCGAGAATGTAGCTTCGTCTTGGGGTTCATACACACCCTTCTCTATCACTTCCTCTTTATCTTGAGATCTGTAAAACCTTCATAATTTTTTACTTAGAAATTTTTTACTTGAAATTTTTTATCAATATTTCCAAAATTGTTATCAATATTTCCAAAATCAGAGTTTACTTAGAAATTTTTTACTTGAATTTTTTTTTGGAAATTCAGAATTTTATAAAAGATACTCTTAGATTTTTTTTGGTACCCCATTTTTTATGTGATCAAAGGGGGAGACGAAAAAGATTAAGTCTAGGGGGAGGTAGCTTAAAATTAAATTTCCTACTTTTTGTACTTTATTGTAAAATTTATTTTTGCTTTAACTTTATTTGTTTACCCTATCTTAACTTGGGTTGCTCACAACAAAAAGGGGGAGATTGTTGTAACCCTAAGGTTATTTTGATGTGATCAAACAAGTTAAGTTAGGTAATGTTGATTTTGATCCTTGTGTCTAAGTGTGCAGGAGCTTAGGAGTACAGAAAGTCGATCAGAAGACGCGGCTAGTGAGAAGGACGACACGGGAGAGAGCCGATGGACTTGGTGCATATGAGGGACGAGGTGTCGCAGAAGAGTACACCGATGGATGAGAAAAATATATTCGACGTTTGAGGGACGAGAAGCCGGAGAAGAAGTCTGCTCGAGGAGAAGGCCGAAATTGGGTCGGGTGAGCGTTATTTCGGTTGGCTGAAATCACCCAAGCGAGCGGAATCGGAGCATAAGATCCGGACCGAGGTGAGTGACACCGGAATAGAAGACCTGAACTGAAAAAGTCAACAGGGTTGACTTTGAGTATCCGGGCACCCGGAACCCAACTTTTATCATCATCGACGTGGGCGCTGACCGTTGCATCAGGGATAGAAATCTATACCACTCCAGGTGCCTGGAACCATTTCAGGTGCCCTAACCAAGGCTATAAATACATCCTTGGTCCAAAAGCTTAATAACAATAAGAAATTTGAGTTCCAACAGTTCTGCGCTTCACTTTGTTAGTTTGGCTTCATCTTTTTATACTTTCATTGTTGTAAGAGACTTCTCCGTTTGAAGAAGATATTTAATGCGATTCATTTCCTTAGATTAACAACATCCCCGGTTGTAACCAAGTAAAAACTGTAAGTCTCATCTTTCAGTTTATTTCTTTATTTTATTTTATGCAAGTGTTTCTTTAAGTCTGAGAAAGGTATGTTTTTGATTTTGTGCAGGGGTATTCAACTCCCCTTCTAGTCGGCCAACGGGTCCCAACAGAATTTACTTATATAAGTTAAAAATAATTTCTAAAAATGATCTCTCTATGTTTTTTCTTTAAAACATCTCTTTTTAAAAAATATCTTGAAAAATACTTTTAGAATATTTTGAAAAGTTATTCCACTTTGAATTTTATTTTTTTTAAAAAGTTTTTTTTTTTTTTTTGTAAAAACCTTTATTTCAACAATGCTCTTATATACATACCACCTCAGAAGTTTTACTTTAACTTCCTTTTACTTAAACATTTCTTTCCAAAAATTTTTACTTAGAAAACTTTGAATTTTTGAAAATCATTTTGACAAACAACTTTAAAATTATTTTTGAAAGTTATTACTTTTGAAAATCTTGCAAATTTTTTAAAATATTTATTCCTCCCTCCAATTAAATCATAATTATTTAAAGTAATTAGTGTTCAAAATTTCTTACATTGTCATAATTCTTTGAAACTTGCTTGAAGATCTCTACTTGCAATATTTTCCTACTTTTATGCATTATGCCTTAATTTTTTTTATGTATGTCAAAGGGGGAGGATAGTGGGTTAAGTTAGGAAAATTGAACTCACTTTTAAAACACTTTATACTTTATTACTTTATTATATTTTTTTCTCTAACTTTAACTCAGGTTGTCATTACATCAAAAAGGGAGAGATTATTGGTACAAGTTGCACTAACAGTCTGGTTTTGATATATGACAAATAGGTTAAAGTTTGATGGATTGTTTGTCAAACACTTCTACCAAGTGTGCAGAAGTTGATTAATATGAAGGATCTGACACTATGCTGAAATCCAACTAGGTCCGCAAGACCCGATAGCTAGTGTGAAGTCCAGATAGTTCCACGGGACCCGATATCTAGCGAAAAGTCCAGTTGGATCCGCTGGACCTAGCAAAGTGTTTAACAAAATCTTTTTAAAACAAGTGTTTCTTAAAATCATTTTTTAAACTAAGTGTTTATCAAAATCATTGGTTCAAAATCATTTTTAAGCTAAGCGTTTATCAAAAATCTTTTTAAAAGCTAAGTTCTCTTTAATATCTTCTTAAAGCTAAGTGTTTATCAAAATCTTTATCTTAACTAACAATCTTTATGAAATTTTCTCCATATTCTGTAAGGCTAAAGTATTCATTTTTGATATATGTCAAAAGGGTAGAAAAGCTAGAAAATTCTAAAGTTAAGGAAAAGATTAAGTTAAGTGATTAAGGAGGAGCTATAACAAATTGTGCTAACTGTTGCATCTTTTTAATTGCACTTATGTGCATTTATGCTACAAGTTGCATTTCTATTCTTTATGTTTTTTTTACTTAACTTTGAATTTTATTGTCATAATCAAAAAAGGGGAGATTGTTGGTGTGGGAAGCATCAGACGATTGAATCTGGGTTTTGATAATGACAAAGGGTTCAAAGTTAAGGTTATTTGTTGTCTAACAAGTTTGAATGAGAATGTAGGAAAGTCCTAAGTGTTCTTAGGCAAAAGCCCTAGCTGTGGTTAGGCAAGTGGAAAACCCTAGGAGGTGGTAACCCTAGGCGGAAAGTCTTGACGGGTCGAGCACTTCAGGCAAAATCCTAGAGTCGAGGACTCTAGGTTGAAATCTTGGTGGTCGCGGACCAGGTGAAAGTCTGGATGGGTCATGGAGCAGACGTCCAGCATGAAGACTAGAAGCCTCGCCCGTTGAGAAAAAGTCTAGTCGGTCTAGAGGATCAGTCTAACAACAGGTAAATTATCCTGAGAGGAGTAAGTCAGGATGCGTTCCCCGGTGAGGGAACAGTAGGCTTCGGTTCGACCTAGGGTTTCCGGAAAAGAAATCCGAAGCCAGAATCGGACAGTCTGGAGACTGTCAAAATAACTTATTATTTCATATTTTATTGTGCTAACTCTATTTTACAGGATATGTTTGGTATTTTAGACTAACGGAACTTGCAAGGAGTGAAAAGGACTTAAAAGCCTCAGATGAACAATTCCTGAGGCGCCCTCCATGGAGCTTGGAGGCGCCTCGGGTGCCTTGGTCGAAAGCCTCATGCAGCAAGGTGTGAAGGCACCTTCCAAGGAGATGGAAGACGCTTAAATGCTGGATGGAGGGCGCCCTCCGTGGAGCTTGAAGGCGCCTTAGGGTGGATAAGCTGCGCAGGCAGCGGAGCTTATCGGCACCACGGAAATGGGGATAGAACCTTGGCTGAAGGCGCCTCCTATGGAGGTTGGAGGTGCCCTCAATGGCTTACTTGAGCCTAGTTCGAGTAGAGGCAAATTAACAATCAAAGCTAGTAATCTTTCTTCTATGTGCTGCTAACAAAATGATTCGGGAAAGTCATAACACTACTCCGATGACCAGAAGCTCTCAATTTCAAACATCATTGTTATCGGTATAATATTTGGTAGCACTTTAATTCTTGTACTCTTTTTGTAATATTTTGGACTGTAGTGGATTGCCCAAAGTAAATACTCAATAAGTGTGGGCCTTGGAATAGGAGTCGTCACAGGCTCCGAACTAAGTAAAACCAACTTGTGTCATTGTTTTCTTTAATTGTTCTTATTCCGCTGCAATTTACTTGATTCTTTTAAAACGAACGAATTAGCCACGAGCACTATTTACCCCTCCCCCCCTCCTCTCCTCAGCACTTTATGATCCTACATACGTCTCGTCCCACGTTGCCCTTAGATTTTGATGCTTCTTCTGAACTGGTCTTTTGTCTTCCTTGCTCTTCAATTTAGGACAGTTGTCTTTCACGTGTCCTTTTTCATTGTAGTGATAGCATCTTATCTTTCTTTTTATTCTTTGATTTTGCACTTGATTAAACTTGTTAGATTTAAGCAACTTTTTAAATCTACTTAGCAGCAGTGTTGTTTCATCGTCATCAAGAGAAGATTCGGAATCTCGTTTCTTCGATTTGTTTCCTTTAAGGCAACGTTATACATTTGCTCCTTCTTCTGACCTGCACATCTCGTTTCATGGACTTCAAAAGTTGAAAATAATTCTTCTAAAGTAGTTGAATATATATCCTTAGATATATAATAAGCATCTACTAATGATGCACATTCAGTATTTCTAAGGAATGCGTTAAGAGCATATCTTAACGAATCTCGGTTACTTACCTTTTCTCTGAGATTCGTGAGTCCAGTGATGAGCTCCTTGATCCTTGAGTGAAGGTGTGCAACGATTTCACCTTCTTCCAGTTTGATGTTGCTAATCTGATTTCTGAGCATATCCCATCTCGCGAGTTTTGCCTCCAAGGTTCGTTCATGTAGTTCCAAGAATTTCTCCCAGAGTTCCTTCACAGACTCGTAGGCTCCAATTCGGTTGACTTCTTGTGGCGGTAAGATGCTTAGCAGATGGAACTCTGCTTTGTGCCATGAAATCGGTCTGCTCCTTTTTGGTCCAGTGGTATTTTTCTTTGCCTTCAGGTGCCACAAAACCAAATTCCATTATTAAAATCAAATCAAAATCAGTTTTTGAAAAATACCTCCTTCTTCTTTTTCCAGTTGGTGAAATCCTCCTTAAACTTCAGTGGGTAGATGCTTGATCCGGCCATCTTGTGTGCTTCATTCGGTGGTTAGTCCTCCTCAAGCAAATCTTGCTATGATATCACTTGTTGGTCCCGATAGCGATCGACTAGAAGGGAGTTGAATAGCCCTGCAAAAATATAGATGAACCTTCCTCGAACTTTATAGCGTAATTAAATCGAACACTTGCATAAACAAAGTAAATAAACTAAAAGGAAGAGGCACAATGAATTACTTGGTTACAATCCGGGAGGTTGTTAATCTAAAAGCTCAGTAAACTCTTCTTCAGGCGGAGAACCCTCTTACAATAGTTGACGCACTCAATTACAGCTTAGAACTCAAGATGAATCAATCACAAGTGTTGTGTTCTATTTCCTAAGTCTAGGGGTCATTTTATAGCCCCTGAAAAATCTTATCCTCAGCTAGAAGGCGTCTTTCATAAGGCTGGAAGGCGCCTCCAGTAAGGTGCCAGTGGATAAAAGTTTATCTACTACCAACGATAAAATCTGCCTACTTGAAGGCACCTTCCATAAGGCTGAAAGGTGCCTTCGATGGTGGGTTGAAGGCGCCTTCAACCCTGTTGAAGGTGCTTTCCCACTGAAAGGCGCGGAGGCACCTTTAACTCTAATGAAGGCACTTCCAGCAGCTCCGCAGCTCCGCAGCTCCTTTTCGGCTCTTCTGTTGCTCCGTTTGCTTAGGTGATTTTGGCTAACCGAAATAGGACTCACCAGAACCTATTTTCCGGCCTTCTCCTCAAGCAAGCTTCCACTCCGGCTTCTCGTCCCTCGGACCGGTTCACACTTCCTTCTTATCTGCGGGTGTACTCTTCCGTAGCACCTCGTCCCTCAGACGCACCAAGCCCGTCGTCTCTCTCCCGTGTCGTCCTTCTCGCTAGCCGTGCCTTCCGCTCGACTTCCTGTGCTCCTAAGCTCTTGCACACTTAGACACAGGGTTAAACACCAACAGGACATAACCTGACTTGGTTGATCACATCAAAACTACCGCAGGGTACCAACACAAAGTCCTAGTGATTGTTACGCTAGAGGGGGGTGAATAGCACTCGTGACTTTCAAGTTCATTTAAAACAAAGCGGAATAAAGATAGAAATAAAAAAACAAACAATGCTAACACGACCAAGATTTACTTAGTTCGGAGCCTGTGGCGACTCCTACTCTATGACCTGCATGTGAGAGTGCTTTCAATGGACAATCACTAATCAATCATAAAGATTACAAGTACAATTTGAAATAATTATAAGTAATTAGAAAACTAAAAATATCGATGACTTGGTAGGATGAAAACTTTAGCAGAGTCATCGTCGGAGATTTTAGACGTTATAGAGGCTTTATCGGAACAACGTGCAAGTGCAGAAGTCGTTCTGAATGTCCTTGTCAAGCTCCTGGTCGAATGCTGCTTATATAGGTTTCGAGCACCTGGACCCCTCCGGGCGCCTGGACCACGTGTCGCGACCAATCGACGCTCCCCATGTAGGCTTATGGATGATTTTTTGGGCCCAGGCGCCTAGACCGAGTCCGGGCGCCTGGACCACCTGGATGCCCCTTGCCTGTCTAAGGCGAGCTTGGTATGGGCGCCCGGACCCCTTCTGAGCTCCCGGACCAGCCTTTTTAGCCTCCCTTTTTTCTACAAAACAAAGTTTGTAACACCCCGACCTAGGCGGGCCCCAACCGGACCGAACCGGGAACGCCACCAAAATTGAACTGGGGTATTACAATAACTTGGCTCTGATATCATCTGTAACGCCCTGGCCTGGGCGACCCCCACCCGGACCGAACCGGGAACGCCACAAAAATTGCCCATCGGGTTGACGACTAGCTCTGTACACCACCGGAGGTCCTTTCAGCATGTTTTGTCCTCACTCGCACACACCCTGGAAACTTCCCAAGAGGTCACCCATCCTCAGATTTCTGCAAGCCAAGCACGTTTAACTTTAGAGTTCTTAAGTTTGAGCTTCCGAAAAGGAATGTGCACCTTGGTGATATGGATAGTATCATCTAACTTTTTAAGTCATACTTAACCAAAATCTCAGAATCAGGGTATTACACCGGATTAGACATTTATCATATTTGATATGTGTACCTAGATCTTCTTATTTGAGCCATTTATTTTTGGTACATGTTTATTGGAGGCAGATATGGTCAGGATTTTCATGCTTAGTGTCATGCACCATCTCGCATGATTGCATGTTGAGCGATTGTCGGCTCTATTATTGTTGAGCACATCACCAGTTACATGGATCTACACACACAACCACCATGGGTTAGTGGTTTTTATTCAGGCAGGGTGTGTGCAGCAGGTTGATCTATCAGTGCTCCGCTGGTCCACTCATGGATAGCGTGACGCAGCGTGGTAGCAGGACAAGGATTCCTCCTCTGGACTGGTTCAGGGAGATGAGAGCATTGAGCTCCCCCACTTATGATTTGGGGTAGAAGGATAGGTGTACTCCAATAGCATCCTGTCCACCCGGTCAGTTAAAAGCAGTGATGGCAGAGTGCACAGTTGTCACAACCCTACCCACTCAGTCTCACCATCGTGTGTGAGATGGCTGACTGACGTTAGGGGTGACCAGGACATGTCATTTGCATCATATGCATGATTGCATTTATTACTTATGTTTGTTGCATATTTGGTGGATGCATATGATTGACATGCATACAAAAGATATGATATTTTCGGTTTGATGACCTTATTATCCTGATAGGAGGTCCTGGTAAGTACAACTTCTCTCATTCCTTTCAGTTTTGCATTTTCCATATTATTCCAGGAGACTGTACGCATAATTATTACTATTGGTTATTTCTTACTATGTATGTCAGCTTGGTATCCGCTGAGTGTTAGACTCACCCTGTTGATTATTACTATTTCAGGTCGATGTTGTCAGGAGGTTCCAGTCGCTAGTCCCCCACCACTTGTCGTGACGGGTTCACATATTTTGGGCTTTTTGGTGTACTTGTTACATTTTATATACTTGTGACGTATAACTGTACTCGTGGATTTTTATCGAGTTTTGGTCTACTGCCTTTGTTTTCTGCTGTGTTGGATTTTTGTTGTGGGTTTAAGTTTTCCGTTGTATTAGTGGAGTAAATTTTATTTAAATAAATTGTGTGGTTGTGTCAGCCAGAGGCTGAGTTAATATAAACAGCGTGGATTGTTAACTATTTTTATTGTTATTGTTCCCGCCGTGTTGGTCGAGGTTTGTGTGGCTCTGAGAGCTTTGTAGTAAAGTTTCAGATTGTCACCGATACAGAGGAGATGTTGTCAAAATTTCTTCGATAGGGACTCCCCCGGGGTGTGACACTGGTTCTCGCTCTAACGTCCCTTTGACTCTCTTTTTGGTGTACATAGGGAGAAAAGTGATATCCGAAACTCTTTTTTGCCCTAATTTATCAGCTTCTCTGTCAATTCAAAGTCTTCTCCCAGTCAATACTGTAGCTTTCAAATAGGATCAGTAACGAAGGATAAATTGCAGACTTTTACTCACCTACTCATGCTGATGATCCCATTGTATGAATTGACTAACTAAATGGTGAGATGACTAACTAATTGTATGAAGGTACATTCCTCTTTTGAGGGAAGAAAATGAAAAGGTTGTATATGATTTCAAGAGGTGGCAAAAAAGCAAAATGTGGCAAAGGCGCCTCCGCCCGTTAGCCTGAGGACTAATAAGAAAAAGATAAATTATGATAACTAAGTGGTAAATAAAAGAAGGGCGAAATATAGGTCGTATGGATTTACACTCCATCAATCCTCATGTAATAAATTAACAATTACTTACTGATTTGGCTAAGCTCGTGGCAACAAAGCAAAATGAATGCGGTGAGGAAAGGCAAATTGATTCAGAGAGATATTTTTTTAAAAAAAAAATAAAAATCCTATTAAGCAAAAACCCTCGCGCTTTCGGTCATTTTTCAGGCCTCATTGTGTTGGCGGCGATGGCGATGCAGCGGGCGCTGAGAGCGTACCTGGAAGTGCTGCGGCTTGTGCGACACCTCCCTCCGGAGACCCGGCCTTACTACTGCAAGTACGCCCGCGAGAATTTCGTCAATTACCGCGACCTGGACGAGTCTACCTCCCTCGACGAGCTGCTGCAGCGCGCCTACGCCCACAGCACCTGGGTCCTCGACAAGGTTTTCCTTCATCTTCCGTCGATTTAATCTATCCTCTTCTTCGGCTCATCCTTTCCCCCCATGCTCTGTCTTTTAATTCACCCTTCCAGTACGCCGTGGATCAATTGGCCGCTAACAAGCTGAAGCAGATCTGCAGCAGTTGAGCAGATGAGCGGGCAGTCTCTTTGCCTTCCAGGTATTTGTTGTTATTCCCCACTCAGGATTATGCTATCCTTTTCGATCACTTGTTACTGCCGCTGGTCGTGGAGTTGCTAGCTGTGCTGAATAATCTCTGTGAATTCTCTGATCGATTGTTTTGATTACTGGTTTTGTTCCTCTTCCTTAATGGATTCTTGTGTTGTGAAATGTGATAATTTTGTAGAGATAAATTAGAAAATTCGTCCAAATAGTAAAATTAACTGACATAAGTGAATTGATTTTTGTTTGATGATTCTTATGCTCATAAAGAAACTCATTTAGATATCCTATAGAACATTCTGGGTTATTTGATAATGAAGAAATAACAAGTTTACTGGACCAGTTTTTCCCGTCTGAGAGAAGCTTGTTCTTGAGCTTGTTTGTGAACATAAAAGAGACATGTTAATAAGCTTAAGTAAATCAAGCTTCACATTTGAAAGAATTGATCTGCCTAAATCTAGTGCTCAGGTTTTGGCTTCCAGCCGCATGCTAATATGATTCCAGTGACAAGAAGCATAAAAAATGAATAATTCTCCAGTATTTTATAATATTCCAGTTTATTTAGGGCTTAGATAGACCTGATTATAGGTTAATTAGGATTGAGAGCATTTAATCAGGAATTTTATAATTTAATACGGCTGTGTAAGTGTTGATGTAATGGCTTTTGGATTCAATTTAGGGTTAATTTAAGGCTGGATAAGCTAGTTGAGGGCTAGTTTAGGTGGTTTCGCTTAAGTCTTTCAAAAAAGGTAGATCCGCTATCTTAACGATCGCCCTAGTGTCGGCCCTACGGATATGGAGGCAGGTAAATGCAGCTACACAGTGTTAGGTGCATGGTAGGGTAAACCTCAGTTCATCAGTTCTGAGAATCGATCCCTGGCCATATGTAGAAATGGGTATGGGTCGATTCCCGGTGAAGTCGGTGGAAATACCCTCTCATGTGGTAGCATACTCAGTTTTCTGATTTACCTCTTTATAAAAGTTGTGGGGTCGACCGTGTGGAGCGCTCGGGATCAGCGTATGACCCTTTGCAGGAATAATTATCGTGCAAGTGAAGAAAAGGTGGTTAGTTGTCTCGTCCTCCCGTTGGCACAACGGCCACGTCTTGCAATCTTCGTACACCAATCTATCCATGGTGTGTGTCTTGCCATTTGCTAGCAGCCACATGACGAATTGATGCTTTAGCATGATGTACGGCCTCCATATAGACGTTGCCCACGACTTCCTGTTGCTCCGTGGCTTGAAGAAATTGTAGGTGGCAACAGTCCCATGTCGTTCTAGAGCCAACCATGAGTCTAGTAGGCCTGTGCCGACACTAGGTGCCTCCACTCTACGCACTAGCCTTGGTTGCACTGCCTCTGCATTGGGTGTTTTCGTTGTCCACACCAGCATGGGTCACACCACCTCCACACTGGGTTCCTCCGTTCTACGCACTAGCATGGGTGCTTCCGCTCTGAGCATCGGCATGGGTCGCACGACCTCCGCACTGGGTGTCTTTGCTCTCCGCACTAACTTCTGTTGCACTGCCTCTGTAATGCCTCTGTATTAGGTACCTTCGCTGTCTGCACCAACCTGGGTTGCATCGCCTCAGCCTGGACAGAATCTGTTCTAGACAGCTTGACGGATCTGGATGAGCTTCTTGATTAGTGGACTGTTGGACATTTTGGCTTGCCACTCCCACATCTCGATTGTTAAACTTCAACTTGAGTTCTAGTGGCATTTACTATGGTAATATTATATCATTTTGACTTTCTCTTCTCACCATTGCTAGCAGTAGATGATGACCAAGAAGATGCCATTGGATTGATTGGAACGCACCCATTGGATTCGGGATTAGACTCACAATACAAGTTTTGGGTGTCTATGAGTTCACAAATGAACTAAAGTAATAAAGAGAGGTGAGGTTATCTTTCATGACTACGGAAAATTCGTCAACTAAATTTTTACCTGTCAGTGATGCTTTCTGTCATCGACGGCGATAAGTCTCGTTGGTGATGCTCTCACCTTCATTGATAGGAATTTTTCTAAACTTTCCTCATTTCCTGCAATGGCATGCACATTTACATTGGATCCAATTTGGGTCAAATCATATTTCTAATTAAGGTTAACCCATTTAAAATGATTCGACTTTCATTGGATTTAACGATCAAATCTATTTCAATCTATTTTGCTTTCTTAATCAATTATAAATTAGTTTCAATTGTTTTAAATAATTTAGGAAATTATCTTTAAATTTTTTATAAAATTTAAATTGACTCTGAAACCTCCAAATATTTTTGGGAAACATTTTGAAAGTTTCTATACACTTTTGGAATTTAAGTCATTTTAGAAATTGGTAAATATTTGTTAAGATATATTTTGTTTGTCAAATTTTTTTTTTTTTGGAATTTAAAGTGTTGAGGGTGAAAAATAATTTACCTTTTTCAAATAATTTTGAGAGATGCAAGGGATATGTGGAAGAAAGATAAACTTCTATAAGAAGCTATTGCAACTACGATAACATATCTCCTCAAATTTACAATTTGAGCAAAGAAAAAATTTTTAAAAAAAACTGATATACCAATTTTTATAAAAATTGTCACCTTAGCACTTAGGAGTCGGACAATACTAAAATGGTGAATGAACTTCAAAGGCTTCTTAGAATGTATCTATCCATTCAAATTCAACATTTGATCAAAATAAAATTCTCATGTAACTATTTTGATCAAAACTATTGTATGAGTTTTGGAGGAGTTTGACCATTCTGAAATCATGGCTGGACTTCAATGGTTCCATGGGCTGCAAATATACCTTTAAACTCATCGTGCAAGCAAACAAAAAAAATTATGTGTGCGCATCTTTAGAGGAGTTTAGTAGTACTAAAATTGAGAGTAGACTTCAAAAAATAAAATAAAATCTAATGTAGCAGTTCCACGAGTACGTTGGATGAGTTTGACAATTTTTCTATGTCCATCAAAACTTATCAAGTAACATCCAAATAATCAATACAATTGAAATGAATTTAGTATTTTGCAAATAACATCCCTATTACTTTGTTCGTATAATATGGTACATCTATAATAAAACCTCATGATACAAAATAGTATTGTTCTTGCATCTCCATTCAAGTAGCAAAGGGCAACCTATAAGAATGATGTTTTTACCCAAGTCAAGTGGACCTTAAACACCTTTGTTGGATTTTCTTATTGGCTGTCTTGGCTAATTAAACTTTGGCAAAATTGAAAAAAAAATAATAATAAAATAAAGGCATAAAAAGATCTAAATAGGTTCCAAGGAGAAAAAGAGCTATGAAGTTTGGGCAGTTTAGGTCTATATAGTAATTTTGTCAAAACTATTAAACTAGGCTAAAATTGTAAAAATGAATGTGTATAATTATTGAATCAGCTCCAAAAAGCATGACAGTTCATCTATTGAATGTGAATCCATATAGTAGTTTTGAAAACTATTATATGAATCTAAACTTTATCCAACATCTTAACATGAAAGCATAAAACGGCTTAATAGGTTCCAAGGAGCAAATAAAGGGTTTATTTGCGAAGTTTGGGCAATTTAGATTAATGCAGTGATATGAACTTACGCTGCTCAAACTTGAAAAATAAAGACAGAATGAATGAACAAAGTTTTAAGGAGCACAAAAGAGTGTTTGTTTGTAGAATTTGACTAGTTCAAAGTTATGTATCAATTTGATCAAAATTATTATATGGATCAAAATTCTCCAAAATTAGAAAATGAACAATAGAATGACATAATAAGTTTTAAGGAGCACAAAGGAGTTCTTATTTGTAAAATTTGGCCACTATATGCACAAGAAGCATTAGGGGATCTAGAAAGGTCTAGATAATGAATCTCTCTCCTAACTCTAAAATGTATTATTTAATATTTTAACTTTGTAATTAGCTGAGTTCAAAAAAGATCAATGCCTTGGGGGGAAAACTCCATGCAGCAGTTTTGGATAAAACTACTGCATTGGTACTTTGGAGGAGTTTGACAACCTTGAAATATATTGAACTCCAATATATGGGTTCCTAGGATGTATATATCTCCTCATATTTGAGTAAAAAAGAAATTCATCTAACAACTTTGGCTAAAATTGATATATGAACACCTTGAAGAAGTTTGGTAGTTATTGAAATAATGAGTGGACCTAAGCTTCTTCAAACACATTTGTGCACTTAGATTTACCATTTAAAAAAAAACTCATATAAGTTTTTTCTAAAACTTCTACATGGGGGAGGGGCACCTTGGAAGAGTTCATCTATTCAAGGCTGGTTCAGTTGATAAGTGCATAGAATAATGACTGTAGTAGTCAAGGGTCAAAACTTGATAGGAATTTCATCATCGGACCCCGTCCATGCGCTTACCAATTTGGGTTCTTGTTGAACTCTAGATCACTCAATGGTCTGAGGTAGTCGTGAGGGGGCAGCTAACGTGGTGGCAACCATGTTTTTTTTTAATGAGTGGACTATAGTAGCTCCTTAGAATACAAATCTCCTCAAATTTACCATTGGAGCTAAAAATAATTCATGTAGCAATTTTTTTTTTTTTTGTAAAAATTGCCACCTTGGCACTTAAGAGGAGTTTGTTTGACAATTACTGAAATGGTGAGTGGACTTCAAAAACTTCTTAGAATGCATCTATCCACTCAAGTTCATTATTTTAGGGGAAAAAAATTCTCATATAACAATTTTGGTCAAAACTAGTATATGGATATTAGAGGAGTTTGATAGTTCTGAAATCATGGATGAACTTCAATGATTCTTGGACTACGTCTATATGCTTAAATTTGTCATGTGAGCACATCTTGGAGGAGTTTAGCAATACCAAAAGTGTGAGTAGACTTCAAAGGCTCTCTAGATGCCTCTATCGACTCATAGAGAGCCTCTATCGACTCAGTTTCATCATTCTGAGTTAGAAAAAAAAAATCCAATGTACTAGTTTTATGAGTTTGATAGTTTTCCAATTACTAGTTACATCAAAACTTATCAAATAATTTCCAAACAAGCAATACAATTGAAATGAATTTAGTATTTTGTAAATAACATCCATATTACTTTGTTCATATAATATTGTACACCTACACTACAAAATAAAATATCATACCATAATATTGTTCTTACATCTACATTCAAGGAGGAAAGGCAACCTATAAGAATTGATTTTACCCAACTCAAGTGGACCTTAAATATCTTTTTTGGATTTTTCTCGTTGCCTTGATTGAATGCCTGCCTAAACTATGGAAAGAAACTACACTTAGGCAAAATTGAAGAAAAATTAAGGAATAAAATGATCTAAGTAGGTTCAAAGGAGAACAACAGAGGTTTCATCTATGGAGTTTGGGCAGTTTAGGTCCATGTAGTAGTATTTGTCAAAACTATTAAACTAGTTCGAAATTTTGAATAAGCGAAAAAAGCTCAACAAAGGATTCATCTATTCAACATGGATCCCCATATAGTGGTTTTGGAAAACTACTATATGGATCTAAACTTATCTAAAATTGTAAAATGAAAACATAAAACAACTTAATAAGTCCCAGGGAATAAAACACGGTTTATTTGTGAAGTTTGGGTAGTTTGGATTAATGTAGTAGTTTTAAGGAATATAAAGGAGTGTTTATTGGTAAATTTTAACTAGTATAGATTTATATAGTAATTTTGGTCAAAAGTGTTATACGGATCAAAACTATCTAAAATTAGTAAATGAAATCATAGAATGATGGAATGAATTTTAAGGGCTACAAAGGAATACTTATTTGTGAAATTTAACCGGTATATACTCATGTAGCTTTTAGCAAAATAACTAAGTAGTTTTAGAAACTAAAAACAAAAAGGAGCCTCACTGATAGCTTAAAATGGTGACAAACAATACAACCCCGTGTAGAATGAACTCAAAACTTCTTTTACATGAATGCTAGACAACACAACACAAATACACTAACATAAAGAAGAAAGAGACACGAACAATAGTGTAAACTAGAGAAGCACGTGGGGAAGTTTGCCGGTAGGGAAAGATTAAATGACATGTATAACAAGATGAAACAATAACATTTGTAGATTAGCTAAGGATGAAGGATCGGGATAATAATATTGTAAGGTGGAATAATAGTATTTCTTTTATTGGGATTCACATGGATTTGTGCAAAAGAGTTGGATTGAAAAAGGCTAACCAACGAGATTGAACGAAAGAGGCTTAGTTGGTTTTTTTTTTTTGGATGGGTGGATAAGGTAGGTGAAAATTTGGCGAGAAACACTAGGTAGGGCGTTTTTTGATGACAAATCAGAAGTTTCACATCTTTGATGATTTGGATCAACCTTTGGTGATTTGAAACCAAAAAAAAAAAAAATCGTTTATTGTTTGATACTATGAAATGTGACACTTGATAATTACTGGTTCACTAAAAATAGGCTATTTATCTGTTTAGTAAAGGTAGGATATTATTGACTGAATTCTTTGATTCTACGTGACCCTAACTAAAACGACCAAATTAAAATTTGACTTTGAATAGTTCATTTTACAATCAATGAAAAATGAATAACCATAGATGGTGTAAGAGCACGACTAGTCAACAACTACTATTTACATATGATCTCATTAACATTGCTTTATTCACATATGGATCTTACTAAATTATTATTAAGGTGTCACCAATTTAAATTTAAAATTTTTTTTTTTATATTCACAATACCGTATCCTCTAAAAGTTACCAAATTAATGGTTGTTTAAGTGTCACTAAAATAATTTTTTCAACTATAGAAATATGTATTGAAGTACCACTAAATAGTTGTTAATATGAAACCAATCTAAAATAGAGAAATTTTAAATTTATGTTCACAACTTATAGATGTGATAAAATGATTCTCAAAGTATCTCAGAATATAAATTATATAATAACAATTTGATAGCACTTAAATAACCATTTGATAGCGATAATAGAGAAAAAGGTGATATCATTCATTTTAAATGGTCTAATATCGTTGATCTCACAACATGATATAGATAGGTAAATCACAAAAGATATTTTACCTTAACACAACGAAACTATTTTATTTCAAATTTAAAAAAAAAGAATATAAAATTTACAAACAAATATATCGTCAAATTCATGTTCATGTAAGTCACCCTCTCAAATTGGCAAAAGCGATTGCACTCATCCCAGCACCCCCGCCAATTATCCTAAGGTCAACATGAAAAAAATAAATCATAAATACTTACTAATCCTTAAAATAGTGATTGACATCTCAAGATCGCACAGAAAAAATAAATTATAAATAACTACTAATCCTTAAGATAGTAATTAACATAAACAATATTTATCTCACTAATATTAAGATTCACCTTAAATTAATAGTACTAACCATTAGCAGACCATGTAAGCCACCCTCTCGGTATAATTCGTGGAGGTTGTGTGTCAGTCTTATCTGCGGTGGAACTTATGATTACAAAAGAAAAACACGCTTCTTTTCCGTGCACATAACAATCACCAAGTTTACTCAGAAATAAATATTTACAATTTTCTACTAAATTATTATTATTTTTCCATTAACTGGAAAGTATAAGTTGGAGATGGGAATACAAAAGATCAAACCATTAGTACATTGGCTTGATCCGTCCTTCAGCAAGGAATTAGCATAATTTGTTTACAGGTAACAATATTGATAATAATTTACAAAGAATTAACGAAAGGAAAAAAAAATCCAGCACACTGCAGCATGTTAAGCAGGTCGATGTTAGGCTGATCTTTGAGGAATGGTGTTGGAACAAGGTTTTATTTGTGTGACCCTTCAGAGAATCTGCCATTCATCTTCTTGGGTCTGATCATTAATGAGATTTTCTGAGTAGAAATCATCCGAATTGTTGATATCAGCACCAAGCGCACTACAATCATTGTGCGAAATTGGTTTCGAGTGTGGAAGATTTTGGGCAACAGTGAACAACGGCGCTCCACCTGATTTATCTGCAAGCTGAGTGGCACGGGAACAAAAGTCTTCAAAATCTCCTGTAGAATGGGGAAAAAAGAGAGAAATAATGATAAATTTGGCATCGGTGAAAGAGATTTCAGAAAAACCATCTGAAGATAAATTTAACCTTTATCTCTGCAGTAAAAACCAATGGCTAATGATGGGTCAATCATGTCTAGTGATAGGTGACGCACAGTGCTGAAATCAATGTTATTCGATAAGAGAAGGAATTATATATACAATAATTTTTTTAAAAAAAATCTGCTTAAGAGGATAAAAAGTTTCATGTATGTGGGAATTTTTTGTGGGTTTAAAAACATACCTGCAGTGATATGAAGTGCAATCACTTTCCAAATCATCCTTCTTGATATCAACAGCCTATTATAGATAATTATTTAGCATGGCTCAGAGAGAATTGAATAGGAGCATAACACAGATGGAATAATGAGTGCAAGAAAAAGGGTGAAAACTAGAAGATCAACTGCATTTTTGTCAGAAGCCATATCGAACATACAGGTAGCATCATCTCAACTCAACTATTTGGGGAGTTATACCCAGATAGATTAAATCTCTTTAGACAAAACGTTCAAAATTTCATGAAGAAGAAGAACTATTGAGATGGAAGACACGAGCGCATGCCCTCGCTAAGGCTCTTATGGTTTCAAAATATAGCTTGGGGATGATTATTTTGAGTGAACTGCATTAACACCACTTATATTGCATCCTAATTCCACCTGCACCAAGTTCCAAATTTGCAATACTATTCTAACAAGTTCAAAATTTTGCAATAACGTCTTATATCAGGTCAGTCAGTAAAGAAGGCATTAATTCAATTTTTAGCTTTTTTAGCTTGTTAATCAATAATTTTGGTTTGGTTAAACCCCTTGCCAATGCTTAGTTCAAGCATGCCGATGTAGCAAGAACTTGAATCACTGTTGGATCATCATCAAGGTGTGTTCAAGTTAAATTAGATTAAGTTCAAGTGAAACAAACCCAACTAATACCAAAAATAGGATGACTAGGCAAGACTAAATCTAGAAAATGGAGTCAAAGAAACTCGTCAATTGAACATGTTGAAGGATACCTTGGTCTTAGTGGGTATCATGTGTATTTGCTATGGTAAGGGTGGTGCTAATGCTCTCTACCTTAATATTCTTTGAGTATACTCACATGGCAATCTCAACATTCATCACCTCTATTGCATTAAAATTTTCAAATATCTTTTAACCAAAATACCCTACATTCAGAACCACAATACATAACCTACCATTACAGAAACAACACTATCTAGGAGGCAGACACACAAATATCATAAGTTCCTCCCAATTTCAATCAACCATTTCTTATTTTCAGAACAATATTTCCACCAATATGTCGTTGATAGTAGATCTGAAATAGGTAAATTCCTAAAAAAAATAATCAAGGGAATAATTAAACCTGAAGGCGTGACAAGTAGCATAGAAGACATTGAAATCTCATGGGAATTTAACAGCAGGCACCACTGAACAAAGAGCTAAACATTTCACTTAAACTTTAAAGAAAAGAAGATTAAAACAATTTATATATTTTGCTATTCTTCTTTGCTTTAAAATTTATAGCATGGTTTTCATCACAAATCATATCTGAAGTTGTTAGCTCTTTATAAATTAACAAAAATGGTGGAGTAATAAGAATAACAAGTTAATGTCTTCCCTGATCACAATGTATAACTATGCAGCTAAATTCCTAATTTTTTAAAAAAATTGGATTCCTGATTTTGAACTAGCAAAAATTGTCTATTATAGTGACCATAAAGGTGTGAAGTGTTAAGGGAATAAATATACAATGCAAATCTTGAACTTCAATATGTATATCATCATCATTATCCCAACTATCTGAAGTTGAAGTATGTCACATGACTAATAATATCTAAAAATCTTTTAATCATTTTTATGATTATGTAAAATATAGCTTTATTTTTTTCTAACTCAATGTCTAACTATGGAATCTACTAACCACTTTGAATTATGTACATTTCCATCTTAATCCATGTTCCATTTATGTGTGCAACCAAATTTTAGTCCCAGTGAAGGAAAAGGAATAATAAGATCATTCCACCAGAATTAAACTTAAGCAAGTATGTCAGCAAAAATCAGGTGTCAAAATCAGACAAACTATTCTTAAGGATCTACTATTTACTAACAAATAACAAGTGAACATAAGATAAATTTTTGACCTATAAAATCACTTTTCATCTACCATCTTCATTGAAAACAATGGAAGTGCAAAATAATTCTATCTCCATAATAATAAAAAAATAGAAACTGCTGACAGATCAACAAATTGAATACCGTTTGAACTTCATGAGGATCCAAATACAATGCCTTCTCATCCTGTACACCAACAATGTACGTGGAAGCTCCAGGTTTACCACCTAAAATGCCTAGGCTTTGTGGAAATGTAAATGTTTCACGTAACAAAGGAATATATCTGCAAGAATCGGGCATACATTAAGAGCTTTTGGAAGAAAATCAAGATCCCATGATGTACAATGCCACTGCACGCACATGAACACCCTAACCACAACTAATGAGAAAAAAGAAGTTTGTATAATTCATCAAAAATCAAATAATCTAATGGAAACACAGGTTTTCAATTTTTTTGACTATTCGAGCTACTACAAGATAAAGCAACTGAAGGTTCTTTTAGTTTTCCTATTAAAATAAAACAGTGCAATTGCCACCTTGGGCTTGCATAGTTCAAACCCAAAATAGGTCAATTTTCCTGCTGGGCTCCCTACTGGAAATCAAGTTACTAAAATGAAAAACATATCAAACTCAGATAAACTGATGAAGTATACTTCCAGAATTCTCTCACACGGGAAACAGTAGAAACAAGTTTTATATATCACATCTTTAATTAAACAAAAATGTGTTACAAATTATAATTGAGATCAGTGTCACTCCTTAAGCTTAGTAGGAAAATAGTTCTGCATCTTAAACTTAGAGGAACCAAGCTGACCTTCACAGACAGACAAACTTGAAAAGGAAAGTTAATATACTATGGGAAATCCATATGACTTTTCATTCAGAACACTCTAGCTTCAAAGCAACAATTTGATAATTTCCAAATATTTAGTGAACATATTGGAGATATATTGAACCAAGGTTTAAAGTTTTGAGTTTTGCCAAAGTTTCAATCTGTGATTGAAATTATAGGGTTTCAGTATTGTTTCGTTTCAGTAACTTTTTCTATTTTGAATATATGTTAGATATGGAATTTTATCACATTTAAATTTTCACATTTTAAATTAATTTTTTAAAATTTTAGATGACGAAATAAGTTGAGCTAAATTAACAATTCAGATTTTGGAGGTGAGGTTGAAGCCGAGTTGGGTTTGAAGGAAATCCATCATGTAGGCAAAATAATTAGAGTCATTGGGGTTAAAATTGGAATTGATTTGAATTTGTTTTGGCCAGTTTAGAAATGAGCCAAATTTATATTAAGGGTATCTGAATTTAATCACACTGGTTTGAATTAGTAGAATCTACAATTAAAAGTTGCATAATCCTACTCTCTCTCTCTCCTCATGTAATTCTCTCTCTCATCGATCACCTGACCACCTTCTCTCTCAATCTCTCTTATATTCCTCTTTGTGCGACCGCCGCCCATATCGTCCCTGCCCCATGCATGCCCTAACCCCACCCAACTAACCACCTACCCTCCTCAGACCTCTCTTTCTTTTTCTCAGTCTCTCTCCTTGTCAATCTCTTTCTTCCTCCCCCTCTTGTCTATGGTCACCTACCCCTAGAGAAATCAATGTTAGCCATCCCTCTTTTTTTCCCTTTCTTTTTTTTTCCTCTTTTCTCATTCCCTACACCTGCCGCCCTACTTACTGGCCACCACAGCACACCCTAGCATCACCGCCATGACCAAACTCTACTGATCACGAAAATACTGTAAACAAGAAATTTCAACAGTTTCGAGTGGCATGGCTTGGAATCACAAATCTTGCATCGAACTATACAAATAACTTCTAGAAACTTGCATAAAAATCATTTTCAACAGAAAATTTACTTGTAGTGATTTGACAACTATTTTTCTCTTCACCGTCATTCCTTCTGTAAGATATGCTCATGGTTAAACTATGTAAACTATGAAGGGTGCTAAGTCCAGAATAATACCAATTTGATAAATGATTGAGACGGTGAGTATAAATGTATCTAACAATTTCACTTCAATATAATTCAAACTACATACTGAGAAAATAAAATCTGGTTGATATGTAGGCATGCACCAAGCAGAATAAGCAATTCATCAGACCCACAAATGATGGAAGTATTTGTTTATTAGGTCTCTTTGACAAACCAAACCTTAAAAGCATGCATGTTTAGAACAATGCCAACTTTTGTGCCATTTCATGAGGAAGATTGCTACATTTAACTTACCTGGGGTTGATTTTTTCCAGTCCAAGAACCAAAGGAACCAAAAAGAGTATAGGTGCCCAGTCTAGTTGCTCCTTGTCAAAATCATGACAACGTCTAGATACAACCTCAATGCAGATAACTGGAGCTCCACCTTGTTCCCCATCTTTGTCACCTGAAACAACATATAGAACCATAGGCAACCTTTGTTTATGTTCACCATGTTCATCTTGCTCTCCGTGAGCATGAGCAATGGTTTCCCAAGTTCGACACATAGCATAAGGACCCAACCATGATCCAGCAGCCAAACCAAAAGCCTTCCCAGCTTTAAGAAGATTGTGTATTGAAAAGGTACATAAGCTTGAGTCACCAAAAAGATGTAGAATTTCGATATACTGAACATCGTATGGCTGCAAACCAACAACCAGACACAATGCTCACTAGACATTTTTCAATATTTACCGAACATCAAAGTGAATCACATGGATAACTAGTATGAATCATCACCTTTTGTGAGGGTTTCCTCCAAGATCCCCCCATATAGTGAAGAATCAATGCCTGTTGGCAATTTTAAAGTACACCTCACTGATAGCTTCATCTGCACAAGTATGAGCTAGAAGGAAAGAGCTGAATAAGATAATTACCTGAGCAATAAGCATCTGGCTACTTCTGATCATACACCCCCAGTTGACATCACATGTGAATTTTGAGTCCCCAATAGGTTCAAAACCTGTAGAGGATCTGGGTCAAAGATATGGCATTCATGACCATGAGTGCTTCAGTAAACTAACCTTTCCGGTAAGTGATCCATATTCTTGATGAGAAATCTTCTAGAAAAGATGTAAAACTATTGCCCGGATCAGGATTATGTGACTCCTCGAATGACAGATTGTAGCACTTGCCAAGAAACCATATTTCACTGGTTGAGCTCAAAGTGACAGCACTGCTTGATCCTAATACACGATCTTGGAGCCTCCTCATTGAGCCACTATTAATAATGTTCTTTACAGCTGTTGTCCAGCCATAACTACTAGATTTGCTAGAGTTGTTTTCTACTGAAAATGAGCTGGGGTTTCTTTCAAAAAGTGAGAAATTGGATGTGAAAAAACTTGAAAATAAAGAAACCTTTGCTGACGTATCAGGTAGATTCTTATGTTCTGAATTAGATGTAGTTTCTTTATCTACTGATTCATCTAAATTTTGCTTAAGGAATTTTGAATCCACAACTGCCTCAGGCAAGTCCTTCATTACCTAGATAAGTATATAGCAAATGTTATGTAAAAGGAGTTCTCCACAGTAGGCTATAATAGAAATGCATTCCAATTAATGTAAACACTGCCAATCGCATTACAATAGACAGCAAGCAAACCATGATTGAACAACATAGAAACAAATATACCTCAATAAGAAAAGCAATTGCTGAATATGTTATCGGAATTAAAACCTAATTAGAGGAAGGAACTACACGATAGGAGAAATAATATGATAAGCATTGAGTTACCAAAAATTATGCATACAATAAACATCAAAATTTAACAGAAACTGCCATAGGTGAGAAGAGAGGATAGGGGAGAAGAAGAGACAAGAAAGAGAGGGAGAGGGGAGGAGAGAGGAGTACCAGGCAGACAAGAGCTCGTGATAGTAGCTAGGGGTGAGTATTCGGTTAAAATCGAACCGAACCGAACCGAATTAACCGAACCGAACCGAACCGATTTGTTTTCGAATAAACCGAACCGAACCGATTTTTGATAAAAACCGAACCGAACCGAACCGAATTTTCAATAAAACCGAACAAACCGAACCGAAAAAACCGAATAAACCGATTTTTTCTAAAAATTTGGTTTAGCTTAATAAAATTTGGTTTGGTCTAAAATTAATGGTCTAAAAACCCGATTTGGTTTAAAAATTCGGTCTATTCGGTTTATTCGGTTTAACCAAATAAAAAAAATCAAAACCGAACCCGAACCGAATTAACCGATTTTTTAGAAATAAAAAACCGAATTTCCGAATAAACCGAACTGAATTTTTAAATTCGATCGATTTAATCGGTTTATTCGGTTTAACCGAACTTTTGCTCACCCCTATTAGTAGCAAGCAATGATAGTAGCTAGATGGTGCAACATAGGTGGGCACATTGAGATAAGAACAACATCAACAACCAAACCTTGTCCCACTAGGTGGAGTCGGCTATATGAATTCTTCTACGTTATTGGACTCTATCACGTACTATATCATCATTTATGTTTAAATATATTTATCTTATTTCATTATTGTTAACCAAGTCTTATTTGATCTTCTTCTTCGTCGTTTAATTTGTGTATTTATTATAGTTTTACATCACCTAACTAGAATATTTATTGGTCATCCCCAACTTTTTTCTAATATTTTCACTTCTTATCATGTTCATTCTTGTATGTCCACACATCCACTTTAGCATCCTTATCTCTACGACTCTTTTCTTCTACCCATGTGTTCGAGTTATAGTTCAATATTCAACTTCATATGACATAGCAAGTCTAACTGTCATTTTATAAAACTTCCCTTTAAATTTTAAAGGTATTTTACGATCACAAAGAACACCTATCGCTCTCTTCCATTTCAATCATCTTGCTTGCATTCTATGTATAACATCTCTCTCAATCCCTCCATCCTTGTCATCTTGTATCTTAACAATTATCTTATTACATCTAATATTACTAAACTTAAATTTTATATATTATATCTTTACTCTCCTGGAAACAACCTCTTACAAAAAGTAGGGTAAGGCTACGTACAATGAATCCTTCCCTGGACCCCGCATGGCAAGAGCTTCGTGCACCGAGCGGCCTTTGTTTTCTATCTTTACTCTACTAAATCTAAAATACCAAGATTCGAGTTTAGCATTTACCTTCACGCATCTCATCTACCAAAATAATTTCATCTACAAACAACATACATCGTGGCAATGTGTCTTGTATATGTTCAGTGAGTTCATCCATGATTGGTATAAAAAGATAGGGATTTAAGGTTGATCCTTGATATAAACCTATCTTTAGAAGAAATATTTCGGTTAATCATCACACATATCTTTAATTATTTTAGCATATGCTATGCTAACACATTTTCTAGTTCTTCACCTAATTTCTCTCAGAAATTGTCATAATTTTTTTCTAAATCGATAAATATCATGTGTATTAGATACTTTTCAATTAGTTTTTTAAGATGTATAATTTTATTGTCGACCTTCCACGCATGAATCTAAATTGATTTTCAATTATTGTGGTCTCCTTTAGTTCTATTATTTTTTTCCCAAAGTTTCATGGTACGACTCATTAGCTTAATACCCTTATAATTTGTATAATTTTGTAAATTTCCTTTGTTTTAATAGAAGGGGACTAAAGTACTTATCCTCACTTTTTTTTTATTTTTGAGATCAAGTTGAATAACTTTGTTAGTCATTCAATACCTTACTTCCCTATGTACTTCTATGCCTCTATAGGAGTATCATCTGGTTCAACTACTTTTTCATATTACATCTCATTTAAAGCCTGTACTAATTCTGAAGTTTTGTATTCTACGATAAAAATTTAAATTTATATACTCCTTTAATCTACTTAAATCACTTAAGTTGATCACCTAAACTTTCATTAAAAAATTAATAAAAATATGAATTCCATCACTCTTTTATTTCCTCATCATTCACTAGTACCCTATTTATTCATCTTTAATGCATCTTATTTAGATATGATCTCTCTTTCTTTAACTATTCTATAGATGTTCATTTTCCTTTCTTTTGTATCCCGCTATCAATATAAGTATTTAATAGTTTGATTCTTAGCTTTACTCGCTACTTTCTTAGACTCTTTCTTAGCTATTACACACTTTTGTAAGTTTTTATTATTCTACCAAGTGTATAATAACTTATAGGTTGTTCATTTTTTTCCTTCACTTTCTCTTGTACTTTCTCGTTCTACCATCCAGATTCTTTACTTAGTGGTGTACGTCCTTTTGACTCACTGAGTACGCTCTTGGCTATCATTTTCAACTTTAATATCATATTATCCCATGTCTATTCGAATTGTCATATATTTCTCGTAATACTTGTGCTTCTATCCTCTCCTGAAATATGTTTTGCTTCCTAGATTTAACTTCTACCACTTAATTTTTGGGATTGTGCACATTTTCCTTCTATCGATACTATAATTGAGGAGCATATCCGACACTACTAACGGTGGTTAAGTTTTCTCTAACGATGACTTGTAATCTTAATAAATCTTTCTATTCTTCTTCCTAATTATAAAAAGTCAATTTACAATTTATCGTTCTCACTTTTAAACGTAATCAAGTGTTCTCTTTTTTAAAAAAACGTATTAGCTAGTATAATGTCAAATAAAGGGCAGCCCGGTGCACGAAGCTCCCGTCATGCGGGGTCCCGGTGAAGGATCCATTGTACACAGCCTTACCCTGCTTTTTGCAAGAGACTGTTTCCAGGATTCGAGCCCGTGATCTTTTGGTCACATGACAACAACTTTACTGTTGCGCCAAAGGCTCCCCTTCAGCTAGTATAATGTCAAATGCTATCGTAAAATTCAATATAGTTTTTCCTTCTTTATTTCCTATTCCAAAATCATAACCCCCATGCACCCTATCATATTCCTCATTTTTCGTCCCCTCGGGACGGTCTAGTGGCTAGCACATGAGGTGTTGCCACCATGAGGTTTGGGGTTCAAATCTCGGCAAAGTCAAGGTAAATGTCTCCCTTATGTGCTAGTCACTATTCCAAAGGCTAGTAACCGCCCGTGATTTACCTCTCCCGTGTTGGCCCTGGGACGGGTTGGCCGGGGCGCTGGGGGCGAGTGTATTCGCCTTTTGCCACCATATTTCTCATTTCTCACTCCTACATGCTCATTTAAATTTCCTCCTATTAAAATCATTTCGTCTTCCCAAAACTTAAATTTAGTGTCCTTATCTAATCCTACTTGAAGTTCACATATGTTAATTATATTAATAGTTTTTTCGTCACCACTATCGTAAGATTTATAATCATATCTCTCTAACTACTATTACTACTTCATCCTTCAACGAACTATCTACAAACTTACTCCATGTCTTGTTTTACTTTCTCGTATGTACCAAAACTTAAAACCCAAATTTTCTATCATCTTTACCTTCTCTCGTGGCCATTTTATCTCTTATAAACATAAAATATTAATTCTTCTCCTAATCATTGTATCTACTACCTCCATTAGTAAGTGTTCTTATGTTTCGTGTTCCAACTCTAAGACAATCAGTATTCCTATAATGTTTGTTCTTATTCAACTTATAGTGCGAGAACTTTGGCATATTTAACACTACACCTAAGTTCTCATGTCAGTCTTTACCGAGATGTTACGGTTGGACCTTACAATGCATTTCTTCTAAGAAATAACCTATCGTCGGCATAATAGTTTGATAGATCCATTAATAGAATATTCGTCATAATTTAACACTGCCAACCTAACATAACCCTGAACTTTTTTCATCCAAGCTTAAGAAAAGAAATACTTATGATTTGAGGTTTATTTTAAAAATAATTCCTAACATTTTAAATAATACTATAACCTAATTAGATATCAACACATCAACCCATCCTTTATATAAATTTAGTTCAATTTTAAATTGATCTAATAAACCTAAACTGAGACCAATTTGAACTTATTGGATTGTAATTACTTTTTTTTCTCTTTTTTTATAATCCAAGTGTCCAAGCATCACCTAACTAATCCCAGAGGTAGACGACCTCCCCCCTTGGTTTGCCTACTAGATAAATTCGGAGCACATCTTAAATGCACTCAGAAGCCGACCTCCAAAATCGTCCCCGTTAGGATTCAAAATATGATCTTCTTATTTGATATATGAATGTTTTACCACTGCACTACACCCATGAGGCTGTAATTATTATGTTTGCCCAATATACTACTTCAATCAACCCTAAAATATTAGATTTACCTTAATTAGTTATTTAAAAGCTTTTAAAAAAATAATTTAAAATAAAAAAAATATTATAGTAAAATTTAGTATTCAACTTCAACGAAGATTTTTTTTAGTGTTATAACTTTTAAAATGTGTGACATAATATTTTGATTGAATAAAATTTTAATTTATGAAGTTAAAAAATTATATATTTATTTTTCATTATTTTTTATTTATTCAAATGAAATATGATTACAACACCAACAAATTTAAATCCAAAAATTTTTAATTTTGATTAAGTAAAACAAGTCAAATTTCATATTCTTATTTTTTTAGAAATTTCATACTTGTAAAATTAAATAAATTAAAGTATAAAATTTAAAATCTAATAATATTTTACATTTAAAATTTAGAAAATCCTATATCCCTTTATTTTTCATCTACTTTAATAATTATAGTTAAAGGAAAACCAAATTAAAACTAAAACAGTCGAATTTGAATTATTTCACTTCATCCAAAAGTTTTATATAGGCTTTATCAAAGTTAAAAACATATATATTTAATATCAAATTTCTTATCAATTGCTCACCAAAAAATTTCAAACACAATTATATAAAAATTTACATCCTTAACAATTAAAAGTCTCTTGTGTCTTCAAACTCCAATATAGCAAAATTTGGTAGCAAAATATGTTAAAATAATTAGTATTATAAAATTTTAATTATTTTAATTAATAATTCAATTAAATAAATATCAAAATCTTAACAATGCAACATGATACGAATGACCAAAACTTTGACACGACTTGAAATTTTAAATCTTGATACTCCCTACAAAAGTGAACACAATGCTGGAATTTTTCAAAATAAAACTTGTTTTTGAGAGAGTTTAGAAAGAAGAAAAAGAAAACTCTTGGAGATCTTGGATTCTTGTAGGCAACTTTATTCTCACATCTAAAATTAAAAGAAAATTAAGGCAATTAAATTTAGATTCTTAATAATGTTATATTTTGGCAAAAAAAAAGGTGGACTTAGTTGGGGCACCATGTGCAAAGTAGATAATATGTGAAGCACATGACACTTTTGGGTGAAGTACAATAAATGTGCCATTAAATGCACTACACTGCACAAATGTGCAACCATGCACAAATGTAAATGAGGTGTAACATAACACTCATGTGGCACACATGACAAAGACAGCTTACAGGTGAAGCCCTATGAACTACTTCTTGTATTTTGAAGAGGGTTCACACAAAAGGAAAGACCCAATGCTAATATAAAGCTTGATGAAAAGGAAACCTCCTCATCTGCTTAAAAGTACGGATGTAGGGCGATAGTTAGACTATTGACCCTAAAAGAACTAAGCTCGGCGAAAACAATAGAGGTTTCTTTTAAATGCACAAGATAATAAGATAGTGAGGCTTATGATTTTATATAAGTTAATAAAATTGTTAAATCACTACCAACTTTGAAGAGAAAATCAACCTCTTTTAAATCTATGGAATATATTGAAAATCAATCTTCTTCTTGAAGACTTGAAGAAATTTCTGTAAATTAGGAGAAGCAAATGTCCTAGAATATGCACAACATTCAGAATGAAATTTTATATGTTCTTAGAAGCAGGGCTTTGTGAAGAGGTTATTTCACATATTTCAATTCTTGTTGGATCTTCAGATGCAAGTATTTGGAAGGAAGCAATTAATAGTGAGACATTTAATCATGGCAAACAAGACATGAGTCCTTATTAACCTATCACTGGGAAGCAAATCAATTGGTTACAAATGGGTATTCAATTGAAAAAAGAAAAGGTGGATGAAAGTGCTGAAAAATACAGTGTTAAATTAATAGCTAAGGTTTACACACAGAAAGAAGATATTAACTGCTTTGATACTTATGTTCCAGAAGCTAGAATCCTACAACTGCTTCAATTATAATTTTTTTTGCATTAGCTTCCATCAGCAAGATTGAGATCCACCAAATGGATGTGAAAACATCGTAATTCTTAAATGATTTAGAAGTTAAATGGATGAATAGGGATTTGTAGTGTATAACTAGTAAGATCTCTTTATGGTCTTAATCAAGCTTCTAAACAATAGCAGGAGAAGCTTAAAAATATTGTTTTATCATAAATCAATCTGGTAATATGTTTATAGTACAATTTGGGATAGCATTGTGTATGTGTTGATAGATACTTATTTTTGGTACTACAAGATAAAATTAATGAAACTAAATCTCCCTTGCCTATTAACTCTAACATGAAAGATAAATGAGAAACTAGTGTTCCATTTGGCATTAAGATCTTAAGAAAGCAACATAACCTTACGTTGATTCAACATACACTTCGGTTAGTCTTCAATGGATCTGGTTTGAAAACCACTTCTTAACTATGGTAAGGTGGTATGTCAAGAAGAATATACCAAAGTGATTAGTGTTTGATGTTTGTCATGACGTGTATTGTAAGAAAGCAATGTAACCTTATGTTGATTTAATGTACACTTCAGTTAGTCTTCAATGGATCTGGTATGATAACCACTTCTTAACTGTGGTAAAGTGGAATATGTCAAGAAGAATCTACCAAGGTGATTAGTGCTTGATGTTTGTCATGATGTGTATCAAATTAGATATCATATTTGTGATAGTGAAGCTTAATGGATATACTAGAAATCCCAACTATGCACATCCGAATGTTAACAAAAGAACAATGAAATAACTAAAGGGAACAACATACTAGATAGTAGGTTTCTGACAGGACTACAAGGGTTACTCAATTGCAAGTTGGGCAACCAATCTAGAGGATCACTCATGCACTAGTTGGAGGATTTTCAACCTTGATGGGAGAGCTTTTTGTAGGGGCTGTAAGAAGCAGACATGCTTTACAAATTCAACCATAGCATCAAAATTTGTGAAATTGTCAACCACAAGAAAGGAAGAAAAAGGGATTTACTAGTGGAAATTCCAATGTAGCCTAATCTCATGCCTCTAATATGACTTTGATAAAAGTCAAGCTACAATGGCTAGGGCATATAGCAAAGTCTATAATCAAGTCTATGCATATTAGGTAAATACATAACTATGTAAGAATCTAACTCAAGATGGTAAAATTACCATTGACTTTGTTAGTAAGGCCACAATTTGATGAGTCTACTAATATATGGGCTTGCAAGAAAACGATCCAAAGAACTCACGGTGGGATGGGCCTAAAGCTCAATAATAGAATTTTCAAATGAAGGAACTTCAACTTGATACATGAAAACTTTAGGTTCTAAGTGCAATGAGTGTTAATAAATCTAATGAACATCTGCATGCATCAAACAATTATTATCCATTGAAATATGTGTTTGGATATTCAACAACAACAACCAAGCATTTTCCCACTAGGTGGGGTCGGCTGTATGAATCCTTTTACGCTATTGAGCTCTATCTCCTATTATATCATCATCTATATTTAAATAAATTTTATCTTATTTTATTATTGCTAACCAAGTCTTTTTTGGTCTTCCTCTTCCTCGTTTGATATGCATGTTTATCATAGTTTCACATCGCCTAACCGGAGTATTTATTGGTCGTCTAAGTACATGTCCGTACCATCTTAAACGTGTCTCTCGGAGTTTGTCCTCAATAGATGCAACTCTGACTTTCTCTCTAATGCTCTCATTCCTTATTTTGTCCATCTTCGTATGTCTACACATCCACCTTAGCATCCTCATCTCTGCAACTCTCATCTTATGCTCATGTGCTCGAGTCATAGCCCAACATTCAGCTCCATATAGAACTTACTTTTAAGTTTAAGAGGTAGTTTACGGTCACATAAAACACCCGACACTCCCCTCCATTTCACCCATCCTGCTTGTATTCTATGTAAGACGTCTCTCTCAATCCCACCATCATTTTGTAAAAATGATCCTAAATATTTAAATCTCTCGGTTCCGGGCAACTCGTCCTCTCCTATCTTAACAATTGTTTCATTACTTCTAATATTGCTAAACTTAAATTCTATATATTCTGTCTTTAATCTACTAAGCTTAAAACCTTTTCCTTCTAGTGTTTCCCTCCAAGATTCTAGCTTAGCATTTACTCCTTCACGTGTCTCATCTATCAAAATAATATCATCTGCAAACAACATGCACCACGGTACTGTGTCTTGAATGTGCGCAGTGAGTTCGTCCATAATTAGTGTAAAAAGATAGGGACTTAGGTTTATCCTTGATGTAACCCTATCTTTATTGGAAATGCTTCAGTTACTCCGCCTGAAGTCTTTACTCTAGTCGTTACATCCTCATACATATCCTTAATTAGTTCAATATATGTTACGCTAACACCTCTCTTTTCTAAAATTCTTCATATAATTTCTCTTGGGACTCTATCATAAGTTTTTTCTAAGTCAATAAATACCATGTGTAGATCTTGTTTTTGCTCCCGATATTTTTCAATTAATTGTCTAAGGAGATGTATAGCTTCTATTGTCGACCTTTGGTCTCCTTCCTTAATCTTTTTTCTATTACTTTTTTCCCAAAGTTTCATAGTATGACTCATTAGTTTAATACCCCTATAGTTTGCACAATTTTGTATGTCTCCCTTGTTCTTATATAAGGGAACTAGAGTACTTATCCTCCATTGATAAAACATTCTTTTCGTTTTCAATATCATGTTAAATAATTTTGTAAGTCATTCAATAGCTTGTTTCCCTAAGCACTTCCATACCTCTATCGGAATATCATCTGGTCCAACGGCTTTTCCATTGTGCATCTCATTTAAAGTTTGTTTTACTTCTGAAGTTTGAATTCTACGATAAAAATTAAAATTTCTATGCTCATTTGACCTAATTAAATTACCTAAGTTAAGTTGGTCACCTAAATTTTCATTAAAAAGTTGATGAAAATACCTCTTCCACCGCTCTTTTATTTCTCCATCATTTACTAATACCCTATTACATTCATCTTTAATACATTTTATTTAGCTAAGATCTCTTGTTTTCCTTTCTCTCACTTTAACTATTCTATAAATGTCTCTTTCCCCTTCTTTTGTATCCAATTTTTGATATAACCGTTCAAAAGTTTCATTTTTTGCTTCACTCACTACTTTCTTAGCTTCTTTCTTGGTTATTGTATATTTTTTTAAGTTTTCCTCGTTCTTACAAATATATAATTCCTTATAAGCTATTCGTTTTTCCTTTACTTTCTCTTGTACTTTCTCATTCCACCACCGAGATTCTTTACTTAGTGGTGCATGTCCCTTTGACTCACCGAGTACACTCTTAGTTACTATTTTCAACTTTGATACCATCTTATCCCATGTTGTATTAGAGTCATCGTATATTTCACCTAATGTTTGTACTTCTACCTTCTCCTTAAATATATTTTGTTTCTCATCCTTTAACTTCCACCACTTAATTCTAGGAATTGTATATATTTTCTTTCTATTGATACTATGTTTGAGGCGTATATCCAACACTACTACCCTATGTTAGGTAGTTAAGCTTTCTCCATAGATGACTTTGCAATCTTTACAAATCTTTCTATTCTTCTTCCTAACCATAAGAAAGTCAATTTGCGATTTATTATTCCCACTTTTGAATGTGACTAAGTGTTCTTCTCTTTTCTTAAAAAAACGTATTAGCTAATATAAGGTCATATGCTATCGCAAAATCTAATATAGTTTTCCCTTCCTCATTCCTCGTTCCAAACCCATAACTCCCATGTACTCTCTCATATTCCTCATTTTTCACTCCGACATGCTCATTTAGATCACTTCTTATTAAAATCATTTCATTTGGTGAAATATTTTGTAATATTTCATCTAAGTCCTCCCAAAACCTTCATTTGGTAACTTCATCTAATCCTACTTGTGGTGCATATACGTTAATTATGTTCATAGTTTCTTTCGCCACTATTATCTTAAGAGCTATAATTCTATCCTATTGTGTTTGGATACTCATAGGATAAAAATAGGATGAGTTATTGATTATAATAAATTAACAACCAAATGTCAAATACTAGTATCTATGGGGATACTTGGTAGCATTTTAATCAACTAATTTGGAGGACCATTCTTTGCCCAAGTTATCTCTAGTTATCTAGTTATACAAATTAAATAGCTAATTCAAGGCTAGTTCACTATGCAATTTCGTCATAAATTCCTGAGCACTTGCAAAAACATAGATTCAAGTAGCAAGATGTATGCTACGTGAAGGACAAAGAAGCTCACCAAATGTCTAAAACCATGTTTTCGAACTTCCTTATTTCAAAAATAGTTGGAGATTGTTGGAATTTTTTAAATATAAAAATGTTTTCAAAAGACATAAAGAAGAAGATAAAGAAAGAATTTCCATGGGGAAGTTTCATACATCTAGAAGTTGGAGGGAGATCAAGTTATTTATTTGCATTCATTCATAAAGTTATATCTTGGCAAAAAAGTAGACCTAGTAAGAGGCATCATGTGCGCAAAATAGAGTCATGTGCAATGCACATGAATAAGGGCAATGCACTGCAAAGCAAAGCGCAGACACATTATTGCAAGCTCATGTACATTAGGTGTGACGTGGATTTCACATGGCACAAGTGGACACACAACAAACAAGGCTTATGTGGTGCACATGCAGCGCAAGGTGGCGTATTTTGCACTTGAAATGTTCACATCGTTGCAAGTTGTCTCACATATATAGGATTTATTGTCATATAGGAAATTTTCCTCCACCTCGTCTGACAAGGGGGATAGTTGTTCACTAACTGGCCAAGCGCATCACGAGGTCCAATTTTGGCTCAAGTGGTTCAAACAATTGACCCAAGATGTCTAGGTGGCCCAGTGCTTTAAGATGGTGTGAACTAGAGCATCCAAGCAATCCAATACCTAAGACAAACCTAGATGGCTGCAGTTTAAGAGACATTACCAACCAAAGGGTGTTTATTTATCAGAAGTGGGTTGGGAAGAATCACTAGCAAAAAGTCTCTTCTCTCCCTCCATGCAACATTCCTCTTGCTCTCAGCAAATGGAGCATCATCCATTGGATTTGAACACTTTGATGGACAAATAGCTACAACCATGTCTCCAGTCGAGTGGGTTGTAGGCTCTTTCTTAAGTGTAAGTCAGAGAAAAGTGGACAATCTTGTTTATTGCTAGAATAAATTTGCCCGGATGCATAGAAGTGGTAGAGCCTTAAAGAAAACAATTACGTACTCCATGATCATTGATTGCAACAAGCTAACAAGTCACCGTCCCAAACCACCCGACAACAAAAATTTACATCTTCTGATTGTATCCAACAACCAGTAGCATTTTAAACTTTTCATCCGAAGAAATATACTAACACAAAAAAGAAGTCGAAGATCATTTATTCATCACAACCGTACTGTCGAAGAAAGCTTATCTCCTAATTTAACGAAAGACGCAAGCAAGCAGAAGATAATATCCCCCATCAGTACGAAGGTAACGCCCTCGTAATTAATTAGCAAGCTCAATCTTGCGCATCAAATGCCCAAATGGTCAAATGGCAAGGGGATTGCTTGCCGATCAAACAGATCAGAACGACCACTTTGCCTCGAAACAGATCACAAAACAAACACTACGTGCATCAATCGATCAAAGCACGAAGCTCAAACTACTCCCGATCAAACATTCGCAGGTTCACTAATCCATCGAGAACAAGCGATCAGAACCTAGAGGGACGAGGTTCGGAAACAGAATCAGCCATAGCAAAGGAGTTACCTGAAAGCAAGCAGGATCAGGACGCCAGATCTGGCATCGATTGCCGAGGCGAATCGAAGAGATTCTCGTCCTCGAAGGTATCTCTAATTTAGGGCCGCTTAAACCGCGAGATCGTATTATGACCTGGTTCGAGTAGGCGAGCAGTATTTTTAGATCCACACCGGTTAAGAGTTTTCAATTATTTACCAGCGAAGCTGCAAAGGGCGCTTGGCAACAGGGGTATTTATCCGATTTATATATTAAAAAGATCGACCGATTCAAATTCTCAATAATAATTTACTAATCTAGCAGTTCGACTACGGTGTAAATTTATCCAAGCCGTTAAAATTAAAATTAACCGTATTATTAGGGATGTCAATGAATCGGATTCAAATCAGATTTTATATCTTTTGTTTTTATACCTATCGAGTATAAGATCTCCGATGAATATATTTATACCCATTAAATGATTGGATATCTTATATAATTATAATTTTTCTTTTTTCTGTCCAACTATTATCTTTTAACAAAAATATATTAAAATTAACAACCTATTAAAATATATATATATAAAATTAAAAAATAGATTAAACATTTATATAGTCTCCTCCTAATATCAACAAAAAAAAAAGTTAATTTTAGAAAAAGAAAATTTTTTTAAATATATGTATATATATTATTTAATCGGGTATTCGAGTTGGGTATCGGATATTGATAATCCTTTCATATCCTCCTTTATTCGGGTCGGATATCGGATCCTCCATCAAATTCGGATGAAATTATCATCCCTACATACTATTGAAACTTTTATAATATTTATATATGTATTATTAATGAATACGTTAATTATTGTATTAGTATGACCATAAATTATACTAATTTTTATTATTAATCTTAAAAGGTTATTGTCTAAAAATAGCTTTTTTAATTATTTTAAATCAAAATATGTAGTTTGGTGTTAAGATGAGGAAACGATTTTAGTTCAATTTTGATTTAAATGTTTATATTTAAACATTTTGATTTAATTTTTATTTTCATTACTTAATAAGTAAATTAAAAGTGTGTTCCAAGTAGTCAGTATCATCAGACCTAGGAGTGAATCGAGCTGAATAATATAAATATATTGATATTTGAGTTTGAACTCGAAAAATATATATAATATTCAAAATTTGATTTGAAATTCAAAAATACAAATAATTTTGACTCGAGTTTGATTCGAAATAAAATTCGAGCTCGAATTCGATTCAAATTATTTGAACCTTTATTTGAGCATATTCGAATTATAGTTCTAAATGACTTAAATTCAAATTATGTTTGAATATGTTTAAATTAAAATTATACAAAAATAATTAGAATCCAATTCAAGTTTAGCTCTCAAGCGGCTCGTGAACAATCGAACAAAATAGTATAGGTTCGAATTCAACCCAAAAAAAATATTCGAACATGTTCGAGTTCGTATCGAATTCGATAATTTTGAATACGAATCAAATATTTTTCAAACAAGCTTGAAAAACTCACGAATCGACTTGTTTCATTTACACCCCTAGCTAGCCCCTAGCAAGTCACAGACGGATAGATCACATTTTATCCTATCACAGATTCACAGCGGCCCTTTGCATGGAAGATCAGCCACCCAATAAGATATTTTATATCTACTAGAAATTGATCCCAAAATTTATTGAAATAAATATCCATATAAATATCAATTATGACAATATATGAGATTTAAGATTTAGGATTTAAAGACATCAAATGAATATCTCCACCATCAGAAGAATCAAAAATCACCAAGAACAGAGAGGATGCGACTAGTTATGCCAAATAGCCTGATTCATAAGATTTTCTAAGAGTCAGTGAGTCTTAAGATCTTCTAAAACCTTGACCTATCACCACTATCCGGATAAGAATTCGTTTTTAAATCTGAGATGATTACAGGAATTACATCTTGCATGAATTTCTTACAAACAGAAAGGATCTCCTTACTCAGTGTTGCTGAGAACAACATCACTTGTTGCCATGGGAAGCCATCTTGAATATCTCCTAAACATCTCTCCGCATATCTAAGATAACATGAACAGATATGAAAAGAGGTTCCATAACGAAACAGGAGCATGAAAGAAAGATCCATGGGATATGTTGTGCGATTCAATGATCAAAGACTCGAGTTAAAAAGCTCCAATATCCAGTTCACCAAGAGACTCGAGCATCTCATCACATTCATCATGAGTAAAATGCCTCACATTCTTGAAAGAAACATCTTTGTCTCGAGTGAAAGCTGATGATACTCTTTCAGACGTGCCAACCACAATATGTGGGCAGTCATTTTCAAAATGTCTGTGCTTCAAGATGTGAACCCCTCCATAGAAAATGGCAACAACCTTGACATCCGACAAGTATGTGCTGAATCTCTCAAATTCGTGGCAAACCTGCAAATCATTATCAATATAAAATTCATTGTTCTCAATAAATTAAGCAGGTTTATATTCTCAAAGAGAATTTTAATAATAAAAAAAACATGATAGGTCAAATCTCTTGTATGATATATATAGCACAAGAGCAGCAACTTGGTAAAAAATAACCTGTTTGATCTGTTTAAGAAAGCCTCACTGCCTCAACTTAAGAAGATAGTAGCACTATTTACCTGCAAATACGAAAAGGAAAAAAGTTATATATCCATCTACAATAAAAATCCATCCAATACAAATCATACACCAGAAACATGCAATCAGATTACCTATCACTCGAAAAATTTATATATCACTCCGGAACAAAAGAGTGGAATATAATAAGGCAATAGAATCAAATGCTGACCTTTCTCAAAGATATACATCTGAATGTCACCAAGCAATTAAGGTCCCTTCTTTTCATTCATTGTATTCTTTTTTCATGTCAGACAGATGCTAATCAAACTTTTTGTTTTGCCTGGAAAGGATTAGGCTCCTGATTGTTGATCTGATTCTGCCGCATTGAAATTTGAAGATGGCCTTAATTCACTTGTCTGGCAGCTTTGTTTGTTCTACATGCTAAGCTGAATCTGATATCAAGCTTCTGCTTTTTCTCCTAGGATTCTGTTAACTGCGTTAAGTTGGTTCTCACACTTCTCAATGCACCTTCTTGATATGTATTGTGTTTTCTGTTGTCAGCTGAACTTTCCCTTGATTTTGACTTTGTGAATAAAGTTGGTGACGTTTAGGATATCCCAAGTCCCTTTTTGGGTCCTTTTATGTAGCAGTCCCATCACTCAAAGTGTGCAATAGAGGAATGTTTGATCAAAAAGGACAGTGACAGCTAGGAAATGGAGTCATTGCACACAGAATAACATGAAGGAGACAAGGAATATACATTTTGGTGTGAGTGATATTGCAATATGAGTTTCCTGTTGCTGTTTAAGAGGATTCATCTGTTGTAGAACTCTAACTAATGGCATGTTAAAACAAACTAATTAATATGCACGCTGCACTACGTTTTGCATTTTAGAAACTAGATATCCACCACACATTAATTAAATCATAAAAGCTATTAATGGTAATATTCTCGTAAACAATCATATTTGACTTATAATGTTGATCTTCTCGAATATAAGTATGTCTTTGAAGACTACAGAGTCATTTATGTTCCTGGGCATTGTAATACTTTAGATTCTCAATGAGTGCATTAATTCCAACACTCCCCCGAAATACACTTTCTTCGTGACTCTAATTTATTGTCAGAAAATAAAATTTTTCTTAGGAAAGAACATTAGTCAAAATGATAAATCTATTTAGCCAGAATCCGACTGACCAGAATTGAATTATAATACATGCATATAATAATATATAGAAATGATATTCTTAAAATATCCTTAATAATAACTTACAAAGTGGATTCTGACTGACCAGATTTTAGTCATTTAACATTGTCCTAATCAAAATATGTAAATTATTTTTGAATTTTACAAAACTCCAATTGAATTTCTCCATTCTAAATTGATTCTCTAATAAAATGATACTTAATTGCAATATGTTTTGTATGATCACGACTAACTGAATTTTTGCTTATAGCAATGGCTAACTTGGTATCACAATACAAGATGGTCTTTTGGGTTTTTCTCCTATATCACAAAGAATTATTGAAGTCATATAGCTTGGTATGTTGCTTTTGCAGCAACAATATGTAGGATTGGATTTAGTGATGGTGAATATCATGCTTTATAACCTTTTCTTTTCTTTTTTAAAATAAAGACAGAGATGCATAGTAGAAAACTAAAACGAGATAAAGACTCAAGCAGTTATGTGATTTATAGTCCAGCGACTACTACTTCAAGACTCACGATCCCTCAGACCGTTTCTGAATGGGCAATTCACTAATATTCTCCTCTCCAAAAAACTTTTGGAGGAGGAAAGCATACAAAAAATGAAGAAGATAGTAACAATCTACTATCCCTTTTAATGTAAATACAAGTAAAGTATATTGATAACTTAAAGATAGAGCTTCGTCATAGGTTGTAAAAGAGTCTCTTAGCGTAGTAGTAGTAGTAGTAGTAATACTCGCATGAACAAAATAGTAGAGAAGCTGAGATCATTAAGAGAATTCAATATTGAGCCTCGGATCTTGAGGTTCTTTTATAGGCTTCATCCGGTCGACTAAAAATTGATCAATCAACTGAATCCTTCCAGTCGACTGAACCTTCTATCAAGTGACTGGTCCCTCTTCTTTCCTTGCTTGCTCTAATCTGATCGTATCAATCCTATGGGATCCACTTTTTCGGTCGACTAAATGTCTTTCCAGGCGACTGGACCCCATAATTTCCTTTATTATTTGATTTGATATATCTTATCTGTGCTTTCCATACTATTTCGGTCGATTGATCCTCCTAATCAATCGATTGGACCTTTGTTTCCATTTTGGGCTTGATCGTAATTTGGTTGTGCTTATCTTCTTATGATTGGTTGACTAAACCTCCCTATTTGATAGACCAAATCCCTTGTTCAACCTAAACTTTGACTTTCTATAAAACAAAGTTAGTACAATAAGAATAACAATAATAGACTTGCAAAACAAAGTTAGACATATTTAAGTATGTATGAATCAATCTTGACAATTACGATCGAAAGTCTGATCTCAACTTAGAAACATTCATTAGTTTCTTTAGTCGGATCAACGTCTAAGCTTGTCCTAACTAGGACACATCATCACTACCTTCCAAAATGAAATGTCTTTCCATGACTTATCTTACTTACCTACCAAACATCTGGTATAATATGTTTGGACTTCTTCTTCTGTTTAGTGTTTGATCGATCTACCAGGACTTTCCTTCCTTGATGTCTAGTTCAGCTGACCCATCAAGTGCTCTGTCGGATCAACTTATCTGGTCTTTTTCCTAGTGTCGATCCTTTTGATTCACTAAAACTTCCTTGTCTAGTGTCCAGTCCTCCTGATCTACTAGGTCTTTTTGATGCTTAATGCCCAGTCTTCCTAACCCATTAAGACTTTCCATGTTAAGTGACATGCACAATTAACTAACATATTAAACATATAATATCTAACTTTAAATCCTTTGTCAAATATCAAAATATAATATATTTTTGATTATTGATGTGCAGTACACCAACACAATGTACTCTATTTCAGTCATGGACTGAGCTACAACTTTTTGTTTCTTTGAAGCCCATTAACATATTCCAGAACTAAAAGTAAAAATATAACCTGACGTGTTTTTCATATCATCAAATATGATCAACCCAATGACTTAGAATAGTCATTTAATCTTGCATTTTCAACAGTCTTGTATACAATTCTATAGTCAATGGTATCTTACAAATACCTCAGAACTCTTTTTACTACTGTATATTGGATCGACTTGGGCTTTACATAAATCTGGATAGTAAACTTGTTGCAAACATTATATCAGGTCTAGTAGTTGTTCAATACAAAAAGACTTTCAATAAGACTTCTATATTTTGTAGCATCAACCTTTTGGGCTGTCTTATTTCTTTAACTTCTCATTCACCATTAATGTAGTATCAACAACTTTTTACATCCCAATAAATTAAGCTTCTTGAGAACATTTTATGTATACTTTCTTGGAGAAATGAAAATCTCATTTTTCATTTGAAATACTTTAATTCCCCAAAAGTAATTTAGTAGCCACAAATCAGTCATCTCATAAATACTCATTATATTCTTTTTGAAATGATGAATCATGTTTTCATCGTTGCCTGTGAAGATTATGTTAGTTAGAGCCCTAGAGCCAATCATTTGATGATTGTATGGACTCATGTATATCATATTCTTGTATATTAATAAAGGCATTTGTTTGGTTATTATACTTATTTATATTAGTGCCAAATAGACTAAGTATAATAGCGTCCTTGAGTAGAAGGTTCATACCTATATCAATCGATTAGTTGAATCGATAGTGAGATGATATAGGGAATACTACTCTAAATCATTCCTAGTCGAGTATTAGCATTCAGGGACAATGTTAATACAATAAGACTAGCATGTAGGTCAGCTCGATGACTTGATCTCATAAGTCATGGATATAGAGATATCAAGCTGACACATGGGTATGCATTAGAGAATGTATACTGAATGACCCGCCATGAGAAAGTATCATGGATCGTTATATGAGTGTCATATACTTTCTCATGTGGCTATTAGTATGACTATTAGTCCTTAGACCTGAAGTCACCATGGATCCCTACATAAGGAGTTATGTACTTTGGTTTCGTCAAACGTCACCCGTAACTGGGTGGACTATAAAGGCGATTACTGGGTATATAACGAATTATGTAGAGGGATGTGAGTGATGTAGATGGGATCTATCCCTCCCATATGACGGGAGCGACATCGGTATTCTTGATAGAGTGAGACCACTAAGTGCATGGACATGCCCAAATGAGTCAACATTAGATGTTGAGCTCATTTGATCGAGTGAGTCTACTTGGAGTTCAAGATTTAGATTGATTAGAGGATGACACGGTCTATGCCTCACATTGATCAATCTAGATGTCTAGGATAGAAGGACACTTGTCATTATTTTGTGAGGAGTCACAATTGGTAGTCACAAGGTGATGTCGGATCTCGACATTCTTGTAACTTGGGTAGTAATGATGTGTTGCTAGATACCGCTCATTACTTATGCTCCTAAATGGGTTTAGGGCATTGCCAACGTTACAAGAACCTATAGGGTCACACACTTAGGACAAATAGATGGAGATTAGGTTCATATGATGAACCAAGAGGATTAGATTTATTTGATAAATCAAATTGGATTAAGAGTAATCCTAATTGGGCTAACTTGAATTCGACTCAAGTTGATTCATGTATTTAATGAGTCTAATTTAGATTATGACTTATTAAATCAATTTAATTTAATGAATTAGATTCATTATATTAAATTGGCTTGAATCAAATGGTTGGATTAGATCAACCATGGTAGAGATTGAGTCAAGTTTGACTTGACTAGAGAAGGAAGACCAAAGGTCAATTTTGACTTGACCTTTTGCCACCTCATTGGTGAGTTGGCATTAGGTGGACCAATAATGATGTTCTACATCATCATGGGTGCCACCTCATGGAAGTTACAAAGCCACTCTCTTAATGGTTTCATATTAATTGCAATTAATGCAATTAATTTGTGAGTTTTTTTTAGAGTGGCCGGCCACTTTGTTTATTGGTGTGAATTCATTTTCATTCAAGTGTGGTGATTCTTCCTCCTTCTTCCTTTCAAGCTCTCCCTCTCCCTCTCCTCCTTGCTTGGCCGAATCTCACCAAGGTGCTAGCACACCTTTGTGTGAGGTTTTCTCCACCTACGTGTCCGTGTGGATACTTCTAGAGGACCGGCACTTGACGGTCTAGAGATCCGGCAACTCCCTTGGACGAGCGGGATAAGCGAAAGGCACGCTTCGAAGGTATAATCCTTATCTAGTGTAGATCTAAGGTTATACAAACTCGTACAAGAAAAGGTTTTTCGAAAAGTTTTGTTTACGAATCTTTGCACGGATCTACGGCTTTGGGTGACTCGGGGTTTCCGCGACGCGGCCGACGAACCCAACAGTGGTATCAGAGCCACGTGCAAAGACTTGTACGAGTTCGTTTGTATTTTTATGAAAAATATACCTTCTGTAATTTTCTGTAAAAATTGTGTTTTTAGAGTTTTTATGAGTAATTTTTCGGTAGAAGCGAAGCACAAGTGTCTCGGCACTTGTAGGCTTCGTCTACCGGAAAGTTTTCTTTTAAACGGCTTCGTTTTGTCCCAAATCCGTTTGGGACAGCGGGGTCGGGTGTCATTAGATCGCAAAGGAGCAACTCACGATGGTTAAATTGTGGGTAGGGGTACTGCCCCTAACCCCGCAAGGGGATTTGCTCCGCGGTTGCACCCGAAATCGCTAAAAACGAACCCGCCGGGAAGATTTTTCCGAAACGGCAATGTCTCAGCCCAAATCGTTTTGGGACAGCGGGTTTAGGCGCTGTTGGATCGCAAAGGAACCCTCGCGATGGTTAGATCGCGGGTAGGGGCGCTGCCCCTGGGCCCCGCAAGGGGATCCGTTCCGCGATTGCGCCTGAAACCGCTAAACGGGACCGCCGGGAAATTTTACTCGTAAAAATTTTAAAAATTAATTTTAAAATTATAGAAAATTATGAAAATATATAATTTTGAATTATATATAAATTTTGTGATAGTCATGGCCCAAAAATCCAATATGATTGGTTGTGTTGTAATTCATAATACGGCCTGCGTGCCGTTATGTGTTTGTGCGTGTTGTATGTTTTATTTATTCGCGACCTGCGCGTCGTGCCTTCTCTTATATTCTTGTTGTAAATTAGATTTAGACTAGAATGTAACTCGAGTTTCAAATTGTAATGTACAAATTGGAGCGGTGGAGGGTCCACACGAGACGGAGTTCCGAGGCGGGCACGAGCAACACAAGGTGGTCAAAGGGAGGCGCTTGGAGAAGCTGTAGACCCTAGGTTGACCAATCGATCTTCTCATTGGCTTGAGAAGATCGTAGTAGGGTCATGACTAAATCACAAATAGATTAATTAATTAATTGTTATGTATTTGATGCATGTTTAATAATTAATTAATTAATTAGTGCCTTAACGATTAGATTAGATCTAAGTCGTGCACATGATGCACCCTTGCGATTAGATTAGATCTAAGTCGTGCACAAGATGCATCCTTCTCGATTAGATTAGATCTAGATCGAACCAACTCTAAAATGCCTAACCGTGCCGTGATACCTATCACTACCTCGATCACATGTATTGTTGAATCTGCCAAAGCAGAGCAATACATGTTATCTTGGTAGGGTACGGAGGGACAATCTTGGTCCCGCCTATCAACGCATGGGTGAATACAAACTCAATTAGATTGAGTATTCCTAGTTACTCGGTTGGATCGAGTCAACTATAGGCATTCTTCCGATGGTTGGAAAGGTAGGACAAAATCACGTTTATATTAATTCTCGGGCGTATTAGCCAAAGCTAACTCGAGTTTTAATATAAATGCGGATATTGATTTTATAAACAAGAGTTGCATAGAGATGTAATTGGTAATCGTTACCTACCGATCATACTAAGCCTTGGGCGTATTAGCCAAAGCTAACTCAAGGGTTAGTATGATGTGGATCTTGTCCCACAAGAATTATAGTATTCAGTGGGAGCATCATTTAATTAAAGGCCTAATTAAATGATTTTTAAGAATATGATATTTATTTCTGTAAATTCTCTGTTGTAGATAACCATGACGTCAAACACGAATTCCTTCTCCCTGCGATCTGTCCTTGAGAAGGACAAGCTCAACGGAGCGAATTTCCTGGACTGGTACAGGAACTTGAGAATAGTTCTCACCCAGGAGCGTAAGTTGTACGTTCTGGAGCAGCCCATTCCGGAGGCTCCTCCTGCCAATGCCCCGCGAGCCGACAAAGATGCTTACAAGAAGCATCAAGACGACGCATTAGATGTGTCCTGTCTAATGCTCGCGACCATGAACTCAGAGCTTCAGAAGCAACATGAGTTGATGGGCGCTTTTGATATGGTTGAGCATCTTCGCCAACTATATCAGGGACAAGCGAGGCATGAGAGATTTGAGATCTCTAAGGCACTGTTTCAATGCAAGATGTCAGACGGGGCTCCCGTAGGTCCTTATGTACTCAAGATGATTGGGTACATAGAGAACCTACAAAGACTGGGGTTCCCACTTGGCCAAGAGCTGGCCACTGACTTAATCTTGCAATCCTTGCCGGATGGCTATAGTCAATTCGTTCTGAACTATAACATGAGCAAGATTGACAAGCCACTGCCCGAGCTACTTAGTATGTTACGAACTGCTGAGATTAACCTTAAGAAGGTTAAGCCCATTCTGATGGTCCATAAACATAAGGGCAAAGGCAAAGGAAAGTCCCAAGCCAAGGGCAAAGGCAAGGCACTGAAGCCTAAAGGAGGGGTCGCCAAGGATGCTACCTGCTTCCACTGCGGTCAGACCGGGCACTGGAAGAGGAACTGCAAGGTATACTTGGAGGATCTTAAGAAGAAGCGAAGTGAGACTTCCACTTCAGGTATATATGTTATAGAAGTCAATCTATCTATTTCTACATCATGGGTATTAGATACTGGATGTGCTTCTCACATTTGTACTGATGTGCAGGCGCTGAGAAATAGCAGAGCATTGGCAAAGGGCGAGGTGGACCTACGAGTAGGCAATGGAGCACGGGTTGCTGCTATTGCTGTAGGAACTTATCAGCTATCTCTGCCCTCTGGGCTTGTACTAGATTTAGATGATTGTTGTTATGTGCCTGCTCTTACTAAGAACATAGTTTCAGTTTCTTGTTTAGACAAGAAAGGATACTCTTTTATAATAAAAGACAAATGTTGTTCTGTTTATTTAAAAGATATGTTCTATTGTAGTGCACCACTAATAAACGGACTCTATATTCTAGACCTTAAGAGCCCTATCTATAACATTAGTACCAAGAGGTTCAAGTCAAATGACATGAACCAAACTTATCTCTGGCACTGTCGCTTAGGTCATATAAATAACAAGCACTTATCCCAGCTCCATAAGGATGGTTTGCTGGACTCATTTGATTTTGAATCATATGAGATATGCGAGTCATGCCTACGAGGCAAGATGACCAAGACTCCCTTTAGTGGGCACAGCGAGAGAGCGACTGATTTGTTAGGACTCATACATAGTGATGTATGTGGCCCTTTCAATATCACTGCTAGAGGCGGTTATAGATACTTCATCACATTTACTGATGACTTCAGTAGATATGGTTATGTGTACTTGATGACACATAAGTCCGAATCCTTTGAAAAGTTCAAAGAATTCAAGAATGAAGTACAGAACCAGCTTGGCAAGAGTATTAAAATACTTCGATCAGATCGAGGTGGTGAATACTTAAGCCATGAGTTCCGTGACTACTTAGCTGAGTGTGGGATTTTATCTCAACTCACTCCTCCTGGAACACCACAGTGGAATGGTGTATCCGAAAGGAGGAATCGTATCTTATTAGATATGGTACGATCTATGATGAGTCACACAGATCTTCCGACATATCTATGGAGATATGCTCTAGACACGGCAACTTTCATACTCAATCGAGTTCCATCAAAGGCCGTGATAAAGACACCATATAGGATATGGACTAGGAGAGATACCCAGGTGTCTTTCATGAGGATTTGGGATTGTGAGGCTTACGTTAGACGTCAAGTCTCAGACAAATTAGGACTCAAATCCGACAAGTGCTTTTTCATTGGATATCCCAAGGAAACTAAGGGATATTACTTCTACATTCCCAGTCAGAATTGTGGCAAAGACTGGGGTCTTTCTAGAAAGGGACTTTGTTTCTAGAAAGACTAGTGGGAGCGCGTTCGATCTTGAAGAAGTTCAAGATGCGAACAATAGCACTGATGCCTCGATGGAAATTGAACTGGAACCACAAAGTGTTGTGGATGATGTTGTTCCACAAGGAGTTGAGGAACAACAACCGGTTCAAGTGGACATACCTTTTCGCAGGTCTGATAGGGTACGTCGTCAGCCTGAGAGATACTCATTTCTCTTGTCTGACCATGATGACGTTATGCTCATAGAGGATGAGCCTACCACCTATCAGGAAGCTGTGATGAGACCAGATTCCGAGAAATGGCTTGAAGCCATGAGATCCGAAATGAAATCCATGTACACCAACCAAGTATGGACTTTGGTTGATCCACCTGAAGGGGTAAAACCCATTGGGTGTAAGTGGGTCTTTAAGAGAAAGACTGACATGGATGGACTTATTTATAAGGGTCGCTTGGTAGCTAAAAGTTTCAAGCAGATTCATGGTATTGACTATGATGAAACCTTTTCTCCAGTAGCGATGTTTAAGTCCATTCGGATCATGCTTGTTATTGCAGCCTACCATGACTATGAGATATGGCAGATGGATATCAAAACCGCGTTTCTGAATGGAAACCTACTCGAGGATGTGTACATGACACAACCTGAGGGTTTTGTAGATCCACAGCATACTAGTAGAGTATGCAAGCTGCATAGGTCCATTTATGGACTAAAGCAAGCTTCTCGGAGCTGGAATCTTCGATTCGATGATGCAATCAAACAGTTTGGTTTCATCAAGAACGAAGATGAACCTTGTGTCTACAAGAAGGTTGTAGGGGATATAGTTGTCTTTCTCATATTGTATGTGGATGACATACTACTCATTGGGAAGGACATCCCTATGCTTCAGTCTGTCAAGACCTGGATAGGGAGTTGCTTCTCAATGAAGGACTTAGGTGAGGCATCCCGCATTCTAGGGATACAGATCTATAGAGATAGATCTAAGAGATTGCTTGGCCTAAGTCAGAGTATATATATTGACAAGGTACTCCTTCGGTTTGCCATGCAGAACTCCAAGAAGGGATTTCTGCCGATGTCACATGGCGTGAGTCTTTCGAAGACTCAAGGTCCCTCTTCTAGAGAGGAGAGAGACCGCATGGATCAGATCCCTTATGCCTCAGCCATAGGATCTATCATGTACGCCATGCTTTGTACTCGACAAGATGTCTCGTATACTTTGAGCAGATACCAGTCAGATCCTGGTGAAAGTCACTGGATAGCGGTCAAGAATAGTCATAAGTACTTAAGAAGGACTGAAGAATATTTCTTGATATATGGAGGCAATGATGAGCTAGCTGTAAAGGGTTACAGTGATGTCAGCTTCCAGACCGATCAGGATGATTTTCGATCGCAGTCAGGGTTCGTATTTAGCATAAATGGTGGTGCTGTGAGCTGGAAGAGTTCGAAGCAGGACACAGTAGCTGATTCTATGACAGATCAGAGGCAGCAAAGGAGGCAGTTTGGATCCGCAAGTTCATTACTGAACTTGGGGTGGTTCCTAGCATCGCTAACCCATTGAGCTCTATTGTGACAACAATGGAGCTATAGCACAGGCGAAGGAACCTCGCTCACATCAGCGGACCAAGCATATACTACGGCGCTTCCATCTCATTCGAGAGATTATCGATAGAGGAGATGTGAAGATTTGCAGAGTACCTACAGAGGCTAACATCGCAGATCCCTTGACCAAGGCTTTGGCACAGAGGAAGCATGATGGTCACACTAGGTCTTTGAGGCTTAGAGCCTATCTTGATTGGCACTAATGCTAGTGGGAGATTGTTAGTTAGAGCCCTAGAGCCAATCATTTGATGATTGTATGGACTCATGTATATCATATTCTTGTATATTAATAAAGGCATTTGTTTGGTTATTATACTTATTTATATTAGTGCCAAATAGACTAAGTATAATAGCGTCCTTGAGTAGAAGGTTCATACCTATATCAATCGATTAGTTGAATCGATAGTGAGATGATATAGGGAATACTACTCTAAATCATTCCTAGTCGAGTATTAGCATTCAGGGACAATGTTAATACAATAAGCTAGCATGTAGGTCAGCTCGATGACTTGATCTCACAAGTCATGGATATAGAGATATCAAGCTGACACATGGGTATGCATTAGAGAATGTATACTGAATGACCCGCCATGAGAAAGTATCATGGATCGTTATATGCGTGTCATATACTTTCTCATGTGGCTATTAGTATGACTATTAGTCCTTAGACCTGAAGTCACCATGGATCCCTACATAAGGAGTTATGTACTTTGGTTTCGTCAAACGTCACCCGTAACTGGGTGGACTATAAAGGTGATTACTGGGTATATAACGAATTATGTAGAGGGATGTGAGTGATGTAGATGGGATCTATCCCTCCCATATGACGGGAGCGACATCGGTAATCTTGATAGAGTGAAACCACTAAGTGCATGGTCATGCCCAAATGAGTCAACATTAGATGTTGAGCTCATTTGATCGAGTGAGTCTACTTGGAGTTCAAGATTTAGATTGATTAGAGGATGACACGGTCTATGCCTCACATTGATCAATCTAGATGTCTAGGATAGAAGGACACTTGTCATTATTTTGTGAGGAGTTACAATTGGTAGTCACAAGGTGATGTCGGATCTCGACATTCTTGTAACTTGGGTAGTAATGATGTGTTGCTAGATACCGCTCATTACTTATGCTCCTAAATGGGTTTAGGGCATTGCCAACGTTACAAGAACCTATAGGGTCACACACTTAGGACAAATAGATGGAGATTAGGTTCATATGATGAACCAAGAGGATTAGATTTATTTGATAAATCAAATTGGATTAAGAGTAATCCTAATTGGGCTAACTTGAATTCGACTCAAGTTGATTCATGTATTTAATGAGTCTAATTTAGATTATAACTTATTAAATCAATTTAATTTAATGAATTAGATTCATTATATTAAATTGGCTTGAATCAAATGGTTGGATTAGATCAACCATGGTAGAGATTGAGTCAAGTTTGACTTGACTAGAGAAGGAAGACCAAAGGTCAATTTTGACTTGACCTTTTGCCACCTCATTGGTGAGTTGGCATTAGGTGGACCAATAATGATGTTCTACATCATCATGGGTGCCACCTCATGGAAGTTACAAAGCCACTCTCTTAATGGTTTCATATTAATTGCAATTAATGCAATTAATTTGTGAGTTTTTTTTAGAGTGGCCGGCCACTTTGTTTCTTGGTGTGAATTCATTTTCATTCAAGTGTGGTGATTCTTCCTCCTTCTTCCTTTCAAGCTCTCCCTCTCCCTCTCCTCCTTGCTTGGCCGAATCTCACCAAGGTGCTAGCACACCTTTGTGTGAGGTTTTCTCCACCTACGTGTCCGTGTGGATACTTCTAGAAGATCGGCGCTTGACGGTCTAGAGATCCGGCAACTCCCTTGGACGAGCGGGATAAGCGAAAGACACGCTTCGAAGGTATAATCCTTATCTAGTGTAGATCTAAGGTTATACAAACTCGTACAAGAAAAGGTTTTTCGAAAAGTTTTGTTTACGAATTTTTGCACGGATCTACGACTTTGGGTGACTCGGGGTTTCTGCGACGCGAAAAAGCGGTTTTCGCGGCCCGACGAACCCAACAGATTAAGTCACCTGCATGTATTGAAACTATACTAAAAATATCTCCCCTTCTTAAGATATAGAGTGTATCCTCATTTTGACTTCTTTGAAAATCTCTCATAGTAAAATATTTATTAATCTTACCATACCAAATTCGAGGAGCTTGCTTCAACACATAGAGAATTTTTCTCAACTGGTAGACTTTATTTTCTTCCCCTTTCACAAAGAAACTTTGTGGCTTCTCCACGTATACTTCCTCTTCTAGAATACCATTCAACAAACTGACTTGGCATCAAGTTAATAAATCTTCCGTTTCTTTTGTGCAGCAAGAGCAATTAATGTTCGAATAGTCTCTAATTTTGTCACAAAAGCAAATGTTTCATATAAATCACTACCTAATTTTGAGAAAATCCTTTAGCCACGTTCTTGCTTTGTATTTTTGGACGCTTCCATCTTGATTAACTTTTGTCTCATGTTTGATTTTTCTCAATCATGGCGATTTCATCATGCATGGATTTTCTCCAACCTTCATGGTTATTGGCTTCTTCAAAACATTCTGGTTCAACTTCATAAAAATTGTATGATTAATAGGAGGCGTGCGATATTTCTAAAGGACGAGAAACTGAAGCGGAAGATTGTTTGAAGGTCGGAAGGTGGGTTCGGATGAGCCTTATTCCAGATAGTCTAGATCACTTAAGCAAGCGGAACTGGAGTAGAATATTCGGACCAATGCAAGCGGGACCGGAGCAGAAGACTCAAACCAAAAAGTCAACTGGATGTTGACTTTCTGGTCTGGGTACCCGGAACCAAAAATTATCTGGAACGTGATATGCTGCGTCCCGTTGTGATGGGGATAAAAGTTTATCCCTTTTCAAGCGCCTGGACCACTTCCAAGCGTCCCGACCAGTGCTATAAATACAACGCTAGTCCCAAAAGCTTATAGAGAACACTTGTAATTCATTTCTTTTCAATCTTGTTCTGTAACTGAGTACTTTAATTGTTGTAAAGAAGCTTTTCCGCCTAAGGAGAGTTTAGTGCGCTTTTACCTTTCTTGGATTAACAATCTCTCCGGTTGTAACCAAGTAAACCCTTCGTGCCTCTTCGCTTTTAATCTTTTATTTTTTTATGCAAGTGATAAGTAAAATTAAGCAAAAATAAAATTTTTTTTTACAATTATTTTTCATCTTCCACTTCATATAATCGATACCCTTTTGTGTTAGAATTGTATCTAACAAATACACATTTCTTGCTTTTCTTATCTTAGTTCTTTATTAGAAGAAATGTGAGCATGACACATGCAACTGAAAACTTTTAAATGTCTTATCGAGGGCTTGACTTCAGTCCAAGCTTCAAAAAAAGTTTTATACTTAAAGTCTTTGGTTTAACTTCTATTGAGAATATAAATGGCTAAAACTGTTCGGCAAGAATTTGTTAATTAGCATGGATGTCGCCATCTCTACAATGGTTTCGTTCTTCCTTTCAGCACTGCAGTTTTGTTGCGGGCTATATCCTACTGTCAATTATTTCCAAATTCCTTCTTCTTTGCAAAAAAAATCAAATTCATGACAAGTATTGATGGTACCTGGGTTATTTCCTAAGTGATTGGTCAAGAATCCGAGCATCCCAAAATACCTCGACCGGTTCAATTCGTGAATAATGGATATTCCTGAACACCAAGTATTGTCTTCATATGGGTATTCCCAAGCACCAAGGTTTGATACTCCCGAGCACTAAGGACGGATATTCCCGAGTACCAAGTATTTTCTTCATATGGATATTCCCCGGCACAAGGTATGACACTCCAAAGCATTAAGGATGGATATTCCCGAGCACCAAGTATTGTCTTTATATGGGTATTCTCGAGCACTAAGGATTAATGTTCCCGAGACTAAAAGTGCTCGGACAAGCTAGTAGCTGGAAATCGATTTCTAGTCATGGAGATTCCATTTGTCAAATATGGTTCCTTGATCACCTTCTAATGAACACGTGGTGCCTTATGTATGGAGAAGCTCATAATGGTTATTGGATTTGGTCTCCTGATTTCCTTCTTATGAATGCATGACATTTGGTGTGTGGAGAAGTAGTTAACAGTTGTCGAATATGGTTCCCTTATTGACCTTTACAAGGGTAGAGGTGCGCATGACATCTGACATTGAGATATTTTTCTACCAGTTATACAAGTATCACTGAGGGTAAGATAGAGGTATAATTTTCTTTTTGTGCGTGGAGACATCTCTTCTCCACTAATCTCTCCTTTGTTTTCCAATCTTCTTCTTCTCTTTACCTCGCTTTTTTATGAGATTCTCTTCTGCTTCTTCCACTCAACATTGACTTGAGTATTAGAGTGGTTGCGAGTGGCTACGTCGATAAAGTCAGCCAACCCTGACATTCTTTACATCTCAAGCTATCAGATCTCGAACTTTCAAAGGTGATCGTAGCTTTGAGAAAGGAGGAGCCCTAGCAAGCAAAAAGGACACCATCAAATTGGCATTGCACATGGAAAACTCTTACAAAAAGCTATGATGGTTCAAACTAGAAGAATGTCAATGGAACAACAATTGGAAGGTTCAGCTGAATCATCTTAGCCATTTCTCCCAATGTCATTGAGGATGTCAGGGATCCAATGTCTCGAGAAAATCTCTCATTTTGTGGCCACCATCGTTGAAGAAACTCTATGATGAGGAAGAGCTCCTCGTGCGTCGGAGGAGAAAGAAGTGGTTCCCGCTAAGGGACCTCCAGTGATCGCACCTATGGCACATAGTTTCAAAGGAGATATCTCTGTGTATCATCCAGATAAGCAATCAATCAACTACACACTATTTTACCAACATCAGTGGCTTATTGACATGACGATTTATCGCTTAGCGATTAACTTGTGAGACCTTTGTTCGCTAAAAGAGTGGTTGCTCAACAAATGCCCTTCTCTAGGATATTTTGAAGGAAGAAGTACTACTCAGGAATTTTCGACCGCCCCATATCCCTGAATATAATGACTCTTTTGATCTTGAGGGCCAATTATGTCGACTCGAGAATGTTGTCCTATTACATCAATATACTAGAGAATCAATATCGTGTTTTCCTTACCAGCCTGGTTGGACCGGCTCAGTAATGGTTTGGTATACAACGGCATGAATCTGTTCATTCCTTGACTTTACGACATTAGTTTACGTCACTCTTCTAGTTCTAAAAAGTGCACGCCTATTCCTCTTAGCTTATTTAATCTTTAGCAAAAGTCTCAAGAAACTTTATGCCAATATATTCAACAATTTACTCATTTTGCATGAAAAATCCCTTCAGTGGTACCAGTGTTGGTGCAGGAAACACAATATTAGATCCAAAGTTTTGATATATGACTAAGGTTAAACTTAGGTTTGTTGAGTTCTTATAAGTTGGTGTCAAGTGTGTAGGACATATTGTGAAGTTTTGGTTGGGAACTAGGCATTAACTAAGTCCTAGTGGAGTTAGACAACTGAAGTTTTGGTTGGGAACCAAACACTAACTATGCCCTTGTAGAGCTAGGAAACTGAAGTCCTGATTGGGAATCAAGCAAGAGCTAAGTCTTGGTCAGAAACCAAGCAAGAAATTCCTAGCTGAGAACTAAGCTAACCAAGTCTAAGTAAAGTCAGCTAAGAGTTGAAAGCATGGAAAACAAGTCCAAGTGGAGTCAGATGTGAGTTGAAACTTAGCAACTCACTCTAAATGAGTCAGTTGGGAGCTAAACATCTAGTCATCTAAGTGTGAGTAACTTAGAATTTTCTATCATAGTCATTATGTGTAACAATTGCATGAAAATAAGGTTTGATGGTTCCAAGCGACCAGAAGGAGTTAGAGAGACTGACTGGTGAAAACTATCAACTAGCGAAGTTGGAGGGTACGAGCGACCATAGTTAGATTGAGGCGACCAGAGCGTACAGGTGATCAGAGCAAATTCAAGGCAAGCGGTAGAAGATGTTATCTAGCGATCTGAGCAAGGTGGGTCAAAATCAGATTTGACCATCCTCCAGGCGATCAGAGGGCCTCCAAGCGACCAAAGAATGTGAGCGGCGTTATTAGTCAACATTAGTCATCTAAGCTTGCCACATTAACAATAGAATGAGTGTTATATAATGGGCCTTGAGACAAAGCTTTCAAATCATCCCTTTCCATCGTTGTGTTACTCTTTTCGTGCTCCTAGTGCTCTTGTAATTTCTGTGCTATGATGACGACATGCTACAACTTCACGCTTCTATTCCAATCGGCAACACCTTGCATATAATCTTTCATTTTTCTTGTGTTATCATATTTGTGTGTTTTGTGTGCTTAATTTTAAGAATTTTTTCTGTAAGATTTTTCCACCACTAGAGATTCTTTGAAAATGAGAAATTAGAAATAAGAATTATATTTTATAATTGTTATGTGTGTCTGTCTCTACCTTGATTGATAAATTGTTAAACAAATCTTGCATGTTCAATAGTTGATTTAATCTTTTGCATGATTACATTGTTTTGTTTCACTTAATTAAATATGTGACAAGTTAGTTTTTAAATTATCTCCATTGTGCTACTTTTCTTATCCAATTGTTTTGGCTATTTATAAAAATATTAGCTCGTAAAATTCATAACATTATTTACCCCCCCCCCCCCTCCTCTAATGTCAAGTTCGATCCTAGAATTTAGTATCAGAGTGAATTGAGCTGATAGTACACTAGAAAAGTTTTAGTCCACTAAAAATGGATCTTGTTTATATAAACAATATTTAAGATGATGGATTTCGACGCATTACAACAAACTATTCAAACTAATGAATATAAGACTATTAGATATATCTTCTATCCTCTTAATAATAAAAATGATCATTGACATCTAATGGTCATAGATATAGAAGAAGGTTTATTTATACATTATAACTCTCTCAAGATATAGAAAATACACTTCTATGTTTGTACTACGATAAGTATTAAGTTATATATTCTTTTTACATTAAACTTTTGATATGTATTGATTACAAATATCATTTACGTGTAGGTGAAGTTTTTTTAAGAGTCTAAACGCCTCATACTTTGAGATATGACTGTTCGAACCCCAAAGCTATTTTGGTGTAATCAACAAGTTAAGTTAGGTCCTGTGTTGTTTTAACCTTGTATCTAAGTGTGCAGAAGCTTAGGAGCACAAGTACTCTAGCGGAAGACGCAGCTAGCGAGAAGGACGACACATGGTGTGTCCGAGGGACGAGGCGCTGCGAAAGAGTACCCTTGTGGACGAGAAGGAAGCGTGCGGTGGTTCCGAGGGATGAAAGCTGGAGCGGAAGATTGCTCAGGGAACAAGAGACGCAGCTAGCGAGAAGGTCTGCACGGGGTGCGACCGAGGGACGAAGACTGCGGATGAGTACACTGGTGGACATGAAGGAAACACGCAGTGATTCCGAGGGACGAGAAGCCGGAGCGGAAGGCTGCTCGAGAAGACCGGAAGTTGGGTTCGGGTGAGCCCTTTTCCGGATGGCAAAGATCACTCAAGCAAGCGGATCCGGAGTAGAAGACCCGGACTGAGGTGAACTGAACCAGAGCAGTGGTCCCCGGATGAAAAAGTCAACACTAGTTGACTTTAGGGTCCGGGGCGACCGGAACCCTTCCGGGCGCCCGGACCGTGAAGTTTGACCAGATCGAGCTTTGACTCGATCTGAACATTGGGGGATAAAATTTATCCACCCTAGGGCACCCGGAACCCTCCAGGCGCCCCGACTAAGGCTATAAATATAGCCTTGGTCCAGAAGCTTTTCAATGAACTCATTACTTGTAATTCCAACGCTTGTGCACTTCTAGTTGTAGTTGAGCTTCTGTTTTCTGTGCTTCAACGCTGTAAGAAGCTTCTCCGCCTGAAGGAGTTTTAGTGCTTAATCTTCCTTGGGTTAACAACCACATCGGTTGTAACCAAGTAAATATCTTGTGCCTCATCTTTTAATGTTTTATTTATTTGCTATGTTTATTATGCAAGTGTTAGCTTAAAGAGTTCGAGAAGGGTTGGTTTTGATTTTGTGTTTGCAGGCTATCCAACCCCCCTTCTAACCGGCCGCAACGGTCCTACAAGTGGTATTAGAGCCGAGGCGCTTCAGGAGGAGTAACCGCCAATCGAAGCAACGAGATGCCCGGAGCTAACATCTATCCACCAACATTCGAGGGGGAGTTCGCATTCTGGAAGTGACGAATGGAGGTTTACTTTAAAACTGATTTCAATATGTTGTTAATAATGAAGTATGGTTTTGTAATGCCCAAAAGCAAAGAATGAGAAGTACTTAAGGAGCATCATTGGACTGACGAGCAACATGACAAATTCATGGAAAACGGTAAGGTTGAATCCAGTCTTTTGAGCGTTTTACCTGCTAAGGATCTCGACAGAGTCGGAACATACAAAAGCGCAAAAGAACTTTGGGAAAGGTTCTTGAAACTTTACGAAGAACCACCTGCAGTCGAATCCAACTCCTCAATAGACATCGAGTCACCGACAGAAGAGTCAGAGATCAAGGAAATTGCCGAAACAGCTCTCACCGCCGAGCATCTACCAGAAGACGCAATCAGCTCTTCCTCAATAAACATAGAGAGCATCAATAAAGGGGGAGTAACGTCGGAAGAAAACAACTCGACAGGAGGAGAACCAACGACCGAAAAGGTAAGTCAGGTATGAACTCCAACTTCTGAACAATTAGTTAAATCAATAAAAATGTCGTCGAAAGAATTTTGCGAATTAAAAATTGAATCATCGAAAGAATTTTTCGAATTAGAAAATCTTCTGTCGAATAAATTTTGCAAATTACGAAACATTTTTTCGAACGAATTTTGCAAATTAGAGATATTATCGAAAGAGTTTTTCAGATTAGAAAATCTATTATCAACATATTTGTTCAAATTAAAAGTTATGTTGTCAAAATATTTTTGTAAATTACAAAATATTTTGTCGAACGAATTTTGCAAATTAGAAATATTGTCGAAAAACTTTATCAAGTTAGAATTTATATTATCGAAATATTATTGTGAATTAGAGATTCAAAAAATAACAAAAATTATTAAGTCAAAAGAAATAGTTTGTTGATTAAAGAATCTTGACAAAAATAGATATTAACATGATACAATTCTTTGCATGTTTAATAATGGTTGCTTTAAATCTGAAAAAGTGTGAATTAAGAAGCTATGATAAATTAAAATGAAAATTTAAAACTTTCTGATAAAAGCTTAAGAATTAAAAAATAATAATAATAAATAAATGCATAGAAAATTTCTTTTAAATTTTTCTAAATGTTCTCAAATTTTTTCTTGCATAAAGTTTTCGGATTAGAAAATTCTTTTTAAAGGCTTAACTTAGAAAAATTCTCTTTTATACTTAAAAAAAAAAATTCAGAAGATATTTTTTTTTGCCTAAGTTAAAAGCTGTTCTATAATCAAAAATTTCTGCTTAATTTTTTTTTTGCAAAACTGTCTAAGTTAGAATATTTTTATAATTTCACTTAGAAAATTTTTTTTGTGAAAATTATTGCAAATATTCTTTTTCTCAAAATTTTCTAAGTTTTTTACCCTTAGATTTTCTTCTTAGAACCCTATTTTTTTATGTGATCAAAGGGGGAGAAGGAAAAGTATAAGTCTAGGGGGAGGTAGACCAAAAATTTAGTCTATGTTGTAAATTGCCGGAGCTTGTGGTATCAAAGCCGAGGCGCTTCAGGAGATTTGGTGGATAGATGTTAGCTCCGGCCATCTCGTTGCTCTGATACCACTTGCTTCAATTAACCCCATTTTTCTATCTTTCTGCACTAAATTACAAATTTAGTTAAGTTTATTTTATGTCTATGTTGACCATAGCTTAACTTGGGTTGATCACATCAAAAAGGGGGAGATTGTTGGAACCCCAAGGTTCTTTTGGTGTGATCAACAAGTTAAGTTAGGTCCTATGTTGTTTTAACCTTGTGTCTAAGTGTGCAGAAGCTTAGGAGAACAAGTACTCGAGTGGAAGACGTAGCTAGCGAGAAGGACGGCACGTGGTGCGCCCGAGGGACGGGGCGCTGTGAAAGAGTACCCCGATGGACGAGAAGGAAGCGTGCGGTAGTTCCGAGGGATGAAAGCCGGAGCGAAAGATTGCTCGGGGAGCAAGAGACGCAGCTAGCGAGAAGGTCAGCATGGGGTGTGACCGAGGGACGAAGACTACGGATGAGTACGCTGGTGGACGAGAAGAAAACACGCGGCGATTCTGAGGGACGATAAGCCAGAGCAGAAGGCTACTCGAGAAGACCGGAAGTTGGGTTCGGGTGAGCCCTTTTCCGGATGGCAGAGATCACCCAAGCAAGTGAATCCGGAGTAGAAGACCCGAACCGAGGCGAACTGAACCGGAGCAGTGGTCCCCGGATGAAAAAGTCAACACTGGTTGACTTTAGGGTCCGGGGTGCCCGTAACCCTTCCGGGCGCCCTGACCGTGAAGTTTGACCAGATCGAGCTTTGACTCAATCTGAACGTTGGGGGATAAAATTTATCCCCCCAGGGCACTCGGAACCCTCCAGGCGCCCCGACCAAGGCTATAAATATAGCCTTGGTCCAGAAGCTTTTCAACGAACTCATTACTTGTAATTCCAACGCTTGTGCACTTCTAGTTGTAGTTGAGCTTTTGTTTTCTGTGCTTCAACGCTGTAAGAGGCTTCTCCGCCTGATGGAGTTTTAGTGCTTAATCTTCCTTGGATTAACAACCACATCGGTTGTAACCAAGTAAATATCTTGTGCCTCGTCTTTTAATGTTTTATTTATTTGCTCTGTTTATTATGCAAGTGTTAGCTTAAAGAGTTCGAGAATGGTTGGTTTTAATTTTGTGTTTGCAAGCTATCCAACTCCCCCTTCTAGCCGGTCGCAACGGTCCCACAATGACATCAAGGTTTACCATCTATTTCCTCAAGAGAGTTTCAAATGATTCAAGTAAAAGGCCCCATACAAAGCAAATCATAAGTATTTGTTTATTTATCATATTTTTTATTGCAAGTGATTCTTACAAGTAGGTTTATTTTATCTTGTAGGTTAGATTGTATTTTTTTTGTGATGCACTATGCCAAGAGTTTGATATGTCAGAGGTCAACTAAATTCAAACAAACTGAAATGAAAGCTTATAGATTTATGGTTGGACATAAAATTATAACTGACAAAAATTGGTTGGAGCAAGTATGATGTTATGGTCTATGTAAAATTCAAATTATATATTTGTATTAAAAAAAATATGTGATATGATGTTGTTGTTATGATAAAGTGTTCACATGATGTTGATTTTGTTGTATCAAATTTTAAGTCTATATTGATTAAATCATGTTATATTAGCTACAAGCCTATAACTGCTACAACGTGAAGTCTGTATTATAGCAGCTATGGGCGCATAGCTGCTACAACATGAAGTATGTATTGTAGTAGCTATGGGCGCATAGCTGCTACAACATGGTCATGATTTTTTAAATCACATTGTAACAGCTACGAGCCCTTTACTTCTATAATGTGAAGTCTATGTTGTAGCAGCTAAGAACTCGTAGCTGCTACAACATCATCATGATTTGATAAATCTTATTGCAGCAGCTACAAACTCATAGATGCTACAATATAGTCTTGATTAATTAAATTTCACCAACTCTTTCCGTTACATTTAATGGGCTATAACTCTAAAAATGATGTTTCAACTCCCTGAATTAAATTCACCAACTTCTCCCTTGCATTTAATAGGTTATACCTTTGAAATTAATGAAATCACACTATTATAAAGATGACATTCTAAACCCTTTACCTTTCATTATCCTAAACCCTAAACCCTAAACCCTAAACCCTTCAATTTCAGATAATGTCTTCTCCTTCGCAAAACATAGCACATTTGGAAGGCAAGACAACAACATCTTCTCCTGGTCTTGTGATATTGGTCAATGATTTGGCATCTTCCTCTTCTTTGGGGTCTTGGGAAGACTCTTCGCCATCTCTAACTTCTAAACCAATAGAAACCTTACAGCAAAAGTGAGATCAAGTGGTGGACCAGTTGAAGGAAGCCCTTCAAACACTGGAGGTGACCTAAGTAGTTCTGAAAGAGGTCATCGATCTCTAGAAAGCAAGGATTACTAAGGGCTTGCTTTATAAGTCCGTAGGCCAGAAGATGCTCATTTTATTTTGTTGGTGTTTCATAACAACTATCTTCCTTATTTTGTCCGTCTTATAAAATTTGCAACTTTTTCTTTTAAGTTTTAATGTTGAACAGTGGGTTGATCTATCTTAGCCTTGTACAAATACTTTGTAGCAGCTATGGTTCCGTAACTACTACAACACAAGTTTGACATTGTAGCAGCTACGAAACAGTAGTTGCTACAACATGGTTCACAACTTATATAAACATGTTGTAGCAACTATGGTTCCGTAGCTACTACAATACAAGTTTGACATTGTAGCAACCACGAAATCATAGTTACTACAACATGATTCACATCTTGTACAAACATGTTATAGCAACTACAGTTCCATAGCTGCTACCAGACAAGTTTGGTGTTCTAGTAGCTACGAAACTATATCTGCTTCAATGTGCAACTACATTTTTTTTAGCTGCTGCAATACAAGTCTGATGTTGTAGCAGTTACGAAATCGTAGCTGCTACAATGTGATTCACAGCTTGTACAAACACGTTGTTGCAGCTATGGTTTCATAACTACTACAACACAAGTTTGATGTTGTAGTAGCTATAGAACCATAGCTGCTTACAATGTAATTCACAACCTTGTACAAACTGAAAATATTTAAATAGTGAATCACAACCACATCCATAGAAATATTTGAAAGAACCATTGAGATCAAACAACCAAATAAATTACACTGATTACAACTTAGGTAATATACATTAGGAACTAATTTCAACATATTATAGTTAACGGAATACAACCACTAATTATAATAGATTATAGTTAACTGACATAGATAACTATTTGAATTTGACCAGCTAATACACACAATATTGAAAGCATTATTTACCTTCAAAAGATGCAGAACTAGAGCATGTTGTTAGAATCTACAACAATAAAGATAATTATTAACTAAAATTTCTAAATCAATAAACTATTATAATTAAATAAAATAAAACTTTGATAGTACCAACTATAGATGTCAACTCTTCTTCATATATATCATCATCGTTGTTATGATGATTATCTATATTTGATCTGCCAATTGACACATCATCACATTTATAAAATTTTCAAAAATTACTTGATTTGCAAATAAAATTATTATACAAATGCAATATTAATAGACACATATCCTTGCTGTAAAATTTGTCAATTGCGCTTATCATGTAACACACCTTGATGTTCGCATTCATGACATTGACAAGACTTTGAGGTTGACTTCTCCTTGATGATTTCAATCTCTTCCCACATCCCTTTGTCATACTAAAGAAGGATCAATAATATTAGGGGTCTCATCCATAGATTTCTTCCTTTAACTTCAATCAATGCATGTTCTATTAATGTTCATCTTTTTATATTATGCCCCAATGGTATACTTTTTCGTCAAACCAGATGGTATCCCTAGTGATAATATAAGAAATAATGGATACCAAACCAATTAAAGCTAATATAAACACCAATGCAATATAAAATCAACAAATTACAAATATCAATGCGTGTATATATGTATGTACATATGAACATACTCAATTGAACAAGGTAAAAGTCATGCTATTTTAACAAAACTCAAAACCAATACAGATAGAAACTGCAAACACAAGCAGCGAAAAATAAATTAAGCAACTCACAAAGAAAATCCAAATGAGTTGGATCAACAGTCAAGACCTTTGAACGACACAACACATCCTCTACCCGCTAACCTAGAAATAGAGAAAAAAAATAAGGGGTAGTGAGTATAATGACTCAATGAGTATAAGAAGATAGTGCATGATACTACATATAAAGAAATCAAAGGAAATATAGTCAAAGGTAAAATACTTACTATAAAAGTAAGAGTGTCAATATAATCAACTACTAACAAAAGTATACACAACTACATAACCCTCCACTAACCTGCTAAATCAGGTATAGCCAGTAAAGAGGGAGTATTTACAGTACATCAAAACCTACACGAACAAATACATAACCGACATTGTAACACCCCACCCTCCTCACTACTGGACTGTGAAGGGCGAAGCGTTACTGGACTACTAACTTTACTTAACTAACATTGCACACATGTTGATAGTAATTTCTAAAACTCTCGGAGAACTCAAAACATACAATTAACTAGCAGCGGAAGACTAAATGACTCATCTAATACATTCTACTCAACTCTTTGTTAATAAATTCTTATGCTAAATCCCAAGGCTTCTATAGTCCAGGCATCACACATCCATCCGCACCTCCTTGTCGCCTTCCTTTGCTATAACTTTTCCTTTCTTTTATCTGCAGTAAGAGGAAATGCAACTATAAACAAAATTACTTAGTAAGCGCTATCTAACTCACAAAACTCGAATATGCATGTGAATAAAATAAATCTAAAACTGATTTGTGAAGTTTTGAAAACTATTTTCATAATAGATAAAAATAATAATCAACTTTCTTCTTGGGCCTGGCAACTGTACTTGCTATGCACGCATCCCTAACTAGACCCAAGGTAGCTAGTCTCGAATCTAGTAGGGTTTACTATTGTAACGACCCAACCCATTTGGCGACCCTTGGGTCGTCGACCGTCGGCCGTGCCGTTACTACTAGGTTATCTAAACTTAGGGACGACTATGAGAGCCCAACCCAAGGACAACTGAGAGTCCAGCACAGTGCCACTGATAAAAGTAAAATACTTGTTATCTTTTAATACTTCTAATATATAATGCCTCGACATTTTAACAAGCACCTTGTGTGCCAAAAATCCCTAAAGTCTCGACTTTGGGATCTATTTAAGGTCTTGCCCTTTTTTCTTTCTTTTCTTTATCTTTCTTATACTTGTTAATACCTCTAATAAAAGAATGCTTCTTTAAAAACTGAAATGTTTAAACAAATTCTAACTTTGAAATGCATAAACAAAAATCTGCATACTATGCTAATCAAAATTCTGCATACTATTCTAATCAAGATTCTGCATTCTATGCTACACTATTTCTGCATACTATGCAAACATAAATTCTGCACTATAATACTTAACCAAACTGTACTATAATCTTTTTCTTCAAAAACTGCATTATAAGTTTCACCAAAAATCTGCACTACAAGTTCCACAAAAAATCTGCACTATAAATTCCACCAAAAATCTGCACTACAAGTTCCACCAAAAATCTGCACTATAAACTTTAAAGAAATCTGCACCATAAGCTCTTAAGAAATCTGCACTACAAGCTCTAAAGAAATCTGCTCTAAAGAAATCTGCATTTTAAGCTCTAAGAAATCTGCACTACAAGCTTAATTAAAATCTGCACTATAAGCTTATATGAAAATCTGCACTATAAGCTTGATTGAAATCTGCACTATAGGCTTAATTAAAATCTGCACCTATAAACTTAATTAAAAATCTGCATTATAAGCTTAATTAAAAATCTGTACTATAAGCTTAATTAAAATCTGCACTATAGGCTTAATTAAAATCTGCACTATAAGCTTATATAAAAATCTGCATTATAAGCTTAATTAAAATCTGCACTATAGGCTTAATTAAAAATCTGCACTATAACATTATAAGCCTACATAAAAATCTGTACTATAAGCTTAATTAAAATCTGTACTATAGGCTTAATTAAAAATCTGCACTATAAGCGCTTAATTAAAATTTGCAATATAAGCTCTACATAAAAATCTGCATTATTAGCTTAATTAAAATCTGCACTATAGGCTTAATTAAAAATCTGCATTATAAGCGCTTCTTATACTTCGAATTCAAGAAGAACAAATGTCCGAAACTACTCCTATTGCAGGTGAGAAGCACTTACCTTGCTTCTTGGACTCACAACCGAACAAAAAGGGCTTCTAGGACCTTGGCCGGCCGCCGGAGACGATGCCCTAACTCCCTTTCGTTTTCTGCCCGAGCTCCGCCATCGTACGCAGAAGAGAAGGAGAGAATGGTTTAAGTCACGGTAAAACAGAGCATCAACTTATCCCTTTTTATAACTTAATATTTCTGTTAACTCCTTAAATAAATTCGCTACCTTTTCTACACAGACAAATCCAACATCAACTTATCACTTTTATAATCCAATATTCTATTAACTATCTTAAATAAATTCGCTACCTTTTCTAAACAAACAAATCCAACATCAACTTATCACTTTTATAATTCAATATTCTGTTAACTATCTTAAATAAATTCGCTACCTTTTCTAAACAGACAAATCCAACATCAACTTATCCCTTTTATAATCAAATATTCTGTTAACTATCTTAAATAAATTTTGCTACCTTTTCTAAACAGAACTGCCTGCTTGACCACTTGGTCAGCCAGATTTGCTTAAGGCTTGGTTCAGTCGGAGGTTGCAAGTTCAAATCTCGGCTAATTTTCTTTATTTTTTACAACTTATTTCTTTTGGTAAAAATACCAAACGAACTCCAAAAATTGCATAAAAATACTCTAAAAATCTCTAGAATTTTTCTAAAGCATTTCTAAATATTTTTAAGTACTATTAGGTCTCGAAATGAGGAAATTTGGGTTGTTACAGACATATAGCAAGCCTTGATTGCAGAAAACATGCTCTACCATGGATGGTCTCGTGGGCAGTCATATAAGTAAATTGTCACTATCTATGGGAGAAATACTTTACCACAGATGGTCTTGTGGCCAAATAGGATATATCAGTAGCTATCTAGCTACAGACTATGGGAGAAACATTCTACCTCGGATAGATCTCGTGGATAGTCCAGATACATAAGTGGCCACTGTCTGCGGGAGAAACATTCTACCATGGATGGTCTCGTGGATAGATAGGGTATATATATATACTAAGTCATAATAACAAAATAAGCAGTAACAATCCATCGAAGGATAATGCTCTTCAAGCTACCCAATGGTCTAACTTTACTAGCGTATAGACATGTACCTAAATAACAACCCAAAGGTCTAGTAGGATACTCGATATCCTAGACTACGATATGATCTTACTAATGTATAGGTATGAGCCTATATAATAAACAAAGATCTAGTAGGATACTCAATATCCTATACTATGATATGATCTTACTAATTTATAGGCATGAGCCAACATAACAAACAAATATTTAGTAGGATACTCGATATTATACACTACGACATTGCTACCCAAAGGCACAAGTATAAATAGCAATAAATAGCATGAATAGCAAATGAGATTGCATGAATATCAAATAGATCAAACTAAGTACAAGCAACTAAGTATCAACTCAAGAAGTAAATGGAATAGAATCAAGATAAGCAGTAATTGCTGTCTAATCAATATATGACAATAAATAATCATATACTAAGATCAAAGAAACTATAGAGGTTAAGCAAGAACTACCCACCTGATCTGTAGATCGTGCTAACTGTCTTCACGTCCGAGAGCTACATCGAGCTCAAATCCTACAAGTATGTGACACAAAGATGATATAAGGTTCTATAAATCATTAATTAATCTATTAATTATACTAATCCATTACTACCCAACTCTCAATCATCTAATTAATTTATCTAAATTAATTATAAATGCTTAATCAATTAAAATTCATTTATTATTCAAACTCTATAATAATCCAATTAATCTCTAGTGAATCAACTAATTATTAGTTCAAGTAATTCATTACTTAATTGAAATCAAATCAATGTGATTAATAATTTACTAACTACTAAGTTAATTCCTTTAGCCCACTATTTTAATCCAACAATTAGTTACTTGATAATTATCTAATCAAGCAATACTCACGTTCAATTAATCAATTACGTGATCAATGATCAATAACTCATCATCATAACCATAATTATTTGATTAATAAATCCACTAAATTACCAATTGGATTTAAGGAATCATTCACCTTATTGTTTCTTTCTCTCCTTCTTCTACTTATATATATGATGGTGGTGTACAGGGGCAATGCTGGGCGGCACACAGCAGTGATGAGGCTATTGGATCAAGTCGCACGTGAGAGGGGGGGGGATGAATCACGTGATTTTGAAAAATAAATCTTTTTCATTTTTAAAACAATGTGCGTAATAGAAAAATACAAAAATTAAACAGAGTAACTAAGAAGACAAAAATAGGCACGGTCGGTTTTACTTGGTTCGAAGCCTTCAGTGACTCATACTCCAAGACCCAGGTCCCGCGGACCTATCAATGGATAATCCTCTAAAATACCTCTTTCGGTACCTCCAGAAGAGGGAATCGAGTACAAAGAAATTCGAAACAGGTGCAACACACTACACTTGCCCTTTTGCAGTAATTAAGTACAGAGATGAAAGATTACCAAACACTCTTTTGAAGATGGATGGCTTGAGCTCGGTGTCTGGGCGGCTTCTTAGCAGCAGACGAGTGTAGCAACGTTGCAGTAGAGTTGTAGCAGGAAGCAGGAGTGTTCGAAAGTCCGATCAGAAGCGCAGATGTTCGTATGAGTGAGTTATTGCATGGCTTGGGTGAGCACTCCCTTCATTGAGCATGGAAGGCACCTTCAAAGGCCTTAAAGGCGCTTCCAATGGCAAGTCTAATCCCGAACAGCCCGGTCCTTATCTTTGACAAAATTTGAACTTTATCCTATGAAAGATGTCTTCCATGCACTGAAGGCGCCTTCTATGAACAGTGTCAAGGTACCTCCCATGAGGGCACCTTCCATCCCTTGGAAGGTACCTCGAGTACTGTTCACCCAAGGCTTTTGTGCTCTTCACGCCCTATAAAGTGTGTTACTCCAATAAACCAAATAACAACCTGCAAGACACATGTTAGCACAATAATACTGAGTAGTAATTAGATCATGTCTCCCCGAGGTCGGTCGAGATCTAGTCAAGGTCTCAGTTTAGAGATCCAAAATGGACCTAAACTGGATCGACGCTTACTATCCCTCAACTGGGACGCATTCTCACCGAGTCACTCTCTTCCAATGACTTACCTTTACTTATCAACTTGCAGTCAGTTGACTAGCCTCTTGACTCTCTAGGTCTTCATGTAGTTGTCAGGTCCGTAGACTCAACTGGACTTCTGTCGATTGTTAGGTCATGCAGACCTAATCAGACTTACTTTCAGATACCAAGTCGGTCTGTTGACCTATCTAGACTTCACACTAGCTATCCGGTCCCGCAGACTTAGCTAGATTTCAACCCGATATTAGGTTAGTCAGACCCATCAATTCCTGCACACTTAGTAAAGTACTTAGATCACAAAGACACATAACATAACTCATTTGTCATTCATCAAAATCTGAGTTAAATTGTTAGTGTAAACTGCATCAACAATCTTCCCCTTTTTTATGAAATGACAATCTGGGTTAAAATTAGAAAAATATGCAAAAATTTATAAAGTGAGGCAGTTAGTTTTATTCTCTTGATCATTTTAAGGGCTAATTTCTATGATTTTCTTGAATTTCTAACCTAAACCCTAATCCTCCCCCTTTGACATTCATCAAAAATTATACATAGAGAAAAAATGTAGTGAGTTTTGTACAGTAAGCTTGGAAAGATTTTGGCAAAATAAATACAAAATTTTCAGGTTTATTAAGGGGAGTAGTACAAAAGATTATACTTAATTTTGAAAGATGTCTACCAAAGTTTTTTAACAAGCTATGAAAGTTTAGCTTTTACCAAATAACTGTCTAGGTTTTAAAGTCTAAGTAGCTTTTCTGATATTTTCAAAGTATTTATTAAAATAATTGTTCAGGTTTTAAAAGTAAGTTTTCAAAATTATCAAAATTATGTATTTTTCAAGGAAAATAAATAAAAACTGCTTTTGCAATAGTCTTAACTTTAAAACATAAATTTTAGGCACAATTTTGAACTATGAAATAATTATAAAATATTTTTAACTTAGAAAAAGTAATTTTGAGTAGGAATTTTTAAATTAAAATTTTTTTCAAAAGATTTAAACAAGAAAAAAATTTAAGTAAAGATTTCAAAACAGTTTTCAAACATAGTTTTCAATTTAAAAAAAAATAGAATTTTTTGAAATTATGCAATTTTGAAATTATGCTTTAATTAAATTTTAAAAATAGAATTTTTTAATACAATTTTCAATTTAAAAAAATAGAAATTTTTGAAATTATGCTTTAATTGAATTTTAAAAATAGAATTTTTAAAAACATAATTTCAGAATACAATTTTAAAATTATGCTTTAATTGAATTTTAAAACAGAATTTTTGAAAACATAATTTCATAATACAATTTTAAAATTATGCTTTAATTGAATTTGACATTATTTTGGAAAGATATTCAAAGATAACAGGTTTTTCAAAAATGCTTGTAAGTTAACAACACAAAAAAATATTTTTGAAAGTATTCTCCCCCTAAACCTGATATATTTTAAGAAAAATAAACATCTAGAAATTATCTGTAAATGTCTAACCATTAGTTATTAACTGACTATCATGAGATAGCAGTCGATCCCATCTGAAATCTATGAGGTGGTGCGCTGGCTTCGATGAACGATAATTTCTGATGAAGATGAACTTCTGAAGATCTGAAAGAGCTCCTCTACGATCCTACGTACAATAAGACGAGTCAACAAAGCGTTAGTGACCTAAGATTGGGGTGGGGATCCCTGGCTAGGCCCTCCGACACTCAAGTAAGTTCCTCTCTCAAAAGGTGGAAGAAAAAGAAGAAGTACAGTAACTGAAGTACTTTAAAATAGAGTTTAAATGCTAGAACTTGCTTACCTTGCCAACAAAGAGGATACCCCTTTTTATCTCATGTAACCTCCGTAGTCATGAAGTGGTTTCCAGTTTGTTAGAGTTTGTTAGGAGATGAAGTCATCTTCTTAGCTTCATGCAATAATCTTTTAAGGAATATTTTTTGTACTCTAGATGTACCTTTTTTATCATTTATGACTCATATTTATGATGAGGTATGCATATAAACATATCATTATAACTGAAGAAACTTCTAGAAAATATTTCCCACCAAATTTATCAGGCTGTCATACTTATATACTTCTATTAAGCATGTCTCGACTGATCGTTCAAGCCGGTCATGTATATATTGAGAATATCTTGAGCATATCTTCTGCTAAGCAAGTTTCGACTGAGAATATCTATGAACTTTATAAGGTTGAATGCCCCTACACTTGGTCGGGTTCTGCCTGACCGAGCACATATACGCACACTGGTGCTTATTTGACCTTCAATCGGTCGATAATATACTAAAAGCTTATATAAGGCTAAATACCTTTATGCTCGGTCGAGCTTTACTTGACCGGGCACGTGTAAGCACATGGGTGCTCGCTTGGCCTTCACTTGGTCGGGAACATACTAAAAACTATATATAAGGTTAAGTACCCTTACACTCAATCAGAGTTTGTCCGGCCGAGTGCATATACACACATTGACACTCGCTTGACCTTAACTCGGTTGGTAATATACTACAAGCTGTATAAGGCTTAATGCCTTTACGCTCGGTCAGACTTTGTTTGGCTGAGTGCATATACACATACTAGCGCTCGCTCGACCTTCATTTAGCCAATAACGTACTGAAAACTATATATAAGGCTAAGTGTCTTTACGCTCAGTCGGGCTTTGCCTGACCGAGAGCGTGTAAACATATTGGTGCTTTCCCAGCCTTCACTCGGATGGTAATATACTAAAAGCTTTTATAAGGATAAGTACCTTTATGCTCGGTCGGGCTTTGCCTGACCGAGCGAGCGAAGGTACATTAGTGCTTACTTGGCCTTCACTCGGTTGATAATATACTAAAAGCTTTTATAAGACTAAGTACCTTTACTCTCGGTCAGGCTTTGCCTGACCGAGTGCGTGAAGGTACATTGGTGCTCATTCGGCCTTCACTCGGCTAGTAATATACTAAAAGCTTCTATAAGTCTAAGTACCTTTACGCTCGGTTGGGCTTTGCTTGACTGAGTGAGTGAAGGCACATTGGTGCTTGCCCGACCTTCACTCGGTCGGCAATATACTAAAAGCTTCTATAAGGCTAAGTACTTTTACGCTCGATCGGGCTTTGCCTGACCGAGCGCATGAAGGTACATTGGTGCTCACTCGACCTTCACTCAGCTGGTAATATACTAAAAGCTTTTATAAGGCTAAGTACCTTTACACTCGGTCGGGCTTTGCCTGACCGAGCGAGTGAAGGCACATTGGTGCTTGCCTGACCTTCACTCGACCGAGAATATACTAAAAGCTTCTATAGGTTAAGTACATTTTCGCTCGGTCGGGCTATGCCTGACCGAGCAAGCGAAGGCACATTGGTGCTTACTAGGCCTTCACTCGGTCGGTGATATACTAAAAGCTTCTATAAGGTTAAGTACCTTTATGCTCGGTCAGACTTTGCCTGACCGAGCGAGCGAAGGCACATTGGTGCTTACTCGCCCTTCACTCAGCCGGTAATATACTAAAAGCTTCTATAACGCTAAGTACCTTTACGCTTGGTCGGACTTTGCCTGACTGAACGCGCGGAGGTACATTGGTGGTCACTCGGCCTTCACTCTGCCGGTAATATACTAAAAGCTTCTATAAGGCTAAGTACCTTTAAGCTCAGTCAGGCTTTGCCTGACCAAGCGCGTACAAAAAACCTTTTATTTGGTCATTCATTATCTTATACATTCACCTGACTATATACCTCTCCTATCTTTCTCGATCTTGACTCCTTTATTCGGCAGGTCGACCTATCATAGCCCATATCACCAGCCTTCCCTTCAAGTCTAGTCGAAGGAGGTATGACTGACTGACTAGACATAAGTTTCAATTTTTTTTTATTTGCTCTATTCGCCTAACTCATTATTTTTTTTAACTATATCAAATTGCCTCGTTGGTAATTGGTCTTTCAACGGAAAGAAAATGTCAGAGGTGGTCGAAGATATGGTGTCTCAGCATATGATTTGGTTTGTTCTGTCTATCATAAATGTCTCTTTATGGGTGATTGCCACATAGTATTTTTTTTCCTATTTCTTGAAGCAACCTTTAACATGCCATTTTATCGACATCCTATCACATGCCTCTTAGCAAATCAACGCTTCTCCTATCGCGAGCTGTTTCATTTTGACGGAGATCCTTATATCCTCTTAAACCCTAAATCTTTTTCATTTCTTTAGTCTTCGTCTTCCTCAGCTCATTTTCAAGCACATCTCTTTTTCGACCTTCTTCAACATTCTGCACTTCTTCATCTTCCCCAACCTTCTTCAGTTACCTTCCATCCTTAAGGACCCAGTAAGTTACCTATCCTTTAAGTGTTTCTATTTTTTACCATGGCTGAGGAGTTACTAGTTCCTTGGTATGCTCTGACTCATTCCTCCTTTAGTACTGATGATCGAATTTCTATTCACTCCCAGTATGAAATCCCTAAAGAATATCGCATCAAGGTCCCACAATCTGAGGCTCATCCCCATCTTCCTCCTAATAACTATGTTACCTTCTTCAAAGATCAATTAGCAGTAGGCTTACGCTTCCCTATTCCTCCCTTCTTGTCGAAGATAAGCCAGTATTTCGGTATCCCTTTACAATAATTTGCTCCAAATACTTTTCGACATCTATGTGGGTTATACATGTTGTTTCGCCTTTTCAATATCCCCACTACTCCTCAAAACTTCTTCATGTTTTCATATTCTAAAAAATCAGAGCCGGGAGTATTCCTTTTTCAGTCCCGTCCTAAGATGGTGTTCTTTACAGACATGCCCTCCTCTAACAAGGGTTGGAAATCATGCTTCTTCTTCATAAAATTTCCTAGACCTGTTACATGGTCTACCTCATGACAATCTTCTTTCCCTCCTCTTCCTGATGTAAAAGAACTTCATCAACAATCAACCTTCTCTGATTATTACAACAGATACTTGGTCACCATTTTTACATCCATGAATGGCTACGTAATGATCTTCTATATTGGCCTGAGACTTGTTTAAAAAAGATTGCAATGTTGCTTTGGTAAGTCTTAACACTTTAGCCGTCACTCTTTTTCTAACTAAAATATTCTTTTATTTGTTATAGTGGATGTTGTATTAGAGCTCTAGTTGACAAGGAAATCTACCTAGAAGAGGAGGCATTACTAGCCAAGGAACAAGAGCTCAATGCAGAGCTTAACACCGCATCAGCTCAAGCTTTTGATACTGTAACGACCACCTTTCTTGAAACTCTAACTTAGGGCACGGACATTACTCTTTTCATACCGTCTAAGTACATTGTTATTTTCACATCGCTCGATTCAGAAATCTAGTCTTAACTTGTTTCGGCTATTAAACCATGGTTTGGAGCGAAGCAGGGCTGAGAGGTACTCTATAGTTACGAAGGGGTCTGGAACGTGTGACCCGAACTGACCCTATGGCCCTACTCGTGAAGGGGGCATGCTATGGTTGTGTGGGGATGACCAGCCGTGTGGCCTTACCAGACCCAAGTTTGGGCACGACCATGTGCGCCACACGGCCGTGTCATCTGGCAGTGAGCAAGAGGGGCACGACCGTGTGTCTCACATAGTCGTGTCACCTCGACTGTGATGAAGGGGTGCACGACCATGTGAAACCACACGGTCGTGTCATCTTACCCTAGAAGAAGAGGTGACCGGCTGTGTGCTTCACACGGCCGTGTCACCTTGACTGAGACCAAAAGTGATGTACGGCCGTGTGAAGCACACGGCTGTGTCACTACGACCGATAGGAAGAGGTGCACGGTCGTGTGAAACTACGCCGTGGCACCTTGGTCGAGAAGGAGCTGGTGATGGCCGTGTGGATCCACACGACCATGTCACCTAGGCCGAGAGGGGGCCGATGATGGCCGTGTGAATCCACACGGCCGTGTCACGGGCTGTGCAGGGGTCACACACAACACTACAAAGGAGGTTGGTTCTCCCCTTTGCACTCCCTCTTGGCTTACCATTCTCTCCCATTTCTTAGAAAGAGTCTTTGACATGCTAATTACTAACAAACTGTCAATTTCAACATACACAACTCTTAATAGCATTTTTATACAAAGCAGAATAAGACAATAGGTCCATCAGTACTAAAATCTAACATATTCCATGCACTAGCAAGTTCCAAGATCACTTCCCACTGTTCCGTCACACATACCAGCAACCATTGCTCCTGCTGCCCCTCCTTACTCGAGCTTTCCTTTACCTTTATCGGCAGTATAAGGAAAAGTAATCTATAAGGCAATGCTTAGTAAGTACCATCTACTCACAAAATAATGCATTCAAAGAGTACATGCTTTTCAAGCTGCTTGCGGAAATCAAAACATGCACTTAACAATCATTTATGCTAAAATACATAACTCGAGAATATGTATATGGCATGCATTTTAAAATCAGTTTATCATGCAAAATATCCACTTAAGACCATGCAATGAAAAACATAAAATTTGCTATGCTACAGAGATCAAACCCTGCACTCTCTAACTCTAGTTCACAACTTAATAATGTTTCACTTTAACAAATCAATGAGCTTTGAAAACTTTATCTTACATACTAGTGAGATTAATAATCACTTGCTTTGGGCTCGGTATTGTACCACTTTGCGCATCCTTAATAAAGTCTGAGGTATCTAATCTCAAACTTATTAAGGTACTACTAGACGATCTAGGGGCCTAGGGGCGATCTAGGAGCCCACCCATGGACCTTGTGTCCAGTACATGCTATCTTAAAGTAAAATACTTTCTTTTTAATACTTCTTTCTTATACTTGCACTAGCTTGTCATTTCAACAAACACCTTGTGTGCACTTAATCCCTCACACTTATAGGGAAGCACCTTGGGGTACTTGATTATGCTTCTTAGTCCCAAAACTTAATGAGAAGCAAATCAAATACTCTAAACATACTCTTAATCCCAACCTTTAGATGGCATCTTACAATCATAACATCTATCTCCTTTAACATACATAAAACATATCATGGCATGAATCTTCTTTTAACTTACATAGATACATACTACAACATGCATCGACGAAGCAACTTATACCGCAGGTGAGAAGTACTTACATCCTTTCGCTAAATCTTACTAGTATAAGATGTAGGGAAAACAAATCCCCTCTTGCACGCCTAAATCCCCAACACACCTTTCCCCGAGCGTACCACCTCCTTGGGGGAAACCTTCCCTTTTGATTCTTCCCCTTGCAAAGCTTTAAGGCTTGGAGCCCTAGGGTTCTTGACCGGAACTTGAAATGAGGAAAGGAAAATTTTGGCTAGAGAGGAAAGGAAGAGGAAGATGAAAAGTTAGGTTTTCATCTCTTCCTTTCCCTTTAATACTAAGTGGAAGTTGAAGCATCTCTTCACACAAAATCTGCTTATAATCAATTGTTTCCTACTTCTAATGTGATGCTTTACCACCACCTAATGGCTACTTAAACTAATTTCAAGTAAGAGATCTAGGGTTCAATCCTAACCCAGACCATTTATGGTTGTATTTTTATTTCTTTTTTTTCTCTTCTTCTACTTCTTCTTGCTTTATTTAAATAGAGGAAATTTATGGGTGTTACAATCCCTCATACCTTATAAAAAAATTCGTTCTCAAACTTAGAACAATTATGGATACTTCTGTTTCATATCATCCTCGCGTTCCCATGTTGCTTCTTCATACTGTTGACTTTGCCACAACACTTTTACTAACGGTATCTCTTTGTTTCTCAGTTTCTTAACTTCTCGATCTATTATCTGAATAGGTCGACTTTCATAACTGAGATCCTCTTGAACTTATACTGTTTGTGGTTCAATCACTTGGTTTACATCGGGAACATACTTCTTTAGCATTGAGACATGAAATACATTATGAACAACTGACATTTCCTGAGGTAGTTCTAACTCATAAGCTACCGTGCCAACTCTTTTGGTGATCATGTATGGCCCCACATATCGTGGACTCAACTTCCTTTCTTCCCAAACTGCATTACTCCATTCATAGGAGCTACTTTGAGGAATACTGAATCCCCAACCTTAAATTCTAGTGGTCTATGATGCACATTCACATAGCTCTTCTACCAACTATGAGCAATTTCTATTCTCTGGCGGATGTTCTGAATAGATTTAGTGGTGTCTTCAATGAGGTCTGTCTGGAGTCCCATTTCTTTCTTTTCACTACCTTCATACCAACAGATAGGAGATCTACATCTCCTCCCATATAGAGTTTCGTAGGGTGTCATTCCGATAGTAGCTTGATCGCTATTATTGTATGTAAACTCTGCTAAGCATAGGCATCGACACCAGCTCCCTTTGACATCTAAAGCACAAGCTCGTATCATATCCTCCAAAACTTGGTTCACTCATTTTGTTTGCCCGTCAGTTTGAGGATGAAATATAGTGCTAAACCGCAGCTTAGTACCAAGAGCTCTCTGAACACACTCTTAGAAGAGTGAAGTAAAGCGATCGTCTCTATCAGAAATTATGGTTTTGGGAACTTCATGTAATCTGATAACCTCTTTCACATACAATTGTGCTAACTGCTCAATAGAGTAGGATGTTCTGATTGCTAGGAAATGAGCAGACTTGGTCAATTTGTCTACTATTACCCAGATAGCATCATAACCGTTCGTAGTTTTGGGTAATCCTACTATAAAATCCATAGATATATCCTTCCACTTCCACTCTGGGATTTGGATAGGCTGCAGAACTCCACCTGGTCTCTGATGTTCTGCTTTAACCCGTTGACTCGTCAGGCAGGTACTGATGTATCTAGCAACATCTCTCTTCATTCCAGACCACCAGAAGCGTTCCTTTAAATCTTGGTGGAACCAGGATGCATTGCATAGGGTGTTCTATGGGCTTCATCTAGAATTTTCATTCACAGTTCTTCTTGATTAGGGACACAAAGATGATTACCATAATATAGCATCTCACGGTCTTATATTCGAAACTCCCCATTTTCTCCTTCTTGTATTCCCTGCTTGATCTTCTGAATATTAAGATCTTCATCCTGCCCTTTTTATATATCGTCAAGCAAGGTTGACACTAGTGTCAAAGTGGAGAGCTACCCAGTAATAATTTCTAGCCCAAAATTTACTACTTCCTTCCGTAGGGGTTGGGGCATGGCAGATAAGGACAATAAAGTTGGCAAGATTTTCTACTTAACGCATCTGCTACCTTGTTCGCCTTCCCTGGATGGTAGAGGATTTCACAATCATAGTCTTTGACTAACTCAAGCCATCTCCGTTGTCTCATATTTAGGTCTTTCTGAGTGAATAAATACTTTAGACTCTAGTGATCTGTTTAAATCTTGAACCGAGTTCCATATAAGTAGTGCATCCAGACTTTGAGAGAGAAGACTACTGCTGCTAACTCGAGGTCATGAGTGGGATAGTTCTTCTCATAATCTTTGAGTTGTCTCATGGCGTAGGCAATGACTCTGTCATTCTGCATCAGTATAGCTCTGAGTCCCAATTTAGAAGCATCGCTATACATATCGAAGCTCTCGCCATTTTCTGGAAGAGTCAGGATTGGAGCACTGGTCAGTTTTCTTTTTAGTTCAATGAAACTCTTCTCACAATCCTCTGTCCACTCAAATTTTCTATTCTTTCTGGTAAGTGCTGTCAATGGAGAGACAATCCTTGAGAAGTTCTCAATAAATTTCCTATAATAGCTTGCTAATCCAAGGAAACTTCTGATTTCACTGACATTCCTGGGTTTATTCCAGTTACTCACAACTTCTATTTTTGTCGGGTCTACCATGACCCCATCCTTGGAAATAATGTGACCTAGGAAGGACATTTGATCGAGCCAAAACTCACACTTGGAGAACTTCACGTACAACTGTCTCTGCTGAAGAACCTGTAATAATGTCTTCAGATGTTCAGTATGTTCTTCCTGACTTTTGGAGTATATAAGAATATCATCTATAAAGACGATTACAAACTTATCCAAATACGCTTTGAACACTCTGTTCATCAGATCCATAAACGTAGCCAGAGCGTTCATCACTCCAAAAGGCATGACTACAAACTCGTAGTGTCCATATCTCGTTCGGAATGTCGTCTTCGGTACATCATCTGCTCTCACTTTCACTTGATGATATCCGGACTGCAAGTCTATCTTGGAAAAGACTGTGGCTCCCTTTAACTGATCAAATAGATCATCAATCCTTGGCAAGGGATACATGTTCTTGATTGTTACTTTATTCAGCGCTCAGTAGTCCACACACATTCGCATGGACCCGTTCATCTTCTTTATGAACAACACTGGAGCTCCCCATGGTGAGTGACTAGGGCGAATGAAGCCCTTGTCGAGTAGCTCCTATAATTGTCCCTGCAGTGCTTTCAATTCTGCCGGAGCCATGCGGTAGGGTGCTTTTGAGATTGGATGGGTACCAAGGATGAGTTCAATCTCAAATTCAATTTCCCTATCCGGCGCTAAACCTGGCAACTCCTCGGGAAACACTTCCGGGTAGTCACACACAACTCTAACTTCCTCTAGCTCTTGATTTCTTTCTTGCTGGGTATTAACCACATGAGCTAGAAATCCAGCACATCCATCGGCTAACATCTTCTGAGCTTTCAGGGCTAATAAAAATTTTTGGGTTCTCTTCTTTGAATCTCCGATGAATTCAAACTTAGACTCTGCCTCAGGTTGGAATAGAACCCTTCGCTTACGACACTCGATGGAAGCACCATACTTGCTCAGGAAGTCCATCCCAAAAATAACATCATAATCAGACATGTTCAGCAAGATCAGATCACTGTACAATTCTCTATCTGAAATTTTGACTGGCACAGCTCACAGCTAGTGCATAGATGTCATTATCTCTCCCGAGGGTAGTGTCATCAAGAATTGTCCGCTTAGGACCTCTTGGGTATACATATTCTTTCCGCAAATACTATGGAGATAAACGAATGGGTTGCCCCAATATCAAATAGCACAGTTGCATATTGATTAAAAATGTTTATCTTACCTGTGACAACGGTGGAGGCATTTGCTACTTCCTCTCTTGTAAGGGAGAAAACTTGAGCATTTGTAGAACTTGGTGGAGCTTCCAGTCTGCCTTGACTAATATGGGGACACCCCAACGCGGCCTGCATCTGGTGAGGTTGTGTCTGCTTGCCTCCATATTGCACAGGTTGTGCAGGAGGAAGGATGATCTTAGTCGGGCAATTCTTGGCCATATGCCCCCTCTTGACCACATGTATAACAGTCAGTCGTTCCCTTGCAACAGATTTTAAGATGCATCTTTCCGCAGGTGGAACATGTAGCATACTTAGGCTGCTTGCTTACGGATCATCCCTTCTTACTACTTCATTGCTTCCTCTTGGAGCTCCCCTTCCAGGTTGACCCATGACTCTGGGTTTCTGAGTGTCCAAACTCCCTTGACTTTTATTCTCCATTAGTACTAGCTTCTGCTGCTCAATACTGTTCATATAATGCTCCGTGATCAGGGCACCACTAATAAGCTCTTCTGCAGTCTGCGGTCTATTAATTCAGCCAGCTACATTCAGAGCTATCTCTGGCCTCAGCATCTTGAGCATTAGTCTTACCCTTTCTCTTTCTGTGCTGACCAACTCGGGACATAGGCGAGCCAACCTATTGAATTTCTTCACGGCTTCATCTACTGATAAACTTCCTTGTCGGAATTCTGTGAACTCATCGTAATGTTTGTTCGTGACTCGCATATGGAAGAACTCTTCGAATAACTCAGTCTCGAAGTCAGACCAGGTCATTTGATCTACTTTTCATTTTTCCTTGACCCGTTCCCACCACATTCTTGCATCCCCAATGAAGCAGAAGGAGACACACTTAATCTTTTCTACCTCCAGCCAGTCCAGTAGCTCCATTATACTCTCCAAGGTTTTGAACCATGCCTGAGCATCCCATGGTTCATTGGTGCTAGAGAAATTCTCTGGTTTCAGTTTCTGCCATTGGATGAGGTATGCTTCTTGCCTCACCGCCTTTGCTGGGGCTACAGGTGTAACAGATGGTACTTCAGCTATAGTAGGTGTTACCATATTGACTTCCGGTGGGACCACAGAGGAAGCTTGCTGGTTAGTAGTTAGGGCGACAATAACCTACTGCTGCTCAGCCACTTATCTCTGAAGCTGAGCTACTACTTCTAAAAGGTTGGGTTATGGTGCAGACTCATTTTTCCCTAGTTGAGGTTCATTAACCCTCGGTTGTCTAGCCGGTCGTCCTCTTGCCATCTACATATTCATAACCCAACCAATGAGACATGTCAGCCCATCATCATTCTTACTTGTTGCCCTTAATACTTTCATGTATAAGTATGCTTAATCTTACAAATATTTCCTACTAATCATAACAAAAATAAAATGCATAAAAGTTGTGAGAAGGTATTGTCTTCCTTGAGAGCTGCAGAATCAATGCTTGATGTGTGTGTGGCGAAAGAATGGAACTGCTCTGATACCAATCTGTAACGACCACCTTTCTTGAAACCCTAACTTAGGGCACAGACGTTACTCTTTTCATACCTTCTAAGGACATTGTTATTTTCACATCGCTCGATTCAGAAATCTAGTCTTAACTTGTTTCGGTTGTTAAACCATGGTTTGGAGCGAAGCAGGGCTGAGAGGTACTCTATAGTTGCGAAGGGGTCAGGACCGTGTGACCTGAACCAGCCCTGTGGCCCTACTCGTGAAGGGGAATGCTATGGCTGTGTGGGGATGACTGGCCGTGTGGCCTTACCAGGCCCAAGTTTGGGCAAGACCGTGTGCGTTATACGGTCGTGTCATCTGGCAGTGAGCAAGAGGGGCACTACCGTGTGTCTCACATAGCCGTGTCACCTCGACTGTGACGAAGGGGTGCACGACTGTGTGAAACCACACGGTCGTGTCATCTTACCCGAGAAGAAGAGGTGCACGGCCGTGTGCTTTACACGGCCGTGTCACCTTGACCGAGACCAAAAGTGATGCGCGGCCGTGTGAAGCACACAGCTGTGTCACTACGGCCGACAGGAAGAGGTGCACGGTCGTGTGAAACTACATGGTCGTGGCACCCTGGCCGAGAAGGAGCTAGTGATGGTCGTGTGGATCCACACGACCATGTCACCTAGGCCGAGAGGGGGCCGGTGATGGCCATGTGAATTCACACGGCCGTGTCACGAGCCGTGCAGGGGTCACACACAGCACTACAAAGGAGGTTGGTTCTCCCCTTTGCACTCCCTCTTGGCTTACCGTTCTCTCCCATTTCTTAGGAAGAGTCTTTGACAAGCTAATTACTAACAAACTGTCAATTTCAACATACACAACTCTTAATAGCATTTTTATACTAAATGGAATAAGACAATAGGTCCATCAGTACCAAAATCTAACATATTCCATGCACTAGCAAGTTCCAAGATCACTTCCCACTGTTCCGTCACACACACCAGCAACCATTGCTCCTGCTGCCCCTCCTTACTCGAGCTTTCCTTTACCTTTATCTGTAGTATAAGGAAAAGTAATCTATAAGTCAATGCTTAGTAAATACCATCTACTCACAAAACAATGCATTCAAAGAGTACATGTTTTTCAAGCTGCTTGTGGAAACCAAAACATGCACTTAACAATCATTTATACTAAAATACATAACTCGGGAATATGTATATGGCATGCATTTTAAAATTAGTTTATCATACAAAATATCCACTTAAAACCATGTAATGAAAAACATAAAATTTACTATGATATAGAGATCAAACCCTACACTCTCTAACTCTAGTTCTCAAGTTAATAATGTTTCACTTTAACAAATCAATGAGCTTTGAAAATTTTATCTTACATACTAGTGAAAATAATAATCACTTGCTTTGGGTCCGACATTGTACCACTTTGCGCACATCCTTAATAAAGTCCGAGATAGCTAATCCAGAACTTATTAAAGTACTACTAGGCAATCTAGGAGCCTAGGGGCGATCTAGGAGCCTACTCATGGACCTTGTGCCCAGTACATGCCTTCTTAAAGTAAAATATTTTCTTTTTAATACTTCTTTCTTATACTTGCACTAGCTTGTCATTTCAACAAACACCTTGTGTGCACTTAATCCCTCACACTTATAGGGAAGCACCTTGGGGCACTTGATTATGCTTCTTAGTCCCAAAACTTAATGAGAAGCAAATCAAATACTCTAAACGTACTCTTAATCCCAACCTTTAGAGGGCATCTTACAATCATAACATCTATCTCTTTTAACATACATAAAACATATCATGGCATGAATCTTCTTTTAACTTACATAGATACATACTACAACATGCATCGACGAAGCAACTTATACCGCAGGTGAGAAGTACTTACATCCTTTCGCTAAATCTTACTAATATAAGATGTAGGAAAAACAAATCCCCTCTTGCACGCCTAAATCCCCAACACACCTTTCCCCGAGCGTACCACCTCCTTGGGAGAAACCTTCCCTTTTGATTCTTCCCCTTGCAAAGCTTTAAGGCTTGGAGCCCTAGGGTTCTTGACCGAAACTTGAAATGAGGAAAGGAAAAATTCGGCTAGAGAGGAAAGGAAGAGGAAGATGAAAAGTTAGGTTTTCATCTCTTCCTTTTCCTTTTATACTAAGTAGAAGTTGAAGCATCTCTTCACACAAAATCTTCTTATAATCAATTGTTTCCTACTTCCAATGTGATGCTTTACCACCACCTAATGGCTACTTAAACTAATTTCAAGTACGAGGTCTAGGGTTTAATCCTAGCCCAGACCATTTATGATTGTATTTTTATTTTTTTTCTCTTTTTCTACTTCTTTTTGCTTTATTTAAATAGAGGAAATCTATGGGCATTACAGATACTCCCTTATCTGAACCCTCCGCCCAACCTATGCTCGCTTCTAATTCTCACACCATTTCTGGGGAGACATCCACAAGTTTACCTCCAGAGACATCCACAAGTTTACCCCTCCTGCCTAGGGACACCCCTTTGGAGCTACAAGAATAGACATCGAAAACTACTCCTATAAGAAAACGTCATGGGCGGAGGTTAACCTTAGCGCCCCTTCCTAAGAAACAGGTTGTCTCTATTTATGAAGATATGCCTATAGGAGATATTCAACCCACTTCTCCTGAACCTACCCTATCTTCCTTGTACCCTATTCTCGCTTCCCCACCTACTCAACCGCCGGAAGATCCTTCCATTCACAGTGCTAGTTCAGATCCTGAGTTTATTATGACCTTCCCAGAACAATTTCCTTTACCTAACCAAGAAACTTAGGGTCCTCCTATTCTCCTCTTCTCTCCTCCTTCACTTCATAGTTCTTTATCGTCCACCTCCACATCTTCTTATACCCTTCCAATATTCACCTCTGCTGATTTGGCTGATAAGTTTTCTTTCGAGGAAACTAAGGTAACATGCCCTTCGCCCCTTTGTTTTTTCGTTAATGCATTCTACTAATAATTTTTCTTCCTATAGCGATGGGTCATTAATATGTGGCCTGCCAATTATATGATTTGGCTCGAGAAAAAGACTCGTTGAGGCAGCAAACCTCTGGAACATCTTCTTCTCATGCCTCTAGAGAATTATCTGAGTTATCCACCCAACTACAAGAAATTAACAAACTTCTTGAGGTAGAATATAAAAATTTGAGTCAATGAAAAGCCTCTGCAGAGAACTTTGAGTCTTAAGTTAAATCAGAGACCAACCTTTGCTCGAAACTGACATCCAAACTGGATAAGTATACCATCGAGAATGCTCAATTGTCATCTCAGTTGCAAGCATTGAAGGATGCTCACGCTTTAGAATTCGCTACCAAAATCTCTGATTTACAATCTAAAGACTCTGAGCTAGACTCTCTACGTTCATCCCTAACCACAGCTCGGGCAAATATTTCCTCCAAAGAGTTTGAATTGAAAGCTTCCAAGATACTCTGGCGGATTATCAAGCGGGTGAAGATGATCGGTTTGAAAAGAGGAAATGAATACTTTTAGAGTCTCCTGAATTCTATGCCCCTATTGTTGCTTCGATCGCCAAGGCTTTAACTCATGGGGCTAAGGGGGTTGTAAAGCAACTAAAAGAAAAAGGGCATCTAACTTCTGACCCTCCAGCTAACTTCCTCGATCGTCGAAGACTACTTGATACCATACCCCCTGAGTTGTTCCCCAAGCTAATCTAATTTTTTATCTACTTTTCAATATGTTTTTGTGATGTAGAACAATTTTAATTGTTAAATTTCTCTTATGATGTTTTAACTATTTACACAATTTATTTCTGTCCTTATTGGTTGACTACCTAGAAACTTGCAGACTTAGATGAAGTTATGTTGATTTTAGTTGATTTGAACTCATTACTGAAGGGTTGAGTTGTTATCTTTAATCAGAATCGACATCCATTTAGGTTTTAACATTTGCTCGGATTTATTTCGTTGTCCTTAGGGTTATAATTTATTAATCTTCCTACAAGCATATTATCATTATTTTAATCTATACATTATTTCTTGATAACAATTTTTGTTAGACCTTTACCGGCTGGGCAAGCTCACTTCTGTATTTAGTTTCACTCGAAATTAATACTCGACTAGCCTTTAATGACCGGTCAAGTTTAGATATATGTATCTTTAATTAACCTTCGGACTCAATTAGCTAGTAATGGCTGACCAAGTGTGTATATATATATAGTTTAGATATATGTATCTTTAATTAACCTTCGGACTCGTATATATATATCAGTTAATAATGATTGTCTGAGTTTATAATACGAGGATATATGTATCTTTAATTAACCTTTGGACTCGATGAGTCAGTAATGGCAGACTGAGTTTAATATATATATATATATATATATATATATATAGATTAGTCTTAAGATTTGATCGGTTAATAATGACTGGCCGAGTTTATAATACGATGATATATGTATCTTTAATTAACCTTCGGACTCGATTAGCCAGTAATGACCGACCGAGTTTATATATATATATATATATATATATATATATATATATATATATATTAGATTAGTCTTAAGATTTGATCAATTAATAATGATTGACCAAGTTTATAATACGAGAAGTATATAACTCTTATTTGATATAAATATTTAGTCTTTCTTGGGATCTTGGGACTTTTAAGTTTGACCTTGGTAATGACTTTAATATCTTGGGAACGTAACCTTTTGTATCAGTTATCAATATTATTTTCCTATTGGTGACACATGTGCCCATGATGTCTGAACTGTATCTATCTCATTATGTCCGCCGCCTTATCAATCCATCCAATAGTTCTTCTTTGACCTTGCTTTTCTCCTCACCTTTTCTCCAGTGCGCATATTTCTTACTCTCTGTCTTCCACTAGTTGTTCTTCTTGTTCCTACTAATACTTCAATGTCGACCCCTGATGAGTGGTATACCCAATGCTCTTCCCAATTTACAGTACAAGAGGCCTATGAGCTTCAATGGAACTATGACTTTCCTCTATACCTAGCCACCCCTACTTCCAAGGATCGTCCTCATCTTCTTCCTCGAGAGAATGTGGCCATCTTCTGGGAACATGCCCTATGTGGTTTTAGGTTTCCTATTCACCCCTTTTTTTGTTGATATTAGAAGGTATTTTAACCTTCCCCTGAATCAACTCATTCCACCATGATAGCCTTTTTAAGTTCCAATCATGTCCTAAAACTACTCTATTCCATAGAATTCCACCTCAAGGAGAATGGCGGGACAACTTTTTTATGCATCTTCCTTCTCCCCCACCATATCCGATAACCTGGCATTGAAACCTTTCTCCCATTTCCCCATTAGGTGATATTTTTGAAGATCCTGCTCTTCATTCTTCCATGGAAAAATTAAAAGGAGCAAAGTGTTGGTGCGGGAAGCATCCGACGATCGAACCTGAGTTTTGATAATGACAAATGATTCAAAGTTAAGGTGTGTTATGGACTGACGTGCTTGATTGAGTGTTTCAGGTAAGTCCTAACTGTGGTTAGGCAAGGTAAAAACCCTAGGGGGTGGTAACCCTAGGTCATAGGGAGTAGTAACCCTATGTTGAAAGCCTTGGTGGGTCGAGTGCTTCAGGAAAAAGTCCTAGGGGGTGGTAACCCTAGGTGGAAAATCTTGGTGTCGCAAACCAGGTGGAAGACTGGACGGGTCGGGAAGCGAGCGTCCAGCAGAAAGTCTGGAGGAATCGAACACCGAGCAAAAGTCCAGTCGATCTGGAGGATCGCACTGGCAAAAGGTAAAATCTCCTGAGTGGAGTAGGTGAGGACGCGTTCCCCGTAGAGGGAACAGTAGGCGTCGGGTCGACCTAGGGTTTCCGGTCGAAAACCCGAAGTCAGACTCATTTATTTATATATTATCTTTCGTGTTCTAACTTTGTTTTGCAGGTAACTAACAGTTTCATGCAGGGTTAGAACTAACCAGGATCGGTCGACCGAACCTTGGGATCGGTCGACCGAACCTCCAAGCTACCAGATCAGATCTCCAGAAGTTGGACCAGGTTCGACCAGGGATCGGCCGACCGGACCTCGGGATCGGTCGACCGAACCTGGGATAGGTGTCGACTGGATCAAGCCGAGGTGTGCGGGTCAAAGGAGACTGATCGATCGACCGAACCTTGGGATCGGTCGACCGAACCTAGAAATAAAGTTTGACCAGATCGAAGCGGAGCGACGGATCGACGGATCAGATGCGGTGGAGATCATCTGATCGGTCGACCGAACATGAGGATCGGTCGACCGATCCACTTTGGGTCAAATCTGATTCCGAGACTTGGGGATCTAGATCAGACCTTACAGAGCTATAAAAAGAGGCCTCGAGGTGCAGCTCAAATATCGAATTCCGAATAGAAGTTTTGTGCTCTTGTGTGCTCCGTACGCTTCAACAACGCTTTGCTGCAACAACGAACTGAAACTCCATCGCCCTTCTAATTTATTGTTCGTTGGTAAAACTTTCTTATTTGCACTTAACTGTAATTACTTCTAGCTTGTAATAATTCCGAATTTATAGTTGTTGCACACCGAAAGTGGTCAAGGACCGCGGGCCTTCGAGTAGGAGTCGAGATAGACTCCGAACGAAGTAAAACACTCGTGTCTTTTGTGTTTGCATTTACTTTCCGTTGTGTTTCTAATTTGTGTTTTAAATCGCTAAAAATAGCCACAGACGCTATTCACCCCCCCTCTAGCGCTTTCGATCCATCACAAAGTTCAACCTGCCTGCCCTAATCACCGAAGACTTATTACTTACCTTTGGTCTTAGCCCAGCCGACACAACCTTGGGCGTTTCCTTTGGTAAGATTATTTTCCTTATGTATGTTCTTTGATCATTTTTCATATTATTTTTAACATGAATTTCTCTCTTTTTTTCTAGCTGATGCTATTCTTCCTGCTTTTATGTATAAGAATACTCACCTAACAAGAGCGGTCTTGACTAGAATGGGGGAAGACTTATTAAGGGATCGTCGTCTCAATTACCCTTCCTCTTCTCTTGGTTTATTACCTCCATCTGAGCAACCCAAGGAATCATCAAGCTCATCAGATCAAGAAGATCCCTTCATTGTGAAATGTAGAAAACCTCATGCCTCCTCCCCATGCCCACTTACTTTCACCATTTTTGAATAGATTCCTATTACTCCTTCCGAAATCTCCTACACTAAAGGTAAGGAACCCGCTCTTTTGACACATACTCATTCTAATTCTACTCTAAATATGATGAGGCCAGGACTTCTCATTCCTATGTCTCTTGCTATTCCTCCAGCTGTTCCTTCACTTGAGGAAGCACCAATTGTTCTTGTGGCTTCGTTGCCCCTTCTTCAGGCTCTACCCTCTTTTTCCACCAAGCCCCGTGCCAAAAGAATTCCTTGCAGGAGATTGGTTACCCCTAGGCCTATTAGAACACCTACTGAATAAGATTCTTTATTAACTAGCCTTTTATCTCCTAATCCATCTCCACAAGCTTCTGAACTTCCTCTGTCTTCTTCTTCCCCATTTATAGCTTCCACCAGTTCCTCCATTCTCTTCAAACAATCTCATGGGCTACCATTCCATCTTGGTCAGACTTTCATTGCCATCTCATATGGGCTACTTTAGCTGAAGGGCTCACTGGATGAATCCTGGTTACAGTCACAGGCACATATGAAAAGAAGCATTGTATCTGAACGTGCCAATGATCATAGTTATCAAGCTACTGCAGTAAGTCTCTAACCAAACTTCCTTAGTTTGTAACTATAAAATGTAACCATGCTGTTATTCTATCTAGCTCTATACTTCGAGCCTACATTTAGGTAAGCTAGTTGCGGATTTAGAAAGGACTAATCAAACCTTAAAAGACAAAGTGGAGGAATTACAGGCTATTGTCAACCTTCCTAACAATGAACTCATTCAACTATGGGACAAAGTGAATTCACATACTGAACTCAACGCTAGCCTAGAAAAAGCCCTGCAAGATTGTCGCAAATTGCTATAATCTCGAGAAGAAGAAAAGGAAAGCTTAGAACTACAATTACAAGGGCTTAATTCTCAACTTAATGTTGAAAAGACCTTAAAAGATAACGCTCTCTTAGGCGCTACTTAGCTATAATTATCATATACCTCAAGTCTCCTGAGTTAGCCCCAGAATTGGCTTCTAAAGATTTCACCTTGTTTCAGCAACCAGAAAGATTACAAGCTCAAGATTCGCAGGTAAGCTCACTTTTGAAAGAACTAGAGGATGTTAAGGTAGAGAAAACTACCTTACAGGGGGAGAAGGATAGCCTGCAATCTAAATTCCAGACATATAAGGCAAATGAGGAAGAGTGTCAGCAAAGCAAGCGTAGATCCTATTTGGATTCTCCTGGGTTTGGTAAAGAATACGCTCGGTGCATCGTAGGGACCCTTACCTATTCTGTTGAAGGGGTAATTCAACGGTTAAGAAAAGGGGGTTACCTATCAAGAGAACCTCCTCCTTTGTTCATAAATCACTGATGACTTAACCAGGAGCTTCCAAAAGACTTTCTAAGTAGATTTGAATAAACTTGAAATTTTGTATCTATATTTTCTTATCATTTCATCACTGCTGTATACTACTTGTTATTTATCAAATGTTAATGAAAATTTACAATTACCTATTTTTTCTTGTGTAGCTTCCCCTGTCTTCAGAACCACCCAAGTATTCATATAAATTAACTCCTTCAATATATTTACCACATATATCTTGTAGAAAGATCCCATAAAGAAATTATAATCAAAAGAAGTAGACCTCATAGTTATCTCCTGAGTGATATATAATGCTGAATGAATTTTTCCTGATGATCTTCAAGTTTTTATGATGGAGTGAATGCCTTACTCATATATAAAGAATCCTTGACCCGTCTAATGGCCCAATTGGGCATATATTCTCGGACGAAATAACTATACACGATAAATCGATCAGTCTTACATCACCGAATGGAGTAAGATAGAGATAATACTCACAATCCGTATACTTTGATTAACTTGCTGAGAGCTTGAACTCTCCGATTCCCCTTAAGAAAGCATGTCCAGTCACTCCTTAAGGTCCCTGATCGACTGTATGATGGTTTAAAGTCTCCGATTCCTCTTAAGGAAGCCTATCCGGTCACTCCTTAAGGTCCCCGATCAATTATATGATGGTTTAAAATCTCCGGTTCCCCTTAAGAAAGCTTGTCTGGTCACTCTTTAAGGTCTCCAATCGACTGTATGATAGTTTAAAGTCTCCAGTTTCCTTTAAGGAAGCTTGTTCGGTCACTCCTTAAGGTCCCCGATCGACTAGATGGAGGTTTAAAGTCTTCGATTCCCCTTAAAGGAGCATGTCCGGTCACCCTTTAAGGTCTCTGATTGACTAGATGGAGATTTAAAATCTCTGGTTCCCCTTAAGGAAGCATGTCCAGTCACTCATAAAGGTCCCCAATCAAATATATGATGGTTAAAGTCTCCGGTTCCCCTTAAGAAATCCTATCCGGTCACTCCTTAAGGTCCCCGATCGACTAGATGGAGGTTTAAAGTCTCTGGTTCCCCTTAAAGGAGATTGCCCGATCACCCTTTAAGGTCCCCGATCGACTAGATAGAGGTTTAAAATCTCCGGTTCCCCTTAAAGGAGTCTATCCGGTCACCCTTTAAAGTCCCCGATCAACTAAATGGAGATTTAAAGTCTCCGATTCCCCTTAAGAAAATTTATCCGATCACTTCTTAAGGTACTCGATTGACTATATGATGGTTTAAAGTCTCTGGTTCCCCTTAAGAAAGTATGTCTGGTCACTCCTTAAGGTCCCCAATCGACTTAATGGAGGTTTAAAGTCTCCGATTTCCCTTAAAGGAGCCCGTCTAGTCACCCTTTAAAGTCCCTAATCGACTAGATCGAGGTTTAAAGAGGAGTATCTGACCTTCTTCAAATAATATTACCTGCACCTTTTCTGTTACTCATATCAACAATGTTTAAACAAAATACATGAATGACCTGCAGGCATATTTGTTAAGTTCTGTATGGTTGCAAATGATTAGCACTCCAAGGTCGTTCGAGTTTTCTCCCTTCTACATCTTGGAGGTAATAGGAGCCTGATACAAGTTTTTGTATTATTTTATGAGGTCCTCCCCATTGGGGTTCTAGCATGTTAACATCTCCAACAGGCTTGATGCGCTTCCATACAAGATCACCTACCTAAAAAAACCTGGGAATAATCCTTTTGTTATAATTTTGTCTCATTCTTTAATGATATGAAATAAGCTGGGTTGTCGCTTTGTCCCGTGCTTCCTCTATTAAGTCAAGTTCCATGAGGCGTCGCTCTGCATTACTGTCATCATAAAGCCTCCTTCGATCAGATTCCACTCCGACTTCAATCGGAATCACTACTTCACCCTCATAGACTAGGTGAAAAGGAGTGATTCCTGTGGCTTCTCTAGGAGTGGTACGATATGCCCACAATACACTGGGTAATTTATCTACCCAGCTACCACCAACATGATCTAATTTGGTTTTGAGTCCTCTGATAATTTCTCTGTTGGTCACTTCGACTTGTCTATTACTCTATGGATATGCCACAGAGGTAAAATCTTGTGTGATACCATAATCAGAACACTATTTTTTAATTTTTCTACCCTGAAATTGTCTTCCATTATCAAAAACTCTTTTGTGTAGAATACCAAATCAGCAAACAATATGTTGCCATAGAAATTTGATAACTGTATGTTCAGTAATTCTGGCCAATGGTTCTGCTTCTACCCATTTAGAAAAATAATCAATAACTATTAATAAGAATCTCCTTTAAGCAGGTGCAAGAGGAAAATGCCCAACTATATCCATGCCCCATTGATCAAAAGGACAAGATACTATAGAGGTCTTCAATAATTCAGTAAGATGATGAGGAATATTTTGATGTTTCTGACAAGATAAACATGTTCTTACAAGTTGAGCAGCATTTACTTGTAATGTAGGCCAAAAGTATCCAACTAATAATATTTTTCTAGCAAGAGATCGACCTTCCATATGGCTACCACAAGAACCTTGATGCATTTGTTGTAAGATATATTGTATATCTTCCGATCCAACACATTTAAGTAAAGGACTAGAGAAGACCCTTTTATATAGATGATCTCCAATCATAGTATACCGGCTTGCCCTCTTCTTGAATACCCTAGCTTGTTCTGCATCAGTGGATAGAATTCCTTGCCGTAAAAATAGAATGATAGATGTTCTCCAATCACTCTGGATTTCTAGATTGGCCTGTTGCTCAATAAAGGATACTAATAATGTTTATTCTACCGGTCTATCTAAATCTCAAGGTATAATGGACGAAGCTAATTTAGCTAATTCATCTGTTGCTTGATTGTCTGCTCGGGGGATTTTCTTTATACTTACCTCATGAAACTTAGCTTTTAATTTATTGAATGTTTCTACATATAACTTGAGTCATTCATTACTAATTTCAAAGTTACCTATTAATTGTTGTGCTTCTAATTGAGAATCAGAATGAATTACCACACGAGCAGCTCCCACATGCTTAGCAGTCTGCAAGCCTGCTATCAATGCTTCATACTCGACCTCATTGTTGGTAGCTCTATAATTCAATGTAACAGATAACTGTATTCGATCTTCTCTAGGAGATATAAGCAGAATCCCTATTCCACTACCTTGCCAAGTAGAAGATCCATCCACATAGATAATCCAGGTTTCCTCTGTTTCTGGACTTGGTATTTCTGTTATGAAGTCTACCAGAGCTTGAGCCTTGATGGCCATCCGAGGCTGATACTGCATATCATATTCACTAAGCTTGATCGTCCACTTGATCAACGTTCCGGACGCCTCTGTGTTAATGAGTACCTGACCCAAAGTGCTATTAATCAATACTATAATCGGGTGTGATAACAAATAATGATGCAATCTTTGAGCCACTAAAACCAATCCATAAGTCAACTTCTCGAATGGCGTGTATCGACACTCTGTTCCTTTTAATAAATGACTCAGAAAATACACAAGTAATTATTCTTTTTCTTCTTGCCTAACTAACACAGAACCAGCAGCATGTTTATTGGCTGACAAGTACATCCACAAGGTCTCTCCTACTGGTTTAGCTAATACAGGGAGAGTAAACAAATATTTTTTCAGCTCCTCAAATGCCCTGCTACAGTTCTCATCCCATTGAAATATAGTTGCTCGTCGGAGTATATTGAAGAAGGGAAGACTCCGATCAGCCGACCGAGAGATGAAGTGAGATAGGGCGGTAATCCTTCCTATCAATCTTTGGGCTTCCCTTAGGTTCCGTGGGGGAGCCATGTCTTGCAATGCTTTTACTTTGCTGGGATTGACTTCTATTCCCCGTTCAATCACCATGTATCCCAGGAACTTCCCACTCTTGTCCCCAAATAAACATTTGTTGGGATTGAGCTTGAGTCCATACTGTTGAGGTTGCAAGGTTGCAAACATAGCCCTACATTGAAAACACATGGGAAAGATCATAGGTTTATAAGAGAAAAGATATCTCCATTTGTATGAGGCATTTTGGGTAGAGGCCAAGAGCAAACCCATGAGGGCTTAGGCCCAAAGTGGACAATATCATACCATTGTGCAGATATCTAAATTCTTTTCGATCCAACAAGTGGTATCAGAGTAGGTATCGCTCTGATTTGGTGCAACCACCAATCAGACAGGGGGTGAAACTAGTTTCTTTTCTTTTTCTTCGGTTTTCAGCTTTTCGTAATATTCCAAACTGATACTATTATCTTTTTAGAATTTTTTTTCATCGTAATCAATCTGAATTGGTGCAACACTAATTCAGTTTTCTTTTTAAATTATTTTATCCCGCACTACTAATCCAAGACCAAGTCTTGGGACTTTTGTCTATTTTTTTGTGTGCAGGATAATTATGTCTCAACTTGAAGGCTTCAGCATAGTACGTCCTCCCCTATTCAATGGAGATAATTTCCCATACTGGAAGAAGCGAATGGAGGTTTACCTAAAGACGGATTTCGACCAATGGTTCAGCGTCACCAGAGACTACAAGGCGCCAGTCGACAACTCCAAAAATCCACTGGACCCGGAACAGTGGACTTCAGACTGGAGAAAGAAGTCCTCTATAGACTTCAAGGCCCTAAATACACTACAATGCGGATTGACAAAGGAAGAACTGAACAGAGTAGGACCGCATCAGAACACAAAAGAATTATGGGACAAGCTGATCGAACTTCATGAAGGAACAAGCGACGCCAAGGTAACGAAGCGCAATCTATTGTTAAATAAGTTATTTAATATTAAAATGCAGGAAGGGGAAACGGTGAGTCAGCTTCATGCGAGGATCAAAGATATCCTCAACGGACTCCACACGATAGGCCATCAAATGGAAAATCGCGATCTAATCAGGTATGCGTTGAACGCTTTTCCGTGTAATACTTTGTGGGCATCTATTGTGGATGCCTACAAAATTTCAAAAAATTTATCTAAATTAAAAATTTGATGAACTGTTTTGTGAATTAGAATTACATGAGTAGACTAATGTTGGATCTGAGAAAGTTATTGCTTTGTATGCATGTTCCTCCAAGGAAAAAACAAAGACCAAGCCTGAGGTTGAAGATGAGTCTGACCAGGATTCTGAAGACGAAGAGTACCTGGTAAACCTGGTAAGGAAGATGTTCACCAGGAGAAAGAAAAGCTTCAGCAAGAAGGACCTACAAAAGATTAACTCCCCAAACAAACCGAGAAACGTGACCTACTTTGGATGCAACAAGAATGGACACTACAAGAACGAGTGCCCGAGGTTGAAGAGCGATAAGACGAAGACAACCAAAAATAAGGCTCTCAAAGCAACGTGGGGTGACTCGTCCTCAGAAGAATCGAAGGCCGAAAATCAGAAGCACCAGAGTCACCTCGCATTGATGGCCCTCGAAGCGGAGTCGGAGGACGAATCGGAAGACGTGTCCGAACCCGAATCGAGCCACGAGTCCATACTCGTTTCTGAAGGTCCCGAAGAGGTAAACTTTAATTTGAATAGAAATTTTTTTAAAATTATTGCATGTTTAAATAGTAAATTAATTACATTAGAAAAAGAAAACAAATTGCTCCTTGAAGAGAATCAAAATCTCAAGGAGCAAATCACAAATTCAAATCCAACTCAAGACCTAACTCTTGAGGAGAAAAATCTATCACTAAAAATAGAAATTAATAAATTAAAAGACCTCTTAGAAAAATTTACAACAAAATCTAAGAATTTAGATTTAATTTTAAATAATCAAAAAGTAATTTACAACAAAACCGGACTTGACTACAAGTCAAGTTCAAATAAAACATTTAAATCATTAATAACCCAACACAAATAATCAAGTAAAGCTTGGGTTCCGAAAGCGTGCTTAACCACGCAAGTAGGACTCAACTAATACTACATACTCAAAAAAAAAATATTATGTAAAATCAAATAAATCAAATCAAAAATCAAAATACAAACCTAGACCAACAAATTCAAAAACTAAATATTTTAAACCCCACCAAAATTTAGAATATCATTAAGTCAATTATAATTATAAAAGTAACAGACATAAACCAAAAACTAAAATTCAAAAATAAAGGTCAATAATTCAGGGGAGGCTCCAGAATAGTTGACACGTCTAAAAATAATCTACCCGACAGGGTAATCGAAACTAACATACCCAGCAGGGTAATTAGGACTAGTTAGAAAGAGACCTAGTTTAACTTGACCTATGGTACTGGTGAAGTTTTGGACGATAGTATATTAGGGAAGCTTAGTCTATGTATGTCTAGGAAGATATGACTTTGACCTGGTGCATTTGGCTAAGTGAAACTAACCGAAGCTACCCTTTATGAATCCTAACCAGTTAGACCAAGGTTTGTATTAAGTTTAGTGGATAGGACTATTTGGAAAATCTCGAAGGCATGGTTACACTAATGATGTCCAAGTGACTCACCATAACCCAGAAGTTTATCCAGAGAATGCCTATTTGTTGAGCCCAAAACTAAATATGAATCTAACACATAGTTAAATCAAACCCTAAAACTGAACCTAACTCATCTCACAAAATTATATGATTCCTTAATTGAAAATTTAGTTCGGGTGAGATGACTAAGGACTAAACATAAAATTAAGTAAAAATTAAATTAAATTAAATTAAATTAAAAGTAAATTAAAATTAAATTAAATTAAAAGTAAATTAAATTAAATTAAATTAAATTAAATTAAACTAAAAGTAAATTAAATTAAAAGTAAATTAAATTAAAAGTAAATTAAATTAAATTAAATTAAAAATTCCTTTAAAAACTTAAAAAAACCATTTTAAAAAATTCTTTTAAAATTTTTAAAAATCATTTTAAAAATCCTTTTTAAAACTTTAAAAATCATTTTAAAATAATAATAATAATAATAGTAATAATAATAATGATTATTTTACTATTATTCTTCCTAAACAAAATTAGAATCAAAACATAGACTACCCCTCAATTCCTACCTATTGTTGGAAACCAAGTGGATCTTGGACAGTGGTTGCTCCAAACATATGACTGGAGATCACACCAAATTCACTCAACTTACCTACAAAGGTTGAGGAATAGTTGCCTTTGGAAACAATGACAAACTCAAGGTAATTGGTATAGGTAATATTGAGCTTAAAATTGACTTCATTATTACAAATGTTTTACTTGTTGAAAATTTCAAGTATAATCTTCTAAGTATCAGTCAATTGTGTGACACTAGGTATAAAGTTAGGTTCTTACCTTCGGAATGCTTAATCAAACACCTAGATAATCCTACGATAAGTCTAAAAGGGTTTAGAAAAGATAACATCTATGTTATTAACTTAACCACTTCTTCAATTAAGTGTTATTTAACACAAAAAGAAGAAACTTGGTTATGGCATAGAAGAATGTCACACACTAATTTCAGAAATATAAGTAAATTAAATGGATTAGTTAGAGGTTTACCAAAATTACCTAACTTAGACTCAACAATGTGTAATGCTTGTCAACAAGGTAAACAAACAAAGTCTACTCACAAACCAACTAATCGAACTCAAACCAACTCAATACTAGAACTTCTACACTTAGACTTATTTGACTCTCATGGGGCCAAATCAATAAATGACAGCTTATATTGCCTAATAATAATAGACGACTATTCTAGGTTCACTTGGGTAAAATTCTTAAAAAAATAAGGAACAACTTTTGAAATTTTTACAAACTTTTGCAAATAAGTTGAAAATGAAAAGGACCTTAAAATTAAAAGAATTAGAAGTGATAATGGGGGAGAATTTAAAAATCATAAGTTTAATAAATTTTGTTTTGAAAATTGATATCATCACGAATTTTCGTGTCCTAAAACTCCTCAATAAAATGGAATAGTAGAAAGAAAAAATAGAACTTTACTTGAAGCCTCTAGAACTATGCTGAATGAATATAATCTACCTAAGTATTTTTGGGCAGAAGTTGTCAGTACAACCTTCTATGTGCAAAATAGAACAACACTAAATAAAACACATAATAAAACCTTTTTCGAAATTTATTATAATAAACAACCAAATATAAATTATTTTAAAGCATTTGGGTGCCCATCCTTCATTTTAAACACAAGAGAACACTTAGGAAAATTCACCTCTAAAGTGGAAGATAGAATCTTTGTAGGATACTCCCTAAATAGTAGGGGATACAAAATATATAATAAGGCTACATTAAGAATTGAAGAAACTACTAATGTAAAATTTGAGGAATTCAAACAAAACCTAGGACAAACCCAACTTCAACCAATTGAATTTATTCAAGAAAATAGTAATCAAGACGGAACCAATAATCACAAAGAAGAAGAAGAACCCTTAGAAAATCAACCGCCTAGAACTATAAGAGTCAACCCAAATCATCCAATTGATCAAATAATTGGTGATCCAGACTTAAGAGTTCATACTAGGTCATCTTTTAGAAACCTAAGTCAAATTTCTCTGATTTCAAAAACTGAATCCAAAACTGTAGCAGAATCATTACTTGATCCAGACTGGGTCATTGCTATGCAAGAGGAACTAGCTCAATTTGAGCGTAATGAAGTTTGGGACTTAGTACCACCACCCAAAAATAAGAAAATAATAAAAACAAAATGGGTGTTTCGAAATAAATTAAGCGAAACTGGGGAAATTACCAGAAATAAAGCTAGGCTAGTCGCTAAGGGGTTTAGTCAAGTTGAAGGACTTGACTATGATGAAACTTATACCCCAGTAGCTATATTAGATTCCATTAGAATATTACTCAGTTATGCAGCCCATAAAGGGTTCAGACTGTATCAAATGGACGTTAAATCTACCTTTCTAAATGGGCTGATAAAAGAGGAAGTCTATGTAGGCCAACCACCGGGGTTTGAATGTCTAGAGCACCCTGACTATGTCTTTAAATTAAAGAAAACCTTATACAGACTTAAGCAAGCACCCAGGGCTTGGTATGAAAGGTTAACCTCTTACCTAATATCCAAAGGATTTAGCCAGGGTCAAATTGACCCAACTCTATTCATTAAATTAATAAAAGGGGACATATTTATAACTCAAATCTATGTAGATGATATAAGTTTTGGCTCAACTAATTCAGAATTTTTATAAGAATTCACAAATTTAATGGAACAAGAATTTGAAATAAGTTTGGTAGGAAAATTAACTTACTTTTTAGGATTGGAAATCAAACAAACAAATGAAGGAAATTATATTTATCAACAAAAATATACCAAAGAATTGCTTAAAACATTTGGGATGGAAAATACTTAAGAAATAAAAACACCCATGGCAGTTAACACTATTCTGGATGATGACCCAAATGAAAAACCAATTGACTTAAAATACTATAGGAGTGTCATAGGTAGCCTACTGTACTTAACTGCAAGTCGACCTAATATTTTATTTGCAGTGAGTATGTGTGCTAGATACCAAACCTGTGCTAAAGAATCTCATTTGACTCAAGTCAAAAGAATCTTTAGATACCTTAAAGGAACAACAAATGTAGGAATTTGGTATCCTAGAACTAATAATTTTGAATTAATAGGGTATTCTGACTCAGATTATGTTGGATGTAAATTAGACCGCAAGAGCACAAGTGGTGGATGTCAACTACTAGACCCATCACTTGTCAGCTGGTTTAGTAGAAAACAACACTGTGTTGCTCTGTCTACAACTGAGTCAGAATATATAGCCATAGAAGAATGTGTTGCCCAACTATTATGGATGATGCACACGTTAAAAGACTGTAACTTAAGGATTACAAATGTAAAAGTATTAATTGATAATATTAGCTCAATTAATTTAACAAAAAAAATCCTGTGCATCATTCCAGAACCAAACATATTGAATTTAGGCACCACTTTATCAGGGATCATGTAACTAAAGGAGATATTGAACTCAAGTACATTGAGTCCAAGTCTAATTTAGCTGACATATTTACCAAACTTCTCCCTGAAAGTGAGTTTAGCAATCTACGTAGAAAATTAGGGATGTGTTTAATAGACTAGGACTCTTAAATTGCAAAAACTGTTTTCAAAAATAGTATTTCCAAATTCTAGGATAAAATCTTTATTTTTTAAAAAATCTTCCATTTCTAGAATTTTAAATCAGTTTTAGTCTTAGACTAGAACAATTCCTTAGAAAGCATGTTCCCTTAGGGCTAATACTTGAGCATCTCACCAACACCCTAGGATTCCCTTGTTTGTGATTGTCGAACATAGAAAGGGGGGAGATGCATAGGTAAATTGTCTGGACTTAAGATACTTATTTCAGTGCATCAACATAAATCTGGGTGTTAAATACCAAACAAACATTAATCAGGTTAAGTTATTCAGTTTAGTCAAACACTAACTGATTACAATTAGACTTAACTTGACTAACCAAGTGAAAGATGCTATCCTCTAATAGTCAGTAAGTAGCTAACTGGTTAGACATATTTTATAATATCAGGTTCAAGAGGAGGGTTAATTGTCTTTATATCTATTTTAAAATTAATTAAATTTTGAAAAATATCTCTTTTTAAATCAGTTTAACAATAACTAAGAGTTTAAATTTTTTATTTATTTTTCAAACTTAGTTTTGAAAGTTAAACTTACTTAATTTACTTGTTTAAACTTAGGTTTGAAAATTAGTTTTATTTTCAAATTTTAAACTTTTCAAATTAAATTATACCTTCTAAACTTAGTTTTGAAATTTAAACCTTCCAAACTTAGTTTTAAAAAGTTAGTTTTGAAAAACAAACTTTATTCGGGTTTGTAACTTGGACTCTTCATTTTGAAAATTATATTCTACTTGGGTTTAAAAACATATCTTTGGAGATTTATTTTGGAAGTTACAAACTTGGGTTTGAAAACAAAATTCACTTAATTTTTTGAAAACTTGATTTGAAAATTGGACTTAGCTCTATTATCTCTTTATAAAAATGTTGTATTTGAAAATTATGTATTCAATTATTTTTGAAAACTTAAAGTTAAAATCGTAAATTTTAAAGTTAAATCTTTTCAAGTCATCTTTTTAGAATTAACTGGTTTTTGAAAAACATATCTTTCTATATTTCTTGTGTAAAGCTCAATCAGTCTATGGATTGAGGCAAAGCTTCAAGGTCTTGGAACATCCGGTTTATCAAAGTAATTCAGACCTATGGATTTATTTAGTAACCGGATAAGTCTTGTGTATACAAAAGGTGTGATGGAAGCGTGGTGGTATTTCTTGTACTATACGTAGATAACATTTTTGGTAGTTGGAAACAATATCAAAATGTTGTCAGAAGTAAGGGTATGGTTGTCCAAACAATTCGATATGAAGGACTTGGGAGAATGTATATATTCTTGAGATCAAAGTAATAAGGGATCGCAAGGAAAGAATATTTTACTTATCCCAAGCTTCATACATCGGAAAAATCCTTGCTCGTTTTAAAGCATGCAAAACTCCAAGAAAGGTTTCTTACCTTTTCAGCATGGAGTAACTTTATCTAAAGATATGTCTCTATAGACATCAAAGGAGATAAAGGAAATAAAGGTAGTTCTTTATGCTTCGGCTGTCGGAAGCCTAATGTATGCTATGCACGAGATCAGAAATCTGTTTTGCCAAGGGCATAGTTAGCAGATATCAAAGTAACCCTGGACAAGGACAGTGGACTGCAGTAAAGCATATATTGTAGTACCTTAGAGGCACTAGAGATTATATGCTAGCTTACAAGGCAGTTAATTTAGTCCTTGTGGGTTGCATGGATTTTGACTTCCAATCGGATAGGGACAATAATAAGTCGACCTCGGGGTTTTGTGTTTACTTTAGGAGGTAAAGTCATAACTATGGAAGAGTGATAAGCATAGGTGTTTTTCTGGACTCCACCATAAAAGCTTAGTATATGGCAAGCCTCTGAGGTAGCCATAAAAGCTGAATGACTCAATAACCTCAAGATAGACTTAGATATGATTTCTAGTTTGTCCAAAGATTATTACAATTTATTGTAATAATATTGGTGCAGTAGCAAACTCAAAGAAACCATAAGTCTATAAAGGCAAGTAAACACAATAGAGCGCAAGTACCACCCAATACGAGAAATCGTATAAACGAGGAGAAGTTGTTGCTACCTAGATTGCATCAGGTGATGACCTATAGATCCTTCCACCGAGGTCCTTAAGGCAAGAGCTTTTGATGGACATGTTGAAGGGTTAGGAATCAGATGTATGGCAGCAGATATAGCAGCTTAGTCTTTTAGTATAAGTGGGAGATTGTTAGAGTGTATACTAAAAGCCTAGCTTTTGGTATAAACATTTATCTAGAAATAAGAATCACATTGGTCAAATGTCTACATTTATGATAAATATAGTTGCTCAATTAATTAATATTGTAGATAACATGGTGTGTGGTGTCACACACAGAAGATCATGTTATCGGTTCCTTATAAATTATAAACAGTAGCTCACGACTAAGATGGAAAGGAACAAACCATTGGAAGGTCGTAGTGTAATTAGGTGTTAGTTTATCTTAACTATATAATTACACTAGTACACTTTGAGTGTATTGAGTAGGACCATATGAGGTCGTTCTTTTTATACTGACTTTATAAAGGAACAAAGACCTCAGTTATTATGGAAGTGTGTGCTCTTAATCCTAATATAATAACAAGCACATATATTTGATATTTATTTCTTTAATTTATCAATGGGTGAGATTTAGTTCGATGAATCAATAAGCCCGATAAGTTGGGAAATGATATCACTTATAGTGTGTGTTGTTGATTATAGAAGGAAACTGTGTCCTAGAGATACTAGGTTGATAATGTCCTCAAGAGGAGCTCATAAGGATTGTCATGTTAAACCCTGCAGGTGGACTTAGTCCGACATGATAATAAGGTTGAGTGGTACTACTCTTGGACTAAGAAATTAATTAAATGAGTTGTCAGTAACTCACTTAATTAGTGGACATTCGATATCTTAAACACAGGGAGACTAACACACTCATAATAAGAAGGAGCCCAAAAATGTAATTTGGGATTGGTGCGGTAGTTCAATGATAGTTCTCTAGTGGAATGAATTATCATTGATAAAATTAAGTTGTGTGTTCGGGGCGAACACGGGATGCTTAATTTTATCGGGAGACCAAAACCAATTCCTCCTCTCGGTCCCTATCGTAGCCTCTTATTTATAGAGTTCTATACCCACCTATACCCACCTTCTATACCCACCCAATAGGGGTCGGCCAAGCTAGCTTGGGAACAAGCTAGGGCCGGCCTAGGTATAAAATTGGGTGGCCGGCCCTAGCTTGAACCCAAGCTAGTGGGGGCCGGCCAAATTAAATTAAAAAAAAAAGAAATTTAATTTTAATTTTTATTATTATGTGGAAGATATAATTTAAAGAGAATTAAAAATAAAATATCTCTCTTGTAAAAGATCTACAAAAGATTAAAGAAAGAGATTATATCTCTTTCCTTATTTGTAGATTGGAGAGATGTTTTATTTTCTCTTTAAAAATTATTCACATGTTGATAAAATTAAAATTATAGAAATTTCCTTTTATCAACCATGAAGAGATTTTAAAGAGAAATTTTATTTTTTTAAATTTCCGGAAACAAATTAGGAAGTTTTAATTGTTGATTAAAACTTGTCCAATTTGCTCTCCAATGATGTGGCCGGCCATTGAAGTTTAATTTGGAAAATTTGTTTTATTTTTCTAAATTAAATCATGTCAAGGAAATTGAGGAAATTTTAATGTAATTAAATTTCCTAATTTGCCTAGGCCAAGGAATATAAAAGAAGGGGTGAGGGTGCCTTCATGAGACACAACCTCTATTGTTTTTTCTCCCTCTTTTCCTTGGTGTTGTGGCCGGCCATCATCTCTTCTCTTCTTCCTCTTTGTGGTGGCCGAAACTCTCTATTGCTTGGAGGTCTTGTGGAGGCCGGATACTACTTGGAGAAGAAGAAGAAGAAGGAGAGGAAGCTTGCATCTCTTAGAGCTTGGTTGGTGTTTTTCTTCTTCCTTGGTGGAGCTTTCTTGTTTTGGCCGAACCTAGCTAGGAGGAGAAGAAGGTGCTTGGTGGTTTCTCATCTCGGAAGATCGTTGCCCACACAACGTCCGAGGTTAAAAGAGGAATACGGTAGAAGATCAAGAGGTTTTTTCTACAAGGTATAACTAGTAATTTTTCTTTCCGCATCATGCTAGTTATTTATGGAAATAATACCAAATACAAGAGGCTTACGATTCTAGAATTTCGAATATGTTTTTCGATGTTGTGTTCTTTTGTTTTTTCTTTTCCTTGTGATTTGATTGTTCTTTTCGGTTAACCTAAAGTTATTTTAGGAAATTAAATATTAGCTTTCCATAAAAGGTTTTGTCTAGTCGGTGGTGGTTGTTCCCATATCCAAGAAGGCCGTGTGCCTCGCCACGTCAGTACTGGGAACCAATTATGGAAATTAATATTTAATGGAATTAATAACTTAAGGTGATTTGGGTCGAACGTGTTAAGTTCCGCAGGAGACCCAAGTCAAAACCTAAAAGAACGAATAGATTAAGTTTTGGATCAAACGTGTTAAGTTCCGCAGGCGATCAAAAATTTAATTTAAAAGAACACATGGTAGCTAGGAAGAGGTTCAGATCTTTGTACAAAATTTTTGTACAGTGGAACCTCTAGGCTTTCCGAGTAGCAACCAACAAGTTAAACAAACAACAAAATTTAAAAGCTAACTTAACAATCTTATGCTTGTTTTTACTTGCATATTTTTCACTAACTTAATCAGGTTGTCATTGCATCAAAAAGGGGAAGATTGTTGGTGCGATTAGCACTAACGGTCTAACTCAAGTTTTGATGCAATGACAAAATAGGTTAAGTTAGTTTCATTGTTATCTAACACTTTGATCGAGTGTGCAGGAGAAGCCTAGACAGGTCGATGGGCTGACATGATGTTTGGCACGAAGCCCAGCTAGGTCGACGGGCCGACCAGATAGCTAGCACAAAGTCCAAACGGGTCGATGGGCTGACCAGACGTTTGGCATGAAGTCCAGCTAGGTCGATGGGCTAATCGGATAGTTGGCACGAAGCCCAGATGGGTCGAAGGGCTGACCGGACGTCTGGAAGGTAAGTGGAGATAAGTCACTGGAGGGGAGTGACTGTGAGGATGCGTTCCTGGGAAGGAAACATTAGTCATCGATTCGACTTAGATACATTTCGGAAATCTAAGTTGAGATCGTGACTAGATTCCGGTCTCGAGGAGACGGAATCTAACTAATATTCTGCTTGTTAATTATAACTATGCTAACACTTTGTTTTGTAGGATAATATTATTTGTATTTTGCCTCAGACTAACTCTTTTGTACAAGAGGATTTTATGGAGAAGAGTGGTCTGGGCGCCCGGAGGTTCGGGCGCCCGGGAGGGATCCGGGTGCTCGGAATGTAATTTTTATCCACAACGTCACATCACCACGTGGAGATCACTGATTAGCTCGGCTATGTCATATTCAGGATGCCCGAAAGGATCCAGGCACCCCAAACCTCCTATATTAGGAATGCTGGAGTCACAATACAACTCACACTCTGCTTACGTACAAAGGTTTAGCACTAACGGTCTAACTCATGTTTTGATGCAATGACAAAATAGGTTAAGTTAGTTTCGTTGTTATCTAACACTCTGACTGAGTATACAGGAGAAACCCAGACAGGTCGACGGCCTGACCTGATGTCTAGTATGAAGGCCAGTTGTTGGTGCGGGAAGCATCCGACGATCGAACCAGTGTTTTGATAAAGGAAAAGAATTCAAAGTTACGGTTATGTTGTGATTTAACAGTTTGAATGAGCTTGCAAGAAAGTCCTAAGTGTACTTAGGCAAAAGTCCTAACTGAGGTTAGGCAGGTAGAAACCCCTAGGGAGTGGTAACTCTAGGTCATAGGGGGTGGTAACCCTATGCGGAAAGTCTTGGTGAGTCGAGGGCTTCAGGCAAAAGTCCTACGGGGTGGTAACCCTAGGTGGAAAGTCCTGGTGTCGCGAACCAGGTGGAAGACTGGACAGATCGGGGAGCGGGCATCCAGCAGAAAGTCTGGAAACATCGAGCACTGAGCAAAAGTCCAATCGATCCGGAGGATCGCACTGGCAACAAGTAACTCTCCTGAGAGGAGTAGGTGAGGGAACAGTAGGCGTCGGGTCGACCTAGGGTTTCTGGTTGGAAATCTGAAGTCAGACCCAGGATAGTCCGGAGACTATCAATATTTTATTTACTATGTCTATTGTGTGCTAACTTTGTTTTGCAGGGTATGTGTTTGGGACTAACACATTTTGCAGGAACAAAGGAGCAACTTTCACCTCGGATGAATAGTGTCTGAGGCACCTCCATGGAGCTTGGAGGCACCTCGGGTGCAAGCCGAAGCCAGCTGTCCAGAGGAGCTAGAGGCGCCTTCATGGGGACTGAAGACGCCTTGGATCACTGCTCGAAGGCACCTTGGAGCGGCATTGAAGGCGCCTTCAGGTGGATAATGAGCAGCGGTCAAAGCCTGATCGACAACGATCGAAGCGAGATAAAACATAGGGTCTAAGGCGTCTTGGAGCTTGATGGAGGCGCCTTGAACACCCTTTATAAGGGAGTCTCGACCAGCAGCTCAAAATATCAACTTCCGAGCAATCCTTACGATACAAGCTACTAACGAGACGATCCCGAAGTGCTGCAACATCATCCCGACAACCCTGAGCTTCAGATTTGATATTCTTATTGTCGGTACTACTTTTTCTTTATAGTTCAAATTGTGATTAGTTTGTAATAACTTTTCGAGCTTATAGTTGTTGCCCACCAGAAGCGATCAACGATCACAGGCCTTAGAGAAGGAGTTGCCACAGGCTCCGAACCAAGTAACTCCTCGTGTCTTTGTATGTGATTGTTATTTTAATTTCCGCTACGTTTATTACTCGAGTTTTGCAATTCCGAAATGAGTGAAAACCACGAGCGCTATTCACCCCCCCCTCTAGCGCTTCTCGATCCAACAATTGGTATTAGAGCGGGGTCGCTTCGATTTAGTGCAACCACCAATCAAGCAATTTTTTCATGGTATTTTCAGTTTTTCGGAGTCGACCGAAATTAGTATAATTACTATATTCTGATCTATTTCTCGTTCGAATCAGTTTTGCTCGAAGCTGGTGCAACACCACTCGAGTTTGTTTTTTCTTATATATTCCTGCACTACTAATCCAAGACCAAGTCTTGGAATAGATTTTATTGTTTTTGTCATGCAAGGTATCAATGGCCCAACAAGAGGGTTACAGCACCGTTCGTCCCCCACTCTTCACCGGAGAAGAGTTTGGGTACTGGAAAGGACGAATGGAGAACTTTCTAAAAATCCAGTTCAAGACGTGGATGATCGTTAAGACTGGATTACAACTGCCAACCGACGAAGACGGCAAGCCTACATCCTGCGAGAACTGGGAACCAACTCTAATCAAGAAGGTGGAAGCCAATGCCAGAGCGACCTGCACCCTCCAGTGTGGACTGACCAAGGAGGAGCTCAACAGAGTTGGACCATTCTCCAGTGCAAAAGAGCTATGGGAGAAACTGATCGAACTCCACGAGGGCACCTCCGACACGAAGGTGAGTAAAAGATATTTACTGTTTAATAAACTATACAATCTCAAAATGCAAGAAGGAGAGACAACAAGTCAACTCCACGCACGCAGACAAGATATTCTCAACTCCCTCCATGCAATCGGGCAGAAAGTCGAGAATCGGGACGTCATAAGGTACGCACTCAACTCTTTTCCGAGGAACACATTATGGGCATCAATGGTAGATGCCTACAAAGTTTCCAAGGATTTATCATGTATAAAACTAGATGAATTATTTTCTGAGTTTGAATTACATGAGCAAACTGATGTGTAGCCAATCGAGAAAGGTGTAGCTTGGCTTGTAGGTACCACTAGAACTCGCAAACCAAGAACACGGCGAAGAACCGAACCAGAGCCAAAAGAAGAACCCGACTCAGACGAAGAAGACGACGAACTGACAACCGAACTCGTGAACCTTGTGAAAAAGCTCTACAAAAAGAAGAAGGGCTTCAACAAGAGAGACCTAAAGAAGGCAGTACAATCCAAGGAGGTTCAACCTAGTTCAAAAGTCAAGTTCGAGGTGATCTGCTACGGGTGCAACCAGAAGGGGCACATCAAGGCCAACTGCCCAAATCAGAAGGATGCAAAGAAGCAGAGGAAGAAGAAGGTGCTGAAAGCAACCTTTGAAGAATCCTCAGAAGAAGATACCGACGACGAGCTTGAACAAACGAGCCTCCTAGCACTAATGGCCCGGGACCAAATTAACATGTCCGAGAGCGAGAGCGAATCGGAAGCAGACTCGGACAGAAGTCACGGATCCGTATTCGTTTCCGAAGGGCCTGATCCCTCTGTAAGTATTCCTCGGTTAAATAATTTAGTTAATTATTTATTACGCAAATTAGCAAAATCAAACATTCAGGTCAAGTCACTTCTAAAGGAAGTAGCAGTCCTTAATGAAGTGACTAACTCCAAAACCTTGCCTGCCTGACCCAGTTCAGACTAGAAATTCAACTCAAGTCCAAAAACTTGAGGAAGAAAATTCTAATCTGAGAACTCAGGTTAAGGATTTGGAGAAGACCTTAGAACGGTTTTCTTTGGGGTCCAAGAACCTTGACCTAATTCTTGGGACACAAAGAGCCGTTTACAATAGAACTAGACTAGGTTTCAAAACCAAGAAGAAATATCGATCATATCTATCCTTAGTCAACAGACCAAATAGTAAATTAGTCCAAGCATGGATACCCAAGTCCAACTTGGTCAATCAAGTTGGACTTGGTCAATATTGGGTCCCCAAGGATAAAGTAAATTACCTTGAAAAACCTTATCGAGGCTATGATCCAAGGGGAGCAAAAAAAAAATTATTTTAATTAATAAATAAATAAAAATTATCTTAACAAATAAATAATTAATTAAATTAAATTATCTAAATAAATAAATATAAAAAGTATCTTAATAAATAAATAATTAATTAAATTAAGTTAAAATTATTTTAATAAATAAAAATTATCTTAACAAATAAATTTAAAGGAATATAATTCTAAATTAAAACTTTAAAAACAAGTTAAAAGGAAAATCAATAATGGAGGCTCCAGAATAGTTGGCACCTCCAAAAGGAATATACCCGACAGGTTAACCAAATGCAACCTACCCGGCAGGGTAATTAAGGCTAGAATAAAAAGAGCTAAGCTTAAGTTGACCCACGGTACTGGTGAAGTATTGGATGATAGTACATTAGGGAAGCTTAGTCTGTGCATATCTAGGAAGATATGGCTTCGACCTGGTGCATTTGGCTAAGTGGAACTGACCGAAGCTACCCTTTATGGATCTTAACTAGTTAGACCAAGGTTTTGTACTAAGTTCAGTGGATAGGACTATTTGGAAAACCTCGAAGGCATGATTACTTTAATGATGTCCATGTGACTCACCATAGCCCAGAAGTTTATCCAAGGAATGCCTATTTGTTGAGCCCAAAGCTAAACCTGAATCTAACATAAAGTTAAAACAAACCCTATAATTGAAACTAATTCATCTCACAAAATTATAAGATCCCCTAATTGAAAAATCTAGATCAGGTGAGATGACTAAGGACAAAACTTAAATATTAAAATAAAAATTAAATTAAAATAAAAATTAAATTAAAATAAAATTAAATTAAATTAAAATAAAAATAAATTAAATTAAATTTAAATTAAATTAAAATTAAAATTAAATTAAATTAAAAAATTAAATTAAATTAAAATAACAATTAAATTAAATTAAAATAACAATTAAATTAAATTAAATTAAAATTAAAATTAAATTAAATTAAATCTTAATATTTTTCAAATTTAATTAACTTAATATTTTTCAAATTTAATTAACTTAATATTTTTCAAATTTAATTAACTTAATATTTTTCAAATTTAATTAACTTAATATGTTCAACCATCTCAAAATCACCCATAAGAATAACTGATCGCTAAAACCTAGAATAGGTGAGATGGAAAATTAAGGAGCTTATTTCAATCAAACTATCTTTTGATCCAATAAAAGGAATCCAATTCAAATACCTTATGTGTAAGAATTGGATCAATGGATGCTGGATAGTGGATGCTCCAAACATATGACTGGAGATAGGTTGAAGTTCACAAAGCTCAAATACAAGAACCTAGGATCAGTTGCATTTGGCAACAACGGTAAACTTAAGGTAATCAGAAAAGGTAATATCGAACTTAATTCTGATTTCATTATCCGAAACGTTTTATTAGTTGAAAATTTCAACTTTAATTTACTGAGTATAAGTCAATTGTGTGATAGTGGCTACTTAGTTATTTTTAATAATTCTGGGTGTTTAGTTAAAAATATTGATAACCCCGAAATCATACTTAAGGGACTTAAGAAAAATAACATGTACACAATTGACCTATCCTCAATAAAGTATCTTTTGATACAAAAAGAGGAAACCAACCTGTGGCATAGAAGACTAGGTCACACCCATGTCAAACTCATTTCAAAAATGAGTCAAAATGGCTTAGTTAGAGAGTTACCCAGATTAAAGAACCTAGATAATATAATTTGCCAGGCTTGCCAACAAGGTAAGCAAACCAAATCAACTCACAAGTCAACCAACCTAGATAGAACTAACTTCTTACTTGAGCTCCTACATTTAGACCTATTTGACTCACATGGAGCCAAGTCATTAAGCAAGAATCAGTACTGCTTAGTAATAATTGATGATTACTCTAGATACACTTGGGTAAAATTTCTAAAAACAAAAGATGAAACCTTTGAAGTTTTTAATAATTTTTGCAAGTTAATAGAAAATGAAAAAGATACCAAAATTAAAAGAATAAGGAGTGATCATGGGGGTGAATTTGAAAATCATAGGTTTACCCAATTTTATAAAATTAATGGATACAAACATGAGTTTTCATGTCCTACAACCCCCCAACAGAACGGTCTAGTGGAACAAAAAAATAGAACCCTACAAGAGGCAGCTAGAACCATGTTAAATGAATATGACTTAAATCATCAGTTATGGGCCGAAGCAATAAATACAGCAAACTACATTCAAAATAGAATTCTAATTAACAAATTACACAATAAAACCCCGTACGAAATATATTATAATAAAATTCCCAACTTGAACTATTTAAAAGTGTTTGGATGTAAAGTTCACATTTTAAACACTAAAGATTACTTAGGAAAATTCACATCCAAATCAGTCCAAGGAATATTCTTAGGGCACTCCACAACCAGTAGGGCTTATAGAGTCTATAACCAAAATACCCTAAAAGTTGAAAGAACAACTAATGTAATCTTTGATGAAGAAAATAACCTACCTAATATAAATGAAAATGTTGTCATTAACCCAAGAATTATAGAAGATGAAGAAATTGAACCTAACACTAGACCAGAGGAACCAACTACTGACTCAAGTATAAGACCAACCAGAATAAGTACCTCTCACCCACCTGACCAAATTTTGGGTGACCCAAACCTAGGAGTTAGAACTAGAGCTTCTTATAGATACCTGAGTCAGATTGCACTTATCTCTAAAATTGAGCCTAAGACTATAGAAGAAGCCCTACCTGACCCAGACTGGATCATTGTTATGCAGGAAGAGTTAGCCCAATTTGATAGGAACCAAGTCTGGGAACTTGTACCTAAACCCTTAGATAAGTCCATAATTGACACCAAATGGGTATTTAGGAACGAATTGAATGATCAGGGTGATATAGTAAGAAATAATGCTAGACTAGTAGCCAAAGGGTTTAGCCAGGTTGAAGATTTAGACTATGACGAAACCTATGCACCAGTAGCTAGACTTGAATCCATTAGGATGTTGTTGGCATATGCAGCACATAAAAGATTTAGGTTATACCAAATGGATGTCAAGTCAGCCTTCTTAAATGAGTTCATTAAGGAAGAGATATATGTAAGCCAACCCCCCGGATTCGAGGACGTAGGCAAACCAAACCATGTATTCAGACTGAAAAAGGCCTTATATGGCCTAAAACAAGCACCTAGGGCATGGTATGAATGATTATCTAATTACCTAATATCCAAGGGCTTTAACCAAGGTCAAATAGATCAGACCTTATTTGTCAAAACCTTAGAGAAAGACATATTCATAGCCCAAATCTATGTTAATGATATAATTTTTGGCTCAACCAACACTAAACTTTTAAAAGAATTTGTTAAATTAATGGAAAATGAATTTGAAATGAGTTTAGTAGGGGAACTCAATTTTTTCTTAGGTTTACAAATTAAACAAATCAAAGATGGAATCTATATTTATCAAACTAAATATGCTGAGGAACTAATTAAAAAATTTGGCATGAAAAATTCAAAAATTATAAATACATCAATGGCAACTAATATCAACATTGATTTCGACCCTGAAGGAAAACCAGTAGATCCAAAACACTATAGAAGTGTTATAGTGTAACGACCACCTGTAACGCCCGAATATTCTCAAACCTATTTTAGGAATATTCTATGATTTTTCTGGAATTATTAGATATTTTTCTGGAATTTTTGGAATATCAGAAGTAGCAAAAATAAATAGAAAAGTAAAATTGTTTAAGCGGGAATCGAACCCGGGACCTCTCGGGTCCGCTAAACCTTTAGTTAGCCTTAGTAACCGGTGAACCCAGCAGGGCCGTGCTGAAAGAGAAGGGAAACATTTATATTTATATTTGAATTGGGCCTAGTTATCCACTTAATATAAATTAAAAACTTAAGTTGATTTGGGTTATTTTTAGTTTGGTTCGGCAACATCTCTTTCTCAAAAACCCTCATCGCCGAATACCCTCTTCTTCTCCTCTTCCTTCTCTCGGCGCCCAAACAAGCCGAAGCCAACCCTAGGGCTCCCTCCCTAGGGCCCTAAGAGCACCTTCCGGCAGTGATTCCAACACAAGAACGTTCCCCTCCGCGAGAAGAACGCGTTGGAGCGAGGAGATTATCGAAAGGATCGTCTCCACCGGAATTCTAGCGAATAGAGTTGTAAGAAAATTAGCGTACGAGGTAAGAAACCCCTCACCTGCAGTATAAGTAGCTCTCGCGTGTTTTCTTTTATGCATTAGATTAGTTTTAATGAATTTCGTCAGCATATAGTGTGTATTTTAACTCTTCTCATAGATTTAGGGATTAGTGAGCATCTCTAGATGGGCCGAGCACGTGTATCCTCTGTAGATAGGGGTTTAGACGCTGCTGGGTGCCTAGAGGTGGTCTCCCTGATCGAGAGGAGAGTTAGAGAGCGCCAAATGCTCGACAAAATGCCTAGCACAGCCTTATGATACAGTGGGCATTTAGTTAAATGACATAGAACATGTTAATTAGCATAATCAGTTTTATTTCATCTTTTACGAGACTAGATGTCCAAATGGGTGGGCTCCCACAGTCGCCTCTAGGTTCAGACAACCTAGTTCTAGGTTCAGATAACCTAGATTCAGTAAAATAGTATTAGCTATTTCAATATTTTACTTTTCAGTGGCACTGTACTGGATTAGATATCCATTGGGTTGGGCTCCCATAGTCGTCCCTAGGTTTAGCTAACCTAGTAAACCCTACTAGATTCGGAACTTACAATCCCGGGTCTAGTTAGGGATGCGCGCACAGCAAGTACAGTTGTCAGGGCCCATCAGCAGCATGTTTAGTATTTTTACTTACTATATGCATATGGTTTTCAACCTTTCACAAATTAGTTCGTGAATCCAGTATAGTCCTAGCAGTAGCTCAGTTTTTTTTAGTATCAGCTTAGTTTTTCATTGATACCATGTGATTGATATCATGTTCAGCTTTAGATATGCCATGATTGTATGCTTATATGCCATGTCATGTTTAGTTTATTCAGTATACTTAGCATATCCTTTCAACCAGCATGATTTAAAATCATATTTGCATCGTATGCATGTTTTAGTGAGGTAGATGGTTTCTTACTAAGCTTTTTAGCTTACAGATACTATTTTCCTTATACTGCAGATACAAGTAAAAGGAAAATGGACTAGCAGTGGAGGCTGGAGGTCAATGCAGATCAAGATGTGTGTAGAAGGAACTGGAATAAAGATCCTAGGGATCTAGTTTTATTTTATTATGCATTAGAACGTGTTCAGTATGCATTAGTACTTATAGCAAGCGTTATCTTATGTTTCTGTTAGTTAGCAAGAGAACAGTTTAAAACCTTGTTAGTTTTGGTTTCCATGTGTTTACATGCCATGAATTAGTATTCTATGCTTTAATCATGTTTAGTATGTTAGCCATTACCTCGTAAAATGTTTCCTTTAGCTTTTATAGTGTTGTGTAATGGCTTTGGCACGCATCAGTGCTGATATCAGGGGTCTGATACGAAATCAGAAACCCCTGATCGGTCAGCAGACCGATCAGGGAGTCTCTGATCGGTCGGTAGACCGATCAGGGACCTGGTTTCTGCGAACAGAAGCTTTCTGTTCGTCCCCTGATCGATCCGTGGATCGATCAGGAGCTGGTTCGCGAAAAGTGGCTCACTGATCGGTCAGCAGACCGATCAGTAAGCCACTGATCGGTCTTATTGACCGATCAGAGACCAGCTGGATCGGTCGGCAGACCGATCCAGCAGCGTACAGAATTGCAGTGTAGCTTATGGATCGGTCGGTTGAACGATCCGGAGCTTCCTACCGTGTCAGTATCAGTAGATCGGTCTGTGGATCGATCCGAGGTTTATTATCAGTTGTAAACACCTCCCCTAGCACGTGTACAACTCCTAGGTACACCCAGAACACTAAGTTAAACTTTACAGCATTTAGTTCAGTAAAATTTTAAATTAGCCAGTTTTCATTCCGCATTAATAGTCCAACACAGCAATAACTGTAGCGATCGGCCTCGCAGCCTAGCTAGTAGGAGGCGGGTCGTTACACCACCCTTCTTACTATACTATACTACTCTCTAAAGATGACCGTTACTTAACTACTGACTCTACTTAACCGGTATGATCGAAACCATGAGGAGTCCTTACCGAAAAATTTCGGCAGAGTCTCCCCTGTACCGGTGATCATAAACTGAGATACATAATTATATACATCAGCCACAGGCGGTTGGAACATGTATCAAACACCCATGCAGTTTAATAAGTGTCAAACACTATAATATCTACTTATTACATAGAAACTCATCACAGCATGCAATCTAAAACGTGAATAAACTCAATAAAACATGGAATATAAAATACAATCTCAAATGACACCAACCATAAAGTACAACTCAATTACTTCTTATCCACTAGACACGAAAACTCAAAACTTCCCAGTTCTCTCCCATAGTCCTGGCATCACACACCATCCGCACCACCTTGTCGCCTTCCTTGCTAAATCTTTTCCTTTCCTTTATCTGCAGTAAGAGGAAATGCAATCTATAAGCAAAATTTTCTTAGCAAGCGCTATCTAACTCACAAAAACACGGATATGCATGTATACAAGAAGAACTAGAAACTGTATGCTCTAAAAGAAAATAAAGCATAAACAAAGCTGCTCATGTCAATCTAATAGCAAAGAAAAGCTAAGGAATCTACTCATATAATTCTAATAGCTAATCATGCTATACAAGGATAAAACTGCATGCTGGAAGATAAAGCTAATCATGCTAAATAACTAATCAGGAAACAAACAAAACTAATACTGCATGCTTCAAATTAAAAGAAGCTAAACTTGTTGACTCTAAACATAAGTGAAGCTTGTTTCATTTGTTTCAAAACTTATACTTTATTACTTTAAAATAACAATCAACTTCTCTTGGGCCCAAGCATAGTACCAAAGTGCGCTCCCTAATAGAGACTGTGGTAGCTAGTCACAAGTCCTACGAGGGTACAGACCTTGGTCTTACCAGGGCCAAGACCTTGGAATTGGTCACCTGGATTTGTTTAACGACAACCTTGGAAGTCGGGTACTAGCCTCTTTAAAATAAAATACTTGTTATCTTTTTATGTTCTTATAATGTAATACCTTGGCATTTCTTTGAGCACTTGGTGTGTTGTTGATCCCAATACTTAAAATTTAGGGATCCTATCAAGACCTTGGTCTTTTCTTACTTATAACTACTCATTATAGCAAGGAAAATCTAAACTAAATGCTATGTATATATATGTATATGCTATAATATGTTCTTGCCCATCTTAAAGCAAAGGGAAAACAAAATCAGCATACTACACTTATAAAAATCTGCACATATTCAGCTAAGGGTAAATGAAAATCTGCACATGTTCAGCTAAGGGTAAATGAAATCTGCACACTAATACTTAATAAAATCTGCACACTAAAATGCTGCATATTAAGCTAACACAATTCTGCATATTAAGCTACACAATTCTGCATACTAACTTAATTAAATTCTGCACTATAAACTCTAAAGGGTTGTTCGTGCCCTTTCTACAACATAAACTGAAACCATCAGTAGGGATGCCCGTGCTCACTTCATAGCACAGACAAACCCAACAACAGCTCCAAATCAAATGATAAGGATGCATGCATTAAGGTAATAAAATCCAAACCATTAATCTAAACCAACAAGGTAATAGCATGAAGGAAACTACATGTATAAAATTTCCTGCACCATTAAACTGCCAACCACATGCTAATCTAATCCGAACTACCCTTTAAGATAACAGTAAATAGAATTCCAAACATGAAACTCAAATTATAAGGCTGAAGGGGCTGATCTACATGCCTAGTTCATACATTTTAATTCCTTCCCTTAAGATTCTCGACCGTAAGCTTCTAAACAACATTCTTTACAACATGCTTAATAAATAACAGATGGGAACTACTCATACTCACAAACAGCAAAGCAAAGAGGGACTACTCATGCTTGCAAACAGCAAAGGAAAATTAACTAGCAAAGGAAAATTATCACTGATAACCTAAATTCGAAACTGTTCTTCATGCTTACTGCCTAGAACAACAAAAGACCGAAATCCAGCTACAAAGCTTAAGGTAACTACCCACATACTTGAACTTACCACTCATGATCCTTCTTTGAAACTCACGACAGCAAACCCATCACCATATCTTTCATAGAATAATTCGAAAACAAGAATAAGCAAAGTCCAAAATCTAATCCAATCAAAAACCCCTTCCATCTTCCTTAACAACTCACGTCAGCAAGCCCTAAGCCAAGAATCGTCACGGAAAAACTCGAAAAACAAGGAAAAATGCAATCCGAAACCACTCCTACCGCAGGTGAGAAGCTACTTACAGCGATTTCTTGGACTTACAACCAAAGGAGGAAGGAGGTTCTAGGGTTCGGAGACTTGCAACTCTCAGCCTCTTCTTGTGCCCGTGCGTTCACCTTGCCGAGAGGAGCTCGGATCTGTGAAGAACCCGCGGAGAAGTGTGCTCGCCGGTCGCCAGAGTCACCTAGGCACTTGTTGCGTTTTCGCCCGAGAGAGAAAAATCGCCGTCGCCGCGAGGGAGGAGGAGAGGGATCGGGAGAAATTAATTCCTCACTTAACTTAACCTCTTTTTATAACCTAGGGTTATTTTTAGGTTCCAATTATAGCTTATATATATTTTGTTCCCTATATGTTCACAAAAAGGTCGTGGAACAGTTGGCTGGCTGGATTTGGTTAAGGCTCGGTTCAGGTCTGAGGTCCACGGTTCGAATCTCGGCTTCAACATTATTTTTGTTGAAACTTTTTTCGTTTTGTAAAAATATCAAACGACTTCCAAAAATTATGTAAAAATACTCTAAAAATTTCTAAAAATCTCTAGAATATTTTTATAGCATTTCTAAGTATTAATAAGGACTTTTAGAACTTGAAATAGGAAAAATTGGGTCGTTACATATAGATAGCTTACTCTACCTAACTGCAAGTCGACCCGATATACTATTTGCAGTAGGTATGTGCGCAAGATACCAATCCTGTGCAAAAGAGTCACATCTAACATATGCTAAAAGAATACTTAGGTACATTAAGGGCACCCTAAACGTAGGACTCTAGTACCCTAGAACTTGCACCTTTGACCTTTTTGACTATTCTGATTCAGGTTATGCTGGGTGCAAACTAGATAGAAAAAACACAAGTGGAAGCTGCCAAATTTTATGTCAGTGCCTAGTAAGTTGGTCAAACAGAAAGCAACACTGTGTTGTCTTATCCACTACTGAAGCTGAATACATAGCCCTAGGAGAATGTACTTCTCAACTTTTGTGGATAATGCACACACTAAAAGACTATCAACTAGAATATAAAAATATAAAAATTTTAATTGATAATATAAGTTCAATTAATCTGACCAAAAATCTAATTCACCACTCTAGGACTAAACATATAGAGGTAAAACACCATTTTGTAAGGGATCATGTAGCTAGAGATGAAATTGTACTTAACCATGTTGAGTCCAAATCAAACCTAGCTGACATTTTCATAAAACCCTTACCTGAACTCGAGTTCAGTACACTTAGAAGACAAATAGGAATGTGTTGGGTAGAATAGATCTTTATTTTCAAACAAATTTCCTACATCCAATTTTTTAAAAAAAAATTGTTGATCTTCAAAATTTCTTAATCTTAAAATTATCTTTTAAAATTCTAGGAAAAATAATGTTTTCAAAACCTCAATCTTATTAGTTTTTCGAAATTTGGACTTAGCCTAGGATCTTCCCCCTAGAAATCATGTTCCCCTAGTTTCAGCTTGTAACGACCCGACCCTTTGGCCTCTTGGGCGGCCCTTGTGGCGGCCCTTATGTCGGCAGCCCATTTGGCGACCTCTAATGTCGTCGACCGACGACCCTTGGTCGTGTCGTTACTCACTAGGACTTTCCACCCCTGGCAGTGGTTTTTACCTTCCCCAGGATTCGAACTCTAGACCTCCAAGCTAAGTAGTAGAGTTTATGAATCCTGGTAGCCAAGTGAGCGGCACTCACTTGGCTACCAGGATTCATAAACTCTACTACTTAGCCTGGAGGTCTAGAGTTCGAATCCTGCGGAAGGCAAAAATCCACTACCAGGGGTGGAAAGTCCTAGTGAATAACGACACGGCCAAAGGGTCGTCGGTCGACGACATGAGAGGTCGCCAAATGGGCCGACGACATAAGGGACGCCAGTTGGGCCGCCACAAGGGGCGCCCAAGAGGCCAAAGGGCCGGGTCGTTACATAGCCAGAGCATCTCACAAACACACTAGGCACAACTTGTTTGTATTTTGAAAGAAACGTAGAACGGCGTGAGATGCATAGGGTATAGCCTGGACTCTAGAATGCTTATTTCTGTGCATCATAGTGAGTCTGGGCATTAAAAACTAACTTTACATTAATCAAGTTAAATAATCTAGCCCTAGTCAAATCTAACTAGATTACTAACTTAACTTGACTAACCAAGTGAAAACTGTTACCCTCTAGGTATTCAACCAGTAACTAAAGGTTAGACAGTTGGTTAAGGATATTAAAATTTCAAGTTGACTCATGCTTGCACTTTAGGGCTCTTGTACCTCACTAAAGGAAATTGGTTAATTTAAAATCCATTTAACTTGATTCATGCTTGGACATTAGGTTCTCAATTAATTGCTCCTCCTTTACCTTTAATTTAAGATTCTTTATTCATCTAAATATTTTATGACTTCTATAGTCGTCTTCAAAATTAACTAAGTCAAATCAAAAGATTTTTTATTCCTTACATGTTCTATTCAAGCATTTTACAAAAAGTCTCAGTTTATTTTTTTTAAGCTTTTAAAAATTATTCGAAAAGCTTTTCAAAATTAATGTCTTTTAAAAGGCTTTAAAAAAAATTTTTAACGAAAAATTTTTCAACAAAGTCTTTCGAAACTAGCTAAGTCATTTTTAAATTGCAAAACTTAAACTTACTATTTTCAAAATTTGTCTTTCGAAAATCGTTTGTTTTAACCTCAAATTTTGGCTAAGTAAAAGGAGTTTGAAACCAAACTTAAACAAAATTTTGCAAACTATAATTGAAAAAAAATATTATTTTAAAATTTGTTTGAAAAACTTGGTTTGCAAAATCTATTTATCTTGCTAACTTTATTTCAAGTTGTTCAAAATTTTGTCATAAAATTGGTTGAAATATTTGCAACTTTTGTTTCATTGTTTTAATATTTTGAAAGTTAAGTTGCCAACCTTTATTAACAATTCCAATTGGAATTTTTTTTTATGGATCTTCAGAAACTAGCTTCAAATTAGTAAATAGAACAACTACTTGTTTGATGTGCTTGATTTTTAAAATATCTAAACTATTCTAATATGCCCATGATTGCATTTACTTGTGTATAATGCGTTGCATTATTTTTTTTATGTATGCCAAAGGAGGAGGATAGCAGGTTAGGTTTGAAAAATCAGCTTTACTCAAATTTACATTACATGTTTAATGCTTGCTTATTTACATTTTTTTAACTTTAACTAAAGTTGTCATTACATCCAAAAGGAAAAAATTATTGGTGCAGGTTGCACTAATAATCAGGTTTTGATATATGATAAATAGGTTAAAGTTAGATGCATTGTTTGTCTAACTTTTTATCAAGTGTACAGAACTTGATAGGTCTAGAGGACTGGTATTGGAACTCCAAAGTGTTTTGATATGATCAAACAAGTTGAGTTAGGTCCTGTTTGGTTTAACCCTTGTGTCTAAGTGTGTAGGAGCTTAGGAGCACAGGAAGTCGAGCAGAAGACGTGGCTAGCGAGAAGGACGACACGGGGAGAGAGCCAACGGTCTCGGTGCGTCTGAGGGACGAGGTGCCGCGGAAGAGTACACCGATGGACGAGAAGAACGTATGCGACATTCGAGGGACGAGAAACTTGTAACGACCCAAAATTTTCCCATTTCAAGTTCTAAAAGTCCATAAAAATATTTGGAAATGCTTTTAAAATATTCTAGAGATTTTTAGGAATTTTTAGAGTATTTTTACGTAATTTTTGGAGGTCGTTTAGTAGGTTTACAAAAAGAAAGAAGTTTTGACAAAAACCGTTGAAGGTGAGACTCGAACCCAAGACCTCCGACCGAACCCGACCTAACCGGACGCAGCCAACCAACTGGGCTACGCGTGGTTTGTTAATAAGTATGAAGCGGGATATATATAAGTTATAGTAAAGGGCAAAGTTAGACCTAGGTTATAAAAGGGACAAGTTAAGAGGAGAAAGGATTATTCCCGTGACCTAATCTCGCGATTCCTTCCTCTCTCGCGGCGTCGACTTCCTCTCGGGCAAAAACGCGGCCGTAGCTCGGGCTTCGCCTCCGGCGGTCAGACAAGGACACTTCCGTGAGATCTTCTTGGACCCGAGCTTCTCTCGTCGAAGGGAGCACGCGGAAACAAAAGGAACGCCGAGATTTGAAGCTAGCCGAAACCCTAGAATCCTCTTCTCCGGTTGTAAGTCCAAGAAAGCAAGTAAGTACTACTCACCTGCGGTAGGAGTTGCTCCGAATCTTTGGATTTCGTTTCCTTGTTTTTGGATTTGTAGTTCCTCTTGATGTGAATCTGCCGTGAGTTCCCTGGTTGGATGAATTCGGCGGTGAACCTTGGATAGGTGGCTTTCCTTGTTTCCGAATCATGCTTTGAAAGTGATTGAATTTAGGGGTTTAGGATGACTGTCGTGGGTTTCCAAGAAGGTTTAATAAATTGTTTAGTGTGATTGAGCATGTAGAATTGTGTTAAGCCAAATCTATGCTTGTTAGGGATTCAGTTCTGTTTGAAATCTGAGATAAATGAATAAATTGTTTAGGGTTAACATGTGGTTTTGGTTTCTATTAGTTGATCATTCTATTGCAAACAGATGAACAGATTTCCTTATCAAATAGAAGTTGATAGCAGCAGTAGCTTTTCTTGTTGCTTTACTTCGTTGGAAAGGAATCAACATGTGTAGACCTAGTGATGTATGCTTTGGTACACCACGTGTAGAAATTGTTAGCAGCAGTAGTTTTTATTGCCTTATGCTGAGAATATGTTGCAAGGGGTTTTAGTTCAGCAGGTTTTCTTTTTAGTTTGAAGCATGCGGTTAGTTTTCTTGCTACTCAAAGGGCAAGAACGGCCCTTCATTTAGTTAGAATGGTTTAAGCATTTTATTGAGCTTAAGTGCAGATTTTTAGTAGTTTTATGTGCAGATTTCTATTAGCCATATGTGCAGATTTTTATTAGTCATGTATGCTGATTTTTGGGTTCTCTTGCTTCAAAATGTACATGAACAGATTTTAGCATCTATATATTCACACATAGCATTTAGTTTGGACCTTCCTTGCTGTAATAAGCAGCTATAAGCAAGAAAAAGATAAAGGTCTAGTTAAAAGGAGTTAACCAGTAAATTATTTAAAGTAAGAAACTAGTACCCGACTTCCAAGGTTGTCGTTAAATAAATCCAGGTGACCAATTCCAAGGTCTTGGCCCTGGTAAGACCAAGGTCTTTACCTCATAGGACTAGAGGCTCGCTACCTCAGTCACTATTAGAGAGCGCGCAAAACAAAGATGGTACTAAGCCTGAGCCCAAAAGAAGAAGAAGAAAAGAAAAAGAAAAGAAGAAGAAAGTAAAAGAGAAATTAAAAGATTAATTTCTGGTATAAAGATATAAGAAAAATGAAACAAGTGTTATGCTTAGAATCAATAGAAGCTAGTTTCTTTATTCTGAGCCTACAGTAGTAGTTTCATTATTTTCCTATCAGTTAATGAGCATGTTTAGTATTCAGTTTTATTTCTGTATACCATGAGTACATACAGCTTTGCTTTTAGCATTTCAGTTTTAGCATTGTTGCATTCTTTTTATGCACTCCGAGTTTTGTGAGATAGATTAGTACTTACTAAGCGTTTCGCTTATAGATCTACTTTCCTCCTACTGCAGATAAAGGAAAAGCTAAAGTATATGAAGGAAGGCGACAAGGAGAGGCTTGATGGGCGTGTGATGTTTGAGACTATGGAAGCCTTGGGACATTGCTAAGACTCGTTTAGATTCTTTTATCTGCTAGGAGAATTTAGAGATGTACATGCTATTTTTGTTACTACTAGAGTGGAGTTGTTACAGTTGGCAAAGATTGATTTAGATTGGTTTTCTTAAAGTATTAGAGCAGTTAGTTAGAGGTTGCTAGAGAGTAGTTTTCCTTGCATTACTAGTTCTGTTATCTTCCTATCATTTAGCTGGATTATCTGTTAATGCTGGGAACTTGTTTCTTTTCATTATTTCTGGAATTTTGTTTCCGAGTATTGTGAAGTGAGCTTTGCTTCAATGAAAATCTGCCGCATGTTCATTTTGACTCTTTCGGCTGTAGTGATAAATTCAATTGCAGTAAATAGCATGCCTGTATAGCTAAATCGTAGCATGCCTTTGTCTTTTCATAATTCTGCTTTAAACCATTGCAAATAAGCTAACTCATTGTTTGAGTTTAAATCTGCTAAGAGAGGAATTACGTTTTTGATCATTAGCATGCATGTAGTAGATTTGATGCACTTCGGTTGCTGTAAATTAGCCTAGTAATTATTGGCCATGCATGCTAGTCTTGTATGAGAGTTTAATTCTCCCAAGAATTTGCAGATTCATATGCACAGTTGCTTTAAAATAGTTGGTAGTTTTCTCTTATATGAATGCAAGTTGCTGAAGTATGATAAAATCGTAACCCACTTCAATGATAAGTTTGCTTGCTCAGAAGTTTATAAACCGTAACTTTCAGGTTCAGTTACTGTGAATATGGTAATGAGTATTACATGTTCTGATTTTTTTGTCTACTTAAAAGTTTGCATTGAAATTGCTGAAATTTTTAAGTGTTTCTAGCATTAGAGTAAGCAACGGTATTTAAGTAGAGTCAGTAGTTAAGTAACGGTCACCCTTAGAGAGTAGTAGAAAGAAGGGTGGGTTGTTACAAAACTGGGGAGGAAGGCTGTTCGAGGAGAATGCCGGAAGTTAGATTCGGGTGAGTCCTATTCCAAATGGCCGAGATCACCAATCTAGTGGAGTCAGAGCGGAAGACCTGGACCGAGGCGAGCTGAACCGGAGCAGAGGTCCCGGATGGAAAAAGTCAACCGAAGTTGACTTTGGGGGTTCGGGCGACCGGAACCCTTCTGAGCGCCCAGACCGAGTTTTTATCTAGATCGCGGTCAAACCACGATCCTTGCGAAAGGGGTAAAATTAATCCCCCCCTGGGTGCTCGAAACCTTTCCAGGCACCCCGAACAGTGCTATAAATATAGCACTGATTTTCACAGTTAAATCAATTCACTTGTAATCCAATTCTCTGTGCTATACTTTTTTGTCTGTGCTATTAATGTTATAAGAGGTTACTCCGTCCGAAGGAGATCTTTAGATAATGCGACATATTCTCCTTGAATTAGCAATCTTCTGATTGCAAACCAAGTAACTCCTTTGTGTCTACTTTCTTTTAATTAGTCTCTTTATTTTTTATTTACAAGTGTTCTTTATTTAGTTATAAGTCGAGAAAGGGTTGGTTTATTTTTTTCAGGGCAATTCACCCCTCCCCTCTTGTCGGCCTCCAAAGGGACCAACAAGTGGTATCAGAGCGAGGATACTTCAGAAAGACTAACCGTCGACCGAAGCAAAGGAACCAATGGTCGGACCAAGCATCATTCCACCAAAATTCCAGGGAGATTTCGCACACTAGAAACATCATATGGAGGCATTTCTAAAAACCGATTTCGAAATTTTTTTAATAATAAATTATGGTTTTGTAGCTCCAACGAATCAAAACGGAGAAGAAAAAAAGAAAGTCTTTGGACAAAGAAGGAGCAAAATGATTCTGTAGCGAATACCGAGCTGAGTATCACTTGCTGAGTGTGTTGCCGCCTCAAGAAGTCAACCGCATCGGAAGCTACTCATCGGCCAAAAAACTCTGGAAAAAAATTCTTTGAACTCCACGAAGGCACATCCAAACTCGTAAGAAAAGATATACTTTGGAACAAACTAACGAACATTCGTCTGAAAGAGGTGAGAAAGTAGCTTATCTACACGCAAAGGTAAAAGAATTAATTACCGGACTCGAGAACTTTGGTGAAACGATAACCAACCGGGACACCATACGCTACGCACTCAACATCTTTCCCAGAACTCTGGAATGGACCTCGATAATCGATGCCTACTACATTTTAAAGGACCTGGAGGTAAGTACCCTAAAGGAATTATTTTCTACTCTTGGATTACATAAAACCATATGTGCAGGGACAACAAAGGAATCAAGCCAGATTATGGCGCTAAACGCAACCAAGAAGGATGAACTCGAGTCAGACTCAGAAGAAGATCAAGAAGCATATATGGTAAGGAATTTTAAAAAATTCTTTCGATCTAATAAATTTAAAGAAATGCAGAATAAGAAGAATCCGAGAAATAAAAGAAGGGTTCTTTGCTACCAGTGTCAAAATGAAGGACACTTAAAAGAGGATTGCCCAGAACTCAAGAAAGATAAAGTCAAGATACCCAAGAAGCACAAGAATCTAAAAGCTACTTGGGACGACACTTCATCATCTGAATCCAAAGTACAAGAATATGCTGGACTAGCACTGATGGCAAGCTATGAAGGGCAAAGTACATCGGAACCCAGCATCGATGAAGGGGGAGTGACTTTAGATGAATGCAGTGAAACAGGGGGAGAGTCAGGCTTCAAGTCTAATATGGTAAGTGAGTTATGCCTCTTACCTACTGATCAACTTTATTTTGGAATTTAGTCTATGGCAAAATCCATGTTCAAGTTAAAAAGTAAAATTACTAAATTAAAAAATGAAATTTTAGAAATAAAAAGAGTTTTGGCAAAATCTTGTCTAATAGAAAACTTTGAAAAAGTAAAACTTGAAAATGATAAATTAAAAAAAGAAATAGAAAACTTGAAAAATTCTGTTTGTTCAAATATTACTTCTTTTAGAAATTATAGAGGATTAAACTGGTACTATAGGTTTCATAAAAGTCAAATCAGAAAAATATCAAAGGTTTATATTCCTAAAAAAATACCTGATTAACCCTGTAGGAAGGAACCTCTATTGGGTTCCAAAAACCTATTTAATTTAAACTTAAAATTAGACTTAGCATTTTCAGCAAGAAAATTAAACATTAAATTTCTTTATAAGGCTTTGTCTAGAAAGTGGTTGTTGCTCCAATAACCAAGAAGATCTAGTGTCTCGCCACTGCCTAGAAGCCAAATATTGAAATGAAAAGTTTAATTGACTAACTGAAAAAGCATTAATTTGAAATGCTTTAAAGGGTTACTCAATTTGTTTTAGACAATTTTCAAAAATATTTATGTTTGCAAAAACTTAGAGAAATGTTCTCAAATTTTTAAATTATCTTTAACTCAAAAAAAAATTTCTTAGAAACTTTTTGCAACTCTTAGCACTTATTAAAATTTCTTCTAAAAGTTTCACTTAGAAAAATTCAATATTATTTCTGTTAAAATATGTTATTCCGTTGCACAAAATGTTATGTTTAACTTAGAAAATTAAATTTCTTTTTACTTAGAAATTTTCATACTTAGATTTTTTTTAACACTTAAAATTTTCTAATTTATTGCAAATTCTTTTTAAAAAATTTAATTAACCTTAGACTTGTTAAAGAATCCCATTTTTTTATGCGATCAAAGGGGGAGAAGAATGTTAAGTCTAAGGGGAGGTGTATTCAAAATTTTTCATTGAAAAATCTTACTTACACTTATTTGCAAAATTATTTGTTTCTACATTATGTTTGTTTTACCCTATCTTAACTTGGGTTGCTCATATCAAAAAAGGAGAGATTGTTGGAACCCCAAAGTGTTTTGATGTGATCAAACAAGTTAAGTTATTTCTTGTTTGGTTTAACCCTTGTGTCTAAGTGTGCAGAAGCTTAGGAGCACAGGAAGTCGAGCGGAAGATGCGGCTAACGAGAAGGACGGCACGAGGAGAGAGCCGATGGGCTCGGTGCGTCCGAGGGTCGAGGTGTCGTGGAAGAGTACACTGGTGGACAAGAAGAACGTACGTGACGTTCGAGGGACGAGAAATTGGGGAGGAAGGTTGCTCGAGGAGAAGGCCGGAAGTTGGGTTCGAGTGAGCCCTATTCCGGATGGCTGAGATCACCCAAGCTAGCAGTGCTAGAGCGGAAGACCTGGACCGAGGCGAGCTGAATCGGAGCAGAGGTCCCGGACAAAGAAAGTCAACCGGAATTGACTTTGGGGGTCCGGGTGCCCGGAACCATTCCAGGCGCCCGGAACCATTCCGAGCGCCCGGACTGAGTTTTTATCCAGATCGTGGTCAAACCGTGATCCATGCAAAAGAGATAAAATTTTATCCCTTCCTAGGGCGCCCGAAACCCTTCCAGGCACCCCCGAACAGTGCTATAAATATAGCACTGATTTTCACAGTTAAATCAATTCACTTGTAATCCAATTCTATGTGCTATACTTTTCTGTCTATGCTATTAACTGTGTAATAGGCTACTCCGCCCGAAGGACATCTTTAGATAGTGCGTCATATTCTCCTTGGATTAGCAATCTTCTGATTGCAAACTAAGTAACTCCTTTGTGTCTGCTTTCTTTTAATTAGTCTCTTTGTTTTTTATTTACAAGTGTTCTTTATTTAGTTATAAGCTGAGAAAGGGTTAGTTTATTTTTTTCCGGGCAATTCACCTCTCTGCTCTTGGCGACCTCTAAAGGGACCAACAACTGGAACACCAAGCTAAAGTCCAGCTAGGTTGATAGTTGACACGAAGTCCAGATTAGTTGAGATCTGGTAGAAGAAAGTCCAGTTGGGTTGACAACTAGCTGAAGTCCAAATTGGTTGAGATCTAGTAGGAAGTCCTGATGGGTCAAGAGACTTGACATTAAGGAAGTATGTGATTGGTAAGTGCAGGTAAGCAACTGGAGGAGAGACCTAATGAAGACGCGCTCCCGGTTGGGGAACAGTAAGCGTCGGTCCAACTAAGAGTCTCAGTGAAAACTCGAAGTCAAGACCGGACAATCCAGAGGTTGTCAAGATATTATTTTTGCTTCATATATTATTGCTTGTTCTAACTTTATTTCAAAAAGAAGAGTGAAAAAAGTTGGTCCGAGCACCTAGAGAGGGTCTAGGCGCCCAAAGTTCGAGCACCCAGAGTTGCTCCAGCTCACGGGCAAGCTTCACAGAGGGAGCGCCCCTGGGTGGGTGCCTAGCCAGGCACCCGGGCGGTCTGGGTGCCCGGAGTTGCTCCAGGCGCCCGGACAAGGGAAATTTCATCTTCGCGATATGTTAAAGCACAGTGACTAGTCGACCCACATCAGCAGTCCAGGCGCCCGGAGGGGGTCCGGGCACCTAGAGGTGGATAAACTTCAAGGATGAAGTTTCGATGAGAACTTACCACATCAACACAATCCAGGCGCCCTGGAGGGTATCCAGGCGCCTGGACGGGGCTATAAAAGGAAGCTTTAACCAGTAGCTCAAAAACAACATTTGCTACAACTTTCATTCCTACACACTACTCCGAAAAAGCTCCTACGACACTGTAACGCTCCTCCAACAACTGACAATCAAGTTCTACTCATTTTCTCTGTTATTGATAACTTGTCCTTATAGTTCTTACACTTCAATTTTGTAACATTCAAATTATTAGTGGATTACCTAAAGAAAGCACCCAACGAGTGCGAGTCTTAGAGTAGGAGTCGTCGAAAGATCTGAACTAAATAAAAAATTATTTATGTTAGCGCTTGTCTTTTTCTTTCTTTCTTCTTTCTCTTTAGTTTTATTTCTATCGTGAACTCAGTATTTCAAAAGAAAAGAATGATTTCAAAATCAAGTGATTCACCCCCCCCCTTTCACGTGCTCACGATACAACATAGATTGCTCCAACATTTGCATCTCGTGTCCATTGTTTGAGTATATTCGTATCAGACACATGAAACACTTGGTTGATATAAAAAACTAACATTTGTTTGAATGGAATGTCATCGAACTCAAATTTACGACAGCTATAGGATATGTAGTCCCTTAGTTTATCATGTGTGAGGACCCTTGGTTTGGAGGAAGAATAATTTTAAAATTTCATCACATGATAAACTACTAACTCAACTCCTATAGATGTTTGTTGCACATAATAACCATGACTCTCACTCATTTAACTTTGAAACTCCACCCATTTATTTTTTGTGTGCACCTTAATCATTTGAGTTTCCATTAGCCAGTTTGTCTTCATATTAGGATGTTCATTCATATCAATATGAAACAGGTGATAAAATTCATCAATGAGTTCTTATTTAAGACATACCTCTTGAAAAATGATGTGAGCCTTCATATATCTATCTACTTGACATTCCAGCACAAAATACATGGCTACAATATGCTAGCACCCACTTGTGTCACAAGTCATTTATCAATGACAACCAATCATTTTTCTCTAAGTTAGCACACTTGATAATATCTTCCTATGAATTTTCAAATTTATCAGGTGTTGTAGACTTTTCAATGACATTCTTTATACTTTGATAGTAGTCACGAAAAATCAAATGATTCAATTTATCTGGAAATTTGTTAAGTATATGCCACAAACAATATCGATGCACTATCTGAGAGAAAACTTGAGCAATGACTTTCGTTATAGCAAGATCCCGATCAGTGATGATCACATTTGGTGCACCTTTAGGCATGATTTCTATGAACTTCTTAAACAACCAAACAAAAGACTCAGTTTTCTGATCACTTATAAAGTCACAACCAAAAATAATTGTTTGATCATAATGATTAATTCCTACAAATGGTGCAAAAATCAATGCATATTTATTGGTGTTATATGTCGTATCAAATACAACTACATTGTATGTCATCCTTGATACATGATCACCTACTAAATCTGTTATTTGAATCAATCTCGTAATTAAAGAAAAAAGTTAAATTCTTCTATTTCTCAGATGCAAATAACTCGATCAATGTTTCTGCATTAATTCTCTTTTGTTCATCCCTTAGCTTTTTCTCAAATTTTTTAATATTTCTTTCTGTACATCCGACCTGCTCAAACCCTCCAAAATCTATCTCTAATAATTGCATTTATTAACAAGTTGGCATATTGGCCTCTAAAAACTATTATATCAATGCTTTCTTTGCTACCGAAACATTATGATAGGAGCATAGCAAATGCATCTTTGAAGGAGTCGAGAGTAGATAATTATGACTTTCCATGAAGTTAGTGGCAACCCAATTAGGTCCAGTTTGTTCCTTGACAATTGAAATACATACAACCAGTTCTAACTTCACCACGGATTTTTTTTTTATTTTGCTCATTGATACCTTTTTGCATGTTTATTTCATTGATTATCTGTGTGGCCTTCTTTAAAACATACAAGTGTTTTTTCAAACAATTTCATTTGTCCTCTTTTTTTTTTCTACTGTTCACCCTTAGGCTAAATCGGGCTTCTCGTGAATATTGGTTATAAAATGAAAATGCAACATCTAGTAATGAGAATTTCATCTCAATTTTTGACTTTCGATCATCTGCAACTTAGCGAATGTATAGCTGCCCCTTGCCCTTATTTTCCTCCATTGTCGGGGAATGCCAAATTCTTCAATTATCTAAAGTTCTAAACTATGTCTTGTTGCAACACAAAAATTTAAGCTTGTACACCAAAAGTAGATGTTCTGCTCTGGATTACCAATCTTTTTTTATCATTACATGATAATAGGTAACTCAATAATAACATATCTCATATATTGATCAAAATATGTTGGTCATTATATTTTCTTATAGTATGCATGAGAAGTAGAGCTTCTGTGAGACATTGATGCACTAGATGCTATTTAATTTTGTAAAATGATACATTATAATGTTAGTTTTGAACAATAAAATGATAATTTAGCTAGTTTTGATTAGAACACGATAGTCACACTGCGTTGTAGCAGCTACCAAATTGTATTTGCTACAATGTGGTGTGACCAGAACATTGTAGCAGCTACCAAATTGTAGCTGTTACAAGATAGTGTGACTATAATATTGTATCAATTACCAAATCGTAACTGCTACAACATGGTGTGATAATCACATTGTAGCAGCTATCAAATTATAGCTACTACTGTGTTCTAATTTTAAGATTTCCACATTATAGCAGTTTTCACTGGGATGTTGTAGCAGCTATCAAATAGTAGCTGCTACAATATGCTAAACTATAAACCTTAAGACGAGGCAGGAGCATAGAATTAAAAGATAGACAATAGAGTATAGACGCATACATGAAATGATCCTCATGTTAAAATTTTGAGAGGGAAAGGGGAGATGAAGGGTTCTAAATATTTGGATTTTTGAGAGGAAAAGGGGAGACAAAAAGTTTAGGGTTTTTTAAATTTCTGATGGGGTGGTGCTACAGTAGAAAAAAAATTAAATGACAGAGCTCTATTACAGTGAAAGTCGTGCACAATCACAGACACGAGGTCGCTCGGAAGTGACTCGAGCGCCCTAACTCACTCAGTCACGTAGCACAGGCACGAAAGCGAGGTATGCAGTGTGTGTGTGGTGTCACACACCCGTGAACACCTAATATAATTTTCTTATTTAAAAATATTTTTAGATTTAATACGATATCCTAACCCCTAAACTTTAAAGTTAAAACCCTAAATGCCAAAATCTGAAATTTAAATATATATATATATATATATAGAGAGAGAGAGAGAGAGAGAGAGAGCGCACCATACAGTACACCCACAAGCACGCATTGCGCAATTCTCAACATTACTTCTTTGTGTGTGTATCCGTGCGTGACCGTTCTGTGAAATCATATTCATGACCATTCTTGCGAATTACCATGCCTAGAACAGCCCTAAGTAAGATCCGTCTATGCTCTTAGTTATGTTTGTACTGCAGCTGGTAGTGATGCTTGGCTTAGCAATTTCCAGGAAGTGAACTCTATGATCTTTATATCTATTTTTTGTGACAATATTGGTCGATTTAGTCTCTATACTCAGTTATGACGTGACTATATCAATCCTGAAGGAAAGTTACCTTAACATTTTAGTTTTACATGTTTATGGTTGAGCAGCTATCTAAAAGTGCAAGTTTGTTTTGACATGGCTTTTAATCTTTAATAGGGATGCTTATATTGCAGTCCTAGTAGTTTTTCCCTCACGTAACTGTGTTTTTTTCCCCTTCTAGAAGTTGATTTCATTCATTTGATAAGAAAATAGGCCAAAATTAAGTCGTTAATATAATGCGTGGACATCGATCGGAACTAATACATTAATTGAATAAGATCTTTTATTTGGGAAGTGGGAGTATTGAAAATTAAGTGCTATGATTTACAGGACTGTCTTTTTTTTAAATTACACTTGGTACATGAGACTGTCAAAGAGCTTCTACTATGTTTTAAGATGCGGAAGCATTGGGATGGGTTCCTGTTGATATAGAGAAGCTAGCTATTTAGTTCAGTCATTTTCAGTAAGCTGAATATTGTTCTTCTCCTTGACTCTTTGATCACTGAAGCGATTGCTATATATGTAAGTACATAGCATATAGTTTGTAAGTTATCGCAAAGATTAATGCTGGTGGAGAAAGAAACCAGTCTGGCTGAGCAAGGGGCACCCTTTTACAAATTTCATGCAGAGTTTTCTCCGACACCTACAACCACTAACTTTCGAACATTTGCTGACAATCAACCTCACATCTGACCTCAAATATGTTGAAATATATAATGCAGAAATACATAAACATAAAAAAGAATTATAGAGACAAAGAAAGAAAAATTGATTATTGATTGATAATTGTCATAAGCTAATTCATCTATTTATACATACTGTCAAGATAATATATAAAAATATAATGATTAATATGGAAATATATTATTATAAATATGGTACTAATAAATATAGAAATAATGAAAAATATGGTTTGGATTACAATCCAAACATGGTAAATCATCAATAATTAAAATCAATCTTTGAATCTCCTGAATTACTATCTTTGTCGTCATTACCTCTCAATAAATTCAACGGCAGATACTTGAACGTTGAGTTTGGTTGTTAACCAATCATATCTTCTAGAGCAAAATCCACTAGTACGATCAACGAAACTACAGATTTGTTGAACTTTACCGCTTTGATGAAAGAAGACAACAACTAGAAGGAGACGAGAAGTTGTTGTTTGACAGCTGGAATCTAATCTGTCTCCGGAATAAAAGCAGCAGAGAAAAAATGCTGCATTTTGGTGGTTGCATATGCTGTAGCAGAGGAAGAAAATCTGCGATTGTGTGTTGAGCAATGAAAAAACTTGCTATTTGGACGTCTAAAAAAGAAACAATAATTATGAAAAAAAGACAGTAATAATGAACTTGCTATTGTAAAAGAGGAGATAGAAGGAGAAGAAAGAGAGAGGAAGGTAAAGAGGGATAAAATTTGATGTCGTTGAAATTAAGAAGGACAATAATATTGCTCTTACTACGAGAAAAATAAGAAGAGAAAAGAAAAGAGAAGGAATTGAACCTAACTATAAAAAGAAGATAGGAAGGAGAAGAAAAGAGGACAGTAAGAGTAAGAGAGAGTAGCTTTAGAGTAACTTGTTGATTTTGGTAAAGAAAGAGTAACAGGAAGACATTTGTGAGTACAAGATTCTTATCGAAACTTGAAAGAAGAAGAAGGGGAACATTAATGAAGAAAGATAAGAACAATAATTTCGGACTATTTTTGAGAAGGAAACAACAAGAGAAGGGAAATAAAAAATAGTTGCTAAAAGCTAAAACAACGAGGGAAGGAAAAGAGAGGAGAAAGAAGCTTCTAAGAAAGCATAAGAGACTATAGAGGATGCTGGAAAGAAAGTCCGAGAGAAGGCGATGCCGACGAAGGAGGTGTCGTAAAGTGAACTTGAACCTACGAAAAAGAAAGCGAAGAAAGCGGTGGAGTTGGTGAGTTTTTAAGGAAAGGGGGTAACTCCTAGACTTTTGTAACAAGGAGTTGCTACCGTGGGTGCTACACCCGATGTCGCTCTCAGCTAGTTGCTAACTTGCGTACGGATCTGCAATTTGTGGTGAAGAAAAGGATGCATAGAGAAGAGGTTGCAACATGTATTATGGTAAAAAGAAGCAATATAGAAAGAAAGAAAGAAAGAAAGAAGAGTTAGATACTTTAGCAACAGTATAAAGAAAAGAGAAATTGATGGGAAGAAAAATTAATTAGGAGAAAGAGAAATTAGTTGTTGCTGTCGAGTAGAGAAAAAGAGAGAAATTGATGGGAAGAAACTATAAATCATGGCTCTGATACCATGTTGAAATACATAATATGGAAGCACATAAACATAAGAAATAACTATAAAGACAAGGAAAGAAAAGTTTATTATTGATTGATAATTGTCATAACTCACCTATTTATACATATTATCAAGATAATATATGAAAAATATAATGATAAATATGAAAATATATTATTATAAATATAAAAATAATAAATATAGAAATAATGAAAAATATGATTTGAATTACAATCTAAACATGATAAATCATGAATAATTAAAATCAATTTCTAAATCTCTTGAATTACTATCTTTGTCATCATTAAAATATGTTTATTTGTGGCAATTCCTTGATGGTCCACACATTGGTAATGTAGGTTGGCAAGCCACAGGGACCATATTTGCCTGAAGGCTAGCTCCTGGAATTGTACAAGGATGATAACAGTAATTAAGAGAGTGTCTGGCACAATAAATTACATTCAAGCAAATTAATTTAGATGTTCAGATTTTGCCAAATTAATCCTGAAAGTAGACCAGATAAATTCAAAACATAAATTAGGCAGATTTTCAGAATATTCAATGACAGTTTTATAAATAAATTTGTCTTAAAATTCTTCAAAATCCAATTCTATTTTTTTTTTCTTTCTTTCAATTCTGTGTGGAAAGTACAGTGACCACCACAACTGACGTGTCCGACCAAGATCATTGAAATGCGCACACCTGAATTTGCCAGAACACAGAAGAGACACAGAAATTCATATAGCTACGGCCAAAACACACAAAGGTTACAAATCGAGAAAAAGCCAGCCAGCTGCCCCGTCTGTCCGTTGCTTTGTCCATCGACGACGTGCGCCAGTTCCAACTTGCAAAATCATCGCTCTTACTGCTATCGTGCACCGTAAAAACTGGCTCATTCATTATATATACTTGTCCGTATGTATAATATATATATATATATAGCTTACTGACACAAATTCAATCCTTTTAAAAGAATGTTTTTCTTAAATAATAATTTTGAGTGGATAAATGTCCTTCGAGAGCATTTAGTATTAACTATCCCTCCGTACTTCCAATACTATTAAATTATTTTTACCTCCTTTACTGTCAGTGTGTTCCAATTCTATTAAATTATTCTAAAATGCCATTATATTAATTTTAATTAAAATTATCGTATAACATTTTCTTTGCTCCAACGATAATACTTTTACTAGTATATGTAATAATTTTAGTTAAATGATGATTTTTTTGTATTATATATACAAATTAATATACAATATCTAGACTAATTGTTACAAGTTTATAATCTTTTTTCATTGAATAATATATCAATCTACACGATGTATATCCCTCAAGGACTAGGTCACGTTAATGTGGGGGCGATTGGAGTATTAATGTACAATTGGATTCTAGCAAATCACATGCAAATATATAACTTCATATAATGATGACTTACTTATTTGTCTTAATGCATGCACGTGAACGCTCTTATCATTCTTTTGCTAACAAAAGTAAAAACAGGAGAAAAATAAATTAATATTTATGAGTTAATATCATTCGGATGATTCCTTGCAGCATTTGAGACAGTCACGTGAACAAGGAAGGTGGCCACGAATTAACAGTCCAAATAATATATGAAAAAATTATTTAAAATTAATAAAATTAAATTCTTCTCGGCAGTGATATAAAATATCTGAATTTTATATAAAAGTAAATCTAAGTGCAGACCAAATGGCTGTTAATTTCAGCCCACAACGTCTATGCAAACTTAATCAAGAATTAATTATATTATATATGAAATTGATTACCGTCTTCTAATTTATAATTATTTATATTAATTTCATTGTTGGGCAATTCCTCTACCCCTTAATCTTCTTTAATTTCCCCCTAGTTCTAGCTACATAGTACATAATAATTTTAAATACTCATAATTAATATTACTTTTCATTCGACTAGTTTTAATTATTAATTGAACACGTGTAAGGTGAAGGGAAGTTGATGATAAATTGAGAATATCCTTCATCCATAACGGAACTTTTATGACAATTATCCTTTATCCAATGAATTGAATTGATGCATGAAAACTACAAAACTAATTCATAATCAATCAATTTCATATATTTCTTCATGACTGAGGTAAACTACTTCCCTTCCCTTGATGATTAGCCAATTACGTGTAAACAAGTACAAAATACAAATAAAACCAAAAGAAAAATCTTTTGTATTTTGTATTTTGCATATCTAAGTTGGGTATTTGCATAAAGGAGGACAATGTGGGCTATACTTTTTTGTTATCTAAATTGTCTTATTCTTAGGGAATCAATATGTTGATGTGATATTTTCCCCAGGTACAAAGCTCCTTGGAATTCATGTGCTACTTAACCTATTCAATCCATTCGGTCTCCTTGGTCGACTGATTTAGCTTTCTCGACCCACCAATCTAACTGTCGGCTCAGCCTACTCGACGATTCAACCTACTCAGTTGATCCAACCAGTCTAATCAACCAATTAAATACACTCATCCCACCTAGCTCAACTAGATCGTCGGGCTTGTTTGGACCGATTGAGTAGCCCATTCAGGTTGATCCTCTTGACCAAACCAACTAGCAAGATCAACCCATATAGCCTCATTGACTCATTCAACTTGTGGCTTTTCTATTAGATTGACTTGCCGACAACTACCAGCTCATTCATCAATCAGACAGTGATTGAATTGATATTGTAGCGAATTTCTTCGATGAAGAAATCAATTATAATTGCTCAGCTTAAGAAAGAATAGATGCGGGTTCAAAGCTCCACTTATATCACATTTTGGAACTTTAATAAAATATATTTAAATATCATGACTTAATATTTTTTAAAAAAATAAATACACGTGAGGAATATATATATGCTTGATATTTGATAATCCTACCCTACAATTTTGACTATTTGTCAATTAAAGTTTTTTTTACTTTATTGATTAATCTTACGAATTTAATAATACATTTATTTTTCTTTTAAAATAGTTAAATTTTATCAATTAAATTTTTTAAAAAAATATATATTTGGAAATAAATCAGATTATTTTAGAGGTGTCGACCAACGACAACTCTCAGCTGGCCCATCTATGCATGAAAAAGAAAACCCATTAAATTATAAATAATATTAATAAATCGATATTTTTCCTAAGGACAAAATACAAATGAAGATGCTATTGGACAAAAATATTCCTGTCTCCTTGACGACACATTTACACCAGGATATTTAATGATTTTTCTACTGCCTCATTTCCATCGCTCTCAACTCACCTGTCATAACTCCATTTTATTTTATAAACAATTATGAAATGGAATAAATTAATTTATATAAAGGGAATTTTCAAAATATCCCCAAATTTAAAAAAAAAAAAAAAAAAGACTTTTAGAAGTTCCCTTCTCTTAAGATTCTATTACTTTTAAAATCCCTTTTCATTTTTTCCATTTATTTTATTGTTATATTATCATCCGAATTATCAACTAGGGAGCATTTTGATACTAAAAAAAATATTTTGGGGGCAATCATCTAAATAGATTTTAAATATTGAAACATATGGACTATTTTAAAAAGTTACTCGCCCATAAAAGCCCTTTGATTTTAATTAAATTCCTCTTGATCATCAAAATACTCCCTCTACACCCCTAATAAAAAGGAAAAGAGTTTTAACGTCTAAACAATAATGATACATCTTATTTAAGGGTTATCAAACATATTTTTAACACTCATCGACCAAGATATGGTTAGTATGAAAATATGTTATATAATTCTTATAAATCATAAGGGATTTCTAAATATTTATAAGATGTACCGCGTTTTTTTAAAGGTCCATTCTCATATTTTTTTTTTTAGGCACTCATTTTTTTCAAAGAGATCTTTTGATATTAAATTTTCGTCAAACTTAGTTTTATGTTAATTAGTTCCTCATGTTTAATATGTGATGTTGATGTGCATTTAATTTTTTTGAAATAAAAATTCAAAAAAATACTCAATTTATTAATTATTTATTTTAGACAAAAAATAATTTAATAGGCCGACTAACTCAAACTACTTAATTCTATATTTTTCTCAAATTTTAATAATCAATTCCTTATAATATTAGTAATTATCTGTTTTTTTTGTTTTTTAATCTAGATATTCAATTTTTCGAACTGACTAATTTTGAAGGTAATTGATCAAGTTTTTCAACCGCTATCAAGATAAATCAGACAGCGCTTGCGGAAGCTCATCCAAGCGGCCAACGTTCTTAGAGCTATCATCCCACTAAAGGAAAATTCCTACAATATACTGACCCTTAAATATTTGGTTAACTGCATAAAGGGTCTAACCGTTGCACCGTTTCCCAAGGCAGTAATTATCTTTATTTTTTAGGGTAATTCAGGTATTCAGCTTTTCGAACCGACTAATTTTAGAGGTGTTCGGCTTAACCCCACAAAAATTCTCCACCGGCCACCAGGATAAATTGAAAAGTGCTTATGGAGGCTCATCTATATGGTCAACATTCTTAAGTCCACTTGAGGGAAAAATCCCTTCAAGAAATTACCTATTTTAAAAAAAAAAAATTAATCTAGGTATCCAACTCTTCAAACCGACTAATTCTGAAAGTGATCGGTCTGACCTCATAAAAGTGTTTCATTGGTTACGTGAATAAAACGAGAAACACTTATATAAAGGTTCATCCATATGGCCAGTATTCTTAAGCCCGATAATATATATGCTGCAATTGATATTCAAACCTTATATCTCTTAATTATCCATTAAACGTCAATCATTACTCGGGACATAATTAACTGTTTTTGTCTCAACATCCAGTTGCTTCATCATGTAATTCGAACATCATTTTAGTATAACAATATTGTTGTAAGAGATTTATCTTTTTTTAATTACTCTGAGCTCGAGTAACAAATATTCTCACATTATTATGATATGAAAACACCACGGGATGATGAACAAAATGAATTTATTGAATGATCAAGTTTAGGGTTTATGAAAAGTTACTTGTGTAAAAATACAAAAGTTGGTTGGTATAAATGAACTAGACCCACAGATCCATAGAGATCTTATTTAAAAATAAGGATTTCAATATATATAGCAGTACGGTTACAAGAATCTAACCTTACTTTAATATTTTTATTTTACAAATCATGTGTCTTTACTTTAATCATGTGTCTTCGCTTAATTATTCAATTAGGTCAGTTTATAATTTTATAGGTGTCTTTTATTTATTTATTTATTATTTTATAATATTCATAAGAGCTTTTATTTAGTTCTAATGCGGAGAATATTAGAAGCTTCCACGTGTCCAAGAAAACCCAGAGCCCAAGATAAAATGGAGGTCAAAGTCAATATTATCAATGAGAACCGCCGAGCGGATTTCCCCACTCAGTTAGATCATAACCATTGATCTGATCGCCCCACTCATTAGCTCCACTGAATGGTGATCCTCTTGGCTCCACTGACTGATGATTGTCTCGACTCCACTGACTAGCAATCCTCTAGGTTTCACCAACTGGATCCTCCCGTCGATACAATGCCCCTCTTGACCCAACCAATCCAATGCTCCTTTTCTTAACGGCTCATGTCCTTTGGCCCATTTATCTCAATATGGACTAGCTTGACACATGGGCTAGCACAGCGTCTGGGACAACACGTGTACTAGCGTATACACGTGGGATAGCACATGAGTTGTTAGAGTATATAGAGTAGTATGGTTGATATACCATGACCCCATATAATATTCTACAGATACAAGATATGAGCGACATAACTGTATGATACAGCGGTAATACGGGGACATGATATTTTTCTTACTAGATGTGACATCTCATTAATTAATACCGGGGGAGATACAGGGTCTCTTTTTCACGTCCTGGATATAAAAAAAGTCTGCTTTCACGGGCAACAATACACTTTTAGGCATACACACATACTATAATTAATCATCTTATTTTTCCTCATCTACTATTCTTCTTTTTCCATTTTCCTCATCAGAGACTGACTGAGCATCGAAGTGGATGAGCCTGAGCACCCCCGACCTCCATTCTAATCCTCTTTTTTTCTCTGTCTCTGTTTCTCACTTTGTGAGCTTTCTAGACGATTAACCCTCGCTTGGCGTTCAACCACTTAGTCAACACCACATACAGCTTACCAGTAACTCATCTGACAACCTCAAGTAGGAACAAATTCAATTAGTGTTTTTTCCGTCAAAACTAGTTTATAATTAATTTTACATAATACAATTAAAGTATTTTAATTACAATATATATAATGCAATTTAGATGGATTTATAACAAATGTCATACCAAATGGAAGATGAAAGAAAATTTCGCCGCAATTATATTCCTTCATTAAGTGATAGTTGCACCAAGTTTTCTATTAAATGACTAAGCGTAAGAAAATATAATTTTTCAATCACTAAAAACATTTTTTTTTTTAATTGGCACCGTGTATAAAAAAAACAACAAACAAACAAACATTTTGGTGTAAGTTGGAGAGAAGAAAACAAACCACATATTAATTCTATAATTCTCAGATATCAAATGGGGTAAAAAATGACTAATTAGTGTTCCATATCTCACATCACACATGAAATAAAATTCACCCCTTTTTTCTCATGCACGTACCAAAATAAATATAATTACAATATTAAATAATACCCGACTGAAGCAGAAACTACATAAACAGATGATATATAATTAAGAAGCATGAACTAATATATTGCATCATGAAACTGTGAACATATTTGCTACAAATATAATTTAATTAATCCCAATACAAGAACGTAACTTAATTAATTCGTCTTAAGTAACTAAGTTTGATTAATCAGTTACAAATCAAACCTAGCTAGCTAATTAATCAACATTGCATGCATAGTCTTCATTCTCATTCTCTCTCTCTCTCACGCAGACAGTTACAGTTGCACAGTTGATTATTGAATTACTTACTGAATTCTTCCAGCACCAAATGATCGAGCCTTCATCTCCGAGTCCATGGAGTTGATGTTCTCAACGCCGAGGTGAACTCCTCCGGCCGTCGTCATGCTCCTCACCATGCCGCCGACTCCCAGAAAGTCTCTCGTTATGCCTCCTCGTCCTCCTGCAGTTAGGTTGTGGTGCAGCTTGCTCTCTTGATCCAAACCTGCAGGGTTGAATCCTCCAAACGCAGCCATTTGCTCGTTACCGAACACTAGAGTACCGCTGCCGTTGCCATTAGTAATCGAGTTGATGAGGTCCTGGAAATGGTTCTCCTGCTCCAGTTGGCTTCTTGAACTGCCGCTCTCTCTACCACCCATGTAGAAGCTCGGGCGGAAGTTGCTCGTCGGCGCCGCTAATTCCATTTGGGCGGCTTTGTGGAGCAGCGCGGTGGCCGGCATCTGCTGCTGCTGCTGCTCGTGCTCACCTTGCAGGGAAGGGTTATAGAAAGGAGAAGGCATGTTGGTGTCAATGTGGTTGTTCATCATGTGGTTAACGTTGTCGATGTTACCCGCGCTGCCCGAGAAGAATCCGAGGTCGAACAGGTTGGCGGCGGAGGAAGAAGTGGCGGCATTGTTTGCACTTACTGTTTGGAGATCTTGGAGTTGCATCATGCCGTGGAAGGGCTTGCTTTGGAGCAACTCTTCGGTGTTGAAGCCCTGCTGGCTATAGGAGCTTCCTCCGAGGAAGAATGCCGAATTAGGATGGGTCTGCTGCTGCTGCTGCTGCGGCGGCGGCGGCTGCCGGAAGGAGGAGGAGGAAGAGGCCGTGGCCATGTTGACGTGATCAAACTGTGAAGCTCCAGCGGCACCGGTGCCAGTGGTCCTGAGTAAGGAGGAGAGCTGCGTAGGGTTGAGTTGAGGAAGCCCCAAGTTTAAGGTTCTATTTGCATATAGCTGGCCGCCAAAGCTGGTGTTCAAGCCATGAGCCGGAAGCCTCGCGTTCTCCTGTGCCAATGCATCGCAGAAAGCTCTGTGGGTGATGAAACTGTCTCGCCTGCATCATTAATTTTATCCACAAATGAATTAAACTGATCATTACTGAAAAAAGAACGAATGATGCATTCGGTACTGATAGCATGCATAGAGAAGTCACATGACAGTCGAGCTGTCGAAGTTTTACCAGATAATTAGGACTGAGCCATCAATGAATGCAACCAAGGAATTTAGCATCTCTTACGAAACCAACGATTCCATCAATAAATACCCTCTTTAATGCGCAAAATGAAGGGGAAGGGAGCTGCTTCCAATTAACCCCTCCCTCTGCCAGAATTATTCCCCGAAGCATGCACGCTTCCAATCATGCAATAACGGAGGATGTACCAACGCAGGTGGAACACTTCGCATTGAATGCGGATGCCTCATTTGATGCGAGAATAATGTACCACAACTCGCATTGATGATATGTGATCTTGTGAGTTTGTGGACCTGGTCGGGTGGCCAAGGCCATGGCCAGCTGCCCGCAAATCTCCAAATCGCAAGGCAACAAAGCCATCCTGCTAGACTTTTGCCTCCAGGCCACACGTGAACACTGTGGCGGAGTTAGAGAGGAGAGAGAGGGACAGAGAGTAAAACGTTTGTTCTAATGGAGAAGGGGAGGGGATTGCGCCTTTTGAGACCTCAACCATCTTGCTGTTTGGTCATTTTCCATGGCCATCCTAGCTAATTCACGTGTGACCAGTGTCCTCTCTTCATCGCTGCATGATAGATCCAAGGCACCCCAAAATCTATCTAACAACATTATTCCTAACCCAACCCTAACCCTAATTCTAATCCTAACTCTAGCTAGCCCTGACCATTTTCTCCCAAACCAATTTGGAACTCGGTGCGAGAGCATGCATGGTAGTGAGTGCAGGAATCCTGTGTGAGCTTTTCAAATTAAGACTCAAGAGGATGATAATTAATTATGATGTAGTCAACGAATGCATACCTGGAGAAGAGAGTACCGCAGTCGCAGCGGTACTCGCGAGTGCCGCAGATCTTGGAATGGGCCTTCCAGTCGGAGTGCACGGCGTAGCGCTTGGAGCACTTGTCGCACTTCCACTTCTTCTCGCCGTGCTTGCGGCAGTAGTGCTTCTTGATGCCGGTGAGGTCGCCGAGGGCGCGCGAGGGGTCGTGGTGGACGCAGGTGGGCTCCGGGCAGAGGTACACCCGCCGCCGCACCTCGTTCGGGTTCTTCTGCTTCAGCTTCCACGGCAGGTTGTGGCCGCGCCGGTGGAGCTGCAGGTTCTGCTCCCGTTGGAACCCCTTGTTGCACACTTCGCACACGAAGCGATTCGTCGCCAGCAGCGATTTCGGCGACAAGGCGATCACCTCCGCGTCCGGATCTGTCAATATACATACGATCGTAACAGATAAAACTTGAAAATTGACATCAAATCGAGAAGAAAAATTAAATACACCAATTAATTAATTAATTGACATCAAATCGAGATAACTAGCGAGAATACACTTGCTTGGTTTTCCAGGGAGGTTTCTCTTCTTCTTCTGAGGAGCTACGGTCGCCGACGAGCTAGCTGGCGCAGCCGATGACGGTTGCTGCAGCACCGAAGGGTGCTGGCCGTATTCATCTTCCTCCCCTACTCTGAAGAAAGGAGCGGATGAAGATGTCATCATCTTCTTCGAATTGATCCTCGCTCGCTAGCTCTAAATTATTGCCGATCTCCTCTTCTGCTCCTTGTTTTGGTTCCTGGCCATGATCGATCGGCAAACTAGTTAGCTATCCGACACACTTGTTGGAGCCATACGTGAGCTCCGAGAGCCTTGTTGTGTCTATCAGACTATCACCGTGTATCTATGCGTCCCAAATTTTCTCCAAATTATAATCTAAAGACAAGAAAACAGACAAAGAAAATAGGAGAGATGCATGAGAAACACCCAAAATATATTTGTCATGAGGACTAGCTCTAATGGATCTGAAGAAATATATATACCACACACACACACAAGCTCTCAAAACAAAAAACAAAAAAAAAAAACCTCCAAATAACTCTTTATAATCTCTCGATCGATCGAACTCTTCCTCCCAACCCTGAAAAAGACCAAAGCTAGCGCAGAGGCCAAGCATAAACGACCAGTCGTGTCGTCAGAAAGAAGCACAAAAAGAGACAGAGCGAGGAAGGAAGGAAGAAGGAGCGGAAGAAAACAAACCGAGAACTAGTCGTCGTCTTTCACCCCCTCTCCTTGTTCAGAGTGTAGTAGCAGTGAAGGAAAGCAGTGCGAAAAAGGCCAGCTGCTTTCTCTTTGTAAACTAGCGATGGGATTAGTTCAATTCGGTGAAGGGACAGAGGTGAAAGAGCTAGGTCGTCGTCCTCATCACTTTTGTGGTATATCTGATCCGTCCGAGTTGCTTGTCCATCATACTTTTCCAGAGCAACCTCTTCTCTCGACCTTCCCTCTTCGTTTAGCTGGGGATGATTTTTTTTTTTCTTTTCTTTTTTCTCACTTGTCTCTCGGCCAGCTGCTGCTTCTCTCGCTCATATTGGTCTTAATCTTCCGAGGAACTGAAGAGAAATTGACGTATTAATAGAAGGGAAGAAGGATCGAGCTTAGTGGGTGGTGATGGCTTCTCCCACAGCCATCTCTGTCGGTTTGTGCCGATGGTTGGGGCCGCCGGGTCACTGTCTCTGTGTAGGATGGGCGCTTCGATTCACAAGAAAGCTACCCATCGATGAGAAAATAAAATAAAATAAAAGGAATTATATATTATGAGCCAATTATTCTTCAATATATACAGTATTGTTGGATTTATATTTAATGGATTTTAACATTATTTTTAATGATCGAAGGAGATAAGTTCAGCTAGTGTAACTTGCGTTTGTAAATGTTCTTCCTACACATTTTCTGGTAGGAATAACAGTTGACGAGCTAGTTGTGGTAGTGGTCTATTGTAGAGGCTAGAGCTATAAGGAGTAGGTCAAGCACACGGATTTTTTTTTTTTAAATTTTATTTGCAAGAAAACACTTAATTATATATAAAGGAATCTACTTTTAAGAAAATGAGGGGAAATTTTTTATTTTAATCGATGGATATTAAGAAATTTATCTTTAAGCAGTACTTCTAATTATTGATATTTAAAATATTTTAAAATATTATCCAGGAGCTCGCTTGGATTGGATTATCTGTTATCGTATTGATTTAGGGAGGAGCTAATTAAGACTTGAATCAAAGAAAGCATTTTGATATATAGAATTTTCAATCTTTTCTAAGTAATATTTGAAAGTTCACTAGGTGCCTACACTACAACAAAATATATATTTTTTTTAAAACAAATTTAGATTAATTACATATTTACTAACATTTATGAATATTTAAAAGATAATTTGAGAGCACAAAGTGTGTACTACTCAAATGCAATTGTGAAGATTGTAATATTTGTTTTCTTGGAGCTAGGTTCGATCGGATTATCGTACCAATTTAAACAGGTTGATCGAATCAAAGCTAAGCCTAAGCCTTGAATCAAAATATTATTCATCTGATCTGAAATCAAGGATGAGTCAATTTCCGTTGGATCGTCCTCTATTGACTTTTGCTGAGTCAGTTGCTACTAAATCTATCTCTTCAATTGGATCAGCTTTCTACTTGATCGGATTGTGTTTGGCAAGTCGGCATAGACGACCTGACTTCTTTTTGCCTTGTTGAAAGAGATTAACAAAAGACCAGAAGTGGGCCAAGGCACATTGACGTGATCCTTTTTGGATCTTAAGACATCAGAGTTGAAGAAAAGGCGTAATAGAACAGAAAATAGCAAGAGAATTATACTATCAAATATATTGTGCATGCCATATACTTGCTGAAATGTCTATCTTATATATAGAGAAGAAAGAAGAAAAACGTTTTGCTTCTATAGTGACTGTGTCCCTTCGTTATTCAGCGTCTTTACTCTATAGGTAGACCTGGCCCTGTGCCTTGTTAGCATATGATAAATTAATTATTATATAAGGATACATTAGTTTTTATTATTATTTTTATTATCTATTTATATTTCTTTTTCTCTGTAAACCTAAGTTTTTATAATACAATTTGTTAACCTTCTTTTACGGCTATCTCTCTCTCTCCTTTACTTTTTACATTCTATTGGCATCCTTTGTTTTATTTTCATGGTATCAAAGCCAATCCATCTCCTCATTTCCTCTCTTAGTGAATCGTGGAATAGTTTTACTTTCAGAATTCTTTGAGGTGACTATAGAAGAATTATATTTTCTGGAGTTTCAACTGTTGGATCACCTTGAAACTTTGAGAGAATGTTCCTCACATCCAGGGCTACATTTTTAACGGTGGAGATCAGATTTTGAGTTCTTTAAGTCCACCTAACGACAAAAAAAATGTGACTATGGAGTTTTGGTTGCGCGGAGCTATCGACCTCTATGAATCCTCGACGCAAGGATGACTTTTGCAAATAGAAGTGGTAATCTCTTGAAGAAATACGTAACTTCAAATCCATTATTTCAAGCAATAAGATGGATGACATCCTCAAAATTTTTGTTAAGAGGATTTTCATATGACACAAATGATTAAAGTTTGAGAGAAGTATTTACTAGTTTTGTTGAAGTGGTTGAAGCTCGAGTTATCATGGACAGGGAAACTGGATGATCCAGGGGATTTGGATTTGTGATATTTACTTATAGCGAAGAAGCCTTTGCTGCCATTAGTGGCATCGATGATAAGAATGTTCATGACCGGATGATTAGAGTTAATTATGCTACTGATCAAATGGGTGGATTTCATGGTGGTGGTGGTGGTTATGGTGGTGGGGGTGGTGCTTTCTGGAGGTGGCTATGGTGGTTATGGTGGTGCTGCTCTTATCGAACAGTTTCAGAAGTTCCTTGCATCTCAGCCACATGTCATGTATGTCTCTTCTCACATAAGTTTGTCCTCTAATGGTATACCTCAGGTATACATTCCCATATCTGGATCCTTGATTCTGGAGTTTCACATTATATGTCGTTTAATGTCAATTCTTTTATATCTATAAATTCATTACCTTCTGTGTCGGTCATGACCGTTGATGGTTCTCCCATGTCATTAGCTGGTTTTGACTCTATTTGTATCTATAATTTATCTTTGTCTAATGTATATCATATTCCTAATCTTACTTTGAATCTTATCCCGGTCGGTTATGTGACTTTGGCTTCTCAGTTTCTTTTACTTCATCTTCTTGTTATGTGCAAGATTCGCAATCCCAGAAGCTAATTGGGATAGGTCATAGGCAAGTGGAACTATATGTATTAGAAGAGCTGAAAGTTCCAGATGTTGCAACTTCTAGTGTTGATTTGTCATCCTTTCGGTTAAGCTCTACTTCTTCTGATTTTTATTTGTGGCATTTTCCTCTTAGATATGTTTCTTTTTCTCGTTTAAAATACTTAGCTTCTAAAGGAAATTTAGGAAAATTATAAACTTATGATATTTCAGATTGTTGTGACTGCAAATTGACAAAATTCTCTGCTTTATCTTTTTATAGAAGTATCTCTATTTCTCTACATCATTTGAGTTAGTTCATTCTGATGTGTGGGGTTCATCTCCTGTTTATATACCTGGTGGATCCTAATACTATGTGTCACGTCCCAGAGGAGTCATTGTCAGACGAAAATCCAACAACATCTCCCTTGTATTAGTGACAATCTGAAGCAATAAATACACATAATACATCCATATAACCAGATTTGCATACAACCATGCAGTTAATATATATATTAAACAACCCACTCGGCTATACTAAAAACCAATACAGCGGAAAAACGATAAAGGGAGTCCATACAAACCAAAACAACATACTGCTAGCGAACTAGATTTTATACCACAACCACAACAACACAAATACAAACTCCACATAATAACCTCCAAGGGAAAATCGAATGTAAGACCAACAAAGTCATTAACTAAAATACATGCAACCACCACACTAGACTCCAAAATCCACATCGACTTATTGGAAAGCAAAATGTGCAAAATCAATATATCACCGAATAGAAACAAGACTGAAAAGAAATCCGTCCTCGAGAGTGTAGTGGGACTGGCAGCTAGGACTCTCCAAGCATCCTTGATTCATCTACCTGCTACCTGGCGAAAGAAAAACCAATTTGTGGGGGTGGTGAGTATTGAAACTCAGCAGGTAAAAGAAAGATAGTGCATGAACATAATATACAAATACAGAATGAGCCAACAGTATACAGTCTCACAAGGGAAATAGCAGATACTAACATACAACCGTAATAAATGCTCATACCTGAAACCATGTCCTAGACTAGGTAATAGAAGATCAGGAGTAATACTGATCAACTACTGAATTGTTCATCACTACAAAGGTATCATGTGAGGTAAGAACATATTAACAATAAGTAAGTCAGGGTTTAAACACATATTACAGGTTTAAAGCTCAACCTATAAACATATCAACATAAGTAAGCAACAGTAGCATAAACTAGCAATAGTATCATAATTAAGCAACAGTATCATAAACTAGCAACAACAACATAAATAAGCAACAATATCAGTAGATATAATAATAACATCGTATGCACTGATGGTCACCCCGCCCACCTCTCTGCACCACGACCCCTGTATGGTTGAGAGACCGGATCGATGACAACTGTATCACTCAAACGCCACCACTACTCTCGAGTGACCGAGTGGACAGGTGCTGAGTAGCTAACTAGCTACAAAGTGAAGGGGGTCCCTGCTGCTCGCAACTCCAGCTACCACTACCCATGAGTGCCCGAGTGCGGCACGACAGGACAAGCGGCATATGCTCCAGCTACTGTTGGATCGAGACACGCTAGAGGGGGGGTGAATAGCGCTCATGGCTATTTCGTTCGATTCGTAAAGACGTTCGTAAATCGTTCGAGTAATAAAGCAGCGAAAAAGAACAACACACAAAAACTTAAGTATTTTTACTTGGTTCGGAGCCTTGGGTGACTCCTACTCCAAGGCCCTCGCTCGTTGAGTGATTACTGTGAGCAATTCACTATTTCGCGCAAATAGATTACAAATATGGATTACAAAATGAAATATTAAAGTTATCACAACAGAATTGGAGAAAGTAAAGTTTCGGGTTGTCAATGTAAGTCGTAGCTTTGTTGGAACTTTGCGTTAGCGGCTCGTATGAAGGTACGCTTGAAAGATGATTATTCGATATTTGCTCGAGACATACTTTTATAGCATGCTGGAGACGCCTCCAGTGCCATCCAAGGCACCTCCAAAGAGCCTATTCAGCCGCGTAGATTAGCGCAGACTTCTTCTGCACTTATCTTGCTCAAGGCGCCTTCATGACAGTCCAAGGCGCCTTCAATCCCAGCTCTAAGGCGCCTCCAGATCCCACCAAGGCGCCTTCAGCTTCTCTTCGCGGACTCCATCTGGCTTGCACCCGAGGCGCCTCCAAGCTTCATGGAGGCGCCTCGAACACTGTTCATCTGAGGCTAAGTGTGCTTCTTTGTTCCTGCAAAATGTGTTAGTCCCAAACACAAACCCTGCAAAACAAATTTAGCACAGAAACAATATGATAGATATAATTGACAGTCATCGGACTGTCCGGGTCTAATTTCGGATTTCCAACTGGAAATCTTAGGTCAACCCGACGCCTACTGTTCTCTCTACGGGGAGCGCGTCCTTACCTACTCCACTCAGGAGATTTACTATTGTCAGTGGATCCTCTAGATCGACTGGACTTTTGTTCAGCGTTCGAAGCTTCTGGACTTTCTGCTGGACTTCCGCTTCCCGGCTAGTCCAGTTCCACCTATGGTTACCCCCCTCCCCCCTAGGACTTTTGCCTGAAGCTCTCGACCCGCCAAGACTTTCCGCATAGGGTCGTCACCCCCTATGACCTAGGGTTACCACCCCCTAGGGTTTTCCACTTACCTAACCGCAGCTAGGACTTTTACCTAAGTACACTTAGGGCTTTTCTTACAAGCTCATTCAACATGTTAGAAAACAAAACACCTTAACTTTGAACCCTTTGACATAATCAAAATATAGGTTCGATCGTCGGATGCTTCCCGCACCAACAGCTACCACTCTCTCGAGTGGCCGAGCGTGTGGCCCTGGTTAAGGGTGTCAATTCGGGTGGGTTGGGTCGGGTTGAGTTTTTTTTTTTAACCCAACCCGAACCCGACCCGAACTCGAGTTCAACCCAAAACACCTAAACCCGAACCCGACCCATATAACCCGAAAATCTGATTCAAAACGATTTTTTTGGGTTATTTTCCCTATAATTCTTCACTTTTATCTCAATACTCTATCATTATCATACAAATATACATAAAAACATCTAAATTTTTAAAATAAAATTTGATTTAACAAAAAAAACTCACAAAACCCTATATTTAAGTCAACCCGGGTCAATCTGAGTCAACCCAAACCCGACCCGACCCAACCCGAAAATTTTTTACTCTCCAACTCCCTAACCCGAACCCGACCCGAACCCGGAAATGCCCAACCCGAACTTGATTTTTTTCAGGTCGACTCGGGTTGGGTCGTCGGGTCGGTTTCATTTTTGACACCCCTAGCCTTGGTTAACGACTCTCTCGACCGCAAGAGAGAATTTGTCGTTAACATGTATGCAATGATATGATGCGCAAAATACAACAGTCATCATATACATGTAAATAGGAATCAGATATGCTACATGAAGCCAGCATGCTCAATACGGTACATAAATAAACAATAATCAAAGTATACAAGGTTGGTATCTAATATCTGCTAAATATCATAGATGACAACAAAAGACTGTATGGATATAGAAACAAATAATTCAAAGGTTTGAGTGGAAGTATCAAGCACAAGAAAAATACGAGTGGAGTCAAAGTAAAACAGTCATTATCCAAAGATAATAGCTCATGCACCAAGTTCCAAAGAACTAAAGAGAGTCAAAGTAAGAAGTACCCGCCTTTAATAAAAGATCGAATAAAAAATCCTACGTCGAGACGCTCGTCTCAAATCAGAGTCCTCAAACTCATAGCCACTGCATAGCTAGGGTGTTGCTGCCGGAAAGGAGTAGCTGCTAGAACTAGATGAAACCACTTCAATCAATCCTTGTATCGCAAGAAATTAATGAAAGAGCAATGATTCTAACTAACCATCTTCATACAGAGCTACGTAGAACTGCCCTATGTGAAGATTCTAATCGGATAGAATTCAATACACAAAGGAGCGATGCAACCACAAAAGAAAAACAATCACAAAACCCCAAAAATTACTGCAGAACACAACTCGAGGCCTTCAAGAGGAAGCAAGTCAACATCAAAATGCATTACAATCCCCCACATCTAATGCGATAAATTGAACCCAGTAAGAAGAAGAATCGTATCATTAAAACACATCAATCTATCCAAATCACTCCATCTAAAATTGTTGACATTAGGAAAAGCGAAAATCCTCTGGAAGGCAAACGCAAATAAGTAAAATCAACAAACCAACTCCCTCACCCTTTCCCATGGATTCTACCCCTAAGAGATGCAAAGCGATCACTAAAAGAAAACCAAAACCATCTCTCGAGTCCAATGTAGAAACTGAACCAGATCCCTTACACAGAAATAGGATAGAAATCAAAGTTCTCTGCTTGCAACCCCCATCCATACCCCCAAAGGAAAACTACTTGCCTTTCTCCTTTTAGTGTCACCGATAAGAGCTTTAGCCCATGACGGTGGCGATATTCACTGAGGAAATCTCTGGCGTGGCAACGCTGGCCGACCGAGCTTAGGGTACAATGATGGGTTTGGTTGAGGCGGCGAGGAAGAGAGGAGAAAAGGAATCATCGATAGAGCAGGAGAGAAGAGGTTCGACGAAGGAGGGGAGGCGACGTCGTGAGGTGAGGCGGGGACGAAAGGGGTCTACAGTTTTTGGTGAGGAGCACCGCGAGAAGGAGGGTCGCGTGAGAGCTCAGGGAAGAGGAAATTCGATGGGGGCAATTGGAAGGTAGGACACGAGCAATATTATTCATAACTTAAGGATTTTCAATTAAACCCTAGGTTAACTTCTTCAATTAACTTCTATCTTTGGGTATTTTCAAACATTCTTTTCTCAAGCTCATATATGCATCCCCTCCAAATACGTTATATGAGCTCCAATTAAATCCCAGAAATTTTTTAAAAATTCCCAAAAAATCCAATAAGATTATTACTCAAATAACCTTATTATTTAATTAATATTTGGGTGCTTTATTTTACATTATATTTCCTGTATTGATGATTGTACTCGTTACACTTGAGTTTATCTTATGAAACATCGTTCTGATTTCCTTGGTATCTATCAAATATTTTCTGCCATGGTAAACACTCAACATAATGCTATTATTAAATGCTTTTGATATGATTTGGATAGTGAATATACATCCAATCTTTTTTCTGAACTACTTGCCTGAGATGGTACACTTCGTCAAAGTTCTCATACTAACACTCCTAAACAAAACAGTGTTACTGAAAGACAACATAGACATATTATTGAAACTGCATGTTCTCTCCTATTATCTGCATATGTTCCTAGTGAGTTCTTGGGCGAAGCTATTCTTACTGCAGTCCATTATATCAATAGAATTCCATCTTCTATTATATTCGGTTTATCTCCTTTTGAAAAATTATATGGTTATGTTCCTAATTATACTGTTTTAAGAGTTTTTGGATCCACATGTTTTGTCCTTCGTTCTCATGTTAAACGTAGTAAGCTTAGTTTTGATCCAATTAGTCAAAAACATTATGTCTCACGTCATGTTATTTTTCTTGAACACATCCCATTCTATTCCATTCCCTCTAAGACTCCTAATCTTTGAAAATTTGATCTCGCTCATAATGATATTTTTTGCACTGACTCTGATGATAGGTCATCTCATGTTTCTCCACAATTAGACCACCCTAGCACCTCTTCTTCTAATGATGCTATTTGGAGGTTGGCCTTCATCATATTCTTGTCTTGAACTCCCCGATGATCTCTCTGCTCCTACTGCTTCCCATGATGCTCTTGTGATAGTTGATCCTCCTTCTCATTACCCTCAACGATCTCATAAGTCTACTCAACTATCTAATTTTGTGTATTTTACTTATTCTAGATCTTTTTCTTCTATTTTGGCTTCTATTCACCAATTATCAGAGCCCTTCTTATAGAGAGGTTGTTCTTAATCCTCTTTGGCAGCAGGCTATGGCGGAAGAACTTTCTGCTTTGTATCAAACATGTACTTAGGATCTTGTTCCTCTTCCTTTGGGGAAGTGTGTGATTGGTTCTCGATGGGTGTATAAGATCAAAACTAAATATGATGGGTCAGTTGAGCGGTATAAAGCTCGTTTGGTTAATAAAGGATTTCCCCAACAGTATGGTATAGATTATGAGGAAACCTTTGCTCCAGTTTTCAAGCTTGTTAATATCCGTATTCTCATTGCAGTTGCATCAATTCGTCATTAGTCTATTTTCCAGATGGATGTTAAAAATACTTTTTTAAATGAAAATCTTCAAGAAAAAGTCTACATGGTGCCTCCATCAGATGTCACTCACAACCCTGGTGAACTTTGCAGACTAAAGAAGGCTTTTTATGGCCTTAAACAAGCTCCTTGAGCTTGGTTTGACAAGTTCTCCATTGTGATTGGATCTCATGGCTTTCTTCCTAGCTAGCATGACTCTGCTCTTTTTGTTTGTTGTACTTCGTCAGGTTGCATATTACTCTCTCTTTATGTTGATGACATGATTATTATTGGAGATGATTTTGGAATAGAAGAGTTGAAATTGCATTTGACCTGTGAGTTTGATATGAAAGATTTGGGTCCTTTGTATTATTTTTTGAGATTTGAAGTAACTTATTCTCCTCGTGGCTATCTTCCTCACAATCCAAATATATTGGTGACATTCTAGAGCAAGCTCATTTATCCGACACTCGCACTGTTGATTCTTCGCTTGAGGTTAATGCTTGGTACTTTTCTATTGATGGTGTTCCCTTACTAGATCCATCTTTATATCACACTCTAGTTGACAGTCTAGTATATCTCATCATTACTAAACTTGACATTACTTATGTTGTACATATTATCAGCCAGTTTGTTGCTTCTCCCACTTTATTACATTGGGGAGCTGTACTTCGTATCCTTGATATCTTTAAGGTATCTAGTTTCATAGTTTTCTTTATCCTTCACTTCTACCTTAGAGTTACGAGCCTATTTAGATGCGGTTGGGGTGGTGATTCTACATATCATAAGTCTACCACATGATATTATGTTTCTTAGGAGATTCTCTTATCTCTTGAAAAAGTAAAAAGTAGATGTTGTCTCTCGGATTTCTTCTGTCGAGGCGAGAATATCATGTTATGACCTCTACTCTTGCTAAAATTGGTTGGTTGCGTTGACTACTTAGCGATATGAGTATTTTCTCTTAAAACCTATCTATGCATTGTAATAACTCGGTGACATTCAAATTACTCGATTCTGTCTTTCATGAGCACACTAAGCATATCGAGATTGATTGTCATTTAACTCGTCGTCACTATCGAGAATGACATCATCACTTTTGCGATTTGTCTCATCTTCCATGCAAATTGCAAACTTACTTACCAAGGCATTGGACATTCATTGCACAATTTCGATTTCTGGTTAACAAACTCTTAATATTTTTTGTTGGTGCATCATGAGTTTGAGAGGATGTTAGTATATGATAAATTATTATTATATAAGGATAGATTAGTATTTTATTATTATTTTTATTATCTATTTATATTTCCTTTTCTTTTATAAACATAAGTTTTTGTAATATAATTTACTAGTCTCCTTTTGCGGCTATCTTTTTCTCTTCTTCGCTTTGTTGCCTTTTACATTCTATTTGCATTCTCTGCTTTATTCTTAGGGCCAATTCCAAATTGGACTTAGCCCGGACCTGGTTGGCTCAAATCGACAATTCAAATTGCCAGTTCACCTACAATGGGCGATGGACCTTGTGTGGCCTCTTGCAACGAGTGACGGCCCCACGAGGCCTCTTACAATGGGTGATGACCGTCGCAGTTGATGGCCCCATCCGTCCACCTACCTCAGGCAACAACCCCACACGGCTGCCTACGGCAGACAATGACCTTGCACAATGAGTCTATCACCGACAGTGAAGGCAACAACTTTGCACGACGAGTCTGTTGCCCATAGCAAGACAGCGACGAAGGCTTTCTCCTCGATTAGGCAAGCAATGGAGGAGGCTTCCTCTTGGGGGAGGACTCTATACCGTTTAGAGAGGATGGAAGAGGTAGAGAGGGTGTTGATCAGGTGATGGATCACAATAACTCGTGTCTACTATGATGGCTTGGAGCTAGCTTGAATCAGACTATCGTATTGATTTAAACAACTCCATAACTCAAAAACTAAGTCTAAGCCTTGAATCAAAAGGTTATCAATGTTTCAAGGAGCAATATTCATTATCCAATGTTTATAGTTAAGGTTAAATAGGTATCTATATATATATAAAATTTAGGTATCTAAACCATTCAATTGATTCTCGAAGTAGGTGAAGTTTGCCCATCAGATAAATTTTAGGACCATAAATAAGTTGAGCTAAGTCAAGCCGAGCCGAACAGTAAAAGGCTTGAGCTCAGACTCAGTTCGTTATCCCTAAGTTTAAGCTCGATTCGAGTTCGATTCGAATTTTAATTCTTAAGTTTAAGTTCGGCTCATAATAAAATTAACTAGTTCAAGTCCAACTTGAAAAAAGTTTGTTTAAAAATTAGACAATCTTAGTTTAAATTTGTTTAAGATAATTAATTATAATAATTAATAATATATTATTATATTTATTATGTATGTAATGTTTAATTATATATATAAATGAGTTTTTTTAATAAATACGTTTGAGCTTGTAAATAAATATGTTCATGAGCTCATAAATTAAACATCATTAAACTCAAGCTCATCTCGATAATATTTTCGAACTCAAAATTAAATTCAAATTTGGCACTTTTTGTAAAAATCGTGATCCGAATGGTTCACTTGACTCATTTACCTCTGGTAAATTTAGAAGTGTTCATGCCAATTCGCCCGGTAACCGACCTTTACAAACGAAAATTCACCGTAGCTTAACATGGTAAATATGAGATTTTCTATTGCCGGTAGGATTTATAATTGAACTTTATGAGAATTTTTTTTATATTATCTCCTTGTCAGTACATATGTTTGATAAAAATATTAAATATACAAATAAAAAATAGATTCAATACATTTTTTGTCATATAAATAGAATTTTAAAATCAACTTTGATTGATACGCGCGCACATATTTACTAGGGAGAAAAATAGTTAGAATATTTCTAAATTTAAAATTATTTTTTAAGAATTCAAAAGTAATAATGAGCTTAATAATGGTTAATATTATTTTTGTCTAATGATAGGGATGTCAAAACATGGATTACTAGAAACTGGACCACACGCCAGTGACATCGTCACGTCACGCAGATGCCCAACACTAGATCCAATCATGATGGGCTTAAATTATTAGATAAAAAATAAATAGTTAAAAATCTAAAAAGAATTAGAAAGAGAATTTTAAATCCGAAATGATCGATTGAGCTCCATCCTCCATGTAAAATTTCTATTAATCATCATATTAAATCCGATCGAAATCATATTTAATTTAATTAGATTTGTTCCGAAATATGAATATAGATGATAAAAATGAGTCTCCATCTATATTTTCTAAATTTATCCAAATAATTATCTCCTGGATTATGATATCCTAATAGGATATCTAGATTATCATCTGGACATTCATGATTCGATCTCCAATTATAATACACAACTAAAAAGTATTAAACTTTTGAGTTATCCGTTGCACATATTTTCTAATTAATCCTGATAATTGATAGAAAAATTTTATAGAATCAAATTGACCATTTTCAATAAGATTAATTAAAATTATTTTTTTTTCATTTATCTAAATAATTGTTAAAAAAGTTTTATAAATCAAACTAACCACCCCAGAATTAATACGACAAACTTAAAAAAAATTATCTTATCAAAGGAACTTAAGAAAATTAATTCCGTAATAAATTCACTTGGATGTTTAACTAATTATTGGACCGTGTCAAGCATAGATTAGACCGGGCTAAATCGAGCCGCGTCACAGAAACCGCACGACCCATTTACCTTCGTTTTGCCCTCCTTCCCTCTTGCATCATCCTCTCCGCCCTCCTCCCCTCTTTTATTGCCTCCCGATCGTTCTGTATCTCCCCTTTTCCTCCCCCACTCTGCTCCTTTGCGCCCTTTTCTTCTATGTAGTGCCGCATTGAGGTCGCACGCCAATCTCCGGAACGCCCCTGGTGAGACCGCGGCAGAAGTTCCTACATCTGGTGTGGCCGTCTTCAAGCCGAGATCTTATGAAGTTCTCATCTCTGACGCCGCCAGATCCCTCGTGTGTTCTCTGGACGATGACAAGACCAGTCTCGAAATCGATTTACCGTATGCTTCTTTGCTGAGTCTATTCCGGTGTTTTTGGTGCGTTCCTGGAGGAAAACACATCCTTATGGTTGCTTCTAACACTATTTTGGATGATAGAGAGAAACAAGTGCTTATAAAGAGCTTTCTCTTATGGGACCACAAGATCTCTCCACTTCCTTCACATTAGAGAGAAGTGAGACAATTTTACTTTAGGGCGGGAGGGACAAATAACAAGGTCAAACCCTCCAAATAGTATTATTATATAAATTCAAGCCCTTGGCTTTTAGTCGGATACTCGGATGCCCTCCATATCTAATTGGCTTACCACTAAACTAAACAATTGTACCAAGTAATCTTCATGCGGAGAGGTTGAATTTATTTTTTCAAGGTGGCATACTACATGCGTGCACAGATACACACATATGCATGATTCTCCACAGGCGCTCTTCTACTTTGTTGCAGTATGAATTTTGCAAATACTATTTATGAGGCCAATCAAAAGGTTAAGAAATCCAAAAAAGTTGGTAGGCAACTAGATATTTCAAAATTATAGGATCATTTTACAATAAACTAATAAAATTGAATGTAAATTTAAAAATGTCATTGCTTGTTTCTTTATTTATTACATTTAATATCTTTCTCCCTTGTGAAAATGATTCATTTGTTAAAGGAAAGAGGTTATTTAATAATCTACCATCAATTTGCACTATCTTTGATCCAATTGATCTCTAATTATTTCTTGACCCACCTTGATACTTCCAGATTCACCTTGACATAATACCATATATGTATTCTTCATTTATATTGATTACCATTGTCGTCGTGTTAATTAGTTGAGATCCGTGTAAGAAAGTCCGCTTGCTGACAACCAGTGAAGTCCAAATTGGTTGAGATCTAGTAGGAAGTCCTGATGGGTCAAGAGACTTGACATTAAGGAAGTATGTGATTGGTAAGTGCAGGTAAGCAACTGGAGGAGAGACCTAATGAAGACGCGCTCCCGGTTGGGGAACAGTAAGCGTCGGTCCAACTAAGAGTCTCAGTGAAAACTCGAAGTCAAGACCGGACAATCCAGAGGTTGTCAAGATATTATTTTTGCTTCATATATTATTGCTTGTTCTAACTTTATTTCAAAAAGAAGAGTGAAAAAAGTTGGTCCGAGCACCTAGAGAGGGTCTAGGCGCCCAAAGTTCGAGCACCCAGAGTTGCTCCAGCTCACGGGCAAGCTTCACAGAGGGAGCGCCCCTGGGTGGGTGCCTAGCCAGGCACCCGGGCGGTCTGGGTGCCCGGAGTTGCTCCAGGCGCCCGGACAAGGGAAATTTCATCTTCGCGATATGTTAAAGCACAGTGACTAGTCGACCCACATCAGCAGTCCAGGCGCCCGGAGGGGGTCCGGGCACCTAGAGGTGGATAAACTTCAAGGATGAAGTTTCGATGAGAACTTACCACATCAACACAATCCAGGCGCCCTGGAGGGTATCCAGGCGCCTGGACGGGGCTATAAAAGGAAGCTTTAACCAGTAGCTCAAAAACAACATTTGCTACAACTTTCATTCCTACACACTACTCCGAAAAAGCTCCTACGACACTGTAACGCTCCTCCAACAACTGACAATCAAGTTCTACTCATTTTCTCTGTTATTGATAACTTGTCCTTATAGTTCTTACACTTCAATTTTGTAACATTCAAATTATTAGTGGATTACCTAAAGAAAGCACCCAACGAGTGCGAGTCTTAGAGTAGGAGTCGTCGAAAGATCTGAACTAAATAAAAAATTATTTATGTTAGCGCTTGTCTTTTTCTTTCTTTCTTCTTTCTCTTTAGTTTTATTTCTATCGTGAACTCAGTATTTCAAAAGAAAAGAATGATTTCAAAATCAAGTGATTCACCCCCCCCCTTTCACGTGCTCACGATACAACATAGATTGCTCCAACATTTGCATCTCGTGTCCATTGTTTGAGTATATTCGTATCAGACACATGAAACACTTGGTTGATATAAAAAACTAACATTTGTTTGAATGGAATGTCATCGAACTCAAATTTACGACAGCTATAGGATATGTAGTCCCTTAGTTTATCATGTGTGAGGACCCTTGGTTTGGAGGAAGAATAATTTTAAAATTTCATCACATGATAAACTACTAACTCAACTCCTATAGATGTTTGTTGCACATAATAACCATGACTCTCACTCATTTAACTTTGAAACTCCACCCATTTATTTTTTGTGTGCACCTTAATCATTTGAGTTTCCATTAGCCAGTTTGTCTTCATATTAGGATGTTCATTCATATCAATATGAAACAGGTGATAAAATTCATCAATGAGTTCTTATTTAAGACATACCTCTTGAAAAATGATGTGAGCCTTCATATATCTATCTACTTGACATTCCAGCACAAAATACATGGCTACAATATGCTAGCACCCACTTGTGTCACAAGTCATTTATCAATGACAACCAATCATTTTTCTCTAAGTTAGCACACTTGATAATATCTTCCTATGAATTTTCAAATTTATCAGGTGTTGTAGACTTTTCAATGACATTCTTTATACTTTGATAGTAGTCACGAAAAATCAAATGATTCAATTTATCTGGAAATTTGTTAAGTATATGCCACAAACAATATCGATGCACTATCTGAGAGAAAACTTGAGCAATGACTTTCGTTATAGCAAGATCCCGATCAGTGATGATCACATTTGGTGCACCTTTAGGCATGATTTCTATGAACTTCTTAAACAACCAAACAAAAGACTCAGTTTTCTGATCACTTATAAAGTCACAACCAAAAATAATTGTTTGATCATAATGATTAATTCCTACAAATGGTGCAAAAATCAATGCATATTTATTGGTGTTATATGTCGTATCAAATACAACTACATTGTATGTCATCCTTGATACATGATCACCTACTAAATCTGTTATTTGAATCAATCTCGTAATTAAAGAAAAAAGTTAAATTCTTCTATTTCTCAGATGCAAATAACTCGATCAATGTTTCTGCATTAATTCTCTTTTGTTCATCCCTTAGCTTTTTCTCAAATTTTTTAATATTTCTTTCTGTACATCCGACCTGCTCAAACCCTCCAAAATCTATCTCTAATAATTGCATTTATTAACAAGTTGGCATATTGGCCTCTAAAAACTATTATATCAATGCTTTCTTTGCTACCGAAACATTATGATAGGAGCATAGCAAATGCATCTTTGAAGGAGTCGAGAGTAGATAATTATGACTTTCCATGAAGTTAGTGGCAACCCAATTAGGTCCAGTTTGTTCCTTGACAATTGAAATACATACAACCAGTTCTAACTTCACCACGGATTTTTTTTTTATTTTGCTCATTGATACCTTTTTGCATGTTTATTTCATTGATTATCTGTGTGGCCTTCTTTAAAACATACAAGTGTTTTTTCAAACAATTTCATTTGTCCTCTTTTTTTTTTCTACTGTTCACCCTTAGGCTAAATCGGGCTTCTCGTGAATATTGGTTATAAAATGAAAATGCAACATCTAGTAATGAGAATTTCATCTCAATTTTTGACTTTCGATCATCTGCAACTTAGCGAATGTATAGCTGCCCCTTGCCCTTATTTTCCTCCATTGTCGGGGAATGCCAAATTCTTCAATTATCTAAAGTTCTAAACTATGTCTTGTTGCAACACAAAAATTTAAGCTTGTACACCAAAAGTAGATGTTCTGCTCTGGATTACCAATCTTTTTTTATCATTACATGATAATAGGTAACTCAATAATAACATATCTCATATATTGATCAAAATATGTTGGTCATTATATTTTCTTATAGTATGCATGAGAAGTAGAGCTTCTGTGAGACATTGATGCACTAGATGCTATTTAATTTTGTAAAATGATACATTATAATGTTAGTTTTGAACAATAAAATGATAATTTAGCTAGTTTTGATTAGAACACGATAGTCACACTGCGTTGTAGCAGCTACCAAATTGTATTTGCTACAATGTGGTGTGACCAGAACATTGTAGCAGCTACCAAATTGTAGCTGTTACAAGATAGTGTGACTATAATATTGTATCAATTACCAAATCGTAACTGCTACAACATGGTGTGATAATCACATTGTAGCAGCTATCAAATTATAGCTACTACTGTGTTCTAATTTTAAGATTTCCACATTATAGCAGTTTTCACTGGGATGTTGTAGCAGCTATCAAATAGTAGCTGCTACAATATGCTAAACTATAAACCTTAAGACGAGGCAGGAGCATAGAATTAAAAGATAGACAATAGAGTATAGACGCATACATGAAATGATCCTCATGTTAAAATTTTGAGAGGGAAAGGGGAGATGAAGGGTTCTAAATATTTGGATTTTTGAGAGGAAAAGGGGAGACAAAAAGTTTAGGGTTTTTTAAATTTCTGATGGGGTGGTGCTACAGTAGAAAAAAAATTAAATGACAGAGCTCTATTACAGTGAAAGTCGTGCACAATCACAGACACGAGGTCGCTCGGAAGTGACTCGAGCGCCCTAACTCACTCAGTCACGTAGCACAGGCACGAAAGCGAGGTATGCAGTGTGTGTGTGGTGTCACACACCCGTGAACACCTAATATAATTTTCTTATTTAAAAATATTTTTAGATTTAATACGATATCCTAACCCCTAAACTTTAAAGTTAAAACCCTAAATGCCAAAATCTGAAATTTAAATATATATATATATATATAGAGAGAGAGAGAGAGAGAGAGAGAGAGCGCACCATACAGTACACCCACAAGCACGCATTGCGCAATTCTCAACATTACTTCTTTGTGTGTGTATCCGTGCGTGACCGTTCTGTGAAATCATATTCATGACCATTCTTGCGAATTACCATGCCTAGAACAGCCCTAAGTAAGATCCGTCTATGCTCTTAGTTATGTTTGTACTGCAGCTGGTAGTGATGCTTGGCTTAGCAATTTCCAGGAAGTGAACTCTATGATCTTTATATCTATTTTTTGTGACAATATTGGTCGATTTAGTCTCTATACTCAGTTATGACGTGACTATATCAATCCTGAAGGAAAGTTACCTTAACATTTTAGTTTTACATGTTTATGGTTGAGCAGCTATCTAAAAGTGCAAGTTTGTTTTGACATGGCTTTTAATCTTTAATAGGGATGCTTATATTGCAGTCCTAGTAGTTTTTCCCTCACGTAACTGTGTTTTTTTCCCCTTCTAGAAGTTGATTTCATTCATTTGATAAGAAAATAGGCCAAAATTAAGTCGTTAATATAATGCGTGGACATCGATCGGAACTAATACATTAATTGAATAAGATCTTTTATTTGGGAAGTGGGAGTATTGAAAATTAAGTGCTATGATTTACAGGACTGTCTTTTTTTTAAATTACACTTGGTACATGAGACTGTCAAAGAGCTTCTACTATGTTTTAAGATGCGGAAGCATTGGGATGGGTTCCTGTTGATATAGAGAAGCTAGCTATTTAGTTCAGTCATTTTCAGTAAGCTGAATATTGTTCTTCTCCTTGACTCTTTGATCACTGAAGCGATTGCTATATATGTAAGTACATAGCATATAGTTTGTAAGTTATCGCAAAGATTAATGCTGGTGGAGAAAGAAACCAGTCTGGCTGAGCAAGGGGCACCCTTTTACAAATTTCATGCAGAGTTTTCTCCGACACCTACAACCACTAACTTTCGAACATTTGCTGACAATCAACCTCACATCTGACCTCAAATATGTTGAAATATATAATGCAGAAATACATAAACATAAAAAAGAATTATAGAGACAAAGAAAGAAAAATTGATTATTGATTGATAATTGTCATAAGCTAATTCATCTATTTATACATACTGTCAAGATAATATATAAAAATATAATGATTAATATGGAAATATATTATTATAAATATGGTACTAATAAATATAGAAATAATGAAAAATATGGTTTGGATTACAATCCAAACATGGTAAATCATCAATAATTAAAATCAATCTTTGAATCTCCTGAATTACTATCTTTGTCGTCATTACCTCTCAATAAATTCAACGGCAGATACTTGAACGTTGAGTTTGGTTGTTAACCAATCATATCTTCTAGAGCAAAATCCACTAGTACGATCAACGAAACTACAGATTTGTTGAACTTTACCGCTTTGATGAAAGAAGACAACAACTAGAAGGAGACGAGAAGTTGTTGTTTGACAGCTGGAATCTAATCTGTCTCCGGAATAAAAGCAGCAGAGAAAAAATGCTGCATTTTGGTGGTTGCATATGCTGTAGCAGAGGAAGAAAATCTGCGATTGTGTGTTGAGCAATGAAAAAACTTGCTATTTGGACGTCTAAAAAAGAAACAATAATTATGAAAAAAAGACAGTAATAATGAACTTGCTATTGTAAAAGAGGAGATAGAAGGAGAAGAAAGAGAGAGGAAGGTAAAGAGGATAAATTTGATGTCGTTGAAATTAAGAAGGACAATAATATTGCTCTTACTACGAGAAAAATAAGAAGAGAAAAGAAAAGAGAAGAATTGAACCTAACTATAAAAAGAAGATAGGAAGGAGAAGAAAAGAGGACAGTAAGAGTAAGAGAGAGTAGCTTTAGAGTAACTTGTTGATTTTGGTAAAGAAAGAGTAACAGGAAGATATTTAGAGTACAAGATTCTTATCGAAACTTGAAAGAAGAAGAAGGGGAACATTAATGAAGAAAGATAAGAACAATAATTTCGGACTATTTTTGAGAAGGAAACAACAAGAGAAGGGAAATAAAAAATAGTTGCTAAAAGCTAAAACAACGAGGGAAGGAAAAGAGAGGAGAAAGAAGCTTCTAAGAAAGCATAAGAGACTATAGAGGATGCTGGAAAGAAAGTCCGAGAGAAGGCGATGCCGACGAAGGAGGTGTCGTAAAGTGAACTTGAACCTACGAAAAAGAAAGCGAAGAAAGCGGTGGAGTTGGTGAGTTTTTAAGGAAAGGGGGTAACTCCTAGACTTTTGTAACAAGGAGTTGCTACCGTGGGTGCTACACCCGATGTCGCTCTCAGCTAGTTGCTAACTTGCGTACGGATCTGCAATTTGTGGTGAAGAAAAGGATGCATAGAGAAGAGGTTGCAACATGTATTATGGTAAAAAGAAGCAATATAGAAAGAAAGAAAGAAAGAAAGAAGAGTTAGATACTTTAGCAACAGTATAAAGAAAAGAGAAATTGATGGGAAGAAAAATTAATTAGGAGAAAGAGAAATTAGTTGTTGCTGTCGAGTAGAGAAAAAGAGAGAAATTGATGGGAAGAAACTATAAATCATGGCTCTGATACCATGTTGAAATACATAATATGGAAGCACATAAACATAAGAAATAACTATAAAGACAAGGAAAGAAAAGTTTATTATTGATTGATAATTGTCATAACTCACCTATTTATACATATTATCAAGATAATATATGAAAAATATAATGATAAATATGAAAATATATTATTATAAATATAAAAATAATAAATATAGAAATAATGAAAAATATGATTTGAATTACAATCTAAACATGATAAATCATGAATAATTAAAATCAATTTCTAAATCTCTTGAATTACTATCTTTGTCATCATTAAAATATGTTTATTTGTGGCAATTCCTTGATGGTCCACACATTGGTAATGTAGGTTGGCAAGCCACAGGGACCATATTTGCCTGAAGGCTAGCTCCTGGAATTGTACAAGGATGATAACAGTAATTAAGAGAGTGTCTGGCACAATAAATTACATTCAAGCAAATTAATTTAGATGTTCAGATTTTGCCAAATTAATCCTGAAAGTAGACCAGATAAATTCAAAACATAAATTAGGCAGATTTTCAGAATATTCAATGACAGTTTTATAAATAAATTTGTCTTAAAATTCTTCAAAATCCAATTCTATTTTTTTTTTCTTTCTTTCAATTCTGTGTGGAAAGTACAGTGACCACCACAACTGACGTGTCCGACCAAGATCATTGAAATGCGCACACCTGAATTTGCCAGAACACAGAAGAGACACAGAAATTCATATAGCTACGGCCAAAACACACAAAGGTTACAAATCGAGAAAAAGCCAGCCAGCTGCCCCGTCTGTCCGTTGCTTTGTCCATCGACGACGTGCGCCAGTTCCAACTTGCAAAATCATCGCTCTTACTGCTATCGTGCACCGTAAAAACTGGCTCATTCATTATATATACTTGTCCGTATGTATAATATATATATATATATAGCTTACTGACACAAATTCAATCCTTTTAAAAGAATGTTTTTCTTAAATAATAATTTTGAGTGGATAAATGTCCTTCGAGAGCATTTAGTATTAACTATCCCTCCGTACTTCCAATACTATTAAATTATTTTTACCTCCTTTACTGTCAGTGTGTTCCAATTCTATTAAATTATTCTAAAATGCCATTATATTAATTTTAATTAAAATTATCGTATAACATTTTCTTTGCTCCAACGATAATACTTTTACTAGTATATGTAATAATTTTAGTTAAATGATGATTTTTTTGTATTATATATACAAATTAATATACAATATCTAGACTAATTGTTACAAGTTTATAATCTTTTTTCATTGAATAATATATCAATCTACACGATGTATATCCCTCAAGGACTAGGTCACGTTAATGTGGGGGCGATTGGAGTATTAATGTACAATTGGATTCTAGCAAATCACATGCAAATATATAACTTCATATAATGATGACTTACTTATTTGTCTTAATGCATGCACGTGAACGCTCTTATCATTCTTTTGCTAACAAAAGTAAAAACAGGAGAAAATAAATTAATATTTATGAGTTAATATCATTCGGATGATTCCTTGCAGCATTTGAGACAGTCACGTGAACAAGGAAGGTGGCCACGAATTAACAGTCCAAATAATATATGAAAAATTTATTTAAAATTAATAAAATTAAATTCTTCTCGGCAGTGATATAAAATATCTGAATTTTATATAAAAGTAAATCTAAGTGCAGACCAAATGGCTGTTAATTTCAGCCCACAACGTCTATGCAAACTTAATCAAGAATTAATTATATTATATATGAAATTGATTACCGTCTTCTAATTTATAATTATTTATATTAATTTCATTGTTGGGCAATTCCTCTACCCCTTAATCTTCTTTAATTTCCCCCTAGTTCTAGCTACATAGTACATAATAATTTTAAATACTCATAATTAATATTACTTTTCATTCGACTAGTTTTAATTATTAATTGAACACGTGTAAGGTGAAGGGAAGTTGATGATAAATTGAGAATATCCTTCATCCATAACGGAACTTTTATGACAATTATCCTTTATCCAATGAATTGAATTGATGCATGAAAACTACAAAACTAATTCATAATCAATCAATTTCATATATTTCTTCATGACTGAGGTAAACTACTTCCCTTCCCTTGATGATTAGCCAATTACGTGTAAACAAGTACAAAATACAAATAAAACCAAAAGAAAAATCTTTTGTATTTTGTATTTTGCATATCTAAGTTGGGTATTTGCATAAAGGAGGACAATGTGGGCTATACTTTTTTGTTATCTAAATTGTCTTATTCTTAGGGAATCAATATGTTGATGTGATATTTTCCCCAGGTACAAAGCTCCTTGGAATTCATGTGCTACTTAACCTATTCAATCCATTCGGTCTCCTTGGTCGACTGATTTAGCTTTCTCGACCCACCAATCTAACTGTCGGCTCAGCCTACTCGACGATTCAACCTACTCAGTTGATCCAACCAGTCTAATCAACCAATTAAATACACTCATCCCACCTAGCTCAACTAGATCGTCGGGCTTGTTTGGACCGATTGAGTAGCCCATTCAGGTTGATCCTCTTGACCAAACCAACTAGCAAGATCAACCCATATAGCCTCATTGACTCATTCAACTTGTGGCTTTTCTATTAGATTGACTTGCCGACAACTACCAGCTCATTCATCAATCAGACAGTGATTGAATTGATATTGTAGCGAATTTCTTCGATGAAGAAATCAATTATAATTGCTCAGCTTAAGAAAGAATAGATGCGGGTTCAAAGCTCCACTTATATCACATTTTGGAACTTTAATAAAATATATTTAAATATCATGACTTAATATTTTTTAAAAAAATAAATACACGTGAGGAATATATATATGCTTGATATTTGATAATCCTACCCTACAATTTTGACTATTTGTCAATTAAAGTTTTTTTTACTTTATTGATTAATCTTACGAATTTAATAATACATTTATTTTTCTTTTAAAATAGTTAAATTTTATCAATTAAATTTTTTAAAAAAATATATATTTGGAAATAAATCAGATTATTTTAGAGGTGTCGACCAACGACAACTCTCAGCTGGCCCATCTATGCATGAAAAAGAAAACCCATTAAATTATAAATAATATTAATAAATCGATATTTTTCCTAAGGACAAAATACAAATGAAGATGCTATTGGACAAAAATATTCCTGTCTCCTTGACGACACATTTACACCAGGATATTTAATGATTTTTCTACTGCCTCATTTCCATCGCTCTCAACTCACCTGTCATAACTCCATTTTATTTTATAAACAATTATGAAATGGAATAAATTAATTTATATAAAGGGAATTTTCAAAATATCCCCAAATTTAAAAAAAAAAAAAAAAAAGACTTTTAGAAGTTCCCTTCTCTTAAGATTCTATTACTTTTAAAATCCCTTTTCATTTTTTCCATTTATTTTATTGTTATATTATCATCCGAATTATCAACTAGGGAGCATTTTGATACTAAAAAAAATATTTTGGGGGCAATCATCTAAATAGATTTTAAATATTGAAACATATGGACTATTTTAAAAAGTTACTCGCCCATAAAAGCCCTTTGATTTTAATTAAATTCCTCTTGATCATCAAAATACTCCCTCTACACCCCTAATAAAAAGGAAAAGAGTTTTAACGTCTAAACAATAATGATACATCTTATTTAAGGGTTATCAAACATATTTTTAACACTCATCGACCAAGATATGGTTAGTATGAAAATATGTTATATAATTCTTATAAATCATAAGGGATTTCTAAATATTTATAAGATGTACCGCGTTTTTTTAAAGGTCCATTCTCATATTTTTTTTTTTAGGCACTCATTTTTTTCAAAGAGATCTTTTGATATTAAATTTTCGTCAAACTTAGTTTTATGTTAATTAGTTCCTCATGTTTAATATGTGATGTTGATGTGCATTTAATTTTTTTGAAATAAAAATTCAAAAAAATACTCAATTTATTAATTATTTATTTTAGACAAAAAATAATTTAATAGGCCGACTAACTCAAACTACTTAATTCTATATTTTTCTCAAATTTTAATAATCAATTCCTTATAATATTAGTAATTATCTGTTTTTTTTGTTTTTTAATCTAGATATTCAATTTTTCGAACTGACTAATTTTGAAGGTAATTGATCAAGTTTTTCAACCGCTATCAAGATAAATCAGACAGCGCTTGCGGAAGCTCATCCAAGCGGCCAACGTTCTTAGAGCTATCATCCCACTAAAGGAAAATTCCTACAATATACTGACCCTTAAATATTTGGTTAACTGCATAAAGGGTCTAACCGTTGCACCGTTTCCCAAGGCAGTAATTATCTTTATTTTTTAGGGTAATTCAGGTATTCAGCTTTTCGAACCGACTAATTTTAGAGGTGTTCGGCTTAACCCCACAAAAATTCTCCACCGGCCACCAGGATAAATTGAAAAGTGCTTATGGAGGCTCATCTATATGGTCAACATTCTTAAGTCCACTTGAGGGAAAAATCCCTTCAAGAAATTACCTATTTTAAAAAAAAAAAATTAATCTAGGTATCCAACTCTTCAAACCGACTAATTCTGAAAGTGATCGGTCTGACCTCATAAAAGTGTTTCATTGGTTACGTGAATAAAACGAGAAACACTTATATAAAGGTTCATCCATATGGCCAGTATTCTTAAGCCCGATAATATATATGCTGCAATTGATATTCAAACCTTATATCTCTTAATTATCCATTAAACGTCAATCATTACTCGGGACATAATTAACTGTTTTTGTCTCAACATCCAGTTGCTTCATCATGTAATTCGAACATCATTTTAGTATAACAATATTGTTGTAAGAGATTTATCTTTTTTTAATTACTCTGAGCTCGAGTAACAAATATTCTCACATTATTATGATATGAAAACACCACGGGATGATGAACAAAATGAATTTATTGAATGATCAAGTTTAGGGTTTATGAAAAGTTACTTGTGTAAAAATACAAAAGTTGGTTGGTATAAATGAACTAGACCCACAGATCCATAGAGATCTTATTTAAAAATAAGGATTTCAATATATATAGCAGTACGGTTACAAGAATCTAACCTTACTTTAATATTTTTATTTTACAAATCATGTGTCTTTACTTTAATCATGTGTCTTCGCTTAATTATTCAATTAGGTCAGTTTATAATTTTATAGGTGTCTTTTATTTATTTATTTATTATTTTATAATATTCATAAGAGCTTTTATTTAGTTCTAATGCGGAGAATATTAGAAGCTTCCACGTGTCCAAGAAAACCCAGAGCCCAAGATAAAATGGAGGTCAAAGTCAATATTATCAATGAGAACCGCCGAGCGGATTTCCCCACTCAGTTAGATCATAACCATTGATCTGATCGCCCCACTCATTAGCTCCACTGAATGGTGATCCTCTTGGCTCCACTGACTGATGATTGTCTCGACTCCACTGACTAGCAATCCTCTAGGTTTCACCAACTGGATCCTCCCGTCGATACAATGCCCCTCTTGACCCAACCAATCCAATGCTCCTTTTCTTAACGGCTCATGTCCTTTGGCCCATTTATCTCAATATGGACTAGCTTGACACATGGGCTAGCACAGCGTCTGGGACAACACGTGTACTAGCGTATACACGTGGGATAGCACATGAGTTGTTAGAGTATATAGAGTAGTATGGTTGATATACCATGACCCCATATAATATTCTACAGATACAAGATATGAGCGACATAACTGTATGATACAGCGGTAATACGGGGACATGATATTTTTCTTACTAGATGTGACATCTCATTAATTAATACCGGGGGAGATACAGGGTCTCTTTTTCACGTCCTGGATATAAAAAAAGTCTGCTTTCACGGGCAACAATACACTTTTAGGCATACACACATACTATAATTAATCATCTTATTTTTCCTCATCTACTATTCTTCTTTTTCCATTTTCCTCATCGGAGACTGACTGAGCATCGAAGTGGATGAGCCTGAGCACCCCCGACCTCCATTCTAATCCTCTTTTTTTCTCTGTCTCTGTTTCTCACTTTGTGAGCTTTCTAGACGATTAACCCTCGCTTGGCGTTCAACCACTTAGTCAACACCACATACAGCTTACCAGTAACTCATCTGACAACCTCAAGTAGGAACAAATTCAATTAGTGTTTTTTCCGTCAAAACTAGTTTATAATTAATTTTACATAATACAATTAAAGTATTTTAATTACAATATATATAATGCAATTTAGATGGATTTATAACAAATGTCATACCAAATGGAAGATGAAAGAAAATTTCGCCGCAATTATATTCCTTCATTAAGTGATAGTTGCACCAAGTTTTCTATTAAATGACTAAGCGTAAGAAAATATAATTTTTCAATCACTAAAAACATTTTTTTTTTTAATTGGCACCGTGTATAAAAAAAACAACAAACAAACAAACATTTTGGTGTAAGTTGGAGAGAAGAAAACAAACCACATATTAATTCTATAATTCTCAGATATCAAATGGGGTAAAAAATGACTAATTAGTGTTCCATATCTCACATCACACATGAAATAAAATTCACCCCTTTTTTCTCATGCACGTACCAAAATAAATATAATTACAATATTAAATAATACCCGACTGAAGCAGAAACTACATAAACAGATGATATATAATTAAGAAGCATGAACTAATATATTGCATCATGAAACTGTGAACATATTTGCTACAAATATAATTTAATTAATCCCAATACAAGAACGTAACTTAATTAATTCGTCTTAAGTAACTAAGTTTGATTAATCAGTTACAAATCAAACCTAGCTAGCTAATTAATCAACATTGCATGCATAGTCTTCATTCTCATTCTCTCTCTCTCTCACGCAGACAGTTACAGTTGCACAGTTGATTATTGAATTACTTACTGAATTCTTCCAGCACCAAATGATCGAGCCTTCATCTCCGAGTCCATGGAGTTGATGTTCTCAACGCCGAGGTGAACTCCTCCGGCCGTCGTCATGCTCCTCACCATGCCGCCGACTCCCAGAAAGTCTCTCGTTATGCCTCCTCGTCCTCCTGCAGTTAGGTTGTGGTGCAGCTTGCTCTCTTGATCCAAACCTGCAGGGTTGAATCCTCCAAACGCAGCCATTTGCTCGTTACCGAACACTAGAGTACCGCTGCCGTTGCCATTAGTAATCGAGTTGATGAGGTCCTGGAAATGGTTCTCCTGCTCCAGTTGGCTTCTTGAACTGCCGCTCTCTCTACCACCCATGTAGAAGCTCGGGCGGAAGTTGCTCGTCGGCGCCGCTAATTCCATTTGGGCGGCTTTGTGGAGCAGCGCGGTGGCCGGCATCTGCTGCTGCTGCTGCTCGTGCTCACCTTGCAGGGAAGGGTTATAGAAAGGAGAAGGCATGTTGGTGTCAATGTGGTTGTTCATCATGTGGTTAACGTTGTCGATGTTACCCGCGCTGCCCGAGAAGAATCCGAGGTCGAACAGGTTGGCGGCGGAGGAAGAAGTGGCGGCATTGTTTGCACTTACTGTTTGGAGATCTTGGAGTTGCATCATGCCGTGGAAGGGCTTGCTTTGGAGCAACTCTTCGGTGTTGAAGCCCTGCTGGCTATAGGAGCTTCCTCCGAGGAAGAATGCCGAATTAGGATGGGTCTGCTGCTGCTGCTGCTGCGGCGGCGGCGGCTGCCGGAAGGAGGAGGAGGAAGAGGCCGTGGCCATGTTGACGTGATCAAACTGTGAAGCTCCAGCGGCACCGGTGCCAGTGGTCCTGAGTAAGGAGGAGAGCTGCGTAGGGTTGAGTTGAGGAAGCCCCAAGTTTAAGGTTCTATTTGCATATAGCTGGCCGCCAAAGCTGGTGTTCAAGCCATGAGCCGGAAGCCTCGCGTTCTCCTGTGCCAATGCATCGCAGAAAGCTCTGTGGGTGATGAAACTGTCTCGCCTGCATCATTAATTTTATCCACAAATGAATTAAACTGATCATTACTGAAAAAAGAACGAATGATGCATTCGGTACTGATAGCATGCATAGAGAAGTCACATGACAGTCGAGCTGTCGAAGTTTTACCAGATAATTAGGACTGAGCCATCAATGAATGCAACCAAGGAATTTAGCATCTCTTACGAAACCAACGATTCCATCAATAAATACCCTCTTTAATGCGCAAAATGAAGGGGAAGGGAGCTGCTTCCAATTAACCCCTCCCTCTGCCAGAATTATTCCCCGAAGCATGCACGCTTCCAATCATGCAATAACGGAGGATGTACCAACGCAGGTGGAACACTTCGCATTGAATGCGGATGCCTCATTTGATGCGAGAATAATGTACCACAACTCGCATTGATGATATGTGATCTTGTGAGTTTGTGGACCTGGTCGGGTGGCCAAGGCCATGGCCAGCTGCCCGCAAATCTCCAAATCGCAAGGCAACAAAGCCATCCTGCTAGACTTTTGCCTCCAGGCCACACGTGAACACTGTGGCGGAGTTAGAGAGGAGAGAGAGGGACAGAGAGTAAAACGTTTGTTCTAATGGAGAAGGGGAGGGGATTGCGCCTTTTGAGACCTCAACCATCTTGCTGTTTGGTCATTTTCCATGGCCATCCTAGCTAATTCACGTGTGACCAGTGTCCTCTCTTCATCGCTGCATGATAGATCCAAGGCACCCCAAAATCTATCTAACAACATTATTCCTAACCCAACCCTAACCCTAATTCTAATCCTAACTCTAGCTAGCCCTGACCATTTTCTCCCAAACCAATTTGGAACTCGGTGCGAGAGCATGCATGGTAGTGAGTGCAGGAATCCTGTGTGAGCTTTTCAAATTAAGACTCAAGAGGATGATAATTAATTATGATGTAGTCAACGAATGCATACCTGGAGAAGAGAGTACCGCAGTCGCAGCGGTACTCGCGAGTGCCGCAGATCTTGGAATGGGCCTTCCAGTCGGAGTGCACGGCGTAGCGCTTGGAGCACTTGTCGCACTTCCACTTCTTCTCGCCGTGCTTGCGGCAGTAGTGCTTCTTGATGCCGGTGAGGTCGCCGAGGGCGCGCGAGGGGTCGTGGTGGACGCAGGTGGGCTCCGGGCAGAGGTACACCCGCCGCCGCACCTCGTTCGGGTTCTTCTGCTTCAGCTTCCACGGCAGGTTGTGGCCGCGCCGGTGGAGCTGCAGGTTCTGCTCCCGTTGGAACCCCTTGTTGCACACTTCGCACACGAAGCGATTCGTCGCCAGCAGCGATTTCGGCGACAAGGCGATCACCTCCGCGTCCGGATCTGTCAATATACATACGATCGTAACAGATAAAACTTGAAAATTGACATCAAATCGAGAAGAAAAATTAAATACACCAATTAATTAATTAATTGACATCAAATCGAGATAACTAGCGAGAATACACTTGCTTGGTTTTCCAGGGAGGTTTCTCTTCTTCTTCTGAGGAGCTACGGTCGCCGACGAGCTAGCTGGCGCAGCCGATGACGGTTGCTGCAGCACCGAAGGGTGCTGGCCGTATTCATCTTCCTCCCCTACTCTGAAGAAAGGAGCGGATGAAGATGTCATCATCTTCTTCGAATTGATCCTCGCTCGCTAGCTCTAAATTATTGCCGATCTCCTCTTCTGCTCCTTGTTTTGGTTCCTGGCCATGATCGATCGGCAAACTAGTTAGCTATCCGACACACTTGTTGGAGCCATACGTGAGCTCCGAGAGCCTTGTTGTGTCTATCAGACTATCACCGTGTATCTATGCGTCCCAAATTTTCTCCAAATTATAATCTAAAGACAAGAAAACAGACAAAGAAAATAGGAGAGATGCATGAGAAACACCCAAAATATATTTGTCATGAGGACTAGCTCTAATGGATCTGAAGAAATATATATACCACACACACACACAAGCTCTCAAAACAAAAAACAAAAAAAAAAAACCTCCAAATAACTCTTTATAATCTCTCGATCGATCGAACTCTTCCTCCCAACCCTGAAAAAGACCAAAGCTAGCGCAGAGGCCAAGCATAAACGACCAGTCGTGTCGTCAGAAAGAAGCACAAAAAGAGACAGAGCGAGGAAGGAAGGAAGAAGGAGCGGAAGAAAACAAACCGAGAACTAGTCGTCGTCTTTCACCCCCTCTCCTTGTTCAGAGTGTAGTAGCAGTGAAGGAAAGCAGTGCGAAAAAGGCCAGCTGCTTTCTCTTTGTAAACTAGCGATGGGATTAGTTCAATTCGGTGAAGGGACAGAGGTGAAAGAGCTAGGTCGTCGTCCTCATCACTTTTGTGGTATATCTGATCCGTCCGAGTTGCTTGTCCATCATACTTTTCCAGAGCAACCTCTTCTCTCGACCTTCCCTCTTCGTTTAGCTGGGGATGATTTTTTTTTTTCTTTTCTTTTTTCTCACTTGTCTCTCGGCCAGCTGCTGCTTCTCTCGCTCATATTGGTCTTAATCTTCCGAGGAACTGAAGAGAAATTGACGTATTAATAGAAGGGAAGAAGGATCGAGCTTAGTGGGTGGTGATGGCTTCTCCCACAGCCATCTCTGTCGGTTTGTGCCGATGGTTGGGGCCGCCGGGTCACTGTCTCTGTGTAGGATGGGCGCTTCGATTCACAAGAAAGCTACCCATCGATGAGAAAATAAAATAAAATAAAAGGAATTATATATTATGAGCCAATTATTCTTCAATATATACAGTATTGTTGGATTTATATTTAATGGATTTTAACATTATTTTTAATGATCGAAGGAGATAAGTTCAGCTAGTGTAACTTGCGTTTGTAAATGTTCTTCCTACACATTTTCTGGTAGGAATAACAGTTGACGAGCTAGTTGTGGTAGTGGTCTATTGTAGAGGCTAGAGCTATAAGGAGTAGGTCAAGCACACGGATTTTTTTTTTTTAAATTTTATTTGCAAGAAAACACTTAATTATATATAAAGGAATCTACTTTTAAGAAAATGAGGGGAAATTTTTTATTTTAATCGATGGATATTAAGAAATTTATCTTTAAGCAGTACTTCTAATTATTGATATTTAAAATATTTTAAAATATTATCCAGGAGCTCGCTTGGATTGGATTATCTGTTATCGTATTGATTTAGGGAGGAGCTAATTAAGACTTGAATCAAAGAAAGCATTTTGATATATAGAATTTTCAATCTTTTCTAAGTAATATTTGAAAGTTCACTAGGTGCCTACACTACAACAAAATATATATTTTTTTTAAAACAAATTTAGATTAATTACATATTTACTAACATTTATGAATATTTAAAAGATAATTTGAGAGCACAAAGTGTGTACTACTCAAATGCAATTGTGAAGATTGTAATATTTGTTTTCTTGGAGCTAGGTTCGATCGGATTATCGTACCAATTTAAACAGGTTGATCGAATCAAAGCTAAGCCTAAGCCTTGAATCAAAATATTATTCATCTGATCTGAAATCAAGGATGAGTCAATTTCCGTTGGATCGTCCTCTATTGACTTTTGCTGAGTCAGTTGCTACTAAATCTATCTCTTCAATTGGATCAGCTTTCTACTTGATCGGATTGTGTTTGGCAAGTCGGCATAGACGACCTGACTTCTTTTTGCCTTGTTGAAAGAGATTAACAAAAGACCAGAAGTGGGCCAAGGCACATTGACGTGATCCTTTTTGGATCTTAAGACATCAGAGTTGAAGAAAAGGCGTAATAGAACAGAAAATAGCAAGAGAATTATACTATCAAATATATTGTGCATGCCATATACTTGCTGAAATGTCTATCTTATATATAGAGAAGAAAGAAGAAAAACGTTTTGCTTCTATAGTGACTGTGTCCCTTCGTTATTCAGCGTCTTTACTCTATAGGTAGACCTGGCCCTGTGCCTTGTTAGCATATGATAAATTAATTATTATATAAGGATACATTAGTTTTTATTATTATTTTTATTATCTATTTATATTTCTTTTTCTCTGTAAACCTAAGTTTTTATAATACAATTTGTTAACCTTCTTTTACGGCTATCTCTCTCTCTCCTTTACTTTTTACATTCTATTGGCATCCTTTGTTTTATTTTCATGGTATCAAAGCCAATCCATCTCCTCATTTCCTCTCTTAGTGAATCGTGGAATAGTTTTACTTTCAGAATTCTTTGAGGTGACTATAGAAGAATTATATTTTCTGGAGTTTCAACTGTTGGATCACCTTGAAACTTTGAGAGAATGTTCCTCACATCCAGGGCTACATTTTTAACGGTGGAGATCAGATTTTGAGTTCTTTAAGTCCACCTAACGACAAAAAAAATGTGACTATGGAGTTTTGGTTGCGCGGAGCTATCGACCTCTATGAATCCTCGACGCAAGGATGACTTTTGCAAATAGAAGTGGTAATCTCTTGAAGAAATCTGTAACTTCCAGTCCATTATTTCAAGCAGTAAGATGGATGACATCCTCTAAATTTTTTGTTAAGAGGATTTTCATATGACACAAATGATTAAAGTTTGAGAGAAGTATTTACTAGTTTTGTTGAAGTGGTTGAAGCTCGAGTTATCATGGACAGGGAAACTGGATGATCCAGGGGATTTGGATTTGTGATATTTACTTATAGCGAAGAAGCCTTTGCTGCCATTAGTGGCATCGATGATAAGAATGTTCATGACCGGATGATTAGAGTTAATTATGCTACTGATCAAATGGGTGGATTTCATGGTGGTGGTGGTGGTTATGGTGGTGGGGGTGGTGCTTTCTGGAGGTGGCTATGGTGGTTATGGTGGTGCTGCTCTTATCGAACAGTTTCAGAAGTTCCTTGCATCTCAGCCACATGTCATGTATGTCTCTTCTCACATAAGTTTGTCCTCTAATGGTATACCTCAGGTATACATTCCCATATCTGGATCCTTGATTCTGGAGTTTCACATTATATGTCGTTTAATGTCAATTCTTTTATATCTATAAATTCATTACCTTCTGTGTCGGTCATGACCGTTGATGGTTCTCCCATGTCATTAGCTGGTTTTGACTCTATTTGTATCTATAATTTATCTTTGTCTAATGTATATCATATTCCTAATCTTACTTTGAATCTTATCCCGGTCGGTTATGTGACTTTGGCTTCTCAGTTTCTTTTACTTCATCTTCTTGTTATGTGCAAGATTCGCAATCCCAGAAGCTAATTGGGATAGGTCATAGGCAAGTGGAACTATATGTATTAGAAGAGCTGAAAGTTCCAGATGTTGCAACTTCTAGTGTTGATTTGTCATCCTTTCGGTTAAGCTCTACTTCTTCTGATTTTTATTTGTGGCATTTTCCTCTTAGATATGTTTCTTTTTCTCGTTTAAAATACTTAGCTTCTAAAGGAAATTTAGGAAAATTATAAACTTATGATATTTCAGATTGTTGTGACTGCAAATTGACAAAATTCTCTGCTTTATCTTTTTATAGAAGTATCTCTATTTCTCTACATCATTTGAGTTAGTTCATTCTGATGTGTGGGGTTCATCTCCTGTTTATATACCTGGTGGATCCTAATACTATGTGTCACGTCCCAGAGGAGTCATTGTCAGACGAAAATCCAACAACATCTCCCTTGTATTAGTGACAATCTGAAGCAATAAATACACATAATACATCCATATAACCAGATTTGCATACAACCATGCAGTTAATATATATATTAAACAACCCACTCGGCTATACTAAAAACCAATACAGCGGAAAAACGATAAAGGGAGTCCATACAAACCAAAACAACATACTGCTAGCGAACTAGATTTTATACCACAACCACAACAACACAAATACAAACTCCACATAATAACCTCCAAGGGAAAATCGAATGTAAGACCAACAAAGTCATTAACTAAAATACATGCAACCACCACACTAGACTCCAAAATCCACATCGACTTATTGGAAAGCAAAATGTGCAAAATCAATATATCACCGAATAGAAACAAGACTGAAAAGAAATCCGTCCTCGAGAGTGTAGTGGGACTGGCAGCTAGGACTCTCCAAGCATCCTTGATTCATCTACCTGCTACCTGGCGAAAGAAAAACCAATTTGTGGGGGTGGTGAGTATTGAAACTCAGCAGGTAAAAGAAAGATAGTGCATGAACATAATATACAAATACAGAATGAGCCAACAGTATACAGTCTCACAAGGGAAATAGCAGATACTAACATACAACCGTAATAAATGCTCATACCTGAAACCATGTCCTAGACTAGGTAATAGAAGATCAGGAGTAATACTGATCAACTACTGAATTGTTCATCACTACAAAGGTATCATGTGAGGTAAGAACATATTAACAATAAGTAAGTCAGGGTTTAAACACATATTACAGGTTTAAAGCTCAACCTATAAACATATCAACATAAGTAAGCAACAGTAGCATAAACTAGCAATAGTATCATAATTAAGCAACAGTATCATAAACTAGCAACAACAACATAAATAAGCAACAATATCAGTAGATATAATAATAACATCGTATGCACTGATGGTCACCCCGCCCACCTCTCTGCACCACGACCCCTGTATGGTTGAGAGACCGGATCGATGACAACTGTATCACTCAAACGCCACCACTACTCTCGAGTGACCGAGTGGACAGGTGCTGAGTAGCTAACTAGCTACAAAGTGAAGGGGGTCCCTGCTGCTCGCAACTCCAGCTACCACTACCCATGAGTGCCCGAGTGCGGCACGACAGGACAAGCGGCATATGCTCCAGCTACTGTTGGATCGAGACACGCTAGAGGGGGGGTGAATAGCGCTCATGGCTATTTCGTTCGATTCGTAAAGACGTTCGTAAATCGTTCGAGTAATAAAGCAGCGAAAAAGAACAACACACAAAAACTTAAGTATTTTTACTTGGTTCGGAGCCTTGGGTGACTCCTACTCCAAGGCCCTCGCTCGTTGAGTGATTACTGTGAGCAATTCACTATTTCGCGCAAATAGATTACAAATATGGATTACAAAATGAAATATTAAAGTTATACCGACAGCAGAATTGGAGAAAGTAAAGTTTCGGGTTGTCAATGTCGAGTCGTAGCTTTGTTGGAACTTTGCGTTAGCAGCTCGTAGCAGAAGGGTCGCTTGAAAGATGATTGTTCAATAAGCTGCTCGAGACATGCTTTTATAGCATGCTGGAGACGCCTCCAGTGCCATCCAAGGCACCTCCAAAGAGCCTATTCAGCCGCGTAGATTAGCGCAGACTTCTTCTGCACTTATCTTGCTCAAGGCGCCTTCATGACAGTCCAAGGCGCCTTCAATCCCAGCTCTAAGGCGCCTCCAGATCCCACCAAGGCGCCTTCAGCTTCTCTTCGCGGACTCCATCTGGCTTGCACCCGAGGCGCCTCCAAGCTTCATGGAGGCGCCTCGAACACTGTTCATCTGAGGCTAAGTGTGCTTCTTTGTTCCTGCAAAATGTGTTAGTCCCAAACACAAACCCTGCAAAACAAATTTAGCACAGAAACAATATGATAGATATAATTGACAGTCATCGGACTGTCCGGGTCTAATTTCGGATTTCCAACTGGAAATCTTAGGTCAACCCGACGCCTACTGTTCTCTCTACGGGGAGCGCGTCCTTACCTACTCCACTCAGGAGATTTACTATTGTCAGTGGATCCTCTAGATCGACTGGACTTTTGTTCAGCGTTCGAAGCTTCTGGACTTTCTGCTGGACTTCCGCTTCCCGGCTAGTCCAGTCTTTCACCTGGTTCGCGACACCAGGACTTTCCACCTATGGTTACCCCCCTCCCCCCTAGGACTTTTGCCTGAAGCTCTCGACCCGCCAAGACTTTCCGCATAGGGTCGTCACCCCCTATGACCTAGGGTTACCACCCCCTAGGGTTTTCCACTTACCTAACCGCAGCTAGGACTTTTACCTAAGTACACTTAGGGCTTTTCTTACAAGCTCATTCAACATGTTAGAAAACAAAACACCTTAACTTTGAACCCTTTGACATAATCAAAATATAGGTTCGATCGTCGGATGCTTCCCGCACCAACAGCTACCACTCTCTCGAGTGGCCGAGCGTGTGGCCCTGGTTAAGGGTGTCAATTCGGGTGGGTTGGGTCGGGTTGAGTTTTTTTTTTTAACCCAACCCGAACCCGACCCGAACTCGAGTTCAACCCAAAACACCTAAACCCGAACCCGACCCATATAACCCGAAAATCTGATTCAAAACGATTTTTTTGGGTTATTTTCCCTATAATTCTTCACTTTTATCTCAATACTCTATCATTATCATACAAATATACATAAAAACATCTAAATTTTTAAAATAAAATTTGATTTAACAAAAAAAACTCACAAAACCCTATATTTAAGTCAACCCGGGTCAATCTGAGTCAACCCAAACCCGACCCGACCCAACCCGAAAATTTTTTACTCTCCAACTCCCTAACCCGAACCCGACCCGAACCCGGAAATGCCCAACCCGAACTTGATTTTTTTCAGGTCGACTCGGGTTGGGTCGTCGGGTCGGTTTCATTTTTGACACCCCTAGCCTTGGTTAACGACTCTCTCGACCGCAAGAGAGAATTTGTCGTTAACATGTATGCAATGATATGATGCGCAAAATACAACAGTCATCATATACATGTAAATAGGAATCAGATATGCTACATGAAGCCAGCATGCTCAATACGGTACATAAATAAACAATAATCAAAGTATACAAGGTTGGTATCTAATATCTGCTAAATATCATAGATGACAACAAAAGACTGTATGGATATAGAAACAAATAATTCAAAGGTTTGAGTGGAAGTATCAAGCACAAGAAAAATACGAGTGGAGTCAAAGTAAAACAGTCATTATCCAAAGATAATAGCTCATGCACCAAGTTCCAAAGAACTAAAGAGAGTCAAAGTAAGAAGTACCCGCCTTTAATAAAAGATCGAATAAAAAATCCTACGTCGAGACGCTCGTCTCAAATCAGAGTCCTCAAACTCATAGCCACTGCATAGCTAGGGTGTTGCTGCCGGAAAGGAGTAGCTGCTAGAACTAGATGAAACCACTTCAATCAATCCTTGTATCGCAAGAAATTAATGAAAGAGCAATGATTCTAACTAACCATCTTCATACAGAGCTACGTAGAACTGCCCTATGTGAAGATTCTAATCGGATAGAATTCAATACACAAAGGAGCGATGCAACCACAAAAGAAAAACAATCACAAAACCCCAAAAATTACTGCAGAACACAACTCGAGGCCTTCAAGAGGAAGCAAGTCAACATCAAAATGCATTACAATCCCCCACATCTAATGCAGTAAATTGAACCCCGTAAGAAGAAGAATCGTATCATTAAAACACATAGCAATCTATCCAAATCACTCCATCTAAAATTGTTCAGCATTAGGAAAACGAAAATCCTCTGGAAGGCAAACGCAAATAAGTAAAATCAACAAACCAACTCCCTCACCCTTTCCCATGGATTCTACCCCTAAGAGATGCAAAGCGATCACTAAAAGAAAACCAAAACCATCTCTCGAGTCCAATGTAGAAACTGAACCAGATCCCTTACACAGAAATAGGATAGAAATCAAAGTTCTCTGCTTGCAACCCCCATCCATACCCCCAAAGGAAAACTACTTGCCTTTCTCCTTTTAGTGTCACCGATAAGAGCTTTAGCCCATGACGGTGGCGATATTCACTGAGGAAATCTCTGGCGTGGCAACGCTGGCCGACCGAGCTTAGGGTACAATGATGGGTTTGGTTGAGGCGGCGAGGAAGAGAGGAGAAAAGGAATCATCGATAGAGCAGGAGAGAAGAGGTTCGACGAAGGAGGGGAGGCGACGTCGTGAGGTGAGGCGGGGACGAAAGGGGTCTACAGTTTTTGGTGAGGAGCACCGCGAGAAGGAGGGTCGCGTGAGAGCTCAGGGAAGAGGAAATTCGATGGGGGCAATTGGAAGGTAGGACACGAGCAATATTATTCATAACTTAAGGATTTTCAATTAAACCCTAGGTTAACTTCTTCAATTAACTTCTATCTTTGGGTATTTTCAAACATTCTTTTCTCAAGCTCATATATGCATCCCCTCCAAATACGTTATATGAGCTCCAATTAAATCCCAGAAATTTTTTAAAAATTCCCAAAAAATCCAATAAGATTATTACTCAAATAACCTTATTATTTAATTAATATTTGGGTGCTTTATTTTACATTATATTTCCTGTATTGATGATTGTACTCGTTACACTTGAGTTTATCTTATGAAACATCGTTCTGATTTCCTTGGTATCTATCAAATATTTTCTGCCATGGTAAACACTCAACATAATGCTATTATTAAATGCTTTTGATATGATTTGGATAGTGAATATACATCCAATCTTTTTTCTGAACTACTTGCCTGAGATGGTACACTTCGTCAAAGTTCTCATACTAACACTCCTAAACAAAACAGTGTTACTGAAAGACAACATAGACATATTATTGAAACTGCATGTTCTCTCCTATTATCTGCATATGTTCCTAGTGAGTTCTTGGGCGAAGCTATTCTTACTGCAGTCCATTATATCAATAGAATTCCATCTTCTATTATATTCGGTTTATCTCCTTTTGAAAAATTATATGGTTATGTTCCTAATTATACTGTTTTAAGAGTTTTTGGATCCACATGTTTTGTCCTTCGTTCTCATGTTAAACGTAGTAAGCTTAGTTTTGATCCAATTAGTCAAAAACATTATGTCTCACGTCATGTTATTTTTCTTGAACACATCCCATTCTATTCCATTCCCTCTAAGACTCCTAATCTTTGAAAATTTGATCTCGCTCATAATGATATTTTTTGCACTGACTCTGATGATAGGTCATCTCATGTTTCTCCACAATTAGACCACCCTAGCACCTCTTCTTCTAATGATGCTATTTGGAGGATTGACGCTCATACATATTCTTGTCTTCAACTCCCCGATGATCTCTCTGCTCCTACTGCTTCCCATGATGCTCTTGTGATAGTTGATCCTCCTTCTCATTACCCTCAACGATCTCATAAGTCTACTCAACTATCTAATTTTGTGTATTTTACTTATTCTAGATCTTTTTCTTCTATTTTGGCTTCTATTCACCAATTGTCTGAGCCCTTCTCTTATAGAGAGGTTGTTCTTAATCCTCTTTGGCAGCAGGCTATGGCGGAAGAACTTTCTGCTTTGTATCAAACATGTACTTAGGATCTTGTTCCTCTTCCTTTGGGGAAGTGTGTGATTGGTTCTCGATGGGTGTATAAGATCAAAACTAAATATGATGGGTCAGTTGAGCGGTATAAAGCTCGTTTGGTTAATAAAGGATTTCCCCAACAGTATGGTATAGATTATGAGGAAACCTTTGCTCCAGTTTTCAAGCTTGTTAATATCCGTATTCTCATTGCAGTTGCATCAATTCGTCATTAGTCTATTTTCCAGATGGATGTTAAAAATACTTTTTTAAATGAAAATCTTCAAGAAAAAGTCTACATGGTGCCTCCATCAGATGTCACTCACAACCCTGGTGAACTTTGCAGACTAAAGAAGGCTTTTTATGGCCTTAAACAAGCTCCTTGAGCTTGGTTTGACAAGTTCTCCATTGTGATTGGATCTCATGGCTTTCTTCCTAGCTAGCATGACTCTGCTCTTTTTGTTTGTTGTACTTCGTCAGGTTGCATATTACTCTCTCTTTATGTTGATGACATGATTATTATTGGAGATGATTTTGGAATAGAAGAGTTGAAATTGCATTTGACCTGTGAGTTTGATATGAAAGATTTGGGTCCTTTGTATTATTTTTTGAGATTTGAAGTAACTTATTCTCCTCGTGGCTATCTTCCTCACAATCCAAATATATTGGTGACATTCTAGAGCAAGCTCATTTATCCGACACTCGCACTGTTGATTCTTCGCTTGAGGTTAATGCTTGGTACTTTTCTATTGATGGTGTTCCCTTACTAGATCCATCTTTATATCACACTCTAGTTGACAGTCTAGTATATCTCATCATTACTAAACTTGACATTACTTATGTTGTACATATTATCAGCCAGTTTGTTGCTTCTCCCACTTTATTACATTGGGGAGCTGTACTTCGTATCCTTCGATATCTTTAAGGTATCTAGTTTCATAGTTTTCTTTATCCTTCTACTTCTACCTTAGAGTTACGAGCCTATTTAGATGCAGTTGGGGTGGTGATTCTACATATCATAAGTCTACCACATGATATTATGTTTTCTTAGGAGATTCTCTTATCTCTTGAAAAAGTAAAAAGTAAGATGTTGTCTCTCGTTCTTCTATCGAAGCAGAATATCATGTTATGACCTCTACTACTGCTAAAATTGGTTGGTTGCGTTGACTACTTGCTGATATGAGTATTTTTCTCTTAAAACCTATCCCTATGCATTGTAATAACTCCAGTGACATTCAAATTACTCACAATTCTGTCTTTCATGAGCACACTAAGCATATCGAGATTGATTGTCATTTCACTCGTCATCACTATCAGAATGACATCATCACTTTGCCAATTGTCTCATCTTCCATGCAAATTGCAAACTTACTTACCAAGGCACATTGGACATTCATTGCACAATTTCGATTTCTGGTTAACAAACTCTTAATATTTTTTGTTGGTGCATCATGAGTTTGAGAGGATGTTAGTATATGATAAATTATTATTATATAAGGATAGATTAGTATTTTATTATTATTTTTATTATCTATTTATATTTCCTTTTCTTTTATAAACATAAGTTTTTGTAATATAATTTACTAGTCTCCTTTTGCGGCTATCTTTTTCTCTTCTTCGCTTTGTTGCCTTTTACATTCTATTTGCATTCTCTGCTTTATTCTTAGGGCCAATTCCAAATTGGACTTAGCCCGGACCTGGTTGGCTCAAATCGACAATTCAAATTGCCAGTTCACCTACAATGGGCGATGGACCTTGTGTGGCCTCTTGCAACGAGTGACGGCCCCACGAGGCCTCTTACAATGGGTGATGACCGTCGCAGTTGATGGCCCCATCCGTCCACCTACCTCAGGCAACAACCCCACACGGCTGCCTACGGCAGACAATGACCTTGCACAATGAGTCTATCACCGACAGTGAAGGCAACAACTTTGCACGACGAGTCTGTTGCCCATAGCAAGACAGCGACGAAGGCTTTCTCCTCGATTAGGCAAGCAATGGAGGAGGCTTCCTCTTGGGGGAGGACTCTATACCGTTTAGAGAGGATGGAAGAGGTAGAGAGGGTGTTGATCAGGTGATGGATCACAATAACTCGTGTCTACTATGATGGCTTGGAGCTAGCTTGAATCAGACTATCGTATTGATTTAAACAACTCCATAACTCAAAAACTAAGTCTAAGCCTTGAATCAAAAGGTTATCAATGTTTCAAGGAGCAATATTCATTATCCAATGTTTATAGTTAAGGTTAAATAGGTATCTATATATATATAAAATTTAGGTATCTAAACCATTCAATTGATTCTCGAAGTAGGTGAAGTTTGCCCATCAGATAAATTTTAGGACCATAAATAAGTTGAGCTAAGTCAAGCCGAGCCGAACAGTAAAAGGCTTGAGCTCAGACTCAGTTCGTTATCCCTAAGTTTAAGCTCGATTCGAGTTCGATTCGAATTTTAATTCTTAAGTTTAAGTTCGGCTCATAATAAAATTAACTAGTTCAAGTCCAACTTGAAAAAAGTTTGTTTAAAAATTAGACAATCTTAGTTTAAATTTGTTTAAGATAATTAATTATAATAATTAATAATATATTATTATATTTATTATGTATGTAATGTTTAATTATATATATAAATGAGTTTTTTTAATAAATACGTTTGAGCTTGTAAATAAATATGTTCATGAGCTCATAAATTAAACATCATTAAACTCAAGCTCATCTCGATAATATTTTCGAACTCAAAATTAAATTCAAATTTGGCACTTTTTGTAAAAATCGTGATCCGAATGGTTCACTTGACTCATTTACCTCTGGTAAATTTAGAAGTGTTCATGCCAATTCGCCCGGTAACCGACCTTTACAAACGAAAATTCACCGTAGCTTAACATGGTAAATATGAGATTTTCTATTGCCGGTAGGATTTATAATTGAACTTTATGAGAATTTTTTTTATATTATCTCCTTGTCAGTACATATGTTTGATAAAAATATTAAATATACAAATAAAAAATAGATTCAATACATTTTTTGTCATATAAATAGAATTTTAAAATCAACTTTGATTGATACGCGCGCACATATTTACTAGGGAGAAAAATAGTTAGAATATTTCTAAATTTAAAATTATTTTTTAAGAATTCAAAAGTAATAATGAGCTTAATAATGGTTAATATTATTTTTGTCTAATGATAGGGATGTCAAAACATGGATTACTAGAAACTGGACCACACGCCAGTGACATCGTCACGTCACGCAGATGCCCAACACTAGATCCAATCATGATGGGCTTAAATTATTAGATAAAAAATAAATAGTTAAAAATCTAAAAAGAATTAGAAAGAGAATTTTAAATCCGAAATGATCGATTGAGCTCCATCCTCCATGTAAAATTTCTATTAATCATCATATTAAATCCGATCGAAATCATATTTAATTTAATTAGATTTGTTCCGAAATATGAATATAGATGATAAAAATGAGTCTCCATCTATATTTTCTAAATTTATCCAAATAATTATCTCCTGGATTATGATATCCTAATAGGATATCTAGATTATCATCTGGACATTCATGATTCGATCTCCAATTATAATACACAACTAAAAAGTATTAAACTTTTGAGTTATCCGTTGCACATATTTTCTAATTAATCCTGATAATTGATAGAAAAATTTTATAGAATCAAATTGACCATTTTCAATAAGATTAATTAAAATTATTTTTTTTTCATTTATCTAAATAATTGTTAAAAAAGTTTTATAAATCAAACTAACCACCCCAGAATTAATACGACAAACTTAAAAAAAATTATCTTATCAAAGGAACTTAAGAAAATTAATTCCGTAATAAATTCACTTGGATGTTTAACTAATTATTGGACCGTGTCAAGCATAGATTAGACCGGGCTAAATCGAGCCGCGTCACAGAAACCGCACGACCCATTTACCTTCGTTTTGCCCTCCTTCCCTCTTGCATCATCCTCTCCGCCCTCCTCCCCTCTTTTATTGCCTCCCGATCGTTCTGTATCTCCCCTTTTCCTCCCCCACTCTGCTCCTTTGCGCCCTTTTCTTCTATGTAGTGCCGCATTGAGGTCGCACGCCAATCTCCGGAACGCCCCTGGTGAGACCGCGGCAGAAGTTCCTACATCTGGTGTGGCCGTCTTCAAGCCGAGATCTTATGAAGTTCTCATCTCTGACGCCGCCAGATCCCTCGTGTGTTCTCTGGACGATGACAAGACCAGTCTCGAAATCGATTTACCGTATGCTTCTTTGCTATTTGAGTCTATTCCGGTGTTTTTTTTGGTGCGTTCCTGGAGGAAAACACATCCTTGTGGTTGCTTCTTTTACTATTTTGGATGATAGAGAGAGAACAAGAATTGCTTATAAAAGAGCTTTCTCTTATGGGACCACAAGATCTCTCCACTTCACTTCACATTAGATAGAAGTGAGACAATTTTACTTTAGGGCGGGAGGGACAAATAACAAGGTCAAACCCTCCAAATAGTATTATTATATAAATTCAAGCCCTTGGCTTTTAGTCGGATACTCGGATGCCCTCCATATCTAATTGGCTTACCACTAAACTAAACAATTGTACCAAGTAATCTTCATGCGGAGAGGTTGAATTTATTTTTTCAAGGTGGCATACTACATGCGTGCACAGATACACACATATGCATGATTCTCCACAGGCGCTCTTCTACTTTGTTGCAGTATGAATTTTGCAAATACTATTTATGAGGCCAATCAAAAGGTTAAGAAATCCAAAAAAGTTGGTAGGCAACTAGATATTTCAAAATTATAGGATCATTTTACAATAAACTAATAAAATTGAATGTAAATTTAAAAATGTCATTGCTTGTTTCTTTATTTATTACATTTAATATCTTTCTCCCTTGTGAAAATGATTCATTTGTTAAAGGAAAGAGGTTATTTAATAATCTACCATCAATTTGCACTATCTTTGATCCAATTGATCTCTAATTATTTCTTGACCCACCTTGATACTTCCAGATTCACCTTGACATAATACCATATATGTATTCTTCATTTATATTGATTACCATTGTCGTTGTGTTATCACCTCTATAAAAGAGCCATCTATTGCAATGGAATATATCAAAGAAGACAATTTTAAAAAAATTGTAACATGATAACAAGGCCAATTTTGATCTGTTAGTGATTTCTTTGTGTTCTTACTTGGAGGGGCTGCAGGATAATTGCGGCTTCCTTCTCTTCTATGATCTCTTGTTTTCACGTAGAACTTCATGTTTTGCCTCCTGATCATATAGTGTGACAAATCCCCTACCTAGCACTTGTGTTGCCACTGTCACCAGCTCATCAGCTACTGCCGAGTCATTGCTTCCTTTCCAGATCTATTCATCATCTTATTGCTGAGAGCCTCCAATTCAACCGCATCCATTGGTGTTTGTCTCGACAACTTTGAGTTACTCCTTCCTCAAATTGAAGTATTGATTCCTTCCAATGTTATCTCCTAAGGCATATGCTCTGATGTTAGATGGTAATCTAGAATCCATGGACATGTCTGAGATATCTCATCATCCCGAAGTCTGTGCATTTCATTTAGATCAATTGTGTCATGATGTCATTCGATCTAGCTTTGGCAATATAAAGAGTCTAGTGTCTACAATCCTTATTCATGTTTAATGTAAACTGAAGATACTATCAATATTTTCAAATTTGGGTATTAAAGGAAAGAAATTACTTAATAATCTTCTGTTGATGATTTGCACCAATTCTGATCTAGTTTTTCTCTAATTATTTCCTGATCTGCCTTGATACAATACCATTTACGTTTTCTCCATTTATATTGATTACTATTGTCGTCATGTCCTCTATAAAAGAGAAATTATTTGTTTTAATTGAATAGGACAATAATTTTGCCACTTTTACAATCCTTTAGTTGAACCAATATGTAGGATACTGGTGCATGATATGTTTTGAGGATTAATCTCTTTAACTTGCTCTATTTTTGTTGTTTGTACATAGAAATTTCCTTTTGAAATACAAAATTATTGTCTAGATGCTTAGCTGTTTTTTTTCTCTGATAATTTATCTTTCTTTGTGTTTTACTTGGACAAACAGGCCTTTGCCAAGCAACATTTCACCTTATAAGGTATGGATGTATGCTGATTTTTAATTCCAATTCATTCTGTTCTGTTCCTTACCTCTGTTGGATCACTTATTTATACCCTAGTATTGCTACTACTCATTATCAAGTTTTTAATCATGTAGGATTATTCAGGTGAATTTGTTGATGCAAACATCCAACTTGCACTTGTGTCACGAGTTCCTCTGATGGCAGTTGTATAAATGATTGTCCTGGCTAGCAATAAGGCTGATGGTCCATAAGGGTGTTTTGATAAGGGATTTTTGGTTTAAGTTTTAAAGGAGTTTTGGGAGAAAAAAAAAAGTACTGACCTCTTTTTTGCTAGGAAACTTCAAGAGATGAAAGAGATCAGATCTTGCATTGTAAGTTTGAGTTTTCTTTAACATTCTGCCATGTGAGAGATATGATCTAACATTTCATGGTAAGCATGTCAAAATGCCTATATTTATATTAAATAGCAGTTTTTCTTTTTGAATAGGCACATACATAGTTATTTTCTTAGGCATATTTTTTTATTATAACAATCAATTGATTTTCAATTCATGGTCCAACATCCAAATGCTCAAAAAAGTATATTTCTCTATCAAGATTCCAATCCTGATGGCATAGCACTTTGGTGCTATCAAGTTATCCCATACTAAGTAAAGCATTGTGCAAACAAGATGTGATGGATGCTAGCAACATGATAAAGTGGTATTGATCCACTACCTATTTGCTTTATTGTTCTGAAGTAGGCATGATGGATTATTGGGGTTGAGTCTGTTGACATACTAATTGACCTCTTTGTCAGCAAAACGCGTGCAACATGGGGTTAGCAGTGTGACCCCTACTGTTTACAAATAGATCTAGGAACATGGGGTTAGTGACTCTGTCCTGTCTTCTACTTACTAGCAGCGTGAATGGTAACATTCATCCAACAATCTAAGTCTAATTGGCTTTTCTTCTCCATGGGCAGTTCCCTTGTAAAATCAAGTCTTCTGTTTACCAAGCTCAGTGTCAATTCTAGCACATTCTGTAACATTCATTAAAGCCATGTATGCCGAATTGTTGATGATTCACACATGCTGAAACATGGCTCACCCGTTGTCCTTCCTACTGTTTTGGAGAATGTGTTTCAGTTTTTGAATAGACACCAATAGTACTTTGATGTTTCATTTTTTCATATTATAACCAATGAATTTTGGTTGAAGAATTTCAGATGTTCCCTAACCAAGCAGAAAAACATAGGGCTTCAGTTATTTCGAGCAACTCTTGATACAGTATGCTCAGAATAAATGAAACATCGCTATCTTAAATTTTTTACCTTTCATAGAATTACCTGTGTGAAGGAAAAATCTGGTGCTATGTCACAAGTAGTATATGCTTTGAGAAGCACACTGCTTAACAAATGGCATTCTTTTCCTATATTAGATTGCTGGTGTAACCATTGGATCATCACATGACCTACCAACTGGACCTGTCAGAAGCCTCTTCAAATCCAAGGAGCACATTGGATTTTAAGTTCAGTGATGGTACGCGTTAGGTAAGGTTGATCGTTTTGCTCATGAGTGCAGGTCAACAAAAGTATAGCGAACCACCACATCTTTATATATATGTATCAACTGCAGTACACGTGATCTTTCTGCTATAGAGAAATAGGTGGTATGTTCTAACTAATGGTGTGTTTTATCTACTTAATCTTGATTGGTTGATTTGTTCAGACTAAATGCTGGTTGTATCTTGAACAACTTTACATTGTAGCTGCAATCCTATATTTATTTATTACTATGAGGTAGAGGTGGTTGTGCTATTTTTAGGAAACAAATAATGTGAAAAAGACATTTGTTGATAAATTCCAAATTGTGCATCCACAATAAATGGAAATGAATTATAAAATATTCAAGTTTAATGTATCTACAATAATTAGAGATTTAGTTTTTTTTATATGGTAATTAATATTTTTTGTTTTAATAATAAAGCAAGAATAATTAATAATAGCATTTTTATTTAAAATATTTATTTTATATTTATTGTTGAGTCGAGTTTATAAAAAGATTCTAGAGTTCTATATTTAAGGTATCTTAGAATTAATATAATTTTCAATTGAACTTGTCTGTGAGATTATTTTTTTCAACTTCATTTCAAGTTCTTAGGTGGTTCAACGATTTGATTTTGATGTCGTGTTTATCCTATTTTCAAGATTTTCTTGCTATTCTATATACGTTTTCATATTTTCTTGTATATTCAATATTTTTGGCTATTTTGTATACATCACTTAATTTTTATTTTTAATTTATGATGGGCTAAATTAGAAATATGAAAAATTGATAACTCCTAGATCCCCATGCATATGTCGACGTCCCATCATCATAAAATTCCAAAAACAAAGAAACATATTGATTGGAAGTCTTTAACTAGATTAAACATCATCTTTATAGATTTAGGTATGATTTAGATTATTGTTTATCTTATCGATATGATACGGAGGATCTTGAATTTAGATTTCTATTTTGAATCGAAAATCATTTTCTAATTGTTGCGGTAGTGCTACGTTTTTTTCTCGTCCCGCCCTCTTCTTCCACGTGAGTTTTGTCTTGCCCTGTAGCTAAGAGTGTCAAAAATAAATTTGATCTAACAATTGACAATTTAATCCGAGTGGATAAAAAAAAAAATCAAATTTGAGTTAGATATTTTTAGATTTGGATCGATTTGGAAGGTTAAAATTTTTTTGATTGGGTCGGATCGAATTTAAATTAACCTGAGTTGATCTAAATATAGAGTTTAGTGAATTTTTTTTAGTTAAATCGAATTTTATTTTAAAAATTAAGATATTTTTATATATATTAATATTATGTTTGTATGATAATGATAAAGTATCAAGATGAAAGTGAAAGAATTATAAAGATAATAGTTAAAAAAATTTATTTTGAATCGAATTTTCATGTTATCGGGTTTAGATTTATAGAGTTTCAGGTTATCAGGTATTCGAATTGACACGCTTACATGTGGTAGTCTGATACCTAATCTGTCTGTTGCTTAGTAATACACGTGAGAGGTGTGAGGGATGACTTGACAAAATCATTTGATGTTTAAGTCAATCAAAACTTCAAATGTCCTAGAAGGCACACTTTCTTCTTACCGTCTCCATTTTTACCTTCTCCCTGCTTTTACCGTGCACTTCGATTCTTACGTTACAATTATCTACGCTGCCTTAAATCATAGACAATGATCTTACAGAATGTGCCCCCAAAAAATAAATAATAATTTTTTTAAGTTATGGAATGAAATATAATCATCCTATAAATATTTATGAGTATGGATGTCTTACAAAAATTTTGATGTTTGATTGAAAAAATCAAGAAAAGATTAAAGGTTGTTAATTAGATATTTATTGAATATACATATAATAGTATTATAGTAGTGTTTATCAATTTCTTGTGTATGAGTCTTAAATTCCGGAAACTCATAAGAACTCAATTATTGAATCCAAAAATTCCTCGTACCTCGAACATGTGTTTTTTTATAAGATCCGAGAGGAAGAAAATTTCTCAAAAAAGATATTTGAAGAGAAAATAAGAAGAGAATGCATCAGTTGAGATTAAGCTCAAATGGAGTAAAAAAGCTCGAGTGGAAAAATTCTTTAGAATAAATTTTATCATTTGCATATTAAAAAGTAGTGATCCTTAAAGTTATTCAAAAGTTACAAGTCCTTCTGATGGACCAGAAAGAGGCAGTTATATTTGAGATTGATTCAATTGAAAATCTCAAATATTTGAGTCCTTCTGATTGCAATCTTACAAAATTATATTTGGGAACTTGTAGATCTTACTCTTGAAAGTAAATCATTTTGTTGCAAGTGAATTATTAAGAAAAAAATAAAATCAGATAGCACAATTGATAAGTACAAAGCTATATTGGTCATTAAAGGTTACCGACAATGTGAAGACATTGATTACTTTGATATGTATTCTCTGGTGTCAAGAATGACTTCTATTAAAGTATTGTTGATTATTGCCGCTCTATGGAACATGGAAATATATTAAATGGATATAAAGATGACTTTTCTAAATAAGAATTTAGAGGAATAAATCTACTTGAAGCAACCTGAGAGGTTTTTTATGGCAAGACGGGAAATAATATTTGCATATTGGTGAAGTCGTTATACGACTTGAAACAAGCCTCAAAGTAGGGACATGAAAATTTTGATATATCATGAAAGAACGTGGATTTAAGATGACAAATGTGTCTATATGAAAGCCATAAAAGGTGATTATGTCATCTTATGTCTTTATATACTTATCATTGGGAGCAATAATAAGATGATCAAATCCATGAAAGTTATGTTGACATGAATAACATGAGTTTAACTGATGTGTTTCAAGGAATCAAAATTCTTAGAATATCATAAGGATTTGTTCTAAATCAGTCTCATCAAATGAACAAAATTCTTAAGAAACTTATCAAGGGTAATGTTGTGTTGGTACAAACATCGATAAATACAAAACAACATCAATGGAAAAATTGAGGAAAGATTATCTCTCAATAGAATACTCTAGGATGATTGAAAGTCTGATATACTTAATAAGTTGTACACGACAGACTTAGTGTACACAGTAAGTAAACTAAGTAGATATATGAGTAATCTCGGTGTTGATCATTAGAAAAGGATAACAAGAGTATGTTGGAGTTGCAAGATTGCAAACATAGTCCCATATTGGAAACACATGGGAAAGATCATGGGTTTATAAAAGAAAAGATATCTCCATTGACATGAGGCATTTTGGGGAGAGCCCAAGAGCAAAGCTATGAAGGTTTAGGCCCAAAGTGGACAATATCATGTCATTGTGGATATATCTAAATTCTATTCTTTTCGATCCAACAGTTGGTATCAGAGCCCGGACTGCCAGAAGGTTTAACCGCCGACTGTGCACAAGAGCTATGGTCTGATTGAGCTATGTGGGTACAATATTGACCTCGAACAAAGAAAGTGGGGGCTCCTATGTTCGGATCAAGAGGACCAGACACCAGGCAGGAAGTCCTAGTTGCGACTAGGCAAGGAAGTCCTAGTAGGTCGGGTGGACCGAGGGGCAGGAAGACCTGGTGGGTCGAGGATCGGACGTGGGAAGCCTATGGTCCTTTGTTTGAGGGGGGGATTGTTGGGGTTGCAAGGTTGCAAACATAGTCCCATATTGGAAACACATGGGAAAGATCATGAGTTTATAAAAGAAAAGATATCTCCATTGGCATGAGGCCTTTTGGGGAGAGCCCAAGAGCAAAGACATGAGGGTTTAGGCCCAAAGTGAACAATATCATGTCATTATGAAGATATCTAAATTCTTTTCGATCCAACATAGTACTGAGGTACTTGAGATATACTCGTGATTATGAAATGTACTATACAAGATATTATACTATAATTAAATGATATAATGATGTGGATTGGATATCGGACATAAAGACTCTAAGTCTACATGTAGGTATATATTCACTCCGGAAAGTACAACAATTTTGTGAAAATCTGTTAAGAAAATTATAATAATCAAATCTACGATGAAATTAGAGTTTGTAGCTCTTGACAAACGTGGTGAAGATGTTGAATGACTATGACAATTCTTAGAAAATATTCCGTAATGACCGAAATATGTGTTGACAATTTACATATATTGAGTTAGTCAATCAATAATTGACTAGACACAGTGCTATTTATATAATGGTAAATCTAGATATATATGTCGTAGACACAATATTATTGGACAACTACTCTCAGCACGAGATATTACTATTGAGTATGTAAAGCCAAAGGATAAGCTAACATATCCGTCAACTAACGGGTTAAATAAAGAGTTAGTTGTAAGCTTATATTGAGGAAGGAGCTTGATGTCGATGAAAAATATTAATGAAAAGGAAACCTAACCTGTGTTGACTAGAGATCCCAAGAAATAAGTTCAAAAGGACAACTTAACTGCACCAACTAATTAAATCACTGTGGGGGAAATGACTCAATGGATCATTAAAAGGATGGAGATTAAATATATGACTTTTAATAATCTGATAAAGTAATGTGAAATACTCTTGAGATATTACCTATGTGAGAAAGAAGTGAGGCTACTTCAAAGAGAATTGAAAAACACAATTCTTAGAACTGTTGATAGAACCAAGCATGCTTATTACTAAGAATGAACATACCCGTGAGAATTGAGTTGTATCAGGAAGAGTCATGAGTGAGATATATCAATGCTTATATAAATGACAAAACAGTTCAAAGATATCACATTTACTGGTCAACCAATAAGTAAACAATTCTTCACAAGAGAAGGTTCAAAGGGAAAATTGTGAATGCTATCACATACTCTGTTTCCATTTATATTGGGGATTGTTGAAAATTGTGAATGGAAAAGTAGTGGATGGAAGACAACTTGACTCCATTGTGAATGAGATGTTATTTTCACATTGGGAGTTGAGAGGCATTAAGGTTGGTTTTAAATAAATCACAACTGTGGAAGTTGTGGATGCGCACGTGCGTCAACTCTAGGAGGGGGTGAGAATCCAGTCGGATCGAACTAACCCAATGTGGCTCATGTTCAAGCACTATCTGCACGTATCGAATGGGGTTAGCTCTGTCCAAGTCAAATCAGTTGATATTTGTCACTTAAATATCTTCTTGCTTCTTTCCCATGTGGGTAACAAACTGATTAATATGTCAGATCTGAAACGATCAAATGCTAATGGTGAATTCATAACCACTGGATAGAAACGACCAACCATTGTTGGTTGATGACTGTCTTTACGCTCAAGCATTAAATGATCTTTATTCAACCATTCAAGTGCGGCTTAGGATTAGAGCTCCTATATAAGGAGGCTACGAGTAGGAGGAGAAGATATATAGATGAAAAAGTTGAAACTCCATCCACTTTATTCCCCCTAATTTTCTTCTTCTATTGTACATGTAAGTATCCCGGGTAGTTTTGATATGGTCAACCAAGTTCAATTAGGTCATGTTGTATTTAATCCTTATGTCTAAGTGTGCAGAAGCTTAAGAATACAAGAAGTTGAGCGGAAGACATAGCTAGCGAGAAGGAGGGCAAGGGAAAGAAGTCGATGGGCTTAGTGCACCAGAGGGACGAGGTGTTACGGAAGAGTATACCGGTGGATGAAAAGGATGTGCGTGACGTTCGAGAGATGAGAAGCCTGGCAGGAAGCCTGCTAGAGAAGAAGGTCGAAAAATGAGTTCGGGTGAGCCCTATTATGGATGGCCGAAATCACCCAGGCGAGTGGAGCAGCATAAGAGCTAAAGGAGAAGTTTGGAGCTCGGTAGTAGCTGCTGAAGGCACCTTCAAGACACCTTCAACCCTTGAAGGCGCCTTTAAACATTGACCATTGCGAAGATAAACTTTATCTTCGCACAGATAGGATTTGCCACGCTGGAGGCACCTTCCACCCTATTGAAGGCGCCTTCCAACCCCGGATAAATTTTTCCAGGGGCTATAAAAAGACTCTGGACCTAAAAAAATATAACAACTGAACTACAAGTCTTGTATTCACTTCTTAGTCATTTTGTGAACTGTAAACATATATAAGAGGCTACTCCGCCTTCAACAAAGGAGTTTTTCTAGTGGAGCTTTCTTCAATGTCTTGGATTAACAACCACCTAGGTTGTAACCAAGTAAATAGATTATCTTCTTACTTTTTGTTCAGTTTTATTATTCTGTTTGGTATACTTGTGCTACTAACTAGAATTGAAAGAATGAGAAAGGTTTGCTTTATTTTTAATAGACAATTCATCCCCCTATTGTCGGCTCCGCTGCACCAACAGTACATACTGCTTAACGGTTCTACCTGTAATTGTGTTTGAGTACATATTCAGTTTGCCACGACAACCTGTGCTAGGTTGCGATAGTGGTTTCACCATTTTATCATGAGAAACAAACGTTCAATGAGACCTTGTAGCACTACCGGAGGCGACAAATATGTTTTAAGGAAATTGCGTCTAACGTAGGCCTCAGCTTCTACCTTTTTCGACTCGTTGCTCAGGTGGCAACTGTTGGTTGTTACTCGGAAAACCTAGAGGTTCCACTATACAAAAATTTGTACAAAGGTCTGAACCTTTTCCTAGCTACCATGTGTTCTTTTAAATTAAATTTTGGATCGCCTGCGGAACTTAACACGTTTGATCCAAAACTTAATCTATTCGTTCTTTTAGGTTTTGACTTGGGTCTCCTGCGGAACTTAACACGTTCGACCCAAATCACCTTAAGTTATTAATTCCATTAAATATTAATTTTCATAATCGGTTCCCAGTACTGACGTGGCGAGGCACATGGCCTTCTTGGATATGGGAGCAACCACCACCGACTAGACAAAACCTTTTATAGAAAGCTAATATTTAATTTCCTAAAATAACTTTAGGTTAACCGAAAAGAACAATCAAATCACAAGGAAAAGAAAAAACAAAAGAACACAACATCGAAAAACATATTCGAAATTCTAGAATCATAAGCCTCTTGTATTTGGTATTTTTCCAAAAATAACTAGTATGATGCGGAAAGAAAAATTACTAGTTATACCTTTTAGAAAGACCTCTTGATCTTCTACCGTATTCCTCTTCTAACCTCGGACGTTGTGTGGGCAACAATCTTCCGAGATGAGAAACCACCAACCACCTTCTTCTCCTCCTAGCTAGGTTCGGCCACAAAGAAGCTTTACCAAGGATGAAGAACAAAACACCAACCAAGCTCCAAGAGACGCAAGCTTTCTCTCCTTCTTCTTCTTCTTCTCCAAGTAGTATCCGGCCTCCACAAGAGCTCCAAGCAATAGAGAGTTTCGGCCACCACAAAGAGGAAGAGGAGAAGAGATGATGGCCGGCCACAACACCAAGGAAAAGAGGGAGAGAAAATAATAGAGGTTGTGTCTCTTGAAGGCACCCTCACCCCTTCTTTTATATTCCTTGGCCTAGGCAAATTAGGAAATTTAATTACAATAAAATTTCCTTAATTTCCTTGACATGATTTAATTGAGAAAAATAAAATAAAATTTCCCCAATTGAAATCTTATGGCCGGCCACATCAATGAAAACAAAATTGGACAAGTTTCAATCAACAATTAAAACTTTCTAATTTGTTTCCGGAAATTTTAAAAATAAAATTTCTCTTCAAATCTCTTCATAGTTGATAAAAAGGAAATTTCTATAATTTTAATTTTACAACATGTGAATAATTTTTAAAGAGAAAATAAAATATCTCACCAATTTACAAATAAGGAAAGAGATCTAATCTCTTTCTTTAATCTTTTGTAGATCTTTTACAAAAGAGATATTTTAATTTTAATTCTCTTTAATAAATTATATCTTCCACATAATAAAAATTAAAATTAAATTTCTTTTTTAATTTAATTTGGCCGGCCCCCACTAGCTTGGGTTCAAGCTAGGGTCGACCACCCAATCTTATACCTAGGCCGGCCCTAGCTTGGTTCCCAAGCTAGCTTGGTCGGCCCCTTATTGGTGGGTATAGAAGGTGGGTATAGGTGGGTATAATACTCTATAAATAAGAGGCTACGATAGGGACCGAGAGGAGGAATTGGTTTTGGTCTCCCGATAAAATTAAGCATCCCGTGTTCGCCCCGAATACACAACTTAATTTTATCAATAATAATTCATTCCACTAGAGAACTATTATTGAACTACCGCACCAATCCCAAATTACATTTTTGGGCTCCTTCTTATTATGAGTGTGTTAGTCTCCCTGTGTTTAAGATATCGAATGTCCACTAATTAAGTGAGTTACTGACAACTCATTTAATTAATATCTTAGTCCAAGAGTAGTACCACTCAACCTTATCGTCATGTCGGACTAAGTCCACCTGCAGGGTTTAACATGACAATCCTTATGAGCTCCTCTTGAGGACATTATCAACCTAGTATCTCTAGGACACAGTTTCCTTCTGTTGGAGTGTATACTGAAAGCCTAAGCTTTGTAAACATTCATTATGAATAAAGAATCACATTTGGTCAAATTGTCTACATTTATTTGTAGTTGTTCAATTAATTTATATTGTAGATAACATAGCATGTGGTGTCATATGCAGAAGATAATGTTATCAGTACCTTATAAATTATAAACAGTAGCTCACGACCAAAATGGAAAGGAACAAACCATTAGAAGGTCGTAGTGTAATTAGGTATCAGTTTATCTTGACTGTATAATTACACTAGTACACTTAGAGTGTATTGAGTATGACCATTTGAGGTCGTTTCTTTTATACTGATTTTATAAAGAAACAAAGACCTCGGTTATTATGGAAGTGTGTGCTCTTAATCCTAATATAATTACAAGCACATATATTTGATATTTATTTCTTTAATTTATCAATGGGTGAGATTTAGTTCGGTGAATCAATAAGTCCGATAAGTTGGAAAATGGTATCACTTATAGTGTGTGTTGTTGATTATAAAAGGAAACTGTGTCCTAGAGATACTAGGTTGAGAATGTCCCCAAGAGGAGCTCATAAGGATTGTCATGTTAAACCGCAGGTGGACTTAGTCCGACATAAGGTTGAGTGGTACTACTCTGGACTAAGATATTAATTAAATGAGTTGTCAAGAACTCACTTAATTAGTGGACATTCGATATCTTAAACACAGGAGACTAACACACCCATAATAAGAAGGAGCCCAAAATGTAATTTGGGATTGATGTGATAGTTCTCTAGTGGAATGAATTATCATTGATAAAATTAAGGTGTGTGTTCGCACCGGATGCTTAATTTTATCGGGAGACCAAACCAATTCTCCTCGGTCCCTATCGTAGCCTCTTATTTATAGAGTTCTATACCCACCTATACCCACCTATATACGGCCAAGCTGGGGAACAAGCTAGGCCTGGGTATATGGCCCCTAGCTTGAACCCAAGCTAGTAGGGCCGGCCAAATTAAAATAAAAAAGAAATTTAATTTTAATTTTTATTATTATGTGGAATATATAATTTAAAGAGAATTAAAATTAAAATATCTCTCTTGTAAAAGATTAAAGAAAGAGATTAGATCTCTTTCCTTATTTGTAGATTGGAGAGATGTTTTATTTTTCTCTTTAAAATTATTCACATGTTAATAAAATTAAAATTATATAAATTTCCTTTTATTAACCATGAAGAGATTTTTAAAGAGAAATTTTATTTTTAAAATTTCCGGAAACAAATAAGGAAAGTTTTAATTGTTGATTGAAACTTGTCCAATTTGCTTCCTCTTGATGTGGCCGGCCATTAGAGTTTATTTGGGAAATTTTATTTTATTTTTTCTCAAATAAATCATGTCAAGGAAATTAATGAAATTTTATTGTAAATAAATTTCCTAATTTGCCTAAGCCAAGGAATATAAAAGAAGGGGTAGGGGTGCCTTCATGAGAGACAACCTCTATTATTTTCTCTCCCTCTTTTGTTCCTTGGTGTGGCCGGCCATCCTCTCCTTCTCTTCCTCTTGTGGTGGCCGAACCTCTCTCCCTTCCTTGGAGCTCTTGTGGTGGCCGGATACTACTTGGAGAAGAAGAAGAAGAAGGAGAGAAAGCTAGCATCTCTTGGAGCTTGGTTAGTATTTTGGTTTTCTTCTTTGGTGAAGTTCTTCCTTTGTGGCCGAACCTTGCTTGGAGGAGAAGAAGGTGGTTGGTGGTTTCTCATCTCGGTAGATCGTTGCCCACACAACGTCCGAGGTTAGAAGAGGAATACGGTAGAAGATCAAGAGGTTTTTCTACAAGGTATAACTAGTAATTTTTATTTCCGCATCATGCTAGTTATTTATGGAAATAATACCAAATACAAGAGGCTTACGTTCTAGTATTTCAAATATATTTTTCGATGTTGTGTTCTTTTGTTTTCTTTCTTTTCCTTGTGATTTGATTGTTCTCTTTGGTTAACCTAAAGTTATTTTAGGAAATTAAATATTAGCTTTCTATTAAAGGTTTTGTCTAGTCGGTGGTGGTTGCTCCCATATCCAAGAAGGCCATTTTATGGAAATTAATATTTAATGGAATTAATAACTTAAGGAGACTTGGGTCGAACGTGTTAAGTTCCGCAGGAGATCCAAGTCAAAACCTAAAAGAACAAATAGATTAAGTTTTGGATCAAACGTGTTAAGTTCCGCAGGCGATCCAAAATTTAATTTAAAAGAACACATGGTAGCTAGGAAAAGGTTCAGACCTTTGTACAAAATTTTTGTACAGTGGAACCTCTAGGTTTTCCGAATAGCAACCAACACCTTCTATAATCAACAACACACACTATAAGTGATACCATTTCCCAATTTATCGGGCTTATTGATTCATCGAACTAAATCTCACCCATTGATAAATTAAAGAAATAAATATCAAATATATGTGCTTGTTATTATATTAGGATTAAGAGCACACACTTCCATAATAACTGAGGTCTTTGTTCCTTTATAAAGTCAGTATAAAAGAAACGACCTCAAATGGTCCTACTCAATACACTCTGAGTGTACTAGTGTAATTATATAGTCAAGATAAACTAATACCTAATTACACTACGACCTTCTAATGGTTTGTTCCTTTCCATTTTGGTCGTGAGCTACTATTTATAATTTATAAGGTACTGATAACATTATCTTCTGCATGTGACACCACATACTATGTTATCTACAATATAAATTAATTGAACAACTACAACTAAATGTAGACAATTTGACCAAATGTGATTCTTTATTCATAATGAATGTTTACAAAGCTTAGGCTTTCAGTATACACTCCAACAGCAACGATCCACTCGGACTCGAGATCACTTCTCAAGTACTTAACCTCAATTCTTGATCGATCGAGCGTCCTCTTGAGCACTCGACAACCCACTCAAAACTCGGTCGATTTAGCACTCGACGGACTCGATGAGATCGACACTCAATTGATTTGGCACTAGATCGACTCGACTCCTAGCGACTCAACTGACTCAGCAATCCACTCGACTTACCTGACACTCGGCCGACTCAGACACCTTGCGTCTCAACTTAGCAACCCACTCAGTTGCACTTGGTTTCCCACTTAGGCTCGGGAAGCAGTGGGCTGCCAGACCTTGTGGTACTTAGGAGAACTCGGTTGCATTCAACGACATTCTACTCGGGCTTGGGAACCACTTGGTGCTTGGGCACCTCGACCAATTCAAACACTCAACTGCTAGAGCACTTGACAACTCGAGCAATCGACAGTGTGGGCACTCAGCAGCTCACCTCGGATAACCAAGCAGGACAACCCAACTAGCTAAGCTTGGTAGCCTAAGTTTATCAATTTAGGTCATTTCAATAGATAAGTCTAAAGTTTGGTTTGTACTTTTAAATTCAATGTATTTCTTATAATTCCAGTAAATATCTACAATTTCGTGGAATATTATCCAACAAAGAATGTAAAGGCACCCAATGGGAATATTTCTAGATGAGCGGGAATGTTCATAACGAGTGTAACGGTATGCAATGTGGATATTTTCAGATGGGATGTTCTCAAAGAGGATAATGGCATGCGACGAGGAGTTCCTAGACAAGAATATTCTCAAAGTATGTAATTAAGTAGTGCACATGAGCGGAACTAACGTGGGCCTCGTGTGGTAGTTGCCCACATTAGGCCATAAAATAAAAAAAAATATTACATATGTTTTACCCTAAGGCTTAAAATGTTTGTCTCCTTTCCCTCTTCGCAGCAAGCAACCCAGCTTTATCTCATTCCAAGCTTCCCTCTCCATAGCAAGCCATCAAGCAACGTCCTCCGCTTGGACCGTCCCCTTCCCTCTCCACAGTAAGCAACCCTTCATCTCCTTCTCTCTACGCAGCAAGCCAGCAAGCAATGCCCTCCATTTAGATTGTGTCCTTCCCTCTTTGTAGCAAGCAACCCTCCATCTCCTTCCCTCTTCGTAGCAAAGCCAACAAGAAACACCCTCCTTCTCCTTCCCTCTCTAAAGCAAACAATGCCCTTCCCACAACACACCCTCTGCATAGTAAGCAAGGAATTATGCTTAAAAGTAACCCTATTTCTTTTTCTTGTTCAGCAAAAAAGATGCAAGGCAACCACGCGGCTGCTTGTGCTACCTAGTGGGTAGTGACATGGTAGGCTCCAAAGTGGCCATTGCATAGCGATGTGGTCGTCCATGATGTGGTCACTTGTGAAGCGATTGTTGCCCGCAAAACAACGTTGAGGCCACCTCAAGAGCGGTCGCTGCCTTGCACGACCACGTTGCTGCTTGGTGGGGTAGCAACCGCTCATGAGGCTGCCACGTCGCTATCTTGTTGGGTAGCACAAGCGATTGTGCCTTCCTCTGATAATTATATATATATATATATATATATATATATATATATAATTATTTTTGTTCATATCATGATATGCTACTACTAAATTGTGTTTGGTACTTATACTTCTATTATACAATTAAACAATAAGCATGAGTTCTTTATACTCTTAACGTTCATTTCGTGATGCTTTATGATTATAAGATTATATATATATTTTACTTTATTAATTATATTATATTGTCACCTATACTGAACTAATATCCTAGCTCTACTTATGGATGTGGGTAGGGATATTTTCAAACAGAGATGTGAAAGAGTGTAAGGATGTTTGATGTGAGTATTCCTGAATGAAGATTTTCCATACGAGGATGAACTGTTGGATCGAGACGTGCTAGAGGGGGGGGGGGGGGGGGAATAGCACTCGTGGCTATTTTAATCGTATCGGAATCGTAAAACTATCAAAGTAAATATACGCAGCGGAAATAACGAATGCAATCACAGAGGGACACAAGAAGTTTTACTTCGTTCGGAGCCTAAGGCGACTCCTACTCGAAGGCCCGCGATCCTTGATCGCTTTCCGTGGGCAACAACTATAAGCTCGTAAAATATACAATAAGATATTACAATTGAAAGAACTAAAACAAATTATACCGACAACAATAAAGTAGCAGAATCTGAAGCTCCGGGTTGTCGGGGACTTGTAACAGCACTCCTGGGTGTTTCTATAGCAGCTTGTAGCGTAAGGATTGCTTGGAGTTCGTTATTCCGGTGCTGCTGCTCGAGACCCCTTATAAAGGGTGTTTAAGGCGCCTTGAAGCCCTTCAAGGTGCCTTAAACAGGCCGAGTCACCCGCGGAGATCAGCACAGACTTGGTCGAACTTCATCCAGTTCAAGGCGCCTTCAGCCTACCCAAGGCGCCTTCAACCTTCGACCCAAGGCGCCTTGAACTTCATCTAAGGCGCCTCCAACCTTCTGCGCTGGATTTTCCTTGCACCTTAGGCGCCTCAAGCTCCATGGGGGCGCACTGTTCATCCGAGTTGTAACTTGCTCCTTTGTTCTGCAAAATGTGTTAGTCCCAAACACATACCTGCAAAACAAAGTTAGCACGAAACATAATGAATGATAATAATGAAAGTTTTGACAAGATTCGAATCTGACTTCGAGTTTCCCGGAAACCCTAGGTCGACTCGACGCCTACTCTCTCTACGGGAACACATCCTCACCTACTCCACTCGGAGATTTACTGTTGCCAGCACGATCCTCCAGCGGTGAACTTTGCTCAAACACTCGACGCTTTCGGACTTTCTGCTGGACATCCGCTTCCGGCTAGTCCAGTCTTTCAGGTTCGCGACACCAGGACTTTCCACCTAGGGTTACCACCCCCTAGGACTTTTGCCTGAAGCCATCGACCTGCCAAGACTTTCCGCATAGGGTTACCACCCCCTATGACCTAGGGTTACCACCCCCTAGGGTTTTTCCCTTTGCCTAACCGCAGCTAGGACTTTTCTCCACCTAGGGTTACCACCCCCTAGGACCTAGGGTTACCACCCCCTAGGGTTTTCACCTGCCTAACCGCAGTTAGGACTTTCCTGAAACACTCAACAAAGCTGTCAGATCACAAAACCCCTTAACTTTGAGTCCTTTGCCATTATCAAAACTCGGGTTTGATCGTCGGATGCTTCCCGCACCAACATGAACTACCCCTCCTACATGAAAGCCGCGTCCGAGGGCACTTGGCCTTTTTGTTGAGGTGCTAAGGGGAGATAATCCTGGCACCACCAACACGAGCGGAGCTAACGTGGGCCCAGTGTGCCACACTGGGCCACAAAATAAAAAAAATATTACACATGTTTTTACCCTAAGGCCTACAATGTTCATCTCCTTTTCCTCTCTGTAGCAAGCAACCCAACTTTGTTTCCTTCTAATCTTTCCTCTCCAATGTTAGAACCCTAAGGTAATTTTGATGTGATCAAACAAGTTAGGTTAGGTCCTGTTGGGTTTAACCTTGTGTCTAAATGTGCAGGAACTTAGAACCACAGGAAGTCGAGTAAAAGACACAGCTAGCGAGAAGGACGACACGGGAGAGAGCCGACGGGCTCGGTGCGTCTGAGGGACGAGGTGCTGCGGAAGAGTACGCGGGCGGAGGAGAAGGAGGCACACGACGTTTTTGAGGGATGAGAAGTCGGAGCGGAAGGTTGCTAGAGAAGGCCGAAAGTTGGGTTCGGGTGAGCCATATTTTGGATGGCCGAAATTATCCAAGCGAGCAGAGCCGGAGCGGAAGACTCGGGCGGAGGAGAGCGGAATCTAAACGGAAGACCCGGACGGAAAAAGTCAACTATGTTGACTTTTTTGGTCCACTTTACCCAAATTGACGTGGCGTTTAACCGTTACGTCGGGGATATAATTCTATCCTATTTCAGGCATATGGAATCCTTCCAGGTGCTCCAACCAGGGCTATAAATACAGCCCTGGTTCTAGAGATTTAGAATAACACTTGTGATTCATTCTAGTTTTGTTTTGTTCTGTAATTGAGTACTTCAACTGCTGTAAGAGGCTTTTTCGCCTGAAGGAGATTGTTTACTGAGCTCCAACTTCCTTGGATTAACAACCTCTCAGGTTGTAACCAAGTAACCCTTTTGTGCCTCTTTTATTTCAGTCATTTATTTTATTTATGCAAGTGTTAGATTAATTAAGCCGTAAATTCAAGAAAGGTTTTTTTTTATTTGTCAGGGCTATTCACCTCCCTCTAGCTGACCGCCAACTGTCCGACAAGTGGTATTAAAGCGAGTTCACTTCAGAAGGACTAACCGCCCAACGAAGCACACGAGATGGTCAGATCGAGCATCAATCCACCGAAGTTCCAGTAGGAATTCGCGAACTAGAAAAAGAAGATGGAGGTATTTTTAAAATAGATTTTGAATTATTAATCATTATGAAATATGGTTTCGTAACCCCGAAAGACAAAGAAGAATATTAGTGGACGAAGAAGGAGCAAGCCGACTTCGTAGTAAATGACAATGTAGAATTTCATTTGCTTAGTGTTTTACCACCTCAATAAGTCAACCGTATCAGAGCCTTCGAATCAACCAAGGAACTGTGGGAGAAATTCCTAGAACTACACGAAGAGACCTCGGGGGCAAAACTAGCAAGACGGGACCTGCTTTAGAACCAAATCAGCAACCTTCGTTTAGAAGAAAGTGAAACCATCGCACACCTCCACTCAAGAATCAAGGAGCTAATCATCAAACTTACGAATCTCGAAGAAAAGGTATCCAACCGAGATTCACTAAGGTACGTGCTTAACGCATTTCCTAGGAATCCAGAATCGTCAACCTTAGTAGATGCGCATTTCATCTCTAAGGATTTAGAGGTAAGCACCTTAGAAGAATGTTTTTCAACTTTTGAAATTCATGAGTCAAGATGTGTAGGTCTAAAGAAAGAATCAAGGCAAAATGTTGCTTTAAAAGCAAAAGTAGACAAACCAGATTCTGAGACATCACTTGACGATGACGAAATGACTTTAATGGTAAGGAGATTTAAAAAATTGTTAAATCCAATACGTTTAATCAAGTGCAGGGTAAGAGACAAAAAAAGAATGGTAAAATGTTACCACTGTAATGAAGAAGGGCACGTAAAAGACAACTACCCAAAACTGAAAAGCAAGGACAAGCATAAGGACACAAGCACAAACAAGAGACCAACCTAGGACGAAACCTCATCAGAATCAAAAATCTAGGCCTATGTCGGAATCACACTAATGACAAGTCATCAAGACAAAGAGGATGAAGCATGCTCTTCTGCAATGAGCATCGAGAGCATTGATGAAGGGGGAGCAACATCAGAAGAGATTAGCTCTACAGGGAGAGTCTCAGATGATGAAATCGACAAGGTAAGTGTTGGAGTGTATACTGAAAGCCTAAGCTTTGTAAACATTCATTATGAATAAAGAATCACATTTGGTCAAATTGTCTACATTTAGTTGTAGTTGTTCAATTAATTTATACTGTAGATAACATGGTGTGTGGTGTCACACACAGAAGATCATGTTATCAGTACCTTATAAATTATAAACAGTAGCTCACGACCATGATGGAAAGGAACAAACCATTAGAAGGTCGTAGTGTAATTAGGTATCAGTTTATCTTGACTGTATAATTACACTAGTACACTTAGAGTGTATTGAGTAGGACCATTTGAGGTCGTTTCTTTTATACTGACTTTATAAAGAAACAAAGACCTCGGTTATTATGGAAGTGTGTGCTCTTAATCCTAATATAATAACAAGCACATATATTTGATATTTATTTCTTTAATTATCAATGGGTGAGATTTAGTTCGATGAATCAATAATCCCGATAAGTTGGGAAATTGTATCACTTATAGTGTGTGTTGTTGATTATAGAAGGAAACTGTGTCCTAGAGATACTAGGTTGATAATGTCCTCAAGAGGAGCTCATAAGGATTGTCATGTTAAACCCTGCAGGTGGACCTAGTCCGACATGATGATAAGGTTGAGTGGTACTATTCTTGGACTAAGATATTAATTAAATGAGTTGTCAGTAACTCACTTAATTAATGGACATTCGATATCTTAAACACAGGGAGACTAACACACTCATAATAAGAAGGAGCCCAAAAATGTAATTTGGGATTGGTGCGGTAGTTCAATAATAGTTCTCTAGTGGAATGAATTATTATTGATAAAATTAAGTTGTGTGTTCGGGGCGAACACGGGATGCTTAATTTTATCGGGAGACCAAAACCAATTCCTCCTCTCGGTCCCTATCGTAGCCTCTTATTTATAGAGTACTATACCCACCTATACCCATCTTCTATACCCACCTAAAGGGGGCCGGCCAAGCTAGCTTGGGAACCAAGCTAGGGTCGGCCTAAGCATAAGTTGGGGTGGCCGGCCCTAGCTTGAACCCAAGCTAGAGGGGCCGGCCATATTAAATTAAAAAAGAATTTTAATTTTAATTTTTTATTATGTGGAAGATATAATTTATTAAATAGAATTAAAATTAAAATATCTCTCTTGTAAAAGATCTACAAAAGATTAAAGAAAGAGATCTCTTTCCTTATTTGTAGATTGGTGAGATATTTTATTTTCTCTTTAAAAATTATTCACATGTTGTAAAATTAAAATTATAGAAATTTCCTTTTATCAACCATGAAGAGATTTTTGAAGAGAAATTTTATTTTTTTAAAATTTCCGGAAACAAATTAGGAAGTTTTAATTTGTTGATTAAAACTTGTCTAAATTGTTTTCCCTTGATGTGGCCGACCAATATAGATTAAATTGGGAAATTTTATTTTATTTTTTTCAATTAAATCATGTCAAGGAAATTAAGGAAATTTTATTGTAATTAAATTTCCTAATTTGCTTAGGCCAAGGAATATAAAAGAAGGGGTGAGGGTGCCTTCATGAGATACAACCTCTATTATTTCTCTCCCTCTTTTGTTCCTTGGTGTGGCCGGCCATCATCATCATCCTCTCCCTCTCTTCCTCTTGTGGTGGCCGAACCTCTCTCTCCCCTTGGAGCTCTTGCGGCGGCCGGATACTACTTGGAGAAGAAGAAGAAGAAGGAGAGAAAGCTTACGTCTCTTGGAGCTTGGTTGGTGTTTTGTTCTTCATCCTTTGTAAAGCTTCTTTGTGGCCGAACCTAGCTAGGAGGAGAAGAAGGTGGTTGGTGGTTTCTCATCTCGGAAGATCGTTGCCCACACAACGTCCGAGGTTAGAAGAGGAATACGGTAGAAGATCAAGAGGTCTTTCTAGAAGGTATAACTAGTAATTTTTCCTTTCCGCATCATGCTAGTTATTTATGGAAATAATACCAAATACAAGAGGCATACGATTCTAGTATTTCGAATATGTTTTTCGATGTTGTGTTCTTTTGTTTTATTTTTCCTTGTGATTTGATTGTTCTTTTCGGTTAACCTAAAGTTATTTTAGGAAATTAAATATTAGCTTTCTATAAAAGGTTTTGTCTAGTCGGTGGTGGTTGCTCCCATATCCAAGAAGGCCATGTGCCTCGCCACGTCAGTACTGGGAACCAATTATGGAAATTAATATTTAATGGAATTAATAACTTAAGGTGATTTGGGTCGAACGTGTTAAGTTCCGCAAGAGACCCAAATCAAAACCTAAAAGAACGAATAGATTAAGTTTTGGATCAAACGTGTTAAGTTCCGCAGACGATCCAAAATTTAATTTAAAAGAACACATGGTAGCTAGGAAAAGGTTCAGACCTTTGTACAAAATTTTTGTACAGTGGAACCTCTAGGTTTTCCGAGTAGCAACCAACAATTGGTATCAGAGCTAGGGTTTTGCCTCTGTGTATTTGGTATTAGTTTAATTATGCACATGTCATACATAATTTAGGCAGGATAATAGTAGGATGTGCTAACTTTGTGGATGCAGGATCCAACTATTATGACTTTTAGTTATTATGTGTGTGATTGGACCCTTGGACATGTCAAGGGCATTTATATATGTGTGCATGATTGTATTAAAAATACAGCAGGAGCTGTATTTAGTTTTATTAGGATTTTATTTTTGATCTAGATACATGTACATTCCTTTTATGGAATATAGGATCAAAAATGTAAAATTCTATTTATGTTGCGGATCGAATCTTGCAAAGCGTGGAACCTTCTAAGGACCAGAGGCGCAGCGGAACTAGGAGTAAGATGGATGCGACAGCTAGACCCGGTGGCGGTGGCCAAATATGGCAGCAACTTGGGATGACAACACACGGAGGACAACTAGAGATAAAAGCCATAATAGTTGAAAATTAGATTTTCTATTTATTGCTTTTATATTGTGCTGTGTGTGTATGTTAGTTTACATGTTTAGTAGGCTAGCATAGTTAAAATTCCTCATATATAAATAACTAAGTGGGAGAGGGATTTTTAAGTAAATCCCATGGTCTCCATTACTGGTTTGTAAGTGATGCAAACAAGCTTGCGCGTTGGTTCTGAGTGCCTTCCTCCATAACGGATGAGCTTGTTTGTGGATCACTAGAACAGACTTCCATTTTTGGATGACTATAGGAAGTTAATTAAGAGCGTGTAATCTTCCCCAACGGAAAGGGCATAATCTTATTAATGGACTTAGTGTCAAGTAATGGTATACACTTAGACACATCTAATAGTATCCTCCCCATCGGAGTCACTGTTATTATTTGTGTGACCAAAAGACACCAACTATTAATTTTATTTGTCAAAAAGTTAGGTTGACAAGATAATAAAATTAATGAGTTAAAACCCTCCTTTTACAAATGTTGAATTTGTATACGTCCACACTAACGTGGCATACAAAATTCACGGTATTTTGAGGTGTTGGTTAATTTAAAATAGTATTGTTTGAGGAATCAATATTATTCTAAATTTAGAGTTCTGACCAAAAGTTATTTGTGATTCTTAGGATGACTTTCAACCCACTGTCCATCATACTTCAACAGAATAGACTTACTGGACCAAATTACATAGATTGGAAAAGAAACCTGGACATTGTTCTTACTGCTGAGGGCTATAAATTTGTACTGACTGAGGCTTGCCCTGAAGCACCTACTAGTGAATCAACCCAAGAGGAGATTAAATATCATAGGAAATGGGTAAAAGCTGATGAGATGGCGCGATGTTACATTTTGACTTCAATGTCAAATGTATTGCAACATCAGCATCAAGATTTACCGACAGCTGTTGATATTATGAACAATCTCAAAGAACTCTTTGGTCATCAGGATAGGGCTTCTAGGCAAGAAGCCATGAGAAAGATAATGGCAGCCACCATGCAAGAGGGTACTCCTGTGAGGGATCATATCCTAAAGATGATAGCTTATCTGAACGAGATACAGATCCTTGGAGGAGAAATTGATGGGGAAACCCAGATCGATATGATCCTCCAAACGCCACAGAGAGCAGTTTCGCTGAACTATAATATGAATAAGAGGATTTATTCATTAGCGGAACTACTTACCAGCAGAAGGATTATTTAGTCACAATGCTCAAATTCACTATCTTGAAAATGGTTCTACTTCTAAACCGAGAGGAAGAAGAAGAAGAAACAAGTCGGTTCAACAAAGAAAGTGAATAGATCTCAGACGGGATTTAAAGTCGGAGTGAAGAAGCCGAAGGGCAAGTGCTTCATCTGCAAGCAGCAGGACATTGGAAGGCGGATCGTCCTCGTAGGAACCAAAACAAAGGTATATCTCATGCTAGTTGTTGAAACATGTTTAGCGGTGTTATCTACAAGCACGTAGATACTGGAGCCACTGATCATGTTTGCAATTCCTTGCAGGGGTTCTAGGAAACCGACGACTATCTGAAGGAGAAATTACAGTCTACATGGGCAATGCTACTAAGGTGGCAACTATTGCGGGAGACGTCTACTTATCTTTTAGTAGAAATAGAATTTGGTTTTAAGAAATTATCTTTATGTACCCAGTTTAGAATGAATTTAATTTCAGTTTCTAAACTGCTTTTAGATGGATATTCGGTTTCTTTCAAGAACGATGTAGTTATTAAGAGAAATAAAGTGATTATCTGTTCTGGTACATTAGTTGGCAATTTGTATACTTTAAATCCAATTTCTTCCACGAAGCAAAACATGGAAATTTATAACTCATCTTCTAACTCAAATAAAAGAAAAGAACCTTCGGAAATGAACCAAGCATATCTTTGGCATCTAAGGCTTGGTCATATTAACTTAAGTAGGATTCAGAGGCTAATAGCCGATGGACTTTTGGGTTCATTAGAGTTGGAAAATTTTCCAACTTGTGAATCTTGCTTGGAAGGTAAAATGACCAAGAGGTCATTTAAGGCCAAGGGGTATAGAGCCAAAGAAGTGTTAGAATTGGTTCATTCTGATTTGTGTGGTCCTATGTCTGTCCAGGCAAGAGGTGGTTTTGAATATTTTGTCTCTTTTATAGATAATTATTCAAGATACGGATATATTTACCTAATGCGCCGCAAGTCTGAGTGCTTTGATAAGTTCAAAGAATACAAGGCTGATGTGGAGAAACGATTAGGTAAAAGTATCAAGACACTACGATCTGATCGTGGTGGCGAATACCTCTTAGGAGAGTTTAGGAATTACTTATCAGAGGCCGGGATTCAATCTCAATTGTCTGCACCTGGAACACCCCAACAGAATGATGTAGCAGAACGAAGGAATATGACTCTTATGGAGATGGTTAGATCGATGATGAGTTATTCAGAATTACCAAATTCGTTTTAGGGATATGCTCTGGAAACAGCAGTGTATGTTCTGAACTTAGTACCTTCTAAATCAGTTTCTTCTACTCCCATAGAATTGGGGAATGGGCAAAAACCCAGTCTAAGACATATTCGGATTTGGGGTAGTCCAACACATGTGCTGAAACCAGATGCTGATAAGTTAGAATCCCGTACAGAAGTTCGTGTGTTTGTAGGATATCCCAAAGGAACGAAAGGTGGTTTATTTTATAGTCCTAAAGACCAGAAGGTCATTGTTAGCACCAATGCCCAGTTTTTAGAAGAACACTATATAATGGATCACAAGTCCAGTAGTAAAGTTGTTTTAGAAGAACTAAGAGAGGACACGTCTACTTTAGTACCAACAGTACAAGATGAAGTACCACAAGAGACTGCAACACGTGTCACACATGATACACAACCACAGACAGTGCCTCGTCGTAGTGGGAGGGTTGTGAGGCAGCCTGAGAGATTCATATTTTTGGGAGAGTCTTCGGACTTGATCCCGGGTAAATATGAACCTGATCCCCGGACATATGGCGAAGCACTCCAAGATATAGATGCAGCATCTTGGCAAAAGGCGATGAATTCTGAAATAGAGTCTATGTACTCTAATAAGGTCTGGGAGCTTGTAGAACCACCTGATGGTGTAAAAACTGTTGGATGCAAGTGGATCTACAAAAGGAAAAGAGGGACAGACGGGAAGGTAGAAACCTTCAAAGCTAGGCTTGTTGCGAAAGGGTACACTCAGAAAGAGGGGATCGACTATGAGGAGACCTTTTCACCGGTAGTCATGCTTAAGTCTATCCGGATACTCTTATCCATTACTGCTCATATGGATTATGAGATTTGGCAAATGGATATCAAGACAGCTTTCCTTAATAGAAGTCTTGAAAAGAACATCCATACGAAGCAACCAGAAGGGTTCATTGAAAAAGGCAAAGAGCATCTAGTGTGCAAGCTCAATCGGTCCATTTATGGACTAAAGCAAGCTTCAAGATCTTGGAACATCCGGTTTAATGAAGTAATCCAGTCATATGGATTTATTCAAAGTTCGGATGAGTCTTGTGTATATAAGAAGTGTAACGGAAACGTGGTGGTATTTCTTGTACTATACGTAGATGATATTTTGTTAATTGGCAACAATGTCAAGGTATTATCAGACGTAAGGGTATGGTTGTCCAAACAATTTGATATGAAGGACTTAGGAGAGTGTGCACACATTCTTGGGATTAAAGTAATAAGGGATCGCAAGAAAAGAATGTTGTGTCTGTCCCAAGCTTCATATATAGATACAATCCTTGCTCGTTTTAGCATGCAGGATTCCAAGAAAGGTTTTTTACCTTTTAGGAATGGAATAGCTCTATCTAAAGAGATGTCTCCTAAGACATCAAAGGAGATAGAAGACATGAAAGCAGTTCCTTATGCTTCGGCTGTAGGAAGCCTTATGTATGCAATGCTATGTACGAGACCTGATATCTGCTTTGCCGTGGGCATGGTCAGTAGATATCAGAGTAACCCTGGACAAGGACATTGGACTGCGGTAAAGCATATATTAAAGTACCTGAGAAGGACTAGAGATTATATGCTAGTTTACCAAGCAGACGATTTGCTCCCTGTGGGTTACACGGATTCAGATTTCCAATCAGATAGGGACAACAGTAAGTCTACATCAGGCTATGTGTTTACTTTAGGAGGTGGAGCCATTTCATGGAGGAGTGTTAAGCAGAAATGCGTTTCAGACTCAACCATGGAAGCTGAGTATGTAGCAGCCTCTGAGGCAGCTAAAGAAGCAGTATGGCTCAGGAACTTTCTAATGGACTTAGATGTGATTCCTGGTTTGCCCAAAATCATCACAATTTATTGTGATAATAGCGGTGCAGTTGCAAACTCGAAGGAACCACGAACTCATAAGGCAAGTAAACATATAGAGCGCAAGTACCACCTGATACGAGATATCGTGAAGCGAGGAGAAGTTGTCATCGCCAAGATTGCATCAGCGGATAACCTGGCAAATCCTTTCACTAAGGCCCTTCCGGCGAAAGCTTTCGATCGGCATGTGGAGGGAATGAGAATCAGATGTATGGTAGAAGATATGACAGCTTAGTCTTTTAGTATAAGTGGGAGATTGTTAGAGTGTATACTAAAAGCCTAGCTTTTGGTATAAACATTTATCTAGAAATAAGAATCACATTGGTCAAATGTCTACATTTGTGATAAATGTAGTTGTTCAATTAATTTATATTGTAGATAACATGGTGTGTGGTGTCACACACAGAAGATCATGTTATCAGTACCTTATAAATTATAAACAGTAGCTCACGACCATGATGGAAAGGAACAAACCATTAGAAGGTCGTAGTGTAATTAGGTATCAGTTTATCTTGACTGTATAATTACACTAGTACACTTAGAGTGTATTGAGTAGGACCATTTGAGGTCATTTCTTTTATACTGACTTTATAAAGAAACAAAGACCTCGGTTATTATGGAAGTGTGTGCTCTTAATCCTAATATAATAACAAGCACATATATTTGATATTTATTTCTTTAATTTATCAATGGGTGAGATTTAGTTCGATGAATCAATAATCCCGATAAGTTGGGAAATTGTATCACTTATAGTGTGTGTTGTTGATTATAGAAGGAAACTGTGTCCTAGAGATACTAGGTTGATAATGTCCTCAAGAGGAGCTCATAAGGATTGTCATGTTAAACCCTGCAGGTGGACCTAGTCCGACATGATGATAAGGTTGAGTGGTACTATTCTTGGACTAAGATATTAATTAAATGAGTTGTCAGTAACTCACTTAATTAGTGGGCATTCGATATCTTAAACACAGGGATACTAACACACTCATAATAAGAAGGAGCCCAAAAATATAATTTGGGATTGGTGCGGTAGTTCAATAATAGTTCTCTAGTGGAATGAATTATTATTGATAAAATTAAGTTATGTGTTCGGAGCGAACACGGGATGCTTAATTTTATCGGGAGACCAAAACCAATTCCTCCTCTCGGTCCCTATCGTAGCCTCTTATTTATAGAGTACTATACCCACCTATACCCATCTTCTATACCCACCTAAAGGGGGCCGGCCAAGCTAGCTTGGGAACCAAGCTAGGGCCGGCCTAAGCATAAGTTGGGGTGGCCGGCCCTGGCTTGAACCCAAGCTAGAGGGGCCAGCCATATTAAATTAAAAAAGGATTTTAATTTTAAATTTTTTTTATGTGGAAGATATAATTTATTAAAGAGAATTAAAATTAAAATATCTCTCTTGTGAAAGATCTACAAAAGATTAAAGAAAGAGATCTCTTTCCTTATTTGTAGATTGGTGAGATATTTTATTTTCTCTTTAAAAATTATTCACATGTTGTAAAATTAAAATTATAGAAATTTCCTTTTATCAACCATGAAGAGATTTTTGAAGAGAAATTTTATTTTTTAAAATTTCCGGAAACAAATTAGGAAGTTTTAATTTGTTGATTAAAACTTGTCTAAATTGTTTCCCCTTGATGTGGCCGGCCAATTAAATCATGTCAAGGAAATTAAGGAAATTTTATTGTAATTAAATTTCCTAATTTGCTTAGGCCAAGGAATATAAAAGAAGGGGTGAGGGTGCCTTCATGAGATACAACCTCTATTATTTTTCTCCCTCTTTTGTTCCTTGGTGTGGCCGGCCATCATCATCATCCTCTCCCTCTCTTCCTCTTGTGGTGGCCGAACCTCTCTTTCCCCTTGGAGCTCTTGCGGCGGCCGGATACTACTTGGAGAAGAAGAAGAAGAAGGAGAGAAAGCTTGCGTCTCTTGGAGCTTGGTTGGTGTTTTGTTCTTCATCCTTGGTAAAGCTTCTTTGTGGCCGAACCTAGCTAGGAGGAGAAGAAGGTGGTTGGTGGTTTCTCATCTCGGAAGATCGTTGCCCACACAACGTCCGAGGTTAGAAGAGGAATACGGTAGAAGATCAAGAGGTCTTTCTAGAAGGTATAACTAGTAATTTTTCCTTTCCGCATCATGCTAGTTATTTATGGAAATAATACCAAATACAAGAGGCTTACGATTCTAGTATTTCGAATATGTTTTTCGATGTTGTGTTCTTTTGTTTTATTTTTCCTTGTGATTTGATTGTTCTTTTCGGTTAACCTAAAGTTATTTTAGGAAATTAAATATTAGCTTTCTATAAAAGGTTTTGTCTAGTCGGTGGTGGTTGCTCCCATATCCAAGAAGGCCATGTGCCTTGCCACGTCAGTACTGGGAACCAATTATGGAAATTAATATTTAATGGAATTAATAACTTAAGGTGATTTGGGTCGAACGTGTTAAGTTCCGCAGGAGACCCAAATCAAAACCTAAAAGAACGAATAGATTAAGTTTTGGATCAAACGTGTTAAGTTCCGCAGGCGATCCAAAATTTAATTTAAAAGAACACATGGTAGCTAGGAAAAGGTTCAGACCTTTGTACAAAATTTTTGTACAGTGGAACCTTTAGGTTTTCCGAGTAGCAACCAACAGTAAGTCAGGTACGATCCTTATCGCCTGATAAGATATTTAAATTTATAAAGTTTTTGATTAAAACATCTCATAAATTAGAAGTAGAAAATAAGGAGTTAAAATCAGCATTAGCTATTTTTTGTCGATTAGAAGATTTTGAAAAAGTGAAATTGAAAAATAAAAAATTGAAAACAGAAATAGAAGAGCTGAAAAATCGTACATGTACACATATTAAAAGATATAGTGATTTAAATTAACACCTTAGATTTCATAGGGACAAAATCAGAAAACTGTCAAGAAAATACGTACTTAAGAAATTTCTGATTAACTCAGTTGGAAGGAACTTATATTGGGATCCAAAATCATATTTGAATTAGATTTTTAAATTTAGGGCTTTCAGAGAGTAGATTAAATATTTGATTTCCTTAAGAGGATTTGTATAAAAAATGGTTGTTGCTCCAATAACCAAGAACACCTAGTGCCTCGCCATAGCCTGAAAGCTAATTATGATATAAAATGTTTAATTGACTAACTGATAAAATATTTAATTGTGATTAATAATGCTTTAAATAGTTGTCAAAATTACTTTAACATTCTTTTTTTTTTTGTATTTTTTTAACTTAGAATTTTTTTTTTGTGAAACCTGAAGTTTTTAAAAATTATCTATCTCAAAGTTTTTTAAAAAAACTTTATCAACTCAAAATATTTTCCCTTAGACTTTTGAGATACCCCATTTTTTATGTGATCAGGGGGAGAAGGAAAAAAATTAAGTGTAGGGAAAGGTAGCTTAAAATTAATAACAAATTTATTAATTTTACCTTATATTGGTTTACCCTAACTTAACTTGAGTTGCTCACATAAAAAAGGGAGAGATTGTTGGAACCCTAAGGTAGTTTTGATATGATCAAATAAGTTAGGTTAGGTCCTGTAGAGTTTAACCTTGTGTCTAAATGTGCAGGAACTTAGGAGCACAGGAACTCGAGCAAAAGACGCATCTAGCGAGAAGGATGACACAAGAGAGAGCCGACGGGCTCGGTGCATCTGAGGGATGAGGTGCTGTGGAAGAATACATGGGCGGACGAGAAGAAGGCGCGCGACATTTCCGATGGATGAGAAGCCGGAGCGGAAGGTTGCTCGAGAAAGTCGAAAGTTGGGTTCGGGTGAGCCCTATTTCGGATGGCCAAAATCACCTAAGCGAGCGGAACCGGAGCGGAAGACCTGACCGAGGTGAGCAGAAGACCTGGATCGAGGTGAGTGGAAGACCTGGACAGAAAAAGGTCAACTGTGTTGACTTTCCTGGTCGGGGCACCCGGACCTGGTCGGGGTGTTCGGACCTGGTGGGGGTACTCGGAATCCTTCCGGGCGTCCGAAATCCAAACTTTACCCAAATCGACGTGGCATTTAACCGTTGCGGCGAGGATAAAATTCTATCCCATTCTAGGCGCTTGGAACCCTTCTAGGCGCTCCGATCAGGACTATAGATACAATCCTGGTCCAAGAGATTCAGAATAACACTTGTGATTCATTCTAGTTTTGCTAGCAAGCAATGCCCTTCGTCTAGATAGTCTCCTTCCCTCTATGTAGCAAGCAACCCTCCATCTCCTTCCCTTTCTGCAGCAAGCCAACAAACAATTTCCTTCATCTCCTTCCCTCTCCGAAGCAAGCAACGCCCTTCGCACAACAAGCAAGGAATTTTGCTTAAAGGTAACCCTAATTTTTTTTCCTTTTTAGCAAAAAAAAAAGTGTAAGGCGACCATGCGACCGCTTACGCTATCCGATGAGGCAACGATGTGGTAGCCTCCCGAGCGGCCACTCCCCATTAAACAACAACGTAGTTGCTGCTTCACGTAGCGATGCAAGCACTCACGAAGCAGTCCTTGCGCGGCCACGTGTTGCTTGGTAGGGCAGCAGTCATTGCGAGGCTGCCACATTGTTGTCTCGTTGGCTAGCGTGAGCGATCGCGCCTTCTTCTAATAATTATATAATAATTATAAATAGTAAATTATAACTTAGTGTTCCATACAGATAATATATATATAATGGCATAATTGTTATTTTTTTTTTAACATTGATACGCTACTACTAAATTGTATTTACTAATAAACTAACAAACTATTGTATTTGCTACTAAACTAAGAAAACTTTAGCATTATAAAGCTTCTAATAATTCTACAACTATACTTGTGATATAACGTTTCCCTACTTTTAAATTCAACTACTTACACCTCTATTATACAATTAACCAATATGTACGAGTGCTTTATATTTTAACATTTTTTTTTATTTTTTGATATTTTATGATTATAAAATTTTATATATTTTTATCATCTGAACTGAATCAATATTTCTCGTCCGTTATCGCCAACAAACTTTTTGTTGGCATCCCACCACCATCGTGATGCGCACATGGTATTTTGACTTGGACACGTGCAACACGACAGATTGAAGCTTGCGACAAGTTTTTCTATGCTTGTGAACTCGCTATTTTACTACACTTACATTAAAAAAATTGATACCTCAGACATCACTGACGAGGATCAACAAGAAAACAGTGACAAAGAATATTTGTGTTTTTTTAAAGGTTGTTACATGTGCATATTTTAGTAGCAATGTATTCAAAAGTTGTACCCAAAAAAAAATTTAATATTCTAACAACTAAACGCCAAAAAATGCTATTTGTATGAATCTAATAGCTCCTTGAATCACTATTTTTATACTATTAAAAAATATATAGTCACTTATTATATTTTTTAAATACATTATAATATTCACAACTCACTCAAAATCTATCAAAATCCCAACATGTTCATCAACAATATCTAAATGAATCTCTAAAGTTTAAGCCATGAAATGTGTATATATATATACTCAATCGAAGAAACTATTAAAGGTTATTCTCTATTAATCCATAAAGATATGATCGACATAGCACTTGGCATTTTTACACTCATGAATTCTTAATGAATTTCTTTTTAGATTCGAGATCTTATCCTCTACAGCGAAAGCATCCAATCCAACTTGCCCAAAAGTGACCACGAAGAAGATTGAGGCTGCACACTTTCTTTTATATAGATTTTTTGTTTCCATTTCAAATGGATAAGTCATAGAACAGAAAAATGAAATGATGGAGCTCATTACAACACCACCTGGGATAACTCAACTCCACACCCACTTCCTCTTACTCTTTCCTTTCATAAAGTAAAAGCGCTCTCTCTCTCTCCCCCACACCCACAGCTGCCTGCCTTTGTGTCAATCTCCTTTTCTACAGCATACCTCACTGTGTTTAATGCCTCATTAATTAAGTTTGTGTCGATCATTATCATGTCTTGTCAGCATCTCAATCCACTCATGCTGAATTAGTGAGGTAGCATTCAGTTTGACAAGGATTTCCAAGAGCCGATCTATCTTGCTTTTTCTTGGATTATCTATGCCAGGCACATGGAACACATGAAGCCTGCAAGTCTAGTTACTTAGTTTTAATTTCCCCAATAAGTTCCATGCTTGTTTACTTCTAAACTTCCAACTTTTGGGGGTTGGAATCAAAGTGAGTCAAATGTGAATTATAAATAATATGGTGGATAGAAGGGGAGCAACAATAAACTTATTAGTGTGTGACTTTGTGATCACATATTAGAATTATGAAAATAATCTTTTTGTAATACAGTAAGGAGTTTCATGCCTGAACCGTCTTTTATATAATATGGTGGGCAATTTGAGTATTTGGAAAAAAAGTTAGTTATTCATTTAATTCATATAATGTAATTATGTACGATAAGGGTTGGTTGTGAGCCACCACCCTGTAATATTATTTATTTGTGCTTTTTGGCCTTTTTATTATTTCACTTTATTTTCATTATTGAATAAGTAGTGTTCGTGTTTAGCCGCTTAAGAGTAGGGTTAGGGTTTTGATTATTTCTTTTATAGGTTTAAAATATGGTGGGCTAAAAGTGAACATGGTATTCTTAAATTATTGAGTTAATCTAACTGCTAGAGAATATATGCAAATAGGAAGGAATTACTCTTTTGAATTACCAACTTAAACATGATTAGAAATGTAAATAAAAAAGATATAGAAAGGAAGATGAAAGAAATTTCATTATGAATAAAATTTTAATTTTATATTAAGAATTTTAAGATATATTAGTTAATTTATATTAATTCACATGTATTTATGATGTAAATAAATATACAAGAAGGGATTCTTCCACACATTTATACGTCATAATTTTTAGAAGATAAATTCACATGGCCAAACATGTAAAAGGCAAGGAAGACAAACTCACTTTTCCAATTGTGCTTGACAGACCCAATTTGAAATTACATCAAGCTAGACACGACGTAAAAAAGATGACTCAAATGGACCCTGCGCCATGTCGAGCCCAAGCAAGGCCACATAGCATCGACACTCGACACCCCTACCTACTGCTTGGACACCCCCCAGCTACTCATTCCTGAAATAAACTAACCAATTAGGCACGAGGATGAGCAATTAAGTAAAGTATTACTCGGCCCGCAAACAAGTGGCCAGAAAGAAGACAATTGCGGTTCCCGGCACGTGGCCCCTCAACTGAGTTACTAAAGCCAGAAAGGGCAGCGTGGCACGTGGCCCAACCACACTTAGACTGCTTTTTGGTTTTACTGGTGCGATTATATGAATTTGATGCCTGAAACACAAATCTCAAAGCAACGGCAGCGTCTATAAATCCCAGGTTCCGCTGTTTCGCTGAACCTCCCCCAATTTCCCTCCTCTTCCAGATCGAGACGATGCGTTCTGCAGCGAGGTTTCTCCTCTCCTCCGACCCGACTGGGGCGGCGGATCAGTCGTCCTCCGCCTTCCCTTTCCACTCCAACGTCATCCTCACCTTCGCCGCCCTCCTCTGCGCCTTGATCTGCGCCCTCGGCCTCGCCTTCGTCGCCCGTTGCGCCTGGCTCCGCCGCTCCTTGGCCGCCCACGCCGATCGGCCCCTCCTCCCGGCCCTGCCCCTGATCCCGAGAAAGGGGATCAAGCAGAAAACCCTCCGCGCCCTCCCCACGCTCTCCTTCGCCGCCTCATCCTCCTCCTCCACCGCAGCCCCGGCCCCCGCCGGCGTCGAGCTCGTCGACTGCGCGATTTGCCTCGCCGAGTTCGCCTGCGGCGACCTGGTCCGCGTCCTGCCGCAGTGCGGGCACGGCTTCCACGCCGCGTGCGTCGACACCTGGCTGGGATCCAACGCCTCTTGCCCTTCCTGCCGCCGGGTCGTGGTGGTCCCTGCGCCGCCACGGAGCTGCCGGAAGTGCGGCAGAGACTCCGGCGAAGCCCCGCCCGCGCCAGCGCCAGCGCCCGAGAGTGGCGGCGCCAGCACCTCTAAAAGTGCGCATTAGATGGGTGTTTGATGGAATTTCACACTCAAAAGTGTTTGTGAATGAATAGCCAAAAATTGTTACCAAAGATATGTGTGTTTGTATATGTAGGAAGGAGGATTACACATCACTTGCAAGATGCTCAGACAGAGAATTTCTTGTAATTAGGAACAAAAAAATGGGCATTCTCAAGCCTTTGCTTGCCCAGGGCTCTGCTTAGTTTTGAAGTTTCAGATTTTGGATACGAACCGTGTTAAGAGTATTTTGAAAACAAAGTTTGGATATGCTGAAGTTTTTTGGCCGAAAGAGAGAGTTATTTTAAAGAACACCTCTTCGGTCGCTTTTGTAGCCGTAAGATGTGATCTGAATCGAGATCAGTCGATCAATGAGTATCGATAGTGGGATGCATCTGAAGACTTGTTGGAGGGACAAGGTCTGAACATTGGTGTTAGGAGGAGAATGGGACAAGGAAGAGGTGGTTGGGGGATTGTAGTGATTAGAACTGTTATTAATTTACTTGCCTTTTAAAGTGAACAAATTATCTAAATATGGAAAGATCAGTTGAGTGTGGCCAGACCATGGATATTTATATCAATTCAGAATGTGTTTAATTGGATCAAATCAAATGAAATTGGAATTGACTTTTTTTATTCGATCTACACAGTGAGTCAATAATTGACTATGAAGAAAGTAAACGGGTTGTGAAACGATAAGTTCCTGTCACTGAGTAAAAGTTGTTGGTTAATGAAAATATTTTAATTATATAAATAGTTAAAACACTCTAATTAATATACGATAATAATTAAATTTATCTCACAAGATGAGGTTAGACTATATGAATTCTTATACACAGTTAAGGTTCTATCATTTATTATATTATTATTTATATTTAAATAAAATTTATTTTATTTTATTAATACTAAATCTTTTTTCAATGAACCTCTTTTTCATTTGATATATATATTTATCGTACTATTACATCGTCTAAATGGATTATTTATTTATCGTCTAAATACATGTCTATATTACTTAAATATATTTCTCGATATTTTCTTTCAATAGATATAACACTGATTTTTCTTTAATATTTTCATTTCTTATCCCATCTATTCTTGTTCGCACATCTACCATAACATCTTCATCGCTATAACTTTCATTTTTTGCTCATGTGCTCAACTCATAGCGCAACATTCAGCTTCAGATAACATATCAAGTCTAATTGTCATTTAAAAAAACTTTTCTTTAAGTCTAAAAGGTATTTTACGATCATAAAGAACACTCGACGTTTTTTTTTTTATTTTCAACCATCCCCTTGTATTCTATGTATGACATCTCTCTCAATTCCTGTCACACGCGAGAGTAAACTTATCCACCAAATCGGATGGTACCCTCTAGTGATAATATGAGAAATACAATATCAAATTCAATTCATGTAAAAAAAACATCGATGCAAAATAAAACTCATTAACTTTTTAAAATACCAATATGGGTATGCATGCATGAATATGTGAGTATACTAAACTAAAAAGCTAACAAAAAAGAACTCAAAGATTTGATACGGAGAGAAAACGTAAATAGAGGCAACATAAAATAAACTAAACAACTCAAAAGAGAAATCAAATTCAAGTGGGGCTAACAGCTAGGACCTCTAAGTAACATAATATGATACATCTTCTATCTGCTAACCTAGAAATAAAAGGAAAAAAAATAGGTAGTGAATACAATAACTCAGTGGGTATCAGAAAGATAGTGCATGATACTAGTAATAATATTTAACATAAAAGTAAGAACAACAATATAATTATCTACTAACAAAAGCATAAACAACAATATAACCCTTTACTAACTTGCTCCATCAGGTATAGCCAATAGATCGGGATCGAGTACATAAAGTACATCCAAAAACCATCTTCATAAACTCATCACATAGCAAACATATACCAAACATATAACAAGTCTCGACTGTGCGCAACAATATACTACCACAAATGAGTCTCGTGGGTAGTTAGGGTATCCACTATCTGTAGTTGACAATACACTCTGCCATTATTTGGTCTAGTGGGTAGATAAGATAAGGTAGTTATCTAGCTCCTTAACTACTTACTGCGGGGAACAATGCACGTGCTACCACTATATGGTCTAGTGGATAGTAAGAGCATACAAATGTCACTGTTTGCTTGCAACAATACACGCTACCACTACTTGATTTAGTAGACAGATAGGGCGTGCAACCAGGGGCGGAGCCAGGAATTGACTAGAGGTGTGGCTAAAATTTTTAACTACTACTATAACAACAAAAAAGTCTTACCCCAATAGGTGGGTCGATTTTATGGATCTTTCTATGTTATTAGACTCTATCCCATGCTACATCAATATCCAAACTTAAATAAATTTTATCTTATTTTATTATTATTAACTATTTTTTTTTAATTTAGAAATATCCATCATTATCGAGCTATGTTAGCTTTATACCTCAAACTACTTCGATGAGTATTCGAGTATTGTTCTTGTTGGTTGGGTAGCAAGAAACCATCAAGTAATTTTGAAATGATTTGGTCCAATCTACCCACTCTTATATCGACTAATCAATACCGCTTAGAATTTTCTAGGGTTATTGGATATGTGAACAAATATCGACCTAAGTTGGCTTCTCGGTATAACCCATCAAGATTTGGTTGACATTTCCAGAGAAGGACTTGGTGACAATTACATTGAGATACCTTGTCTACAATCTGGCAACAAAGATATACTTAAAACAAGAGAGTCGATATTCTTACACTAGCAAATTTAGATATTTTCTAATAGCACTGGAGAGGGGTTCAAATAGGGATCACAGCTTCAAACTCCCTTGTGTATCGGTATATTGAATCAACACGAGACAATCTTAAATGAAGTAACTGATGCAGTTGGTGACAGATTTGGTGCATCATCAAAACATCCTTCTTCGGGTCGTCATGCTATCCACAAAGGTGGAAAAACTAAAATAACTCTATCACCTTGAACAAAAAGAAACGACACAATTTGCTTGGTGGTCTGTAAAACAGAGATAGGATACACATAAAATTCTGAGGTTATCAACTTTATTGAATAATAGCTTAAGTTTTAAATAATAAAACAAGAGAATAAGTAATTTAGTTTTGTAAAGCTCAAAATGCATAGTTTGAGTTTGACAACATTATATGGTTCAGGTCTAGTATGGACGTATGGTTACCTGCGTGGATGTCAAACAGAAGAAAAACATAAACTATTTGAATGCAGAAGACTGACTCGACAAGTGTATGCCAGAAGAATAAAAACTCTTTTATGGTTGACATTGCACTCGATGAGTTTGGGAGGAATACTATCTATTTATTGTTGTCGTCGTACAATCTAGAGGCAAAGCCAGTGACACAAATTAAAAATGAAACTTTTTTTTGGTTGTGATTCGTTTATGAATTTATCTTTTACCAACCCAGCAGTCACTGTTATGATAGCATGCAAAAAAAAATTTACAGAAAATTCATTTATATTTTGCTTTCCTTGATGCTCTGAATCTTCAACAAACCTTAGACTATATACTTTTTGGATATTATAATCTTAGTTTTAACAGCAAATTATGAAAAACATGACATCAGTAGCCTCTTATTTTTCCAAAAATCATTTGTACAATGCTAGACATGTGCCATTTCATTATAATAAATAAATTAGAATATGTAAATCAGATAAACTTGGGCAATTTGTTTTGTTGGCACTATTGCATCTTAGGATAATGATACCACAGTAGCAAGATTAGCTTACCTGAACCATTTCTTCATAAGTCTCATCGTCAATTTCCACAGTAGTTATGATCTATTCCACATCTCCAAGACTCATATTCAAATGCTGATCATAAGCCTGGAATAGAATGAATGTTTAAAAGGTGAAGATAAAAATAAAATAACCTTGTACGAGTATACAATCAAATTGCTTCAAGTGAAAAACAAGGTTTGTGATATCACATATATCTCCCTTGCTATGATAGCCAAGTGCCAACTACAAAAAATCTTAATGAACAAAGCTGTACATAAAAACTAAAGTATAGAACTTATGACAACAAAAAATGACTAAAACTTATTTGGCTTTATTCCTATATCTTTAAAAAGTCAAATATAAGAATAAAATTAATAGAATATATCAAAAGTTATAATTCAATCTCACCTATTTAAGTGGTGTTCGACGATGTTTTATAACGTAATATTCATCAATAATAGAATCTACATCTATATTCATTGCAAATTCTCGCTCAATATAAATGGTTATACAATCAGCAAGAAAACCATCCTCCATCTTGTTACGAATTGCAGTTTTGACATGTTTCATGGCTGAAAAAGCTCTTTCAACTGTAGTAGTAGATACGAGTAGTGTCAACACAAGATAAATCAGTCGTGTCAGCATAACATAATTCTTTGACCTTCTACTCGCAACCAACTCCTGACATAAATTAGAAAGAGTGGATATTTGAAATCGAGATTCAGAAATCACATCACTCTGATAATGTTGCAACTTAATTCTCAAGGAATAAATATCTTGTTTTGTAAAATCCTAAGGGTAAAACTTCTCTGCAAGCTTGCAAATGTCGTCTATGTTGAATGATTCAAATTCCAATGTTGCGCTAAGAGAAAGAAGTTCTGCTGATGTCTCATTAAATCTTGTATTTAACTCCATCAGAAGAAAATCTATTGCTTTATTGAAAACATCAAAATGATAATGATGCTCAACTGTAGGATACTCTCACCCACGGAACGACCAACCCTATATGAACTGTCGAAGTCAGGTATGTAAACATCATGTTTTGAGCAAAATGAAGTCACTTCCTGTAGAAATTCTTCCCAGCCATCTCCCCTCAATGCTTGAATGACAATTTTTGTACTGTAGGCAAATCTCATTGCAGTTAAAATATCTTGAGTTTTCTTCTGGAGGGCCTGACACAAAATATCAGTGATGGCCAAAATCCTACGCATGAAATGCAAGACAAATACAAATTCGAAGCTTGTTATGTTTTTATATATACCACCAACTTCAGCTTGAGAACTTGTATTTGAACTATGCTCACTTAGATGCTCAAGCACCTTACAAGTAGCACCATACATATCTATCAAACTCTTTACAGAGTCGTAATGAGAACTCCAACGAGTTGCCCCTGCTCGTTGCAAGTTACCAATCTGATTAGCCCCACGTCCTGGATTACGTTCTCCAATTTCTAACAAATGCTCTATTTCTCTTCTTTGAGTAATTTGCAACTCACAAAGACGCTTAGGAGAAGACGTCATCATATTAACAACATTATCCAAATGAGAGAAGAAATCCCAAATATCTCGAACATCCTTAGCTGCTGAAACCAATGTTAATTGTAATCTGTGTGCAAAACAATGTACGTAATATGCATATGGACAATCTTTGAGAAATAAAGCCTGTAGTCCATTCCAAGCACCCCGCATATTACTAGCCCCATCATACCCTTGGCCACAGACGGATCTATTCAAGAGCTATCCTAGGCTCTAGCCCAGTCCAATTTTTTGCGCCTCCACCTACAGTAGAGATCTTGTACCGGATAGAATGTTGTAAGCAGGGCAAGCATGATGCGAGGCTCATTTCGTGCCGGTAATGCTCACGTTGGCTGCACCTTCTTGAGTCGCTTCGCAGCGGACTCCTCCTCCCCTGATATGGATGCCACGTTCGCAGTCGACTACGGTCTCGATGGGAGAGGGGGGTCCCAGACTTTGTAGAGGCGATGATGGTCTTGCCGCCCGATTTGTGCCCTAGCTTATGTGTGAGCTTAAAGATCCATGCGGTATAGGCATGCGACATCCATATCCATCGTCCCCACCCTTCCACGCTTTTAGATAAAATTAATTAGTAAAAGTGGGTATAAAAAGTAGGTGACGTTGAAAATGTACGCATTTCAAGCAAGCATTTGAAGAAGATTAGACGACACTTTATTTTTTTCATATAAATTTAACTCAGAATATAAATATAGGTTCTATATTAAAATTTCATAACATAACTTTGTTCAATAATATAATATCTTTTTATTTATATATAATTTATAATAATATACAATTTATTATATTAAGTTTCAACCTTCCCTAATTTTAATGTCTCGAACCACCGAGTAAGAGGAGAAAGGGGAAAAGGAAGAGGACTTGTGGAGACGCCTATGGTTAAAGTTGGGCGGAGGCCAAACGACCATGTCATTTCGCATATGGTGGAGAATTCCTATTTGCAACTCAATTAGTACTGTTATTGTTCTTGTTATAACCAAGTGGTGTCCATCATAAAAAATGTAATGGTTTGTTACATCAAGTGGATAAATATATTCTTTTCTCCTCCATCTTGCTCACCGATCCTCATGTCTTTTCTTGTTCATGGCCACAACTATTCCCCTATGGCTAGACCCTTGCCCCTTGAGACATAGTCGTCAACATAGTTCCTCGATCGAGCTGTCACGACTGGATCGACATATCCTTCACACCAACATACCCTTACGTCGTCAACGTCAGAGACAAGCAACTGTGGATTGAGGTCCTAGATGAGACACTTGAGCACGACCTCGCTTTGTGTTCGTGAATCAACTATCTCTACCTCACCATCAGCGGCGCGCTCTCTAATGTCGACGCCAATTGCCAGGTCTTCCGTCAAGACATCCAAATTTTCAACATCTATAAATTAGATATCTTATCGGTAAAAATTAACTTAACAATTTCATAAATAATACAAAAAAAACATTGAATAAAAATTTAAAAATTCATAAAATATAGAAAAAATGCGAGATGGTAACGAACTAGTATGAAGTGAACTCAAACCTCTTCTACGACAGACTCAACCAATTTAGGATCAGCCCAGTCTATCTCTAATTTCTGGATCCGTCCCTGCCCTTGGCCTCTCATGTTCTGAGCTTGAAGGTTGTAATGAACAATAATATCACTAACTGTGTTTTTGAGAGTCAATGAGGTAGTATCACTAACACTTTTGATTTCAATAAATCGTGCTGTTAGAATCCCGTTACTATCCACGAACCTCAAGATAAGAGTCATTTGCTCACGTTTAGATTCATCCTGTGCTTCATCAACAAGAATACAAAAGCTTGCATCCCCAATTGCACTTCGAATTCTCTGTCGAACTCTATTGGCCATAATATTCAAAATCTCTTTTTGTACTTCTGGAGAAGTGTATGTATTATTTCTTGCAGCACTACTCAATACATCCCCAACTTCTTTATTAAGTTGTCCAAAAGCATCCAACAATTCAAGAAAATTTCCTCGATTCAATAACTTAGATGATTCGTTATGCCCCCTAAAAGAACAACCTTGAAGTGCAAGCCACCGCACACTTGTAATTGTGGTTTTAAGACGCAGACGATTTTTCTGAACTTCCTCACTTGATACAGCAAGCATTACTTTGTCAATATGCTGAGATGGTTTCATTAAATCTTCGGCCTTTCTCAAAGATGTATTATGATGTGATGAAGATGAGGTACCAACATGAGTGAGAAATGCACACTTATCTCCATTACATACCCTCTTCCAACTGTTAAATCCATCGATGGCCAATGATGAAAGGTTTGGTTGAGTAGGATCAGTAAGAAAAAGAAAGCAATAAAAGCAATATGCCTTATCTGTTGAAGAAGAGTATTCCAACCATCGAAACTTATTATACCAATGTTCTTGGAATCTACGTGTTTGCTTATCAAATTGTGTTCGTTGATATGTCAAAAGTTTCGGTTGATATGGTCCAGCATTTAGGTAAGCTCGTCGAACTTGGTCTCATTCATTTATTGGATATTCACATATTTGTTTCCTCTTCCTCGGATCACGTTTAATAGAAACAGATAGTTCTATGACAGGATTAGAAGGTGAAGACTCTATAAATTCAGAAGATGTAGCTACCGAAGGGGGGACATCATTAGGAATTGAGGAACCTTCAGATTGGTCTTTTTTTTTAAAAAAAAAGATAGTAAAGTTTTCCCCCTTTTCATAACAGGTTGATGATTTTCCATTTTCAATCTGCAAAATTAACCCCTATTAAGCAAACCAATTATATTATTAATAGTTACATAATCTCAAACAAACAAAGAATGTCACTGAAATACATATCATATTATTAATAGTTACTGAAATACATATTATATTACCATTCTTAATACTAAACAAAATCACAAAAACAAACAAGAAATAGGATATGGAAAACCTTAAATTCTATCATAGGTGCTGCATTGAAACTATAAATAAGGAGCATTGAAATAAGGAAACTAAAAAACCTATAAAGAATGTCATAGAACATTAGAACTTGTTAATGCCCACTGATATAACATTAACAAATTTAAAATTAAAATGCATTGCAATTCCCTTTTGGTTGCTTGCTGGAAAGTGGAAACTGTACAATTCTCTAGTACGGCTTGGAAACTACAAGTCTACAACCATCTAACACCGATAGTTCCCTAATTCAGTTGATACATTATAACTGAGCAGCAGGTTGCGAGGGAAAAGAAGAGATTGAAGGGGGAAAAGAGGAGATCTTGTGTATAGCCGGTATACCTCCTCGAGACCTCGACTTCGCTTTCGTGAAGCTCGGCGTTGCCTGCGTGAAGTTCGGCGTTGCCTGCGTGAAGGTCGACGTTGCCTACGAGCTGCGGCGGATGAAAGGTGTGGCAGGTAGGTTAATGAAACATAATTTTTTTTTCTTATTATGCTATTTAATAGAGAATGGGCCAAATCCAGGCCTGGGCTACAGCCCAGGCCTGCCACCCCTTACATCCGCCTCTGCGTGCAACTATCGAGCTATGGACTGCGAACAACAACATACTACCACTATCTGGTCTAGTGGGCAATCTATATGTAAATGTATACACAACAATAATAACCAAACAAGCAAAAATAATCACATCCAAGGGTAAAGCTCTACAAGCTACACTATGATATCGCAAATGTAATGACACAAATATAAATAATAAATATCATCAATATCAAGTAGAATAATAATAAGATCAAGCAACTAAGTATCAATCTCAAAAAATATATAGAGTGGAGTCAAACTAAACATATAACCAATGCATAATCAAATACTCATGTACTAAGGTCAAAAAAACTAAAGAAGTCAAAGGAGCAACTATCCATCTCAATTGTAGAATATCATAATTATCTTCAAGTCAGAGATTTGTCTTGAACTCGAATCCTACAAGTAGAGGTCTAGAGGATATGAAACCAATTCAAGAACTAGAAAAATCCTTGTAACCAACATCAACTCAATTTATCTATCTATATTGATTAATTCAAATATTAATTCGTTAATCCACACATCAACTTGTTTGTTAATTAGCCAATATTAATCCATTTGTTAAGTCAATCACTAATCCAATTATGAAACCACTTATAAGTAAATATCCAATTAATTGATAATTCAATTAACTACTCTTTATCATTTATTAAATCGATTAATACTTTAATCAATTTCTAATCAATCAAAATAACTAAATCGAACAATCAATTAATTCTACCTCGTTTCCTGATTAATTTTAGATAAATCTATTAAATTTATTAAATTAATTAATTTAATCATATGATAAAATCTTAACTTAATCTCCTTACCTTAATCCCTTTCCCCTTCTTCTTCGCCGACGACAGCTCAAAACAGGAAGGCGCGACGGTCGGAGGCGACAGGAATAGATAAGGAGGTAGCGACATAGGTGATCTCATTAGGTGTGGAAAGGTTGCTGCGGTCACTGGAGAGGACTCGTGGCGGCTACTGCAGCGACCGCTATGGCGGCGAGCAAGGGTGGGGCATCAGCATCTCAAGTGGATGAGGCAACGTTGAAAGTTGGGCATGCGGTGGCAACCACATCTGTCGTGCATGGTGAAGGGAGGCGAAGCATGCGACCTAATCAAAACTTAGATTTTGATTAAATAAAATTAGATTTTATATTCAATCAATTTCTAACTTAAATGAGGTATTCTAAAGAAGCTTTCCTTCTACCCGATTTAATTTCAAAAATTCCTATATAATCATATATATTCCTTTATGTTGGTTTATTTATTTATTATTAATTATTTTAATATTTCATATTAATTTAAATTGAGTCCATAATTTATTAATTTAATCACTCTATCTATCTATCTATATATATATAATATTCTTTTGTAAAAATGATTCTAAATAATTCAAATTTTTAGTTACAAACAATTCATCATCTATTACTATAACAATTATTTCATTATGTTTAATATTGTTAAATTTAAATTGAGGCCATAATTTATTAATTTGATCATTCTATCTAATATATATATATGTGTGTGTGTGTGTGATCCTGAATACTTAAAATTTTTAGTTATGAATAATTCATTATCTATTATTATAACAATTATCTCATTGTGTTTAATATTGTTAAATTTAAATTCAATATATTCTATCTTTACTTTACTAAACCTAAAATCTTTCACTTCTATCATTTTTTGCTAAAATTTGAGTTTAACATTTACTCCTTTACATGTCTCGTCTATCAAAACACATTATCTGCAAACAACATCCGCCATTATATCACATCTTAAATATGTCCAGTGAGTTCGTCTATGATTAGTGTAAAAAAATATGAACTTAAAGCTAATGCTTATTGTAACCCTATGGAAACACTTCAATTAATCCTCCTGAAGTTTTCACTTTTAGCATTATATTTTCATATATATCCTTAATTAGTTCAATATATGCTATATTAACACATCTCTTTTCTAGAATTTTCATATAATTTTCCTTGAGACTCTATTATAAGTTTTTCCCAGGTCGACGAATACTATTATAAGCTTTTTCTATTTTCGATACTTTTTTATTAGTTACCTAAGAAGATGTATAGCTTATTGTCAACCTTCCAAATATAATCCAAATTGATTTTAGATTTCCGTAGTCTCCTTCATTAGTCTTTTTTCTATTACTATTTTCTAAAGTTTTATGATATGACCTATTAATTTATTACTTCTATAATTTGTACAATTTTGTTTTCTCTCTTTATTCTTATATAAGAAAACTAGAGTACTTACACTCTACTAATCATATATATATATATATATATATATATATATATATATTCCATTTTTAATATCAGGTTGAATATTATTGTAAGTCATAATACCTTATTTTCTAAGGTACTTTCATACTTCCATCGAAATATTATTTGAGCAAACTATTTTTTCATGGTTCATCTCATTTAAAATTTGTTTTACTTTTGAAATTTAAATTCTATGATAAAAATTTAATTTTTATACTTATCTAACTTACTTAAATTACCTAAATTAAGTTGATCATCTAAACCTTCATTAAAAAGTTGATAAAGTCCCAACGGGGATACATAGTTGGTTAGAGGGTGGAAGATTTGCTACAATGGAGCAACGATTAATTTCCGATGGGTGCATGCCCTCTGGGAAAGGATAAATATTTGGTTGGATCATACATAAGATAAATATGAAAATATTTGTTAGAACATAAGCGCGGATGGGTCGCATCTCTTATGAAAGAGTTGGACACAATTTGGTTTAGCTATGAATCAACTTAATTTAATTATGAACTAAACTAAGGGGTTAATAGGCTAATTTTTGATCAAGGTATAATGGGTTGGATTTAGACTTTCTAATCTAACTCATTAAATAAGACTATATATTGATATGGTTAAGTGAGAATTAATACATAATTTATTATTAGCTTGATTAGGTTTTGGAAATCTAAATCTAATACCTCTCTCTCCCTCTCCCTCTCTCTCTCTCTTATCACCGACCACAATAAGAGGGTCTCCTCTTGTTGTCGTGATCCACCCAAAGGAAGAAGATCTTCCTTTTGCTTCTTCCTCTTCTTGATCCTTCTCCTTCGCTTGTGGCTAGTACCTTCCGAAGGCAAAGCTTGTTCTCTTGGAGTTGTCTTGAAGATCTCAGCGTGGATATGAATAGAGGTGATGTTCAATAACATAGTAAAAGTCATCTGTAAGGTATACCTAGAATAATTGTTATTCAATTTCATTTTGTTTTATGATCTTGTCTACGCGATTGTATCTTGCATGCGTGTGGTATGTATGATGTAATAAATTAGTTTATTTATCGTTAAGTCTTCCGCTATGTATGTTTGCAAAACATATTTTTAGAACACACCACATCGGAAATATCCTAATACAACAACCATATCTCAAATATATGCATCATATTATAGGCAAATACAATATATATCACCAACATATGCAACACACATCACATGCATATGCATAGTCGCTTCCGCTCACCACTCCAGCTACCACGACATATATATTGTCGAGTGGGTAGAACATGACAATTGTAGGATACTCCAGCTCCCACTACTCTTGAGTAACCAAGTGGGCAATATGCAAAGTAGTTATCTAGCTATATACCCCAAAAGAAAAGAGGAAATCTCCTTACCTGCACGCAACTCCAGCTACTACTACCCCGAGTGGTTGAGTGGGCACAACATGACACGTTGCACACAACTCCATCTACCACTACCTCGAGTGTCTGAGTGGGTAGATATGACTGACGACTCTCTCAGCCACAAGGGAGACATAGTCGACAGTTATGCATGCAATACAATGATGAACAAAATGTAAATAATTATATTCACAGATATAGTCATCACTATGCAACAATAACACAAATATATCCAAAAGTATAAACTATAAACAATATATATAAATAGAGTAACAAGTGACAAAAAGAGATTGTATAGACATCAAGTAGATCTACTCTAAGGTCAAACAACTAAGTATCAAGCTCTAGCAAAATAAGAATAGATTCAAGGAAATAAACTAATGATCAAAACCATAACTCATACACTAAAGTCAATATACTAAGAAATCATGGAAACAAATACCCGCCTGATTTGTAGATTATGCTGAATGTCTTCATGTCAGAACACCTATCTCAAATCAGAATCCTACAACATATAACCCAAATTATAACCATGGTCTATCGTAAATCAAGTAATGAAATCTAATCCTAAACCAATTAAGAAACCCTATTTAATTTAACCTAATTAACCAACACTTCCTTCACTGCCAATCGCTTATGAATAAATCAAACCCAATTAATTAAACCTTCCTGTTAACATGCTTTAATTTATTTTTTTTTTAACTTGTTAATCTAACAACAATAATTAATTAGCCTTGATTTACACTAAAATTCTAAAAAAATATATTATCAAATTAATACTATTGTTAATCATGAATTTTTTCTAAGTTATTTGAAGCTAGCCCGATTCAATCAACCAAATACTATTCCAATCAAATTGCTTCGTTGCCATATAGTCGGCTTTCTCTTCTTCTCTAGTGGCAGTTCATAGCAGCAACAACTGATAGAAACACCGAAGACTCATTCCACTGTAGCGACGTCTGATGGCGACACCGATTGCTACTGTCATAGCAAGGAACGGTGGCAACAATGAGTTGGGCTGCCGACAGAATCGACTGGTAGTTACAGAACCGTTGCTCAATGATCCTGTCCGAGCGCTGAGTTGACGGTCGCTGGGGACGTGGTGCTTTCGTTGACTCCGCGTAGCCCTGTGAGTGATGTAGACCTTCGACGAGGACCTACAAGCACAAAAATCGAGTCGGGAAAGGGTTCCCAGTGACGACCCTCTAACACTCAAGTCAGCCTCCGGCAGCAAGAAATCGAAGTAGAATGGTGAGAATTGTAGCTACAGTGATGAATCGTGCATACCTCCGTTGAAGTCTGGGGGTCCTTATATAGGGCCCCTCTGAAAGTGCGTGCACGCTTACCGAGATATACACGCCTCTCAAAGCATACCTATAATGAGTGTGTTAGAAAAGCGTGCATGACGCTATACCTTAATAGAACGACATATCCCTGACATGACAGTGGAGGCTTCTATCGTACGATTCTCTGCCCGACCGTGCCGCCAACCATGCCACTTATCAATGACTCTTGCCCCGAGGAAGATATTCCCTCCTGCTCATCTTGTCGTCTATAAGACTAAGTGGGGGTCTGCTCGGTTGTGCCCCATACTGCTGAGGGAGTCACCGAGCCGAGTGGGAGGCCCGCTCGCCCCCTAGTGCTTCATCCTGCTCACGCCACACCATGCGTAGTCGAGCAATGTCCATCGCCCGGCCGAGCGAGGACTCCGCTCGGCCCCTGAGCGTCGGAAACCCAGCGTTGAGCTGGGCTGTTGCGCTACCGCCTGGTCAGTACGCCTACCACTCGGCCGAGCCCGGGATGTTGACCGTGCTGCCTCTGACCCCCATGTGTCATTGGCCCCTCTACCATTTGGGTCCCATTTTACCCCTAGATCACATGCCTCCCCTTCAAGTCTAGTCGAAGGAGACTATAAGTCCGACTGACTGGACAAATTGGATTAGTGCTTTGCCGGCCGATCGGAAGTGATGCTGAAGCGGCCCAAGTGGGCTTGAGCTATCCGCTTGGCCGAACCTTTGTTGGCTGCTTGGCAAGGAGTGCGCCAGTGCTTGTTAATCTTATCGCTCCCTGTTCGGGTCTGCTTGTGGTCAAAGCTGTCATCATCGAAATCTCCTCGAAATTCATGCAAATCCCTGTCATTAAAACCGAGCACGCGACCACGCCGAGTAATGGCCTCCATTAAATGCCGCCCTGTAACCTGACACCATGTGGTGCTGCCGCCGTCATCGTACGACGGGGGCGTCTGCCATGATAGGACATGCGGCGGTTTGAATTCCACGGTCGGATGCAAGCCTCGATCCCTGTGACCTAGATCAGACGGCTCCGACCGACCGAGCTCAACTTCTATAAAACCTCGAGGTCGACTTCTATTCCATTGTTGCTGCCTTCGTGCTTTGGCGACTTCTTTCATTCCCAGTGCTCCCGCGACCTGTTCCTTTGGCGTTCCGGCGAACTCTCGGCACGCTTCTCCTTTGCGTTTCACTTTCTTGTAAGCTTCTTCGTTGCTCTACCTTGTCGTAGCATTCCTTCATGCTTTGGCTCTCCTTCTTGTATGTTCTTTCTGTCCTTGTCGACCTTTTATCGTTGATCCCACTGGTTAAACCACCGTGCTTTTCGTTTTCCGGCCATTGCCAGTTCCTCTGACCCTTCTACCGGCCTCTAGTACCACAACATGGAGAGTCGGTTCGACTCAGGTGACGCTGCCGGCCTGATAAGTGCTTTCAATCTTTCCCCCGACCATGAGCTAGTTTTAGCCGAGTCGTCCGCCCGACCCCACAACTCGCCGGCCGACACTGTCACCTTTTTTCGAGACCAATTCGTAGCGGACCTTCGATTTCCCATCCACCCGTTCATGATAGAGGTCTGCAACTACTTTCGCATTCCGCTCGCCCAACTTGTCCCTAACTCCTTTCGGCTACTGTGCGGTGTAATTGTGTTTTTCCGAGTGCACAACATTCCTCTAAAGCCTCAAGTTTTCCATTACTTTTATTATCCGAAGTAGTCCGAGTTAGGAACCTTTTTGTTTCAGTCTCAGATCGGCCTCGTCTTCTTTGATTACATGTCATCCTCCAATAAGCATTGGAAGAATTACTTCTTCTTCTCGTGATTCCCCGAACCACCTCCCTTCCAGACCCGATGGCAGACCGCTCTGCCTACCCAGCCTGACCTGAAGTGATATAGGACCGAGCCCGCCTACCTCCATGCAGCCAACCTGCTGGCTGGGCTAAAGCTGGATATCCATAAGCTGCTCCACGAAGGAATGATGTATATGTTCGGCTTAAATCCGACCCCGAACGAGGCTTCCGGGCGGCCCTAGTTAGAAATAACTTTCTCCTTTTTTCTTTGGGTCTAACTGATTTCTTCTTTCTTTCTTCCAATTGCCACTATAATGAAGTCGGTGGCGCTCGGCATGCTCAAACTCAAGGTTGCCGAGATAGAGGCAGCTGCAACGAAGGAGACGGAGAAACTCGGCCTCACTCCGGTCGGCACTCATGAAGGCTAGAGCGAAGAGGCGCAGACGACGAGCGATGCGTCTGTCGATCGGACCGCAACTAACGAGGCGGCGGGAGAGACCGCCCTGTCAGGTACTCAACCAGCCATTTAGACCGAGGAGGGAGGGTCTTCTGGTGATGAAATTCTGCTGTCTGGGCGCAAACGTCGTCGAACGGGCACACCAACCCGCTCGGCTACCTCAGCTGTACATGTGTTCGAGCAGACGGACATGTAAGACCGTTGGGCCGGCTAGGAGGGGATTGGATATCCTGCAAAGCAAAAATAGACAGACCCTCCTCGAACTCTTTAGGTTGACACTTGCATAAATAAGTTAAGCGAATAAATTGAAAGCATAAATAAAACGAGGCACAAAAGGTTTACTTGGTTACAACCGATATGGTTGTTAATCCAAGGATGTTGAAAGCACTAGAATACTCCTTCAGGCGGAGAAGTCTCGTACAACAATGAAGCGCAAAAAGAAAGAAGCTTAGACTAAAAGAAAGCGTGCAAGCACTGGATTTACAAGTAATGAGTTCGTTATTATTGTTTAATGTGCGGATCAGTACTATATTTATAGTACTGGTCCGGGCGCCTGGAAGGAGTTCCGGACGCCCCCAGGGGGATAAAATTTTATCCCCAACGTTCAGATCGCGAAAATCGCAATCCTGGTCAAAATCATGGTCCGGGCACCCGGAAGCATTCCGGGCGCCTCGAACAGCTCCGGGCGCCTCGGAACAAAAAGTCAACTATAGTTGACTTTTTGTTCGGAACCACTTCTCCGTTAAGTCCCCGTCTCGGTCCGGGTCTTTTGCTCCGGATCCGCTCGCTTGGGTGATCTCTCCCATCTGGAAAAGGGCTCACCCGAACCCAACTTTCGGTCTTCTCGAGCGTGCTTCCCTCCGGCTTCTCGTCCCTCGAAATTGCCACGTGTTCCTTCTCATCCACCAGCGTACTCATCCGCAGTCTTCGTCCCTCAGTCGCACCCTGTGCCGACCTTCGCGCTAGCTGCGTCTCTTGCTCCCCGAGCAATCTTCCGCTCCGGCTTTCATACTCCTTCTCGTCTGCCGGTGTACTCTTCCACAGCGCCTCGTCCCTCGGACGCACCGCGTGCCGTCCTTCTCGCTAGCTGCGTCTTCCACTCGAGTACCTGTGCTCCTAAGCTCCTGCACACTTAGACACAAGGTTAGAAACAACGCAGGACCTAACTTAACTTGTTGTTCACACCAAAACAACCTTGGGGTTCCAACAATCTCCCCCTTTTTGGTGTGATCAACCCAAGTTAAGTTAGGGTCAAAAATAGACATAAAATTAAACAGTTTATATAACATGCAACAAGATAGAAAAATTAGATTTCAAAAAAAAAATAATTTTCAATTTCTACCTCCCCCTAGACTTATACTTTCCTCTTCTCCCTCTTTGATCATAAAAAAAAATGAGATACAAAGAAAAACTCTAAGGGATACAGACTTAGAAAATTTTGAAAATTTATCTTTAAGAAAAAAACATTTCTAAGTCAAAAACTTTAAAAACTTTTAGAATTTTTTTTTAGCACTTTGAATAATTTTCATAGAATCAATTTCAAAATTTTCAAAAATAATTTTAAGTTAAATTTGAGAAATTTATTATTAAGTTACTGTCAGACATTTAAATTTCCAAGTCAAAAGTAACTTTTAAAAAATTTTTAGTTTTTCCTTATTAAAAAAACTTTCTAAGCCCAAAAACTCTATACAAGAAAAATAAAAACATTGATAATGTTTAAGAAAACATTTTCTTTGCATTTATTTATTTATTTTTGTTCTAATACTTTTTATCAACAAGATTTAAATTTCCATTTTAATTTATCAGAACTTCTTAACTCAACCTTTTTTATATTTAAAGCCATAAATATTAAACATGCAGAAATTTGTATCATGTTAATTTTTTGAATTTCTATTTCATAGAAATATCTCAACAGCATATATTTTAACTTGATAAAATTTTTCGACAATATAAAAAGTTCTTTCGGAAATGTGCAAAATTCGTTCGAAAGAATATTTTTTAATTTGCAAGAATTTGACAAAAATTCTGACTTGCAAAAATCTTTTAACTCATAATCATTTAATAATATTTTAGTTTTTAATTCGCAAAACTCTTTCGAGAAAGTAATTTGTAATTCAAAGAATGTTTTCGACAATATTTCTAATTTGCATAATTTTTTCGAAACAATGTTTTGCAATTCACAAAAGTCTTTTGATAAAATTTCTAACTTGCAACATTCTTTTGTCAAAGTATTTTGTAATTTAGAAAATTCTTTCAAAATAATTGGTAAACCGAAAAACTCTTTCGATGATTCGATTTTTAATTCGCAAAAATTATCAAGCAACTTTTTAGTTTCAAGCAACTTTTGAATTGATTTAACTAAAGGTTCAGAGGGTGGAGACCATACCTCACTTACCTTTTCGGCAGTTGACTCTCCCCCTATCGAGTTGCTTTCTTCCGAAGATTCTCCCCCTTCATCGATCTCGGGATGTACTTCGGCTGTTGTAGTACTTACCTCGATTTCGGACTCTTCTGTTGGTGGCTCGGTATCTATTGAGGTGTCAGCTTCTGAAGGTTCTTCGTAGAGCTTCAAGAACTTTTCCCAAAGTTCTTTTGCGTCGTTGTATTCGCCGATTCTTTTGAGATCTTCATTTGGTATCACGGTTAGGAGATGAAATTCTGCCCGTCCATTTGCCATCGATTCGTTACGCTGCTTTTTGTTCCAGAGGCGTAGATCGAGTCTTTCTTCGTTCGTGTTCTTCGGTTCTTCATAACCAGATTTCATTATTAAAACAATACCAACATCTAAGTTTAGATATACCTCCATTCTTTGCCTCCAAGAGGCAAACTCCCCCTCGAATGTTGGTGGGTAGTCGCTAGCTCCGGCCATCGTTTTGTTGCTTCAGACGGCGGTTAGTCCTTCTGAGGCGTCTCAGCTCTGATACCACTTGTGAGACCGTTGGGCTGGCTAGGAGGGGATTGGATATCCTGCAAAGCAAAAATAGACAGACCCTCCTCGAACTCTTTAGGCTGACACTTGCATAAATAAGCTAAGCGAATAAATTGAAAGCATAAATAAAATGAGGCACAAAAGGTTTACTTGGTTGCAACCAATGTGGTTGTTAATCCAAGGATGTTGAAAGCACTAGAATACTCCTTCAGGCGGAGAAGCCTCGTATAACAATGAAGCGCAAAAAGAAAGAAGCTTAGACTAAAAGAAAGCGTGCAAGCACTGGATTTACAAGTAATGAGTTCGTTGTTATTGTTTAATGTGCGGATCAGTACTATATTTATAGTACTGGTCCGGGTGCCTGGAAGGGGTTCCGGGCACCCCCAGGGGGATAAAATTTTATCCCCAACGTTCAGATCGAGAAAATCACAATCCTGGTCAAAATCATGGTCCGGGCGCCCGGAAGCATTCCGGGCGCCCGGAAGCATTCCGGGCGCCCGGAGCTGCGCCCCGGACAGCTCTGTTGGAACCCCAAGGTTGTTTTGGTGTGATCAACAAGTTAAGTTAGGTCCTGCATTGTTTCTAACCTTGTGTCTAAGTGTGTAGGAGCTTAGGAGCACAGGTACTCGAGCAGAAGACGCAGCTAGCGAGAAGGACGGTAGTCCGAGGGACGAGGTGCTCCGGAAGAGTACACCGGCGGACGAGAAGGAAGCGTGCGGTGGTTCCGAGGGACGAAAGCCGGAGCGGAAGATTGCTCGGGGAGCAAGAGACGCAGCTAGCGAGAAGGTCGACGACCGAGGGACGAAGACTTCGGATGAGTACGCTGGCGGACGAGAAGGAAACACGCGGCAATTCCGAGGGACGAGAAGCCGGAGGGAAGCCCGCTCGAGAAGACCGAAAGTTGGGTTCGGGTGAGCCCTTTTCCGGATGGCAGAGATCACCCAAGTGAGCGGATCCGGAGGAGAAGAACCGGACCGAGGCGGGACTGAACCAGAGAAGAGGTCCCAGACGAAAAAGTCAACGACTGTTGACTTTGGGCTCCGAGGCGCCCGGACCTTGATTTTGACCAAGATCACGATTTACGCGATCTGAACGTTGGGAGATAAACTTTTATCCCCCCAGGGCGCCCGGAACCCTTCCAGGCGCCCCGACCAAGGCTATAAATATAGCCTTGGTCCAGAAGCTAATCATCAGTTCAGAAGCAGTAACAATCATTCTATTTCCAAACACTTGTATACTTTAGTTGTAGTTAAGCTTCTGTTTTCTGTGCCTAAACACTGTAAGAGGCTTCTCCGCCTGAAGGAGTTTTTGAGCTTAATCTTCCTTGGATTAACAACCACATCGGTTGTAACCAAGTAAACATCTGGTGCCTCATCTTTTCTTTTATGCTTCTATTTATCTGCTTAATTCATTTTACAAGTGTTAGCTTAATCGTTCGAGGAAGGGTTGTTTGTTTTTAATTGACAGGTTATTTACCAACCCTTCTAGCCGGCCCAACGGTCCTACAAGTGGAATCAGAGCCGAGTACGCCTTAGAAGGACTAACCGCCGTCTGAAGCAACAAAACAATGGTCGGAGCTAGCGACTACCCATCAGCATTCGAGGGGGAGCTTGCTTCTTGGAAGCAACAAATGACGGTATTTCTTAACTCTGATATTGGTATTTCTCTAATAATGAAAACAGGTTATGAAGCACCAAAGACAACGAATGGAGAAGAACTCGATCTACGCCTATGGAACAAGAAGCAACGTGACGAGTCAATGGCAAACGGTCGGGCAGAGTTTCACATTTTAACCGCAATACCAAACGAAGACTTTGATAGAGTTGGCGAATACAACAGCGCAAAAGAACTTTGGGAAAAGTTCTTAAAACTCTACGAAGAACCGATTGAAGCCGTCCCCTCAATAGACATCGAGCCGTCATCAGAAGAATCCGAGACGGAAGAAATTACTGAGACAACCCCAACAGCCGAAGTACATCCCGAGATCGATGAAGGAGGAGAATCTTCGAAAGAAACTAATTCAACAGGGGGAGAACCAATGACCAACGAGGTAAGTAAGGTATAGTCTCTACCTTCTGAACAACCGGTTAATTCAATAGAAAAATTACCTGAAGATTTTTGTGATTTAAAAATTGAATTACCGAAAAAGTTTTTTGAATTAGAAAATCAATTGTCAAATTTGTCTTTCAAATTAGAAATATTATCAAAAGAAATTTGCAAAGTTAAAAATATTTTGACAAAAGAATTATGCAAATTAGAAGAATTTTTTGAATTACAAATCACTCTCTCGAAAGAATTTTGCGATTTAGAAATTGAGTCACCGAAAAGGTGTTTCGGATTAAGAAATCTATTGTTAATAGATTCCTGTAAATTAGAATTTTTGTTGTTAAAAAAATTCTTGCAAATTATAAAATATTCTTTCGAACGAATTTTGCACATTGCCGAAAGAATTTTTTATATTGTCGAAAAATTTTATCAAGTTAGAATCTATGCTATTTGAATATTTTTGTGAAGTTGAAATTCAAAAAATAATAGAAATTAACATGATACAAATTATTGCATGTTTAATATCTGTGGCTTTAAATTTGAAAAAGTGTAATTTGAGAAGTTATGAAAAATTGAAATGGAAATTTAAAACTTGCTGATATAAGTATCAGTATAAATAAATAAATGCATAGAATTTTTTTTTAATGCTATCAATTTTCTTAAATTTTCTTGCATAAATTTTTGGGCTTAGAAAGATTTATTTTTGGTGAAAACTTAGAAATTTTTCAAAAGTCATTCTTTGACTTAGAATTTTTTTTAACTTGGATATATTTTTTCTCCGAAAAACATTGAAATAGATTTCTATAATTTTTTTTTGTGTCAAACCCTTAGATTGTTTTTCTTGAAACTCCATTTTTATTGTGATCAAAGGGGGAGAAGGGAAAGTATAAGTCTAGGGGGAGGTAGAAAATTGACAATTAAAATTTGAAATTTTTTGAAATTCAATTTTTTTTCTATCATGTTACATGTTATTGCAATAAATTGTTTTTATTCTATGTCTATTTGTAACCCTAGCTTAACTTGGGTTGATCACACCAAAAAGGGAGAGATTGTTGGAACCCCAAGGTTGTTTTGGTGTGATCAACAAGTTAAGTTAGGTCCTGCGTTGTTTCTAACCTTGTGTCTAAGTGTGTAGGAGCTTAGGAGCACAGGTACTCGAGCAGAAGGATGGCAATCCGAGGGACGAGGTGCTGAGTACGCTGGCGGACGAGAAGGAAGCGCGGTGGTTCCGAGGGACGGCGGAAGATTGCTCGGGAGCAAGAGATGCGACTAGCGAGAAGGTCGGCAGGGGAGAGAGCCGAATGCGTTGGCGGACGAGAAGGAAACACGCTGCAATTCAGAAGCCGGAGGAAGCCCGCTCGAGAAGACCGGAAGTTGGGTTGGGTGAGCCCTTTTCGGATGGCGAGATCACCCAAGTGGCGGAGGAGAAGAACCGGACCGAGGCGGGACTGAACCAGAGAAGAGGTCCCGGACGAAAAAGTCAACAGCTGTTGACTTTGGGCTCCGGGGCGCCCGGACCCTGATTTTGACCAAGATCGCGATTTACGCGATCTGAACGTTGGGGGATAAACTTTTATCCCCCCAGGGTGCCCGGAACCCTTCCAGGCGCCCCGACCAAGGCTATAAATATAGCCTTGGTCCAGAAGCTAATCATCAGTTCAGAAACAGTAACAATCATTCTATTTCCAAACACTTGTATACTTTAGTTGTAGTTAAGCTTCTGTTTTCTGTGCCTAAACGCTGTAAGAGGCTTCTCCGCCTGAAGGAGTTTTTGAGCTTAATCTTCCTTGGATTAACAACCACATCGGTTGTAACCAAGTAAACATCTGATGCCTCATCTTTTCTTTTATGCTTCTATTTATCTGCTTAATTCATTTTACAAGTGTTAGCTTAATCGTTCGAGGAAGGATTGTTTGTTTTTAATTGACAGGTTATTTACCAACCCTTCTAGCTGGCCCAATGGTCCTACAAGCTCCTGGCGCCCGGAAGCATTCCGGGCGCCCCGGACAGCTCCGGGCGCCCCGGAGCAAAAAGTCAACTGTGGTTGACTTTTTGTCCGGGACCACTTCTCCGTTAAGTCCCTGTCTCGGTCCGGGTCTTCTGCTCCGGATCCGCTCGCTTGGGTGATCTCTGCCATCCGGAAAAGGGCTCACCCGAACCCAACTTCCGGTCTTCTCGAGCGTGCTTCCCTCCGGCTTCTCGTCCCTCGAAATTGCCACGTGTTCCTTCTCATCCACCAACGTACTCATCCGCAGTCTTCGTCCCTCGGTCGCACCCCGTGCCAACCTTCGCGCTAGCTGCGTCTCTTGCTCCCCGAGCAATCTTCCGCTCCGGCTTTCATCCCTCAGAACCACCGCGCGCGCTTCCTTCTCGTCCGCCGGTGTACTCTTCCGCAGCGCCTCGTCCCTCGGACGCACCGCATGCCATCTTTCTCGCTAGCTGCGTCTTCAGCTCGAGTACATGTGCTCCTAAGCTCCTGCACACTTAGACACAAGGTTAGAAACAATGCAGGACCTAACTTAACTTGTTGTTCACACCAAAACAACCTTGGGGTTCCAACAGGACATTCCCCCTCCGTTGGCTCATGCGACGGTGGAAGCACTATCTTCCGACTGGACCCCCTCTCAGGGCGATTGGCCTTTTGATCCCATCGTTGTCTAACCCCTTAGCTCACTCCCTCCTGCTCAACGAAAAATCAGACAATCTCTTATCCATTTTGATCCGATTGGCCAGTCCTCTGCCCCTTCAGCGTCTGCTCAATTTACCCCGGGCGGGAGCAGGATTATCAAGACTATACTCCACCTACCGATAGAGGAATATCTGCAGGCGGTCGCATGACCGACGAGTCCCGAACACCAAATAACCATCCGGGGACCCCTGGAGAAGGTCTGGGAGGACGCTCGGGCGCGCATTGCTCTGATGCCCCTGGGGCTGCTCGGCAATAGCCACATACAACAGGCCACCGGGGTAACTCTCATCATAACCTCCACTTTTTCATTTCCGTTCGGCACTGACTTTTCCCCCTCTGATCTTGTTGCAGTATTGGGTGGAAAGCATTGCGGTAAGCAACCACCTAGCGTTTTTAGAGGAGGAATTCAAGAAGCTTAAGGTTTCTGGTGGGGCTCCCCCTCCAGGCCCCTCTTATGTCGAGTTGAAGGCGGACCTTGACAAGACCAAGAGACTGCTGGAGGTCGAGCAGCATAAATGTTCTGGCCTGCAGACTATGGTGGATCGGCTCAAGACCGAGGTTAAGACATATGACAAAAAGATCGAGTAAGCCAATACCAGAAAAAACACGACTATCTCCGATCTGGAGATAAAAAACACTGAGGCTCGGGCCCTTGCGCAGAGGGTCATGGAGTTGACTGACCTGCTCACCGGCGAGAAGGTTGGGCGCTCGGCGGAGGTGATCTCTCTCCAGGGTGACCTGAAGACCTTTCAGGACACTCTTGAAGCCTCTCAAGCCGCCCTTAAAGAATATCAGGAGGTAGAGCCTAGCCGGTTCGCCGCCATGCGGCAGAACTATATCCGTTCGGAGAAATTCATAGAGAAAGCTTGCGCTCGGTTTATCCGTGCATTTGAGTTGGCTGTCCCTGCTGTTGGGTGATCGGTGGCCGGCTTGAAGGGGGGTTGGATAGACGGCGCCCCCAAATCAATCGCTTTCTACGTATTTGTTAGTTGCGCAGCAGAATACAAATAATACAAACACAAATACGAAAGCTAAATACAAATAAAAAGAACAAGAAAGAGCAAGCAAACCAACACACGCCGATTTACGTGGTTTGGAGATAAAGCTCCTACTCCACGGCTGTCCGTAAGGTGGACGATCCCTATCCGTCGGTGGATTACTCCCCGGAAGACCTCCGGCTAGCTCAAACCTCCTTGTGGGTGGAGAAACCTCACCAAGACCTCTTGGACACAAGGGAAACTCTTGAGCACTTGTAGACTACTAATTAGACCTTAACCAAGTCTAATTTCGTCAGGGATAACCAAGCTTCCAAGCCTTGGTTATATAGGTCGCGGGTTGGAAAACCCCGCCTACCAGTCGACTGCTAAAACATACAGTCGACTGCCCTTTGTGGAAATTCGACCGTTACATCCCAACGGCTCGATTCCACACTAACCGAGCGAACAGAGACATTCTGTTCGCTGCCAGTCGACTGCCCCAGTCGACTGCACCAGTCGACTGCTAAAACATGCAGTCGACTGCTACAGTAGCGCTACAGTACTGCTACAGTAAAACCCTAAAACTAGGATTTTACTCCGAGTACAATCTCTCATGCACTCGTACCCTCACCCTTATGACTCATTTGACGCTTCATTTACAGCTTTGACCTCTTGCCTTCAAGCCTACTTCCTTTGGCTCTCGTCCCTCGGATGCATTCAAGCCCGCGGCTCATCCCCAATTCCATCCTTCGCGTATGCCTCGAAGTCGCTTCCCTCGGCCCTTGTCCTCGCTGCCTTGTCCACGGTCCCTCGGATGCTCCATCCTTCACCGGACCCGAAGCCATCAACCCGAGTCACATGTGTATCCTGCAAACCTGCACAACTCAAATACACATATCAAATACAAGGGTGAACCTAACTTAAACCCTTTGCCCAAACACCAAAACACATGGTCCCGCGGACCATCGGGATTGCTCTAACAATCTCTCCCTTTTTTGTGTTTGGCAATACGTTTAAGTTAGGGAAAACATATAGCAAATAAACATGCTAAGACAAATGAACTTACGTTGCCAAGGCTACACACTTGGACTTACACCGCCGAATGAACTTACGTTGCCAAGGCTACACACTTGGACTTACACTGCCGAAACAATGCACAGGGCTTTTTAAGAACCTATCCCAAGGCTCCCCCTACACCTAAACTCCCATTGAGCTAGGATTTTCCACATAAGGCTTTTTAAGAACCTATAAGGCTCCCCCTATGCAAAGGCACTAGGTTTTCCCAACTAAACCTTACTTCTCCCCCTTTGCCTAACATCCAAAAAGTTCTCCAACAATATCCCAATTGTTGAAAACTTATCATGCAAATTGACCTAAACTCATATATTAATCCCCCATGGATTTCATACACCTGTATGAGTTGACTTGGTCAAAATCTAGTGCTGAAAACAATTTCAGACTGGTATCAGTCGACTGCAAGAAGTACCAGTCGACTGGTCGCTACTGGTTGAGCGAACAGAATGCTTCTGTTTCCAGCCAGTCGACTGCATGTTTTAGCAGTCGACTGGTGCAGTCGACTGCTAAAACTAGCAGTCGACTGGCACAGTTTTTTAGCCTTTTTCAACATTTCTGACCCACTTTCAGAAATGCACCAATAATTCCACAGACCTCCAAAAATCCCCAAATTTTGTGGAGAGGTCTGTTTTATCCATGTCTACTTGGGAAAAATACATTCAAAAATATATCTATCACCAATCCCAAGATTGACACAAAATCCAAAACTAGCTTAAATGGTTCAATAGAACCTTGACCTAAAGTCCTAGTTTTGGCTTCCTCTTGATGTATTTGCCCATGTCAACCCATAATGCATCCCTAGCATTGATTTATATGGCATTTATACATCCAAAACTAATTATCATGCTATAGGACCCCAATGTCATATTTCTTGCATGAAACACAATCTAATTGTGCCAAATTCCTAGGTTTGAGACTCAAATCCGTCTCTAAACCACTTGACACAATCCATGACCCAACCTAAACTCCCAAGTAAAATCCACCTGAGATCCATTGGCCATGGGTCCCAAATTGACTCTTTGAGCTCCCCCTAGAGCTCTTAGCCTTAGCCACCTCCCTAGGTGACTCATCTATTATGACCAAACCACAATGATGTCCCTTAGAAGATCTCCTTATCTTCTTGACCTTGGACACATCATCCTTGCCATAATCATATGCAACCCTAGCATATTTCTTTTTATTGGCCTTGGATGATCCTCCCTTGCCATGATCATTTGCCACCCTAGCATATGATCTCTCTTTGGCCTTTGAGGTGCTAGATCGGTATCCCAAACCCGATCTATCATTATTGGGTCTTTGACTACCCAACACCATATTTAATCCCTTAGATCCAATAGTGAATCTCTTAAGGAATTTCTCCAAATTATTAAGCTTTGACTTCAAAGTTTGATTTTCCCTTTCTAGGTTCCTAACCCTAGAGTCAACATGTCCACCATGGACATTCCAAGACCTAGCCTTCCTAGGCATATGTCTCCCCTTCTTGGGATTAATGCCTTGGTTCTCTATTACCTTCTTCTCCTTAGGTAATGAGAATTTAACTTTCCTAGGTCTATCATGCATAGGTCTCCTAGGGTTATGATCAACATTTACCCTATTCTTATCATGATATTTAAATCCAAAATTTTGCATGGGCATACAATGATAATCAAAATCATTTCTCCTAGCATGCATGGGAACATGAAAATTTGAATTGCATTTCAAATTAGGGTATACCTCCCTTACCCTTGAAGCTCCCCCTTGATTTGAGCTCCTCTTCTTCTTCTCCCATTTCTTTAGATGCGCAAGCTTCTTGATTTCCCTCTTCTTGGGGCATTTTGTGTGGTAGTGGCCCTTCTCCCCACACGTGAAGCATGTAATGCACATTCTCGTCCTTTGGCCTTCTTCATTCCTACAACCCATGTTAGTATTCAAAATAACTTGATTGAATTTAGGAGTTACCTTCTTCTTACCCAATAGACACCTACTCTTGTAGTGTCCCTTCTCATTGCAACCGAAGCAAATGATATGGTCCTTTGACTTTGCTTCAGTGGAGGTGCTCACTAGGTTGACCTCCAAGATCTCTTCTTCCTCCGTCTTGGATTCTTCTTCAACCCTTGAGGATGTTGACGATGCTTTTTCATCCTCCTTCTCCTCCTTGGAAGTTGAGCATGACTCAACTTCCGTTTGCTCCTCTTCAACTTGAGCAACTAGACTCATCTCAATGGGTTCTTCGTCCTCTTGTGTAGGTTTAGGTTCTTCTTGTAGAACCATCTTAACCTTGCTCCACAACTCATGGGTGTTCTTATACTCACCTACACCATTTATCACATGACTAATCAAAATATCAATTAATATAGATATTACCTTTGAATTTGCCTCCGATCGTGTGGTTTGCTCTTCCGTCCAATGTCATGGTCGGAGCCTTTTTCCCTTCTTGTCTCTTGGGACTTCGAATGGGTACTTGATCACCATCATTGTATCCCAATCCGTGTCGAAGAAGACTTCCATCTTCATCATCCAAAATGTGATGTCCCCAAGGCTTCCTTCTTCAAACTTTGGCGGTTCTATCAAGCCGGTCATCTTGTGCTTCCTTGGCAGTTAGTCCAACGGAGAGCAACCTGACTCTGATACCACTTGTTGGGTGATCGGTGGCCGTCTTGAAGGGGGGTTGGATAGACGGCGCCCCCAAATCGATCGCTTTCTACGTATTTATTAGTTGCGCAGCAAAATACAAATAATACAAACACAAATACGAAAGCTAAATATAAATACAAAGAACAAGAATGAGCAAGCAAACCAACACACGTCGATTTACGTGGTTCGGAGATAAAGCTCCTACTCCACGGCTGTCCGTAAGGTGGACGATCCCTATCCGTCGGTGGATTACTCCACGGAAGACCTCCAGTTAGCTCAAACCTCCTTATGGGTGGAGAAACCTCACCACAAACTCACCAAGACCTCTTGGACACAAGGGAAACTCTTGAGCACTTGTAGACTACTAATTAGATCTTAACCAAGTCTAATTTCGTCAGGAATAACCAAGCTTCCAAGCCTTGGTTATATAGGCCGCGGGTTGGAAAACCCCGCCTACCAGTCGACTGCTAAAACATGCAGTCGACTGCCCTCTGTGGAAATTCGACCGTTACATCCCAACGGCTCGATTCCACACTAACCGAGCGAACAGAGACATTCTGTTCGCTGCCAGTCGACTGCATCAATCGACTGCTAAAACATGCAGTCAACTACTACAATACTGCTACAGTACTGCTACAGTAAAACCCTAAAACTAGGATTTTACTCCGAGTACAATCTCTCATGCACTCGTACCCTCACCCTTATGATTCATTTGACGCTTCATTTGCAACTTTGACCTCTTGCCTTCAAGCCTACTTCCTTTGGCTCTCGTCCCTCGGATGCATTCAAGCCCGCGGCTCATCCCCAATTCCATCCTTCGCGTATGCCTCGAAGTCGCTTCCCTCGGCCCTTGTCCTCGCTGCCTTGTCCACGGTCCCTCGGATGCTCCATCCTTCACCGGACCCGAAGCCATCAACCTGAGTCACATGTGTATCCTGCAAACCTGCACAACTCAAATACACATATCAAATACAAGGGTGAACCTAACTTAAACCCTTTGCCCAAACACCAAAACACATGGTCCCGCGGACCATCGGGATTGCTCCAACACCTGCCACGGTTAATTATCTGAAGACAGAGGGTCGCCTCCCTGAGGACTTCTCCATTCCTGTCCGTGACCATGCCGAGCTTCTTACCACGATCCCTGATGATGTCTTTGATTATCTAGAGTGAAGTCGTTTGGATATGTTCTTGCCGTTCGTACTATTTTAATATATGCACTCGTCGTTCGACCTACTTTGATTAATGAACTCTTTCTGGCCTTCCATTGCTTGTTCTCTTGCTGTGTATATCCGAGCGGGTTACCTGTTCCCTCGATCGCTATTAAATTCGTGAGAGGCTCGTCTTTTGATCTTTGAGTTGCTGCTCGGCAATCGAGTCCATGATCGCCTCCTTTCCAGAGGATCCATGTTAGATTGAAACGATGCGAAGGCGAAGCTTTATAATCGCCGCTCGACTCTGGGGTTTAACGTTGTTGTTCGACGATTTTCGGGCTGGGTATTTATAACCGTCGGTTCGGCTCTGGCGTTTAACATCGTTGCTCGACGGTCTTCAGGCCGGGTATTTATAGCCGCCGGTTCAGCTCTAGCGTTTAAAGTCGTCGCTCGACGATCTTCAGGCCGGGTATTTATAACTGTCGGTTCGGCTCTGGCATTTAACGTCACCGCTCGACGGTCTTCAGGCCGGGTATTTATAGTCGTCGGTTTGGCTCTGCCGTTTAATGTCGCCGCTCGACGGTCTTCAGGACGAGTATTTATAGCCACCGGTTCGGCTCTAGCGTTTAATGTCGTCACTCGACGGTCTTCAGGCTGGGTATTTATAGCCGCCGGTTTGGCTCTGGCGTTTAACGTCGCCGCTCGACGGTCTTCAGGCTTGGTATTTATAGCCACCGATTTGGCTCTGGCGTTTAACGTCGCCGCTCGATGGTCTTCAGGCCGGGTATTTATAGCCACCGGTTCGGCTCTGGCATTTAACATCGCCGCTCGACGGTCTTCAGGCCGGGTATTTATAGCCGCCAATTCGACTCTAGCGTTTAACGTCGCCGCTCGACGGTCTCCTGAATTGCCCAGCTGTTCAGCGATGATCTTGCAATCCTTTGCTTTTCAATTTTAACCCTGCAGTCAAAAGGCGTAGGGCAAAGAAGAGATACACGACACTAAATACATCGGCGCACCTTTCACCCAGCTCGATACGGCTGGAGACGGTTGGCACTCCATGGGCATTCCAGTCGCCGTCCGTCTTCATCTTCTAAATAGTAAGCTCCTGAACGGAGCTTCTCCACGATCTTGAACAGTCCAGCCCACAGAGCCTCCAGCTTGCCGATATCGCCGACCGGTTTCACCTTTCTCCATACTAGGTCGTCGACCTGAAAGGATCGGGGGATCACCCGCCGGTTGTATCTTTGCCGATAGGCCGTCAGGTGAGTGACCGCCTTGGCGCGCGTCTCATCCACCAAATCAAGCTCCAGTTGTCTTCGCTCGGAGTTGTCCGCGTCGTACTGCTGCACTTGGTCATATTCTATTCTGACTTCGACGGGAACGACTGCCTCACCCCCATACACCAAGTGGAAAGGTGTGACATACGCCCCCTCCTTTGGCGTCATTCGGATTGCCCACAATACGCTTGGAAGTGCGTCCACCCAACTGCCCCCGACATGGTCGAGTCGAACTCGGAGAATCTGCAGGATCTCCCAATTGGCTACTTTGGCTTGCCCATTGCTCTAGGGGTAAGCCACTGAAGTGAAGACCTGCTGGATGTCGTATTCTTCGCACCAATCTCTGAGTTGCTGACCAACAAACTGGCTACCATTGTTTGAGATGAGCTGGCGCGGGATGCCGAACTGACAAATAAGGTGCTGCCAGATGAACTTATTAACCATCTGTTCGGTTATCCTGGCTAGCGGCTCGGCCTCTACCTACTTGGAGAAGTAATCAACGGCCACGAGTAAAAACTTCCGTTGACCAGTTGCCATGGGGAAGGGCCCCACTATGTCTAGGCCCCACTGGTCGAACGGGCAGGATACCGCGGATGTCTTCATTTCTGTCGTTGGGCGGTGTGAGAGATTGTGGTACTTTTGACAGGACAGACAAGTGGATATGGTCCGAGCGGCGTCCTCCTGAAGGGTCGGCCAAAAGTATCCAGGCAGTAAAATCTTTCTTGCTAGCAAACAACTGCCCGGATGTCCTCCACAGGAGCCTTGGTATACCTCCTATAGTATGTAGTCGATGTCTTCTAGCCCGACGCATTTGAGAAGCGGTCGGGAGAAAGCCTTATAGTACAACTGGTCTCCGATTAATGTGAATCTACCCGCTCGCCTTCTCAGTAGGTGAACCTCTTCCCGATCAGAAGGCGTAGCCCCTGCTCGCAGAAACTCTATCAGCGTCGTTCTCTAGTCGCTGGGAAATGTGAGTTCCTCCATCCGGTCGATATGGATCACGAGGGACATTTGCTCGATTGGCTGTTGCATGACGTCCGGCGATATGGAGCTGGCTAGTTTCGTCAATTCGTCCGCCGCTTGATTCTTCGCTCGGGGTACCTTCCTTTCGACCACCTTCTGGAAATTGGCTTTCAACTTTTTGAAGGCCTCAGCGTAGAGCCTGAGCCGAGCGTTGTTGATCTCGAATGATCTGGAGAGATGCTGGGCAGCTAACTGCGAGTTCGAATGAATTAAAACTCTGATAGCGCCCACGTGCCGAGCTGCTTGTAGCCAGACTATGAGAGCCTCGTACTCGGCCTCATTGTTAGTTGCTCGGTAGTCCAGCCGAACAGATAGCTGCATCCGCTCTTCTTTCGGGGAGATTAGTAGTACTCCCACCCCACTCCCTTGCCGGGTGGAAGACCCATCCACGTACACCTTCCAGGTGACTTCGAGTTCAGGGTCTTGCACCTCGGTGATGAAGTCTGCTAGAGATTGTGCCTTTATGGCTGTCCGGGGCTGATACTGAATATCAAACTCACTGAGCTCCGTGGTCCACTTGATTAGCCGCCCTGATGCTTCTGTATTGAGGAGGACCCTACTCAGCGGGTTGTTGGTCATTACTATGATGGTATGCGTAAGAAAGTACGGACGGAGCCTCCGAGAGGCGAGGGCTAGTGCAAAGGCGAGTTTCTCGAGACCGGTGTAGTGGGATTCAACGTCTTTTAATATATGACTCAAAAAGTATACAGGCTGTTCCTCGCCGTCCGACCTTACAAGGGCCGAGCTGACCGCATGATTAGTCGAGGCTAGGTAAATCTTGAGGGGTTCACCAGCTATCGCCTTGGCTAGCACTGGTAGGGAGTTGAGATAGGCTTTGAGCTCCTCGAACGCCCGATCGCACTCCTCGCCCCACTGGAACTTCATGGCTTGGCGCAGGATCTTAAAAAATGGTAGACTCCGGTCAGCAGACTTTGAAATGAACCTTGATAAAGCTGTTACTCGGCCGGTAAGACGCTGCGCTTCCCTTAGGTTTCTCGGTGATAGCATATCTTGTAGCGCTTTAACTTTGCTGGGATTAGCCTCAATGCCTCGCTCGGTCACAATGTATCCTAGGAAACGTTCGCTCTTAGCGCCGAACAGACATTTCTGGGGGTTGAGCTTGATTCCGTACGTCCATAGCGTATGGCAGGTCTCCTTTATATCTGCACAGAGATCGGCAGCCTGGAGCGATTTAATCAATATATTGTCTACATATACCTCCATATTGCGCCCGATCTGCCGCTTGAATACTTTGTTCATAAGACGCTGGTAAGTGGTCCTAGCGTTCTTTAAGCCAAACGATATTACGTTGTAGCAGTAGGTGTTGTCCGTCGTGATGAAGCTAACCTTCTCCTGGTCCTCGCGGCGCGAGCGGCACCTGGTGGTATCCTTGGTATGCATCCAACATACATATTATCTCGCACTCGGCGGTTGAATCTACCATCTGATCGATTCTGGGCAGAGGATAAAAGTCCTTCGGGCATGCTTTGTTCAGGTCCCGAAAGTCGATGCAGACTCTCCATTTATTGTTTGGCTTGGAGACGAGCACTACGTTCGCGAGTCAGCTCAGGAATTGCACCTCGCATGTGTGGTCGGCCTCCAGGAGCTTCTCAACCTCCGCTCGGATTATTTGATTCTGTTCGACTCTTCTCCCAGTGATATGGCTAGTCTGGTCTGTTCAACCGACAGAACTTCATTTCCTGTGAACCCGTACAGTGGGGTTGTCATGGGCAACAACTCGGCTTTGTCAATCTGGAATTGGTCGAATGCCTTCTTAAAGATGATGTTGACCGAGCTGCCTGTGTCAATAAATATACGGTGAATAGTATAATTAGCTATTACCGCTTTGATGATGAGAGCGTCGTCGTGCGGTACTTCGACTCCCTCGAGGTCCCTCGGACCAAAGCTAATCTCGGGTATGTTCGCCTTCTCTTCGCTGCAGCTCACAGCGTGGATCCTTGGCTGCCGAGCATGCGACTTCCGGGCCCGGTTAGAATCCCCGTCGGTGGGCCCTCCTGCTATGATATTGATCTCGCCCCGAGCGACGTTGCTTCTGTTTTCTTCCTCCCGTGCGGATGGTCTAGCTTGCTCGTGAGAGGTGCGGGGCAGATCACTGTGATGTGGCCGCTCGGATGATCGCCTAACTTCTCGTCGCCCGACATCCCGGTGCTGATGCTGCTGGTTGGGCGAGGGCGATCGACGGCGATAGTTTCTTGGCGTCGACGAGACAACTGAGGTGAATCCTCGACAATCGCGAGTGTTGTGGCTAGCCGATTGGTGTAGGGAACAAAATATGGGAGTCCATACCTTTTCCTTCGGCCTCGGCCGTTCGGCAACCATATGTTGAACGGCATGCGGCTTGGCCTCGTAATGCTGTCAAGCCCCCTTAGCTCGGGGCCCTCTAGGGGGCTGGTGGCCGATAGGTGGCCTCCTTTCAGTCGGCGCGGATAGTTCTGACGGCACTTCCTTCCTTCTGGCTGTTTGTGCTTCCTCCATGTTGATGTATTTGCTCGCCTTCTTCAGCATATGGTCGTAATCGCGGGGCGGTTTACGGATGAGCGAATGGAAGAAATCCCCATCAACCAACCCTTGGGTGAAGGTGTGCATCATGGTCTCGGATGAAACGGTCAGGATGTCCATGACCGCCTGGTTGAACCGTTGGATGTAAGTTCGGAGAGTTTCTCTGGACCCCTGCTTCATGGAGAATAGGCTGACGCTAGTCTTCTGGTAGCGCCTGCTGCTTGCGAAGTGGTGGAGGAACGCCGTCCGGAAGTCTTTAAAACTTCGAATCGATCCGTCCGGCAGCCTCCAGAACTATCGTTGCGTCGAGTCGGACAGGGTAGTAAGGAAGACCCGACACTTAACCCCGTCAGTGTATTGATGTAGAGTAACGGCGTTATCGAACTTACCGAGATGATCGTCCGGGGCAGTCGCACCACTATATTCTCCAATCGCCAGGGGGCATAGTGCCTTGGGAGCGGATCCTGCAGAATTGTCTCTGAGAACTGGTGATTGATTCGCTCGGGTGAAGAATCGGTCTGGGGCGTCTTACCTTTCTTGACGTCCCGAGCGGGAGCTTCATCGGATGATCCTTGGTTGGCTTGGGTGAGCTCGGAGGGAGTCTGGAATAGAGCCCGATGGAATGAAATCGGGGCGGGCGGCGCCTCTCCTGGCGTGCCAATCTGGCCCTTATTCTGCGCCCAGGTAGAAAACTGCTCCGGTCGATCTTCCAACACCGCTCGGCCACCGGATGCCGAGGTGGTCTGCTGCGTGAGCCGCTCGGCTTGTGCCTTCTGCTGCTGCTCCACTATTTTTGTCGCTCGCGCCTGGATGAGCGCGTCGAGTTCTTCTGGAGAGAGCGTCACGGTGTGTGAACGTCCAGCTTCTTCCATCTTCTCGGCTCGGATTCAGGTGTGTTCCCACAAACAACGCTAATTTGATCCTGTCCGAGCGCTGAGTTGACGGTCGCTGGGGACGTGGTGCTCTCGTTGACTCCGCGTAGCCCTGTGAGTGACGTAGACCTTCGACAAGGACCTGCAATTACAAAAATTGAGCCGAGAAGGGGTTCCCGACGACGACCCTCCGACGCTCAAGTCAGCCTCCGGTAGCAAGAAAGCGAAGTAGAATGGTGAGAACTGTAGCTACAGTGATGAATTGTACATACCTCCGTTGAAGTCTGGGGTCCTTATATAGGGCCCCCTGAAGGCGTGTGCACGCTTACCGAGACGTGCATGCCTCTCAAAGCATACCTGCAATGAGTGTGTCAGAAAAGCGTGTCTGACGTCATACCTTAACAGACCAAACATATCTCTGATGTGACAGTGGAAGCTTCCATCGTATGATTCTCTGCCCGACCGTGCCGCCAACCATGCCGCTTGTCGATGACTCCTGCCCCAAGGAAGATATTCCCTCCTGCTCATCTTGTCGTCTACAAGACTGAGTGGGGATCCGCTCGCCTGCACCCCATACTGCTGAGGGAGTGACCGAGCCGAGTGGGAGGCCTGCTCGCCCCCTAGTGCTTCATCCTGCTTGCATCGTGCCACGCGTAGTCGAGCAATGTCCATCGTCCGGCCGAGCGGGGACTCCGCTTGGCCCCTGAGCGTTGGAAACCCAGCGTTGAGCTGGGTTGTCGTGCTGCCGCTCGGGCAGTACGTCGATCGCCCGAGCAGTACACCGGCCGCTCGACCGAGCCCGGAATGTTGACCGTCACTACAAAAAAACAATAATTTAGGGACGAAAGATTGGGACGAAAAATTTTCGTCCCAAAATCGCAACAATTTTGGAAACAAAAACAAAATTTGATCCGAATTAGAAACGAAATCTGCAACAAAATAATTTCGTCACAAATTCCCAACGAACATTATTTTCGTTGCAAAATTCGTCCCAGATTCTGGGACGAATCCAGGATTCGTCCCAAATTCTGGAACGAATCTAGGATTTGTCCCAGATTCTGGGACGAATCCAGGATTTGTTCCAGAATCAAAAAATTTTTAAGAAAAAAATTAAAAAAATGGGCCAAAATCTGGGATGAATCCAAGATTCGTCCCAGATTTTGGGACGAATCTAGGATTCATCCCAGATTTTGGGACGAATCCAGGATTCGTCCCAGATTTAAGAAAAATAAAAAATAAAAAGATAAATCATTTGGAAGGCCTAAATATGAACCTAAGAACTCAGAATTTTATGAAATAAGTTTCTATGGATTTTTAATTTTCTCATGATCTTAAAAATATCCTCATCCATAATTTTAACCTCATATATTTAGTATGGTAATTTTTTAACCCGAATTTGACCTAATTCATAATAAAAAATTCACCGCATTTAATATAGTATGTTAAAATTATGAATGAAGATATTTTTAAGATTACAAAAAAAATAGAAATCTATAGAAACTTGTTTCATAAAATTCCGAGAATGCTAGGTCCATATTTAGGCCTTCCAAATAAATTTTCTTTTAATTTCTATTTTTCTTAAATTTGGGACGAATCCTGGATTCGTCCCAAAATCTGGGACGAATCTTGGATTTGTCCCAAAATTTGGGATGAATTTCTGGATTCATCCCAGATTTTGGGACGAATTCAGAATTCGTCCCAAATTTAAGGAAAAAAATTAAAAAAAATCATTCGGAAGGATAAAATATGGACCTAACGATCTCGGAATTTCATGAAACAAGTTTCTATAGATTCATAATTTTCTCATGATCATAAAAATATCCTAAATCTGAATTTTAACCTAATAAATTAAGTGTGGTGATTTTTTAACATGAATATGACCTAATTCATAATAAAAAATTTACCACACTCAATGTAATATGTTAAAATTAAAGATGAAGATATTTTTAAGATTATAAGAAAATTAGAAACCCATAGAAACTTATTTCATGAAATTCCGAGATCGTTAGGTCCATATTTAGTGAAACATAGACAGTTTAGTATTAAAAAAATAAAAAATAAAAGGAAAATCATTCGGAACACTAAATATGTACTTAACGATCTCAGAATTTTATGAAATAAGTTTTTATGGGTTTCTAATTTTCTCAAGATCTTAAAAATATCTTCATTCATAATTTTAACCTCATATATTTAGTGTGGTGATTTTTTAAACCAAATTTAACATAAATCGTAATAAAAAATTAACTGCACTTAATAATATGTTAAAATTACGATGAAGATATTTTTAAGATGATGAGAAAATTAAGAACCTGAAGAAACTTGTTTCATGAAATTCCGAGATCGTTAGGTCCATATTTAGGCCTTCCGAATGATTTTTCTTTTAATTTTTATTTTTCTTAAATTTGGGACGAATCCTGGATTCGTCCCAAATTTTGGGACGAATTTCTGGATTCGTCCCAGATTTAGGGACGAATTTCTGGATTCATCCCAGATTTTGGGACGAATCCAGGATTCGTCCCAGATTTTGGGACGAATCCAGGATTCGTCCCAAATTTAAGAAAAATAAAAATTAAAAGAAAAATCATTCGGAAGGCCTAAATATGGACCTAACGATCTCGGAATTTCATGAAACAAGTTTCTATGGATTCCTAATTTTCTTATGATCATAAAAATATCCTAAATCAGAATTTTAACCTAATTAATTAAGTGTGGTGATTTTTTAACATGAATATGACCTAATTCATAATTAAAAATTCACCGCACTAAAAACAATATGTTAAAATTATGGATGAAGATATTTTTAAGATCATGAGAAAATTAGGAATTCAAAGAAACTTGTTTCATAAAATTCCGAGATCGTTAGGTTCATATTTAGGCCTTTCGAATGATTTTTTTTTTAATTTTTATTTTTCTTAAATTTGGGACGAATCTTGGATTCGTCCCAAAATTTGGGACGAATTTCTGGATTCGTCCCATATTTTGGGATGAATTTTTGGATTCGTCCCAGATTTAGGGACGAATCCAGGATTCGTCCCAAATTTAAGAAAAATAAAAATTAAAAGAAAAATCATTCGGAAGACCTAAATATGGACCTAACGATCTCGGAATTTCATGAAACAAGTTTCTATGGATTCCAAATTTTTTCATGATCATAAAAATATCCTAAATCTGAATTTTAACCTAATAAATTAAGTGTGGTGATTTTTTAACATAAATATAACCTAATTCGTAATAAAAAATTCACCGCACTCAATACAATATGTTAAAATTATGGATGAAGATATTTTTATGATCATGAGAAAATTAGAAATCCATAGAAACTTATTTCATGAAATTCCGAGATCGTTAGGTCCATATTAAGCCTAAATATGGACCTAACGATCTCGGAATTTCATGAAACAAGTTTTTATGGATTCCTAATTTTCTCATGATCATAAAAATATCCTCAATCTGAATTTTAACCTAATAAATTAAGTGTGGTGATTTTTTTAACATGAATATGACCTAATTCGTAATTAAAAATAAACCGCACTCAATACAATATGTTAAAATTATGGATGAAGATATTTTTAAAATCATGAGAAAATTAGGAACCCAAAGAAGCTTGTTTCATAAAATTCCGAGATCGTTAGCTCTATATTTAGTGAAACATAGATAGTTTAGTATTAATTAAGTATGTTAGTGTTTAACGCATGTTTGAATATGTGTTTAAAACTTAAAATATTGATCGATGTCAGAATTTCATGAAACAAAAGTCTATAAGTTTCTAATTTTCCCTTAATCATAAATATATCCTCATCCTTAATTTTAAAAAAATATATTGAGTTTCATGTGATTTTTACCTGAAATAGGTCAAATTCAGGTTAAAAAATCACCACGCTAAATATATGAGATTAAAATTATGGATGACGATATTTTTAAGATCATGAGAAAATTAGGAACCCGAAGAAACTTGTTTCATGAAATTCCGAGATCGTTAGGTCCATATTTAGTGAAACATAGACAGTTTAGTATTAAAAAAGTAAAAAATAAAAGGAAAATCATTCGGAAGACCTAAATATGTACTTAACGATCTCAGAATTTTATGAAATAAGTTTTTCTGGGTTTCTAATTTTCTCAAGATCTTAAAAATTTCTTCATTCATAATTTTAACCTCATATATTTAGTGTGGTGATTTTTTAAACCGAATTTAACATAAATCGTAATAAAAAATTAACTGCGCTTAATAATATGTTAAAATTACGGATGAAGATATTTTTAAGATGATGAGAAAATTAGGAACCCGAAGAAACTTGTTTCATGAAATTCCGAGATCGTTAGGTCCATATTTAGGCCTTCCGAATGATTTTTCATTTAATTTTTATTTTTCTTAAATTTGGACAAATTTCTGGATTCGTCCCAGATTTTGGGACGAATCCAGGATTCGTCCCAGATTTTGGGACGAATCCAGGATTCGTCCCAAATTTAAGAAAAATAAAAATTAAAAGAAAAATCATTCGGAAGGCCTAAATATGGACCTAACGATCTCAAAATTTCATGAAACAAGTTTCTATGGATTCATAATTTTCTCATGATCATAAAAGTATCCTAAATCAGAATTTTAACCTAATTAATTAAGTGTGGTGATTTTTTAACATGAATATGACCTAATTCATAATTAAAAATTCACCGCACTAAAAACAATATGTTAAAATTATGGATGAAGATATTTTTAAGATCATGAGAAAATTAGGAATTCAAAGAAACTTGTTTCATAAAATTCCGAGATCGTTAGGTTCATATTTAGGCCTTCTGAATGATTTTTCTTTTAATTTTTATTTTTCTTAAATTTGGGACGAATCCAGGATTCGTCCCAAATTTAAGAAAAATAAAAATTAAAAGAAAAATCATTCGGAATTTCATGAAACAAGTTTCTATGGATTCCTAATTTTTTCATGATCATAAAAATATCCTAAATCTGAATTTTAACCTAATAAATTAAGTGTGGTGATTTTTTAACATAAATATAACCTAATTCGTAATAAAAAATTCACCGCACTCAATACAATATGTTAAAATTATGGATGAAGATATTTTTATGATCATGAAAAAATTAGGAATCCATAGAAACTTATTTCATGAAATTCTGAGATCGTTAGGTCCATATTTAGGCCTTCCGAATGATTTTTCTTTTAATTTTTATTTTTCTTAAGTTTGGGACGAATTTCTGGATTCGTCCCAGATTTTGGGACGAATCCAGGATTCGTCCCAAATTTAAGAAAAATAAAAATTAAAAGAAAAATCATTCGGAAAGCCTAAATATGGACCTAACGATCTCGGAATTTCATGAAACAAGTTTCTATGGATTCCTAATTTTCTCATGATCATAAAAATATCCTAAATCTGAATTTAGCCTAATAAATTAAGTGTGGTGATTTTTTTAACATGAATATGACCTAATTCGTAATTAAAAATAAACCGCACTCAATACAATATGTTAAAATTATGGATGAAGATATTTTTAAAATCATGAGAAAATTAGGAATCCAAAGAAACTTGTTTTATAAAATTCCGAGATCGTTAGCTCTATATTTAGTAAAACATAGATAGTTTAGTATTAATTAAGTATGTTAGTGTTTAACGCATGTTTGAATATGTGTTTAAAACTTAAAATATTGATCCACAGATGTCAGAATTTCATGAAACAAAAGTCTATAAGTTTCTAATTTTCCCTTAATCATAAATATATCCTCATCCTTAATTTTAAAAAAATATATTGAGTTTCGTGTGATTTTTACCTGAAATAGGTCAAATTCGGGTTAAAAAATCACCACACTAAATATATGAGATTAAAATTATGGATGACGATATTTTTAAGATCATGAGAAAATTAGGAACCCGAAGAAACTTGTTTCATGAAATTACGAGATCGTTAGGTTCATATTTAGGCCTTCCGAATGATTTTTCTTTTAATTTTTATTTTTCTTAAATTTGGGACGAATTTTTGGATTCGTCCCAGATTTTGGGACGAATTTTTGGATTCATCCCAGATTTTGGGACGAATTTCTGGATTCGTCCCAAATTTAAGAAAAATAAAAATAAAAATAAAAATCATTCGGAGGGCCTAAATATGGACCTAACGATCTCGGAATTTCATGAAACAAGTTTCTATGGTTTCCTAATTTTCTCATAATCATAAAAATATCCTAAATATGAATTTAAACTAATAAATTAAGTGTGGTGATTTTTTAACATGAATATGACCTAATTCATAATAAAAAATTCACCGCACTCAATACAATATGTTAAAATTATGGATGAAGATATTTTTAAGATCATGAGAAAATTAGGAACCCAAAGAAACTTGTTTCATAAAATTCCGAGATCGTTAGGTCCATATTTAGTGAAACATAGATAGTTTAGTATTAATATAATATGTTAGCGTTTAACGCATGTTTGAATATGTGTTTAAAACTTAAAATATTGATCTACAGATTTCAGAATTTCATGAAATAAGAGTCAATAAGTTTCTAATTTTCCCTTAATCATAAATATATCCTCATCCTTAATTTTAAAATAATATATTGAGTTTCGTGTGATTTTTACCTGAAATAGGTCAAATTCGGGTTAAAAAATTACCACGCTAAATATATGAGATTAAAATTATGGATGATGATATTTTTAAGATCATGAGAAAATTAGGAACCCGAAGAAACTTGTTTCATGAAATTTCGAGATCGTTAGGTCCATATTTAGGCCTTCCGAATGATTTTTCTTTTAATTTTTATTTTTCTTAAATTTGGGACGAATCCTGGATTCGTCCCAAATTTTGGGACGAATTTCTGGATTCTTCCCAGATTTTGGGACGAATTTCTGGATTCGTCCCTGTAACAACCACCCTTCTTACTACTACTCTCTAAGGGCGACCGTTACCTAACTTCTACTCTACTTACTAGTGTCACTTATGCTATTATTAGCGACACTTAGATTTATCACGGTTCAGAGAAATTCCTACCGAAAAATTTCGGCAGAGTCTCCCCTGTACCGGTGACCAAATCTATAATACACAAGATATATACACAGCCACATGCGGCTGGATCACAATTTATTCACAACCACGCAGTAATAAATCATATCATAATCAAAAATTAATCTAACAACATGAACTAAACTCAAGCTCCCAGAATGAAGCATAATAAGCTACAATGCACATCAAACTCAATCATGAACTCATAATTTCATAACAGAAATAAGGAAAATGAACTAGACATAAACTCTAAATAAATAAGTCTTGCTAGTCCCCTCTGGACCTCGCCATAGTTCAGTCACCACACACATCCATCATCACCACCACCTTGTCGCCTCCCTTCATATCTTAGCTTTTCCTTTATCTGCAGTAGGAGGAAAGAAAACAAGATCTATAAGCGAAAACGCTTAGTAAGTACTAATCTATCTCACAAAACTCGAAATGCATAAATGAAATGCATAAGTGCTGAAACTGAAATAAGAAAGCTATCTGCATGTGCTCATGGTATACAGAAAATGAACGGAATACAAATCATACTCAGTATCAAGCAGGATAATAAGAAACTAACAATGTAAACTTAGAATCAAAGAAACTAACCATTCTTATTTATTCTAAGCTTGGAACTTATTTCATTTCTTGTATCCTTGTGTTAGAAATTAATCTTTTAATTTCTATCTTTTACTTTCTTCTTCTTTCTTTCTTCCTTCTTACTTAACTTTTCTTTTCTTTCTTCCTTCTTACTTAACTTTTCTTTTCTTTCTTACTTCTTACTTAAGTTTTCTTTTCTTAGGTTTTCTTTTCTTGGGCCCAGGCCTAGTACCAACTCATGCGCGTTCCCTAATAGGTTGGGGTTGCGAGCCACCAATCCTAAAAGAGCAGACCTCGGTCTACCAGGGCCAAGACCTCGGAAATGGTCACCTGGATTTGTTTAACGACAAGCTCTTGGATGTCGGGTACTAGCCTCTTACTTTAATTTACTTGTTATCTCTTTTTAATTAGACCTTGGTCTTTTTCTTTACTCATACTTCTCATAATCCTTTATTAGAGCTTATTAGAATCCTTTAGATATATATCTAACAAGTATATGATTACAACTAACCAAGCATGCTGTATAAAAATAACACAAAGGAAAACAAATCTGAACTCCCTAAGCCTGTTATAAAATAGAGCAAAGGAAAGCAAATCTGGACTTTCTAAACATGCTGTAAAATAGGGCAAAAATGCTACTTTAGGGATTCTAATCATGTTATAAAACATAGACAAAGAATACTACTTTAGGGTTTCTTAAGCATGCTGTAAAATAGACAAAGGATGCTACCTTTAGTGATCCTAATCATGCTGTAAAAACAAACAGACACAGAATGCTACTCATCTTCTTAAACATGCTGTAAAAACAAATCTCTAATCAACTTTAACTATGTACAACATGACCTTAAAGCAAGGAAATTCATGTACAACATACAACTCAAAGCATTCAACAGCAAGCCAAGACAATGCATCCTTAAGTGAACTCATGGCAGCGACATGGGATAACTATAATGATCTGTTCGGTATGATCCTAAACAGGGCAGCAAGGAATCAACCGAAACTCCACTGTGCACGGCCAAAATCCCTAGCAATAATTAAGGATAGAATGCATACAATTCTACTTGGCACTAGAATCATACTACATGCTCAACTAACCTAAACGAAACCTTGATTTCCCTGTGAAGCTCACGGCAGAATACCCAAAAGACAAAATCCTTATAGCATGTTTCGGATTCAAGAAACTCAGGAAAACAAGGAAACGAAAACCGAAAGATCGGAGCAACTCCTACCACAGGTGAGTAGTACTTACCCCTTGTTCTTGCACTTACAACCGAGAAAGAGGAAGGGGCGATTAGGGTTCCGGGTGGAGCTCGAAATCTCGGTCTCCTCTTGTGCTCGCGGGCTCTCTTCGACGGGAGGAACTCGGGTCCGCAAGGTTCGCCGGAAGAAGCCTTCGCCGGCCGCCGGAAAGAAGCTCCAAAGTGGCTGCGTTTCCGCCCGAGCACAGCGCCGTCGCGTCGGGAGAGGAGGAAAGTTAGGTTTTGGGGAAAAGAAAACTTAAACCTTCTCTTATAATTCGGGTTTTTCCATTATAACTATACTTTATATCCAATTCTCTCCATATTAGGTTGACAAAGTCCGTGTAGCTCAGCTGGTTTGGGCCGGTTTTGCTTAAAGCCCAGCTCATGGGTTCGAATCCCAGCCGCGCACTTTTATTCCCCTTTTATTCAAAATGCTCTAACTATAGCTTAAATATATTCCACCTCCTATATAATTAACAAAGCTTTTGTAGACCGGTTGGTTTGCTGCGCTTTGACTAAGTCAAGGCTCGCGGATTCGAGTCTCGGCTGCCACTATTTTCCTTCTTATTTATTCTTATTCCTAACTACTACTTATATACATATTGCTCCATATATAACTAACAAAAACTCGCTGGCTTAGTTGGTCTGGCCGGTTTTGGCTTGGGTCAGTCTGACCCGAGGTCCCGGGTTCAAACCTCACTTCCAACGCTTTTTGCCTAACTTCTTTGGTTTTGTAAAAATGCTAAACGACCTCCAAAAATTACGCAAAAATACTCTAAAAATTTCTAAAAATCTCTAGAATATTTTAAAAGCATTTTCAAATATCTTTATGGACATTTGAAACTCAGAATAGGGAAAATTGGGTCGTTACAATTCATCTCACTTAGAATAGCTCTGGATACTTCTGTCTCATACTGTCCTCCCGCTCTCAAGTGATTTCCTCGTGCTTCTGGTTCTGCCAGACGACCTTCACTAGTGGTACTTCTTTGTTTCTCAATCTCTTGACTGCTTTGTCCACTATCTGTGTAGGTTTGCTCTCATAACTAAGATCCTCTTGGATCTGCACTGACTGAGGCTGAATCACTTGGCTCGGGTCATGGAGACACTTCTTTAGCATGGAGACATGAAATACATTGTGTATTGCTGACATGTCTTGTGATAAGTTCAGCCTGTAAGCTACTTTCCCAATCCTCTCTATGATCAGGTAAGGTCCTACATAGCGAGGACTTAATTTGCCCTTCTTGCCAAATCTCATCACTCCCTTCATAGGAGCGACCTTGAGGAAAACTGAATCTCCTACTTGGAATTCCAATGGCCTACGGCGTGTGTCAGCATAACTCTTCTGTCTGCTCTGGGCAGTCTCAATTCTCTGTCGATTTTGGATTGCTTGAGTAGTCTCGTCTATCACCTCTGTCTGAATGCCCAGCTCTGCTTCCATCTCTTTTCTCTCTCGCTTCTTGCCAGCATATGGGTGATCTGCATTTCCTGCCATAAAGTGCTTCATAAGGTGCCATCTTGATGGTGGCACGATAGCTATTGTTGTATGCAGCTAAGCACAAATACTTGCACCAACTTCCTTTGAAATCTAGCGCCCAAGCTCCGAGCATGTCTTCTAAAATCGGATTCACTCGCTCTGTCTCTGTCTGCGGATGGAAAGCTATCTTGAACTTGAGTTTGGTGCCTAGTGCATTCGAACGCACTCCCAAAAGTGTGAGGTGAAGCGCCCATCTCTATCGAAACGATAGATTTAGGAACTCCATGAAGTCGACTACCTCTTTAACATATAGCTGGCCAATGCTCTATGGGTGGGACACCTTGATGGCTAGGAAGTGAGCGGACTTGGTCAATCGGTCTACTATTACCCATATTGCATCATATCCATTGGTGGTTCTTGGAAGACTGTTATGAAGTCCATGGATATATCTTCCCATTTCCATTCGGTATTGGAAGAGGTCAAGAACTCCTCCTCCTTGCCTGTTCGCTGAGCCCATGTCAGCAGTATTGACATACTTAGCTACATCTCTTTTGAGTCGACCACCAAACCTCTGTTTCACATCTTGGTACATCTTGGAAGAACCAGGATGCATGGAATATGGTGTCTTGTGAGCTTCCTCTAAGATCTTCTTCCTCGGTTCCTCATCATTGGGCACGCAAATGCGACTCCCCTGAAAAGAATTCCATTGTCACTCTAAACTCCGAGTTGTCTTCTTTCTGTATCCCTTGCTTGATCTTCCGGATGTCCGGATCTTCACTTTGCTTTCTCTGTATCTCCACAAGCAGTGTAGACTCTAAGGTCAATGTAGAGGGCTGTCCTTCGATAATTTCAAGCCCAAGATCTGACAACTCCTTCTGCAGTGGCAGGGCTAGTGATGACAAAGACATCAGTGATGCACTAGATTTTCTGCTGAGTGCATCTGCCACTTTGTTAGCTTTGCCTGGGTGGTAGAGAATTTCACAGTCGTAATCTTTGACCAATTCCAACCACCTACGCTGTCTCATGTTTAAGTCCTTCTGAGTGAAGAAGTACTTAAGACTCTGATGATCTGTGAAAATTCTACACTGGACTCCATACAAATAATGTCGCCAGAGTTTAAGTGCAAAAACTACAGCTGCCAGCTCGAGATCATGAGTAGGGTAGTTCTTCTCATAGTCTTTGAGTTGTCTAGAAGCATAAGCTATGACCTTTCCTTCTTGCATGAGTACAGCTCCTAAACCCATCTTGGAAGCATCGCTGTAGATGTCGAAACTCTTGTCGCTCTGTGGAACAGTCAGAATGGGAGCACTGATCAGTCTCTTCTTTAGCTCTTGGAAGCTCTGCTCACATTTATCTGACCATTCGAATCTCTTGTTCTTTCTGGTGAGGGCTGTTAGCGGAGAAGCTATCCTGGAAAAATCCTCCACAAACTTCCTGTAGTATCCTGCTAGACCAAGGAAGCTTCTGATCTCTCTGACGTTCTTGGGTCTACTCCAGTTGTTGACCGCTTCCACTTTGGCTGGATCCACTTGAATACCTTCTTTAGAGATAATGTGACCTGATTTAACCAGAACTTGCACTTTGAGAATTTAGCATAAAGTCGCCTGTGAAGAGTCTGCAGTACTATCCTCAAGTGCGTGTCATGCTCCTCTGGGGTCCTTGAATAGACCAGAATGTCATCGATGAATACAATGACAAATTTGTCAAGATATTCTCTGAACACTCTGTTCATTAGGTCCATGAAGACCGCAGGTGCATTGGTCACTCCAAATGGCATAACTACAAACTCGTAGTGTCCATATCCAGTTACGAATGCCGTTCTGGGTATATCTCTTTCTTTCACTTTCAGTGATGGTACCCAGGCGCAGTTCTATCTTTGAGAACACCATCGCTCCTCTTAAGCGATCAAATAAGTCATCGATCACGGGAAGGGGTACTTGTTCTTGATTGTCACTTGATTCAAAGCTCTGTAGTCTATGCACATCCGCATTGTCCCATCTTTCTTCTTGACAAACAACACAGGAACTCCCCAAGGTGAGTGACTAGGGCGAATGAAGCCTTTGTCCAGTAACTCCTGTAGTTGCTCTTGTAACTCCTTCAGCTCTGCTGGAGACATGCGATACGGAGCTTTCGAAATTGGACGGTTCCAGGAAATCAATCTCAAATTCCACCTCTCTGTTGGGAGGTAGTCCAGGTAGCTCTTCTGGAAATACTTCTGGATACTCGCATACTACTCGGACCTCCTCCTGCTTGAGTCCCTTCTCCTCTTCTGCCTTTACAATGTATGCAAGAAAACCTGCACACCCTTTAGCTAACATCTGGTGTGCTGCTAGGGATGAGAGGAGCTCGGGTCTTCCTCCTTGGCACTCCGTGAACTCAAGTTGACTCACCTTCTGGACTAAAAATTTCTAGCTTTCTGCGGCTGTCCACTGAGGCACTGTACTTGCTGAGGAAAGCCATACCAAAAATGAGATCGGTATCCTTCATCGCGAGTACTATTAGATTTACATACAACTCTCGGTCTGCAATTCTAACCTCGAAGCCACTGATTGGATTCCATGACTTCCCAGGTAGGGTTGTCGGGAACTTGGAGTTCATACTTTCTGTAGCACATGTAAACTACTGGCAAAAGGTATCGATACTAAAGAATGGGTGTGGTGTCAAATACAGTAGCTATGTCGGAAAATAACTACTTGACACATTACACTGGTGGAGGCACTAGCGACTTCTTCTTTGGTGAGGAGAATACTCGGCACCATTAAAATTTGGGCCGGTGGGGCTTCTAACCTTCCTTAACGATGTAGGGTCCCTCCAATGCCGCTCCCATGTGGTGCAATTGTGCAGGCTGGCCTCCATATTGCAATGGCTGTGGCTGAGGTACTTTGAATTTGTTAGGACACTCTTTAGCCATGTGTCCCTCCTGACCACAGGAGTAACATCCAGTTTTACCCAAAAGGCAGGCTCCTGGGTGTGTTCTCCCACATTTGGGACAGGGAGGGAACTTGGTCTGCTTGTTTGCTGGTCCTCCCTTCTGGCCACCTCCTGTGTTCCACTGCTTCCTTTTACCTTTGCCTTTCCAGTTCTGCTTACTTGACTGTGACTTCTGGCTTCCTGCTGTTTTGTCCTCTGTCTTCACTGGCTGATGTTGTGCTCGCTGTGCTTTGATGTTGTTCATGTAATGTTCAGCAATTAATGCTCTACTGATCAATTCTTCGCCAGTCTGAGGTCGATGAGCTCCACTGCTCACATTCAGTGCTATCTGTGGTCTCAGCATTCTGAGCATCAGCCTGACTCGCTCCTTCTCTGTACTCACTAGCTCTGGACAGAGACGAGCTAGCCTGTTGAACTTCTTGGCTGCTTCTTCCACTGACAAGTCACCTTGTTTGAACTCTATAAACTCCTCGTAGTGCTTGTTGGTAATCTGCAGGTGGAAGAACTCTTCATAGAACTCTGACTGAAAATCTGCCCAGGTCATCTGATCAGCTGCTCTCTTGGTCTTTATCCTCTCCCACCACATACGAGCATCTCCAGACAGACAGAAAGAGGCGCACTTGACCTTCTCGACTTCTGGCCAGTCAAGAAGCTCCATAGTGCTCTCTAGTGTTTTAAACCAAGCCTGGGCATCCCAGGGCTCAGTCGTGCCTGAGAAGCTCTCTGGTTTCAGCTTCAGCCACTGTATAAGATAAGCTTCTGGTCTCTGGGGTGCTGTGACGGTTCCCTGAGTAGCTGGTGGAGTCTCAGTTACCACTGGGGTCTCTGCAGTGACAACTGGAGGAGGGGGAGGAACTGCTTGCTGGTTTGCCATCAGATTGGCAATCACTTGCTGTTGCTCTACTACTTGTCTCTGGAGCTGAGCAACCACTTCAGAAAGGTTGGGCTCAGTTGCTCTAGGCACTTCGTTCCCTTGAGCTGGTTCCTCAGTGTGAGTAGCACGGGGACGTCCTCTTCTTGCCATCTATTTATTCAAGGTAAAGGCTTGATGTCTTACTTTAACCCTTCTAATCATACATAAATATGAATAAAGAAAAGGGAAACTAAATCTTTGATCTTACTTAAGTAATAAAAAAAAAGTACTCTATACTGCAGTTAATAATAAGGAAAGCAGAATAAAGAAAGGATTTAAATACTTTCTTACTTGGAGACGGCGAGGATGATGCTGATGTGTGTGTGATACTGGAGAATGGAACACTGCTCTGATACCAACTATAACAACCACCCTTCTTACTACTACTCTCTAAGGGCGACCGTTACCTAACTCCTACTCTACTTACTAGTGTCACTTATGCTATTATTAGCGACACTTAGATTTATCACGGTTCAGAGAAATTCCTACCGAAAAATTTCGGCAGAGTCTCCCCTGTACCGGTGACCAAATCTATAATACACAAGATATATACACAGCCACATGCGGCTGGATCACAATTTATTCACAACCACGCAGTAATAAATCATATCATAATCAAAAACTAATCTAACAACATGAACTAAACTCAAGCTCCCAGAATGAAGCATAATAAGCTACAATGCACATCAAACTCAATCATGAACTCATAATTTCATAACAGAAATAAGGAAAATGAACTAGACATAAACTCTAAATAAATAAGTCTTACTAGTCCCCTCTGGACCTCTCCATAGTTCAGTCACCACACACATCCATCATCACCACCACCCTGTCACCTCCCTTCATATCTTAGCTTTTCTTTATCTGCAGTAGGAGGAAAGAAAACAAGATCTATAAGCGAAAACGCTTAGTAAGTACTAATCTATCTCACAAAACTCGAAATGCATAAGTGCTGAAACTGAAATAATAAAGCTATCTGCATGTGCTCATGGTATACAGAAAATGAACGGAATACAAATCATACTCAGTATCAAGCAGGATAACAAGAAACTAACAATGTAAACTTAGAATCAAAGAAACTAACCATTCTTATTTATTCTAAGCTTGGAACTTATTTCATTTCTTGTATCCTTGTGTTAGAAATTAATCTTTTAATTTCTATCTTTTACTTTCTTCTTCTTTCTTTCTTCCTTCTTACTTAACTTTTCTTTTCTTTCTTCCTTCTTACTTAACTTTTCTTTTCTTAGGTTTTCTTTTCTTGGGCCCAGGCCTAGTACCAACTCATGCGCGTTCCCTAATAGGTTGGGGTTGCGAGCCACCAATCCTAAAAGAGAAGACCTCGGTCTACCAGGGCCAAGACCTCGGAAATGGTCACCTGGATTTGTTTAACGACAAGCTCTTGGATGTCGGGTACTAGCCTCTTACTTTAATTTACTTGTTATCTCTTTTTAATTAGACCTTGGTCTTTTTCTTTACTCATACTTCTCATAATCCTTTATTAGAGCTTATTAGAATCCTTTAGATATATATCTAACAAGTATATGATTACAACTAACCAAGCATGCTGTATAAAAATAACACAAAGGAAAACAAATCTGAACTCCCTAAGCCTGTTATAAAATAGAGCAAAGGAAAGCAAATCTGGACTTTCTAAACATGCTGTAAAATAGGGCAAAAATGCTACTTTAGGGATTCTAATCATGTTATAAAACATAGACAAAGAATACTACTTTAGGGTTTCTTAAGCATGCTGTAAAATAGACAAAGGATGCTACCTTTAGTGATCCTAATCATGCTGTAAAAACAAACAGACACAGAATGCTACTCATCTTCTTAAACATGCTGTAAAAACAAATCTCTAATCAACTTTAACTATGTACAACATGACCTTAAAGCAAGGAAATTCATGTACAACATACAACTCAAAGCATTCAACAGCAAGCCAAGACAATGCATCCTTAAGTGAACTCATGGCAGCGACATGGGATAACTATAATGATCTGTTCGGTATGATCCTAAACAGGGCAGCAAGGAATCAACCGAAACTCCACTGTGCGCGGCCAAAATCCCTAGCAATAATTAAGGATAGAATGCATACAATTCTACTTGGCACTAGAATCATACTACATGCTCAACTAACCTAAACGAAACCTTGATTTCCCTGTGAAGCTCACGGCAGAATACCCAAAAGCCAAAATCCTTATAGCATGTTTCGGATTCAAGAAACTCAGGAAAACAAGGAAACGAAAACCGAAAGATCGGAGCAACTCCTACCGCAGGTGAGTAGTACTTACCCCTTGTTCTTGCACTTACAACCGAGAAGGAGGAAGGGGCGATTAGGGTTCCGGGTGGAGCTCGAAATCTCGGTCTCCTCTTGTGCTCGCGGGCTCTCTTCGACGGGAGGAACTCGGGTCCGCAAGGTTCGCCGGAAAAAGCCTTCGCCGGCCGCCGGAAAGAAGCTCCAAAGTGGCTGCGTTTCCGCCCGAGCACAGCGCCGTCGCGTCGGGAGAGGAGGAAAGTTAGGTTTTGGGGAAAAGAAAACTTAAACCTTCTCTTATAATTCGGGTTTTTCCATTATAACTATACTTTATATCCAATTCTTTCCATATTAGGTTGACAAAGTCCGTGTAGCTCAGCTGGTTTGGGCCGATTTTGCTTAAAGCCCAGCTCATGGGTTCGAATCCCAGCCGCGCACTTTTATTCCCCTTTTATTCAAAACGCTCTAACTATAGCTTAAATATATTCCACCTCCTATATAATTAACAAAGCTTTTGTAGACCGGTTGGTTTGCTGCGCTTTGACTAAGTCAAGGCTCGCGGATTCAAGTCTCGGCTGTCACTATTTTCCTTCTTATTTATTCTTATTCCTAACTACTACTTATATACATATTGCTCCATATACAACTAACAAAAACTCGCTGGCTTAGTTGGTCAGGCCGGTTTTGGCTTGGGTCAGTCTGACCCGAGGTCCCGGGTTCAAACCTCACTTCCAACGCTTTTTGCCTAAACTTCTTTGGTTTTGTAAAAATGCTAAACGACCTCCAAAAATTACGCAAAAATATTCTAAAAATTTCTAAAAATCTCTAGAATATTTTAAAAGCATTTTTAAATATCTTTATGGACATTTGAAACTCAGAATAGGGAAAATTGGGTCGTTACAGTCCCAGATTTTGGGACGAATCCAGGATTCGTCCCAAATTTAAGAAAAATAAAAATTAAAAGAAAAATCATTTGGAAGACCTAAATATGGACCTAACAATCTCAGAATTTCATGAAACAAGTTTCAATGGATTCCTAATTTTCTCATGATCATAAAAATATCCTAAATCTGAATTTTAACCTAATTAATTAACTGTGGTGATTTTTTAACATGAATATGACCTAATTCATAATAAAAAATTCACCGTACTCAATACAATATGTTAAAATTATGGATGAAGATATTTTTAAGATCATGAGAAAATTAGGAACCCAAAGAAACTTGTTTCATAAAATTCCGAGATCGTTAGGTCCATATTTAGGTCTTCCGAATGATGTTTCTTTTAATTTTTATTTTTCTTAAATTTGGGACGAATCCTGGATTCGTCCCAGATTTTGGGATGAATTTCTAGATTCGTCCCAGATTTAGGGACGAATCTAGGATTTGTACCAAATTTAAGAAAAATAAAAATTAAAAGAAAAATCATTCGGAAGGCCTAAATATGGACCTAACGATCTCGGAATTCCATAAAATAAGTTTCTATGGGTTCCTAATTTTGTACCGATCATATAAATATCCTAATCCTGAATTTTAACTTTATATTTTGAGTGTGGTGATTTTTTTAACTCGAATATGACCTAATCCAAGGTAAAAAATCACCAAAGTCATTATATTATATTAAAATTAAAAAAGAAAATATTTTTAACATCACAAGAAAATTAGAAATTCATAGAAACTTGTTTCACGAAAATACGACATCTCTAAGTCCATATTTAATGTCTCCGAATCATTTTTCTATTTTTTTTTAAAATATTTTATATTTTGGGACGAAATCTGGAATTCGTCCCAGATTTGGGGACGAATTCCTAGATTCGTCCCAAAAACTACCCTAAATTTCCTCCCACCCATCTGCCCCTTCACTCATCCCTTCACTGCAACTCTTGCGACGACTGATTCCTTCCCGATCGGCTGCGGCACAGGTAACCCTCTCCCTTCTCCCCTCTTCCCTCTCCCTTCTCCCACATCTGCCCACTTCTTCTCGCGAGGCCGCGGCTGGCCGCGCGTGGCCGCGCGCCGCGCGTGGGGTCGCCTGGCCACGCGTGGCCGCGGCTGGCCGTGGTTGGCGGCAGTTGGCCGCGAGTCGCCGCTGCTAGCACTGATGTCGCAAGATTTGGAATGGTGGAGTACTGATCTGTGAAATTTAGGGCTTCATTCTTGTTTGTTAACAAAGAAAAGCACTGCAACCCTTGATCACTTAGATGTCAATGACCAATGATCTATGAAATAGGGTTTAGGGCTGTTTTTTGGATAAAGATTTGTAGTTCTTCTTGTATATAGATGTGCAGTTTAGGGGTGTGGAAGTAATAAAATCTCAACTACACTAGGGCAAAATTTTGATACTAGGGTTTTGAATCCTAAATGTATGAGGAGCTCCAATATACCATAGGTATAAATTTACCTTTGATTTTCTGTGTACTGATTCTCTTTATCATTACAAATACTTGTAGGATAGTTTTTAGATTTGAATTAATTAATGGAGGGACAAATTACAATAGAGTTGACATGTTTTTTTTTTCTTTGATACAAAATTTAAAGGGTGCTCATCATTATTATTACTGTTAAAAAAATTTTCTTTTAAAGAAAATAACAGAAGCGGCCCTATTCTATTTTTTATCTCAAAAACATCCTTATCAAAATATTTTATTTTTCATCTAAAAAATGTCAATTCTGATCCACAATTGCTCTAATATAGAGAGTAATTTTGTTTTTTCCAAATTTTGTTCCATTAAAATATTATTATTTCAATTTAATTACAATTGCTTCAACTCTATTAAAATTGTTAGATTAATACTATAATAATTGATAATGTTGTTTGTGCAGGTCTCAATTTGGGGTGATCTCAGTGTAGTTGAAGACAACTGTATTTGTTCACCTCTTTTCGGTATTCCTAAGTTCATTAATATGCATTTAATGATCTGTATATAAAGTTAGCTTTAAATAGTTATTTGATAGTTGATTAATTGCGTTTCTTCTTTTTGATAAGCTGTTCTTTGTTGTTTCGTCTTCAATGATAAGATTTATCTCTTTTAATAATGTTTAACTAAATAGCTGAATTCAGTTAAAATGCAGAATGAGCGAAGTTGGATGTATAACAAGAATTCAGGTATAATGCAGAATGAGGAAGAGGAGGCGGAGGAGGAGGATGATGATAATCACAATGATGACTTTGATTTTTGATGATGGGTAAGTTTTGTTAGCTTATTTAAAAAAATTTCCCATAATTATGTATGATGATTATTTGTCTCATGTTTACTGTTTTACACATTAATCAATGGCTTGTTAACTTTTCTAATTTTTATTTTAATTAATATTGTCAATTTGTTTTTAACAGGGTTGGTAAGGCGAACTAAAGGTCCGAGAAAAAAGTAAGTATTAAGTAACATGTTAAACTTTTAATTTTATTTATTTATTTATTTTTTAATTGCTTTTAATTTATTGAAATTTGTTACTATTGTATTATTAGTTCAAATTGCAAATTATGATTAGAGTTTACCTAGCAACCAAGTAACCATGATTACTAAAACACTTGTATCACGAAAAAATTAAGTTTAATTAGTTTGTGTTTTCTTCATTTGAGCTATTTTCATATGTTAGGAAATTTTAAGAATATCTTTCATGCTCTCCATGTGTCATGGACATAGAATATTTGTAGCTATTGATTGATATGGTGAAATAGATATTATTATAACAATTTGATGTGCCATTTATATTAGGTTGTATCATATTTACGATACTTTTACTTAGTTTCAAGATACTTCTTATAATTTTATGACATGGATGGTTCATATCGTTGGTAAATAGGGCATTTATTTGAATGTTTAAGGAATTTCACAGTTATGTCTTGTTTTCAATCTTTTTTGTTGCATGGGCATATCGTATCATATTTATAATCTTTCTTGTTACACATGATCTGGTTTATTTGTTTGTTGTTATGTAGGCAAAGGAGATTTGAGGGGGTGCAAAGCTTTTGTGGCAGACGAAGATGACTTGATGTATTCTTAGTTTATTTACCTCCTTGGATGGATGATGGATTTATATAACATTTGATTGTTGAACTTTATAATATTTTCTTGAAGCTTGAACAAGATAGATCTTGTAAAATTTGTTGAGATCTTTATGTTTGTTGAATTATGAGTTGATCGAGTTCAATTATTACTCCTGTATGTGAAATTAGGATGTGTTGAATGTATATAATATGTTATTTGAATTTGGTGTTTATGTATCTATGGATTGAATTATAGAAAGAAATTTAATTTGGAAAAAAAATTTAATATTAGGGACGAATTTGGCGACGAAAACGATTTGTTCCCACTCTATCATAATCCTCAATAATTTTGCGACAAATTTATTTTCGTCCCAGAATCTGGGACGAATATGTGGATTCGTCCCAGAATTTGGGACGAATTCTGGGATGAATCCACAAAATTCGTCCCAGATTCTGGGACGAATTTTGGGACGAAAATTTATTTATTAATTAAATTAGTATTTTTGTTCCCAAATTCGTCGCAAATGCTTATGAAAATTATCAACGAATTTGGCTACGAATATTGAAGTCATTGCCAAATTTTGTTGCAAAATACGTTGCCAATTTTGCAACAAATTTATTATTTGTTGCAAAATTAGGGACAAATTTGGCAACAAAAAAAAATTTGTCACCGAATTCGTCCCCAAATTCGTTACAATATTAGGGACAAACTTAGCAACAAAAAATAATTTGACACCGAATTCATCCCCAAATTTGTTGCAAAAATAGGAACAAATTTGGCAACAAAAAATTATTTCCTCCGAACTGAATTCATCCCCAAATTCGTTGCTAAGTTTGCAACAAAAAATTATTCGTTCCTTTTTTGCGACGAATTTGGGGACGAAAATTTTATTCGTCGCCAATTTTGTCCCCAAATTCGTTGCCGAATTTGCAACAAACCATAATTCGTTCCAAAAGTTGGCATCAAAGATTTTGGGACGAAAATATTTTCGTCCCTGATTTCGTCCCAAAAAATTTTGCAACGAATTTTTTTTTAAAATTCGTCCCAAAATTCGTCCCAAAATGTCTTATTTTTTGTAGTGCGTGCTACCTCTGACCCCTACGTGTCATTGGCCCCCTACCATTTGGGTCCCACTTTACCCCTGGATCACTCACCATTGACACATGAAGAGCATCGCATAGAGGCATCCGGTGAGCATCGTGTGCCGGTATAACCCAATAGTTGTCACGTGTAGGGCTGACCTGAAGGTCATTACGTGCAGGAGTGACCCTGCAACCATTGTGCGCAGGGGTGGCTTGGCGGGGAGGTGGCTCAATGTTGGTGTTCGCGGCGACGATGAAGGAATAGGTGATGAAGGAGGCGACGGTGAATCAAGCAATGGAGGAGGTGAGTCGGTGGAGAGAGGAAGAAAAGGGATGAGCGTTGGCGATAGGGAGCTAGGCACGGGAGAGGGGCTTGGGAGGAAAATGAGAGTAGAGAGAAGAAACTTAGGCGTTTATATATATGCTTAGATTAATTAATTATAATGTTTGGTTAATAAAATCAATTAATTCCTAATTAGTTCGAGTGATATTCTAAACAGACACACTCAAAATTTAATTTATTTATCTTCTTAAAAATCTCATATGAATTCTCTTTAAATCCTAAAAAAATTTTAAATTTGTTTAAAAAATTCTGCAAGTAAATTCTTAACTAATAATTAATATTTTATTATTATTTAATTATCATATATAATATCAAGAATACAAGACCTTCATTGATGACGATGATTTGGTGGACCAGGAGGATGGAAAAGAACAACTTGAAAGCGATTTGTGAGAAGAGGAGAAAGAAAGAAAGAAGTAAAAACAACCAGAAAAAGTTTGAGGAAGTGGAAACATGAAGATAGGATTAGGGGTTTTTACTGGAAGGCGAAGAGGTGGGAGATGGAAGAAGGCGAAGAGGTGGGAGACTGGAAGAGCTCGTTGCACAATGGGAATTCTTTGGAAATTAATAAAGAAAATGATAACTTTGCTAGATAAAGAAAATGTCCTAACTCGAACATTAAATTTTTTTTTTGAGTCCAATTAAATTTATTTTTAATTAAAATAAGATTCTAACTTATTTTTCTAAATCAGTTAGTGATAATTTTTTTTTATTTTTAATTGTAAAGTGCAACTTAATTTATAATTTGAAGCTATAGTTACTCCTTCAAAAATGAATTATTTGATCATTATAAATTTTTAAACCTACTGAGTGATCATTGATATTTTTTTCAAGTCTAAAAGAAATTTTTGATAAAAAAATTAACTTAGTAGGTAGGATTATTTATAAATTATAAAATATTTTGCGTCTTGCTAATTATAATTAGAAGTGCTAAAGCCTAAAGATATTTTTTAATAAAGAATAATTAAAATTCTCTTAGTTAATTTTAATTACTAAAATTATATTCTTTGATAAATTACTGTATAAAAATATTTATTTATTAGATAATTTGATTAATTATTCATATTCTAGTACTCCAATAAAATCATAACATTAATTTCTTGCTAATTGATTATATTATACATATCCTACTGTAACTCGTAACTGAAGAGTATAATCAATTTGATTCTACAAATATTTGGAATCAAACCTGTTTTATAATCTACAATTTCAATTGCACTGGTAAAACTCTTGCAAGTTCCATTAGTGCAAAACCATAACCCCACGAATTGGCATAATCGGTATCAACTTGGACAATTGTTTCAGGATCAATTTCCGTCAGGCAAGTAAATGCTTCCGTGATTTATCCCTTTCAAAAAGAGTGTGGAGCATCCTTGGATGGGCCACTAATCATACTCACTGTGCCATCCTAAAGAAACATACAAATCAATTTGTTCAAAATTACACAAACTAATCTATAAGCATAACAAAGTAAGTTCACAGACGAGCATGAACAACACACAACAATAATTTGCATGAGAAGAAAAATTCTCTAATTCTATCTTCTACAACATTGCTATATCCAAAACATACAATTTATAGCAGAGAAAAAGGGAGCAGAAGGTGAAGGTGAAGGTGAAGAAGCAGTAGCTAATTCGAAGGTCTCCACTTAATCCGCCATTGCAGCCCCGCTGCTCCGTTCCGAGCACTCCTCTTCGACGTCGTTGCCGCCGTTAGTGTTCTTGTTGTCAGCGTGGATGGACTCCAGTAGCAGCACCCGCTTTTTTAGCTCGGCGACCTCTCTGTCCAATCGGAAAAGCCGCCCCTTCAGCGTTATGTTCTCCTCCTCCAGCAGCGCTATGTGTGCGCCCTGGTCGTTCACTCTGCCCTCCAGTAGCTCCGACGCCGACACTGACTCCAGGCTGTGCTCCTCGACGGGGTACACCATCTCGAACCGACTCACATCGTGGTCCAGCCGGCGCTCGACCTCCAAGTGTTCTTCGACGTCGCTCTCGCTCGACGTCTCCTCCTCGTTACCATCCTCCTCCTCGTCAGGCCGGGTCTCGTGGCCACTCGGCCACCGGAGACGGATTAGACCCTTCATCGAACCGTAACCGTCGACGCCCCACTCCTCCTTGACCAAGTCGGCGAGGTCCTCCCGCGTCGGGGAGAGCTCGGGAGTCGGAAGGACCGCCGGCGTGACGGGGCATGGTGAGACCAGCGGGGCGATCCCGCCGGATTTCTTCGCGCGAATGAGGAATGAGGTCGTATTCCGGGGGGCGAAAGGGGCGGAGCGAACGAACTTCTTCTTCGAGTAGAACCGGCGCGCCTTTACGCGATTCTCGTACTGGAATTCTTGAAATGCCGCCGGATTGTATCCACCAGCGATGCCACCGCCACCAAGAGGCACACCTCCGGTAGCCACTGCCGCCGCCTTCTTGCGGTGACCCACTAACTTCTTAGCCTTCCAGTTCATCACGCGGCCGGGCACGGCTCCACCGGGGGCAGCGAAGGGCGGAGGTAGCCGGCAGGAACTGTAGAACCCCATCGGATCCTCCGGCCACGGAGGAGGCCAGATCCCGAAGCCACGGTTCATCAACATCTGCGAGGGGTCGTTCATCGATTCAAATCTAGAAACCCTAAATCCGGATCCCTCAAACAAGAGGAGCAATCGAACCCCAGAAAAACCGAAATCGAAGCAAGCGATCGAGTATTTTAAGAACCCTAAGAACAAAACGCAACCGATTTCGAGATCCGTGATGAAGAAGGAGGAAGAATTTGTTTGCGTTTGTTCCTTAACTTTCTTTCTTCTTTCTTCTTTCTTCTTTCTTCTTTCTTCTTTGTCTCTCATGTGGTTGAGATGGACGGCCGAGATTTGATAGAGGAAGTGCACCGTGCACGTGGCGTGGGAGATGCTCCTTCACGGTTCGGGAAAATTCATGGCGCCTTTCTTTCTCATTGTCGAAATAAAATGTAATTCTATTTTTTTTATTTTCCTTTTTAATCCATAAATTTAAATATGATAATTATTTTAACGAGGTATAAAAGCCCAAAACTATTATACAATAAATACGTTTAGCCAAACTTACTATAATAAAAAAATTAAAAAAATAATTAATTAACATTTTTTTAGAAGTTTATTTAAGCATAACTCTATAAATTGTTTTTTGGACAAATTAATATAATATAATATAATATATATATATAGTGAAATGAATTTATGTTGAATATGATGGATAAAATAAATATAATCTTACTATAAATTTGAAGCCTATTTATGAAATATAAGAGAGAATAAATCTTGAACTTTGTTCTTGTTGGAGGTTGATCAATTCATGACGGATTAACATTTATAGTTGCACACTTTGAATTATTTCTTATTCGTGAATGATGAAATTTTATTAGATTTTCATGACAATGTTCTAAATGACTTTAAAGTGATGGTGAAAAATTGTTAAAGAGAAAATGAATTTTTGAAGCTTATATAGTGGTGTAAGATCATCTAAAAATTAATTCACGTAATTTTAATGATTTCCAATAATTTAAAATTAATTTTTAGCATGCTACTGAAATTGAAGAGGGTATCACAATGAGTCAATGACTCTGGTTTTTTAAGCCTCGATTAATCTAAAGAAGTTTTTACTATAGAATGAGTGAGGATCCAAGCAATAAAGTGTGAAATAAGGGAGTAAATTTCATTTGTATAATTTGAGTGGCAAAAAGTATGAAGCATAAATCTTTTGGATCACAATTTACGGTCTAGAGGATGGACCACTATATTCATTGGTTGATGGGGATGGATCTCATCTATTTAATAGGTGGGATCCATCCTCATCAACCAATCAACTTGTGTAGTCCATTCTCTGTACCGCAATTTGCGGTCCAGAGGATTTGGCTAAAAAGTATGAAAAGAACTCTTCTAACTTGCAAATAATGGTCGTACAAGAAGAGAGAGAGTAATGTTGGAACCCCGTAATAATTTTAATATGATCAACTAAGTTAAGTTATATTATGTTTTGATCTTTGTGTCTAAGTGTGTAGGAACTTAGGAACATAAGAGTCGAGTGGAAGACACAGCTAGCGAGAAAGACGACACGGGAAGGGAGTCGACGGGCTTAGTGCATCCGAGGGACGAGGTGCTGCGGAAGAGTACATCGATGGATGAGAATGACGTGTGCGACGCTCCAAGGGACGAGAAGTTGGAGCGGAAGCCTGCTCGAGAAGAAGGTCGGAAATTGGGTTCGGGTGAACCCTATTTCGGTTGACCATGATCGGAGCAGTAGGAGAGCAAAAGAAGACTGAAGATGCTGCTGGAGGCGCCTTCAAAGGGAATTGAAGGCGCCTCCGCGCCTCGCTGTGGAAGGCGTCTTCCATGGCTAGAAGGCGCCTTCGATGAACAATACGAAGGTGCCTTCCAACCCTATGGAAGGCGCATTCGACCAGGCTGATGTTACCATTGTCAAGGGATAAAGTTTTACCCCTTGGCGCCTCACTAGAGTCGCTTTCCATCTTTGAAGGCGCCTTCCAGCTCTGGATAAAATTTCCCAAGAGCTATAAAAAGACCTCTGGACATAGGAAATAGGTAACAACTCTTGTAATCATTTCCTAGCAACTGTCTGAACTTTTCAACGAGTGTAAGAGGCTTCTTCGCCTTCAACGAAGGAGATTTTCTTTTAGTGCTTTTATTGGTCTTGGATTAACAACCACCTAGGTTGTAACCAAATAAATCTGGTGCCTCGTCTTTAAGTTGTTATTTTCATTTATTATTATAGCTTCTTTTAATTAGAGTTGAAAGAACGGGAAAAGTTTTTATTTACTTTTTCAGGCAATTCACCCTCCCTCAAGCCGATCGTCAAGGGATCCAACAAACGGTATCAGAGCCTAACAGCCTCAGAAGGACTAACCGCCAACTGAAGTACTAAAACGATAGCCGAACCGATAATCTTCCCACCGAAATTTGAGGGAGAATTTGCATCTTGGAAGAAACGCATAGAGGTATTTTTCAAAATTGATTTTTAAATACTATTAATAATTAAATATGATTTTGTAGCTCCCAAAAACCCCTAAGGAGAAGAAAAAGAAGAATATTGTTGGACCAAGAAGGAGCAAGCAGACTTTGTAGCAAATGACCAAGTCGAGTTTCACCTGTTTAGCATACTTCCACCCCAGGAAGTAAATCGGATCGGAGATTATGTCTCAGCAAAAGAACTTTGGGAGAAGTTCCTGAAGTTGCACGAAGGAACTTACAAAACAAAGCTCGTAAGACGGGATGTGCTCCGGAATCAATTGACAAACCTCTGTATGGAAGAAGGAGAGTCAATAGCACATCTACACAGAAGAATCATGGAGCTAATCACAGGATTAACAAACCTCAGAGAATCAGTAACTAATTGGGCGCACAAAGGTATGCGTTAAATGTGTTCATAAGAACATCAAAATGGGCATCTATAATAGACTCCTACTATTATCCAAAGATTTTGAGGTGAGTACTTTATAAAATCTCTTTTTCATTTTTGAATTACATGAATCTCGGTGTGCTGGACAAAGAAAGGGATTGAGTCAGGATATTGCCCTAAAGGCAAGAATGGAAGATCAAGACCCCGAAGAGTTATTTGATGAAGTCGAAGCGGCCCTAATGGTAAGAAAATTTAATAAGTTTATTCGGTCTAATAAATTTAAATCATAGACGTACAAGGATTATCAAAATAAAAGGAAGCTTCGATGTTACAACTGCAATGAAGAAGGGCAAATCAAGGATGAATGTCCTAAACTAAAGAAGAAGGAGAAAGTCAAGAGCAACAGATCAAAGCACAAGAACTTGAAGGTCACATAGGATGAATTATCATCCTCTGAGTCTGAGGCTGAGGCCTTCTCTGGACTAGCCCTAATGGAAAACCATCAAACGGAAGATGAAACTAGCTCATGAGATGAGCACTGACGAAGGGGGAGAATCATCAGAAGAAAGTTACGATGAAGGGATAACATCAGAACATGAGGTAAGTGAGGTATGTGCACTTTCTCTCAAGTAGTTGTTTAATTTCATTAAAGTTCTTTCCAAGGATTTAGTAAAATTAGAAAAAGAGAACACTGATTTGAAAAAACAATTGGCAAAAGCATGCCCATTAGAGTTGTTTGATAAGTTAAAATTAGAAAATGATAAGTTAAAAACTCAAATCAAAAGTTTGAACAATGACCATGCATGTTTGAATTTGAATAATTGTCAAAAACAAAAATTTAGAAAGTATGGTAAGCTAAATTGGTATATTAGACATCACTAGGGATAAATTAGGAATATTCCTAAAAATTATGTACCTCCAAAATTTCTAATTAATCTAATAGGTAGGAACTTATATTGGGTTCCAAAGTCATACTTAGACTAAAATTCTCTCAATTTTAAAAGGGTTAAAATGTTAGAAAGGAAATTGAATATTAATTTCTTTAAAGGCTTTGTCTAAGAAAGTGGTTGTTGCTCTAATATCCAAGAAGACCTAGTGTCTCGCCACAGTTTGGAAGTATTTTATTGAAATAAATATTTAATTGACTAACTATTAAAATGATTTACTATTATAATTTTTTAACATGTTGGATTTTTTTTTAAAATACTAGTCAAATTTTTACAATTGGCCAAATATTTTTGTTAACTCTTTTATTTTGCCAAAATATAAAGTATGCTTTATGAAAATTTTTAAAAATTGTTAAACATTCTGTTTACTATTTTATAAGCACCCTCAAAATTAATTTCAAAATATTCTAATTTTTTTTCTATTTTTTGATGTGATCAAAGGGGGAAGAAAGGTACAAGTACAAGTTTAGGGGGAGTTAGGATGTTTAAAATTTGAAAATTGAATTTTGGTAACTCTTATTTTAACTTCTTTCATAATATTATTCGTGCAATTTAGGGGGAGTTAGGATGTTTAAAATTTGAAATTTGAGTTTTGCTAACTCAATTATAACATTATAATGCTATTTTAACTTCTTTCATAATATTATTCGTGCAATTTCATTACAACTTGCAATTTGGTTTGTTTTTTTCCTTAACTTAAACTTGAGTTGATGCACATCAAAAAGGGCGATATTGTTGGAACCCCGTGGCAGTTTTAATGTGATCAACAAAGTTAAGTTAGGTCCTGTTATGTTTTGATCTTTGTGTCTAAGTGTGCAGGAGCTTAGGAACACAAGAAGTCGAGCGGAAGACGCAGCTAGCGAGAAGAATGACACGGAAAGAGAGTTGATGAACTAAGTGCATCTGAGGGACAAGGTGTTGTGGAAAAGCACACCGATAGACGAGGACATGTACGACGCTCCTAGGGATGAGAAGCTAGAGCGAAAGTCTGCTCGAGGAAAAGATCGAAAATTGGGTTCGGGTGAGTCCTATTTCGGTTGGCCGACATCACCCAGGCGATCGGGGCAGTAGGAGAGCAAAAGAATGCTGAAGATGCTGCTGGAGGCACCTTCAAAGGGAATTGAAGGCACCTCCGTAGTGCCTCCATGGCGCCTCTGCACCTCGCCGTGGAAGGCGCCTTCGATATATGGTGCAAAGGCGCCTTCCAGCCCTATAGAAAGCGCCTTCGACCAGACTGTTGTTATCGTTGCCAAGGGATAAAGATTTATCCCTTGGCATCTCGCTGGAGGCACCTTCCAGGCCTATGGAAGGCGCCTTCAAGCCACGGATAAGATTTTCCAGGGGCTATAAAAAGACCCCTAGACCTAGGAAATAAAGAACAACTTTTGTAATCATTTCCTAGCAATTGTCTGAGCTTTTCAATGAGTGTAAGAGGCTTCTTCGCCTTCGACAAAGGAGATTTTCTTTTAGTGTTTTCATTTATCTTGGATTAACAACCACCTAGGTTATAACTAAGTAAATCTGGTGTCTCGTCTTTGAGTTGTTATTTTCATTTATTATTATAGTTGCTTTTAATCAGAGTTGAAAGAATGGGAAAGGTTTTTGTTTTCTTTTTCAGGCGATTCACCCTCCCTCAAGCCGACCGCTAAGGGACCCAGTAGGAGTAAGCAGACTTTGTAGCAAATGGATGAGTCGAGTTTTGCCTATTTAACGTACTTCCACCCCAAGAAGTGAATAGGATTAGTGAGTACAAATTAGCAAAGGAACTTTGTGAGAAGTTCCTGGAGCTGCACGAAGGAACTTGCAAAACAAAGCTTGCGAGATAGGACCTGCTCCGAAACCAACTGACAACCCTCCGGATGGATGAAGAAGAGTTAGTAGCAGATCTACATGGAAGAATCAAGGAGCTTATCACCGGATTAACAAACCTTGGAGAATCGATAACTAATCGGGGCGCACAAAGGTATGCATTAAATGCGTTCTCAAGAACACCGGAATAGACATTGATAGTAGACTCCTATTATATATCCAAAGATCTTGAGGTGAGTACTTTAGAAAATCTCTTTTTCATTTTTGAATTATATGAATCTCAGTGTCCAGGACAAAGAAAGGGACCGAATCAGGACATTGCCCTAAAGGCAAGAATGGAAGATCAAGACTCCGAAGAATCATTTGATGAAGTCGAAGTGGTCCTAATGGTAAGAAAATTTAATAAGTTTATTCAGTCTAATAAATTTAAATCATATACGTACAAAGATTACTAAAATAAAAGGAAGGTCCGATGTTACAACTGCAACAAAGAAGGGTATATCAAGGATGAATGCCCTAAACTAAAGAAGAAGGAGAAAGTCAAGGGCAACAGATCAAAGCACAAGAACTTGAAGGCCACATAGGATGAATTATCATCCTCTGAGTCTAAGGCCGAGACCTTCTCTGGACTAGCCCTAATGGCAAACCATCAAATGGAAGACGAAACTAGCTCAGAGATGAGCATTGACGAAGGGGGAGAATCATCAAAAGAAAGCTACGATGAAGCGAGAGCATCAGAACATGAGGTAAGTGAGGTACGTGCACTATCTCCCAAGCAGTTGTTTAATTTCATTAAAGTTCTTTCCAAGGATTTGGTAAAATTAGAAAAAGAGAACACTGATTTGAAAAAACAATTAGCAAAAGCATCCCCATTAGAGTTGTTTGATAAGTTAAAATTAGAAAATGATAAGTTAAAAACTCAAATCAAAAGATTGAACAATGACCATGCATGTTTGAATTTGAATAATTGTCAAAAACTAAAATTTAGAAAGTATGGTAAGCTAAACTGGTATATTAGACATCATTATGAACAAATTAGGAATATTCCTAAAAATTATATACCTTCAAAATTTCTGATTAATCTAATAGGTAGGAACTTATATTGGGTTTCAAAGTTATACTTAAGCTAAAATTCTCTCAATTTTAAAAGGGTTAAAATGTCAGAAAGGAAATTGAATATTAATTTCTTTAAAGACTTTGTCTAAGAAAATAATTGTTGTTCCAATATCCAAGAATGTCTAGTGCCTCGCCATAGCATAGAAACTTTTTATTGAAATAAATATTTAATTAACTAACTGTTAAAATGATTTACTATTACAATCTGTTAAAAAGTTAGAATTTTTTTAAAAATATTTGTCAAATTTTTACAATTGATAAAATGTTTTTTTTGTTAACTCTTTTATTTTGTCAAAATACAAAGTATGTTTTATGAAAATTTTTAAAAATTGTTAAACAATATGTTTACTATTTTATAAGCACCCCTCAAAATTAATTTCAAAATATTCTATTTTTTTTCCCTTTTTTTGATGTGATCAAAGGGGGAGGAAAGGTACAAGTACAAGTTTAGGGGGAGTTAGGATGTTTAAAATTTGAAAATTGAATTTTGGTAACTCTTCTTTTAACTTCTTTCATAATATTATTCGTGCAATTTAGGGGGAGTTAGGACGTTTAAAATTTAAAATTTGAGTTTTGCTAACTCAATTATAACATTATAATGTTATTTTAATTTCTTTCATAATATTATTTGTGTAATTTCATTACAACTTGCAATTTGGTTTGTTTGTTTTTCCTTAACTTGAACTTGAGTTGATACACATCAAAAAGGGAGAGATTGTTGGAACCCCGTGGTAGTTTTGATATGATCAACCAAGTTAAGTTAGGTCCTGTTATGTTTTGATCCTTGTGTCTAAGTGTGCAGGAGCTTTGGAACACAAGAAGTCGAGCGGAAGACACAGCTAGTGAGAAGGATGACATGAAAAGAGAGTCGATAAGCTCGGTGCATCCGAGGGACAAGGTGCTGTGGAAGAGTACAGCGATAGACGAGAAGGACGTGTGCGACGTTCCGAGGGACGAGAAGCCGGAGCGGAAGTTTGCTCGAGGAGAAAGCCGGAAATTGGGTTCGAGTGAGCTTTATTTCGGTTGGCCGACATCACCCAGGCAATTAGAGCAGTAGGAGAACAAAAGAAGGCTGAAGAAGCTGCTGGAGGCGCCTTCAAAGGGAATTGAACGTGCCTCCGTGCCTCTCTGTGGAAGGCGCCTTCCATGGCTGGAAGGCGCCTTCGATGAATAGTACGAAGGTGCCTTCCAGCCCTATGGAAGGCGCCTTCGACCAAGCTGCTGTTACCGTTGCCAAGGGATAAATTTTTATCCCTTGGTGTCTCGCTGGAGGTGCCTTCCAGTCCTATGGAAGGTGCCTTCAAGCCACGGATAAGATTTTTTATGAGTTATAAAAAGACCTCTGGACCTAACAAATAAAGAACAACTTTTGTAATCATTTCCTAGCAACTGTCTGAACTTTACAACGAGTGTAAGAGTCTTCTCCACCTTCAACGAAGGAGATTTTCTTTTAGTGCTTTCATTGATCTTGGATTAACAACCACCTAGGTTGTAACCAAGTAAATATGGTGCCTTATCTTTAAGTTGTTATTTTCATTTATTATTATAGTTTCTTTTAATTAGAGTTGAAAGAACGAGAAAGGTTTTTGTTTTCTTTTTCAGGCAATTCACCCTCCCTCAAGTCGGCCACCAGGGGACCTAATATGAGCAAGTAGATTTTGTAGCAAACAAACAAGCCGAGTTCGACCTACTTAGCATACTTCCAACCCAGGAAGTGAATAGGATCGGTGAGTACGAATTAGCAAAGGAACTTTGGGAGAAGTTCTTGGAGTTGCACGAAGGAACTTACGAAACAAAGCTTGCGAGACGGGACCTGCTCTGGAACCAACTGACGAACCTCCAGATGAATGAAGAAGAGTTAGTAGCACATCTACATGGAAGAATCAAGGAGCTTATCACCGAATTAACAAACCTTGAAGAATCGGTAACTAATCGGGACGCACAAAGGTATGCATTAAATGTGTTCTCAAGAACACCGGAATGAGCATCCATAGTAGACTCCTACTATATATCCAAAGATCTTGAGGTGAGCACTTTATAAAATTTCTTTTTCATTTTCGAATTATACAAATCTCGGTGTGTAGGACAAAGAAAAGAACTGAATCATGACATTACCCTAAAAGCAAGAATGGAAGATCAAGACTCCGAAGAATCATTTGATGAAGAAGCGGCCCTAATGGTAAGAAAATTTAATAAGTTTATTCGGTCTAATAAATTTAAATCACATACGTACAAGGATTACCGAAATAAAAGGAAGGTTCGATGTTACAACTACAACAAAGAAGGGCACATCAAGGATGAATGCCCTAAACTAAAGAAGGAGAAAGTCAAGGGCAATAGATCAATGCACAAGAACTTGAAGGTCATATGGGATGAATCATCATCCTCTAAGTCTGAGGTCTTCTTCGGACTAGCCCTAATGGCAAACCATCAAACGGAAGACGAAACTAGCTCAGAGATGAGCATTGACGACGGGGGAGAATCATCATAAGAAAGCTATGATGAAGGGGGAGCATCAGAATATGAGGTAAGTGAGGTACATGCATTATCTCCCAAGCAGTTGTTTAATTTCATTAAAGTTCTTTCCAAGGATTTAGTAAAATTAGAAAAAGAGAACACTGATTTGAAAAAAGAATTAGCTAAAGCATGCCCATTAGAGTTGTTTGATAAGTTAAAATTAGAAAATGATAAGTTAAAAACTAGAATCAAAAGTTTGAACAATGACCATGCATGTTTGAATTTGAATAATTGTAAAAAATAAAAATTTAGAAAGTATGGTAAGCTAAACTGGTATATTAGACATCACTAGGGACAAATTAGGAATATTCCTAAAAATTATGTACCTCCAAAATTTCTGATTAATCCAGTAGGTAGGAACTTATATTGGGTTCCAAAATTATACGTAGACTAAAATTCTCTCAATTTTAAAAGAGTTAAAATGTCAGAAAGGAAATTGAATATTAATTTCTTTAAAGGCTTTGTCTAAGAAAGTAGTTGTTGCTCCAATATACAAGAAGACCTAGTGTCTCGCCACAGTCTGGAAGTCTATTATTGAAATAAATATTTAATTGACTAACTGTTAAAATGATTTACTATTATAATCTTTTAAAGTTAGAATTTTTTTAAATGTTAGTCAAATTTTTACAATTGACAAAATATTTTTGTTAACTCTTTTATTTTGTCAAAATACAAAATATGACTTTATGAAAATTTTTAAAAATTATTAAAAATTTTGTTTACTATTTTTTAAGCACCCCTCAAAATTAATTTCAAAATATTCTATTTTTTTCCTATTTTTTGATGTGATCAAAGGGGAGGAAAGGTACAAGTTTAGGGGGAGTTAAGACGTTTCAAATTTGAAATTTGAATTTTGCTAACTCAATTGCAACATTATAATGTTATTTTAACTTCTTTTATAATTATTCGTGTAATTTCATTACAACTTACAATTTTGTTTGTTTGTGTTTCCCTAATTTGAACTTGGGTTGATGCACATCAAATAGGGGAGATTGTTAGAACCCCGTGGTAGTTTTGATGTGATCAACCAAGTTAAGTTAGGTCCTATTATATTTTGATCCTTGTGTCTAAGTGTGCAGGAGCTTAGGAACACAAGAAGTCATGCAGAAGACGCAGCTAGCGAGAAGGATGTCACGAGAAGGGAATCGACGGCTCAGTGCATCCGAGGGATGAGGTGTTGTGGAAGAGTACACCGGTGGACCAGAAGGGCGTGTGCGACGTTCCGAGGGACGAGAAGCCGGAGAGGAATTTTGTCGAGGAGAAGGCCGAAAATTGGGTTCGGGTGAGCTATATTCTGGTTGGCTGACATCACCCAGGCGATCAGAACAGTAAGAGAGCAAAAGAAGGTTGAAGATGCTGCTGGAGACGCCTTTAAAAGGAATTGAAGGTGCCTCCGAGGCGCCTCCACGCCTCAGTGTGGAAGGCGCCTTTCAACCCTATAGAAGGCGCCTTCAACCAGGCTGATGTTACCATTGCCAAGGGATAAAGCTTTATCCCTTGACGCCTCGCTGAAGGCGCCTTCCATCTTATTGAAGGCGTCTTTTAGCTCCGGATAAGATTTTCCAGTGATTATAAAAAGACTCCTGGATCTAAGAAATAGGTAACAACCCTTATAATCATTTCCTAGCAACTATCTAAGCTTTTCAACGAGTATAAAAGGGTTCTCCGCCTTCAACGAAAGAGATTTTCTTTTAGTGCTTTCATTGGTCTTGGATTAACAACCACGTAGGTTGTAACCAAATAAATCTGGTGTCTTGTCTTTAAATTATTATTTTCATTTATTATTATAGTTACTTTTAATTAGAGTTGATAGAATGGAAAAGATTTTTATTTTATTTTTCAGATAATTCATCTCCTCTTGTCGGTTCCGCTACATCAATAATTAATGGACGGAGAAATGCAAAAAAGATAGAAAGATAAGACAAGGAATTCATAACGAGCAGAAGAGTTCAATTTAATCAAAATTACACGCATCAATTTTTTGTTTGTATAATTTGAGAGGCAAAAGTTTGAAAAGAACTCTTCGAACTTGCAAGGAAAATAATGGTCGTACTCGCATAAGCAGAGAGAGAAAGTAACGGACGGAGAAATTCAAAAAAATAGAAAGATATAAGACAAGGAATTCATAGTGAGAAGAAGAGTATTTTTTTTTTAAGGAAAAATATATATATAAACATCATTTATTATCATTTTAATGCATCGGTTTTAAAAAATATCTAGTTTTTTATTAAAAATATTTTTTCTAATATTGTCATAGTAGTTTTATTTAAAAGTGCTATAATGTGTAATATATCTTCGTTCAACATTACTATAATATAGACTAATTTCATCAAAATTATATATATCAATTTTTTTATAAAAGCTATTATATGTGGCAGCAGTTTATTCAAAACTAATACAATGTATTTTATTAAATTTTATGAAACCTAAATAAGATAGAATGATTTTGACAGTAAACAACTCAGTCGAGCTAAGTTTTAGATGTTTAAAATTATTTGATAAAATAATCAAGTCAAGTCAAGACTAGAATGAATTAAGTTTTTGAAATAATTATTTAAATTTGGCTTAGTTTATTTTTTATGAGCTTGAGCTTGGTTTGAGCTTGACTTAACCTTAGTTCATTTAGATGTTATCAAGCTTTCAATTTAAGTTTGACTTGAGCTTTGTTTATTTAGATATTATTCAGTTCTCAATCCAAATTTATTTATTGAGCTTAATTGTACTTTTAACTATAACTTTCTATAGTATTTAATCCCGTTGTTGATGAGCTTTAACGATGGGAATTACCCCTTTAATGATAAGAAATCCCATCGTTAAATGGTCTTTTTTTAGTAATAAAATTTTTTACTTGTTTGATTAGTTATTGAGTTTGATAATTCAAATTTATTTTTTTATTTTTTTTAAAAAATATTTATTTAGCATATTAATAAGAGTTTTATTAATCAGCATAATTCATGAGCATTGTTCACGAATATTATTCACGAATATTATTCATGAACCTTAATGAGTCGAACACATATGTATCATGCCCCGAAGATATGCTTGTTCGACGGAACAGACGACACACCCCTTGTGACAATGTTTGATACAACATGATACGACCCATATGGTTGGTACAAATACAAATCACGCAAGATAATAATACGTAGCCCACACGGCTAGTACAAACACAAACCACGCAAGACAATAACACACAGTCCACATGACTGGTATAAACACAAACCACACAAATATAAATTGAATAGACTGCGTACCGACACAGCTTAACACAACAAACCACACACAATCCACAACAACATATTATCATATGTGAGAGCAATACTCCATCACAAGAAATACAAATGACCAAGATATCTAGCTATCTAGCTAAGGGTTGCAGGAGATCACTCTACCATAAACACCTGTGGATAGTCCGAAATTTCAGGGTCCCTGTCTGCGGAAAATCACTCTATCACAATTACCTGTGGGCAGACAAGAAGTAGATATCTAGCTACGGGCTACGGGAGATCACTCTACCATCAATATTTGTGGGCAGTCTAGGGTATAACAACCTAATGATACAATACAACACACATATCACAATCCTAACGACACACTCAACCACTCATAGGAGACATGGTCGACAGGATATATCCTGTGAACCCTCTCAACATCGTAGTGGAGGCATGATCATCAACCACTCATAGGAGACATGGTCGATAAGATGTACTGGTCACTGTCAACTCTCTCAACATTGTAATGGAGACATGATCGTTAACCACTTGTAGGAGACATGGTCGACAGGATATACCGGTTACTATCAACTCTCTCAATATCGTAGTGAAGACATAATGGTCAAGATGCATACAGTGCAGTGATGTGCAGGATGCTAATATCCATGACTCAAATATAGCCATCATCAATGCAATAATATGATAAAACCATAACTATATCCAGAAACATGATCTATCCATCACATATATCTATATGTATAAAAAGATCTAACTTGTGTCTACTAAACAACATGTATAGTAATGATAACACCTATAGTACACACCAAACATGTGTGTACGACTGCAGCATATAGGTAGTCAAATATAATAACTCCTATAGTATATACCATACACGTGTACATGCTACAACATATAAACTATTGGTATGATAACTTCTATAGTACACATTATACACGTGTGTGCACTACAGAGTAAGAATATCAAAGATGAGACTACATAGATAATAAATAGATCATCTCTAAAATCAAGCATATAAGAATACAACTCAGGTAAAAATATGAGTAGAGTCAAGATAAAGTGATCTAATCCCTCAACTATATCCATGCACTAGGGTCAATGAAATATGAAGGTCAAGGAAGAAATACCTGCCTCGAAAAGTAGCTTATGTCAGAATAAATCTCATGCCAAGATGCTCATCTTAAAATCAAAATCTTGTATCAATATGTGCTATTTAGCTAATTTTATATGAATTAAATATCTAAATCAAATTTCCAAAACTAATTAGGATAATCCCTATTTGAAACAATTATTAATTAACCCTAATTAATGATTAGCTTCAATTAATACTCATTTTCTTGATCATTTAGTTAAACTACAACCCAATCACTTTCTAATTAAGAAAACCCTAATTAAATCAACCTATGATCAAATCAGATAGTAATGCAATCCACTGATCATTTCCTCTTCCAATTCACATACACAACCACTACCATATAAGTCAATTAAACCCAATCAACAATATAGATCATCTAGCCTTATGCTCATTCGATTAGCATGATAACTCAATCGATTAGCATTTAAAGCCATCAACGAATTGGTCAACCTCCTTAAATCACTAACAGATTCATTCTTGATATAATCAAAGAACATCTTATTGGGGATCGGTGGTCTGCTAGAAGTAGGGTTGAATAGACGGTGCTCCCAAGTCAACTTTCTTTCTACAAAATATTTAGTGCATAGCAGAAATACAAATACTAGGAAAATGAAAGGAAATAGAATACAACTGCTAACATAATTCCTTTTACGTGGTTCAGAGATTGCTTGCTCCTATTCCACGGCTTGTTCTTGAAGTGGACGAACCCTTAATCCTTCAGTGAATTAGTCTCCGGCAATCCCCGACTAGAGCTTACTCCTTATCGGTGGAGTACAACCTCTCACAAAGCTCTCTTCCTCTTACAAGATGGAACTTAGGTTTAGGAGGAAGAGAAAGGCTTGGAAGCTTTGAGCAAAGACTTAGGAGTTATTCAATGAGCATCAGTAACCTCCTTCATGCCCCAAAGCTCCCCTTAAATAAGAGGAGAGAGTTGAACACAAGGTCAACTCATCTCGGCACCAATCTACTGGTCCATACACCAGTCAACTGGTCGTTGTTAGCTAAGCAAACTGAGAGCTTTTGTTCGTTAGACCAGTCATATACCAGTCGATTAGTCCATATACTAGTCGACTGGTCCTGATTATACACTCACACTCATCCTCTCCGGAGTCACCCTTTGAAGCCCTTCTTCCTTGGCATTCATCCCTCAGATGCACATGAGCCAACGGCTCCTCTCCATGCATCCTTTGTATTGCCTTGAAATCCGCTTCCCTTGGCTCCACTCCGTTACTCCTCGTCCGACAGTCCCTCGGATGCCTTCCACATCATCCTTCATCGTCTCAAGGACCTGAGCCCTAGGATGAGCTTCCCAAGCTTGACCACACTAAACTCCTCATGTGTGTTTCACCAAGTCCTGCATGACTCAATCACACATATCAAACTAATATAAAAGCCTAACTTAAACACTTTGACACACACATCAAAATTATAATCGTATCCGATCAAACCTAGGTTGATTGCACCTACACATCTCACAAATTTGTATGAACAGAATTTAGGGAGGGAGATTCGTTACCCTATGACTTCTTTTTCTCTAACGATGGCTCATGGTGACACGACAGTGGGTGGCTGTGGAAGATGGTCATAGATGCTAGTCATGATGGCGATAGTGCACAATGCAGGGGGCAGTACTCGCGACGGGGGTGGTAATGTGTGACGATCGGAGCAACCCAATGAGGGTGGCGTTGTCATATCTGGGAGGAAGAAACAACGTGATGACCTCACTTATGGCAACAATCATTGCTACTCGGGGGTTGCAAGCTATAGGATCATTACACATGTGAGAGGGGGGATGAATCACGTAGTTCTAAAAATCTATCTTTTTTAGTTTGTAAATGCGAGTACACAGAAGAATAAAATAAAGCAGAAATTGAAAAACACAAGTACACAAGGAGTTACTTGGTTCGGAGCCTTCGGCGACTTTTACTCTAAGACCCATGATCCCTCGGACCATATTGATAGATAATCAACTAAAAACTTCTTCCAAAATCGCCGGAAGAGGGAATCAAGTACAATGTAAAACTAAGGACAAGTGTAATAATTACACTTCCCTTTATGTAGTAATTAAGTACTTAAAAAAATCTCATTACTCAATACTTTAACAATGTAGAATCTGAATAGGCTCATGAGTCAGAGTCAGTCTGCCGATAGCAGTTGGATGTCCTCGGAGCATTAGCCTACTAGTAGAGTGAAGTCGAAGCAACAGAAGAGTTGATGAAGCTCGTAATTGAATTAATTCTTGAAGGTTGCTCGAACTTCTCTTTTAAAGAGTGTTGAGGGCGCCTCTAAACTCATAGGAGGTGCCTCCAACGTGAAGTTTAATCCCATAAACTTCAGTCACAAAAAATAGCTTTGTCTTCGACATCTATCCACTCGAGGGTGCCTTCCATGTTTTCCGAGGCGCCTCCGAAGCACTCTGAGGCAATTCTAGTGCTCTCCAAGGCATCTCCCCACAATGAAACTTTATCCACAAAGTTTATCTGTGTGAGGGTGCCTCCGCTGGATCCAGAGTGCCTCTATGCTACTCTGAGGCACCTCCAAAACCCTTCGAGACACCTTGGACACTGTTCATCCTAGACTTAACTTGATTTTTGCTCATGAAAAAATGTGTTAGGCTAACAGAAAAATATTTTACCTGCAAAATAAAGTTAGCATAATTTATATAAGTATTATTAATTAGATCCTATCTTCCCCAGATAAGGATCTAGTCACAGTCTCAGTGTAGGTTACCAAAATAAACCTATACTGAACCTACTCCTAAAGTCCCTAGTTGGAACTTGCCCTCACTAGAGCACTCTCCTCCAATGACTTACCTTACTTACCATGAAGAATTACTTAACTCTAGTTTGGTCCACCAGGTCTTCCCGTCAGTTATCAGGTCCACAGACCCAACTGGACTTCGGCTAGCTGTCAGGTCCCACGGATCTTGTTAGACTTTCCGCCAGATATCGGATCACTTCTTGACCTATTTGGACTTCTACACCAACTATCATGTTTTCCAAACCTAACTGAATTTCAGTCTGGTGCCAAACCAATCAAATCTTGCACACTTAGTAAAAAGGTTAGATTACAACACATCTAATTTTAATTTATTTATCATTTATCAAAACTTAGGTTTGATCATTGACGCTAATTGTATCAACAATCTCTCCCTTTTTGATGCAATAATAACCTAAGTTAAAGTTAGAAAAATATGTAAAAATAAATAGCAATAAAAAATGATTCAAGGGGAAAAATAAGTAAGTTCAATTTCTATTTTTTTTATTATTTTAGGGTTAAGATTTTTAAATTTTCAAATTTTCCTTCAGTTTTTCTTACTTAACCCTTACCCTCTCCTTTAGCATTCATCAAAAAAAAAAACATACAAGTAAGTAAGAGAAAGTATGAAATAGATCAATAGAGCAAGTAAGCATGTCAAGCAATAAATTTTTCAAAAGTAAAGTTTTTCATCAAAAAATATTTAAAATATATTTTAGGGAGAATTTAGAAATTCAAAGATAACATTGTTGCAAAGAAATTGAGAGAGAGATTTTTGATAGTTCTTTTCTTAAGTAACTAGTTTTCAAGTAGAATAAAATGTCAAAAAAAAAAAATTTACTTCGAGAATTTGCAACTAATTTTCAAAAAAATTGTTAACTTAAATTTTGAACACTTTTTCAAAGGATATTTCACCCAAATTTCAAAGTAGTTTTCTAACACTTTACATAAATTTTACACAATATTTTTCAAAGTTTTTTCAAGGGAATTTGTCAAAGTAAAATAATTTTGAAAACATTTGCAAAGTAATTTTTTAAGTTAATTTTCTAGGTAATTTTTAAAAGTTAATTTTTCAAAGCAAATGTTGAAAGCTAGTTCTGAGAGCATTTTGCAAGTCATTTTTCATAATAGTTTGAAGGTGATTTTCAACCATAAATTTTTAGAATATTTTTTTGAAACTTTGCAAGAATTTTGCAAAATATTTTTAAAGAATTTAAGTAAAATAATTTTGAAAATATTTTTCAAGCAAAGTTTAAAAAGGATTTTCAAAATATTTGTAAGGTGTCCAAACAAATCCTCCCCCTTAACCTGATTTTACTTTAAAACTAATATTTATCTAAAAATAGTTCTTAAATGTCTTACCTTTAGTTACTAACTATCTACCAGAAGATAATAGCATTTGATGTGGATATGCTCATAGGGCCCAAAGGGAATTAAGGAAAAGAAGAGGGGCATTTTGGTCTTTTGGCATGAGTAGGGCTTTGTTTTAAAAGGAGGCACTGTTCATCCAGCATGGGGCCCTTCTTCTTTGGTCGTGCTCTTTCCGCCGCTAGGAGGAGGATGCGAGGAGTCGACCGTCTCCGCTGCCTCCAACGCCACCCAAGTCCGACACCGTCAGCCCCTTGCCCTCACGACGCTGTCTCATGCATATCGGAGCCATCTCATGCGTCGATGTCGCCTTCTCCACAGCACACACGCGGTTGTCACTTCCCTCCTCCTCGCGGCGCCGCCACCGGACGGACTTGGCGCCGCCATCCTCACGCAGCGCATCCTCCGGCGCCACCCATGCTCTCCCTTTTCTCTCGCTGGTAGCAACTGCCCGCCGCCACCTCACCTCTTCTTCCCCAGCGGCTTTGACGCATCCAGCGGCTTTGCCACATCCAGCGGCCTCTGCTGTCGCCACCAGCGGCCGCCGCCGGGTCCAACGGTCGCCGCCGGGTCCAGCGGTCGCCACCGGGTCCAACAACCACTACCGCCACTTCTAGTGGTCTCTGCCACCCTCCAATGGCATCTCTAGCGACAGCCACTGGCCGACCCATGACCTTCGTCGGTGGCCCAGCATCATCGTTGGTGGCACAGCGCCATCGTCACTGTTGGCCCTCCTATCGCTAGATCCGGCCATCCAGCGCCGCCAAGCCACCGCTAATCCGGCCTTCGGGCTACTGCTATGGCACTACTTTTGTGATTTGTGTTCTGCCCTATGTAGTTCCGACCATCGAGCCGTGGTGTTTTGCTATTCGCATCGTTATTATGCTTGTGAGTTACAGGTATTATCCGGCCTGCGTGCCGTGTGCCGACCAACGAGCTGCTCTCATATTCGGCCTACTTGTCATCTTTTTGGATCCTTGCTGCACTGGATTCCAGGGCGTCGCTCTCAGATCCAGCTCCTTAGCTGGCTCACACTCATCTACTCATCAGGGCCATGATGACTCGATCGACACCGTGATCAGCTCATCGACCCACCCGAGGGCGCCCCCCCCCCTCGGGGCCAGGGTACGTCACCGTACTCATCTTGTATTTATTTTATTGTTCTGTTGTCACTCGGCTGCTTATATATTCACGGGACCCGCCTCGAGCATTGGGTACCAAAGACTGGGGCAGCCCGGTCACTGGCTGCAGGTAGCGCTGACCGGAGGTCTTCCGATAACTTGATCAACACAGAAGACAACTCACCATCCGAGTCATGGAGATGTGGTGAACATTCCAGACACGTCATTCCGATAGATCCCTCTTCTCAGATTCCCGACAGGAACATATTTGGCGTCGTCTGTGGGAACTTCACCTGATCTGGAATGTGAAGATGGACGACACCGGAAAATTCTGCTATACTCATGACCTTGGTGGGTTTCAACGAGCGTATCATATTCTCCTCACTTCACGGGTATTCGGGAGTTAAGGAATTGAGTCAAATCCTCTGTTGGGCGGCAGGTCAGTTTTTCCCATTGTATTTTCTCTTTCGATCATAGTATCTGCCATAGTTCTCCGATCGAGCACTCCCGTGCCGATCAGCCGGGCTTATCTTATATTAGAGCCACAGACTCGATGTCGAAGACTCCCGCGCTGATCGGCTGGGATTATATTTGCGAAGACTCCCGCATTGATCGACCGGGATTATATTTGCGAAGACTCTCGCGCCGATCGGCCGAGATTATATTTGTGAAGACTCCCGCGCCGATCGGCCGGGATTATATTTGCGAAGACTCCCGCGTCGATCGACCGAGATTATTTTTGCGAAGACTTCCGCGTCGATCGACTAGGATTATATTTGTGAAAACTCTTGCGCCGATCGGCCAGGATTATAATTCCGAAGACTCCCGCGTCGATCGGCCGGGATTATAATTGCGAAGACTCCCGCGCTGATCGACCGAGATTATAATTGTGAAGACTCCCGCGTCGATCGGCCGGGATTATATTTGCGAAGACTCCCGCGCCGATCAATCGAGATTATATTATATCAGAGCCACAGGCTCATTTGCGAAGACTCCCGTGTCGATCGATCGGGTTTGAGTTATATTAGAGCCACAAGCTCTAGTAGTCGAGCGAGGACCTTAAACTCCTGCCTTAGAAGATCGTCGAGCGGCGACGTTAAACCCAGGTCTCCACCGACAGTCGAGCGGTGACCATAAACTCCTGCCTTAGAAGACCATCGAGCAACGACGTTAAACCCAGGTCTCCACCGACGGTCGAGCGGTGACCTTAAACTCGTACCTTAGAAGACCATCGAGTGACAACGTTAAACCCAGGTCTTCACCTACGGTCGAGCGGTGACCTTAAACTCCTTCCTTAGAAAATCGTCAAGTGGCGACGTTAAACCCAGGTCTCCATCGACGGTCGAGCAGCGACCTTAAACCCGAGTCTTCACCAACCAGCTTATCAGAGCATTTATCTCCCCCGTTCGAGGTCAAGTGATTATCACTAATTTCAGACTAGCTTATCAGAGCATCTATCTACCCCGTTCGGGGTCAAGTGATTATCACTGGTTTCGGACTAGCTTATTAGAGCATCTCTCTCCCCCATTCGGGGTTGAGTGATTATCACTCGTTTCGGACCATCTTATCAGAGCATGTACCTCCCCCGTTCAGGGTCGAGTGATCTTCACTGGTCTCGGACCAACTTATCAGTGCATCGTATTTCCTACCTCCCCTGTTCGGGGTCTAGCGGTCTTCACTGGTCTCGGACCAGCATATCATATTTTCTTATCTCCCCCGTTCAGGATCGAGTGATCTTCACTGGTCTCGAACCAGCTCATCAGATCTCATATCTCCCCCGTTCGGGGTCGAGAGGTCTTCATTGGTCACGGAACATATCAGAGCAGCTTATCTCCCCCGTTCGGGGTCAAGCTATCTCCAATGGTCACGAACAAGAGTATCTCCACTGGTTTCGGGCCAGAATATCTCATAGGCTCTGCGCTCGCCCAGCTCACGACTTTTGCTTGCGTGCGCTTTCGATTTAGGGGCTATACTCCCGTTTAGTTCATGGGTGATGCGCCCGCTCGGTTCACGACTTCTGTTTCTATGCGCGTGATTTTGCGGGCTATGCTTCCGCTCCTTTTTCGAGCTCCACTACCGCCCAACATTGCCTCATCACTTGTTTGGTATTCGCCCGGGTGCTCACTTAGCGTTCGCCCGATAGCTTGTGTGGCATCCGCTCGACACTATTTTTCGCCGCTTGACCGACATGTTTTTCTTGCCACTCTGCCAAGCACGCGTCATTTTGTCAGCACTTGCGAAGTCGTCCGACCGGTATCGCTCAACTATCTGTTCGGCCACACACTTAAAATACTTAGTCGAATACTTGACATTCTCTCGATGGTCTAGTCAGCATCTTATGGTTGACTGGCCAATACTTTCTCGGTCACCCGCTCGGCATCACCCTCTCATTCGCTCGGTCGGTTTGGCATCCTGCGTGTTGCTCAGTCGGCTATCATTTTACATGTCGTTCGCTTGACATTTTGTCGCTCGCTCGGCATCGGTCTGGTTATCAGGTTAGTATTATTTCTTGTAGTTCGCTCGGCATCACCACCATCTCTCGCGCGACGCTATCTCGATTACTCAGTTCGCATTTTTCGGTTGCCTGATCGACATCTTCTCGATCGCGCGCTCGGCTCGATTGCCCGTCTTTCTACCTGATCAGCATTATCTCTGTTGCCTGGACCGCACTATTTCTCATCGCTTGCTCGATACTACTTGAGTCACTTGCTCGGCATCGCCGCAGCTACTCTTTCGATGTGATAAGATGAGCCTAGTGAGTCGATTTTACGTTCGGTAGTGATTCTGTTTTGGGCTTGGTCTAGTCAGTCGGACTTGCGCAACCTTCGACTATACTTGAATAGAGCTGTCAGACGGGTCAACCCGTGGCGGGGCGGGTCAGCCCATGGCGGGCCAACCATTTGGCGGGGCGGTGCGGGCCGACCCGTCAACATGGCGGGTTGGGAAATTTTCAACCCAACCCAATCCAAGGTGGGTTGCGGGTTTGGCGGGTCAACCCGTGGGCCCATCAAAAGTTTTTTAAAAAAATAAAAAATATTTCATATCTGCAACGTTTTAGTTCGGAAAGATTTAATCAATTAAATGTATCCACAAATATATATTTTAAATATAAATGGACACAAACAAATACTTATGTTGGATGAAAAGTACTATTTTTATTTCAAAATTATAACAAAGAAAGATAATAAAATAACATAAAACTTAGTTTACATGTGTTTCTCAACCCGCGGGCCAACCCAAGCCCGTCGCGGGCCGACCCACGCGGGTCGCGGGCCTAGGCGGGTCAGCCCACGTCGGGTTTGGGTTGATAAAGTTCCAACCCAACTCGCTTAAATTGTTTGACGGGGAGGGCCGACCCGATGAGCCCAACCCAAATTGACGGCTCTACACTTGAAGGAGAGGCTTGTGATGTGGATATGCTCATAGGGCCCAAAGAGAATTAAGGAAAAGAAGAGGGACATTTTGATCTTTTGGCATGAGTAGGGTTTTGTTTTAAAAGGAGGCACTGTTCATCCAGCATGGGGCCCTTCTTCTTCGGTCGTGCTCTTTCCGCCGCCAAGAGGAGGATGCGAGGAGTCGGTCGTCTCCGCTGCCTCCAACGCTAGCCAAGTCCGACGTTGGCAGCCCCTTGCCCTCACGACACTGTCTCATGCACACCGAAGCCATCTCACGCATCAGCATCGCCTTCTCCACAGCACACATGCGGTTGTCACTCCCCTCCTCCTCGCGGCACTGCCACTGGATGGACTCGGAGTCACCTTCCTCACACAACGCGTCCTTTGGTGCCACCCATGCTCTCCCTTTTAAAAAACACTTTTAAAATATTTTAAAAAATTATTCTGTTTGAAATTTACTTTAAAAATATTTTAGAAAAATAATTTGAAAAACTCTTTTTAAAAGTTATTTTGTAAAAATCAGACATTCAAAATTATTTTTGATAAGTGTTTTGAAATTTCTCTTGAAAAATGAATTAAAGAATTATTGCAAAATTTAGCTTTCAAAATATTTTATTTTTGTAAAATTTAATTTTTAAAATTTTGAAACTCATTTATAAATTTTGACAATTCTTTCAATTTACTTTAAAATTTTTTCTTATCATGAATTCTTCCCTACTATAAACCTATAAGTTTTTATGCTCACTTTGACAAATTTATTACTTGATATATTTACTTGTGTATTTCAGCATTTCATACATTGAGAGAGGCCGAAATCCGCTCGAGGCTCCCGAGCGAGTTCCGGGGGCCCGAACTTAGTGAGAGTCACCTAGCAGTCACCCACAAACAAGGTAACAACCCCTTTGAGCACCACCAACCTACACCTATTATGGTGCACACCTTATCCGCACCATGTGCAATTTTTTAAAATTTCTTTAACTTAAATTCTATAATCTAAATCCTAAACCCTAAATTCTAATCTCTTAAAAAATAAAGAAAAAAAACACTTGGTGCTCAAAAGGTGTACACTTTGAGATGTATATAGACACACACAAAAGAACGTTAGCCTACACATCTCATAGTGCACACCTTGTGAGCACTATGATTAGTTTTATCTCATAAAAAAACCTAAACATAGAAAGTAGATTAGTATTATTGGCTATCGGGATAAGAGTAGTTTCTTCCCACCGAGGCGCTAACACAATCTTTCTTCCCTTGATATTAATAGTATACATATTCTTCCATCCATCGTGAATAACATTACAATCATATTCTTAAGGTTAATCCAATAATAAATGACATACATCCATAATCACAACATTACACTAAACAATATCATAATATTTGTCGTTAATTAAAAAAGATATGAGACATCACCTATCCACTGTTACCTCACTACCTTTATTCAGCCATGACAACTTATACAGTTTAGGAGGGTGATCCGTCTTCAACTGTAATTTCTAGATGGTCTCCTCAGACACAACATTCTCACAAATGCCACTGTTAATGATCATTTTGCAAACTTTATGTGCAACTGTGTAAGTCATGTGGAAAATATTAACTCTTAACCAATCATCCCTGAATCGCCCTTGAGAATCAACAAATTCTTGAGAATGACTAAAGTTTTATTGCCATCACCATAAAGCACATCATCAACTTCATCATCGTCATACACTGTCTCGCTAATCACCTTGGTCTCGTCTTCCATGCCTTCTCAATCAACATTTTTTTCCCTTTTGATTTGCAAGTTTCTTGCAATTAGTTGCTTTATGTCCTTGTTCACCACAACAAAAGCACTTGATAGGGCTTAGAATTAACCTGTGATAGGTGCTGGATAGCACGTGAATGCAAAGGGTGAACTTGCTATTTTTGTCGCCCCTAATCATGGTTTCATGTTTTGCTATTTTTCAACAGCTAGGGCACATTGATAGGCCTATGAAACAATCCACGTTGATAGCCTTCCATGGTTGGTTGAAGGCGCCTTCAACCATTGAAGGCACCTTCTGCCTAAAGGTCACGGAGGCGCCTCAACTCTTGTTGAAGGCGCATCTAGCAGCTCCATAACTCCACTTGAGCTCTTCCGCTGCTCCGATCGCCTGGGTGATTTTGGCCAACCGAAATAAGGCTCACCCGAACCCAATTTCGACCTTCTCATCGAGCAGGTTTCTGCTCCGGCTTCTCATCCCTCGAACATCGTGCATGTCCTTATCGTCCATCGGCGTACTCTTCCACAGCGTCTCATCCCTCGGACGCACCGAGCTCGTCGACTCTCTCTCATGTCGTCCTTCTCGCTGGCCGCGTCTTCCGCTCGACTTTTTGTGCTCCTAAGCTCTTGCACACTTAGACACAAGGATAAAAAAAATAACAGAATTTAACCTAACTTAGTTGATCACACCAAAAACAACATTGGGGTTCCAATAATCTCCTCCTTTTTTTTAATGTGAGCAACCCAAGTTAAGTTAGAGTAAACAAACATAAAGTTAAAGCAATAAAAATACAAGTATGCAATAAAGTGAAGAAAGATTTTCAAATTAAATTTTAAATTTTAAAATTTTAACTACTAATTTTAAAATTTTAACTACTACCTCCCCTAGACTTAATCTTCCCTTCTCCCCCTTTGATCACATAAAAAATATGGGGTAACAAAAAAAAATGAGGGTAATTATCCAAAAATAAAAAGTAAGTTTAAAAACTTAGCAAGTTTAAAATTGCAACAATTTTTGAAACTTTAAGTTTTAAAAAAATTCTAAGTTATGAAATTGACAAAAATTGAAAGCATTATTTTAACTAACTGTTTCATGTTTATCAGTTTTTCAATTAAATATTCAATTCAGTAATCGACTTCCAGACTGTGGCGAGGCACTATGCCTTCTTGGTTATTGGATCATCAACCACTTCTAGACAAACTCTCTTAAAGAATTCAAATATTTAATGTACTTTCTGAAAATCCTAAGTCTAATTAAACTTTTAATTTAGACAAGTCTTTGGAACTCAATATAGGTTCCTTCCAACTGGGTTAATTAGAAATTTCGGAGGTACGTAACTTTTGAGTATTTTTCTGATTTGACCCTTGTGAAATCTAAGATACCAATTCAGATTTTTATATTTCCTAATATTTTTATTATATGAGCATGCATTATTTTTTAGATATTCTATCTCTATTTTCAATTTGACATTTTCTATTTTCAAATTATTATATAAATCTAGTGGACATGCTTTGGACAATTGTATTTTCAAATCTAAGTTTTCTTTTTCTAACTTGCAATAATTTTTTGATAAGAACTTAATAAATTTGAATATCTTATCAGGTGGAAGAGATCGTACCTGACTTACCTTATCGATCTCATCATCCGTAGCTCCCCCTGCACTGCTACTTTCTTCTGATGTAGCTCCCTCTTCATCGATGCTCTCAATGCTCATTTCAAAAGAGCTTTTTTTGTGTTCGTCTTCTTGATGACCTACCATCAACGCAAGTCCGGAAAAGGCTTCGACCTCCGATTTGGACAACGTTTCATCCCACGTCGCCTTTAGGGTCCTGTATTTATTCTTTTGAACGAGCTTCTTGTTCTTGCCGTTGTCCTTCTCGTTGATCTTTAACTTAGGGTAGTTATCTTTAACATGCACTTCTTCATTACAATGGTAGCATCTGATTGTCTTTTTCTTTCTACCTTGCAGATGGTTAGATTTTCAAGTTTTAAATAATTTCTTAAACTGTCTTACCATCATTACCGTTTCGTTGTCGTCGAGAGAGGATTCTGAAGTTTGTTCATCCATCTTTGCCTTAAAGACAATATTGTGTTTCGGCTCCTTCGGATCTGTACATCTTGTTTCATGGACTTCAAAGGTGGAAAATAACTCTTCTAATATAGTTGAATCTAAATCCTTAGATATGTAATAGGAATCTACTAATGATGCTCATTCAGTACTTCTAGGGAATACGTTAAGCGCGTACCTTAGCGAATCTCAGTTACTTACCTTTTCTCGAGATTCGTGGGTCCAGTGATGAGTTCCTTGATCCTTGAATGAAGGTGTGCAACTGTTTCATCTTTTTCTAGTTTGATGTTGCTGATATGATTTCTGAGCAAATCTCATCTTGTGACTTTCGCCTCCGAGGTTCCTTCGTGTAGTTCTAGGAACTTCTCCCAGAGCTCCTTCACAGACTCATAGGCTTCGATCCGATTGACTTCTTGTGAAGGTAGAACGCTTAACAGATGGAACTCTGCTTTGCCGTTTGCCACGAAATCATCTTGTTCCTTTTTGGTCCAGTGGTATTTATCTTTACCTTCGAGTGCTACAAAACCAAACTTCATTATTATAAATAAATCGAAATCAGTCTTCAAAAATACCTCTATCTTCTTTTTCCAATTGGCAAAGTCCCCCTCGAACTTTGGTGGGTGGGTGCTTGAACCAGTCATCTCGTGTGCTTCGTTCGGCGGTTAGTCCTCCTGAAGCTGTTAGGCTCTGATACCACTTGTTGGTTCGGTGGGCTGACTGAAGAAGGTTGAGTTGCCTGAAACACTAAAATGCCTTTCTCGATCTTCCAACTTAGATTAGCAATAATAGCAAATAAAATAATATAGAAATAACAACTTAAATAAAATCAGTAAAAGGCACCAGAATTTACTTAGTTACAACCTAGCTGGTTGTTAATCCAAGCCAAATGGAATATCTTAAAAAGTCTCCTTCACTGAAGGCGGAGAAGCCTTTTACACTCGTTAATAGCTCAGATTATTACTAGGAAATCAAATACAGAAGTCGCTGTGTCCTTCCTAGGTCCAGGGGTCTTTTTATAGCCCTTGGAAAAACTTATCCTCAGGCTGAAGGCGCCTTCCATAAGGCTGGAAGGCACCTCCAGCGAGGCATAGGATAAACCTTTATGCTTTCCACCAATGACCAGATTGATTGCCTGGTCGAAGGCACCTTCTATAGCCATGGAAGGCACCTTCCATGGTTGGTTGAAGGTGCCTTCAGCCATTGAAGATGCCTTCTTCCTAAAGGTCACGGAGGCGCCTTCAACTCTTGTTAAAGGCGCCTCTAGCAGATCCATAACTCCACTTGAGCTCTTCCGCTGCTCCGATCGCCTGGGTGATTTCGACCAACCAAAATAAGGCTCACTCGAACCTAATTTCGACCTTCTCCTCGAGCAGGCTTCCACTCCGGCTTCTCATCCCTCGAACGTCGTACACATCCTTCTCATCCATCGGCGTACTCTTCCGCAGCATCTCGTTCCTCGGACGCACCGAGCCCGTCGACTCTCTCCCATACTGTCGTTCTCGCTGGCCGCGTCTTCCGCTCGACTTCCTGTACTCATAAGCTCCTGCACACTTAGATATAGAGATCAGAAAATAACATGACCTAACCTAACTTGGTTGATCACACCAAAAATAATCTTGGGGTTCTAACACAAACTTGAATTTTATAAATTATATGTTCTTGGGAAACAGAGTAAAGTACAATTCAAGATGACAACAAACAAGACAGAGGCAATTATGGACTACGTACATACGGATCTCTGGGAACCATCCAGTGTAGCATCACATGGAGGGCACTTGTATTTTATGAGTTTTACTGATGATTTCTCACGAAAGGTCTGGGTATACTTTATGCGTCGTAAGTCAAAAACTTTTACAAAGTTTAAATTCTAGAAAACTGAAGTAGAGAACCAGACCAGAAGAAAGATCAAATGTTTTAGGTCAGACAATGAAACTGAGTACACAGATTTAAAGTTTCAGGAATTTTGTGAGCAGCATGGGATAATGAGACATTTCTCGGTTCGCAGGACACCTCAGCAGAATGGGGTAGTAGAAAAGTTGAAGAGGGCAATTATTGAGAAGGCAAGATGTCTCAGGATGAATGCAGGGCTTGCAAAGAATATCTGGGCGTAAGCAGTTAACATGGCATGTTATCTCATTAATAGATCACCAAGGGCAGCACTAGAAGGTAAAGTATCAGAGGAAGTATGGACAGGGAATCAAGTAGATTACTCTCATCTTTGAGTTTTTGGATGTCCAGCCTATATGCACATAGCTAGTGAGGAAAGATCAAAGCTGGATGCGAAGTCAAAGCAGTGCATTTTCTGGGGTATCAGAAAAGAGTTACAGGCTTCAAGCTTTAGGATCCTAAGGTAAACAAGGTGGTGATCAGCAGAGATGTGGTGTTTGACGAGAAAGCTATGTTACAGCGTACTCAGGAAGAAGGAAAGGAAATACCACAAAGCAACATGAAGAAAGATGTTATGCAGGTGGAGCTAGAGACTCATGACTCCGATGATTCTAGCTCAAAGCACTAGGAGCATCGCATTATAGCTGGTGGCATAACGAGACGAGTCGTAAAACCACCCACCAGATATAGATTCAAAGACTTGGTATCTTATGCGCTTATCACTAGTAGTGGAGACTCTACATCATTTTAGGAGGCAATACACAGCTCTAAGAAGGGCAGGTGAATAGGTGCTATGGCAGAGGAGATGGAGTCGTTGCATAAGAACTAAACGCAGGATCTAGTGGAACTTCCTAAAGGATAGAAATCTATAGGGTGCAAGTGGATATTTAAGAAGAAAGAAGCAATGTCAGAGGGAGAAGGAGTGAAGTTCAAGGTTCGGTTGGTAGTAAAGGGGTATTCACAGAGAAAGGGAATTGACTATGAAAATTTTTTCTCTCCGGTGATAAGACATACGTTAATTAGAGCGATGTTGGCTTTAGTGGCACATCACGATTTACAGTTTGAGCAAATGGATGTAAAGACGACATTTCTTCATGATAATTTAGAGGAGCAGATTTTTATGTCACAACCTGAGAGATTTAGTTAGTCCGGACAAGAGAGGTTGGTTTGCAAGTTGAAGAAATCACTCTATGGATTGAAACAATCTCCTAGGTAATTGTACAAACATTTTGATTCATACATAATTCAAAATGGATATAGGAGATGTGAGTATGACTGCTGCATATATGTGAAGAGCCTTAAAGATGAATCATTGGTTTTCTTACTACTATACGTAGATGACATAATCATTGTTGCGAAGAAGATGAAAGAGGTTGACCAATTGAAGAGGCCTACTGAGCAAGGAATTCGACATGAAAGATTTGGGAGAGGCTAAGAAGATTCTTGGGATGGAGATTCACAGGAATAGAGCTGCAGGGAGATTATGATTGTGTCAACATAGCTATGTGGAGAAGGTGCTGAATAGGTTTAACATAAAGAATGCAAAGTCGGTGAGCAGACCCCTAGCGCATCACTTCAAGTTATCTAGTACACAGTGTCCAAAGACGGATGATGAGATCCAAAAAATGTCAAAGGTTTCTTATGCTAGTGTAGTTGGTTGTCTGATATATGCCATGGTTTGTACAAGACCAGATGTAACGACCACCCTTTTTACTACTACTCTCTATGGGTGACCGTTACCTAACTACTACTCTACTTACTAGTGTCACTTATGCTAATATTAGCAACACTTAGATTTATCACGGCCCCAGAGGAAGTCCTACCGAAAAATTTCGACAGAGTCTCCCCTGTACCGGTGACCAAATCAACCATACAGACACTATATGCATAGCCACAGGCGGCTAGAACATACTTTTTCACAACCACACAGTATAATAACACAATAAGAAGAAGGAAACTACTCTAGCAATAGCAAACAACTATATCACTCCAACAATAGGACCCAACTACAAGACGGAATAAACTTAATTACAATCTAAACTCATAATAACATTTAAAGAAAACTAGAACATAAACTGAAACTCTAAATAGGTAAGTCTTGAACATTTGCTAGCAAACTCTGGATCTCTCCATAGTCCAGTCATCACACACCTTCATCACCACCACCTTGTCGCCTTCCTTTCATACTTTAGCTTTTCCTTTATCTGCAGTAGGAGGAAAAATAAATCTATAAGCGAAACGCTTAGTAAGTACTAATCTATCTCACAAAGCTCGAAGTGCATAAAAATGCAAACGATACCAAAAACTGAAATGCTAAAAGAAAAGTTGCATGTACTCATCTAATAGCAAAGTACTCATGGTGTACAGAAATAAAACTGAACACTGGAAATAATACTAAACATGCTCACTAAACTGATAAGAAAATAATGAAACATATGTACAGAATTAAAGGAACTAAACTCCTGTGGATTCTAAATATAGGTGGTACTTGTTTCATTTACTTATAACTTTATACTTGAAATTAATCTTTTAATTTCACTTTTAATTTTACTTTTCTTTCTTCTTCTTTTTCTTTTCTTTGGGCCCGGGCTTAGTACCATCTTTTGCGCGCTCTCTAATAGAGACTGAGGTAGCGAGCCTCTAGTCCTATGAGGTAAAGACCTTGGTCTTACCAGGGCCAAGACCTTGGAATTGGTCATCTGGATTTGTTTAACGACAACCTTGGAAGTCGGGTACTAGCCTCTTACTTTAAATGATTTACTGGTTAGCTCTTTTTAACTAGACCTTGGTCTTTTTCATACTTATAGCTGCTTATTACAGCAAGGAAGGTCCAAACTAAATGTTATGTGCATATATGTATATGCTAAAATCTGTTCATGCACATTTTAAAGCAAAAGAAATAAAAATCAGCATACTACTACATGCTATAATCAGTTCATGCACATCCTAAAGCAAAGGGAACAAAAATCAGCATACTACTACATGCTATAATCTGTTCGTGCATACCCTAAAGCAAAGAGAATAAAAATCAGCATACTACTACATGCTATAATCAGTTCATGCACATCCAAAAGCAAAGGGAACAAAAATCAGCATACTACTACATGCTATAATCAGTTCATGCACATCCAAAAGCAAAGGGAACAAAAATCAGCATACTACTATATGCTATAATCTGTTCGTGCATACCCTAAAGCAAAGAGAAGCAAAAATCAGCATACTACTACATGCTATAATCTTTAACATAATTGGATTATCTGCCCATGTATATCCATATAAACTAAATTTGCAATGTTATTAAACAGGAAGAAAGCTACACTGTGTACTTGGATTGAGGGTTGTTCGTGCCCAACTAATAACCAGTGAAATTTAGGAAACCTGCATGCATATCTAATAGCAAAATGGAAGCTACTGGTGTTCAGCTAACAGAAACCGAAGGCTGCACATGCTCAACTGGTAGCAATGAAAGAAACTAAAGCTGCTCTGAAATGCTCATTAAATCTGCCCTAAAACTAAATCTGGTTAAGGGCACAAGCAACTTAAAAACATAGAACTGTCTCATACGAAACTAAAATAATAATTCTTCTTCATGTTCAATGCCACGGCAAGGAAACAAAGAACAAACAACGCTACACATAACCTTTCAAAAACTAAAATCTGTTTAAACTTGAAACTTGTACAAAACTTATACGAAAAATCTGCTAGCTTCCATACAACCCGAACATGCCAACTAAAATACTAAGTTCAAGCTTGGAGAACAATCCTCATGCCCTACACGAAGCTCTACATGAACTGTAAAACTTGATACTGTAAAATTCGAAACTGTAAAACCCTACACAACAGAGCATGCTCATCAAGGTCACAACCTAAAACAAAGCTCCTTAAACCATGCTGTACTTAGCAAAAATCCAACCGAAATGCTTAAACAAGTCAATACAGAATCTGTTCATACTCAGCAAGGAAAAGAAGAAAACAAAATCGCGGAACTACTCCTACCGCAGGTGAGTAGTACTTACCCCTTGTTTGCTTGGACTTACAACCGAGAGGAGGAAGGAGGTCTAGGGTTCGGGTGAAGCTTCAAACCTCGAGATTTCAACCCTTCCTCGTGCCCACGAGCTCTCTTCGACGAGGGGACCTCGAATCTATGAAGACCGGCCGGAAAAAGGCCTTCGCCGACGCCGGAGAACAAAGCCCTAGCTTTGCTACGGTTCCGCCCGAGAGAAGATCACCGTCGCACGCGTGAGGGAGGAGGAGAAATTAGGTTTCGGCTAAAACCTAAGTTCTCCTTTTAATACCTAAAACTTCTGTCACCAACCTACTACTTAAATATATTCACTTCCCTTCTTAATCACAAAACAACCGCAAACCAGTTGGTTGGCTGGGTTCGGTTAAGGTTTGGCTCGGGTCGAGGTCGTGGGTTCGAATCACGGCTTGGACAATTTTTTGTCTAAACTTCTTTCGCTTTGTAAAAATACTAAACGACCTCCAAAAATTACGTAAAAATACTCTAAAAATTTCTAAAAATCTCTAGAATATTTTAAAAGTATTTCTAAATGTTTTTGAAGATATTTAGAACTCGAAATAGGGAAAATTAGGTCGTTACACTATATTTGGCGCAAGCAATTAGTATGGTAAGTAAGTTTCTCTCAAATCCTGGTCGACCACATTGGGATGTAGTGAAGTGGATTTTCAGATACTTGAGAAATACAATTGATTATGGCATCATGTTCAATAGACAACCGGAAGATCCTTCAGTTGTTGGGTACGTAGATACAAACTATGTAGGAGATTTAGATAACAGGAGGTCTACTACAGGATACGTGTTCACTGTGGCAGGAGAACTTATTTGTTGGAAATCTATGATTCAATCTATTGCTACATTGTCTACTATGGAGTTCGAGTATATGGCAGCAGCTGAAGCAGTGAAGGAAGCTTTATGGCTTACAGGGTTGATTAGAGAACTGAGTGTTTAGCAATATGGAGTCAAGTTGTTATGCGATAGTCAGAGTGCTATTTATTTGGCAAAGAATCAAGTGTATCATGCGAGAACCAAGCACATTGATGTGAGGTTTCACAAGATCAGAGAGTTGATTGCTTCCGGAGAAATTCAACTTGAGAAGGTTCACACTATAGACAATATATACTGCAAATATGCTGACAAAGCCAGTGATCACAGAGAAGTTTAAGCATTGCTTGAACTTGATCCATATCTCTAGATGCTAGAGGAAGGAAGCTCAGACCCAGAGATTCAGGTGAAGTTTTATTCAGATACTCATGTTCTTCGTGTTGGTTGCTACTCGGAAAACCTAGAGGTTCCACTGTACAAAAATTTTGTACAAAGGTCTGAACCTTTTCCTAGCTACCATGTGTTCGTTTAAATTAAATTTTGGATCGCCTGCGGAACTTAACACGTTTGATCCAAAACTTAATCTATTCGTTCTTTTAGGTTTTGACTTGGGTCTCCTGCGGAACTTAACACGTTCGACCCAAATCGCCTTAAGTTATTAATTCTATTAAATATTAATTTCCATAATTAGTTCCCAGTACTGACGTGGCGAGGCACATGACTTTCTTGGATATGGGAGCAACCACCACCGACTAGACAAAACCTTTTATAGAAAGCTAATATTTAATTTCCTAAAATAACTTTAGGTTAACCAAAAAGAACAATCAAATCACAAGACAAATAAAATAAAAAAACACAACATCGAAAAACATATTCGAAATACTAGAAGGTAAGCCTCTTGTATTTGGTATTATTTCCATAAATAACTAGTATGATGCGGAAAAGGAAAAACTACTAGTTATACCTTCTAGAAAGACCTCTTGATCTTCTATCGTATTCCTCTTCTAACCTCGGACGTTGTGTGGGCAACGATCTTCCGAGATGAGAAACCACCAACCACCTTCTTCTCCTCCTAGCTAGGTTCGGCCACAAAGAAAGAAGCTTCACCAAGGAAGAAAATCAAAACACTAACCAAGCTCCAAGAGATGCTTGCTTCCTCTCCTTCTTCTTCTTCTTCTCCAAGTAGTATCCGGCCACCACAAGAGCTCCAAGGAAAGAGAGGGGTTCAGCCACCACAAGAGGAAGAGAGGGAAAGGATGGACGGCCACACCAAGGAACAAAAGAGGGAGAGAAATAATAGAGGTTGTATCTCATGAAGGCACCCTCACCCCTTCTTTTATATTCCTTGGCCTAGGCAAATTAGGAAATTTAATTACAATAAAATTTTCTCAATTTCCTTGACATTATTTAATTGAGAAAAATAAAATAAAATTTCCCCAATTGAAATCTTATGGCCGGCCACATCAATGAAAATAAATTGGACAAGTTTCAATCAACAATTAAAACTTCCTAATTTGTTTCCGGAAATTTTAAAAAATAAAATTTCTCTTTAAAATCTCTTCATGGTTGATAAAAAGGAAATTTCTATAATTTTAATTTTACAACATGTGAATAATTTTTAAAGAGAAAATAAAATATCTCACCAATCTACAAATAAGGAAAGAGATCTAATCTCTTTCTTTAATCTTTTGTAGATCTTTTACAAGAGAGATATTTTAATTTTAATTCTCTTTAATAAATTATATTTTCCACATAATAAAAATTAAAATTAAATTTCTTTTTTAATTTAATTTGGCCGGCCCCCACTAGCTTGGGTTCAAGCTAGGGCCGGCCACCTAATCTTATACTTAGGCCGGCCCTAGCTTGGTTCCCAAGCTAGCTTGGCCGGCCCCCTATTGGTGGGTATAGAAGGTGGGTATAGGTGGGTATAGTACTCTATAAATAAGAGGCTACGATAGGGACTGAGAGGAGGAATTGGTTTTGGTCTCCCGATAAAATTAAGCATCCCGTGTTCGCCCCGAACACACAATTTAATTTTATCAATAATAATTCATTCCACTAGAGAACTATTATTGAACTACCGCACCAATCCCAAATTACATTTTTGGGCTCCTTCTTATTATGAGTGTGTTAGTCTCCCTGTGTTTAAGATATCGAATGTCCACTAATTAAGTGAGTTACTGACAACTCATTTAATTAATATCTTAGTCCAAGAGTAGTACCACTCAACCTTATCGTCATGTAGGACTAAGTCCACCTGCAGGGTTTAACATGACAATCCTTATGAGCTCCTCTTGAGGACATTATCAACCTAGTATCTCTAGGACACAGTTTCCTTCTATAATCAACAACACACACTATAAGTGATACCATTTCTCAACTTATCAGGCTTATTGATTCATCGAACTAAATCTCACTCATTGATAAATTAAAGAAATAAATATCAAATATATGTGCTTGTTATTATATTATGATTAAGAGCACACACTTCCATAATAACCGAGGTCTTTGTTTCTTTATAAAGTCAGTATAAAAGAAACGACCTCAAATGGTCCTACTCAATACACTCTAAGTGTACTAGTGTAATTATATAGTCAAGATAAACTAATTCCTAATTACACTACGACCTCCCAATGGTTTGTTCCTTTCCATTTTGGTCGTGAGCTACTGTTTATAATTTATAAGGTACTGATAACATCATCTTCTATATGTGACACCACATACTATGTTATCTACAATATAAATTAATTGAACAACTACAAACAAATGTAGATAAATTGACCAAATGTGATTCTTTATTTAACATAAAGGTTTACAAAAGCTTAGGCTTTCAGTATACACTCCAACAATCTCCCACTTATACTAATGACTAAGCTGCCATATCTTCTACCATACATCTGATTCCCATTCCCTCCACATGCCGATCAAAAGCTTTCGCCGGAAGGGCCTTAGTGAAAGGATCTGCCAGGTTATCTGCTGATGCAATCTTGGCGATGACAACTTCTCCTCACTTCATGATATCTCGTATCTGGTGGTACTTGCGCTCTATATGTTTACTTACCTTATGAGCTCGTGGTTCCTTCGAGTTTGCAACTGCACCGCTATTATCACAATAAATTGTGATAATTTTGGGCAAACCAGGAATCACATCTAAGTCCATTAGAAAGTTCCTGAGTCATACTGCTTCTTTAGCCGGCTGCCACATACTCGACTTCCATGGTTGAGTCCGATCGTTTCCGCTTAACACTCCTCCATGAAATGGCTCCACCTCTAAAGTAAACACATAGCTGATGTAGACTTACTATTGTCCCTATCGATTGGAAATCAAAATCCGTGTAACCCACGGGGAGCAAATCATCTGCTTGGTAAATTAGCATATAATCTCTAGTCCTTCTCGGTACTTTAATATATGCTTTACATGATCCAATGTCCTTGTCGAGGTTACTCGATGTCTGTGACCATGCCCGAAATAAATATCGGTCTTGTACATAGCATTGCATACATAAGGCTTCCTACAGGCGAAGGAACTGCTTTCATGTCTTCTATCTTCTTTGATGTCTTAGGAGACATCTCTTTAGATAGAACTATTCCATGCCTAAAGGTAAGAAACCTTTCTTGGAATCCTGCGTACTAAAGCGAGCAAGGATTGTATCTATATATGAAGCTTGGGAGACACAACATTCTTTTCTTGCGATCCCTTATCACTTTGATCCCAAGAATGTGTGCACACTCTCCTAAGTCCTTCATATCAAATTGTTTGGACAATCATACCCTTACGTCCGATAATACCTTGACATTGTTGCCAATTAACAAAATATCATCTACGTATAGTACAAGAAATACCACCACGTTTCCGTTACACTTTTTGTATACACAAGACTCATCCGGACACTGAATAAATCCATATGTCTGGATTACTTCATTAAACCGGATGTTCCAAGACCTTGAAGCTTGCTTGAGTCCATAAATGGACCGATTGAGCTTGCACACTAGATGCTCTTTGTCTTTTCAATCAACCCTTCCGGTTTGCTTCATATGGATGTTCTCTTCAAGACTTCCATTAAGGAAAGTTGTCTTGACATCCATTTGCCAAATCTCATAATCCATATGAGCAGTAATGGATAAGAGTATCCGGATAGACTTAAGCATGGCTACTGGTGAAAAGGTTTCCTCATAATCGATTCCCTCTTTCTGAGTGTACCCTTTCGCAACAAGCCTAGCTTTGAAGGTTTCTACCTTCCCGTCTGCCCCTCTTTTCCTTTTGTAGATCCACTTACATCCAACGGCTTTTACACCATCAGGTGGTTCTACAACCCGGACCTTATTAGAGTACATAGACTCTATTTGAGAATTCATTTTTTGCCAAGATGTTGCATCTATATCTTGGAGTGCTTAGTCATATGTTCGTGGATCAGGTCATGTTTACGGATCAAATCCGAAGACTCTCCCAAAACATGAATCTTTCAGTCCTTACAACCTCCCACTACGACGAGGCATCCGTGGTTGTGTATCATGTGTGACACATGTTGCGGTCTCTTGTGGTACTTCATCTTGTCTTGTTGGTACTGAAGAAGGCGTGTCCTCTCTAAGTTCTTTTAAAACAACTTTACTCTGGGCTTGTGATCCATTATATAGTCTTCTTCTAAAAGCGGGCATTGGTGCTAACAATGACCTTGGTCTTTAGGACTATAAAATAAACCACCTTTCGTTCCTTTGGGATATCCTACAAACACGCGAACTTCTGTACGAGATTTTAACTTATCAACATCTGGTTTCAGCATATGTTGAACTACTAAATCTGAATATGTCTTAGACGGGTTTTCGCCCATTCCACAATTCTATGGGAGTAGAAGATCTGATTTAGAAGATACTAAGTTCAGAACATACCTGTTTTCAGAGCATATCCCCAAAAGAATTTAGTAATCTGAATAACTCATCATTGATCTAACCATCTCGAAAGAGTCCTATTCCTTCTTACGCCACACCATTACATTGGGGTGTACCAGTCGAGACGGTTGGGATTGAATCCGGACCTGATAAGTAATTCCTAAACTCTCCTAAGAGGTATTCGCCACCATGATATGACCGTAGTGTCTTGATACTTTTACCTAGTCGTTTCTCCACATCAGCCTTGTATTCTTTGAACTTATCAAAGCACTCGGATTTGCGGCGCATTAGGTAAATGTATCCATATCTTGAATAATCGTCTATGAAAGAGACAAAATATTCAAAACCTCCTCTTGCCTGGACAGACATAGGACCACACAAATCAGAGTGAACCAACTCTAACACTTCTTTGGCTCTATACCCCTTGGCCTTGAAGGGCCTCTTGGTCATTTTACCTTCCAAGCAGGATTCACAAGTTGGAAAATTTTCCAACTCTAATGAACCCAAAAGTCCATCGGCTATAAGCCTCTGAATCCTACTTAAGTTAATATGACCAAGCCTTAGATGCCAAAGATATGCTTGGTTTATTTCCGAATGTTCTTTTCTCTTATTAGAGTTAGAAGATGAGTTATAAATTTCCATGTTTTTCTTTGTGGAAGAAATTGGATTTAAAGTATACAAATTGCCAACTAATGCACCAGAACAGATAATCACTTTATTTCTTTTAATAACTACATCGTTACTGAAAGAAACTGAATATCCATCTAAAAATAGTTTAGAAACTGAAATTAAATTCTTTCTAAAATTGGGTACATAAAGATAATTTCTTAAAACCAAATTCCTATTTCTACTAAAAGATAAGTAGACGTCTCCCACTGCAACAGTTGCCACCTTAGTAGCATTGCCCATGTAGACGGTAATTTCTTCTTTAGATAGTCGTCGGGTTTCCTGGAACCCCTGCAAGGAATTGCAGACATGATCAGTGGCTCCTGTATCTACACACCAGGTGCTGGTAGATAACACCGCTAAACATGTTTCAACAACTAGAGCATGAGATATACCTTTGTTTTGGTTCCTACGAGGACAGTCTGCCTTCCAATGTCCTGCCTGCTTGCTTAAATCCTGTACTCTGAGACTTATTCACTTTCTTTGCTGAACTAGCTTGTTTCTTCTTCTTCTTTCCTCTCGGTTTAGAAGTAGAACCATTTTCAGCATAGTGAATTTGAGCATTGTGACGAAATAATCCTTCTGCTGCCTGAAGTTCTATTAGTAGTTCCGCCAATGAATATACCCTTTTGTTCATATTGTAATTCAGGCGGAATTGCTCAAAACTTCTAGGTAGTGTTTGGAGGATCATATCGATCTGGGTTTCCCCATCAATTTCTCCTCCAAGGATCTGTATCTCGTTCAGATAAGTCATCATCTTTAGGATATGATCCCTCACAGGAGTACCCTCTTGCATGGTGGCTGTCATTATCTTTCTCATGGCTTCTTGCCTAGAAACCCTATCCTGATGACTAAAGAGTTCCTTGAGATTGTTCATAATATCATAGGCTGTTGGTAAATCTTGATGCTGATGTTGCAATACATTTGACATTGAAGCCAAAATGTAACACCGCGCCATCTCATCTGCTTTTACCCATTTCCTATGATATTCAATCTCCTCTTGGGTGGATTCACCAGTAGGTGCTTCAGGGCACTGCTTAGTCAGTACAAATTTATAACTTTCAACAGTAAGAACAATGTCTAGGTTTCTTTTCCAATCTATGTAGTTTGGTCCAGTAAGTCTATTATGTTGAAGTATGATGGACAGTGGGTTGAAAGTCATCCTAAGAATCACAAATAACTTTTGGTCAGAACTCTAAATTTAGAATAATATTGATTCCTCAAACAATACTATTTTAAATTAACCAACACCTCAAGACACCGTGAATTTTGTATGCCACGTTAGTGTGGACGTATACAAATTCAACATTTGTAAAAGGAGAGTTTTATCCCATTAATTTTATTATCTTGTCAACCTAACTTTTTGACAAATAAAATTAATAGTTGGTGTCTTTTGGTCACACAAATAATAGCAGTGACTCCGATGGGGAGGATACTATTAGATGTGTCTAAGTGTATACCATTACTTGACACTAAGTTCATTAATAAGATTATGCCCCTTCCGTTGGGGAAGATCACACGCTCTTAATTAACTTCCTATAGTCATCCAAAAATGGAAGTCTGTTCTAGTGATCCACAAACAAGCTCATCCGTTATGGAGGAAAGCACTCAGAGCCAACGCGCAAGCTTGTTTGCATCACTTACAAACCAGTAATGGAGACTATGGGATTTATTTAAAAATCCCTCTCCCACTTAGTTATTTATAAATGAGGAATTTTAACTATGCTAGCCTACTAAGCATGTAAACTAACACATCTACACAACACAATATAAAAGCAATAAATAAAAAATCTAATTTTCAACTATTATGACTTTTATCTCTAGTTGTCCTCCGTGTGTTGTCATCCCAAGCTGCTGCCAATTTGGCCACCGCCACCGGGTCTAGCTGTCGCATCCATCTTGCTCCTAGTTCCGCTGCGCCTCTGGTCCTTAGAAGGTTCCATGCTTTGCAAGATTTGATCCGCGACATAAATAGAATTTTACAATTTTGATCCTATATTCCATAAAAGGAATGTACATGTATCTAGATCAAAAATAAAATCCTAATAAAACTAAATACAACTCCTGCTGTATTTTTACTACAATCATGCACACACATATAAATGCCCTTGACATGTCTAAGGGTCCAATCACACACATAATATCTAAAAGCCATAATAGTTGAATCCTGCATCCACAAAGTTAGCATATCCTACTATTATTCTATCTAAATTATGTATGACATGTGCATAATTAAACTAATACCAAATACACAGAGGCAAAACCCTAGCTCTGATACCAATTGTTGGTTGCTACTCGGAAAACCTAGAGGTTCCACTGTACAAAAATTTTGTACAAAGGTCTGAACCTTTTCCTAGCTACCATGTGTTCTTTTAAATTAAATTTTGGATCGCCTGCGGAACTTAACACGTTTGATCCAAAACTTAATCTATTCGTTCTTTTAGGTTTTGACTTAGGTCTCCTGCGGAACTTAACACGTTCGACCCAAATCGCCTTAAGTTATTAATTCCATTAAATATTAATTTCCATAATTAGTTCCCAGTACTGACGTGGCAAGGCACATGACCTTCTTAGATATGGGAGCAACCACCACCGACTAGACAAAACCTTTTATAGAAAGCTAATATTTAATTTCCTAAAATAACTTTAGGTTAACCGAAAAGAACAATCAAATCACAAGGATAAATAAAACAAAAAAAACACAACATCGAAAAACATATTCGAAATACTAGAACGTAAGCCTCTTGTATTTGGTATTATTTCCATAAATAACTAGTATGATGCGGAAAAGGAAAAACTACTAGTTATACCTTCTAGAAAGACCTCTTGATCTTCTATCGTATTCCTCTTCTAACCTCGGACGTTGTGTGGGCAACGATCTTCCGAGATGAGAAACCACCAACCACCTTCTTCTCCTCCTAGCTAGGTTCGGCCACAAAGAAAGAAGCTTCACCAAGGAAGAAAATCAAAACACTAACCAAGCTCCAAGAGATGCTCGCTTCCTCTCCTTCTTCTTCTTCTTCTCCAAGTAGTATCCGGCCACCACAAGAGCTCCAAGGAAAGAGAGGGGTTCGGCCACCACAAGAGGAAGAGAGGGAAAGGAAGGTCGGCCACACCAAGGAACAAAAGAGGGAGAGAAATAATAGAGGTTGTATCTCATGAAGGCACCCTCACCCCTTCTTTTATATTCCTTGGCCTAGGCAAATTAGGAAATTTAATTACAATAAAATTTCCTCAATTTCCTTGACATGATTTAATTGAGAAAAATAAAATAAAATTTCCCCAATTGAAATCTTATGGTCGGCCACATCAATGAAAACAAATTGGACAAGTTTCAATCAACAATTAAAACTTCCTAATTTGTTTCCGGAAATTTTAAAAAATAAAATTTCTCTTTAAAATCTCTTCATGGTTGATAAAAAGGAAATTTCTATAATTTTAATTTTACAACATGTGAATAATTTTTAAAGAGAAAATAAAATATCTCACCAATCTACAAATAAGGAAAGAGATCTAATCTCTTTCTTTAATCTTTTGTAGATCTTTTACAAGAGAGATATTTTAATTTTAATTCTCTTTAATAAATTATATCTTCTACATAATAAAAATTAAAATTAAATTTCTTTTTTAATTTAATTTGGCCGGCCCCCACTAGCTTGGGTTCAAGCTAGGGCCGGCCACCCAATCTTATACCTAGGCCGGCCCTAGCTTGGTTCAAGCTAGCTTGGTCGACCCCATTGGATGGTATAGAAGGTGGGTATAGGTGGGTATAGTACTCTATAAATAAGAGGCTACGATAGGGACCGAGAGGAGGAATTGGTTTTGGTCTCCCGATAAAATTAAGCATCCCGTGTTCGCCCCGAACACACAACTTAATTTTATCAATAATAATTCATTCCACTAGAGAACTATTATTGAACTACCGCACCAATCCCAAATTACATTTTTGGGCTCCTTCTTATTATGAGTGTGTTAGTCTCCCTGTGTTTAAGATATCGAATGTCCACTAATTAAGTGAGTTACTGACAACTCATTTAATTAATATCTTAGTCCAAGAGTAGTACCACTCAACCTTATCGTCATGTAGGACTAAGTCCACCTGCAGGGTTTAACATGACAATCCTTATGAGCTCCTCTTGAGGACATTATCAACCTAGTATCTCTAGGACACAGTTTCCTTCTATAATCAACAACACACACTATAAGTGATACCATTTCTCAACTTATCAGGCTTATTGATTCATCGAACTAAATCTCACCCATTGATTAATTAAAGAAATAAATATCAAATATATGTGCTTGTTATTATATTAGGATTAAGAGCACACACTTCCATAATAACCGAGGTCTTTGTTTCTTTATAAAGTCAGTATAAAAGAAACGACCTCAAATGGTCCTACTCAATACACTCTAAGTGTACTAGTGTAATTATATAGTCAAGATAAAATAATTCCTAATTACACTACGACCTCCCAATGGTTTGTTCCTTTCCATTTTGGTCGTGAGCTACTGTTTATAATTTATAAGGTACTGATAACATCATCTTCTATATGTGACACCACATACTATGTTATCTACAATATAAATTAATTGAACAACTACAAACAAATGTAGATAAATTGACCAAATGTGATTCTTTATTTAACATAAATGTTTACAAAAGCTTAGGCTTTCAGTATACACTCCAACACTTCGAAAGGGTGAATATTCGCCAAGGTGGAGATTATTGACGGGTGGCTCATATTTGGATGAGGTCAATGTGATGGATGTTATGAAAGAAAAATCTGTTAAGATTTTTGTAATAGAATTCTGTTACAATTTTATATAACAAAATTTTGTTATGATTTTTCATAACAGAATTCTGTTGTGATTTTTCATAACAAAATCTATTATGATTTTACCGGTCTGGGGTTTATGCATTATTTATAGAGGTCATTATAAACCTATTGAACAACAACAAACACAAGAATCATTAGATGTGATTCTCTTGTGTAAAGAGAATTATAATAAAGCTTCGGCCATTTTTATGAAGTAGGTAGGCCGCTGAACCACGGTAACTCTTCTTCTTTCTTTTCTTCTTCTCCTTCCTCATGTTTACTCTCTTTTTCACAACAACGAGTTAAATTATCCTTCATATAATTATTGATTATCTCATAGATTTTGTTGATCGATCAAATTAATTAAGGTGGGTTGCCGAGTACACCCGATGGCCCGTATGCTTAGGGCTACTGCTACGTCAAAGAATAGGGGAATCCACCTTCTTACTGCCAGCCCAGTAGGTAGTGGCCATGCGCCCCCGACTAGAAATATTACGATCGAGGACCCATTCAAATCTCCTAGTAATTAGATCTCCTCTAATTAAATCTCCCTCTTCGTTGTATTTTCTATCACACTATTTTTAGTGTTGGATATATGTGAATGGAGAAGAGGTGGAAGAGGGTTTAGAAGTTTCAAGGCATATTGGTTGTTTTATATTGATTTACATGCATTAATGATATGAATAAATGCATGGAGAGAGGTTCTCTTTCATGCGTGGGTATGCAGGGGGTGCAAATCTAGGGCACTGAACCATGTTAACTCATGTGCGAGCACGATTTACGTGCGCCGAATGCTGGACTAGGCGGGACAAAATTTGCCTAAATGGAACAACTAATATTTTATCACATAAACCTTTTTGTTGCTTGTGTAATAGATACATTAAAGTTTCCCTATATTATAAAGAGGCTGCAACCACAGGCAAAAGGTTACACACGTGAAAAGCTTAAGCTCTCCGCCTACATTCCCCTTCTCTGTCGTGCATCTCTTGCACGGTGGAGTGCATGTAATAGCAGTCGAGTACCTCTCAGTTCGTCGTGACCATCAGTACTTGATGGGAATCATGGTTCACTGTTGTATCCTAGGAGACAGACAACTCAAAAAAGCCTCGAAGCACAACTAGATGTAGGGCGAATTTGTTTCAAGGAAACTGCATTCATCGCAGGCCTCGGTTCACTTAGTGCGCTCGCCTGACCAATTTCTCTTCTTCGCCCGCCCGGTTGTTTCGTTCGTCTGGCAGAAGCTCGCTTGGCCTCTTTGCCCGATCGGACTCTCTGCTCGATCGACCTCAAACTTGCACGGTCGGCCACTCGACCGCTCACCCAGTTCGATTAGCTGCTTGTTCGCCCGATCGCTCGACTTTCGCTTGACCGACCGCACACTCACCCGGTCACCCGTTCGTTCGACCCCTTTCGCTCGTTCGGTCACATTGTCTGCTTCGCACGACTAGCCACTTGCTCGGTCTGTCTTCTCGCCCGACCGACCTCTCACTCAGTTTGTCTGCTTGCCCTACCGGCCTCTCACCTGGTCGGTTTCTCTATCCGGTCGAACTCACTCGGCCTTACTACCTAGTCAACCTCTCTGTCCGGTCGGCCTAACTTCACGGTCAGGTCTCTGCACTCTTCCCAGTCGGGCAATCTATTACTTGCCCGCCCGACCCATCAGCCTGCTTGGACTTTGCCGCTCGATTTTGCTGCTCAGACTTGGAGCTCAGCTTGCATTAAACATTTAGCAGAAATCAACTGGAAAGTTGAGATTATTAGCTAATGTCATCTCTACATATAGTTGAATTTAATTTCGTATAATTTAAATTCGACAAAGTCCTAAATATCTCCAGTAAATTGTTTTGCCCAACACTTAGAATCTAATACTCGGTGAATGTTTGTAGCAACTCAACTACGACACCGCTGGAAAAGCTATCGGCGTTGACCTGCTCAACTGCCTGAACCTGGTGGCCACAGACCCAGTGGTCTCCTTCAAGATGGTGACCTAGTTTTGGATGGCACCGCAGTCACCAAAGTCGTCGTGCCACGACATGATCACTAGGCGACGGCAGGGACAGTTGCAAGGTACGGCGTCATCACTAACATCATCAACGGAGGGATCGAGTGTGGGAAAGGAAAGGTGAGCTAGGTGGAGGACCGGATCGGATTCTACAAGAGGTACTGCCATGTGCTGGGAGTGAGCGACGACAGCAACTTGGACTGTTACAAGCAGAGGCCATTTGGGTTTAGATTTTGGGTGGCATAAGAGTAGGCATCTGCAAGACTGCAACTCTGCTAGCTCTATGATAATACGAATAAAGAGAAAATTATAGTTCTGGTCCTATAACTTGCGTTTTTTTTTTTCAATTTTAGTCCTATTAGAAGTTAATTTACATTTTTAGTCCTGTAACTTGTAATATTTTCCAAGTTTAATCCTTTCCTCTAAAATTAAAATTTTTTATTAACAAATGCTTAGTTGGCGATTATTCAATGCCTACGTGGAAAAAAACACTAAGAAAAAAAAAACGCCACTTCTCCCTAACTAGTTAGCATTTCACATGAAAAAAAACATAAAAAATAAGAAGCCTCGAACCTAAACCTACGTTGATCCTCCTCTTACACTGATCTGCATTCTCTTCTCCCATTTCCTCCTCTCAATCGCCCTCCCCCTACACACACACACAAGCTCCAGCACTGATTGTGCTCTTCTTGTAGGATCGTTGCACTAGGGGGGGTGAATAGCGCTCGTGGCTAATTCATTTCGAAAAAACATGATCAGAGATAATGCCGTGGAAATTAAAGAAAGACAGAAGGAAAAACAAACACAACTAACACAGTTTGTTTTTACTTGGTTCGAAGTCTATGACGACTCCTACTCTAAGGATTGCGATCATTGACTGCTTTTGTTGGGCAATTCACTATCAGTTCGACAAATCTTTACAAAGACGAATATAATGGATTTATAATTTAAGTACAGTAATTAAAAATATACCAACAACTTCTAAGGATTTGGAAGGTTGTGCTTTCAGTTGTTAGAGTCGTGTCACTCTATCGTCAGAGTTGTGTTGCTTAATTATCGGAGTAGCATCACTCGATCGTCGGAGTCGCGTCGTGGAGTGGCAGGAATGTCTTTGGAGCAGCGCGTAAGAAAGCAATCGCAAATGCAAGTTATGTCATTGTCTCTTAGTGGAATGCTGCTTATATAGGCTGTTCCGGGCACCTGAATCCCTTCAGGGTGCCTGGATCGAGAAGTCAGCCCATCTAATCAGTGCATTCCAATCTGGTGATCAGATAAGTCTTGGCATTTTGGGCACTTGGACCAGATCCAGACGCTCGGACCCCTTTCGGGAGCCCAGACCAACTTTTTCTGCAACTTATTTCCTACAAAATAAAATTAGTCCAGACAGTATAAAATATATGTAAAACATGAATTTGACAGCCTCTGACTATCTGATTTTGACTTTGAGTTTCGCTGAAACTCTAGGTCAAATCGACGCCTACTGTTCCCTCCTCAGGGGAACGCGACCTCACCTACTCCTCTCAAGAGAGTGTACCTTTTTGCCAGACAGGTCTTTCAGACTATCTAGACTTTTGCTCAGCGTCCGAGACTTCAGGTTTTCATGCTGAACATCTGCTCCACGACTCATCCAGACTTTCACCTCGTTTGCGACCACTAGGATTTTTACCTAGAGTCCTCGACTCTAGGATTTCGCCCAAAGTACTCGACTCTTCAAGACTTCACCTTGCCTAACCACAGTTAGGACTTTCATTTGCCTAGGGTTACCTCCCCTAGAACCTAGGGTTACCTTCCCTTAGGGTTTTCCACATGCCAAGAATTCACTATGACTTTTGCCTAAGCACACTTAGGACTTTCCTGCAAGCTCATTCAACCTTGTTAGATAACAAGTAACCTTGAATTTGGACCCTTTTACCATAATCAAAACTTATGTTTGATCATCTGATGCTCCCTATATCAACAATCTTCCCCTTTTTGATTATGACAACCTGGTTCAAAGTTAAGTAAAACATAACAATAAATCATAGAACTTAAGCATCAAAAGAACTTATGCATTAGAAAAATAATTTGAAAAAAAAAATCCCTTATACTCCCCCTTAATCAAAGGTTATATGTTTAACTTAAATTTAATCTTTCTCTCCCCCTTTGACATATATCAAAAAGATACTAAGTGAGGGAAAAAAATTTAGTTGTAAAGATAGTTTAAAAAAATTCAATCTATTTCATAATTACATCACTAAGCTCCCCCTTAAATAAACAATTTTAGTTTTGAGAGGAATTTAAAATACTTAGTTAAGTTTTTAGCAAAGAAAACTTTTAAAATCTTTAAGGCTTAAGCAGTTAAATTACCTTTTAGAAAGAATTTGATAAAAGCCTTTAGTTAAAACCTTTAACTAAATACGTTAGATTTAGAAAAATTTGACTAACTATTTAGCAAAAAAAAGTTCTTTTAAAAAGTTAACTAAAGATTTTCTTTTTAAAAAATTTAACTAAATACTTAACTTTTAGAAAGATTTTCAAATTTTATTTAAATACTTAGCTTTTTCGAAAAACTTTAAGTTTTAAAAATTCCTTGTAAAAATATTTAGCTAAGAAAATGATTTCAAATACTTAACAATATCAAATACTTAGTTTTTTTTAAAAACTAAACACTTGTTAAAAAAAATTAAACACTTAGGGTGTATTTGGTTTGTTTGCCTTTTCATTTCATTTTTCAGAAAATCACATTTTCTCGTTTTTCAGAAAATGACTTTTCCGTGTTTTTCATTTTCTTAGAAAATCCTCTCTCTTTTTCTTAAAAATGAACATAGAAAATACAAATCAAACGCGTTTTCCATTTTCTCAAAAAAGAAAATAAAGAACAATATGGAAAATGCAAACTAAACGCCCCCTTAGCTTTTTCAAGACTTTAAAAAAAATAAAGGATATTTGAGATTTTGAAAAGAAAAAAAGTTAACTTTGAGAAAATATTTAACTTAATGCCTCAACTCTTGTCACTCCCCGTTAAGTAATGTCAAAATTAAGTTTAGGGTCAAAGAGTCCAAGCATACAATAAATAAGATAAAAGTAATTATCTATTTTCATGATTTTCCATCTTACCCTTTTTAGATTATCAAACATGTTAAGTTTATGAGTCTGTGTGAGATGGAAAATTCTGAAAAAAAATGTTTGAACTTAAAGAATATTTAATTTTGAATATTAAAATATTTAAGTATGAATTTTAAAAATATTTAATTTTGAATATTAAAATATTTAAGTTTGAAAAATATTATATTTTAAATTTTAAAATATTTAAGTTTGAATTTCAAAAATATTTAATTTTGAATATTAAAATATTTAAGTTCAAAATTTTAAAATATTTATTTTTGAATATTAAAATATTTACGTTTGATTTTCAAAATATTTAATTAAAATATTTATGTTTGAAAAATATTAAATTTTTAATTTTAAAATATCTAAGTTTAAAAAATATTAAAATTTGAATTTTAAAATATTTAAGATTGAATTTTTAAAAATATTTAATTTTGAATATTAAAACATTTAAGTTTGAACTTCAAAAATATTTAATTAAAATATTTAAGTTTGAAAAATATTAAATTTTGAATTTAAAAATATTTAAGTTTGAATTTAAAAATATTTAATTTTGAATATTAAAATATTTAAGTTTGAATTTCAAAATTATTTAAATTTTAAAAATATAAAATTTTAAAATTTAAAATATTTAATTTTGAATTCCAAAAATATTAAATTTTGAATATTAAAATATTTAAGTTTGTTTTAAAAATAATTAAGTTTTAAAGTTTGTGTTGAAGTTAATTAATTTTTGAACTTATTAGAATTTTGAATTTATTCTTTTGAAATTAATTAGGAATTTGAAATTAATTAAACTTTAAAAATTAGTTAAGAATTTAAAGTTAATTAAAGTTTTGAAATTAATTAAAGTGACTTAGATTAGTCAAATTGAATTAATTTTAGTTGAATTTTAATTAAGTTAACTTAATTGAATTTAATTAATTTAGATTTGGTTAGCTACTATTTATTTTAACCTAGGTCCATCTCACCCTTTTCTAGATTTATAATCAGGGAACCTTATAAGTTTTATGAGATGATTAATTTTATCTTCAATTTTAATTAATGTCTAAGAATTGATTTACATTTGAGTTAGACTAAGGTTTAATAGTTAATCGATTAAATATTTATTTCAATGATTAGCTTCCAAGCTGTGGTGAGGCACTAGGCCTTCTTGGGTATGAGATCATCTACCACTTCTAGATAAAGTCTTTCAAAGAAATTGAATATTTAATTTCTTTTCCAAAAATCCTAGGTTTAACTAGTCAAGTGTGAATCAACCCTAGGTCCTTATCTACCCTAATTTAAGCATGTATAATAAAAGCCATAAAACAAACATCAAGTAGGTCTATCTAATGATAAAAATAGTCTTTATATTGCCTCCCCCTGGATCATAGCCTCGATAAGGTCTATCTAGGTAATAGATTTAATCCTTGGAGATCTAATATTGACCAAGTCTGACTTGATTAATCAAGTTCGACTTGGGGACCCATACTTGGACTATTCTTCTATTAGCAAGAGATAAATACGATTTATATTTGTGTTTCGCCTTATACCCAAGTCTGGATTGATTGTATATGGCTCTTTGTTTTCTAAGAATTAGATCAAGATTCTTGGAACACTAGGTGAACCATTCCAATGTTTCCTTCAGTTCCTTGACTTGACTTTTCAGTGTGAATTTTCTTCCTCAAGTTGTTGGACTTGAGTTGAAGTTTCAGTCTGAACAGGTTCAGTCAAGGAGCTTGGGTTAGTCACTTCCTTAAGGGTTGTTATCTCCCTTTAGAGTGACTTGACCCGGAGATTGGATTTAGTCAATTTTCTTAACAAGTACTCAATTAAATTTCGTAATTCATCTATTTGAGTACCAGCGAACAGAGAACTTACAAAGTGGTTTGGCCCTTTGGAAATGGATATGGATTCGTGGCTTTTCTCATACTCGGTTTCTAATTCCACTTCGATTTCAGACTCGAACTCGGTCTAGGCAATGTACGCTTGTGCTGGTAGAGCAACGAAGCTTGCTTGCTCGTGTTCTTCTTCATCTAACTCTTCCGATGACTGGGACCATGTTGCCTTCAACACCTTCCTTCTTCCTTGCTTCTAGTTTTAATATTCAGATTTGTAGTGTCCCTTCTTGTTCCAGCCGTTGCAAGTAACTCCAGACTTGGCCTTTATGTTTAATTGAGTCACATTCTTCTTCTTAAGTGCTTTCCGAACTAGTTTGACTAGTTCGGTGGTTATTTCATCTTCTTCTGAGTCGGATTCATCTTCAGACTCGGGTTCAGTCCGACGCTTGATTTTTGGTTCTCGCGTTCTGCTTGTTCCTGTAATCAAAGCAATACCTTTCTCGACCCGAGTACTATTAGTTTGTTCTAGAAGCTCGAATTCAGAAAATAATTCATCTAATTTTATTAAGGAAAGGTCCTTAGATACTTTGCAAGCATCTACCATGGATGCCCACAAGTGTTCCTCAGAAATGCATTGAGTGCATACATGATGACATCGTAGTTTTCCACCTTCTGATCGATTGCGTGGAGGCCATTGAGCAGGTCTTAAATCCGTGTGTGAATTTGGCTTGCCGATTCACCTTCCTACATTTTTATGTTATACAGTTTATTTAATATCACATCATGTTTGCTTACCTTCGTGTCAAAAGTTTCCTCGTGTAGCTTGATCAACTTTTCCCACAGCTCCTTTGCTCTTGAGAATGGGATGACTCGATTCAATTCTTCTTTTGTCAGGCTGTATTGGAGAGTGTATGTTGCTTTAACGTCAGCCTCGATCTTCTTTCTTGTTGGTGCATCCCATTTGTCGCACGGGACCAGGACTCCATCTTCAGTGGGATATGTGATGATTATCCACATCTTGACTTGCGTCTTGAGGTGGTACTCTATTCGGCCCTTCCAATAGCTGAAGTCTTCGCCAGAGAAGAGGGGAGGGCGTGCAGTGTTATAACCTTCTTGGTGTGTCATTACAGAAATCTTGCACACACAAAAAAAACTTATACCAAGACTTGGTATTGGATTAGTAGTGCGGGATAAAGAATTTAAATAAATGACCTCGAGTGGTGTTACACTAACTTCGAGAAGGAAGAAATCTTAATTGCGGTAAAATTGATCAGAATGAGGTAATTATACCAATTTCGAACGACTCTAAAAAAAATAAAACTACTAATACCACGAAAAAATTATTTGAATGATGGTTTCACTGATTCGAAGTGACCCCGCTCTGATACCAATTGTAGGATCATTGCGCTAGAGGGGATGAATACTGCGCGTGGCTAATTCATTTTGAAAAACATGATCAGAGATAATGCAGTGGAAAGAAAGACAGAAGGAAAAAACAAACACAGCTAACACAGTTTATTTTTACTTGGTTCCAAGGCTCGCGAGTGCTGATCGCTTTCGTTGGATAATTCACTATCAGTTCGGCAAATCTTTACAAAGATGAATACAATGGATTTATAATTTAAGTGCAGTAATTAAAAGTATACCAACAACTTCTAGGGATCTAGAAGGCTGTGATTTCAGTTGTTGGAGTCGCGTCACTCTATTGTCGGAGTTGTGTTACTTGGTCGTCGGAGCAGCATCATTTGATCGTCAGAGTCGCGTCGTGGAGTCGCAGGAATGTCTTTGGAGCATCGCGCAAGAAAGCAATCGCAAATGCAAGTTGTGTCTTTGTCTCTTGATGGAATACTGCTTATATAGGCTATTTCGGGCGCTTGGATCCCTTTAGGGCGCCTAGACCGTGACGTCAGCCCATCCAATCAGCGCTCTCCAACCTGGCAACGAGATAAGTCTTGGCATTCTGGGCGCCCGAACTGACTTTTTTAGCAACTTATTTTCCTACAAAATAATGTTAGTCTAGGCAGTATAAAATATATGTAAAACATGAATTTGAAAGCCTCTGATCATCCGGCTCTGACTTTGAGTTTCGCTGAAACTCTAGATCAAATCGATGCCTATTGTTCCCTCCTTGGGGGAGCACGCCCTCACTTACTCCTCTCAGGAGAGTGTACCTTTTCGCCAGGCAGGTCCTCTAGACCGTCTAGACTTTTGCTCAGCGTCCGAGACTTCAGGTCTTTATGCTGAACATTCGCTCCATGGCCCGTCGAGACTTTCACCTGATCAGTGACCACCAGGATTTTCACCTAGAGTTCCCGACTCTAGGATTTTGCATAAAGGGCTCGACCCGCTAAGACTTCGCCTTATCTAACCGCAGTTAAGACTTTCGTTTGTCTAGGGTTACCTCCCCTAGGGTTTTCGCCTGCCTAGAATCCACTAGGATTTTTGCCTAAGCACACTAGGACTTTTCTGCAAGGTCATTCAACCTTATTAGATAACAAGTAACCTTAACTTTGGACCCTTTGCCATAATCAAAACTTAAGTTCGATCGTCTGGTGCTTCTTACGCCAACACTCCTTCCCCGCTTCTGCCTTCTTCCTTCTCCTCCTAACGAAAGGTCCTTTTCTTCCATTGGCCTCGCCAATGTCCCAACCTTCCGCCGCCTCCCCATCGACACTCATAGGCTCCACTCCAACGCCAGCTTCAGTTGCTACGTGGTCGGCTTCTGTGCGACCTGGCAGTGGTGTTCACAACAGGATCGACGTCTTCTCCCTTTCCCTCGACTGTATCTCCTCTCCTTTTCTTCCTGTGATAATTTTCCACCTGCTATAAAAAATAGAAGAAGTGTTAACATTACCAAAAATGATAAGATCAGAGTATATGCTAAGTGTGCAACTGAGAAGTGTAAGTGGAAGCTTCATGCATTGAAGCTTAGTGGAGAATACATTTTTCAAATCAAGAAGAATGTGCCTGAACACACATGTGTGATGAATTTGTATGTGAAAAATCTGAAATCAACTTGGTTTCTAAAAAGTATATGAGCAAGATCAGATTAGATCCGAAAAGAAATGTGAAAGGCTTTAGAACTGATGTTATGGAAGACATTAGATGCATCGTTTCAAAGTCTCAAATTTATAGGGCAAAAGCAAAAGCAACTCAATTAATTGAAGGACAAGCTTACGAGCAGTATGCATTGATTTGGGATTTCGCAAATGAGGTGAAGAGATCGAACCCTGGGAGCACTGTTGTGATTGACACTAATGATGCGACCGACGAAAATAGGTTTGACAGACTTTATATGTGTTTGTATGAATTGAAAGTTGGATTTTTGTTAGGATGTAGGCATTTTATTGGGGTCGATGGGTGTCATTTGAAGGGACCACATGGTGGGGGTTACTATCAGTTGTAGGAATTGATCCAAATAATAGTAACTTCCCAATTACTATTGTCATTGTGAATAATGAGTCATGTGAGATATGAGGCTGGTTTTTGAGCTTATTGAAATTAGATTTGAATATTGAAAAGGATTATGAATGGGCATTCATGTCTGACAAGCAAAAAGGGTTGATCCAAGCATTCGATGAAGTATTCCCAGGGGCTAACCATAGGTTTTGTCTTAGGCACTTGCATGGGAATTTTAAAACGGCTGGGTTTAGAGGTGAAGCATTTAAAAATGCATTGTGGAAATGTGGCACAGTTATAACAATGAATGAATTCAGGAAAAAAATGACAGAGATGGGGGATATTGATTCAAACGCTACTGATTGGTTCAATGGCAAGCCCTCAATGCATTGGAGTAGATCACTTCACAACCAACTCTATATGTGACTTTTTATTGACTAATTGTTGTGAATCTTTTAACAACAGTATTTTGGATGCGAGGGAGAAGGCCATATTGTCAATGCTTGAATGTCTTGTTGAATACTTCATGACGAGAATGTAAGTTAACAGGGATAGAGCCGAAGAAAAGTGGGAAGGATTGTTTTGTTCTCGAATAAGAAAACTAATCGAGAAGAATTTGACAAAGACTGGGGATTGCATACCAATTAAAGCAAATAACTTTCATTACCAAGCTTCATGCTATGATGACAGTAAGTACAATGTAGACCTAAAAGAATGGATATATGGTCGTAGGAAATGGTATTTGAGTGGGATTCCATGCAACCACATTTTATCTACTATTTTAGCTCAATGATTGGATTATTTTGATTACGTGCATAAATGCTATAGTTTAGCCACATACAAACACGTCTATTCTCCTATAGTGATGACACTAAATGGTAGAGTGAATGACAACCAACAAAAGTTATTCTAGAACTTCCATCAAACTTTGGGAGACCTATGGGAAGGCCCAAGCGAGCAAGAAGAACAGAAAGAGACGAAGCTAAAACAATAAAGACAAAATGAAAAAAGCAAAATAAAGACAATAAGAAATGATCATGAAATGAGAAGGTAGCGACGAATACTAACATGTAGCATTTGTGGTGTTAAGGGTCACAATAAAAAAGGTTGTACTCGAACTGAACCAGTAAGGCCAGTGGAATCTAAACAAATCGAACAATCACAAGAACATCTTTTAAGTCAGTTGACTGAAGAGCTCATAAGTCAACCACCATCAAAGTTATAAGTATGTGTTTCTATAGTAATTTTCTATAATAATTTTTCTATAGTAATTCATCAATTATTATTTTTCTATAGTAATTTTTCTTTCAGATGAGGAGGAATGTGAGATTTGATGTCAATACCGTTGGAGAAAATGTTTTAAAGAAATCAAATATCTATCATGGCAATAGTAGTGTAAGCTAATGTCTTATTTTGTGTTTAGTAGTGTATTTTTCTTAGAAATATTTTATTTAAAAAAATCGCTTGTCACAGGGGAAAGACAACAATATGTCTCAACTAATGGCTCAACAAACTACACCAACCCCCATCGAGGTCTATGGCTCTCTTATCCATGTATGAGCAGTTTAAACAATGTCAAATTCCCTCGAATATGGCCAATATAAGAGCACCTGCACCATTTTTTGGAAGAACCTATATACAAAGTGATCTTGTTTGAGCGATGAGTCGATGAACGCTAGGGATGTGGCGCTCTCTGCTGTCTCCGGCTGACGACGTGGACCTCCGGTGAGCCTGCAACAAAGCCGAGTCGGGAAGAGGTTCCCGGCGACGACCCTCCGGCGCTCAAGTCAGGCAATGGCAAGATGAAGTAGAAGCAGAGCAATGAGACCAAGAACTACAGTAGATGAGAATGCATACCTCCGCCAAAGGTTGAGGACCCTTATATAGGGCTCCGCGAGGGCGCATGCACGCTCTCCAAGGTGTGCACGCCCCTCAAGGCATAACTGAAAATGGTCGTGTCAGAAAAGTACGCTTGATGCCATACCTCAATTGTCCGAGCATATCGTTGACGTGACAGTGGAAACTTCTACAATACGATCCTCTTTCCAGTCTGGCCACCGACCATGCTGTTTGTTGGCGGCATGTGTCTCGAGAAGGACATCTTCGACTGTCCCCTTTGTCTTCTTCTGCATCTTTTGTCTGCTATCGTGCCGAGCGGGAGAGCCGCTTGACCATGCTGACGTTCGGGGGGGGATGCATACCGGACCGAGCGGGTAGTCCGCTCGGCCCTATACTCAGACAAAATGTGGACTTCATTGTTCCGTGGCTATGCCGAGCGGATCAGACGCTCGGCGTATCAGCCATCATATGCGAACTCATGAGCATCGAAAGTCCGACCCGCGGTCGGACTATCTTCGCGCCGATCAGGCGCTACCTAAGTTTGATCCCCGATTGGCCAGGCGATCTTCCGCCCGACCACCCGCATGAGTTGACTGCCTTCCACGTGTCCTCGATAACTCCCCGTACGGGACCCCACTCTTACCACCGGATCACGTGCCTCCCCCTCAAGTCTAGTCGAAGGAGGCTGCAAGTCCGACTGACTGGACTATCGGCCTGGTGACGCGACAACCGTTCTGTCACTGATGTAAATGTCTTATCCGAACGGGCACCGCGTGAATGGGCATTGCCGCTCGGCATGACACCCGCTGACCCTTAGAAAGTTTTGCTTGCCGGTGGTTGTCCCGCCGACTTGACGTTGGTCATTGCTGAGGTCCTTAGAATCTCCTTGGAATGTGTGCAAATCCCCGCCATTAAGGCCGAGCACACGACCACGCCGACGTAATGGGGCTCATTAAATGCAACCCATGAGTCGATGTCACGTGGCCATACAGTCGTCGCCGTTCACTCGTGCTGTCAGGGCTGATGTGACTTTTGGCCTTTTGAATTCTACAGTCGGATCTGCTCCTCGGATCCCGTGACCTAGATCGGGTGGTTCCGCTCGGTCGAGCCCAACCTTTATAAGGCCGTCTTCTTTTCCTCCGCTGCTTCCGCGTCATCGCATTCGTGCTCCCGAAGGCTTCTGCTCAATCCTGTTCAGTGCTCCGGTGAACTTGTTCCTCAGCATTCCAATCGCTCGCCTTCTTCTTCGATCATCCCTTCCTCTGTAAGAACTCTCCCCTCTTCGGTTCTTCGATCTTTCATGTTTTTCTTTGCATCTTTGCACCTTACTACTGTTCCAATCGTTTTCCTTGTTGGCCATTCCATTTTTCTTTAACCCTCGCTTTCCCTACTGTTCTGGCGATGGGCAGTACCTCTCATTCCCCTGAGCTCGCTCCTGGCCCATGGTGCACCACCATGGAGTCGCGGTTCGACGCGCGGGACGCGGAGAGCCTAGTCGACGCCTTTGACCTCCCTTCCGACTTCGAACTTATTTTGGCTTCACCTTCCGACCGCCCACACAAATCACCGTGCGACGCGATTTGTTTTTTCCGCGATCAATTTGTGGCCGGGCTGTGGTTTCCTCTCCACCCCTTTATCGTTGAAATCTGTAATTTCTTTGGCATTCCGCTCACCCAGCTCGTACCGAATTCCTTCCGCCTCCTGTGCGGAGTTGTGGTATTATTCAAGATCCACAACATTCCCCTCCGTCCGGAGGTCTTTTACTACTTCTACTATCCCAAGCAGTCCAAGCTGGACACTTTTCTATTCCAGTATCGGATCGGCTTAGTCTTTTTTGACAAAATGCCCTCCTCCAATAAACATTGAAAGGAGTACTTCTTCTTCTTGCGTCTCCCCGGGTGGCTTCCCTTCCGAGCGAAGTGGCAGGTCGGGCCCCCTACTTCTCCCGAGCTGAAGAGATACAAGACCTGACCGGACTATCTCCAAGCTGCAAATATGTTGGCCGGCCTGAAGCTCGATATCAACAAACTGTTAACAGAGGGTGTCATGTATATGTTTGGTCTGAGCCTGAGCCAAACCAAACTCTCGAACAGCTTTGGTAAGGAATTTACTGGTTTCTTTACTTTGCGTCTAACTGATTTTTTTCCTCGTCTTTCGCAAATAACATCGTGATGGAATCTGTGTTGTTCGGCATCTTGAAGAAGAAGGCCGAAGCGATTGAGGCAGCAGCGGCCAAAGAAATGGAGCGACTGGACATCGCTCCGATCGGCTCTCACGAGGGTGAGAGCGAGGCAGGTGTTGGGGAGTCTGCCGCTCAGACCTCTCCCATGGAGTTAATGGGTGGAGCAACCTCCAGCTGGGAACCTGCCGCTCGGGAGGGGGACTCTGAGCCAGAGGACGATCTCCCCCTTACTCGGAAGAGATACAGGACGGAGATGCCTCTGCGCTCGACCACCTCAGCCATACAAGTGTCCGAGCGGACGGGGGATCTTTCTCCCAGAGGCAAGACTCCATCAGTTGAGGCCCTTTCCTCCGACCGGACACCCTCTCAGCTGGATGTGCCGATAGACCCCCTCGAGGCGGTGCCGGTCAGCTCCTTGCCTCTAGTGCCTCCAAGGATTCGCCGCTCGGGCATACTTTCAGCGCCGTCCGACCAGCCGTCTGGTCCCTCGATGTCCGCTCATACGACGCCGGGCAGACGCCGCGTCATAAAGGCTGTCATGCGCCTTCCAACCGAGGACTATATGGTCGAATCCGCTCGGCCAACGGCTCCTTAACACGTCATCACAATCCGCAGGCCACTCGCCAAGGTATGGGAAGATGCGCGTACTCGTGTCACCGCGATATCTCCCGGTCAGCTGGGCGACATCCACCTGCAGCATGCCACCGAGGTGAGTTTCTTGCAACTTATTCACATGACTTTTCCGCTCGGTGCTTAACCACTTTGGCCTTTATCAGAACTGGGTGGAAAGCGTGGCCGTCTCCTGCCGCCTGGCAGTGTTAGAAGAAGAGCTAAAGAAGCTCAAGATTTTTGGTGGGTCATCCTCTTCTCAAAGTCCCTCATACGCCGAGCTACAGAAGGAGTTGGTCAAAACCAAGGTGCTACTAGAGGCCGAGTGGAAGAAGACGGTCGATCAGACGTACCTGCTAGGTCAGTTCGAGAAGCAGGTCAAAACCTTTGACTGGAAGATAGACTTGGTGACCACTCGAAAGAATCAAGCCATCGCCAATCTAGATGCAAAGAATGTTGAGGCTCGAGTCCTGGAGCAGCGGGTGAAGGAATTGGTCAAGCTACTGGCCGATGAGAAGAAGGACCGCTCGACGGAGGTGGCAGTGGTTAAGGACGAGATGCAGGCCCTTCAGGAGGCTCTCGACGCCGCGTGCGCTACCTTCAAGGAGTACCATGAGGCCGAGCCGAGCTGCTAATCCATATTGAGGCAGAAGTACATCCGCTCGGATGAATTTGTTAGGAAGGTATGTGAGCGGCTCGTCCATGCCTTTGAATTGGCCATCACTGCCACAGCTGGTCACCTGAAGGCCAAGAGCCACCTTCCGGAATCCCTGGCCATCCCCGTTCGGGAACACGCCGCGCACCTCAGCAACATGCCCAAGGATATTTTTAACTTTCTTGAGTGAAGTGTTTTTTGTAATCTTGCCGATTAGTCGAAAAACCCACTTTTCGTTTAATGAAATTCTGCTTCTAGCTTTGTTAGTTTGTTTTTCCTGGTCGGCGAAAATAATAGCGAGCTCGCACTAATGACGTGCCGGTAGGTCGTGGTCCTTTATCCTTGGGATTTATGATTTCTGCCAGGCCGGGCTTTTACAATCGTCGGCTTGACTTCAGAGTCTAACGTTGCCGCTCGACGGTCTTCCAAGCGAGATATTTATGATCGCCGCTACGACCCTAGAGTTTAATGTCGCCGCTCGGCGGTCTTCAGGTAGGGGGTTTAAAGTCGCCGGTCCGACTCTAGCGTTTAAAGTCGCCGCTCGACGGTGTTCCGAGTGGGATATTTTTGGTCGCCGCTACGACCTTAGAGTTTAACGTCGCCACTCGACGGTCTTCAGGCCGGGGGGTTTATAGTCGTTAGTTTGACTCTAGCGTTTAACGTCGCCGCTCGACGGTCTTCCGAGCGGGATATTTTTGATCACCGCTCGACGGTCTTCAGGCCGGGGGGTTTATAATCGCTGGTCCGACTCTAGCGTTTAACGTCGTTGCTCGATGGTCTTCCGAGCGGGATATTTTTGGTTGCCGCTACGACCCTAGAGTTTAACGTCGCCGCTCGACGGTCTTCAGACCGTGGGGTTTATAGTCGCCGGTCCGACTCTAGCATTTAACGTCGCCGCTTGACGGTCTTTCGAGCGGGATATTTTTGGTCGCCGCTACGACCCTATAGTTTAACGTCGCCACTCGACGATCTTCAGGCCGGGAGGTTTATAGTTGTCGGTCCGACTCTAGCGTTTAACGTCGCCGCTCGACGGTCTTCCGAGCAGGATATTTTTTGTCGCCGCTACGACCTTAGAGTTTAACGTCGCCACTCGACGGCCTTGATGAAGCTCGGACGCTCGACACATCTTTCGTATTATCGTTTCTTGATTTTATTCCTGTATTCATAGGGTAGCGAAGAACGGAAATACATGTAATTGATTACACATGCGCACTGATCCAGCAGTGAGGATGGGGGACCCCCCTTTTAAGCAGAGTCAACGCCACGTGGAGGTTGAAAGGTAAGAGGTCAACCAGAGGCTTGGCCGAGCGGATAGAGATTGGGGCGACCGACCGAAAGTTCCAAACGGAAGCAAAGACACCCCGACGGGGAGTTGGGGTTCCGACGCTCATGTTGAACAGGGTCGTATGGTCGAGCGGGTAGCCCGCTCGGCCGAAGGCATCAAACAGTAATACTGTGAACAGTTTCATCCGAGCACATGACTTGAAATCTCCCGAGCGGATCAGTACTTACGTCCGGTCGGACGTGAGGGGACTGCCGAGCGGCCAGACGCTCGGCGCGGGAACAGAAGAGACAAAAGGACAAGGGAAACATCGAGGGACATCTTCTGACAATAAGCGTGTTCGATGACTAACCCATACGCAAAAGCCCATGACGGAAGGTTCTACTGTCCCATCAGAGAAGTGCTCGGACTATAGCAGTATGGTGTCAGGCAAGCTCCTCTGACAAGCCCATACTGAGGTATGGTAAGAGGACACGTATTCGCCTCGGTGTGTGTGCATAAGCTTCTTCACAGCTCTATATAAGGGTCCTCACACTTTACCGGAGGTACGTTTTTCACGCGATTATGCATTCTCGCATCTTCGGAGCCACTCCTTAGTTTCCTCTTGCCTGACTTGAGCGTCGGAGGGTCGTCGCCGGGAACCCCTTCCCGGCCCGACTTCTTTGCAGGTTCACCGGAGCTCCATACGGCCAGTCAGAGGGCCACGTCATCGGTTCGGAGAGCACCACATGCCCAGCGTCCGTTGATTCAGCGTTCGGACAGGATCAATTTGGCGCCGTCTGTGGGAACGCACCTGCATCCGAGCGGAAGCAATGGACGAAGCTGGACGACCGCATACGGTGATGCTCTCCACGGAGGAGCTCGACACTCTGATCGAAATAAGAGCAGCTAAGCTTGTGGAACAAAAACAGAAGGCACAAGCCGAGCGGATGGAGCAACAAGCGACGTCCGCATCGGGAGGCCGAGCGGAAGCACCCCCGTCCATGGTTCCATTTCATCGGGCCCTATTCCGTATGCCTCCAGAAGTCGCAGCAGTTAATCGCGATCGAGGATCTTCATCCGACGAGGTGCCTATGCGGGACAACAGAAAAGGCAAGGCTCCCCGAGCGGACGCCTCCCCCGAACGGATCAACTGACAATTTTCAGAGGTCATCCTACGGGACCCTCTACCAAAGCACTATGTGCCCCCGGCGATCGGCGAGTACAACGGAACCACCGACCCGAACGATCATCAGGGTAAGTTCGACAGCACGACTACCCTACATCAATACATAGATGGAGTAAAGTGCCGGGTGTTTCTTACCACCCTCTCGGGATCGGCGCAACGGTGGTTTCGGAGGCTGCCGGACGGATCCATTACAAGTTTCAAGGAGTTCCGGACGGCCTTCCTCCACCATTTTACAAGCAGTCGGTGCTACCAGAAGACTAGTGTCAGCTTATTCGCCATCAAGCAAGAGCCCAGAGAGCCGCTCAGAGCTTATATACGATGATTCAACCAGGTGGTCATGGATATTCCAATGGCCACCTCAGAAACGATGATGAATGCGTTCACGCAAGGCCTCATGGACGGGGACTTCTTCCGCTCGCTCATTCGGAAGCCGCCCCGAGATTACGATCATATGTTACACCGAGCCAATGAATACATCAATGTGGAGGAAGCCCAAGCGACCCGAAGGAAGGAAGCTCCAACCGAGCGGGCGCCCACTGCCAAGCGGAAGCCGCACACTGCTCATCAGCCGCCCAGAGGACCGCGAGCTGAAGCAGGTATAGACCCTAATGTTTTTCTCATTTCACCGGACATACACGCATAATACAAGAGATTGCCGGAGCCTTCCCCTGATCGCCCACCCCGTGCCCCGGGGTGGCCACCGTCGATCGCCATCGTCCGACAGGCGACAGCGATATCGTGAAGCCAATCGACGACAGTCTCCCGAGCGGTATCACCCTCAGAGGCACGAGAACAATCCCCGGGTATCTAAGGAACGACCTAGGCCATCCGCTCGGGAAGAAGAAAATAGAAGTAACACTTCCCGAGGCGAAATCAACATCATCGCTGGGGGCCGACCGGAGGCGACTCCAACAGAGCAAGGAAGGCGCAAGAACGGGCGAGCGGTCCCGAAATCAGTTTCGGGCCCAGGGACTTGGAGGGAGTCTAAGTGCCACATGACGACGCTCTCCTCATTAAAGCGGTAATAGCTAACTATACTATTCACCGCGTTTTCATCGATACAAGAAGCTCGGTCAATATTATATTCAAGAAGGCCTTCGACCAACTACAAATAGATCGAGCCGAGCTGCTGCCCATGACAACCCCCCTCTACGGGTTTACGGGCAATGAAGTTTTGCCGGTCGGACAGGTCCGACTGGCTATTTCGCTGGGAGAGGAGCCGCTCAGAAGGACGCGGACTGCAAACTTCGTCATTGTCGACTCTCCCTCAGCATACAACGTTATCTTGGGGCGACCGGCGCTCAGCGAGTTCCAAGCGGCCGTCTCCACCTTCCACCAGAAAATCAAGTTCCCGGTGGAAGATAAAGTGGGAGAAGTGCGAGGAGACCAGCTGGCAGCTCGGCGATGCTACGTCAAGATGGTCCGAGCTGAAGCTAATTCCTCTCGAAAGGCGCCACAGATCGAGGTAAACGCCATAATCGAAAAACCACCCTCTTTGGTGTATAAAGAAAAAGAGAAAGTGCAGATTCACCCAACCCGATCGGAGGCCACCACATTCATTGCGGCCGATCTGGAGGCGAGCCAGAAAGAGGAAGTGATCAAATGTCTCCAGAGAAACTGTGATGTTTTCGTTTGGTCAACACATGAGCTGCCCGAAATTTCGCCAAGTATAGCGCAGCACGAGCTCCACGTCCGACCGGACGCTCGGCCGGTGAAGCAAAGGAAGAGGGACTTCAACGCCGAACAAAATACCATCATCCGAGCGGAGGTCGAGAAGCTCCTGGAGGCCGACAACATAAGCGAGGTCCAGTTCCCGAGCTGGCTGGCGAACGTGGTACTAGTCTCCAAGCTAGGCAACAAGTGGAGAGTTTGGATCGATTTCCGGGATCTCAACAAAGCATGCCCAAAGGATTTTTATCCTCTGCTCCGGATCGTTCAACTGGTGGACTCCACAGCCGGCTGTGAGTTGATATGCATGCTCGACGCCTATCAGAGCTACCATCAAGTGCTGCTCGCCCGAGAAGATCAAGAGAAGGTCAGCTTCATTACAGCCGACGGCACTTACTGCTACAATGTGATGCCGTTCGGCGCTTGATGAACAAAGTGTTCAAGGAGCAGATCGGGCGAAATTTGGAAGTGTACGTGGATGATATTCTCATCAAGTCCGTCCGAGCGGCCGATCTCTTTAAAGACATAGAGGAGACTTTCCAAACGCTGAGGAAGTATGGAGTTAAGCTGAACCCTCAAAAGTGTCTGTTTGGGGCAAAAGGCGGGCGTTTCTTGGGCTATATAGTGACCGAGCGGGGCATCGAGGCAAATCCTTGCAAGGTGAAAGCATTACAAGATATGCCACCCCCAAGAAATCTGAGGGAAGTACAGCGCTTGACCGGTCGGATAACTGTATTGTCCAGATTCATCTCGAAGACAGTCGATCAGAGCCTCCCATTTTTCAAAATCTTGCGCAAAGCCACTAAGTTTCATTAGGATGAAGAATGTGATCGGGCATTCGAAGAACTGAAGACATATCTGAACTCTTTGCCCGTGCTAGCCAAGCCAGCTGTGGGTGAGCCACTTTGTATCTATTTATCTTCAACTGAGCAAGCAGTAGGCTCGGCATTAGTGAGGGCGAGCGGAGAAGAACCCGTGTATTTCTTAAGCCATATTTTAAAAGACGCTGAATCTCGCTACACTGGGCTCGAGAAGCTGGCTTTTGCTTTGGTCCTCGCCGCTCGGAGACTTCGCCCCTATTTCTTGGCTCATACTATCATCGTCCGGACAAATAGCCCCTTGGGAAGAGTGTTGTTGAACCCAGAAGCGTCCGGACGACTCATCAAATGGACCACGGAGTTGAGCGAATTCGACATTCAGTATCAACCCCGTTCGGCGATAAAGGCACAATCCTTGGCAGATTTTATCACCGAAGTACAAAAGCTAGAGCCTAAAGCTATGTGGAAAATATTTGTGGATGGATCGTCTACTCGGCTCGGAAGCGGAATTGGGGTATTATTGCTCTCTCCACAAGAAGAACGAATGCATCTATCCTTTCGGCTGGACTACAGAGCCACAAATAACGAAGCAGAGTATGAAGCCCTCATAGCCGACTTGCAGGCAGCTCGGCATGTAGGAGCCGGTCGGGTGACAATCCATTCGGACTCCCAGTTGGTCGCTCAGCAACTCTCGGGCACTTTTGAGATTAACAACGCTCGGCTCAAGCTTTACGCTGAAGCCTTCGAAAAGCTCAAGGCTAACTTCAGAGAGGTCATTATCCAGAAGATACCCCAAGCGGAAAATCAGGCGGCAGATGAGTTAGCCAAACTAGCAAGTTCAATATCACCGGTCATCATTCAGCAGCCAATTGAACAAGTAGCTTTGGTGGCTCACGTCGATCGGATGGAGGGTCTCGCGTTTCCGAGCGATTGGAGGACGACCATCATGGAGTTTCTTTGATCGGGGGCAACACCATCCGATCGGGAAGCAGCCCAGCTATTAAGGAGAAGAGTCGGTCGGTTCACGCTCATTGGAGACCAACTCTACAAGAAGGCTTTCTCTCGCCCACTGTTGAAGTGTGTAAGCTCGGAGGATACGGAGTACATCCTCCACGAAGTGCACCAAGGATCGTGCGGGGGACATCCGGGTGGACGATCGCTGGTCAAGAAGATCTTGCTGGCCGGATACTTCTGGCCAACCCTGCAGACAGACGCCGCTCGGACCGTCGCGACATGCCTCTCTTGCCAGAAGTACCACAACTTCTCCCACCGACCGGCAGAGGAGATGAAAGCGTCTACGATAGCCTGTCCGTTCGATCAGTGAGGAATGGATATCGTTGGTCCATTCCCTATGGCAACCGGTCAGCGGAAGTTTATACTGGTGGCGACCGACTATTTCTCCAAATGGGTGGAGGCCGAGTCGCTGGCGAAGATCACAGAGCAAATGGTCAAAAAATTTATCTAGCAGCATATAATCTGTCGGTTCGGCATTCCTCGTCGACTCGTATCTGATAATGGGTGGCAGTTCGTCGGGAAGCAGCTCGAAGAATGGTGCAAAAGTTATGACATTGAACAACACTTCACTTCCGTGGCATATCCCTAGAGTAACGGCCAAGTGGAAGTAACCAACAGAGAAATACTCAGAATTCTCCGAGCTCGACTTGACCACATAGGGGGAAGTTGGGTGGACGAACTGCCAGGCATCCTATGGGTCATCCGCACGACTCCAAAAGAGGGAACGGGTGTCACACCGTTCCATTTAGTGTATAGCGGCGAAGCGGTTATCCTGGTTGAAGTCGGCGTCGAGTCCGTCCGGATCCAGAATTATGATGATGATAACGTCGAGTGGAGGAACATGGAATTGGACCTGATTGATGAAGAGCGAGCCAAAGCGTCCGTCCAGCTGATGGCGTACCGGCAGAGGATGAAGCAGAATTACAACCGGCGCGTGATCCCTAGAGCATTCCAAGTCAGCGACCTAGTGTGGAAGAAAGTAAAGCTGGTCGGCGACGATGGCAAGCTGGAGGCTCCTTGGGCGGGTCCCTTCAAAGTCATCGAAAAGCTCCGCTCGGGTGCTTATTATTTAGAAGATGAAGATAGATGGCAACTGGATCGACCATGGAGCGCAAATCATCTCCAGCCGTACCGAGCTGGGTGAGAGGTGCGCTGATGTAATTCATTTTGTGTATCTCTTGGTCGCCTGTGTTCTTTTAATGCAGGAAGCAAAATGATAACACATTTGGCAATCCTCGCTTAACGGTAGTGTTGAAATTAGCCTTAAAGGCCGTCGAGCTCCAACGTTAAAAATCGAGAGTCGAGCCGGCGACTATAAACTCTCCGAGCGGAAGACCGTCAAGCTCCGACGTTAAAAATCGAGAGTCGAGCCGGCGACTATAAACCCTCCGAGCGGAAGGCCGTCGAGCTCCGACGTTAAAAATCGAGAGTCAATCCGACGACTATAAACCCTCCGAGCGGATGACCGTCGAGCTCCAACGTTAAAAATCGAGAGTCGAGCCGACGACTATAAACCCTCCGAGCGGAAGACCGTCGAGCTCCGACGTTAAAAATCGAGGGTCGCACCGGCGACTATAAACCCTCCGAGCGGAAGACCGTCGAGCTCCGACGTTAAAAATCGAGAGTCAAGCCGGCGACTATAAACCCTCCGAGCGGAAGACCATCGAGCTCCGACGTTAAAAATCGAGAGTCGCGCCGGCGACTATAAACCCTCCGAGCGGAAGACCGTCGAGCTCCGACGTTAAAAATCGAGAGTCGAGTCGGCGACTATAAACCCTCCGAGCGGAATACCTTTGAGCTCCGACGTTAAAAATCAAGAGTCGCGCGCGGCGACTATAAACCCTCCGCCCGGAAGAAGACAATAAAGAGGTCGACTCTTGAGTCGTTTGGCCGATCAGTCAAGTAACCAAAAGTACTTCGTGAATGTCTGGCGGAAATCCCGTTTGTAAAACAGGATATATTCAGTCGAGCGGACAAGCTATGCAAAATACTTCGTAAAAAATCCCTTCCGAACACAAGAAAGGTGGGATGAGAGGCGAATGAATAACAAGGAGAAGCGAGGGAACCTAAACGGGGGTTGTTGAGCCAAGCGGATGGCACACATATTGATTAGCAAAAGGACAAAGCAAGCAAAAGGATATCATAATATTAAAGAAAATAAGGCCGAGTGGCCAAATTACAAAAAGGGATAGTTTTTTAGCCGAGCGGCCGAATAACATGCAAACTTCTATTCTAAATAATCGTAAAGATCCTTCGGGATGGTGCTAAGGAGCGTCGCCTGGTCTTGAGCTGGAATGGTGGCGAAATCAGAAAGTTTCCCTTTGGACTTTAAGTAGTCTGTCGTGGCAGTCATGGTAAGTTCAAAAGCTGTGTACATCCGCTCACAAACTTTCTCCGAAAATTCGGCCGAACGGATGTAATTCTGTCTCAGGGCAGCGACCCGGCTTGGCTCGGCCTCTTGATATTCTTTAAGGGCCTCTTGGGAAGCATCGGCGGCTGCCTGGTGTTCTTATAAAATAGCCTCGAATTTCATCACCTCATCCGAGCGGGCAGTCTTCTCGTTGGTCAGTTGGTCCATCAGCTCTTTAACTTTTTGCTCCAACCCCCGAGCCTCTACGTTCTTCTTCTCCAGATCGGAGATAGCCGTTTTCTTCCGCTCGGTGGCCAGGCTTATCTTGCGATCCAGTGATTTGTTCAGACGATCAAGTTCGGCCAGATTGTGAGCCTGATCGACCGTCTTCTTCCGTTCGGCCTCCAACAAGTCTTGGGTCTTTTTGAGCTCCTTCTGCAGCTCGACATATGAGGGGCCTTGGGAAGGAGCGCCGCCCGAACTCCGTAGCCTTTTGAGCTCCTCGTCCACCATGGCGAGCCGATTGGTGACAGCAATCTCCTCCACCCATCGCTGACAAAAGAGAGATTGTTAATGGCCGATCGGAAAGAATGCATAAATGACTTGAAAAAATAAACTTACCCCCGTGGCCTGTTGCATGTGGCTGTTGGCCAAATTGCTGAGGGGAATCATTGCGACGCGCGCCTGAGCGTCGACCCATATCTCAGCTAAGGGCCCCTTCATTGTGATCATGTGCTCGGACGCAGTTGGCCGAGCGGCCTCAGGCATTAATTCCTTGGTGGTAAGATGCAAAGAAACTCGGATGGTGCGGTGCCGACCGGGGGTCGTCTGGGCGGAACCCGGGGAAGGATCGGAGGCCGGCGCTGAAAACTGGGACAAAATTGTTGAACGTTGGACTTGGCGAGGAGCGGGCGGAAGGGAGCTGACGGGTATAGCCTCCAAGGGGTCTGCGGACGCATCCAATTGGGAGGGGGTCTGATCGGACGAAATAGCCTCCACAGCTTGAGCCTTGCCTCGGGAATCCGCGGTGGTCCGCTTGGCGGGATGGACCGCAGATGTAGCCGAGCAGAGTGGTGTCTCCGTGCGGCGCCTCTTTTGACGGAGGGGGCGCTCTTCCTCTTGAGTCGAGCCTTCCTCCCGGGCAAAAGGCTCTCGACTAGCAGTTGCGGCAGCCGCTGGCTCCAGGAGAGAAGCCTGAGTGGTCGACTCCCTAACATTTGTCTCGCTCTCTCCTTCATTAGAGCCGACTGGCTGAATGCCCAATTGCTCCATCTCTTTAGCAGCTGCGGCCACGAGCGCCGCCGCCTTTCTTTTCAAAATGCCAGCCATCACGGACTCCATGACGATGTCCGCTGAAAAGGAAAAAGGAGAAAATCAGTTAGCAATCAAAGTGAATGCACAAAGTAAAATTCTTACCAAAGCCGCTCGGAAGGGGGGTCCTGATCGGACTCAAACCGAATATATACATCACCCCTTCAGGCAAGAACTTGTTGATGTTAAACCTCAGACTGGCTAGCATGTTTGCGGCATGAAGATAGTCTGGTCGGGTTTTGAACCTTTTGAGCTCTGGTGAGGTTGGTGGTCCGATCTGCCACTGCGTCCGGAAGGGAGCCCGCTCGGGCATACGAAGGTAGAAGTAGAATTCTTTTCAATGCTTATTGAAAGAAGGCAGTTTATTGAATAAAACTAAACCAAGCCGAGCCTGGAACATATATGTGCCCGGCTCGGACTGCTTAGGGTAATAAAAATAATAGAAAACCTCCGGTCGGAGGGGGATATTGTGGGCTTTGAACAAAACGACCACGCCGCATAAAAGGCGGAAAGTGTTGGGGACCAGACTTCCGAGCGGAACGCCGAAAAGTTGCAAACCTCTACGATGAACGGATGGATGGGAAAATGCAGACCGATGACGAACTGGTCACAGAAGACGCAGAAAGCTCCGCGCGGCGGTTTGTGTGGCCGAGCGGATGGGGAAGGTAATATAAGTTCAAAATCAGAAGGGATTTCGAAAGAGTCCATCAAAATATCGATGTCGCGCCGATCGAAGCGCGACTCCAGGGTAGTATACCATGGGCTGAGGGTTTGGTCTTGAGGTTGGGAGGAGCTAGCCATTGTCCGAGCGGACGAAACCAAAAAAAAAAAAAAGACGAAAGGCAGAGGATAAAAGGAAGAAGATGATGGACGAAACAGTGCACAAAGGACGAAAACACGACAAGAAACACAAGGCTAACAAAGAAAGAAAGAAGAAGAACCTTACGGAGAAGAATGAGGATCGGAGAAGAACACTGAATCGCCGGAAAATGGAGAATCGAAGCCGCCGGAGCACTGAAACGCCGAAGCTTCTGGGCACGCGAGAGCAGAAATGCGGCGAAGGTGGAGAAAGCAAAGGCTTTATAGGGTTGAGCCTAAGCGGCCTCCACCGTTGGATTCAGGTTGCGAGAATCGAAGCACGCATCGGGCCGTCCATTTCAAATCGCCTCGATCTCGTCGCCTGCGACGCCGCCGCTGTACGATGACGGCAGCAATGCCACGTGGTATTCCACCACGGGAGAGCATTTAATAAGCGCTTTATCGAGGCACAGAGCGCGTGCTTGGCCTTAATGACGGAGATTAGCGCAAATTCTGAGGAGATCCGAGGGATGGTGGCGTTGACTGAGGCCGTAGTTACCGCCACACCGGCCGAGCGGAGGATGGTTTCTTGGAAGAGCCGATCGACGGAACAATCATCCAGTCAGTCGGACTAATCACCTCCTTCGACTAGACTTGAAGGGGAGGCAAGTGATCCGACAGTGAGGATGAGGGACCCCCCTTTTAAGCAGAGTCAACGCCACGTGGAGGTTGAAAGGTAAGAGGTCAACCAGAGGCTTGGCCGAGCGGATAGAGATTGGGGCGACCGACCGAAAGTTCCAAACGGAAGCAAAGACACCCCGACGGGGAGTCGGGGTTCCGACGCTCATGTTGAACAGGGTCGTATGGCCGAGCGGGTAGCCCGCTCGGCCGAAGGCATCAAGCAGTAATACTGTGAACAGTTTCATCCGAGCACATGACTTGAAATCTCCCGAGCGGATCAGTACTTACTTCCGGTCGAATGTGAGGGGACTGCCGAGTGGCTAGACGCTCGGCGCGAGAACAGAAGAGACAAAAGGACAAGGGAAACATCGAGGGACATCTTCTGACAACAAGCGTGTTCGACGACTAACCCATATGCAAAAGCCCATGACGGAAGGTTCTACTGTCCCATCAGAGAGGTGCTCGGACTGTAGCAGTATGGTGTCAGGCAAGCTCCTCTGACAAGCTCATACTGAGATATGGTAAGAGGACACGTATTCGCCTCGGTGTGTGTGCATAAGCTTCTTCACAACTCTATATAAGGGTCCTCACACTTCGCCGGAGGTACGTTTTTCACGCGATTACGCATTCTCGCATCTTCGGAGCCACTCCTTAGTTTCCTCTTGCCTGACTTGAGCGTCGGAGGGTCGTCGCCGGGAACCCCTTCCCAGCCCGACTTCTTTGCAGGTTCACTGGAGCTCCATACGGCCAGTCAGAGGGCCACGTCATCGGTTCGGAGAGCGCCACGTGCCCAGCGTCCGTTGATTCAGCGTTCGGACAGGATCACGCACCTTTCATCCAGCTCAATATGGCTGGAGGTGGTTAGTGCTCCATGGTCGTTCCAGCCGTCATCCGTCTTGATCTTCTAGGTAGTAGGTGCCCGATCGGAGCTTCTCAACGACCTTGAAGGGCCCAGCCCAGGGAGCCTCCAGCTTACTCACATCGTCGACCGGCTTCACCTTCTTCCACACCAGGTCGCCGACCTGGAACGCTCTGGGGATTACTCACTTGTTGTAATTCTGCCTCATTCTTTGTCGGTAAGTCATTAGCCGAGCAGCTGCTTTAGCTCGCGTCTCATCTACCAAATCAAGCTCCAGCTGCCTCCGCTCGGCATTGTCTGTGTCGTAATGTTGCACCCGATCGGATTCGATCCCGACCTCCACCGGCACGATCGCCTCTCCTCTGTACACCAAGTGGAACGGCGTGACCCCCATTCCTTCCTTAGGGGTCGTGCGGAGTGCCCATAAAATGCCAGGGAGTTCGTCCACCCAGCTGCCTCCAAGGTGGTTGAGTCGAACCCTTAGAATCCGAAGGATTTCCCGATTGGTGACTTCGGCTTGTCCATTGTGTTGCAGGTATGCCACAGAGGTGAAGTGCTGCTCGATGTCATATCCTTCGCACCATTCTCTGAGCTCCTGTCCAATAAACTGTCGTCCATTGTCGGACACTAGCCGCCTTGGAATGCCGAACCAACATATGAGGTGCTGCCAGACGAATTTTTTGATCATCTGCTCGATGATATTTGCCAGTGGCTCAGCCTCGACCCATTTGGAGAAGTAGTCCACCTCTACCAATAGGAACTTCCGCTGCCCGGTCGTCATAGGAAAGGGTCCCACGATGTCCATGCCCCACTGGTCGAACGGGCAGGATACCACGGACGTCTTCATCTCCTCCGTCGGTCGATGGGAGAAGCTGTGGTATTTCTGACAGGAAAGGCAATTGGCGATAGTCCGAGCGGCACCTTCCTTGCGGGTTGGCCAAAAGTACCCGGCCAGCAAGATCTTCCTTGCCAACGACCGTCCTTGCGGGTGTCCCCCGCAAGATCCTTGGTGCACTTCCTTCAGTATATATTCTGCGTGCTCTGCGCTAACGCACTTTAGTAGTGACCGGGAGAAAGCCTTCTTGTAGAGCTGATCTCCGATGAGGGTGAATCGACCGGCTCTCCTTCTTAGCAGCTGTGCCTCTTCCCGGTCGGATGGAGTAGCTCCTGACCGTAAAAAATCCACTATGGTCGTCCTCCAGTCGCTTGGGAACGTGAGGCCCTCCATTCTATCAATGTGAGCCACTAAGGATACCTGCTCGATCGGCTGTTGCGTGTCGATTGGCGTTATTGAACTCGCCAGCTTTGCCAACTCATCCGCCGCCTGGTTGTTTGCTCGGGGAATCTTTTGTACGACAACCTCGCCAAAGTTGGTCTTGAGCTTTTCGAAGGCCTCCACGTAGAGCTTGAGTTTCGCATTGTTTATCTCAAAAGCTCCCGAGAGTTGCTGAGCGGCAAGCTGAGAGTCAGAGTATATCACCACTTGGTTTGCCCCCACATACCGAGTAGCCTGCAGTCCAGCTATGAGGGCTTCATATTCCGCTTCATTATTAGTTGCACGATAACCCAGCCGGACGGAGAGATGCATCCGCTCCTCTTGTGGTGAAATTAACAGAATGTTGATGCCGCTCCCGAGTCGAGTGGATGACCCGTCCACATAAATCTTCTATAAAGCTTCAGGCTCGGGATTCTGCACTTCAGTGATGAAGTCTGCCAAGAATTGCGCCTTAATTGCCGTGCGGGGCTAGTACTGAATATCGAATTCACTAAGCTCGATCGTCCATTTGATCAGCCGTCCGGACACCTCTGGGTTGAGGAGGACTCTCCCTAGAGGGTTGTTCGTCATAACGATTATCGTGTGCGCCAGGAAATAAGGTCGGAGCCTCCGAGCAGCGAGAACTAACGCAAAAGTAATCTTCTCGAGACCAGTGTAGCGGGATTTGGCATCCTTTAGAATGTGGCTCAGAAAGTACACCAGTTGTTCTTCGTTGTCCGGTCGTACCAATGTCGAGCCAACAACATGCTCGGTTGATGATAAATAGATGCTGAGCGGCTCGCCGATAGTCGGCTTGGCTAATACAGGTAGAGAGTTCAGATAAACCTTCAAAGCTTCGAACGCCCGGTCACATTCTTCATCCCACTGGAATTTGGTGGCTCGGCGTAGAACTTTGAAGAAGGGCAAGCTCCGATCAGCTGCTTTGGAGATGAATCGCGAGAGAGCTGTTATCAGACCGGTAAGGCGCTGCACTTCCTTCAAATTTCTAGGCGGTGGCATGTCCTGTAGTACCTTCACCTTGCTGGGGTTGACCTCTATGCCCCGCTCGGTGACGATATAGCCCAAAAAGTGCCCGCTTTTTACTCCGAACAGACACTTCTGCGGATTTAGCTTGACTCCGTACTTTCTCAGCGTACGAAACGTCTCCTCTATGTCTGAGCAAAGGTCGACCGCTCGGAGCGTTTTGACCAGGATGTCATCCACGTATACCTCCAAGTTCCGCCCGATTTGCTTTCGTAATACCTTATTTATGAGCCGCTGATACGTGGCGCCGACGTTCTTCTATTCGAACGACATTACGTTGTAGCAGTAGGTGTCGTCCGCCGTAATGAAGCTTACTTTCTCCTGATCATTGCGAGCGAGTGACACTTGGTGATATCCCTGATAAGCATCCAGCATGCATATCAGCTTGCATCCAGCGGTTGAGTCCATCATTTGGTCGATCCGGGGCAGTGGGTAGAAATCTTTCGGGCACGCCTTATTCAAATCCCGAAAGTCAATGCAGACCCTCCACTTGTTACCCGACTTGTAGACCAGCACCACATTTGCTAACCAGCTCGGGAATTGCACCTCCCGTATATGGCCGGCCTCCAGAAGCTATTCGATCTCCTCTTGGATGATGACGTTCTGCTTCGCGCTGAAGTCCCGCTTCCTCTGCTTCACGGGTCGAGCATTTGGGTAGACGTGGAGCTCATGTTGCGCGACGCTCGGCGAGATGCCTAGCAGCTTGTGTGTTGACCACGCGAAGACATCATGGTTGCGCTGTAGACACTCGACCAGCTCCCCCTTCTAGCCTTCCTCCAAGTCAGATACAATAAATGTTGTGGCTTCCGGTCGGTCGGGCTGGATCTGCACTTCCTCCTTTTCCTCATAACTAAAGTTGGAGGCTTTTCGGTTATGGCGTTTACCTCAAGGCACGGGGCTTTCCGAGCGATCCGCGACTCAGCTCAGACCATCTCCACATAGCATCGCCTAACGGCCAGCTGATCCCCTCGGACCTCGCCCACCTGGTCCTTCACGGGGAATTTGATCTTTTGACAGAAAGTTGAGACGACCGCCCGGAACTCGTTGAGGGACGGTCACCCCAATATCACATTGTAGGCGGAGGGGGCATCGACCACTATGAAATTAGTGGTCCGCGTCCTCCGAAGCGGCTCCTCCCCTAGTGAGATATCCAGCCTGATTTGGCCGACCAATAGAACTTCGTTGCCAGTGAATCCATACAACGGGGTTGTCATCGAAAGCAATTTGGCTCAGTCAATTTGCAATTGGTCGAAAGCCTTCTTAAAAATAATGTTTACCGAGCTTCCTGTATCAATAAATATGCGATGAATAGTGAAATTTGCTATTACCGCTCGGATGATGAGTGCGTCGTCGTGCGACACTTCGACTCCTTCCAGGTCTCTAGGCCCGAAATTGATCTCGGGACCTTGTGCTTGCTCCTGACTGCAACCAACTGCATGGATCCTTAGTTGCCAGGCGTGTGACTTTCTGGCCCGGTTAGAATCTCCTCCTGTGGGCCCACCAGCAATGATGTTGATCTCGCCTCGAGAAGTGTTGCTTCGATTTTCCTCCTCCCAAGCAGATGGTCTGGCTCGCTCATGTGAGGCTTGAGGACTGACCCTCGGTTGGTGTCGATGGCGCCGCTCAGGTGACTCCCTGGCCACTCGTCGTCCGGTGCCCTGGGGTCCGTGTCGTCGATCGGGTGAAGGCGATCGACGGCGGTAGCTTCTCGGTGCCGGGTGAGTGATCGGGTCGAGCGTCCGATAGTCACGCGTGCAGTGAACAAAACATGGGAGTCTATACCTTTCCCTTTTGTTTGGGCTGCTCGGCCGCTACATGTTGGACGGCATGCGACCTGGCTTCTTGATGAGGACGTGCTCCATCGGTGCGGAGTCCTCTCGGCGGCTGATGGCTAACCACTGGCTTTTGCTCGACCGAAGGCAGGGGCTCGGACTGCGCTTCTTTTCTTCTAGCTGCCTGAGCTTCCTCCACGTTGATGTACTCGTTCACCTTCTTCAGCATGTCGTCGTAGTCGCGGGGCAGCTTCCTGATGAGCGATCAGAAGAAATTCCCGTCGACCAGGCCCTGGGTGAAGGCATGCATCATCGTCTCGGATGAGACTGTGCATATATCCATTGTCGCCTGGTTGAAGCGCTGTATGTAAGCTCGGAGAGTCTCCCTCGACCCTTGCTTCATGGAGAATAAGCTGACACTAGTCTTCTGGTAGTGTCGGCTGCTAGCGAAGTGGTAGAGAAACGTCGTTCGAAAATCTTTAAAGCTCCTAATTGATCCGTCCGACAATCTTCGGAACCAGCGTTGCGCCGAACCGGATAGTGTAGTGAAGAAGACTCGGCACTTAACTCCGTCAGTATACTGGTGGAGAGTAGCGGCATTGTCGAACTTACCGAGATGGTCGTCGGGGTTAGTTGTGCCGCTGTATTCCCCGATCACTAGAGGGCGCGTAGTGCTTTGGGAGCGGGTCTTCTAGGATCGCCTCGGAGAACTGGCGATTGATCCATTCGGGAGATGATTCGGTCTGAGGCGCTTTGCCTTTCCTGACGTCCCGAGCGGGGGCTTCATCAGATGATCCCTGGTTGGCTAGAGCTAATTCGGACGACGTTTGGAACAGGACCCGATGAAATGGAATAGGGGCGGCCGACATGTCTGCTGGTGTGCCGGTTTGACCTTTATTCTGTGCCCAAGTGGAGTACTGCTTCGATCGATCTTCTTGAGCTGCTCGGCCGCCTGACACCAAGGTCGCCTGCTGTGCCAGCCGCTTGGCTAACGCCTTCTGCTGCTGCTGCTCTACGATTTTTGCTGCTCTTGCTTCGATTAGAGCGTCGAGCTCCTCCTGTGAGAGCGTCACGATGTGCGGTCGTCCAGCTCCTTCCATCTTCTCTGCTCGGATTCAGGTGTGTTCCCACAAACGACGCTAATTTGATCCTGTCTGAGCGATGAGTCGACGGACGCTGGGGATGTGGCGCTCTCTGCTGTCTCCGGCTGACGACGTGGACCTCGGATGAGCCTACAACAAAGCCGAGCCGGGAAGGGGTTCCCGGCGACGACCCTCCGATGCTCAAGTCAGGCAATGGCAAGATGAAGTAGAAGCAGAGCAACGAGACCAAGAACTACAGTAGATGAGAATGCATACCTCCGCCAAAGGTTAAGGACCCTTATATAGGGATCCGCGAGGGCGCATGCACGCTCTCCAAGGCGTGCACACCCCTCAAGGCATACCTGAAAATGGCCGTGTCAGAAAAGTACCAAGAACTACAGTAGATGAGAATGCATACCTCCGCCAAAGGTTGAGGACCCTTATATAGGGCTCCGGGAGGGCGCATGCACGCTCTCCAACGAGACCAAGAACTACAGTAGATGAGAATGCATACCTCCGCCAAAGGTTGAGGACCCTTATATAGGGCTCCGCGAGGGCGCATGCACGCTCTCCAAGGCGTGCACGCCCCTCAAGGTATACCTGAAAATGGTCGTGTCAGAAAAGTACGCCTGATGCCATACCTCAATTGTCCGAGCATATCCCTGACGTGACAGTAGAAACTTCTACAATACTATCCTTTATCCGGTCTGGCCGCCGACCATGCTGTTTGTCGGCGGCGTGTGTCTCGAGAAGGGCATCTTCGGCTGTCCCCTTTGTCTTCTTCTGCATCTTTTGTCTGCTACCGTGCCGAGCGGGAGAGCCACTCGACCATGCTGACGTTCGGGGGGGGGGGGGGGGGACGCATACTGGATTGAGCGGGTAGTCCGCTCGGCCCTATACTCGGACAAAATGTTGACTTCATTATTCTGCGGCTATGCCAAGCGGATCAGACGCTCGGCGTATCAGCCATCATATGTGAACTCATGAGCGTCGAAAGCCCGGCCCGCAGTCGGACTATCTCCGCGCCAATCGGGCGCTACCTAAGTTTGATCCCCGATTGGCCAAGCGATCTTCCGCCCGACCACCCGCATGAGTTGACCGCCTTGACCGCCTTCCACGTGTCCTCGATAACTCCCCGTACGGGACCCCACTCTTACCACCGGATCACAAAGTATTGAATCATGCAAGTCAATTGTACAAGGAGGGCAAAAATTCATGATAATGTCTGACATAAATATTTCGGTATCTGAAAATGAATGTGGATTGGGAGCTAAAAGGAAAAAAAGAAAGGATCCTCATTAGTGAAGGCGAATGAAGTGTGAACTTTTTGGTTGCTTTTTGGCAAAATTTGTTTAGTACATGAATTATGAAACATTGTTTCAGTTACGATTATTTTATTTAGTACATGAATTATGATTTCTTTCTTATATTCTTCAATGATGTGATTTGTGTGTTTTTGTTTATTTCATCCCCTTCTGTATTTATGTGATTTTTGTGTAGTTGTTTGTTTCATCACTTTTTATCTGCTATTTGTTTATTATGTCAGGTGGATAAATGAGTTTCTGTATCTATTGTCCTATTTTGTTTCATGCCCTTTTGTATGTGCTATTTGTTTTTGTATTTGTGTGTATTATTTACCAATCTGTTTGTTTTATCCGCTTTTATCTTTTATCTATTGACCAGACATGAATCTATAAAACTAGACGACATTATAGAACTTAATCTTGTGTGACGCAGATACAATGTGTTGTAAAAATAGCTGGAGAAGGTTTTGAATGGTGTTATGATTAATTGATTGTTTTTTTAGGGTTCTTGTGATCATTTTATATCCTTTGATACAGACATACACATTCTTGTACCTTCTTGTTCTCCTCGATGACCGAGTTAATGTGCATGATCGAATTGGCTAGATTTGATGAGCGAGGTTGATATCATTGTGGTCGAAGAGGCAATGTTTTGTTAATCTTTATAGACTATTGCTCAAGTTATTTTCATCCAATCTCTTTGATCGACACAACACATGGCTTATTATTATAATTAACTATACTCGAAACAAGATTGAGGAAAAGATGGAACTTAATTTTTTAGGAACTTAGTGCCTTTTGCAGCTGGATTAAGTTCGGTGTGGCCAACCCAATTGATCTTAGTTTTTTCTTTTTTCTAAAACAGATAAAAGGTCAAGGAAATGATCAAAATTCTTCCATAAAACTTGCAATTCAAACAAGAGGGAGATGAAATAACAAGAGGAACAAAATCAAGAGAATGCAGAATTATATTAGTAATCATAAGTAGATGTGACAACAAATGGTACACACCAAAGACCAAACCGCTATGCCAAGACCACCAGCAACAACTCTAAAAAAAATTACAACTATTGCAGCGACAGCAAGAAATAAAAGCTATCTCTGTTGTTTGTTCTCCTCTTGCCCCTCCTCTGCTTCTGCACCCCTTATCGGCTCCCATCCTTTTTAGTCCACCAACCCAAATCTCCTCCATTCCATGCTAATTCTCTCAATCTTTTGCTTGAGCATGTGGGAGTCGCATGGAGACTAACCCTGTAGCAACCAGAGCTGGCGTTGGAGTGGAGCCTGCGGGCGTTAGTGGGGAGGCGGCGACGGCGACGGCGGAAGGTCGGGACATCGGCTGGACCGGTGGAAGAAAAAGGCCTTTAGTTAGGAGGAGAAGGAAGAAGGCAGAAGCGGAGAAGGAGAGCATGATCGGCGCTGGAGCCTGCGGGGTCGGTGGGGAGGTGGTGTCTAGAGAAAGGGCAATTGAGAGGAGGAGAAGGGAGAACGAAGGATCAGCTACTGACCGAATTACGTACTACTAGGTTAGTGTCCAAAAACAAGATCAAACTTGAAAGAAAAAAATAAATACACTGAACTTTAAATCATGTTTTCAAGACTGTCCTTCAAATTCTATTTGATCTATAAATGGTACAATATAAAGAGCAGATATTTTATAGGATTAAATGAAGTTAATTGTTTAAACTTTATACTAGCAAGATAATTCAGAAAATAAAAGAATGTCTTATTTTTTTATAAATAAATTTAGTCATTATTTTTTTTACAATTTAATAACACATACAAAAATTTGTTTACGTATCAATCTACTGTAAGTAAATTGTGCTAAATAAGTAGGACCAAGATAAACCGGTGATTACAAGGAAAATGAACAATACTGTTTTAAGAGTAGTCTGGTCTAGGACCCTAACTGGGATGGATAAGCCTCCACTAATCGATGACGCAATCTCAGCCATCAAATCCACGATCCAACGGTGCACATACGTTCTTATTTCGTCTTATAGGTGGAGACTGTAGCGCCTTTGCCTTGTCGTCTCCCAGCCCAGGCGAAAGAGTGAGCGCATTGTGGGCACGCGAGAGGGGAGAGTCAGCTAGGGAGCGGCCAGAGCGCTCGTATGTCTTTCCTTCTCTCCTCGCACCATGTCGTTGCCTCCTCTTCTTCGTCCTCCCGTTCGCGCTTTTGCTTCTCGTCTCCGTCTTCTCCCTCACTTCTGCCGCCGTCGCTCGCTTTTCCGGTGAACAGAAGGAAAAGCTACCGTCTGAGGCTCGCGTGTGCTAAGGATTCCGACACTGTCGCCTCCGGTGGCGATTCTAAGCCCTCAAATGGAAACCTGGTATCTTTTGTCCCCTTCTGCTATTGATTGTGAATTGGGAGTTTCGAGTTGATTGTTTTAGTTTCCGTGACCTTTACTCGAATTTCCTTGCGTCTTGGCTCCTATCAATGTTTGGGATCGTTGTTTTCGGGATCCTGCTGCCGTGTTAGCAGTGGAAGTAGGGGTTTTGCCTAGGTAGATTATGTATGCCTTCCTGTCTGCATTGGACGAATATATGCTGTTGATGAATACGACAATAAAAGATCTTGGTGTGCAATACATTTTTTGGTGTTTTACTTCTTTGAAGATTTCCCTTTAGTCCTGTTATTCGTTCAGAAAACATTTTTTTCTTAATGAATATTTGGTAAGAAAATGGGATAAGTAACAATAATTAATCATTTATCGGAGTAGGAAACAATTATTTTTCCCTTTCTACTATTCAAACTAAAGCTGTTTATAGCGACAGCGAGCATTTTGCAAAGGAAAAAAATTTCTCATTATTCTTTCTGCAAGTGGGCAGGATTATTAGGTCATCTTGGCTTAATAACAGAAGTGTATTCTAACGCCTGCATTCATGACTTTGACTTTTGTTGCACCTAGACATTTTGTGGGATTAGGAGTCCACTAGGACTCTTTCAGTTATTTTGTGTTGCATCTGGACTTTCGTCACTAAGAAGTCTATCAATCCAACTTGATTTCTTTACTAGATCATAGATGAACACTGAGATAATGGAATCGGGATCCAATCTCATACTGAGTTACTTGGTTCTATATATTTCATCAAAGTGACAGAAAACATTGTAGTGCTCATAAAAGACAAGCCATTGGTAGTAGCAACAACAAAAGTACATTGTTGGAAGAGGAGCTATACTCAGTAGCAAACTCCAGTCAAACAAAGAATCAGTAAAAAGAGAAGAGGGGAAGACGAGCCAACAAACTTTGCTACTGTGTTGCTATTTGCTAGATTATATGTATACAAATCTGTGTTTTTTTTTTTGTTGCACCATTAGTCAAAATTGATACAAAAGTACCAAGAATTGTCCCAAGTTTAGCTGACTCAGGTCTTGACAAAAATAGTGTGGCAATCTAATGGAAAGTTATCTGTCTACCTTCCAGATGTCATGACAGAAGTGTGTCTCATATGTCATTGTACTCATTTCCATAGAATATTCAGTGTGAACCATCAAATATTACAAGCTTCTTATGATAGACCTATGTACTACAAGAGTTCAGGTCACCTTGAGCTTTTGAAAGTGATAAAATGGTCAGTACATTAACTTTTTTTATAATGATTTTCACTGTTGCTTTATCTTAGGATTTTTATCAATTTAGATTTTATCACATTGTATTTGCATTCATATATCAGTATCTTTTTTTTTTCTCTTAAAATACGTGAGTGTATTCTTGTAGTTGCCTTATTCACTAAACAACTTTTGGCCCATCAAGTACATGGTTTGTTTATTTGGAAATACAAGCTATTCCATGGGTACTAACATGGCTGCCTGTGTCTATATCCACTGCAATTTTCTTCTGAGCAACCAAACTTTTGGTGCTATGATTGCTGTGCATTATGAGGTTAGATTGGTTATCACTTCTGGCAACAATACACAGACCTTATAGCTAAAGTTATTTTTTTTCATCTTTGAAGGTGTAATTTGTATAATCTCTCTAATTTCTTATGTTTAGTGAATACTTATGTTTCTTAAACAATATACATGTTGAAACTGTGCTGTTAGGTAAGTGGTTCGTAATTCAATAAGGAATGATTTGGGTATGTAAAGTGAACATTGGCTGTAATATGTGCATGCCTTTTGAATTTGATTAATTCTGTTTTTTGAATATTCTTAGCCAAAGAGTCGGAGGGACATTCTTTTGGAATATGTAAGAAATGTTCAACCTGAGTTTATGGAATTATTTATGAAAAGGGCACCACAACAGGTAACCCATTATCCATTATTTTACAAAACACTTTTGTTTATATAACTTATGAAGCTATCAGATCCATTTGTAAACTGTTCGAAATTCAGTCATATTATCCAGTTAACACGTGTGTTCTATACTCATTGCTAGTTCTTTTTGCTCTTGAAGGTTGTTGATGCCATGCGTCAAACTGTGACCAATATGATAGGAACACTTCCGCCTCAGTTTTTTGCAGTAACTGTTACTACGGTACTGTATTGCAACTCTTCAAATTTCCTTTTCAGTTTCCTCATCAGCATACTTAACAAAGTGTTTGTGGCATGTCGACAACCTTGTAGTTTTGTGCAGTCATGACTTGATGCTTTCATTTAAATTACTATTCTTTTACTTATTAGACATGCTAGCGAAGTGTAATTGTAATCTCGATAGTTTGGTGAAGTGATGAAAGTGATTATTTATTGCTGAGTATTGTGTATTTTGTTCTAATTACAGGTAGCAGAAAACCTGGCACAACTTATGTATAGTGTTTTGATGACTGGTTACATGTTTAGGAATGCACAATACCGTTTGGAATTGCAGCAAAGTGTAGAACAGATTTCCCTTCCTGATCCAGAAGAGAAAAATGTGAGTCTTCTTATCATTGCTATGTTGTTATTTCTTGCAATATCTACTTTGTCTCAAGAATGCATTCACTTTTTATACTTAGTTTGGCAGACTATGCTTTTGGGTTACCGATCTATATGACATTTGTTTCTTACTTTTTTCACATCAGTCTATCTAGAAATTCTGAATATTTTGAATGACTTATCCCTCTCTAGGATAGAGCTAGATGAGAAGAATAATTGAAGGATTTTTGTTGATTGGGTGGAAACTGAAGCCAAGCTAAAGGATTTTCAGTTTCTTGACATGCCAAACAAAATCACCATGATTAGACAAATTCTGATTTAGAAAATGAGGAAGAGATAATTTCTTATACAAAAGAATAGGTACACGACTCTCTTGTTTATAGAGAGAATTTACAATAGAAAGGAAACTAATGAAAAGGAAACTAAATAATAAGGAAACTAATTAAAGCTAATAATTGACAAATGATCTTTTCCTATTTTTTCTAATTTGTATATCTTTGATTTTAATGATGACAGGATTTCCAACACTCCCCCTCAAGTTGGTTTGTAGATATCTTCCATAGCCAGCTTGCTAGTCAACTTATCAAATTGTTTCTTGTGTAGTCCCTTCGTTAATACATCAGCTAATTGTTCATTTGTTGGAAGATATGTCATGCATATTACTCCAGTGTTGATTTTCTCCTTGATGAAATGTTTATTCACCTATATATGCTTTGTGTGATCATGAAGAACAGGATTATGAACTATGGAAATAGCAGCTTTGTTGTCACAATAAACCTTTATAGGAGTTGAAAAAGAAAGCTTCAATTCCTCAAGAATTCTTTTGATCCACATTACCTCACAGATTCCATGGGCAACAGCTCTGAATTCTGCTTCAGCACTACTTCTGGCTACCACATTTTGTTTTTTACTTCGCCACGTAACTAGGTTCCCACCAACAACGGAACAATAGCCTGATGTTGATCTCCTATCCATAACACTCCTTGCCTAGTCTGCATCTGTGTAGACTTCGACTTGAAGATGTCCATGTTTCTTGAATGATAAACCTCTTCCTGGAGTTCCTTTCAAATATCTCAATATCCTATAGACGGCCTCGAAATGTTCTGCTCCTGGTGAGTGCATGAACTTACCATACTAACTGCGAAAGCGATATCAGGCCGCGTATGAGACAAGTAAATCAATTTTCCTATGAGTCTTTGATAAAGGTCCCTGTTCTTTACTTCTTCAGCCCTAGTAGCTTGTAACTTCAAGTTAGGCTCAATTGGAGTCTCAACCATTTTACATCCCAGCAAACCTGTTTCTCCAAGGAGATCAAGAATATATTTTCTTTGATTAACAAATATACCTTCCTTGGACCTTGCAAATTCCATTCCGAGGAAATACTTAAGGGCTCCTAGATCTTTAATTTGAAACTCTTTTGCAAGTCTCCTCTTTAGGTCTGCTAATTCTGTTTCATCATCACCAGTTAAGATAATGTCATCAACGTAAACAATTAAAACAACAACTTTACCCCTTTTTAAATGTTTATAAAATATTGTGTGATCTGCTTGACTCTGCAAAAAACCATAACTAATAACAGTCTTTCCAAAGCGTTCAAACCATGCTCTTGATGGCTGTTTAAGTCTATATAATGCCTTGTTTAATTTGTACACTTTTTCACTACCAAGTCCTTTCTCAAATCCTGGCGGTAGACTCATGAACACCTCCTCTTCTAGATCACCATTGAGAAATGCATTTTTAATGTCAAGTTGATGAGGTCAATCTGAATTTGTTGCAAGAGATAACAGAATTCTGATAGAGTTTATCTTAGCAACTGGAGCAAAGGTCTCTTGGTAGTTAATCCCATAAGTCTAAGTGAAGCCTTTAGCCACCAATCTATCCTTGTACCTTTTAATGCTTCCATCAACTTTACATTTTATTGTAAACACCAGTTACACCCAACTCATTTCTTGCCTTTGGGTAGATTAACTATCTCCCAATTGTCACTTCTCCTTAAAGCATTCATCTCTTCCATGACTGCTAAATTCCAACTCGGATCATCCAACGTTTCCTGTATATTCCTTGGAACAAACAAGTGTGAAATCCTATAAGTGAAAGCTTTATGTTTTTTTGACAGTCTTTGGTAGGAAAGATAATTTGCAGTAGGATGATTAGTGCAATTTTGAACACCTTTTCTAATTGCTATAGGAACATCAAGATCGGGAATAGTAGGTGAAGAATTAGACACAATAAGAGGAATCAAAGTTGGACTTGTGATAGGGTTACCTGAAATTTCGAAGCCAGACTCGGTTTTTCAGACGGGTGTTGTGCAGGCTTGACATTTGAGTCTTTATTCTTCAGATGAAATCTCTTCTTAGTATAAACCTGAAGCTCAGAATTCAGATCACGATGATCAGTTTGTAGTATTTCTCCTCCTGATTGAGAGTTTCCAACACTAAGCACTAGAGGTGGGTGATTATTTTCAAGATTGTCGGAAAAAATGATATTGGGAAGTGGGTTAGAAATGTCCAAAAAATTATCTTTTTCTTCACTTGTCGTCTCCTGAAGAGAATTTTTAGAAAAATAGGATTTTGTTTCTAAAAAGGGCACATCCATGCTCACAATTTTTTTTTTGGTTTGAGGATCGAAACACTTATACCCCTTTTTATTCGACGAATAACCCAAGAATACACGTTTTATAGCACGTGGTTCAAGTTTTGAACGAAATTGACATGGAACATGAACATAGACAGTACATCCAAAAAATTTGATAGACAAATCAGAAAATAATCTAATTTCAGGAAAAAAAATTTTAAGACAATCAAGAGATGTTTTGTACTCTAACACCTTAGTAGGCATCCTATTTATCAAATAAGAGACTGTTAAAATTGTTTCACCCCATAAATATTTAGGAACATTCATATAAAACATCATGACACGTGCTACTTCAAGTAAATGTTTATTTTTTCGTTCTGCAATGTCATTTTGTTGAGGGGTATCTCGGGAAGTGGATTGATGAAAAATACCTTTTTCATTCAAAAAATCACCCAAGTGCTCATTAAAATATTCTGCTCCATTATCAGAATGTAAAATACAAATTTTGGTTTGAAATTGGTTTTCAATCAGAGTGTAAAATTTTTTGAACAAATTTCTCACTTCCGATTTTTTATTCATTAGATAAATTCAACATAAACGTGTATGGTCATCAATAAATGTTACAAGCCATTTTTTTCCAGAAAGAGTAGTAATTTTAGATGGGTCCCAAACATCACTATGAATCAAGTAAAAAGGTTTGGAGGCCTAGTAATTTTTTGGCAAATAAGTTGAAGGATGAAATTTTGCAAAAAAAAAAGTTTCACAATGTAAAGAAGAACAATCAATGCCTTTAAATAATTCTGGAAATAAGATTTTTAGATAAGGAAAGCTAGGATGTCCTAGTCTATAGTGCCATAGCATTATTTTTTCTCGAACTGAGTTTGAACTAATACTGTTAAGACTCTGAGCTTTTTTATTACTAACAGGTATTTCATCCAAGTAGTAGAGACCTTCAATCATCCTAGCACGCCCAATCCTCATCCTCGAGTTCTGGTCCTGAAATTCACAATGTGATTCAAAAAATATAATACGACAATTAGAATCTTTAGATAGTTTACTAATAGACAAGAGGTTGCAGGCTAATTTAGGAATATGAAGAACAGAATTGAGATTAAATTGTTCAGTCAGTTTGATAAGTCCTTTGTCTGCAATAGGTGAAAAACTATCACCGACAATTCTAATTTTCTCATTTCCAGAACAAGGGGAATAAGTATCAAATAGGTGAGAGCAACTAGACATGTGGTATGTGGCTCCAGAATCTATGATCCACGGAGAGTAGTTTAAACAAGAGAGAGCTTTAGACATGTGGAGAGCTTTAGGATTGCTACCTGTTTGTGCCAAGGAAACACTAGGAATACGAGATGAGAAGTTGGATTTTATCAGTTTCAAGAGTTCATCCATCTGCTCTTTGTTGAAGAGACCTGTGTCGGCTTCATTTGTGGTAGGAATTCCACGATTCTTCTCTCCTTGCTTGCTATTTTTCCAGTTGGCAGGTTTGCCATGAATTTTCCAACATGTTTCACATGTATGGTGACGCTTGTTGCAAAAATCACATCAAACCCGGGGCTTATCATCAGACCTGCGCTGGTAATTTGCAGCATTAGTAAATAAGGCAGAATTTTCAACTGACTCACTAGTACTCCTTTTTCCGAGCATGACACTCCTTCGGCTTTCTTCTCTTCTGACTTCGGCAAATACTTCACCAATGGATTGGAGAGGAAGTCTCCCAATAATCCTTCCTCGTACTTCATCAAATTCGACGTTGAGACCAGTAAGAAATTTGTAAATACGACCGTCTTCCATGGTTTTCTTGTGGTGGTTGCATTCATCAGCAGATTTCCATTCGTATATGCTGAAGAGGTCAAGATCCTGCCACAATCTTTTTAATGAATTGAAATATTTTGTGACAGAATCATCTCCTTGACGCATTTCCTCCAACTTTAAAGTCAATTCAAAAACCTGAGATTGGTTACCCAGGTCAGAATACATCTGACTAACATTATCCCACAACTCTTTTGCAGTAGGATAACACATGCAATTGGTACTTATATCCTCCTCCATGGAGTTGACTAGCCATGTCATAACCATGGAGTTTTCAGCATTCCATATGGCATGCAGCGGATCATTAAGAGCAGGAGCCTTCTTGTCACCCGTGATATAACCGATTTTTCCTTGCCCACGGATATACATTCGGACGGATTGCGACCACCGAAGGAAATTGTCACCATTTAGGAGGATGCTGGTGATCTGGATTGAATGAGAGTTGGAATGGTGTTGCAGGGTCTCAGAAGGTTTTACCATAGTGGCAGGGATTGTAGTGGTTTCGGACGTGACTTCTGACATCGCTCTGATACCAACTTAGAAAATGAGGAAGAAATAATTTCTTATACAAAAGAATAGGTACACCACTGACCACTCTCTTGTTTATAGAGAGAATTTACAATAGAAAGGAAACTAATGAAAAGAAAATTAAATAATAAGGAAACTAATTAAAGTTAATTAAAGCTAATAATTGACAAATGATCCTTTCCTATTTTTTCTGATTTTTATATTTTTGATTTTAATGATGACAGGATTTCCAACATTATGGTTATTTCCAAATTAATTGGCGTGTATAACATTTCTATTTGTAATGATTCTGTAAACCATTTATAACTATTGAGTGTTTTTTCAATCCAATTAGAAACTAACTCATGAATAGTCTCTTAATGACATTAGGATTTGGCTATTGTCATGCAGAGCTGCAACAAGTGGAGCTGAACCTAGCTTTAACTTTCTCAGGTTTATCTCTGGAAATGCTTAAGAAACCTGAGCCAGATACCTTTATGAAGTTTTAACCTGAGTTCAGCTTTACCTAAGCATGCTTATGAATTGTTTATTATTACTTTTAGTTTACTGATATGAAGGGGAGCCTTGGCGCAACGATAAAGTTATTGTCATGTGATCAAAAGGTCACGGGTTCGAATCCTAGAAACAACCTCTTGTAAAAAGCAGGGTAAGGCTGCGTACAATGGATCCTTCCTCGGGACCCTGCATGACGGGAGCTTCGTGCACCGGGCTGTCCTTTTTTTTTTACTTTTAGTTTACTGACATGCTAACTGTTTGCTTCATCTCTTCCCTGTCTCAAGGCTTTTGTCAGAGAAATCTTCCCACTGATCTTTCATATAATTTACCTCTTAAAATGGTGCAGAAGGATTCAGATCATGCACCTGGTACACAGAAAAAGGTGACTGGAGAAGTTATCAGATGGAACAATGTAACTGGTCCTGAAAAAATAGATGCTGTAAAATACATAGAATATCTTGAAGCAGAAATAGAGGAATTGAATCGTCAAGTTGCAAAGAAGTCTTCAAATGGACACAATGAACTTATGGAGTACTTACGAAACCTAGAACCTCAAAATATAAAGGTATAACTATTTTATCAAATTTTCTATTTATCACTCCTGAAATTCTGTTAAAAAACATATTTCAAAATGTGTACCATTAGGTGCTTTTTGTTATGACTTAATTGCAAAATTTACCTTTCATTGTAGCAAAGTTTTTCTACTTTTGCATCTTGTTATCTACATTTTATTGGTGTATAATGTTTATGCCCAATGGATGACACAACTAAACACTTGCTTCCTTGTCATGAACCATGTATTTTCTTGAATATTTGTCTACCTTTATTCTTCTACATGTAATGGCACGTTGTTGCTTAGAATTGCGCATAACTACTTCATGTTCAATGCATTTCTTCCTATTTCTATTTTTCTTGTTCTACTAATCTATCTAATAGATATCCTACCTCCTTGGATTTGTGCATACTCGCCCTCTTGCCAAACATTCCACAAGTAAAGCTTCGGGTGTGCACACACTGTTCTCTTGTTAAATACACCCAACTGGCATTCATTTGTTTCCCGTCTATATAAGCATCATATTTCATATTTTCATTTATGGGTATCCCACAAAATTTTCAACAACTTTCTAAAAGTATTTTGCATTAGTTTTGTATGCTAGAGGAACCACCTTGTTTGTGGAATACAGTAGAATATAATATTTGAGTTAATCTCAGCAAATGGTTTAACAAGTTTTGGTAATTAGTTTTGTCATGATTCCTGTATATATATAAATCAATCTATTCTGTCACAAACCTGTTAAATTAGGTGGCTATCAAATTTAGGTTCCTTACAATAGATGGGTTGTTTGTGCCCTTGGACTGACATGAATGCCTGCCTCAGTCTCTGAGTACTTTATGTTTTTGGCTAACTGCTTATCTATACTGTTTTGGTTCTGCCTTCATGCCATTGATAGATTAGGTGGTCATACTAAAAACTTAAAAAAACAACTTTATACAACTGAAGCTGCCTGTGGGGTTTATACAAAAGTAATTCTATAAGACAATATTAATTATCACGACAATTTTACAACTGAAGCTACTTTGGAACTTTGTTACTTTGTGTTGGAACAGTTAGGACCAGCAAGAGGGGATTGGATTTATCTATCAAAAAGTAAAACAAACACCTTTCTCGTCCGTTCAACTCAGATTAGCAGCAATAGTATAATTAAAATAAACAACAAGAAAATAAAGAAAGAGGCGCAGGGTTTACTTGGTTACAACCTATGTGGTTGTTAATCTAAGGACAAAGAAAGCTCTAAAACTCTCCTTCGGTGAAGGTAGAGAAGCCTCTTATACTCGTTAATTACTATTGCTAGGAAAAGAATACATGAGTTGTTTTATAGCCCCTAGAAAATCTTATACGTGGTTTGAAGGCGCCTTCCAAAGGGTTGGAAGGTGCCTCCAGCAAAACACCAAAGGATAAAGCTTTATCTTTGGCAACGACTAAAATCAGCCTGGTCGAAAGCGCTTTCCATAGGGCTGGAAGGTGTCTTCGTATTGTTCATCGAAAGTGCCTTCCACAGTGAAGGTGCGGGGGCGCCTTCAATTAACTTTGAAGGCACCTCCAACAGCAATTCCAGCCTCCTTTCGCTCTTCTACTGCTCTGATCGCCTGGGTGATTGCGGCCATCCGAAATAGAGCTCACCCGGACTCATTTTTCGGTCTTTTCCTCGAGCAGGCTTCTGCTCCGGCTTCTCGTCCCTCGGAACGTCTTGCACGCCCTTCTCGCCCACCAATGTACTCTTCCGCAGCACCTCGTCCCTTGGATTCATCGAGCCTGTCCGCTCCCTTTCCATGTCATCCTTCTCGCTAGCTGCGTCTTCCGCTCGACTTGTGTTCCTAAGCTCCTGCACACTTAGACACAAGGGTCAAACACAACAGGACCTAACTCAACCTGACTGATCATATCAAAACTACCACGGAGTTCCAACACTTTGTCTCTTTGTCACTCAAACAGAATGATAATCTATTTTTGTTATTTACTGGAAATATGAAGACGATGGATAGAGGTACGTACACAATAGATGATTTAATAAAATGAAAGGCATTTAAATGTCTTTTATTTAACTCAAGATATGAACTACCGAATTGAAGGAATTCCTATAGCCTACTCTGAATAACAATTTGTTGTTGTTTGTTTGAAATATTACATGAAATGGACTAGTTGCTAGCAATGATAGTTGGCATTATTAACAGCTATGGGAATTCACATTATTAACATCAAACACCCATCTTCCACTCGTAACATTGCCTATACGATTGATCTTAATGGATTTTTGATCTACTGTGGTAGGGGTTGGTAGCGTGGAATCCAAAATAGGTAACTACTATTTTTTACATGATTGTAGCTTGATTGTCCATTAACATTTCTATGCCAGCACTTAACTATATAACACAATATGTTGGCTAACTATGTGTTTGCCCTATTTCAACTTTCTAATTGATCAAGTCCTAATATTTTAATACCAGAATTTATGTATTTTTCTGGAGAATTTATATTTTACAAGTTTATATTTTTTCCTCATATTTCTGAATTACTTTCAATTAATTTTTTGTGAGTCTCTTATCTTTTTTATTTTTTATTTATAAATTTATGTTTCAGTTTTATTCAAAGCATGACTGATGTCACAAGGTGGGTCAACAAGTCAGTGTTTTTGTTTATATTTTTCTCATAAATTATGTAGGATAGACTAGAGAGGTGCATTACCTCTTTCTTAATTAAAACTACCATACTAATGTCCACACATTTTGTAAAAAAAATAGGCAGCCCGATGCTTGAAACTTCTGCCAATATGGGTCCCAAGGAAGAGCGTACAGTCTTATCCTGTTTTGCCAGAGGCTATATTGCAGAAAAAAATGAAAGATAAGCTACAATAAATGAAAATGAATTTGATCATGAAATATGGTGTAGTTTAGTTGGAGATATATTTGCAAGTCTGAAAAAACTATGCTCAACTAATTGTACATTGAAACTTCTCAGTTAGGGGGAATTTCTATTAGAACTACTACAATCATCAACTCAATTTTAAGGGAGGGAGCATAAGGGCCATGCTTCGGCCCAATGGGTCCCTTATTATGCCAATTTACATGGTCGAATTTCAAAACATGCACCAGTAGTTTGAATGACCTAAGATGGATTTCGAGTTGACTCTTTGGTTCCTTGCATCTGGTAGAGACTGAGGTTTTCTGTAGTCCTAATATTGACTCTTTATAATATTCTAAGAGGTTATGTAGTCTTAAGATTTACTCTTTGTAATATGCTAAGTATCTGCACGATCACTTTCTGCAGGAGCTGACAAGCAGTGCAGGAGAAGATGTTGTTTTTGCTATGAATACCTTTATAAAGCGCCTTCTGGCTGTTTCTGATCCTGCACAAATGAAGGTTAGATTTGTTTATGATTTCTTGATATCTTTCATGTTTCATTCTGCACGGTCAGATCTACATGTGCGTGTTTGGTGTAGTATTACATTGCGTGATCAATTTCATTCATGAAATTCTCTTACAACCCTTGTATCTTTGGTTGATCAAACTGCTTCTAGCATACACGACTTCCAACTGCAAGAGGAAGAGAAGATCCATTCTCTTTCCCAGATGGCCTTCCTTTAAAACTAAGCTCTTGTTGGAGGCTATGAACCCTATCACTTCTCTCACTGTTTCGATAGGCTCATTTTTAATATATTGTCTCACATGTCCCATGGATCATATCGTGCATTTTAAGGAGTTGAGAATGTGCACCTCTGTCCTTATCAGTGAAATTGATTTTGTTACTTTTAGAGTTATTATGCTCCTGTTAGGCATTCATCTAGAGATTTTTATGAAACACAAGTTTACAGAGAAGAAAAAAACTACTCTTAAGGTTTTCGTGGATATAAATTTCTAGTTCCCTTCAGGATAGATCTGCTCCTGTTTGGTAACATGTATGAGGTAACATGTATGAATGAATGTGCAACACTCACCACATCCTAGCTCTCACACAAATCATTGTGAAATACTATAACAACAACAACAACAACCAAGTCTTATTCCACTAGATAGAGTCGGTTATATGGATTCTTTTATATCATTGAGCTCTATCTCTTATTATATCATTATCTATATACTTAAATAAATTTTATTGTTACTAACCAACTCTTTTTTGGTCTTCTCTTCCTCCTTTGATATGTGTGTTTGTCATAGTTTCATATTGTCTAACTGGAGTATTTATTGACCATCTAAGTACATGCATGTACTATCTTAAACGTATCTCTCGGAGTTTTTCTTCAATAGATGCAATTTCGACTTTCTCTCTAATATTTTTATTTCTTATTTTGTCCATCATCGTATGTCCACACATCCACCTTAACATTGTCATCTCTACAACTCTCATTTTTTGCTCATGTGCTCGAGTCATAGCCTAATATTCAGCTCCATATAACATAGTAGGTCTAATTGTCGTTTTATAGAACTTTCCTTTAAGTTACGGTCATATAAAATACCCGACGCTCTTTTTTATTTCAATCATTCTGCCTGTATTCTATGTAAGACATCTCTCTCAATTCTTCATTCGTTTTATAAAAATGATTCTAAATAGTTAAAGCTCTCGATTCCAGACAATTCATCATTTCCTATCTTTAAATCATTGCGAAATAATTCTTATTTAAAGGAAACATCATATTGTGGATGGGTAGCTGACTATATGATGAAGCATTGTCTCTCATGTAACAACAGCATTCACAGTGGTGAATACTATCACTCCAATGACAAAATGATAAATAATTGTATAGTGAGAAACTTTAGACATTGGTGGTTGTTTATGATTTGTTTTGTAGTGAAAATTAGTGGATAAATTAAACTCAAATCATAATGAACTGCAATCAGCAGGACAATTTGGAAAATTTAGGAGCTAGTAACATAACTAGTAAACAAATATCACAAAACTGCTTCTATTGGCAAGGTTATATTTTCTTGATACATTTATCTTCGGCTTCAGAGCTTACTCTTGCCTCTTTCAGACCTCAGTGACAGAAACAAGCGCTCCCCAACTCGCTAATCTGCTTTATTGGCTGATGGTAGTCGGGTACAGTATTCGCAACATTGAAGTTCGCTTCGACATGGAAAGAGTCCTCGGCACTTCCCCAAAGCTTGCAGAGTTACCACCGGGGGAGGACATATGAAGCTGCTGTAAACTCATGAAAGCCAACAATGTGCACCTCCAAGGCAAATCATCCAAAACCAAGGTAATAATGTATCGGCCTATCTTTCACACCGATAGAACATTCCATGTAAGGATGGGCCTTGGGGGAAAAAGATACTATTTAGATACAAATTTACAAATGAGATTGGACGTACAACAGTTAATAATTTGATCTTTTTTGTTCCTCTATGGGATAATTTTTTTTTTTGTAGCAATTTAAGTACAAATGCTAAAAGAGTTGGCATTCAAAATAACTTTTGCGTGTGGTGATACTCAATGTTGTAGAATGTGCTCTTAGCCTGTTTATATAATTAGAGACTTTGTAATTTAGTTTAATCTTAATGACAATAAGTGAAAGCCCTCTAACTTGGTTTATCTTCAATAATCTGGCAGATATTTCTAGTTATCAATATATTAATTCTAGTTAGTATTTTTTAAAAAACATTTACAATATTTAAATGTGAAATTTTCATAAAGTATTTCAGGAACAAATTAGTTGACCAATGAAAGTCCATGTCCTTATAATTTTATAAGAAAAAGACAAATTGTCCACGAAAACAATTTACTAGATCTATATATTTTCAAATAATAAATTCTAAAAAAATGTCTAATGTATTAGAATTTGTATTTTTTTAAAAGGAAAAAAAAATTAAAAGTTCATTCTTAATTAGTAAAATCATGAAAAGAGTATCTCTTGTTTTTTTAAAAGTTAAAAGTATTCTATTATATTTTCTTATAATGAAAATGCTTTTATGTTAAAGATTCAATTTGACTAAAAATTTATATAAAAAATAATTGTAACAACTAATTAATAGCTATTATTAATATTATAAAAACTACTTAATATAAAATTATTATAACAACTAATTAATAGTTATTACTATTTTTGGTAGCCATTTACTTTTTTTATTATGATTTTAATCATTTTAAAATATTTTTATCAAAATTAAGTAATATTAATCAAGTTAGTACAAAGTTTATTATATGTATATTATTTTTAATTAAATTAAAAAAAAATAATTTAATTTCTATTAATTTGGGTTGAATTAAAGATATTTTAAAAATAGATACTGTATTTGACGTTTTAAAAATATCACCCTTATTCATGACAAATGAATATCAACTTTTAGAGAATAATTATTTATCTACACACACAAAAAAAAGTTATAACTAAAATATCCTTTTTGTTTGGGTTGGACTCGGACTTGAAGGCCCATTTGGTTCGGGTTTCCCTTCAGCTCGAATTTGATCCGATAACTCGAAGAGTCGTTCCTAGAAAGCGAAGGTGAGAGAGGTTCGTCGCCCACCGATCTCGAACAAACCCTTCCTCTGCAAGGAAAAGACGACCGATCAAGGAAAAGGAAGCGTTCGCGCCTCCCTCCGCCCGGCGGCGATGGCTCCTCAACCGCCGACTTCGGAGCTCAACATCCAGCAAGTTCAGCAGTTCCTCACGAATTCGCTGTCGCAACGGGGACCGTCGGCGTTGCCCTACGCCGAGGACGTGAAGTGGCACATCCGCCAGCATTTGGTCGCCGTGATGGGGGCCTTCCCTTCCCTCCGCCCACGCGCCTCCTCGTTCACGCACAACGACGGCCGCTCCGCACACCTCCTCCAGGGCGAGGGCACCATGCCGATCTCCTTCCGCGGTGCCGTGTACCACCTTCCCGTCGTCATTTGGCTCCTCGAGTCCTACCCGCGCCGACCTCCTGCCGTCTACCTCACCCCTACGCGCGACATGCTCGTCAAGCCTGGGCACTCTCTCGTTGACCCTTCCGGCCTTGTCCGTGAGGACGCGGTCCCCTACCTCCGCTCTTGGGTCTACCCTGCTTCCAACCTCGTCGATCTAGTCCGATCCCTCTCCCACCTCTTCGGCATCGATCCCCCTCTGTACACCCGCCCGAGCCACACGCCCTCTCCTCCCGCCCCTTCCCCCTCTCCCTCTTTTGCATCCCCATATGGAAGCGGTGGTGGCGAGCCTACTCGTTTTCCTCCTCCCCCTTCGACGCAGGCCCACTTCTCAGCTCGCCCAACCGAGGACCCCTCTGAAGTCTACCGCCGCAATGCTATCTCCAAGATCCTGGAGTCCGTCCATGCTGACATGGCGACGCTGCGCCACTCTCAAGAGGCCGAGATGGAGGGCCTCTTCTCTACACAGGCCGAACTGCGGAGGCGGCAGCAAGATCTCAGCCGTGGCCTCCAGGAAATGATTCAGGAGAAGGAGGGCTTCGAGCAACAGCTGCAGCTTGTTCTCATGAATTCGGATTTGCTCGAGGGGTGGGTCAGAGAGAATGAGGAGCTGTGTCGGCGTTGTCGTGAGGGGGTAGATGTGGATGATGTCTTCGAGCCTGTCGATGGCCTGTCAAGGCAGATGACGGAGTGCACTGCTGCTGACATAGCAATAGAGGACACAATCTATGCTCTGGACAAGGCTGTTCAGGAAGGGGCAATACCGTTCGATTCATATCTGAGGACTGTGAGGACATTGTCGAGGGAGCAGTTTTTTCACCGAGCGACAGCAGCTAAAGGTCGTGCTACTCTGGTTCATGCCCAGGTTACAAGTATGGCTTCAAGGACGCAACAATATGTTTCCCAATGAAGGTCAGTGGTGACTTTTAGCCTGCACACTTTTCTCCTTGTGTGATTCTTTTCTGGAATTTCCTAGTTTGGTTTTACTGATACCATCCACTCATAGTCAAGGGCAACTCATCGGCCCCAAAGATGTTAATGGAGTTAATGCTATAATCTGTTGTTGGGGATATAAGCTTTGACGGTTGAAGAATGCTTCATTAGTACAACATCTCTTCTCTTTCTGAATTCCTCCTTGATAGTGCATGATATGTGTTTCTGGGAATTTATATGTTATCCTGATCCTCTCATGTGTGGATAAGACATGAAAGTTTAACCTGTGTACTATTTTTCATTCCTAGTAGAGTCAGTCGGTGTAATTTTTTCATTCATATTTTATGTTAAAGACTTGAGATTGTTCACGGATCTGTCAAGCAACGATATCATTATTTCTGATATAAGAATTCTGGTTATGTTTCTGTATCTATGAACTGGATTTTTTTCCTGTGCGTTTGTTGTTGCTTATTGATGGAGGCCTTTATTCTTAGTGGCCTAATTGCATGCCAACTTGCACATTAATTGCGTTTTGTTTTTTAGAGTTTGGATGTAAGAGTGATACACTACTACATGATGTTTTAATCGAAAATTAACACAAAACATGTATCTCAATTCATATAAGTTGAGCATGTCACTATTTCTTGCAAAAAGTTGTTCCTTGGTCAATAGTGATACACCACCTTTGTAAGCATTATGGATCTGTATTTGTTGATCATTGTTCACCAAAACGAATAGTGAACTCTCAGATTTGTGTTCATTGATTTCTGATTTCTCCTCTTTGACCCATATTTTTGTACCTTTTGATGGATCTCTGGGTCACATGGCAATCAATTACGACTTTCTTACCTCGGCTAATCATGTTATTCAATAACCAATTTTGAGCTAAATCCAAAAGTCACAACTACCCAACTCCATTCTAATGTGTATATTGATCCTGTCAACCTGCAATATCTAACGTCTATATTGATCCTGTCAACCTGCAATTATTTGACAATGCAGCTGCTGCTGATGTTTGCATAGTAGAGATTTAAAAGTATTGCTGCAGGTGTTCCCTTGTAGAAATTTAGACGTATTAATTGGACTGTTTGGACATATCCTTTTTCTGTCAGGTTTACAACTATGAAAACCTCATTCTAAAGATTGGTTTACTTCGTCCTCCCACCCCTTCTCTTAGTATTAGCTTTGTGATATAAAATGGGAATTTGTTGTGTTATCATGCCTAAAGCTCTTCTATTACCTGATCAATATTTTTTGGTAGCCAACTTCACACAGACTGATATTGTTTACAGCAAATATTAAGAGCCAATCACTTTTAAGTTAACAGTTATTAATAGCTCCATTTTGTTGACTCAATAAGTTAGATTCTTTTTTGCATTTGAGTCAATAACCAATCTATCTTCTCATCCAATTAACCTACCTGCATGAACTAAATTACACCTCTTCGAGCATGAAATCTGTGTTTGAAATAGTTAGACCATGATCTATATATTTTATCCACAAGGATCTAATAGCTCTAAGCCTTGCTTCAATGATGATTATGAATAAAATCAAGTAATTGAAGTTAGCAGTAGAGGTGCTGGATCACTGCTGGATGATTATAACAATTAGTTCGATTTATTACTTCTCATTTGAGTTCAGAAAATTCGTATGTTAAACTACTATTTAGTTAAATGGCACAGAACTTTACCTCACTGATTATTGCTAGCAAAACTAAGCATTCGGTACGAACAAAGCGGTTGAAATTCATGATGGATGAGCGTTGATTTATGTGCTTTGTCAATTAAAATTTCTTTTATTTTTTTATTTTCCTGATTTATCAAAGTTCATTTGATAGAGATTTTTCTACTGGATCAAGCTGAATGAATATTCAAGCGAAATATATTTCGGTTGAAAGTGAAACTTCTTGATGGACTTTGCATTAAGGTTGTGGTTAACTATCAGCTTGTTACTTTATATTATGGAAGTTAACTGAAGAGTAACAAGTGAAGTGCTTTTAACAGGTTCAGAGTGTAACCAAGCTTAAGACATGTATCAATCTGTTGAGTCAAGAGTAAATTATCCAATGCTTTACTTATTTCGATTCTAAAATTCTGCATAGTTTATAGTGGTTGTAAATCAAGTTAAGAGACGATTAGCGATTAGATTCTGTTAGTTGAATATAATTTCAATCAACTAAAATATACTAGCTGACTAGAAAATGAGCTAAATGATAGGGTTCGCTAATGTTTTATGCTTCTCAACAGCAGTTCGACGAACTAGTTGGTGATAATTAGCCCTGAATTATATCTCCTACTGTTCCCAATTCCATGGAATCCCCGAACTTATAGGGATTAAATCTCCTTCCTAATCTCCCTTTTAATTGTTCATTGACTTAGTAAAAAGATTTTTAAATTTTAACTCTTTCATAAAATTATTAATATAATTTAATGATATATAAATACTAATATTAATTATATATATAATATTAATTTAATAATCCATTTAATAAATAGAAAACATTAAATTTTATTATTTTTATTATTATTATGAGGACGGATTTAAGAATTAGGACCCTTTCAATTGTAGAAATTTGAAAAAAATCTCTCAATCAGAATCCATATTTAAAAAGACTTTTCAAACTTGTCTTTCTTTTTGATTTTTCTCACAGGGACTTTAAATTCATGGAGAAAATTATCTCTCTAATTGACAAGAGAAAATATGAAAAAAAAAATAGGAAAGGAAAGGAAAGAACTTGTCTTTGTTTTTGATTTTTCTCACAGGGACTTTAAATTCATGGAGAAAATTATCATCTTTAATTGATAAGAGAAAATATGAAAAGAGAAAATAGGAAAGGAAAGGAAAGGAAAGGAAAAAATAGACAAGAAAAATTAAAATTTTATGATAAATTAAAAAGTATGTACAACACACAATCGTTCATTAAAAAAAATTTTATTTATTAATTAAGCGAAGCTGAGACTTGTCTTTTTATAATTGGGAATCTAAAAGTGTCCGCTGTTGCATCACTGTTCGGAGGCTTCATCCACCGTTATAAGGTCGTAAGAAATCAAACATTCGTAAAAAGGAAATTTGATATGTGAATTAATTATATATAAAAATTAAATAAATAAATAAATTTAGATAATTCGAACCATATTTACGAAACAAATTTTGTAAATTATATTCATGTGTAAAACTTCAGAGAGAATTGTATTCAGCACGGACAACGACATGGTAACCTAACCTGGATTCAAGTGCTAATTGTGGTGCTTCTCCAGTAAGCTGGAGTTGAAAATTGAGACACGTTAATTTTCCTTGATTGATATTTATTTCTCGAAGCCCACCTTCCATCTGTCGCTCCTCGACGAGGCTGAGGCATGGTGATCTCGAATCCCTCGTCTTCCACGATCGATCCCGAACTGGTGATCTCCCACAGGTTCTCCGAGGTTCTTCTCCGTCTTGCTCTGTTGCCCTTCGGTTATGCCCTTTGTTTCTTCCCTTTTTTTATTTCGTTTTCCTTTATTTCTCGCAGACCTCGTTTTGCTATACAGAAAGGTTTGTTCCGGAAGCTCTCGGATTCTTTGCCTCCTTCACGCTTCATGAAATCCGCTCATTTCATTTCGTTTGACTTTCTTCCTCGTCTGTTTGTTATTGTTAATAGAGATGTAGCGCTCTACGCTCTAGGCATCGGAACTTGTTCTGGAGACGCGGTGAACGAGAAGGAACTCAGCTACGTTTACCATAAAAGTGGACAAAAGTTCATCAAGGTCAAAAATTGAAGTTTTATACATACACACACTAATCCAGTTATATTTTCAATTTTGTGCCTTCTAGTTTAATTCACAAGTTCTTTGCATTGGTGACTTTTTCTGGAAAAAGTCCTATTAATTGTTTTTCTCTGCTCTGTGAATATGCTAATTCTTAGGCGTATAACCTTTGGTAATGAACTTCCTAGGGGAAAAAGTCAAATTTCCTTGTTATGTACCTTCTTGATTCATAATGATATATTATTACTTAATATAAATGATATCCTTACTATGTGACCACTCTTATGAAATGTAACTTTCTCCTTGTGTCTTATGCTTCAGTGTAATATTGCAAAGTATTATTTTTCTTAGTTGTTACCAGAGCTGTAGGTTTGCCTCATAATGTTCTAGTCCATCTAACATCAAGGAAGAGACCATAGCATGATGTATATCATGATTTATCATGATTTTCCCTCCCCATCTCTCTACTTTATCATTGCACAAAATTTCTTTCTCTTCCATGTCTCAGCTCATTTACTATCTCCACTTATTGTGTCTTCATGATCTCTCGTTATCTCCTGCACTCTTCAAACTTATCTTGTCATGCTTGCTTTGGCATGCCCGCATGATCTTTTCACCCACTATATATTAATACTCATCGATGTCTTATTTGCTCTTGTTTCCTTTGAAAGATGATAAATTAAAATGATAGACTTATAAGAAAGACAAAAAGTTGAGGGAAGGGACAATTTTCTTTTCTTGGACAAGTATGCATAGAGAAATAATTTTCTAAACAATTTCTAATGGTATAAATTGGTTGTTAAATTAGAAATAAACTTACAGCAATTGATGATCTTGAAATGTGTGGTTGCTTCCCTAATGGCTTATTTCACCCTTACCAATTGTGCAATTTGGGTCTCGTGAATTTGGATTGACTACCCTTTTATGAGTTGCACCGCCAAAGAAAGCCTAACGACCACCCTGCTTGAGAATAAGGTTGTTAGAATTCATTCGTCAGATTCTAAGTTTCGTGATTGAACATGCCAACAAGGAGGAAGAAGAATCTTGCCATGAGGAAAGGATTTGAAGTATGTTTAACCCACTCCTAATTCTTGTGTAGATTGGTCTTTAACCCCTAGTTTCGTTATGTCTATCATGTTGCACCCATCCAAGTTTTATATATGCCATTGGATTACTTGGACGATTCATATTACACTATTCAAGGTACTAGTTCACTCACAACCATTGAGTCACACCACTTGAGTTGAAATCAAATTATCGCGATCCAGAAGTCAATTTTTCATTCCACATTGTGGTCTAAGTGATGTGAATTGCATCTTGTAATGATGTGAATTGCAAAGCACTCAAACAAATAGCCACATTGCACCTCATACACACAATGTAAGCCTCGTTTACCATGTGTGTTTGTGTGCCCCATTAGTGTTGATTGCATGTGTGTGACTTGTGACCATGTAACACTGTGTTACACCACACTACGTGTGTAAGTTGCACATGAACTCTCATGTGTTCACATAATCTCATGGCGTGCAAAGCACATGGTGCTTAATTGTAACCATGGTTTTGTTTCATGCAGGGCTAAATGGGCAAATTTACGGTCGGGCAAATTTACGGTTCCACCTACCGCTCGGCATCGGAACCACGACCAAAATTTACGGTTCCACCTACCGCTCGACATCGGAACCACGACCAATACTGACACTACCGGCCGCTGCGAGCTCACGAGTACGCGAGGACGATGTTAACTTAGGTTAATAATTTCAATCAACTCTTAGATATAAATAGGATAATCAAGCTTAATCAAATCCTAATAAAATTATTCCATTAATTTAATATATATATTTATACTATTTATTTTAATTTCAAAAAGCTTTAATAAAATATTTATTTATTTATTGGCATATAAAAATGTTATGATCTCATATTTTTTCTTTTTATTTCTTTTTTGTATTTTTTTATATTTAGATTAATTTTTTTATTTTTAATTAATATATTCTATATTTATGAAATACCGAAATCATATTGGCATGACTCGATACGGTATTGAAACCATGTCGTTCTGATCCGAGATTGAAATTTCGGCGATCGAGATTTTAAACCATGATTGTAACCTTTTTCAAGATATATATTTTTATATTAAAATGACTCTTTCCCACCTAGTGGGATAAGGCTTCGTGGTTGTGGTATATTAAAATGCCTCTTTTTCTCTCTAAAATTTGCACTTGAGTTTTCCATGAGTTCTAAAAGTTTTTTTTCTTCCTTCTCCATGTTTTGAAAGGCCTTTTGGGTCAAGAAAGATGGGCATTCAAATTCATACCTTGAAAAATCTCTCCTCTCTTTATAGTCATAAGAAAACAATGGAAAGATGATTCATTTGTTAACTTATCCATTGCTCCTAATCTGTCCTTTAAGTCATCCATCCAAGAAAAGAAACTCTTAACTCATAATCTCTCCCGAATCTATATTGTTGTCATTCATTTCAATATTATTGCCATGACAATTAAAATTCCCAGCCCACAAGTGTTGATCTTCACATGCTTAGGTAGTGAGTTATGCTGCCTAGCATGACCGGTGCACATCATTCCTCTCCTGCTCCAAGATATGAGCACCGTCCATTCCAACACATACATATACCTCACAGTTTTACTCTTCTTTTTCTTTCTCCTCCTCAAAGTTATTTCATTTAGACAAAGTTGTGATTGAGAATTAGAGGGACAGGGGAGTAGCAAAGAATCGATAGTGCTAAGTTGACGAAGACATTCCTGGAGGCGTAACTATGGAGAATTGAGGGAGGTGTGGCTATGGAGAACCAAGGGAGGTAGAGGTGCGGAGGAAAGGGAACAATAATCCAGTAACGGTGATTAGCTAACTCATGAGAGTGGAGTAACGGTGATCGGAGGAGTCACGTTACATGGCAGAGTCGTGATCGCGGATTTGCCTTTTCTCGATCACACTAAGTATATGTAATATAATTATTAATTATTTATATATAATTAATTACATATAGACATAGTTTTATAAATGTAGTTATATATACATTAATTGATAGTAACTATATACAATCAATGTTATAACAATTTTGTTACTTCAATATCATCCTGGATCTACTTTTATTTTTACCTTGAGAAATCTACTTCATAACTGCTATGATCTATGTTTGTTATGGCTTAATTTAATAACTTTATTAGATCAATGTTTAAATATTGTGCTGCAGGTTTTTCCTACCTTTGCTGCCCTGTTTCCTTTTTCTAGAGGTCTTGGACTTGAAGGAATTCATGGATTGCAGTGAGTAATTATTATGTACAATAATTCCTTGGTAGCATTACAGTTCTTCCTTTTAGCATCCATACAGATATCCTCGATTTTTGGTTCATAAGCTAGATGTTACACTCTCTACAGATATGATCCTAGGCTTCTGTTGCATGGTCAACATTATATAGAAATCTACCGGCCTCTTCCTTCAAACAGCTGCGTAAGAATTTTGTCAATATTATATCTTCTTTTTGTAATTCTTTCCTTCAAATAACTGCAAAATTGTTTGCACAATGGTACATTTTCCTTTTAATGCTTTGTTCATATAGTTGTAGAGGATTTTGTGTGGGTGTACCTTTTTCCTGTTATTCAGTCCCTCAAATAGCTTTGTAAGATGTTTTTGGCATGATGGTACTTTTTCTTGTGATTGTACTTGAGCCTTGAGGGCACAAGTTGTAGGGCTGTAAATGATCTAAGTCGAATCAAGTTTTGTGTAATCCAAGATGGATTGATAAGATAATTGAGCTATGCTAAAGTGGGCCTAAAATTAACCAAGTTGTTGAAACAGATGTTCAAGCTTTACTTGTTTTCTTCTTTTAAGTTTGAGCTTAACTCGAGCATGGTTTATTTAGATGTTATCAAACTCTTAATTTGAGGTTGTTTGAAACTTTTACATTCTTATGCTTGTTTGGTTGGCTAGTGAGTATCTAAAGTTGTTCTTTTTAAGAGCTTCTTTGTTATTTACAGTTCTATTTATAAATTTGATAGGAACTTTGTCGATACATGAATCACAAGCTTTGTTCGTAGATATTGTTCATGAACATTGTTTACAAATAATTCACAATCTCTATTGACCAACATTAACGACTTGAGCACGTGTTTAACCCTTTTCATTTAGTTTAATGAGTTGGTTATACTTGATTATTTAATTGATCTTGCATATATTTAATCAACATAAATAAGCTTTTACCTAGCTGAATACCAATTTTTCTTATGAACATTTGGTGCATTTTCAACCCTACAAGTATTCCTTAGGGCATCTACAACCCACTTCCATTATAATACCCACCACCTCATCAAAAAGCAGGGTTCACATACTCATTATAACAACATACCTCTTTCATCCACATTCTTTTTAATATTAACACATTATTTATAGGTTACACAGTCCACTCAATTATCTTAAAATTATATCATATTAAATAAATATATTTTAAATATATTTTAAAATATTAAAATTATTATTATAATTTTTAATAATAATCTTACTTTTAAAAAAATAATTTTACTATTTTTAAAAAATAATATTAAGCATTTTTTAATATATTTATTAAATAAAATAGATGTTTAATATATTCAATTTTAATTTTAAAATTTATAATATTTTAATAAATAAAATGGAAAAAAATACAAGGCCACCCGTTGATTGAACGCGTTCAAATTGAAGGGGTGTTATAACACCCCAATAACACATCCATTGTGGATGCTCTTAGTATTTTATTGTGGGCAACTCTAATTGGCATATGATATGCATCATATTTTTTGAGAGCTAAGCAATTATTCTTTCATCCTTTTGGGAAATGCAATGCAATTTTGGGTAAAAATTTCAATTTTGTGTACAATGTTAAAATGTGTTATTCTTTCAATTTTGAGTAAATTCTTCTGTTAAACAAACTGATTTGGCACCCAAGTCTATGGAGACATTTGGGCCTTGTTACTTGAGGATATGGAAAGTTAGATAGATAGATAGATAGGTGAGTATTATTAAATATGTTTTCCAAATTGATTTCACATATTAACTTCATGATTTCTCTTGTAAGATTTATATGTTTCTTAAATCCTTGTCAATAACAAACACAATGTAGTTGGCTCTTCTCTAGGTTCTATTACCATGTCATAAGGAGAGAACCACAACTTTCTACAGTTCAGATAGATGGACTATTATATTGTTGATATATAGTTATAATTCATGTATTATAGCCCTTAGACATGCTAATTATATCTAAACATATGGCTATGAATAAGGATAGACATACCTTAAGATTACATCTAATATTTTTATCTAACATTCCTCAAACTTGAGCTTAGATATTATCAATGTCAAGCTTATTACATAAACTAGATAAAAAATATAAAATTTGCTAAGACATTTAACGACCATAAAAGTAAAACAAAAAAAAAATGATACTAGTGCAAAGATATGAAGATGCAAGGCTCTAAATTGATCCTCAAAGAATCAATGACTTGACTATGGTTGTGAAGAGAGTGACAATCTTCAAAGGACATGATATGATATAATGTTCTTCCATATCTCCGTTTAAACTAAAGCAACTAGAAGAAATTGTAGATTAGGCACATAGCTCCACAAGTGACTCAAAAAATGAGTCTAAATTATAGTCCCTGATTAATTTGAAGCCTTTACAAAAGGCTCCACAAAGATAAAAATGAGGGAGACTGTCTAGGATTAATAAAATAAATAAATTAGGGTTCCAACATTTACTCTTGAAATGAGATGGTAATCTTAGCTGCGAAACTGAGTAAAGCTAGATATTACATAGAAAAGGATGTCAAAGATAGACCTGAATAAAATGCACAAAGAATGAAGAAAGTGTTGTGGATAGTGATTCCAATCACTCACCCCTAAGAGGAGAAAAGCTGGGAAGAGATTTAGGCCAAATTTGGCATTGTATTTCAAAAGTTTATTTAGAGAAAGAACTTTGTGAGTAAGTGCATGGTGTAGAAGTAGTGTAATGTTTGTTTACTTAGATCTCAAAATTGCTCGGGAAAGCAATATCACTATCTATTGTGTTCGGTAAAAATATTACCTAGAGAGTACTTTTCCCTTTATGTAAAACAATGATACTATAATAATCAATTAGAATATAAATATTATCAATTAATAAGTTAAAATATTTTTACATTTATTTTTTTATTAATATGAGATACAATTTAATATTCTATATGTTGGCAATATTTTAAAAGGTAAACATCTTTACAATTTGGTCATCAAAAGCACTTTAGCAGAACAATTACAAACCCAATTTCTCTAAGAGAGGGAGTGAATTTTTGAAACGACAACAACTAATATCATTTTAGGATTGCACAAAGACTAGTGTAAAGAAAAGAAACAAAAGATGATTAATGAAATTTGAATTCTAATGATCCTTGAGATAAATAGAAGGGAGGAGGAAAGAGAAAACTTGAAGATCACCTTTTTCTTCCTGTTGCTCTTCTTTCTCTCACTCATATTTTTTAAGAGAGAATGAAATATTTTATTATTATTAATGGGGAGAGAACATTTTGGTTCAATAGTGGTTGGAGGGAGGAGAAAAAGAAAATTAAGTTTTATGATGGTGGAGAGAGGGGAGGAAAAAAAAGTTTATGATAGTGGAGAGAGGAGAGAGAGAGAATTAGGGTTTATGATTGTGGACCGGAGCTGCACCACGAGAAATAACTTGTCATATCTTCCTTGTGGGATCAAGGAAGAAAAACCTGGCCAGGAGAGGAACCCACTCTAATACCAAGTTGACAGATGGATATTATTTTGTTGTTGTATAAAGTCTCAATTCATGTATTTATGCCCCTAGACAAAACTAATTCTATCTAATACTTGGGCATGACACTATGTATGCCTTGGATTTGATTATATTTGATATTTTTATCTAACATTTGGCATGTTCTTTCCTTGAGATATCCTATTTATGACTTTTCAAATAACTGAACCTCATTTATATTAAAAGTTCAAGAACATTGTTTCGGTTTCTATGTCCGTTTCCAAGTTGTTTGAGTAATCCATTTTGTATGAATTAATTTGCTTAATTAATACTGTAATTTACTCTCTATTTGCTCCAGGTTCTCAACCAATTCAAAGTTGCTGGCTTGCATGACAAAGGTCTGTTGTCCTCCTTTTTTACTTCTATTCTATATACTGTTTTGTTTTCTTCAATTGAAACTAGTCAACTACAAGCAAAATTGTATTAATGTACTTGCCGACTTGCAGAAAAAGTGATATTTTCCTTCATATCCATCTTCAGTTCTATTGGATATTCTTTCTTGAAAAATTGGAACTTATTTAAATAAACCTGATACAGGAAAAGCAACTATAATTGAGCTTGAAACTACAAGTTACATAAAAGAGTCTGGTGAAGTGCTGTGCATGAACAGGTCAGTGGTCAATATTGTATGTGCTAACATGTTGATACTTTATAGCTAAATCTTCACTTGCTTATTTGTAGGAGTTCAATATACTTGCGTGGTTCTGGAGGTTTTTCAAGCGCATCACAACCATATTCGTACAAAACCTACTCAGATAGTCAACCTTCTCGATTTTCAATTCCTAAACATCAGCCTACTGCAATTTTTGAAGAAACAACCCAACTATCTCAGGTTGCTTTTCTTTGAAGTTCCATATAGATTCTTTATATTTCAAGGATAGTGATGTTTGTACTCTACTGCCATTTATTGGATATGCTTCTTATAGTTTCAACATGCCTTACTTAGCATATTTCTTGTTTCACTTTTGAAAGATCTCTTTTCTTTATATTATGCATACTAAATTTCATTTTATGCTTCTAGTTCTTATTTCTATATTTTGTAATATTCTATATGTATACTTTTGGGATTGTATCATTTCCTTCTGTATAAATAATTCTTTGTGGAGCACGAATTGTAGATTACTCTGTGATTTCACATTCATTAATTATTGCCATTGTTGCCAATGCTATCTCATGCAGGGTGCCAGACCGAGTCCGAGGACAATGAGATCTCAGCTTTAGTTCGGTAGTACTTACGGAAGAGCCCTTCCCTCCTTTGGAAGTCACTATCCTTGTGGTCTTGGTGAACCAAAGGGGTGGGCTTCGGCAGTTCTATGGATGCAAATCGCATGGAATAACCATTGCTTGTGAGACTCAATTTAAATAACTAGTGGCTTGAGGATTCTTCTTGATCCGGAAACCCTCATAGGTTCCTTCTAGCATGAAGATGAGCTTGATGACTCTAGTCATGATATGAAGCATGATGTTGAGCTGGAGTGATGAACGGCAGAAGGGCCTCATAGGCCCCTGTCAATGTGAAGATGAGGTCAATGCTTCTAGGCATGATGTCGGATTGGAGTGATGATCCACAAGAATGGTGGCGATGTCAACCTCTATAGTAGGAATGCTGTATGAAATTAGTGCTTGTGGTGGTTTTAGGAGGTGGCAAGTGTTGGTTGTGATCATGAGAGAAATGGTTGACTTCCATGGTAGGGGAAGAAGGATGCATGCTTCTTGTTGGAAAAATGGGTTATATATGTATCTTGGTAATAAGCATTGATGCAATTTTTTATTTATGAATGCGTTACCTTGAGTATCTAAGGTCTATAACAACATATTAGGATCCAGAGGCATAGGTATTGATGAGGTGGAGGTGCTGTTATTGAGGGAGTTAACAAGTTGGTTGTGCTGAGGAAGGTTATTGAAGAGGCAATTTATGAGGTGGCTATGGTGGAGAACTAGTGTTTCAACCAAGGGGAGGTTGAGTAAGTTGCTAAGTTCATAGAGGTGGAGGCATAGACTATTGCGGAAGTGTGGATGTCAATGAGGGGGGATGTTAATGAAGATTATCGATGAGACGAAAAGTCTATATTGAGGAAGTTGTTGAATTGAACGAGGAGAAGGTGGAGGCAGTGAGGTGGCACACGCATTGTTAATGTGAAGAAGGTTGTCAGGAAGGTGATGAGAGGAGGAAAGAGAGAGAGAACAATGGGAAGACGGGTTGTGGGGTGGGTGGGTCAAGGTTAACCATGTTAGATGGCGTATTGGGATGTATTTGTTGTGTGGCGCATGATTGACAATCACACATTGAATGAATGTGCAACAACAAATAACATGCATGGCATGTTTTAGAGCATTTAAGAAAATGTCAAAATTAATAATGATATTTTTCAAAATTCCCCCTTAAGCTTATTAGTATGTCAAAACATCCACCAAGGTTTCCATTTTGCTAAATTACAATACATATTTTATCATTCTAAATTATTACCTAAATTACTCAAAATGTGGAACCGCCACTTTAACAACCCGACGTTGATGGAGGGAGGTTCAATAGGAACAATAGGTGGCGAGTGCACGGAGGGAATTTTCCGCAGGCGATGATGAACCCTATCTGATTTGGACGCACTACTATGCACTTACCATTTGTGCCAAGCCTCGAGGGCTATTACTTAAATTACTCATTTGTTAATGGAGAAGGGGAGCCTTGGCGCAACGGTAAAGTTGTTACCATGTGACCAAAAGGTCACGGGTTCGAATCCTATCCTGGAAACAACCTCTTGCAAAAAGCAAGGTAAGGCTGCGTACAATGGATCCTTCCCTGGGACCTCGCATGGCAGGAGATTCGTGCATCGGGCTGCCTTTACTCATTTGTTAATGGAGAGGAGATTTTGATAACAAAATGGAAACCAGCGCTTTGACATTAATTAAAACCTGAGGGCATTTTGCAAAATCTATTAAACATTGAGGCATTTTGATAAGTACCTCAAATATAATCTCCATATCTATTAGTTACTTGATACATTTTACACTTGGTCAGATCTTGATTGGTTTTCTACGTATATGTTGGGTTGGGTTCATGGGGTTATTTTATGCAATTTTGGAAGAGTTGTTCAAATTGTACACAGACCAATCGAAGCACTAGAGAGTCTGCATTTTTTTTTTCTAATCTTTACCGAATAGATTGTTCACTTTAATTTGCCTATCTCACCACTCTAGCGTTCTTTTCTATGTTTATGATTTTGTCATGTACTTGAGGTTATTCTTAGTGATCATGGAACCATTTGGGAAAATTGAAGATAGATCAATCAAAGCACTAAAAAGCATTATATATTTCCTCTACTCTTTCCTCGTGCTATTTTTTTTTTACTTCAATCTGCCTATCTCATTTTTCTAGGTTGCTTCTCTTTTCTATGTTTATGATTTTGTCATGTACTTGAGGTTATTCTTAGTGATCATGGGACCATTAGGGAAAATTGAAGATAGATCAATCAAAGCACTAAAAAACATTATATATTTCCTCTACTCTTTCCTCGTGCCATTTTTTTTTTTACTTCAATCTGCCTATCTCATTTTTCTAGGTTGCTTCTCCATATTTTTTTTGGATGAGTTCTGGAGGTTACTTTTATTAACACCAAAGAGTTGTACAGTTTTTAATCCCTGCAGTAGTCTAATATCAAGTATTGCCTCAAGGCTCAGTTTATGGGCTCATTTCCTACTTGCTAAACTAAATAAGAACGCTACAAAATGCTTTTAAGTTTCAACTAATAAAATTTGTAATATGAAAACAGAGCCTTTGATGACATCTTTTGTGTTGTGGTTTTTGGGTTTTTAGTCTTTTGTCCCGTAATTATAAGCTCATTGGGAATACACCTTTGACTAATGGTGGATTTGGTTCACTGGAATTCTCTAAAAACTCCAGCGGAACAACTATTCTAATGTTTGGTTACAAAATAAAGTTGGAATATCAATTCTCACTGAATTTTATTTCTTGATCATGCTTCCTAACTATTTCATTACATTTTCCAACTACCTAATTCTATTATATTCTCCAAATTATATATATTCCCAGACGCTTGAAACCTGCAATATGAACTGTTTTGCTGAAGAATTGACACAAAATGACACAAAGGCCCCTTCCTCTTGAGCTTCGTCTTCTCCATCTCAAAACACTGCCACCACTTCATCTCAAAACCATACTTCTGCTTCTTCTCTATCTCAGCCATTTATCTCTATCTCTTCACTTCTTGAGCATGACTAGGTCCTCCAGCTTCACCAGGTAAGTCATACGGATCACATCTTTTAGCTCTTTTTCTTTTTTTTTTATTCCTTCCCCTTCTTCAGTGTCTTCTTCTTATTGACTTGTTCCTCAGACTTAGGAGCACTGACACCTATCATCTTGAGTGCCCACATGACACCCAGACTATATGTCTATATCTATCTAGTTAGGGATGGATACCTCACTCAGCTCAGAATGATAAATTAAACCTTGCATATATGTACTCTATTTAATTCTCCTTATACAACAAATAAAGTAGTCAAGTGGGCTAAGTGTACTTGACAGGTCAATTGTGCTGGACAGCCTGGGCGAGCTGGACTTTAGCAAGCCCGGTGGGACTGGACTGAATTGGATTGAGCCAGCCATAGGGAGATAAATAGGTCACAGCTTGACAGACCAAGCAAATTGGGTGTGTTGTATGGGCAGACAAGATCCGGCAGACCGAGTTGACTACATTAATTGAGCACACCAAGCAGATCACACACTGATCATTCCTACTAAATGGGTCTTACAGAACCTATCAACCAAGTGGCCAGAGCGAGTGGGCTAAGCAACTTGTGCGGATCTATGGTTTATTAGCCCTACTTGAGTCTCATTGTGTTTTACTTGGGGTGGATGGCTATCAATGTGTTGATTTATTTATTGTTTATTACTTACAATATTTCTATAAACTAAATATAAAAATGGAAATGTTCCTCCTATCGACAAAGTAAACTAAAGAATATTCTGATTCCATTCTCTAGGAATAATTTCTATTCCCTATCAATTCCATTATGTGAACCAAAGGTGTAAGTGACATGGCGTAGAATTTTAGGGTTACTAAAAAGAATGCATTGATCAGATCATATATAAAGACTCAATGATAAAACTGTCCCAAATCTTTTTCTGCAAATTCAAGGAGAAAAATTATTCTTCCAGCAAGTGCATAGATACTATCTATGTCCAACCTATTTTATAAATTAGAAAAATTCTTATAAATGAAGAAAGAGTAGGAACACTAATAGTGAAACAAAAACACAAAACTTGTACATATGCATAACAAAATTGGAGATAGCGGAGTGCACAGCCAATGTTCGATCTCAAATCATGTTGACAAAGAGACACAGAGAATAAAGAGAGAAAAATGAACTAAATAAGAATAAAAATAACCCTAAAACTAATTCCTCGAGTATGCTTCTCCCTCGAGCAGGAATTACGTCAGGATGTAATAAATGAAGGAAAAGGAAAATACTTGAGGCTTCTACAGCATACATAGATCAGTTGATACGTTAAATAGCTTGGCACTTTGCTACATTTAGCAACATGATAATAAACATTTTCTCTGTTTTGATTTTTACAGGAGATAGAGAGCACAGCTCATCCCTTTGCTATATTTGACAACATGAAAATAGTACATTGTCATTGTTCAGGTCTTTACTGATGTTTAGGTGGCATATATGCTATACACAAAGGAAATAGAATGGAGATGAGATAGTAGTTGGATTCTTCCTATAGGACATACAACACAAAATTGACTAAATAAGCAAGAAGGAGAACACTTGATAAAGGTCCTATGGTTGATGTGGCTCATCAACATGTGAACATAACACTTCAGAAGAGGACAATAAATATGAAGCAGCAAAAGAAAAAAAGGAAAATGTACTGAAAAAAAAATATGAGATCCCCTAATGATGGAAGAACCTGCTAGGTTCTAGAATCTAATACAAATCTATTAGATGGAGAAGATGATGAGCTCGATAATGGCATATATACAAGAAACACCGCTAATTTCAAAGTGATAGATTCTATATTCTCCTAACCGCATGAATTCTAGGAACCAAAAGGAATTGATAACAGAGAAAACTTGAACATGATCTAGTTTCATCAATCGACATGGCATAATAGAATTAAAAAAATTAATAACGATGATATAACTTGAATGCGGAAGAGACAGCGTCATCCAAGAAATCAGTCATCTGCGAAACGAGTAGCAGAGAGTGGTCTTCCAAAGGAATTAGGCTGACGGTGCCAAAAAGCTTCGTCAATGGGGAAGAAAGAGATGTCAAGATGACCCTAATCCAACGGGAACCACTCCTATATATAGCGGGCAACCCATAGATAATAACGGATCGGGCTAAACCCAATAATTCGGATTTAGATCACTTCAACGGGTTCAGTTCAATTTGTATTCACATATACAAATTACATTAAGCCCACCTTAAATAGATTAAAATCCAACAATCTCCTACTTGGACTGTATGTGAGTTGTATATGATATATGAGTATAACTGTAGTTGATATAATATTCCTGTAAACAATCTGGTTTATTAACTTTATTAGTATAGGACTATAGATGTCATAGCTACTATATAGTGTATATGACTAGAACAAGTCCTAAGAGTAATCATAATACCAATGTCATTAATGGCATAGATTAAGATGATGTATAGTATGGAAATTACATGAAATGATCAGTACATGTCAATTTTCAACTTGTCCTGAAGTGACTTGAAAGGGTCTGATCATATTTGCAAATACTTTATGCTAAACAATATCATATTTACAAACTGCAACAACAAATAATGATCCAAGCCTTATGATTCGAAAAAGAATCTATATCATATTTACAAACACTAAATACTAAACTGTAGTAGTAAATTATAATGCTTTATTCAGAGTGTCAAACATCTAAATATTCATTAATGTTTTGAACTTTAAGTGCATACAATAATCAAAATAATGTTTGTCTTTATTAACATATAGACTCCTACTAGATGAGTTCTTCCATAAGGACTCTCATATCCACAACATACGCATGAAACACCGTAGGCACCAAGCCCTTGGTGAGTGAATCTGTAAACATGGAATTTGTGCTGATGTGTTCTATCATCACGACTCTGAACTCTTTCTTTAACCGTTATAAACTTGATGTTGATGTGATTGGATTTCGACGAACTGCAGTTGTTCTTGGCATAAAGTTTTACGACTTTACTATCACAGTTGATCCTTAATGGTCTGTTAACGAGTTGCAGTGCTATGATGAAGTTCCGTAGTCAAATCTCGTGGTTGGATGCTTTATAGCATGCTAACAACTTTGCCTCCATAGTAGAAGTGGCTACTAGTGTCTGCTTGAAATTCTTCCAAGATATAGCCCTCTAGCAAGCATGAAAATATAGCCTGAAGTGACCTGCTATCCAATCATCCAACAAAATCAAAGTCTAAATATCCAATCACCTCCAGGTGATCTGACCTTTGATACGTAAGCATATGTCCTTCAGTTCTTTGCAAATGCTGCATCACTCTCTTTACCGATGGTTCTGGGTTATTTACATATCTACCTAACATCCCGACTATAAATAATATATTTGGTAGTGTACAAACCTGTGCATACATGAGGTGTCCCATAGCTGACGCATAAGGGAATTGTTCAATCTTCTTTATTTAAAGTTCAAGTCGTGGACACAGGTAGGTCATCAGGTGCACAGTTTTGCATGTCATATCTTATAAGCACCTTTTTAATATAGGTCTTTTGTGATAATCCAAGAATGTTGCTTGAACGATTAAGACATATTTGTATGCCTAAAACAAAGATGCTTCATCAAGATCTTTTATTTCAAAATAACTGGATAAAAATGACTTGGTTTCATGTAGCATACCCTTATTATTGTTCGCAAATAATATGTCATCCGAAACAAGGATGACAAACTTGCTCCTACTAAACTTGACATATATGCTCAATAGGATTCTCCTTAAATCCAAATGAGATAATCATAAATAGACTTCTTTAATCTACATACAAGGTGCTTTGAATTCTAAGACTCAAAGTTCTCTGGTTGCACCATATATATATATTCCTCAATATCATCATTGAGGAATGCAGTCTTTACGTCCATCTAGTGTGACTCTAAATTAAAATGAGTTACAAGTATCATTATTACCCTTAGGGAGTCTTTCGTCTTTTGTTGAAACCGGTAAGAAAGTCTTGTAATCAATATTTTCCTTCTGAGTGAATCGCTTGGTTTTAAATATTCATTTACAATCAACGAGTTTCGTACATTCAGGCAAGTCGACAAGTTCCCCAACGTCATTTTCCAACCCCTATGTCAAATTCATGCTCTTGGAGATAAACATAATAACGAGAAATCATGGATCTCCTATCCTTAGTGGATCGCCTTAAAGACACTTGTGCTTACGGTAATTGAGGTACTTGCTCATCAATATGAGACAATATCTCACTTTGAGTGGAAGGATCCTCTAATTGCATTGGAGACCTTATCACTCCCATTGTACTCAATAAATTTGGTATGTCTCGTTTTGAAGAAGGATCTATTAGAGAGATCATAGAATTTATACCCCTTAGACTTTTCAGAGTAATCCACAAAATTACAGCTAACAATCCTTAAGTCCAGTTTCTTTATACTAGGTTTATAAGGTTTAGCCTTAGCTGGACAACCCTAGACATGTAAATGTCTAATGCTAGGTCTCTTACCCGTCAATATCTCGAATGGGGTGTTAGTTATTGCCTTACTAGGCATTAAATAAGTAAACTGCAATCTTGAGTGCTTCACCCCCACAAAAATTCAGGTAAAGAAGTAAGTCATTATATTTCTTACCATATCTTTTAGGGTACGATTGCAACCAAGGTTTAAAATTTCGACCCGTGCCAAGGTTTCGGTCCTGGATTGGAACGATACGGTTTCGGTACCGTATCATGCCGTGCCGATATAGTTTCGGTATTTTTTAAATATAAAATATATTAATTAAAAACTAAAATATTTAACATAAATATTTTAAAAATAAACAAGATAAAAAATAATCTTTTAAAAAAAGGAAAAGATATGAAAATAGATAAATAAATAAAAATTTTATTATAATTTTTAAATTAAAATAAATGAAATATAAAATTAATTAGATAGTTTTATTAGGGTTTAATAAAGTCTCTTTAGATTATCTCTATCATAGCTAGGAGTTTATTAAAATAATTAACATAAGTTTAATTAAAAAAAATCTGAAATCCGACACCACTCGCGAGCCCGCACGACTTCGGCGCTGTCACGGGGTTGCGCGATTAGCCATGGTCGCGGGGATTGCGTGACTCCTTCGGCGCGACCACGTTGGTCGTGTGACCCCTCTGCAGTGACCACAGGGTCGCACGATGCTTTCGCGGCGGCAACGGAAGGGTTATGCGACCCCTCCGCTATTGTTGCAGGGTCGAGCGACGCCTCCGCTATGACCACTGGGTCGTGCAACATGTCACACCTGTCGTGGGTCTGATGCCGGGGTCGTGCCGGTGTCGATCGCCAAGCGGAACGAGACGTTTCGCCCGTTTCGACCATTTCGGCACAGCACTTTAAACCATGATTGCAATGCTCATCTACACTATTCTGACCATGAGTACCAAGCATGGTATACTGAGGCACAATCCCACACTCAACAAGGTAATTCACAAAAGGTCATAGACGTTGTTCACTTGATTCATCATATCGTCGTAATATTCACCTCCATGAATGAATCGAACGACTTTAATTTTCTTATCTAGTTGATTTTCAACTTTAGCTTTTAAAATTTTGAACATGTCCAAAGAGTGAGACTTCTCATAAATAATGTATAGATAGCTGAATCAAGAGTAATCATCCATGAAGGTAATAAAATATGTGTTCATTCCCAAATGCCAAAGGAATGAGCCACAAATATCCATACATATTAGCATCACTACATCGATTTGCTCTCTTATTTCTTTTGTTAGTTGTCTTCCCCTTAACACATTCTATGTCGACATTAAAGTCTGACATGTCAAGGGTATCGAGAATTCCATGTGACATTAGCCTTTCTAAGCATTATCATAATATGAATGAATTCTCGTTAGTTAATTTGCGTTTAGTACTCATCCTATGCATAATCACATTGTCAGCCGTAGGAGTTATGATATTTAATTTATAAAGCTTATCAACCAAGAAACCATAGTCAACCAACACTGAATTAAAGAAAATACTAAAAATTTCATTTCCAAACAAGGATAACTTGATTTGTCCAAACAAGAAATTGAAATTAAATTCCGTCGAAAAGACGGTACAATAAATATATTTTCTAAATCCAGAAAGACATCAGTTCTTAAATAAAGGCTAAAAACACCAATCAACTTCTTTTTATTTCCTGTATAGATGTATCTTTCACAATCAAGTGGAAGACGACTCCTATATAGTGACACTTATGTGAGTAGTAGCATTGATAACTAATAAAGTTGGGAAGTTTACCGTTCTTCACACGCCAATTAGCGTATTTGTGACAGTCTTTCTTCATATGACCTTTCTTCTTGCAGAAAACATAAGTAGACTTCTTATCCTATTTCATGTGCTCCTTATGGCTAAAACTCTTAGAATTTGCAGTTTGTTTTCCTTTTCCTTTATTGTTGATCCTCCTCTTCTTGCTCGAACCTTGGGAATTAGATGCTAAGTGAGTACTTTCAGGTGCCTTACGCCTCAGTCTCTCCTCTTGCACGTTTTGAGCTATAAACTCATTTAATGTCCATTTTTCCTTTTGAGTATTATAAGAAATCTTAAGAGTAGTGAACTATGCAAGCAAAGACATCAAGACAAAATGCACTAACATAGACTCAACATTTTGAGTTTTAGTGCTTTCAGACTTGTGGCGATATTGGACATCTCCATAAATGTACTCCCTGATGTTTCCTTTGTCGTTATACCGTATAGTTTCCAACTTCGAAAGAAGTTTGATAATTGCGACCTTTTCCCTTGCCACGAAACGGTCTGCTAATTGGCTAAGGAAACTCCTAGCATCCTCTCTCACATTTATTGAGTCTTTAATTGGTGTCAGAATAGACATACTTAAACTTATGCGATTTGATCGCTCCTACTTTTCAAATTCAATCCTCTGCTTTATAGTGCTAACACTAGTCAGGCGTGCAGGACGATTGTGTCTCAATGCATAGTACAGTCTAAGTCTATGATAATGTACTCTATCCATTCAACAAAATTTGAACCAGTTAATGTGGAGATGTTATTAATGCTGGCAATTACTAATTGCACTGAAAATAAAAAAGAAAATAATATAATCTCATGATTTAATTAAGGCCAAGAACATATATAAATACAAATAATAAAACATAAAATTACGCAAATAAATGCATATGAATGAGCTTCTTATGAGATACCAAATACAACATTGCATTTTCCTCTGGACTAAATGTAATTTGTTAGCAGTATTCTTTAATATAATTCAAACTTTAATTAGTCACACTATGTGCCTTCCTTTGGGTCAACCCATTGTGCGCATAATTCGACACTTTATATGAGTTATATATTGGTTCATAATGTACAACAATCTTAATCTGTCACACAATATCTTCCTTTTTTTGCTACATTTTGTGCATGATCTGAACAAAAATATTTTATTACTTAGTTATAAGCTACCTTGAATATATATATGGCATAAAAGTAATTTTCCTTTGGACGAATTACTTTTAGCATAGATATACGTCTACTAACACAACATGCACTAAACCTACCTAATGTGTCTTCCTTTGGATTGACACAACAGTTCAGTTTAGTAGTACGCGTGTAAATATACTCAAGAAAACTCTAGGAACTTTAACTAAATAGATAAACACTTGATCTTCTTTAATAACTTAAAATTAAGCTTATCAATTAATTGATACCATATGACAATCGATTGGTATCACCCAATCAATTACCTCAATCGATTTAAGACCTACTATCTAACTTCAGGACGATTAATCAATCGATGATGTGAGCCAATCGATTGGTATCACCCAATCGATCCCGCCAGTCGATTACAGTCTGTGTTCGACTTCACACATATCAATCGATTGGTGGTTCTTGGCAATGGATCAGTAATGACCAATTGACCTGTCAATCGATCTCAAAACCTTCTGTGCTTGATCGCCAGTTAATCAATCGATTAGTGAAAGGTGTCTTCAATCGAGTTGGCTATTGATTAAACCGATCCCATCGCAACTTCAAGGCTATTTAATCGATTGGATAAAACTCCTAATCGATTGATAACACCAATCGATTAGGTTGATCGATTCTAATCGATTCTGTTGTGATTTAAATTTATTAATCGATTGGTAGTTTCAATCGATTAACATGATCGATTCCAATCGCTTCTGTGTTCGACCTCAAAGCGATCGGTGATAATCACCAATCGATTGGTGGCAGCAGTCGAACCTGTAATCGATTGAAAATTGATCCCGTGTTCGTTCTTGTCATGCCAATCAATTGTGGAATCAATGCAATATATTGGTGTCAACTAATCGATCGGATCAAACGATTCCCTTCAATTTTGTTCGCTATTTTAGGCTTGGTAATCGTTTATCCGACTAAGGCAATTGATTACATCATCGCAGTTTGACCTAAAATTATATTAAACGCAGTGGTTTTCCACAAAGAAAGCAGCGGTTCACCGTTGTTTTTCGTGTTCTTCGTGACATATGAAAAACCAAGAAAACCAGGCCTATCCTAGGTTTTCTTTCAACGATCAGAACTAGGAAAACTTAATCTAGCATGGAAAGCCACATATCGATGAAAAACCTAACTTCATTGTCATGCAAATGATGAAACACAGGCTTTGATACCAATTGATAGATTATGTATTCTCCTAACCGCATGAATTCTAGGAACCAAAAGGAACTTGTAACAGAGAAAACTTGAACATGGTCTAGTTTCATCAATCGGCATGGCATAGCAGAATTAAAAACAGTAATAACGACGATATAACCTAATTGCGGAAGAGACATTGTCGTAAAGCATCATCCAAGAAATCCGTAATCCTGCGGAAGAAGTAGCAGAGGATGGTCTTCCGGAGGAATTAGGGTGACGACACTGAAACTTTTCATCTATGGGGAACGAAAGAGATGTCAAGATGCCCTAATCCAACGAGACCTCTCCCTTATATAGCAGATTCGATATGTTATCAGCCCATAGATAATAACAGATCGGGCTGAAGGATTCTACACATATAACTCGCATCTAATAACTCGAAACCCAATAAATCAGACATAGATAACTTCAATGGGTTCGGTTTGGTTCGGTTCATATTCGCATATACAAATTACATTAAGCCCACTGCCCACCTTAAAGAGATTAAAATCCAACACAAAGGTCAAACTGGAAGTTATAGACCTTGGTTGTGCCTTCCTCTCTTCCACAATTTTTTTAGCATGGTGCCAGGGAATCCAGAAGAAAGGAGTTAGTGGAGCAAATCTAGATAGGCGTTAGAACACAATGGTTTGCCAGACCCACATTGCCTCTGGTGTCTTAGGGTTCAGCAAGAATTCAATCTGGAATTAAGAAGACAGGGCGCACTGGTAGAGAAATCTTTGGTGGATTCACTTCTTGCATGTTGTAGAACAAAAATTCATATAGTCTTGCATGGAGGTTGGAAGCCAAGACCCTCATGGCTTGGGAATGTGGTTGGGCGATTTGTGGTCCTCTGCTCTTGGTTCTTCTTGGTTCTGGCTGTCTTGCAAGTTGTGATGGTTTTCTGGGGAAGGTGTCAGAAACATCTGGCATTAGTGGTCTCCAGGATGTTGAGCTGGTCTAGAGAAGGATTGAACCGCTCCTGCTCCCGCTCCCTTGATGGAGATCTTGAAGGAGGTCGCACTTGGTGCTTCGAGTTAGTGTAGTAGGACTCAAAATCAAGGTGTGTGGTTGACATTCTGCTATGCTTGCTGTGTTGTGGCTAGAAACAAGCAAAGGAAGAGATGAGGAGGTTAGTGGATACCTCTTATTGAAAATCCTAAACTTAGGAGGGGGCTTTCATTGGGGATAGGATAAAATATTTTATTGCATGTTATTAATGAGATATCCATTACATGGGCATATATACTCATGATAAAATTCTAAATAAAAAACTGTTAATGTGGGACTATGCCTCCTAGAACAACTCTATTAATCTCACCTCTAACATATACGATTTGATGGACTAAAGGTAAACAACACAGATGGTTTCCAACTATAGAAACATATGATACCTTAGAAACATTGGAAACTTAACCAGATTATATTTTGTAGATTATATACCAAGATTTAAAATTTCGACCCGTGCCGAGGTTTCGGTCTCAGACCGGAACGATACGGTTTCGGTATCGTATCGTGCCGTGCCGATACAGTTTCGGTATTTTTTATTTATCTATAGTAATTATAAGATAAATATGTTTATTATGTATATAAAAATAAGTTGTATATTGATTTATTATAAGTTCTCAATTATTGAATAATTTAATATTATTAGAAAAATAATTAAAAATAATTTTATTTAAATAGAATTGATATATTAATAATTCAAATTTAAATAGAAGTATCTATAATAATAATAATAATAATAATTAATACAAGATGTTACTTTATATTAATAATAATTATATAAACTAACTATTTATTCATTTAATTAATTATTAATTAAATAATATATATTTTAAATAGTAAAAAATATCAAGTAAAAAATTTTTAAAAAATAAAAAAAAAACAGAATATAAATATAATATATTAGAATTTTTTTAAAAATTTTTTAGAATTTTTTTTAAAAATTTAAATGAAATTTAAAATAATAAAAAATATATTAGAATATAATAAGAATTATTATATTTTTTTTAAAATTTTAAATAAAATTTAAAATATTAATTTTTCAGAATATTAATTAATAAAATTTATTTAATTTATTTTAATTTTAAATATATATTTTATTAGAATAATTTAATTAGGGTTTATAAAACCTCTTCCAACTATCACACATTCTCCACATATCCTTGGGAATTCTTTAAATTAATTAAATAAAATAAAAAATTATTAAAAACAGAAAAGAATAAAAATCGCGCGGTAGAACGCGAGATCGCGCGCGGGCGATCCCGCGAGGGGAGTCCGGCGGCGCTGGAAGCGTCGCCGGACGCCTCCGACGGCGCCGGAAGCGTCTGGCGACCCTGCCGGACGCTTCCGGCGGCGCAGAAGCCGTGCGCACGACGCCTTCGGCGCGGAAGGCGTGGCGCACGACGCCGCCGGAGGCGTCCCGCATCTCCTCCGGCTCCAACGGAGGCGTCCCGCGTCTCCTCCGACGCCGCCGAGACGGGGATGCCTCCCGTGCCCGTTTCGGCCGCCCGGCGGAACGATAAAAACAGTCCGTGCCGGGCGGCACGAAACGGTATTTCACACCTTGTTATATACATTTCCTCATCTTGGGAAAACCGTTGCTACATGAATATGGAGTCTTACACCTACATTCAGGAGTTGTATATATATATATATATATATATAGTCAATTTTCCAATATTGAAGAGCTTAACAGTACAGCCATATCTTTTAGGATTTTATGCTTTTATGAAATCTATTTCCATTTGTTACATTCCCACAACACTACAATATAAATTTTGTATTTATATCCCTCGTATATTTTCTTGTTTCTCCATCATCTTTATGCTAAACTGGAGACTTGGACACTCAATTCTCAGCAGTGTCACTGTTTCAGTGACTATGCTCTGCCTTTTAGCTAGTTCCTGAATCCTTCTCTGTTATAGTAACTACTAGATTTCACTGGAAAATTTGATCTGTTTGATGCACTTATATAGTCTCTTTTATGATCCAATTGCAGGCTCTATTGTATAGGCTATCAGGCGATTATAATCCTCTTCATTCAGACCCGATGATTGCACAGGTGGCAGGGTAAGGAATTAAAATATTTTGCCTTCTAGGTCTGGCATTATTATTTTTTCTGCTGTTTCCTGTTTTCTTGTTTCCTCTTCGTGTGCAGAAAGTGAGCTAGCATGCCACTTTGACCAACAACTCAAAACATTCATAAAGGTGGTAACTTCCACTAAAGGAATGCTTCTCAACATAGTGACACCTTTGACTTAAAGAAGACACCTTCATTTAGAAGATTAAAATAATACCTTGTTTCACCTGTGCGACCACTCTCCCCCAACTTTGTCAAAATACCCCTTGGGATTTAATGTGGCGGACAAAAAGATGAACATCTTATTTATAGGATTTAGATTTTAAACAAACATGAAATGGCTCAGTTGGGCACCAAGATTTATATTTCCACTTTAGCAAATTAAGAATAGGGGTACCTTAGGACTTCTATTCTCTTGTGGAACAGAAAGAAATAGTGATTAGAGTTGTTCTTCATTAGTTGTTTTACTTAGAGGGATTTGCGAACGCATTTAAATGGAGCCCGCTCTTTTTTCTGTAGACATTTTGGATTTCTACCTCCCATTAGATGTTTTGTAAATTGCTTTTCAAATTCTTAGCCAAACAAGTGCGACAACAAATATAGAAGAATTCCTCTATTGCAATGAACATGTAAAAATTCACTTTAACATGCAGCAGGTAGTTGATCATTTGATGTAATGGGATTACTCCTGGGGACCAAATTGTCTTACTCTTTTCCATTTTATTCTTAGTTTGCTTTTCCCATCTCAATCATCTTTGAGCTTTTGTTCGTTTTGGCTGAGTAATTCTATTCATCTCCAAAGTTCAATATTTTCCAAACTGCTGCTAACTAGCTACTGTTCTGAGGCTGTGCTGCAATTTTCTAATGTCAATCCACAATCACTTTTTGAAGGTTTGCACGCCCAATACTTCATGGATTATGTACTCTTGGCTTTGCGGTGAGAGCCATCGTAAGCTCCTTTTGCGATGGGGAAGCAACAGCTGTTAAAAACATCTTTGGTCGTTTCCTTTTGCATGTATATCCTGGAGAAACTCTAGTCACAGAAATGTGGCTTGAAGGCTCGACGTAAAGCTCCATTGGCTCCTTTTTTTTTTCCTCTTCTGCTCATCTTTGTACACATCAAACTTGAACCACAAACTGAATTTGCATTTGCAGAGCTATTTATCAGACAAAGGTGAAGGAGCGAAATCGAGTTGTGCTCTCTGGTTATGTGCTACTGAAGCAGAACTCTTCCCTGTAGAATCTGTTCCAGAGATCATGATGAACATGGACTACAGTTTCTTTAAATGGTTGGTTGATGTTGAAAATTCCTAACTCCTATTGAGAATCGGTGGATACACTGTCTAATAATCTTGTACCATAACTCCTTTATCATCTGGTCTCATGGCTAGTCCATTTGCTTTTAGTATTTATATTATTGTCAGGAAAAAAAAACTCAATGTTACTAGGTTATTCCAGAGATTTCGATCTTTGTGAATATGTATGAATACTGAATGATAGTGGAGAATTATAGTGAAAAGAGTCAAAAGACTACCCATGGAAAGGCTCCTGGCAGTCAGACAGAGGAGCAAGGAGGGGAGAGTGGAGCATTTGTGGGGGGAGAGGCAGAGGAGTAATCACGACTTGAACACTTCGTCGACAAAGCTCATCCGTGTCGACAAACTCACTCTGCTCGATCATACCACACAAGAGCTCAATTTCACAACCTTGTCTGCCTAAACTGTCTTGATCAACAAATAGACCTGTCCATTCGACCCGACGGATGAGTTCTACCTCGTGACATGCCCAACCCCATGAAGCCAACTGACCAACCCGACGAAACAAGAGAGCAGCAAAGCAAATTTATATATTTTTTAGCATATAAAATATATATAATTGGATGCATAATACGTCAAACTTAACATACAAACATTTAGAAATGCTAGAAAAAGGGGGAAAAAAACGAGAGAAAAAGAAAAGAACACCGAATCAATTCCTTGATGTCATCGGCTATATCACACCACACCAGAAACATTCCTGATTAAATAATTGACACATAAATTTTCTTCACATATAAGTCGGTATTTGTCAGTTCGCCGTGGTTTGTCTTTGAACGCCAGCGAATTCAACACGTGCTGGTGGAACAGCGCCGCCAGCGCCGAAGAACGCCCCCACCTAGAAGATCCACAACACCAATACAACTATTATTAATTCAACGCATCGTTGACATCGTAAAGCATAGAACAAATAGGAAGTAACACAAGTGTATTCAATATTTACCCCTCTAAAAAATTCACTAAGGGTGTATTTGGTTCGAGATTATTCTTGATAATTTTGATTATCTATCCAAGGTTATCAACAAAAACCTTATTTGATTTAGGTATTCGATGATTTTCAAGTAATGTTCCATGCCCAACATGTCAGCAAAAGGGTCGTGCAGTCCGGAATCAGAAAATCTCAGAAAACTAAGGGTGCGTTTGGTTTGCACCGTTTTCATTTTTATTTTCTGGAAAATGCGCGTTTTCTAGAAAACAGAAAATGACTTTTTGTCATTCTCTGTTTTTCTAGAAAACGATAGTCAATTTTTTAGAAAACGCGCACGGAAAACGCAAACCAAATACCGTTTTTCAGAAAACGCGCGTTTTCCAGAAAATGAAAATGGAAAACGCACGTACCAAACGCCCCCTAAGTTTTTTGTTGATTCCGGGATTAACAAATTTTTTTTACCAAAAATATCCTCCGATAAGAAAAAACATGAAAAAAAAAAGAAAAAATGTAAAAAAATATTTAAAAATGTAAAAAAATAAAAAAATATTTTAAAAAATTTAAATTTTATTTTTTAAAAAAATAAATAATTTTTAAAAATAAAAAAAAATAAAAATTTTAAAAATATTAAAAAATTTTAAAAATAAAAAAAATTATAAAAAATTAAATTTTTTTTAAAAATTTTAAAATTTTAAAAAAATTTATGAAAATTTAAAAAAAAAAATTAAAAATAAAATAAATAAATAAAAATTAAAATTTAAAAAATGTAAAAAAATATAAATATAAATATAAATAATATAAAAACATTAAAAAATAAAAAAACACATAAAAAAGAAAAAAAAATATACAGGAAAAAGAAAAGTAAAAAAACATTAAAAAAAAATAAATAAATAATAATAATAATAATAATAATAATAATAATAATATTATGTATAGTTGGTTTTGTAACTGAGGGTAATACGGCAAAATATTAAACTAGGGTATTAATTAAAACCTTCAAACAAACAAGTTTTTGTTGCATTACCTAAGTTGAACCAAACAACATTTGATTATATTTTATTCCTTATAACCTTGGTTATGTGATTACCTGGTAATCACATAACCAAGGTTATACATGATGACTTGAACCAAACGCACCCTAAGAGTTTAGAGAGATAATAAAAAGATAAACAATTTCAAAAGCTTAAATATATTTCAATCTCAAAAGTAATCATCTGTCCAACCATATAAATGATGGTTCTTTATAGGGGAGATTTGGAAAATCTTCTAGGATGAGTCAATTTATTTCAAATGCGATTTATATTTCCTAGAGCCTTGAAAATCAAAAGTGTGTTTAATAATGAAACAAAGCATGCAATACATTAAAAAAAAAATTATCTTGTAAATACCAAACAAATCTTCAAGAATACCAAAGATTGATTGATCCTTTTCAATTACTAAGTAACATGTTAATCTTTGAATTCCCAAGTAAATTTCTAATTTTTCCTGAGCAATAGAACAATATTTTTCCCTAGCAATTTGTCCTCCTGAGTAATTTGTCTTTCCTGAACAATATGTCTTTCCCGAGCAATCTTTCCAGAACAATTATTTCTCGAGAAATTTATTCTCTCCTGAGTACTATTATTCATCTTTCTCGAACAATATTTCCAACCTAACATACTTCAATCAAAATAGTCATAATTTTTTGTAAAAATATTATTTTTTAGCACTATTTTTCATTAGTTACATACTAGACATCTATGACTTTCCAATAATATATGACTTGCCTTGTAATTTGTTCCCAATAATAGCAAACTAATCTTTGAAGTTGACACAAAAATCTAATGACTTTTGAACTTTCCTGTGCCATTCTCCCTTGGTTGAAAAAATTCTCTCTCGAATCAAAATTAGATTCAATATAAGGAGAAAGGTCGGCAACATAAAAGTTGTGGAAACACCATAACCAATGGACAACTTAACTTTATAAGCATTATCATCGATCTTGTTGCATTTGTGTGATGATCACTTTAAAGATCAATTTTGGAACTAATCTTGAACCCATGAAGTTGGTCAAAAAGATCATCGAGTAGAGGGATAGGAAAGTGGTACTTGACTTGATTGTGATTTTGTTCACCATTCTACTATCAATGCACATACGTCGCGCACCATCTTTCTTTGGTATCACAATTTGAAATTCTTGGAGAAGAGATTGCACTTGGAAAGGGACAATATGACCTTTAACATAAGTAGCAGTGATGCTATGTTGTACTACCAAAGATTCTCTATGATCATAAATAATCATTCCTTCATCATATTCATCCTAGATAGGTGCTGCCTCATAAGGCTCCTCATCATCTTTTTTTATCAACAAGAGTTATAATCCTACAATTGGGGCAATCTACAGCAAAGTGTCCATATCCCTTCCATTTGAAACATACTTTTTATTGTTAGGACCATTTGGTTTAACAAAACCTGCATTGTTCTCCTTGCTTGCAACAACCTTTTGATGTGGAGGTGTTCTTTGAAGTAGATGTTCTCCCTCGGTTAGAAGCACCACCACTTGAAGAGAAACAACCGCCAAACTATTTTGACTCTTTTTGTTATTTTCCACCTTGAGAGCTAATACAGACATCATTCTAAGTCCAATATGGCGAAGTTTGTTCCTCTCATATTGAAGTCCTCCAAGAAATTGAGCAATAGATTGTTCCTCTAGCGCCACTATATCACACTTCATCATAAGATTTTCAAATTCAGCAATGTATGTTTCGACGAATAGATCCTTTTGCTTGACGATAATCATCTGGCAACAATTTCTTGCACAACTCATTTTTCATTTTGTCCCACGTTTGAATCTTTTGCTTGTCATCACGAGCTCGCTGCTTCTTTAGATGCTCCTATAAAATAGAGGCATATTTCTTCAACTTAATGGCAACAAACTTCACTTTACAATCTTTTAAAATTTCTTTGAATTCAAGGACTCTTTCAACAGAGTTGATCCTATCAATGAATTCATTAGGATCATTTCTTCCATCAAAACCTAGGATGTCAACTTTAAAATCAAAAGATTTCTCATGAACATTGTTCCTTCGATACCTTCGACTCCGAGATGCATTATCACTGGAATCATCATTTCTGTAACTATGAAATGGATTAAAACTCATTTCTTGATTAGCATAACCCGCCTCTGAACCATGACCCTCAACATCATGTTTCAAAGGTTCGCCAAGTGCGAGACATTGCTCGAGTTGTTGCACTTGTCTCCTCAAGTCATCCAACTCGATATCATGAAGGTCTCTTTGATGAGCTACAGGATCATCACCATTTTGCCTTTGTCTTCTACGACCAACCATTGGGAACCAAAGCTCTGATACTAACTTGACACCGGAAAGTGTAGGAGAAATAGGAGATAACACAAAACTCACTCAATACTCACCACTCTAAGAACAAGAGTTTAGAGAGATAACAAGAAGATAAATCTTCTAACAAGCTTAAAATCTCAAATACATTTTAATCTGAAAAACAATCATCTGCCCAATAATACAAATGATGGTTGTTTATAAGGGAGAATTAGAACAACCCTCCAAAATGGGTTAAATTGTTTTAAATGCGATTTATATTTCCTAAAGCCTCGAAAATTAAAAATGTGTTTAATAATGAAACAAAACATGCAAGACATTAAAAACTTTTTTTCTTGTGAGTACCAAGAAAATCTTCAAGAATACCAAAACTAGTTGATTCTTTCCAATTCCTGAGTAGTATGTTAATCTTTGAATTCCCGGGTAGATTTCCAGCTTTTCCGGAGCAATATGTCTTTCCTAAACAACATACCGAGCAATATCTTTCTCGAGCAATTTGTTTTCCGAGCAGTTTGTCTTTTCCGAACAATATGTCTTTCCCGAGCAATTTATTTTGTCGTGAGTACTATTATTAGTCTTTCTCGAACAACATTTCCAGCCTAATAGGCTTCAATCAAAATGTCCATAATTTTTTGTAGGAATATTATTTTTGAGCACCATTTCATTTATTGGAAACTAGACATCCATGTTCCAATGATATATGATTTGCCTTGTAATTTATTCCCAATAATAGTAGAGTAATCATTGATGTTGACATAAAAATATGATGGCTTCTTAACTTTTCTGTGTCAATCATTTAATCGATTGAGCAAATTGAGATAATTATGTTTGAAAAGTTAATTTTTCTACCATACTGCGTACATATATAGAAATGTCTTCTGGAATACTATTGGGGAAACCTAGAAGTACTGCTTCTGAAATTCGTTGGTATAAAGTACTAGCCCTTTTCTTTAAGTTGGGAAAAGTCAAGTTATTGGGCCTATGGATTAGGTTTGATGATTGTATGTTTTGTTTTTCCGGCTCAATAGTTGCCTGATCATAAGTTTTGTCTCACTAAAAATTTTCGTCTGCCTTAAGTAAAGTACTTATAAAGAAATTAGAGCATATAGTTGCCTTAGCAGAAGTAAATGCTTCATCTAAGGAGTAAAGCCTTTATAGGATGATTTTTCACATCCTTGTATGACTTTTTTGACTTCTTCCTAGTCATAGTAATTCCTATTTGTGTTTCAAAAAAGATTACATAATAAGAAAATTTCTGGACTTTCTTTGCAATATTGTTAGAAAGTAATTGGATAAAATATTTATGATAATATTGTAGTTGACACTTCCTGTTTTAGCATATTTCTTCAATATGTCAAGGACGACTTCTGTGAAGTTTGATATATTGAAGTTTAATGGAACCAAAAACTTTGGATTATGGCAGAGAAGAGTCAAGAACTTGTTAGTGCAAAAAGACATGGTGAAGACGCTAGGAGAAAGGAAACTGAAAAGCATGGAGAGATCGGATTGGGAAGAACTTCATACGGAGGTAGTGGCAACAATTAGGCTTTATCTTATGGATGATGTGATGTATCATGTCATGAACGAGGAGTCACTTGTGCCAGTTTGGCAAAAACTACGGTTTACTTACTCAATAAATTTGCTAGTAAGGCGACAACAAAAATCTCACACAAGTTGTGGATAGATTGAACTCCTAGTGTTAGACATCTATTATGTCTGGGATTGTCTAGCTAAGGCTAGACCTTATAAGCTTAACAAAAGAAAATAGACTCAAGAATTGTTAGCTATTATTTTTTTGGATACTCTAAAAACTCAAGAGGCTTTAAGTTTCAACCCCATAAGTAAAATCTTTTTCGAGACGTATAATGCTAAATTCATTGAGGATGGTGGGAGTTATAAAATTAGGGAAATATCATTTGAGAAAAACATTCACTACAATAAATATGATTTTTCTCAATGCATTATCAATGACGCACTATTAGGGTCATTGTTAATAATAGTTATTACGACGCACCCAATTAAGTGCACTACGAATAATATTATATTTTTTTAAACAACAGCGTGCAAAAAAATATGCTGTCAAATATACTTTTGACGAAATGCAATGTACACTATTAAGATTAAACATTAATGATGTGTAAAAATGCACTATTAAAAATGTCTTTAAAAATAAAATGTTAACAAGGCTCAAAACTATGCTATGAAAAGTCTTTTTTTATCGGATATCGCACCCGATCACATTCTCCTCTTTTTCTCTTCACTGACTTTTTGTGGCGTACGACGTGCACTATTAAAACTTAATACTAACAAAGTAGAAGAGCACACCATTAATAGTCTTATAAAATTTAGGGATTCATATCTCATCGTGATCCCCCTGAGCCCTTTCACTTTTTTCTCTCCGCTCAAACCTCAATCAGCGACAAATCCCTTTCACTTTCTTCTCTCTGGCCGAGACATTGTAGGTTCTTCATCGTCGTCTCTGTCAATACAGATCTAATCCTCATCGCAAGGATCACATCGATGAGGTGCACAAGAAGACCAAAGTCTAGCGCCTCCTCAACACCGGTATCCAAACTATAGGATCGAGACGTGCTAGAGGGGGGGGGGGGTGAATAACACTCGTGACTTTTCATACTTTCATAAAATGTTCGCGTAAAGAGTACGTGCAACGGAAAAGAAATAAGGAAGGAGAAAACAACCAAGCTAACACCACCGAGTTTTACTTGGTTCGGAGCCTGTGACGACTCCTACTCCAAGATCCGCGATCGTTGATTGCTGTCGTTGGGCAATCACTATAGTTTCAAAAATCTTTACAAATATTGAATATAGAAATGACAAGTACAAGTAATTTAAGTGCTATAATACCGACGACTTTTAAGGATCTGGAGGGTAGTGCTTTTGGTTGTCGGAGTCATATCGCTCGATCGTCGGAGTCACGTCATGGATGTTGGTGCAGGGAGCACCAGATGATCAAACATAAGTTTTGATTATGATAAAGGGTCCAAAGTTAAGGTTACTTGTTGTCTAACAAGGTTGAATGAGCTTATAGAAAAGTCCTAAGTGTTCTTAAGTAAAAATCCTAATGGATTCTAGGAAGGTGAAAAATCCTAGAGGGAGATAACCCTAGGTCCTTGGGAGGTAACCCTAGGTGATGGAAAGTCCTAATTGTTGGTGTAATCGACCTCTAGAGTTTCGACGTTTGATAATATACCTAAGTTTAGTCAATTTGACCAAGGGTTGATTCAAACACGACTTGATGTTTAGAAGAGAGAAGTCTAGTCAGGACTAGATGACTAGCAAAGATAAGTCCTAACCAAAGGATAGGCAGGTGAGAAGTCTACTGAGTGACTAGTCCTAACTGGATGTTAGACAAAGTGGAAGTCCTGGTGAGTGAAGCCAGACCCTAGTGAGTAAAACTAGGTGGTGAAAGTCCTGGTGAGTGAAGCCGGGCCCTAGTGCGTGAAGCTAGGAAGTGAAAGTCCTAGTGAGTGAAGTCAGGCCCTAGTGAGTGAAGCTAGGTGGTGGAAGTCCTGGTGAGTGAAGCTAGGTAGTGAAAGTCCTGGTGAGTGAAGTCAGGCCCTAGTGAGTGAAGCTAGGTGGTGGAAGTCTTAGTGAGTGAAGCCAGGCAATGAAAGTCCTAGTGAGTGAAGTTGGGTAGCCCTAGGGGAGGTAACCCTATGTTATATGTGATTGACTGGTTTCCGATTGATCGCACGTGGTTGACCGAACCAACGAATCTTGAAATCTGTTAACACTGTCTTACTTTACTGTTTTATCTATTGTACTAACTCAGTGCTGCAGGAAAGTCCAGCTAAGTCAACGGGTCGATCGAATAGCTGGCATAAAGTCTAGACAATTCGATGAGCTGACCGAATGTCTGACAAGATGGTAAGTTAAGGTAAGTCATTGGAGGAGAGTGACTTTGTGAGGACGTGTTCCTCGTTTGAGGGAACAGTCGGTGTTGATCCAACTTAGATTCATTTGGGAAATCTAAGTTGAGATCTTGACTAGATTCTAGTCTTGAAGAGACAGAATCTAATTAATACTCTACTTGTTATACTATGCTAACTTTGTTTTGCAGGGTAGTATAATTTTTTTTATCACCTCGGACTTGTTGGTGCAATCGACCTAGGTTTTGATGTGTGTGTCAAAGAGTTTAAGTTAGGCTTTCATATGTATTTGATATGTGTTTGAGTCATGCAGGACTTGGTGGAACACATAAGGACTTGGTGTGACCAAGTTCGGGAAGCTCATCCAAGGGCTCGGATCGTTGAGTCGGTGAAGGATGGTGTGGAAGACATCCGAGGGACCGCACGGACGAGGAGCAATGGAGTGGAGCCGAAGGAAGTGGACTTCAAGGCAGCGTGAAGGATGGCACGGAGAGGAGCCGCGGGCTCGGGTGCATCTGAGGGACGAAGGCCGAGGAAGAGGACTTCAAAGGCGACTCCGGAAAGGATGAGAGGAGTGAATGTACTGGGACCAGTCGACTGGTCATAGGACCAGTCGACTGATCCAAATTCACAGAATGCTTCTGTGCTTGTCGGCTACGGGGACCAGTCGACTGGTTCTAAGACCGTTGGCAGAAAACGGGCTCTAAAGAGAGTCGTTGGTGTTGCCTAACGGCTAGCACCAGTCGACTGGTGCATGGACCAGTCGACTGGTGTCAGGGTTTGAGTTGATTGATGATCAACTCTTTCCTCTTATTTAAGGGGAGCTTTGGGGCATTGAAGGGGTTACTAATACTCATTGTAAACCTTCTGATTCTGTGCCCAAAGCTCCCAAGACAATTCTCTTCCTCCTAATTCTAACTCCATCTTGTAAAGAGGAAGAGTGCTCTTGTGAGAGGTTCGCTCCACCGAGAAGGAGAAGCTTTAGCCGGAGATTGCCGGGGACTGATCCACCAAAGGATCAAGGGCTCGTCCATCTCAAGGACACGTCGTGGAGTAGGAGCAAGCAATCTCCGAACCACGTTACATCGAGCGTGTTAGCGTTTGTATTCTCGTTTTGTGTTTCATTGTTTTAGTTTCTATATTTCCGCTTGCGCCAACTAACGTATTGTAGAGAAGAAATCGATTTGGGGGTGCCGTCTATCCAACCCCCCTTCAAGCCGGCCACCGATCCTCCAACAATTGGTATCAGAGCGAGGAAGCTCTTCAACGGACTAATCGCCAAGAAGAACAACATCATCAAATGGCCGGCTCAAACATTCATCCCCCCAAATTCGAAGGAGACTTCTCTTGGTGGAAGAGGAGAATGGAGGTATTCTTCGAAACCGATTTTGACATAATGCTAATCATGGAAAATGGTTTCGAAGTGCCTAGAGATCAAGACAATAAGATACTTGAGAAAACAAGGTGGACCAAGAAGCAAAGGGAAGAACATTTAGCAAATGCTAAAGCCATACATCATCTACAAAGTGTCCTTCCTCAACAAGAAATAACAAGGGTTGGAACCTACTCAAGCGCTAAGGAGTTATGGGAAAAGCTAGTGGAGCTTCATGAAGGAACATCGGAAGCGAAATTAGCAAGAAGAGACCTCCTTCGAACTCAACTCAATAATATCAAGCTTGAGAAAGGAGAAAAGGTATCAATTTTACATTGTAAAATTAAGGAGATTATTAGTGGACTAACAAGTGTAGGTGAGACACTCTCAAATCGAGACGTGATTACAAAAGCCCTAAATGCTTTTCCAAGATCCACAACTTGGAGTTCCATTGTAGATACATACTACATATCAAAGGACCTAGAGAAATCCTCTCTAGATGAACTCTTCTCAACAATGGAGCTTCATGAAACAAGAGTTGAGGGATTGGATGGAGAAGCTCATAAATCAAGAGGAGTAGCCCTTGTGGCAAACAAGGGAAAGGGGAAGAAGAAAGCTCCATCTCCATCATCTTCTGATTCCGAGGAGTCAAGTGCCTCAATGGATAGTGACCAAGAGGCGTATATGGTAAGGAAAATGAGAAGAGCTTTTAGAAATTTTTCATCTAACAAATCTCATGCTAGGAAAAGCTCAAGAAGCAAAAGTAAGACAAGGAAGATAATTTGCTACAATTGCCAAGGAGAATGACACATAAGAGATGATTGTCCTCTCTTGAAAAAGAAGGAAGGGAAGAAGAAGAAGAAGGAGAAGACAAAAGAAAAAGGGAAGAAGGCTCAAAACCTAAAAGCAACATGGGATGATCCTTCATCATCATCGGAGGAAGAAGAGCATCACATAGTCAATTTTGCTCTCATGGGGATTGATGATGTAGCCTCCACCTCATCCGAACAAGAAGAAGGAAGGAGCTCAAGTGAAGATGAAGAGGGGAGCTCAAGTGAAGGGGGAGGTCAATCATCGGATTCGGACTTCTCGGTAAGTGAGGTACATAATCTTCCTCCCCATATTTTAATTAAAATTATTTCAAGCACAAATGATGATTTGTTTAAGGCAAAAAGAAAGAACAAATCTTTGAAAAATGACATTTGCATGCTTAAAGAAAAATTAGAATCCATGCCTATTAGGGATAATGATTTGCATGCTTCCTCTACAAGTTCAAAGGATTCATGTTTAGAAGAGGAAAATAGGAAATTAAGGGAAAAGGTAGAATACCTCACCATAGCCCTTCGAAAATTTGAAATTGGTTCTAAAACCCTATATATGATCATTGGGAGCCAAAGGGCAAGTTTTAAGAAAAATGGGATAGGATACAATGAACAAAATAATGAAAAGACCTATCATTGTCTACTTGCTAGGGGGCAATCCAAGACAAAAACCATAGATAGGAAATGGATCCCCAAAGAGTACTTGGTCAACCCAATTAGAAAGAATTTCTATTGGGTACCAAAATCAATCCTCAAGGGTTAGAGGATTTTATGGCAAGTCAACCATGGAAGTCAATAATTCAAATTTTTCCTATATGGTTGACTTGAGACCTTAAGGGGAAGGACTTAGCCTTGATAGAGATTTATGATCAAGAGGGCTAAGTAGATGTTACTTTTATCTCACAATGATTTGTATTATTTTCTAACTATGAATGTGAGATATTAGGATGATACAAGTAATTCACTTATGCTTATGGCATTTTGATGAGTTATGAAGTGTATCAATGTTTAGTGATCATAGGCCAACTATGGGGAAAGCAAATGTTTAATTAATGGACATCTTGCCCATAGATCATAGTTGGACATTTCAAATGTTTTTGAAAACAATTCTATGTTTTATTTACTGTGGTCTAGCTATTTTAAAACATATGATTGCAAAACTGAGCTTGAAATTGATACAAACTTGCATGTTTTCGATATTTTTGAAACTTGGTCAAAATTTTGAAAATAGGTTGACTTTTCATGAAAACATATTTTTCTTAGTTAAAGAACATTATAAGAAATAAGTGTTCAAAATTTCATGATTTTTCGAATTTTCTAGAATTTTTTATGGATTTCTGAAGTTGGCTGCCGTAGGCTGAAATTGATGTTCAGTTTGTGCCAGTCGACTGGTGCAGATACCAGTCGACTGGTACCAGCCTTTCAGCATTCTGTTGGTCTTTAAAATCAAATTTTTGGTTCATATTTGGTTGGAACTGATACCATAGTATGTGTACGTGTCTGGTACAATATTTTGATGGTGTCAAAGGGGGAGAAATGGGTAGGTTTAAGTTACCAATCTACTTGGGTACAAATCTTTGAAAATTAAGATTAAGAGCATGTGTTAAGGGGGAGCTTAGGTTTTATACTTCATATTTACATATTGCTTGTACTTTTCAAAGTTGTTATTGGTGCCTAACTTAAACATATTGCCACACATCAAAAAGGGGGAGATTGTTGGTGCAATCGACCTAGGTTTTGATGTGTGTGTCAAAGAGTTTAAGTTAGACTTTCATATGTATTTGATATGTGTTTGAGTCTTGCAGGACTTGGTGGAACACATAAGGACTTGGTGTGACCAAGTTCGGGAAGCTCATCCAAGGGCTCGGATCGTTGAGTCGGTGAAGGATGGTGTGGAAGACATCCGAGGGACCGCGCGGACGAGGAGCAATGGAGTGGAGCCGAAGGAAGTGGACTTCAAGACAGCGTGAAGGATGGCACGGAGAGGAGCCGCGGGCTCGGGTGCATCTGAGGGACGAAGGCCGAGGAAGAGGACTTCAAAGGCGACTCTGGAAAGGATGAGATGAGTGAATGTACTGGGACCAGTCGACTGGTCATGGGACCACCGACCGATCCAAATACGTAACGCATGTATGATTCGTGCTGACTAGGACCACCGATCGGTTCTAAGACCACCGACCGGTACATGACCGCTATGAAAATGGGCTCTAAAGAGAGTTGGTGTTGCTATCTAAGAGTCACCGACCGGTGCATGGACCAATGACCGGTGTCAGGGTTTGAGTTGATTGATGATCAACTCTTTCCTCTTATTTAAGGGGAGCTTTGGGGCATTGAAGGGGTTACTAATACTCATTGTAAACCTTCTGATTCTGTGCCCAAAGCTCCCAAGACAATTCTCTTCCTCCTAATTCTAACTCCATCTTGTAAAGAGGAAGAGTGCTCTTGTGAGAGGTTCGCTCCACCGAGAAGGAGAAGCTTTAGCCGGAGATTGCCGGGGACTGATCCACCAAAGGATCAAGGGCTCGTCCACCTCAAGGACACGTCGTGGAGTAGGAGCAAGCAATCTCCGAACCACGTTACATCGAGCGTGTTAGCGTTTGTATTCTCGTTTTGTGTTTCATTGTTTTAGTTTCTATATTTCCGCTTGCGCCAACTAACGTATTGTAGAGAAGAAATCGATTTGGGGGTGCCGTCTATCCAACCCCCCTTCAAGCCGGCCACCGATCCTCCAACAGGACTAACTTGCAGGAAAACAAGTCTACTGGAAAATTGGGGTCAGGCACCCGGAGCTAGTCTGGGCGCCCAGAACTGGTCCGGGCGCCCGGAATGCCAAAAGTTATCTCATTGCCAGCTTAGAGTGCACTGATTGAATAGGCTGACATCATGGTCAGACGTTCGAAAGGGATCCAGGCGCTCAGAACTGCCTATATAAGGAGCCTTCCACCAGGAGCACAGGATAACAAGTTTCTTCTGTAATTACTTTCTTGCACGCTGCTCCAAAGATACTCCTGCGACTCTACAACGCAGCTCTGAAGGCCAAGTGATGCTGCTCCGATGACTAAGCAACACAACTCCAATGATAGAGTGACACAACTCCAACAACTGAAAGCATAGTCTTCCAGATCTTTGAGAGGTTGTTGGTATACTTATTTACTTCTGCACTTACAATTATACATTCATTGTATTACTTTTGTAAAATATTTGCAAACTATTAGTGAATTGCCCACCGAAGGCATTCTCACGTGTGAGTCTTGGAGTAGGAGTCGACGAAGGCTCCGAACCAAGTAAAATTTGGTTTATTAGAGTTGTTTTCATTGTTATCTTTCCGCTGCGTACTTGATTTAATTCTTGATTTTCAATGATCACTATTCACCCCCCTCTAGCGTTCTTTTTAATCCAACACTAACTGCGGTTAGGCAAGGTGAAGTCTTGGCGGGTCGAGTACTTTGGGTGAAATCCTAGAGTCGAGAACTCTAAGTGAAAATCCCAGTGGTCGCGGACCAGGTGAAAGTCTGGACGGGTCTTGGAGAGAACGTTCAACATGAAGACCTAAAGTCTCGGACGATGAGCAAAAGTCCAAACGGTCGTGGAGGACCAATCTGGCAAAAGGTAAACTCTCCTGAGAGGTGTAGGTGAGGACGCGTCCCCCGAAGAGGGAACAGTAAGCGTCAATTCGACCTAGAGTTTCAGTGAAACTCAAAGTCAAAACTAGACAGTCAGATGCTTTCAAATTCATATTGTATATTGTTTATTGTCTGAACTAACTTTGTTTTATAGAAAAAAAGAAGGTTGAAAAGTTGGTTCGGGCGCCCGGAGCTGGTCCAGGTGCCTAGAGCTAGTCCGAGCGTCGGGACATGTGGTTCAGGCGCTCGGAGGGGTTCCAGGTGCTCAGAATAGCCTATATAAGCAGCATTCGACCAGGGGCTACGAAACAACATTCAGAATGACTTCTGCTCTTGCGCGCTACTCAGGAAACACATCCTCAATGCCCAAAAGCTGCTCCGACGACTGAAGGCTTAATCTTTCAAATATGTAGTTGTCAGTATTCTTTACTTTACTGTTGTCTTAATCTTGTAATTGTGTTCTTGTATTATTTCGATTGATTAGTGATTGGTCATCGAAAGCACTCTCACGTGCGGGCCTTGGAGTAGGAGTCACTACAAGCTCCGAATCAAGTAACTCTTGGTGTTCGTGATTGCTTTCTTTTTGTCTTTTCTTTCTTATTCCGTTGCATTTTACTCGAATATTTCTAAATGAACGTGAAAGCCATGAGCGTTATTCACCCCCCCCCTCTATGCAACAATCCTACAATTGGTATCAGAGCGAGGCCGCTTTGAATCAGTGAAACCACCATTCAAGCAAGTTTTTTTCGTGGTATTAGTTTTTAAATTTTTTTCGGAGTCTATCGGAATCGGTACAATTGCCTCATTCTGATCAGTTTTCTTGCAATTGAGTTTTTCCTCTTGAAACTGGTGCAACACCACTCGAGTTCGTTTATTTGACTAATACTTTATTTCACACTACTAAGTCAAGACCTAGTCTTAGGATGAGTTCTGTTTTTTTTTTGTTGTGCAAGAATATTCTTTTAAATGGCCCATCAAGAAGGGTATAGTACTGCAGGCCCTCCCCTCTTCTCCGGCGAAGACTTCGGCTACTGGAAGAGTTGAATGGAGTACCACCTCAAGACACAAGTCCAGATATGAGTAATTATCCAAACAGGCCTCGTCCTCCCTCTCGACGGCACTGAAAAACCAGTATCATGCTAGAACTGGGACACAAATCTGTTGAATAAGATTAAGATCGATGCCAAAGCAACATGCACTCTACAATGTGGACTAGCCAAAGAAGAGCTGAACTGAGTCGACCCATTTTCAAGCACGAAAGAATTATGGGAAAAGTTGATCGAGCTGCACGAGGAAACTTCTGACACGAAGGTAAGCAAACGTGATTTGATATTAAATAAACTTTATAATATAAAAATATAGGAAGGTGAATCAATAAGCTAACTTCATGTACGCATCTAAGACCTCCTCAACAGTCTCCATACAATTTGACAAAAAGTAGAAAATCATGATGTCATCAGGTATGCACTCAATGCATTTCCGAAGAACACTTTGTGGGCATCCATGGTAGATGCTTACAAAGTGTCTAAGGATCTTTCACAAATTAAATTAGACAAGTTATTTTCTAAATTTAAAATTTATAAACAAATTAATACTACTCGGGCCGAGAAAGGTATTGCGCTACTTGCAGGGAAACTCGTGAACAAGAAGTCAAAGCCTAAGCGTTAGATCGAACCTGAGTTCGAAGATAAATTGGACTCAGAAGAAGACAAAATCACCACCGAACTAGTCAAACTAGTTCGTAAAGCACTTAAGAAGAATAATATGACTCAATTGAACACGAAGGCTAAGTCTAGAATTACCTGTTACAACTACAACAAGAAGGGATACTACAATCTTGAATGTCCAAACCAGAAACAAGGAAGAAGGAAGGTGTTGAAGGCAACAAGTTTCGAGTCATCGGATGAGTCGAACGAAGAAGAACATGAGCAAGCAAGCTTCGTTGCTCTACCACACAAGCGTACATTGTTGAAACCGAGTCTGAGTTTGAAACTGGTGCGGAATCAGAAATCGAGTATGAAAGAAGCCACGGATCCATATCCATTTCTGAAGGGCCAAAGCATTTTGTAAGTTCTCTGTTCACTGGTACTCAATAGATGAATTAAAAAACTTAATTGAATACTTGTTAAGAAAATTGGATAAATCTAATCTTTGGGTCAAGTCACTCCAAAAGGAGGTAACAGTACTTAAGGAAGTGACTAACTCGAGTTCTTTGTTTGAGCAAATTCAAGAAGGAACCTCAACTCAAGTCCAACAACTTGAGGAAGAGAATTCTAATTTGAAAAGTCAAGTCAAGGAACTTAAGGACACGTTAGAACGGTTCACCTTGGGTTCCAAGAGCCTTGATCTGATTCTTGGAAAACAAAGGGTCGTATACAACAGAACCGGACTTGGATACAAGGCTAGAAATCGATTCAAATCTTACTTGTCTTTAGTGAATCGATCAACTAAGAACCTAGTCCAAGCATGAGTTCCCAAGTCTAACTTAATTAATCAAGTCAGACTTAATCAATATTGGATTCCCAAGGATCAAATTCATTACCTTGATAGATCTTATTGAGACTATGATCCATGGGGAGCCAATAGAAAGATCATCTTTATAAATAAACCTGATTGATGCTTGATTTACTATTTTTCTCTTATACATGCTTAGATTAGGATAGATAAGGACTTAGGCTTGATATACACTTGACTAGTTAGACCTAGACTTTTTAGAAAGAAAATTAAATATTTAATTTCTTTAAAAGGCTTTGTCTAGAAGTGGTTGATGATCCAATACCCAAGAAGGCCTAGTACTTCGCTATAGCCTGGAAGCCAATTATTGAAATAAATATTTAATTGAATAATTGTTAAACCTTAGTCTAACTCAAATGTAAATCAATCCTTAGATTTGAATTTAAATTAAAGATTAAATTAATTATCTTACAAAACTTATAAAATTCCTTGATTGAAAATCTAGAAAAGTGTTAGATGAACCTAGGTTTAAAATAAAAAGTAGTTAACTCAAATTAATTCAATTGAGTTAACTAAAATTAATTTAATTAATTGAAGTCAGCTTAATTAATTTCAAATTATTAATTTTTTTAAAAGTATAATTAATTTCAAATTCTTAAGTATAATTAATTTTAAACTCTTAATTAATTTTAAAAGTATAATTAATTTTAAATTATTAAGTATAATTAATTTTAGAAGTATAATTACTTTTAAATTCTTAAGTCTAATTAATTTCATAATCTTAATTAATTTTAAAAGAATAATTAGTCCAAATAAAATATAATTAGTTAACTTAATTATTTTCAAAACATAATTTTCAAAATTCAAACTTAGTTATTTTTCAAATTAAAATTTAAACTTAAAAATTCAAATTAAATTATTCTCCTTAGACTTAAATATCTTTCAAAATTCTCCATCTCACCCAAACTCATAAGTTTAACATGTTTGATAATTTAAAAATGGTGAGATGAAAAATTAGGGAAAAAATAATTATTTTTTTTATTTTTTTTGCTTGGACTCTAGAACCCTCAAACTTAAATAAATTTTTATAATTTTTAGACATTAATTAAGGGAGAGTGAATTAAGTTTGGGTTAAATATTTTCTCAAAGCTTTTTCAAAATCTCAACTATCATTTTAAGTTTTTTTTAATTATGTTTGAAAAACAAAAGGGGTTTCACTATTTTTGAAAAACAACTTTAAATATGTTATTTAAAAAAGAAAGTTCAATTAGTCTTTGAAAAAAAACTTTTATCTAAGTTTTTATATACTTAACTAAGTTTTTTTTTAAAATCTTTTCAAAAAAAAAAAGGCTAAGTACTTAACTAAATTTTAATAAAGCTAAATATTTGATAAATTATTTTTAAGCATTTGAAATCATTTTCTTAGCTATGTATTTTTAAAAAGAATTTTTAAAGCTAAGAAATTTTTAAAACTTAAATTCATCCAAGTTTTTCAAAAAAAAGCTAATATAGCTATTTTTTCAGAAAATCTTTCCAAAGCTAAGTATTTAGTTAAATTTTTCTAAAGTTAAGTATATAGTTAAATTTTTAAGAAAATCTTTTCTAAAACTAAGTATTTAATTAAACATTTTAATCTTTCAAAAGCTAAGTATTTTAAATCCCTTTTAGGATAAATTTGTTTAAAGCGATAAATTCAAAGGGAACTTCAAATTAAAATTTTGAAAGAAATTAAGAGTTAGTATTTTTTTTTTATCTTACGTTTCTCTCTAACTTAGTATCTTTTTTATTATTTCAAAGGGGGAGAGCAAGTTAAATGTTAGAAAGATAAAGTTAAGTTAAACATATAACTTTTGATTAAGGGGGAGCATAAGAGAGATTTTTTTTTTTTCAAAATTATTTTGCTTATGCATAAGTTCTTTTAATTGTTTCACTTATGCTCATGCTTAAGTTCTTTACATTATTTTTTACTTAATTTTGAACCAGGTTGCTATAATCAAAGAGGGAGAGATTGTTGGTGCAGGGAGCACCAAATGATCGAACCTAAGTTTTGATTATGGTAAAGGATCCAAAGTTAAGGTTACTTGTTGTCTAACACTGTTGAATGAGCTTGTAGGAAAGTCCTAAGTGTTCTTAGACAAAAGTGCTAGTAGATTCTAAGCAGGTGAAAAACCCTAGGGAGAGGTAACCATAGGTGGTGGAAAGTCCTAATTGCGGTTAGGCAAGGTGAAGTCTTAGCGGGTCGAGGACTTTGGGCGAAATCTTAGAGTCGAAGACTCTAAGTGAAAATCCTAGTGGTTGCAGACTAGGTGGAAGTCTTGACCGGTCATGGAGCGAACGTTCAACACGAAGACCTAAAGTCTTAGACGCTAAGCAAAAGTCCAAACGGTCGTGGAGGACCGATCTGGAAAAAGGTAAATTCTCCTGAGAGGAGTAGGCGATGGCGTGTTCCCCCGAAGAGGGAATAGTAAGCGTCGGTTTGACCTAGAGTTTTAGCGAAACTTAAAATCATAACCAGACAGTCAAATGCTGTCAAATTCATATTATATATTGTTTATTACCTAAACTAACTTTATTCTGCAGGAAAAAAAGGAGGCTGAAAAAGTTGGTTTGGGCGCCAAAAGCTAGTCCAGGTGTCCGGAACTGGTCCGGGAGCCTGGACCAGGCTCGGCCCCGGCGGGCGGGGGGCACCCAGGTGGTTTGGGCACCTGGACTCGGTCCAAGCGCCCAGACTCAAAAAATCATCCATAAGCCTACATAGAGCGCACCAATTAGCCGGGACATGTGGTTCAGGCATCCGGAGGGGTTCCAGGCGCCCGAAACAACCTATATAAGCAGCATTCGACCAAAGGCTATGAAACAACATTCAGAACGACTTCTACTCTTGCGCGCTACTCATGAAACACATCTTCGACGCCCAAACGTTGCTCCAACAACCGAAGGCTTAATCTTTCAAATATATAGTTGTCAGTATTCTTTACTTTACAGTTGTCTTAATCTTGTAATTGCGTACTTGTACTATTTCGATTGATTAGTAATTGCCCATCGAAAACACTCTCACATGCGAGCCTTGGAGTAGGAGTCGCCACAAGCTCCGAACCAAGTAACTCTTGGTGTTCGCAATTGCTTTCTTTCTATCTTTTCTTTCTTATTCTGTTGTGTTTTACTTGAATATTTCTAAACAAACATGAAAGTCATGAGCGCTATCCATTCTCTCCCCCTTCTAGTGCAACTATCCTATAGTGGATTCGCAGAAACATCTTTTAGAGCAGCTGACAAGAAAGTGATTGTAAATTGGTGATATTATTGAGCATCTGGTTGAGTACTCCTTTTATGGGTTGTTGAAGGCTCCTTCAACCCCATTGAAGGTGGAGGTGTCTCCGGCTCGGATCCTTATCCCCGAATCTGTGGAGACGATAACTCTCGCATTATACGAACTTTATCCCTTCGAAGGCGCCTTCAAGCTCATGGAAGACATCTTCCATTCAGTATCCAAGGCGCCTTCAGGCGCTTTGAAGGCACCTCCGCGCCTTTTCCATGTCGTCCTTTGACAAGCCACCCGAGGCGCCTCCAACACCCCCAGAGGTGCCTTAAACACTATTCATCCTAGCCCTTTGTGTGCTTTTCAATCCCTGCAATATACGTTAGTTCAAAATAGTAAACATATCATGCTAAACAAAGTTAACATGATAATAGAACTATTTGACAGTCTCCAGACTGTCCGGTTCTAACTTTTAAATTTTTTAAAAATCCTAGGTCGAACCGACATCTACTGTTTCCTCAACAGGGAGCGTGTCCTCACCTACTCCTCTAAGAAGAAATTACCTTTTGCTAGACCTGATCTTCCAAACCAACTAGAATTTTGCTCAGCGCCTGAGACGTCGGGACTTCATGTTAAACGTCTGATCCCTGACCCGTCTAGTCTTCCACCCGGTGTCTGCGACCCTCGAAATTTTCACCTAGTGTCCTTGATATTAGGATTTCGCCCAATGTCTTCGACTTGCCAAGGCTTTGTCCAGTCCCCTTGAACAGGACTCCGTTACTTAACTGCAGCTAGGAGTTTCCACCTGCCTAGCCTCAACTAGGATTTTTCCTTGCCTAAGATCACTTAGGACTTTCTTACACAATCAGTTCAACTTATTAGACAACAAGAAATCTTAACTTTGAGCCCTTTGCCATAATCAAAACTTATGTTTGATTGTCTGGTGCTCCCTGTATCAACAATCTTCCCCTTTTAATTATGACAACATAGTTCAAAGTTAAGTTAAGTAAGTACGCAATACTTCAAACAAGTTAGGGGCAAGTAAATAAGTAAGATTTTTAGAAGAGCTATTTCAACATATAAGATTTTTCTAAGTTTGAGATTTTAAGCTCTCGTTGGAATATAGTACTTTCTTAACTTAAAAACTTAGCTAAATTCTTAGTTTTGAAACAAAACTTAGCCTTAAAAGCTCAGCTAACTTTTAAGCTATGGAAATGACTTACCTTTCAAATTAGCTAATTTTTTATGCATTAAAAATGACTTAGAGTTTTTTCCAAAAAAAAACTTAGCTAAATTTTAAACTTTAAAATTAACTTGACTTTAGTTATACTTTTAAAATGTCAATTACTTAAATTTTTTTTAAAAAAAACCTGGCTAATTTTTAAGCTTAAAAAAATTAGTTATACATTTGAAATGTTAATTTTGAAAAATATAACTTTACTTTTTGAAACATTCTTAAAAATATAACTTTAAACTTTTGAAAACTACTTAAGAAAAATGCTTAACTTTGAAAACAGGACTTAGGAAAGACATAACTTTGAAAACTTACTTTTACTCCTCCTTTGACATAAATCAAAAAGAATTTCAAATAGAGAGAATTAGGACTTTAATTTTGAAAAATGAATTTTCTAAAGAAAATTTTAATTGTAAACTCCCCCTTGATTAGTGCCTTAAAAAAATTAATTAAGTGCTTTTATTCTGAGGGGATAGTTAAAGTAAATAATATTTATCCTAGAGTCCAAGTATGGAAAGTTCAAAGTAAAGGACATCTTTTGAAAAACAAACTTAAAAAAATATCTATTTTCCTTGGAATAAATGTCTAACCTTTAGTTACTAGTTGTTTACCATAAGGTAATAGTGTTCAATTTGTCACGCCCCAGAGGAGTCCTGCTAGACAAAAATCCGACAGCATCTCCCCTGTACCAGTGACAATCTGAAACATACATACATACATCACAACATATAAGCATAAACAACATACTCATCTATATAACCATCAGCCCACACGGCTAGAACATACATAAAATAGAACAACATAACACAGTTTAATAAGCCTACACGGCTGAAAGTAAATACACAACAGCGTAAACACAGCGAAAAACACAAACCAATACGAACATAAGACCAACAACGACACTAACAAAAATACCTGCAACCACTAGACTAGACTCCAAAAATCCACAGTGACTTGTTCAAAAGCAAAATACGTAAAGTTAACATACCACCCAAACAGTAACAAAACCCCAAAAGAAAACTATCCTCGAGCGTGACGTGGGACTGGCAGCTGGGACTCTCCAAGCATCCATGACTCGTCTACCTGTTACCTGACGAAAGAAAACCAATTTGCGAGGTGGTGAGTATTGGAACTCAGCGGGTAAAGAAAGAGATAGTGCATGAACATAATATATAAATAGAGAGTGTCAACAGTATACAGTCTCATAAGAAGAATAGCAGATATTAAAACAAAATCATAATAAATGATCATACCTGAAGCCATATCCTAGGCTAGTAATAGAAGGTCAGAAATAGTACTAATCTGCTACAGTATTGCTCATAACTACAGAGGAAATATGTAAGGTATATACAAACTTCCAATAAGTAAACCAAGGACTAAACCCCTACAACGAGGGCATATCTCAACATAAGCAAGCATAGCAATATAAGTGAGCAATAGCCACATAAACTAATACCAGCAGCAGAAGCAAACAACAACAGCATAAGCTAGTAACAGCAGCAAAAGTAGCAACAACAGTATTAGCAGATATAACGATAATAGCGTATGCACAGATGGTCACCCCGCCCACCTCTCTGCACCATGACCCCTGTATGGTTGAGAGGCTGGATCGATGATAACTGTACCACCCAAACGCCGCCACTACTCTCGAGTGACCGGATGAACAGCTGCTGAGTAGCTAACTAGCTACACAGCGAAGGGGGTCCCTGCTGCTCGCAACTCCAGCTACCACTACCCACGCGTGGCCGAGTGCGGCATGACAGGACAAGCCGCATCAACTCCAGCTACCACTCTCTCGAGTGGCCGAGGATGCGGCCCTGGTCAACGACTCTCTCGACCGCAAGGGAGAATTGGTCGTTGACATGCATGCCATGATATGATGCGCCAAATGCAACAATCATCATACAAATATAAGCAGAAAATTAAGTGTGCTACATGAAGCCAGCATGTTCAATATAATACATAAATAAACAACAATCAAAGCATACAAACATGGTATCTAGTATCTGCTACTTATCATGGACAACAACAAGAGACTGTATCGATATGGAAACGAATATCTCAAAGATCACGTGGAAATATCAAGCGCAAGAAAAATAAGAGTGGAGTCAAGGAAAAATAGTTTCTTATCCAAAATAGTTCATGCATCAAGGTCAAAGCACTAAAAGAAATAAAGTAAGAAGTATCCGCCTTTAATATATAACTCGAGCCAAACAATCCCCGCGTCGGAGTGCTCGTCTCGAAATAACACCCTGAAAATCACGTGATGTATAAATTTAGCTAATTTCATAAACAACAACTGTCTAAACCCAAGCCCAACTTAATTAGGGAAAACTCCTAATCCAACTATGAACCTCGATTCACCCAAATCCTTCCATGAAACTGAGACTAGCATATCAAAATAGAGCCAACATCGAAATCACCTCACAATCTTCCAAATCTATCCAGAATTCAAGGCTATCTGCCGAAACCAAAACAATATTGAGGTTGATTCAAAATATGCAAATCTGCCCAGAAATCCAAAGTTGTCTCTCCGAACAAAACTACATCAAGATCGATTCACAACCCTTAGATCTATCCAAACAATCCCAAGCGACCACAAAGAATCAAGAACAACATCCAAATAAGTTCATCACCTCCAAATCCATCCAAAATATGTATCATTACAAATGTAGAAATTCGTCACCCTCATCTAGATGAACACCAAGAATAAATGCTGAAATCTAACATCTGTACAACAACCCAAAAAAACATCATCAAATTGCATATCAACACCAAGATCCATAACTCACCGAGACCCACTCTAAGGTAGCATTTCAACACCATCCTCTAGATGTACATCAACATATGCATGAAAAAAAAACCGATAGCTATACAAGAATCGAAACACTTATCATACCTACAAGAGGAGAACTACTTACTGGATCAATTAGGGCACGGTAGGAAGTCTCTGGTGCTCGTGCGAGGAGAAGAGACCGTGCGGTTGTGGCTCGGCGGAGAAGAAGCAACCGCTTGGAGAGTCGTTCACCCCAGCCTAGGGTTCGGCTGACACCGGGATGAGCAACACCGACGCAATCGGGTGTTGAGGCAGCTGTGGTGCTCGCGTGAGGGCAAGATCACCAATTGTGATGGCTCGAGAAAGGAGGTCGCTAGCTGTGATCCGCGGTGCTCGTGCGAAGGAGAAAGATTGGCTGCTGTGTTGCATGCGGGAGGGAGAGAACCAGCGATTGTGGCTCGAGGGAGAAGAGTGTTGGTGCAATATCCTTTAGGTCAAGGTTGACCTGGTTGACCAAGCTTGAGTCTTGGTTTGGGTTTCGATGTTTGACAATATATTAGGTTTAGCTAGGTAGAGGAAAGTCCTGGTGAGTGAAGCCAGGCAGAAGAAAGTCCTGGTGAGTGAAGCCAGGCAGAAGAAAGTCCTGGTGAGTGAAGACAAGCAGAAGGAAATCCTTGTGAGTGAAACCAGGTGAAAATCCTGGTAAGTGAAGCTAGATGAAAGTCCTGGTGAGTGAAGCTAGTTGAAAATCCTAGTAAGTGAAGCTAGGTGAAAGTCCTGGTGAGTGAAGCCAGGCAGTTGGGAAGTCCTAGTGAGTGAAACTGGGCAAATGGAAATCCTAGTGAGTGAAGCTAGGTGAAAGTCCTGGTGAGTGAAGCCAGGCAAGGGAAATCCAGATGGGTCAAGGTTGGCCAGACATCTGGTGAAAGTCCAAGTAGGTCAAAGGGATTGATCGGATACTTGGCAAGAGGAGGAAAGTCCAAGTAGGTCAAAGGGATTGACCGAATACTTGGCAAGAGAAGAAAAGTCCAAGTGGGTCAAAGGGATTGACCAGACACTTGGTAAGAGAGTCCTAGCTGGTCAAGGGTGACCAAATGCTAGGTTTTATATACCAACAAGTCATGATTGACTGGATGCTGGTTTAGGGGGCTTTGGACTTGGTTTGGGCGAAAACCAAGATCTGGATCGATCAGCCGATCGATTAGATCATGCACAATCGATTGCCTGATCGATTGGGTGAGTCCCCGTGATAAAGCTCCTCCCAATTGATCAGTGGATCGATTGGGGAGAAGCATCGCGTGAACAAAACACCTCTGGATCGATCGGCCAATCGATCCAGAGCCCCCAATCGATCAGTGGATCGATTGGGAGGCGCGACTTCACGCGATAAGCCCTAGATCGATCGACCGATCGATCCAGACATTTTTTTTAGAGCACAGAGGCGCTCTAGATCGATCAGCCGATCGATCCAAAGCCTCCCCAATCGATTGGGAGTAATCCAATCGATCGAGATTCGACCGTTGGTGTCGTATTTAGCTGCAAGCGTTCGATTCCTTCGATAGAACTCTCGGCCACTCCTCCCGATCTTCACAGGCGACTTCACAGCTTCTCCACAGAGCTCTCCATGCCAGATCTTGAAGATTCTTGGAAGTTTTGTCCAAGTCAAGAGGTGAAGAAGAGAAGTTAGGGTTAGGGCTTTTACTGCACTTCTTGTAAGCTTTTGCTTGTTCTTTACTGTCCTTTCTTTCTTCTTGTATTGAGAGTCTTGTAGGGCTTCTCCGCCTTTGGTAGTTACCATAAAGGAGTGTTATTTATAGTGGAGGGTGCGTGAGTGTGTGGATCCTTGGATTAGTCACCTCTTGTGAGGTGGATACCAAGTAAAATCCATTTGTTAGCGTTGTTGTAGTTGTTTCTTGTATTTCCGCTGCATATCCTTGAAGAAACAAGCAACGTCGACCATGAAGATCGAACTGAGCTATTCACCCCCCCCTCTAGCTCCATATTTGGTCCCAACAAGTGGTATCAGAGCGAGGCCACTCTTCACCGGAATCATCGCCGGAAGGGGCAAACATAACAAGAAGAGCTAGAGGGTGAAGAAGTTGGAGCAAAATTATCAAAGTCAAAGAATTCAAGAAGCTCAACTTCAAGATGCAATTCCAAGATGAACTTGGATTTGACACAAGGGTGGCTCCACCGTACACATCTACAAGCTTCGATCTTTGGAAATCAAGGATCGAGAATTTCTTGATGGTAGAGATAGAGCAATGGTTTGCTCTTATCGAAGGCTTCGAAGCTCCAACAAACTCCAAGGGCAAAGTCCTTAAGAAAAGCAAATGGAGCCCGGAGCATGTCCAAAGATGCGAAGCAAATGACAAGGTAACCAAACTATTGGTTAATTTATTGCCTAGCACAATTCTATGCAAAATTGGACAATATGAAGATGCCAAAGAGATTTGGAGCAAGTTGACTAAGCTCCATGAAGAACCCTCCACTGTACCGAATCAAGAGGAATCTAAAGAGGGCGACTCATTGGAGCAAGACCAAGAGGAGGACTCCGAAGTTGAGAGATGCTCAACTTTCGAAGAAGAAGTCCAAGAAGCCTCATCTTCAAAGGAATGCAATGAAGAAGGCAAGGAGGGAGCATACTCCTTGTTCCATTTACAAGATGATGAAGCCTCCACCTCTAGGATTGAGGGGGAGCAATTTTCAATGACACCGGATCAAGAAGAAGGAGAAGTCTCCACATCCGGGTCAAGAGAAGAAGAGGATGAAGAAGCTTCCATCTCCACAAGTCAAGACAAATCTATTGGAGGAGTATCAAGTTCGGATCAAGAGGAAGCTTCTACCTCCGGACCAAAAGGAGAAGATGCCACCCCTACAAGCAAAGGTATAACAATTTCAATAAAAAATAACAAAAATCATATCATTTACTTTGAGTGTAGGGAAAAAGGGCATTACAAAAGTAAATTCCCTAAATTGGCCAAGAAGAAGGGCCAAGTGGCACAAAAGGGCAAGGAGAAGCCCAAGGAGACCGCTCCCGGAACCAAGAAGAGCAAGGAGCACATTGTGTGCTTCTCTTGCAATCAAAAGGGACATTATCGGAGTAAATGTCCCAAGGGGAAGAAGGCGGTCAAGACTCAAGGAGGAAGCTCAACTCAAGGGGGAGCCTCCAAGGTAAAAAGGAAGGTATCATTCATTGAATCTATCCCCTTAAATAATGATAAAAAGCATGATAGTTCTAATTTGTATCATTTCAATACTATTTACCATGAAAATAGGAGGCATGATAAAGTTAAGGAAAATCATGTAGCTTATCATGCTAAAACTTCTCAACCTAGGTTTAGAAAAGTAGATAGGAATTTAGGCGAGAACCCTAAAGATTCTAGGTATTTGCCTAAGAAGAAGAAAAATCAAGGTTTTAGTGAAAAACCTAATGTTGAAGAATTATGGAAGGAAAATCAAGTCTTGAGGTCAAGACTTGACAAATTAGAGAGGACTCTTAGAAAAATCACAAATATGACACAAGGGTCCAAGAGTCAAAACCTAGGTCTAGAAGTATCAAAGTCATCCAATGGTCATAAGAGTCTGGGATACAAATCTAAAACCAAGAAGGATGTAATTTCTTACCATAGGGTTCCATATAGCTATGGAACCAACCGTAGGCCTAGTGGGCAAGCCAACAATACTAGGGAGGTTATCCCTAAGAGTATTTTTGCAACAAATGTGACTAAGACTTCTAAGAAGTCTAAGAAAGTCACTAAGAAGGTCACAAGGGAAAAAATTCCTAGGGTTGACCTAGAAAATGTGACCAAGGCTTCTAAGAAGCCAAACAAGGTCACTAGGAAGGTATCTAGGGAGGTTATCCCTAGTGAGTACCTAGAGCATCCAAGGAGCACCAATAGGTTTTGGGTTTCGTGGAGCATCTTCTCTACCCCATAGATGGGTTAGAGAGTGTCAACTCTAAGTAGAAGGGTAGTTAACCCAATCATGATGAAGTTGACACTCAAGGAGCATTTTCAAGGTTATTATTAACCTTGAAAAATGAAGAGGATAAAGGATTTACTCTTGGAAAGAGTAAAATGTGTCATATTTTAAGAAATTAGATGAAAGCTTAAATGACACAATTTGAGAAAATCATTAGAACTACCAAGTTGGGATTTTGGTATCTTCTTAAGAAGTTAAAGGCAAATTTAAGCTTTAACTCAAATTGATTACTCTTTGAAAGAGTAAATTGTGCCAAAATTTGAGGAATATGCTTAATTTAAATTGACACAAATTAGGAAAAGCAAAAGAAATGTCAAATTTGGTTTTTGATATTTTCTTGGGAAAATTGGGCAATCTGGGGTTTAAATTTTTAAGTTAGCTAAGGTTAAGGATACTTAGGTAGGTAATCTAGGTATTTTATCTATGCTAACTTGCCATGCTTTGCTTGCCCATCAAATGCCATGGCATCATATTTATTTATTTGTGTTTGCATTCATGCCTTATTATGAAAAATACAAAAATACCATGTCATGTCATCCATACATCATATAGTTATAGGAAATTTTCTTTTGAAAATTATTTCTTTTAGATGTATGTCATAACATCATCATGCATCATTTTAATTCCTTGTTTATTAAGGACTAATGCCATTAATTAACAAGTAACATCGTTGGTGGATGTCTAGTATTCAAAAATGCCTAGATAGATATGCATGATCCCTAGATTAGGGTAAAACCAAACTTTACATCTCACAAAAACCTATAAGGTGACTTGTATGTGTTTTAGTGCACATTAGATACAAGTGAGATGCTAGGATCATGAACAAAACTCAAGATGTTGATTTAGTGCATTCCTTTGAGTTTTAAGTTCATCAAAACACATAGGTATGTGTTTTCCCATCATTGGGAAAGCTAATGTACAAGTCATGTGCATTAAGCACAAGGAACATGGTGGGATATTGGTTTTGAAAACCATTTTTAAATGCTTTTGGAAAACCTTGGTGAAGGCTATCTTTTGATAGTGATCATCATTGAATAGTTGAGCACAAACTAGAAGAAAACACTAAAGTTTGTACAAGTTTTCTAGTTTGTGTCAATCTTTGAAAATATAAAGTATTTTCTTAGAAAACTATTTTTCCATATAATATATGGCCTAAATAATGTCTACAACGATTTTTATGATTTTTGAAATCTTGTAGAATTTTCTAGGGGTTTCTGAAATTGGCTGGAATCGAATTTCAGCAATTTCAGGTCTCCAATCGATCTCCCGATCGATTAGAGTGCCTCAATCGATCAGCCGATCAATTGAGAAGGCCATTCTCGCGAGCAGAAGCTCGCTGGATCGATTAGTCGATCGATCCAAACTGGCTGAATCGATCAGTGGATCGATTCAAGGCAGTTCAATCAATTGGGACCCAACTCCAATCGATTGAGGAAGCTGATTTTGGTTGGGAAAGCCTGATTTCAGCATTCCAAACCAAGTTTAGTCTAGATAACCATTCCAAACCCATCAAAATACATTTGTATACATACAAATGGGGTTTTCATGTTGAAAACAAGGATGTATTGGTTGAGGAAGACTAAATTGAAGTTTAGGTTGAGGTTTGCTTCAAATTTTGAACATTTGACCCTCTAAACTTCTAAATTTGGGTTTCCTAAAGGTTTAGGGATTCGAAGTCGTTGTTGGTGCAATGACAGAAGGTACGACCATATCTTTAGGGGGAGTTACTCTTTAAGGACATGAAAATTTATTTTTCATACACCTTGGAAGGTGGTTAACCTTCTTTTAGAGAAAATGCTCAAGGTTGGGCATTGAAATTAATGGGGAGTGGATATCCTCATTGTTTAAGTGGAGTTTGCTCATGGATGAGCATTTGATACAAATGAAGGGTATGAGACCTTCATTTGGGTTATTCAAGTGGTTAATGCTCAAGGGTGAGCATTGATGATAATGAAGGATATGGGATCTTCATTATCGTGTTGATCACAACGAGTGAAGTTGTGAACAACAATAAGCAACTCTTCAGGGGGAGAGGTTGTGGTTGATGTGTGCCCAAAGATGGGGGCAAGTCTATGATGTGTGCCAATAGGGGGAGAATGCATGGTTAAGTTAGGCCTTCAGTACCTAAAGGGGGAGTTTGCCCTCTAGAAAAGGAGAAGAATGAAGGGAACCATCATTCAGATATTGGCATGAAGGGAGTTGAGGCTATGGGATTAGCCTAATTTCCTAACTTAACATGATGTATTGTCAAACATCAAAAAGGGGGAGATTGTTGGTGCAATATCCTTTAGGTCAAGGTTGACCTGGTTGACCAAGCTTGAGTCTTGGTTTGGGTTTCGATGTTTGACAATATATTAGGTTTAGCTAGGCAGAGGAAAGTCCTGGTGAGTGAAGCCAGGCAGAAGAAGTCCTGGTGAGTGAAGCCAGGCAGAAAGAAATCCTGGTGAGTGAAGCCAGGTGAAAATCCTGGTAAGTGAAGCTAGATGAAAGTCCTGGTGAGTAAAGCCAGGTGAAAATCCTAGTAAGTGAAGCTAGGTGAAAGTCCTGGTGAGTGAAGCCAGGCAGTTGGGAAGTCCTAGTGAGTGAAGCTGGGCAAATGGAAATCCTAGCGAGTGAAGCTAGGTGAAAGTCCTGGTGAGTGAAGCCAGGCAAGGGAAATCCAGATGAGTCAAGGTTGACCATGTTGGAGGATCGGTGGCCGGCTTGAAGGGGGGTTGGATAGACGGCACCCCCAAATCCTTGCTTCCTATGATGTTAGCGCAGCGGAATACAAACAAACATAAATAGAAAGCTAAACACTAAATACAAGAATGGAAATGCAAACCGCTAACACGATTGTTTACGTGGTTCGGAGATAACTTGCTCCTACTCCACGGCTGTCCGTAAGGTGGACGATCCCTCAATCCGTCGGTGGATTAGTCCCCGGAAACTCCGGCTATCTCAAGTCGCTCCTTGTGGGTGGAGAAACCTCACCACAAACTCACCAAGACCTCTTGGATTAGACAAGCACTTGAGAACTCTTGTGACTACTAATTAGGCTTTAACCAAGTCTAATTTCGTCGCCTTGGCCGACCATACCAAGCTCCTTCTTATAGAGCTTGGAACAAATCAGAACCTGATTTGCCCGTTACCAGTCGACTGGTCCATGCACCAGTCGACTGGTGCCAGCCCAACGGCTCTCTCAACGGCTCTCTGCTACAGTGCATCAGTCAACTGATCCATCACCAGTCGACTGCTACAGTGCACTACAGTAACTGCTACAGTGCGCTACAGTAACTGCTACATTGCCGCTACAGTAAACCCCTAAAACTAGGATTTTACTCCGAGTACAATCTCTCATGCACTCGTACCCTCACGACTCACTTGACTCTTCTTTTGCAACCTTGACCTCTTGCCTTCAAGCTTACTTCCTTTGGCTCTCGTCCCTCGGATGCATCCAAGCCCGCGGCTCGTCCCCAATGCCATCCTTCGCGTATGCCTCGAAGTTGCTTCCCTCGGCCCTTGTCCTCGCTGCCTTGTCCACGGTCCCTCAGATGCTCCATCCTTCACCGGACCCAAAGCCGTCAACCTGAGTCACATGTGTCACCTGCAGTCCTGCACAACTCAAGTACACATATCAAATAACAAGGGTAAACCTAACTTAAACCCTTTGCCCAAACACCAAAACACATGGTCCCACGAACCATTGGGATTGCTCCAACAATCTCCCCCTTTTTGGTGTTTGGCAATACGTTTAAGTTAGGGAAAACAATATGCTAAAACAATGGACTTACGATGCCAAGGCTACACACTTGGACTTACAACGCCGAATGGACTTACGTTGCCAAGGCTACACACTTGGTAACCGCCGAATGGACTTACGTTGCCAAGACTACACACTTGGACTTACACCGCCGAATGGACTTACGTTGCCAAGGCTACACACTTGCCAACTGCCAAAACAAAATGCAAACATGCATTAAAACCTATCACAAGGCTCCCCCTGCACCTAATCTCCTCGTTGAGTTAGGATTTTATCACAAGGCTTTTTAAGAACCTATCACAAGGCTCCCCCTACACAAAGGCACCAAAGGTTTTCCCAACTAAACCTTAGTTCTCCCCCTTTGCCTAACATCCAAAAAGTTCTCCAACAATATCCCAATTGTTGAAAATTTATTATCTAAACTGACCCTAAACTCATGTATTAATCCCCCTTGGATCTCATACATCTAAGCGAGTTGACATGGTCACAAACCAATGCTGAAAACAGTTTCAGACTGGTATCAGTCGACTGCCCTAAGTGTCAGTCGACTGCCCCCTTCGACAGAACCTTACAGAAACATTCTGTAGTTGAAATCTACTGTTACCAGTCGATTGGTATTGGCACCAGTCGACTGGTATCGACAAAATGAGCTTACAGAGACATTCTGTGCTCAAAAACATTGTTACCAGTCGACTGGTACCCTATTTCTGAAAAAATCAATATTTTCAGGCCAACTTCAGAAATGCACCAGAAATTCCCTAGACCTCCAAAAATTCCCAAATTTTGTGGAGAGTTCTATTGTACCCTTGTCTACCTGGGAAAAATATATTAAAAAATATATCTATCACCAATCCCAAGATTGAAACAAAATCCAAAACTAGCTAAATGGTTCAATTGAACCTTGACCTAAAGTCCTAGTTTTGGCTTCCTCTTGATGTATTTGCCCATACCAACCCACAATGCATCCCTAGCATTGGTTTATATGGCATCTATACATCCATAACCAATTATCATGCTATATGACCCCAAATGTCATATTTCTTGCATGAAACACAAACCATGTGTGCCAAATCCCTAGGTTTGAGACTCAAATCCGTCTTCAAACCATTTGGCACATTCCATGACTCCTCTAGACTCCCAAGTAAAACCCACCTGAGATCCATTGGTCATGGGTCCCAAATTGACTCTTTGAGCTCCCCCTAGAGCTCTTAACCTTAGCCACCTCCCTAGGTGACTCATCTATTGTGGCTACACCACAATGATGTCCCTTAGAAGATCTCCTTATCTTCTTGATCTTGGACACATCATCCTTGCCATAATCATATGCAACCCTAGCATATTTATTTTTAGCCTTGGATGGCTCTCCCTTGCCCTTATCATGTGCCACCTTAGCACATGGTCTCCTTTTGACCTTGGAGACACTAGATCGGTATCCCAAACCCGATCTATCATTGTTGGGTTTTTGACTCCCCAACACCATACTTAATCCCTTAGATCCAATAGTGAATCTCTTAAGAAATTTCTCTAAACCATCAAGCTTTGCCTTCAAATCTTGATTCTCCCTTTCTAGGTTCCTAACCCTAGAGTCAACATGTCCACCTTGGACATTCCTAGACCTACCCTTTCTAGGCATATGTCTCCCCTTCTTGGGATTAATGCCTTGGGTCTCCTTAGGTCTACCATTTCTAAATTTATCATGCATAGATTTCCTAGGGTTATGATCCACATTTACCCTACTCCTATCATGATATCTAAAACCAAAATTTTGCATGGACATATAATGATTAACATTATTTTTCCTAGCATGCATGGAGGAGTTTAAATTTGAATTAACCTTCAAGTTAGGGTATACCTCCCTTACCCTTGAAGCTCCCCCTTGACTCTTGCTTCTCTTCTTCTCCCATTTCTTCAAATGCGCCAACTTCTTGATTTCTTTCTTCTTTGGGCATTTGGTGTGGTAATGACCCCGCTCACCACACGTGAAGCACACTATGTGCCATTTCTTCTCCTTCTTTTGGGCTTCTTTATTCCTACAACCCATGTTAGTATTCAAAATAACTTGATTGGGTTTAGGAGTTACCTTCTTCTTACCCAATGGACACCTACTCTTGTAGTGTCCCTTCTCATTGCAACCGAAGCATACTATGTGATCTTTTGACATTGCTTCGGTGGAGGTGCTCACTAGGTTGACCTCCTCCAAGATTTCTTCTTCATCCTCTTCACTTGTCTTGGATTCATCTTCAACCTTTGAGGATGTAGATGATGCCTTATCTTGCTTCTCCTCCTCGGATGTTGAGCATGACTCAACTTCCGGTTGCTCCTCCTCCTCTTCTTGAGCTACTAAGCCCATCTCCTTGGGCTCTATCTCCTCATGTGTAGGCAAAAGTTCTTCTCCTAGAACTTTCTTTACCTTGCTCCACAACTCGTGGGCATTCTTGTATTCACCTACACGACTTATCACGTTAGAAGGCAAAATTTCAATCAATATTGATATTACCTTTGAATTTGCCTCCGATCGTGTCGTTTGCTCCTCCGTCCAATGTCGTGGTCGGAGTTTCTTCCCGTTCTTGTCTTTAGGGATTTGAAATGGCTCTTCTACCACCATCATTGTGTCCCAATCCGTCTCGAAGAAGTTCTTCATCTTCACCATCCAAAAGGTGATGTCCCATAAGCTTCCTCCTTCGAACTTTGGCGGATTTATCAAGCCGGTCATCTTTGCTTCCTCGGCGGTTAGTCCGACGGAGAGCGACCTCGCTCTGATACCACTTGTTGGAGGATCGGTGGCCGGCTTGAAGGGGGGTTGGATAGACGGCACCCCCAAATCCTTGCTTCCTATGATGTTAGCGCAGCGGAATACAAACAAACACAAATAGAAAGCTAAACACTAAATACAAGAATGGAAATGTAAACCGCTAACACGATTGTTTACGTGGTTCGGAGATAACTTGCTCCTACTCCACGGCTGCCCGTAAGGTGGACGATCCCTCAATCCGTCGGTGGATTAGTCCCCGGAAACTCCGGCTATCTCAAGTCGCTCCTTGTGGGTGGAGAAACCTCACCACAAACTCACCAAGACCTCTTGGATTACACAAGCACTTGAGAACTCTTGTGACTACTAATTAGGCTTTAACCAAGTCTAATTTCGTCGCCTTGGCCAGCCATACCAAGCTCCTTCTTATAGAGCTTGGAACAAATCAGAACCTGATTTGCCCGTTACCAGTCGACTGGTCCATGCACCAGTTGACTGGTGCCAGCCCAACGGCTCTCTGCTATAGTGCATCAGTCGACTGATCCATCACCAGTCGACTGCTACAGTGCACTACAGTAACTGCTACAGTGCGCTACAGTAACTGCTACATTGCCGCTACAGTAAACCCCTAAAACTAGGATTTTACTCCGAGTACAATCTCTCATGCACTCGTACCCTCACGACTCACTTGACTCTTCTTTTGCAGCCTTGACCTCTTGCCTTCAAGCTTACTTCCTTTGGCTCTCGTCCCTCGGATGCATCCAAGCCCGCGGCTCGTCCCCAATGCCATCCTTCGCGTATGCCTCGAAGTTGCTTCCCTCGGCCCTTGTCCTCGCTGCCTTGTCCACGGTCCCTCGGATGCTCCATCCTTCACCGGACCCAAAGCCGTCAACCAGAGTCACATGTGTCACCTGCAGTCCTGCACAACTCAAGTACACATATCAAATAACAAGGGTAAACCTAACTTAAACCCTTTGCCCAAACACCAAAACACATGGTCCCACGAACCATTGGGATTGCTCCAACAGACCAGACATCTGGTGAAAGTCCAAGTAGGTCAAAGGGATTGACCGGATACTTGGCAAGAGGAGGAAAGTCCAAGTAGGTCAAAGGGATTGACCGGATACTTGGCAAGAGGAGAAAAGTCCAAGTGGGTCAAAGGGATTGACCATACACTTGGTGAGAGAGTCCTGGCTGGTCAAGGGTGACCAGATGCTAGGTTTTATGTACCAACAGGTCATGGTTGACTGGATGTTGGTTTAGGGGGCTTTGGACTTGGTTTGGGCGAAAACCAAGATCTGGATCGATCAACTGATCGATTGGATCATGCCCAATCGATCGCCCGATCGATCGGGTGAGTCCCCGTGACAAAGCTCCTCCCAATTGATCAGTGGATCGATTGGGGAGAAGCATCGCGTGAACAGAACACCTCTGGATCGATCGGCCGATCGATCCAGAGCCCCCAATCGATTAGTGGATCGATTGGGAGGCGCGACTTCAAGCGATAAGCCCTGGATCGATCGGCCGATCAATTCAAGCATTTTTTTCAGAGCACAGAGGCGCTCTAGATCGATCAGCCGATCGATCCAAAGCCTCCCTGATCGATTGAGAGCAATCTAATCGATCGGGATTCGACCGTTGGCGTCGTATTTAGCTGTAGGCGTTCGATTCCTTCGGTAGAACTCTCGGCCACTCCTCCCGATCTTCACAGGCGACTTCACAGGTTCTCCACAGAGCTCTCCACGCCAGATCTTGAAGATTCTTAGAAGTTTTGTCCAAGTCAAGAGGTGAAGAAGAGAAGTTAGGGTTAGGGCTTTTACTACACTTCTTGTAAGCTTTTGCTTGTTCTTTACTGCCCTTTCTTTCTTCTTGTATTGAGAGTCTTGTAGGGCTTCTCCGCCTTTGGTAGTTACCATAAAGGAGTGTTATTCATAGTGGAGGGTGCGTGAGTGTGTGGATCCTTGGATTAGTCACCTCTTGTGAGGTGGATACCAAGTAAAATCCATTTGTTAGCGTTGTTGTAGTTGTTTCTTGTATTTCCGCTGCATATCCTTGAAGAAACAAGCAACGTCAACCACGAAGATCGAACCAAGCTATTCACCCCCCCTCTAGCTCCATATTTGGTCCCAACCAAGAGGAAAGTCGGCGGTGGCTTGGGGAGAAGAGGTTCGGCGCGGGTAGAGAAGGGAAGGGATCGGCGAGTGAAGAAGAGGAAGAGGGAAATTAAGGAAAATAAACTTAGGTATTGGTTTTATACCTTAGGTTAATAGAATTAATCAACTCCTAAATTTGGGTATTCCAACCAGACCTTTTCCAAAGCCTATAATTTTATCTCCTCAAAATACGTCCTACGGGCTCCGATTAAATCCTCGAAAATTTCTAAAAATTTCTAAAAATTCCAATACGATTATTTGTCAAATAACCTTATTATTTATTTATTATTTTAGTGACATATTTTACACACTTAGTTAGTCAAGTTAAGTAAGTGATTCAGTTAGTTTGACTAAAAGGTATGACTTAACTTGATCAATTTGAATTAATATTTATTGCCCAGACTTATGTTGATGCACACATAAGTATTCTGAAGCCTAGACAGTACCCTATGCTTCTCACACCATTCTAAGTATTTTTCATACACATGCAAGGTATTCCTAGTGTGCTTGTGAGATGCTCTGGCTTAAACCTATGGGTACATGCTTTCTAGGGAAAAAACCTAGGCTAAGTCCAATATTTGAAAGCACTAGTAAAATTGAGAGTTTTGAATAAAACAAAATGATTTTATCCTAAAATTTTAAAACCAAGCTGATTTTGAAGAAAGAATTTGAAAAACCCATAATTTTTTAAAAAGCAACACAATAAAAAGAATAATTTTGAAAATTTTAGAATCTATTCTACTAGACACATACTTAACTGTCTTCTAATTGTACTGAGCTTGAGTTCAGGTAAACACTTTGTGAAAATATCTACTAAGTTTGACTTGGACTCAATATAGTCAAGTACAATATCACCCCTAGCTACATGATCCCTTACAAAGTGATGCTTAACCTCTATGTGTTTAGTTCTTAATTGATGTTTTAGATTTTTAGTTAGATTGATTGAACTTATGTTATCAATTAAAATTTTTATATTTTATATTCTAATTGATAATATCTTAAAGTGTGTATCATTCATAATAGTTGTGATGCACATTCCCCCATGGCTCTGTACTCTGCTTTAGTAGTGGATAAGATAACACAATGTTGCTTACTACTGGACCAGTTTACTAAGAACTAATCTAGAAGTTAACAGCTTTCACTTGTACTTTTTCTATTTAGTTTGCACCCAGCATAGTCTGAGTCAAAGTACCTAGTTAAGTCAAATGTGCTAGTCCTAGGATACCAAAGTCCTACACTTAGAGTCCCCTTAATATATCTAAGTATCCTTTTTATATTAGTTAAGTGTGATTCTTTTGCACAAGATTGATACATAGCACACATATATACTATAAATAAAATATCAGGTCGACTTGTAGTTAGGTAAAGTAGACTTCCTATTGCACTTCTGTTAGACCCCGTGATTATTTTGATGTGATCAACCAAGTTAGGTTAGGTCATGTTTGTTATTTGATCCCTGTGGCTAAGTATGCAGGAGCTTAGGAGCGCAGAAAGTTGAGCGGAAGATGCAGCTAGCAAGAAGGACGGCACGGGAAAGGAGCCGATGGGCTCGGTGTGTCTGAACGATGAGAGAGCTGTGGATGAGTACACCGATGGACGAGAAGAACGTGTGCGGCGTTCAAGGGAGGAGAAGCTGGGTCGGAAACCTACTCGAGGAGAAGGCCGGAAATTAGGTTCGGGTGAGCCCTATTTCGGTTGGCCGCAATCACCCATGCAATCGGAGCCTTGGAAGAAGAAAATAAGTCAAAAGGAGTTGGAAAAGCTAGCTGGAGGCACCTTTAACGAAGTGCTGGAGGTGCCTTCAACGAAGTGCTAAAGGCGCCTGCGTTGCCTGCAGTCTTGGAGGCACCTTCATTGCCTTGAAGATGCCCTCAACCTTGTCCAGGGTGCCTTCAAGGCCATTGAAGGCGCCTTTGACCCAGTCTAGATGACTGTTTCGAGTTTGGATAAAGTTTTATCCGGTAACTCGGCTGGAAGCGCCCTCAACCCATTTGGAGGCGCCCTCAAGGTTCGAGATAGGATTTCCAGGAGCTATATAAAGGCCCCTGGAGCTAGGAAATTAATTAATCAACTCAGTATTCAATTCCTAGCAACTTTTAAGAGCTTTTAGTGTGTAAAAGGCTTCTCCGCCTTCAGAGAAGGAAACTTTCTTAGTGCACCTGTTCAACCACCTTGGATTAACAACCTTCTTAGTTGTAACCAAATCAACTCGCTGAGTTCCTTTCTCTCTTTTCTATTAATTGATTTTTTTTATTATTGTTGCACAATTTCAGTGTTGAAAGTTTTGAGGAAGGTATTTTTATTTTACAGACAATTCACCACTCCCCTCTTGCCGGCCCCGCTGCACCAACACTTCTATAATATTTTAAGTCTACTGATTTTTCATCTAAGTCGGAGTCAATTTTAACATTAGTTACCATTTGGGTATTAATATTTTTAGAAATTTTCATTTTAATTTTTTTAATTAATTCCTTGACATATTTTGTTTGAAAAACATAAATTTCCTCTTTTATTTATTTTATTTGTAATCCTAAGAAAAAATTAAGTTCTCCTACTAAGCTCATTTCAAATTATTTTTCATTAATTTAATGAATTCTTTTAAAAATTTAGTATTTGTTGAGCCAAAGATTATATCATCTATATAAATTTGAGCTATAAAGATTTCTTTTTCTAAGGTTTTAACAAATAAGGTTTGGTCTATTTGGCCTTGGTTAAACCCTTTAGATAATTGGGATGTTGATAGTCATTCATACCAGGACTTAGGTGCTTGTTTTAATCTATATAAAGATTTCTTTAACCTAAGGACATGGTTTAGGCGGTCTAAATCCATAAATCCTAAGGCTTGATTTACATAAACCTCTTTTTTAATGAACTCATTGAGGAATGCAGACTTTATGTCCTTTATGTACTGCATAGTCTACAGGTGCATAAGTTTTGTCATAATCTAATCCTTCTACTTGGCTGGACCCTTTAGCTACTAGTCTAGCCTTATTTCATACTATTTCTCCTTTATCATCTAGCTTATTTCTAAATACCCACTTAGTGTCAATTATGTATTTATTTGTGGGTTTAGGCACTAGTTCCCAGACTTGGTTTCTTTCAAATTGAACTAGTTCCTCTTGCATCATAATTATCCAATCTGGGCCAGGCGGGGCTTCCTCTATAGTTTTGGGCTCAATTTTAGAAATTAGTGCTATTTGATTTAGATTTCTATAAGATAATCTAGTTCAAACTCCTAAGGTTGGGTCACCTAAAATTTGGTCAGGTGGGTGATAGATTCTTACCCTAGGTGGTTTTATTACAGGGTTAACACTTAGTCCTTGTGATTCACTTATTTTAGGTCTAATTTCATTATCTTCATCATCTTCTATATTTCTTATATTTTGATTAATATTTTTATGGATTGAGTTAGTTAAATTATTTTCTTCATTAAAATTACATTAGTTGTTTCTTCAACTTTTAGGATATTTTTGTTATATACTCTATAAACTCTATTGGTTGTGGAGTACCTTAAAAAAATCTCTGTTGTTGATTTTGATGTAAATTTACCTAAATAGTCTTTAGTGTTTAGTATATGAAATTTACACCCAAAAATCTTTAAATAATTTAAGTTAGAAATTTTATTATAATTTATTTCATAGTGGGTTTATTGTAAGATTTATTAATTAATATTCTATTTTAAATGTAACATGCTATGTTTATTGCTTATGCCCAAAATTAATTACTTAGATTATATTCATTTATCATGGTTCTAGCAGTTTCTTGTAATGTTCTATGTTTTTGTTTTACTAGACCATTTTGTTGGAGAGTCCTAGGATATGAAAATTTATGATTATATCCATTAGGTTGACAAAATTTGATAAACCTATGATTTTTGAATTCCCCCCATGATCACTTCTTATTCTTTTAATTTTTGTATCTTTTTCATTTTCTATTAATTTGTAAAAATTATTAAAGATTTCAAAGGTTTCATCCTTAGTTTTTAGAAATTTTATCCAAGTAAATCTTGAGTAATCATCAATTATAACTAAGCAGTATTGGTTTCTGCTTAGTGATTTAGCTCCGTGTAAATCAAATAGGTCTAAGTGCAGGAGCTTAAGTATTGAATTGGTTTGATTTAGATTTATTAGTGTGCGAGTTGAGTTAGTTTGTTTACCTTATTGACAAACATTACAAATTATATTTTTTAAATTTTTTAAATTTAGGTAGACCTCTAACTAAGTCATTTTGACTCATTTTTGAAATAAGTCTAATGTGAGTGTGACCCAGTCTTCTGTGCAACAATTTGATTTCCTCTTGTTGTATCAAGAGATACTTGAGTGAGGAAGTTGGTAGGTTAATTGTGTAAATATTATTTTTCCTAATTCCCTTAAGTATAATTTCAAGATTTTTAATATTTTTAATTATACATTTAGAGTCAGAAAATGTTACTAAGTAAGTTAAACTTAAATTTCTCAACTAATAAGACCTTTCTAATAATGAAATCAGAACTTAGTTCGATATTACTTGTTCCGATTACCTTAAATTTTCTGTCGTTGCCAAACACAACCAACCCTAAGTTCTTGAGTTTTAGCTTGGTGAACTTCAATTGGTCTCCAATCATATGCCTGGAGCATCCACTAAGTTTACCTGACAATGTCAAAAAATATAACGTTTATAAGAGATTCACTCAGAAAGAGTACCTTGATTATAAGGAGACTTCTTTTTTTTTTATCAATTTTGATGAAAGATTCTCTTATGGTAGTCATAGCACTTGTAGCTTATTATGACTTAGTGTTATACCAAATGGACGTAAAGACTGCATTCCTCAATGAAAATATTAAGGAAACTATATACGTGGTGAAGTTCGAGAACTTTGAGTCGAGAGATTCAAAGCACCTAGTATGCAAATTAAGAAAGTTCATTTTTGGTTTAAAGCATACATCTCATCAATGGTATTGAAAGTTTGATCAAGTGATTTTTCGTACAATTTTAAGAAGAATCTAGTTTATCAATGCTTATATATCAAGTTTAGTAGCAGAAAATTTATTATACTTGTTTTATATGTGGATGACATTTTACTAGCAAACAATGATGAGAGTTTCCTGCTAAAACCAAAACATTTCTATCAGGAGAATTTAAAATGAATGATCTTGATGATGCATCCTTTGTCTTAGGCATATAGATTGTTTGTGATTGTTGAAGGTGCATACTTTTATTAGACAATGTCTATATAGAAAAGGTGCTCATTCAGTATGACATGCAAAATTATGCTCTTAGTGACACCTCTATATCAAAGGGTAATGACTTAGCTTACAACAATGTTCATGCCATGAACTTAAGATTAAGGAAATGCAACAATTTCTCTATTCATCAATAGTAGGAAGTTTAATGCATGCTCAAGTATGTATGCATCCTGATCTTGTGTACATTGTGGAGATATTAGCAGATATTTGAGTAACCCTAAGCCAAAGCATTGGAAAGTTGTAAATAGGATTAGCGATATTTGCAAAGAACTAAGGATTACATACTCACATATTGGAAATCAGGTCATCTAGTGATCATTAGATATTTAGACTCCAATTTTGTTGGATGCTTAGATAGTAGGAGATCCACCTTAAGTTATGTTTTCAAGTTGGTAGGAAGGGCTATATCATGAAAAAGTATCAAACAAATGCTAATAATCACTTCCATTATGCAAGCAGAATTTATAGCCTTTTATGAAGCTTCCAACCACAAGATTTGGATATAGAACTTTATCATAGAATTATAGATCATTGGGGCATTAACAGATCATTAGAATCAACTGTGATAATAAAGATATAGAATTATATTTCAAGAATAATCATAATTCATCGAAGTCTAAATACATCAATATAATAGTGTAAAATTGGTGCACGTAAGCAGGGGTGAATCATCTGTCTTTTGAAAATAAAACTCTTTCTTCTTTTAAAAACAAAGTATACAGCAGGACTAAAAACCATAAATAGAAACGAAAAGAAAAGAAAACAAGCACTCGATCAGTTATTTGGTTTGGAGCCTCCAATGACTCCTACTCCAAGACCTAGATCCCTCTGATCTATCGATGGATAATTCACTAAACTCTCTTTTGAAAATGTTGGAAGAGTAATCAAATACAAAGAAGCGAATGGGAAAGTGTAACAAACCTACACTTTCCCTTTGTAAGTATATAAAATAGACACAAATTTAGAAGTCGTTACCAACACGAAGATGTTGAAATGAAGACGCTCGTGTGTTGGCGCTGGTATATCTGTAGCAGTCGGGTGAAGCAGTGTCACAGCAACATGAAGTAGGAGCAGCTGGAACGTTGAATGTGTTGGTGTAATTTTCCCTGGGTTAAGATTGACTAGGTTGACTAAGTTTGAGTTAACTCAATCTTGAGTCTTGATAGTTGAGTTTTGATATTTGACAATGTATGGATATTGTAGGTATAATTATTCATATGAGATATTGATGGTCAAAGGTTGATCAGAAGAGTCAAGGAAGTCAAGGTTGATCAGATACTTGACTAGAAAGTCCTAACTGGAGGTTAGGAAAGAGCAAGACCAACAGGAAGGTTGGAAGAAAAAGAAAATCTAAGTGGTTCAGGATTGATCATACACTTGGTGTGGAAAGTCCTAGTGAGTGAATCCAGCAAGATTGCAAAGTCCTGGTGAGTGAAGTCAGGTAGTTGGAAACCTCTTGTGAGTGAAGCTAGACAGATTGGAAAAGTCCTGATGAGTGAAGCTAAGTAGTTAGAAAGTCCTTGTGAGTGAAACTAAACGGTTGAAAAGCCCTAGTGAGTGAAGCTAGACAGTGAAAAAATTCTAGTGAGTGAAGCCAAGTGGTGAAAAGCCTTAGTGAGTGAAGCTAGGCAGAGAAAAATCCTAGTGAGTCAAGCCAGGTGGTGAAAAACCCTAGTGAGTGAAACCAGACATGTAGAAATCCAGGTGGGTCAAGGCTGATCGGACATTTGGTGTTTGAAAGTCTAAGTGGATCATGGAGGACCAGACACTTGGTATGAGATGGTAAGTTCAAGTGGGTTAAGATTGACCAAACACTTGACACAAGGTTGAAAGTCCAAGTGGGTCAAAGGATTGACCGGGCACTTAGTGACAAAGTCCCTGCAGATCAAGATTAACCAGATGCTAGACAATGAGGAGTTTCAACAGGTCACGACTGATCGAATATTAGACGTCAAAACCCTAGACTTCAGTGGAGCAAGTTTGGGTTGGTCAATCGATCAGGTGATCGATTGAGCCAGAGCCCAATTGATCAATGGATCGATTGGGTAGTGCTTTTTGACATAAGGAGTTCAATCGACCAGGTGATCGATTGAGAGGAAATCATGTGAGCACATAAGGCTTCCCAATCGAACAGTTGATTGATTGGGCTACTACAATTGATTAGTCGATCGATCGGAGCTAGTTTTCTCGTGATGACGTGAGGCAGCCATAATCTATTGATCAATTGATTCCGAGGTCTTCTATGAGAGTACAGAAGATATCTAAATCGATTAGTTGATCAATCCAGCTGCCCCAATTGATTAGCCAATCAATTGGGATATGACATTGTGTAGGTTGCGAGCTTTGGATGACTGAGATTGGCTGGATCTGACGTGGCAATCAATTGGAAGTCAATTCAATCGATTGGAAGCCTTAAAATCACGAAGTATAAAGGTGACGACGAGGTTCAAATGCAATAACTCTTCACATGATTCTTCTCTGACACTCACCACCGGTTCTTGGAGCAAAGTGCTGCAATATTTCCAAGCATCAAGAGGTGCTTCCAAACAAGAAGAGAGCAAACTAGGGTTTATTATTGTAAATCTTGTAAGATTTTATTTGTATTAGCTTCTACTTTTTCTTCTTGTTGTATCTGAGCCTGTACAAGATTTCTCCACCTTCGAATTGTTCCGAGAAGAAGTGTTTTTATTGTAGAAAGTGTGTTTGGGTATGGATCCTTATATTAGTCACTTCTTCTTGAGGTGGATATCAAGTAAATCCTTGTGTTAGTGTTGAGAAGTTCACTTCGAGTATTTTCGCTGCAAAAGATCATTATTGACGAAGTGAGCAAACTATTCACCCCCCCTCTAGATCCCAGAGTGTCCCAAAAGAATGATCGTATAGAAAAGTTATAATTGAGTTGATTCTTTGTGTTGCTCAAACTCCTCTTTTAAAGAGTGTTGAGGGCGCCTCCAAACTCATAGGAGGCACATCCAACTCAAAGTTTAATCCCTTAAACATCTATTGCGATAAACAACATGAACTTTGGCTTTTATCCATTCGAGGGTGTCTTCCATGCTCTCCAAGGCACCTCCGAAGCACTTTGAGGCGCCTCCAGTGCTCTTCATGTAACAACCCAATTTTTCCTATTTCAAGTTTTAAAAGTATATAAAAATATTTGGAAATGCTTTTAAAATATTCTAGAGATTTTTAGAAATTTTTAGAGTATTTTTATGTCATTTTTGGAGGTCGTTTAGTATGTTTTCAAAAAGAAAGAAATTTTGACAAAAACCGTTGAAGGCGAGGTTCGAACCTACGAACTCGGGTCGGACTGACCCAAGCAAAACCGGCCCAACCAGCTGAGCTACACGATTTTGTTAACCTTATAAGGAGAGAATTAAGTTTATAGCATAGTTTTGATTAAACTCGAATATAAGAAAGGGAATTAGGTTTTGGATTTTCGGAAAACCAAAACATTTTCTCTCAAAAATCCCTCTCCTTCTCCCTCGCGACGGCGCCTTCTCTCTCGGCGGAAATGAAGAAGAAGCTAGGTTTTGGGTCTTCGGCGCCGGCGAAGCTTTCTTCCGGCCAGCCCTCACCCGTGGGTGGTCATCCCGACAGAGAAGAGCTCGCGGGCATAAGAAGAAGCCGGAAAATCTGCAAACCCGAGCCCTCCGAAAACCCTAAGAGCCTTCTCCTTCCTCCTTCTCTGTTGTAAGTGCAAGAACAAGGGGTAAGTACTACTCACCCGTGGTAGGAGTTGCTCCGAACTTAGGGTTCTTGTTTCCTTGCTTCGGTTTTTGCTATGCCGAGTAGAATTATATGCTAGGGCTTTATTTTTCCTTGCCCTGTTTATCAAGTCAAACAATGCCTTTCAACATTAGAGATTGTAAACTTCAGTTTTGAACCTAAGTGTAGCATTTAGAATTATGATACTGCTGTGAGAGAAATCTTTACTTAAAAGCCTTCGGATTAGATTCAAGACAACACTAGGCATTTATTTGGCTTGCTGTTTTAGTTCTTTGAGTTGTGTTTTGTGCTTGAATTTCCTTGCCATTGAAGAGCCTGATTAATTACATCTTCAAGCATGTCTCCTTATGTTCCTTATTGATGAACAGATTCAGTTCTTGGCATTTCAAGAGCATGAACAGCCGTAAGTTCCAGCATGCAAATATTAGCATTTTCGTTACGTTTGTGCCATTTAGCAAGATCAAATTAGTTTTTTTTTGCTCCATTTTGTAGCATGATTAGCAAGATCAAATTAGTTTTCTTTTTGCTCTATTTTGTAGCATGATTAGTAAGATTAGATTAGCTTTCTTTTCTCTTATCACAGCATGTTTTAAAAGTTCAAACTAGCTCTCTTTTGCTCTATTCTATAGCATGATTAGTAAGTTTAGATGTGCTTTCTTTTCCTTTGTTTTACAGCATGTTTAGAAAGTTCAGATTTGCTTTTCTTTTGCTTTGTTTTATAACATGCTTAGAGAGAGTTTAGATTTGTTTCCCTTGTATTGTTTTTATATAACATGCTTAGTTAATTGTAATCCTACACTTGTTAGGTATATCTAAAGGATTCCAATAAACTCTAATAAAGGATTATGAGAAAAATGAGTAAAGAAAAAACCAAGTTCTAGTTAAAAAGAGATAACTAGTAAATTAAAGTAAGAGACTAGTACCTGACTTCCAAGGTTGTCGTTAAATAAATCCACGTGACCAATTCCAAGGTCTTGGCCCTGGTAAGACCAAGGTCTCTACCTCATAGGACTAGAGGCTCACTACCTCAGTCACTATTAGAGAGCGCGCAAAACAAAGATGGTACTAAGCATGGGTCCAAAGAAAAGAAAAGAAGAAAGAAAAGAAAAAGAAGAAGAAAATAAAAGAGAAATTAAAAGATTAATTTCTGGTACAAGGATCTAAGAAAATGAAATAAGCTTTATGCTTAGAATCAATAGAAGTTTAGTTTCTTTAATTCTAAGCTTACAGTGTTAGTTTCCTTATTTTTCTTGTCAGTTAGTGAGCGTGTTTAGTATTCAGTTTTATTTCTGTATACCATGAGTACATGCAGCTTTGCTTTAGCATTTCAGTTTCAGTATTATTGCATTACTTTTATGCACTTCGAGTTTTTGTGAGATAGATTAGTACTTACTAAGCGTTTTCGCTTATAGTTTTGTTTTCTTTCCTCCTACTGCAGATAAAGGAAAAAGCTAAGATATGAAAGGGAGGCGACAGGGTGGTGGTGGTGATGAAGGTGTGTGGTGGCTTGACTATGGAGAGATCCAGAGAGTGCTACCAAACCTGCAGGACCTATTTGATTAGAGTTTATGCTTTAGTTCTTTTCTTTAACACTATTATGAAGTTTGTGAGATTGTAGTTGAGTTTATTTCCGCATATGCATTTAGTCACTTTAATTATTTGTGGAGTGATATAGTTGGTTGTTTTTACTGGAGTAGTTCTTTCTTTTACTGTTGTTTTTATAACTGCGTGGTTGTGAAAAATGTGTTCTAGCCGCCTGTGGCTGCATATATATCTTATGTACTATGGATTTGGTTACCGGTACAGGGGAGACTCTGTCGAAATTTTTCGATAGGAATTCCTCTGAACCGTGATAAATCTAACTGATTCTAATAATAGCGTCAGTGACACTAGTAAGTAGAGTAGTAGTTAGGTAACGGTCGCCCTTAGAGAGTAGTAGTAAGAAGGGTGAGTTGTTACACTTCAGGGCACCTCCCTGTAGCGAGAACTTTATCTTTAAACTTCATCTGCGCGAGGGCACCTCCTATGGATCCAGGTAAGGGTGCAAACGAGCCGAATCGAGTCGAATTATGTAAAAATATTAATATTCAAATTCAAATTCGAAATATATATATGATGTTCGAATTCGATTCGAAGCTCGAAAATACTAATAACTTTAGCTAGAATTCGATTCGAAATAGGATTCGAGCTCGAATTCGATTCGAATTATTCGAATATTAATTCGAGCATAATCAAACTTTTAACTAGAAATGCCTTAAGTTCGAGTTCGATTCGAATTATTCGAATCTAAATTTAGTTATATTCAAACTAAAATTAGGTGTAATACAACAAAAATAAAACCACAAAACAAATACACAACGGTTTCATAACATAAACAAAATATAAATACAAAACAGAATAAAAACGACACAACACATAACATATACAAAATAAAAATGAAGCCTAAACAAGTAAACAACATATAACATGTACAGTTATGCACAATAAAAATATAAAACAGAATGAGATTAGTCATTAAAGTAGAATAATAGCCAAAATGAGATACACATACTAGAAGCATATCTCTTAATGCATATCCCAAATCCCAATTCTCAAGTCCCACTCCAGAAGCTCATAACATAGACAAAATAGAAGTTTAACTTAAGTTAAAATGAGATTAATGACCACAAAACTAATTACGGGAAGCCTTTGTAACGACCACCCTTTCTTATCTATACTACTACTCTCTAAGGGCGGTCGTTACTTATCTATTACTCTACTTACTAGTGTTACTTATGCTATTATTAGCAACACTTAAATTTATCACGGCCCCAGAGAAGTTCCTACCGAAAAATTTCGACAGAGTCTCCCCTGTACCGGTGACAATAATCATCAATACATGCAAAATAAACCATCAGCCACATGCGGCTGGTATATATATTTCACAACCACGCAGTAATAAGACACAACAATTTAAAGAAAACTATTCTAGCAATAGCAAACGAATAAAACTCCAACAGTGGGAAAAACATCCAAACTAACAATGCGGAATAGACTCAATTAGCAACATAAGAAAAATGAAACAACTCCTTACCAATCTCAACTTCTCTAATAACATTAAAGAAGAACTCTAAACAACTTCTTAGCCAAGTCCCGAGGCTTCCATAGTTCAACATCACACACCATCCATCACGCATCCTCCTTGTCGCCTTCCTCTTTATACTTTAGCTTTTCCTTTATCTGCGGTAGGAGGAAAAAATAAATCTATAAGCGAAACGCTTAGTAAGTACTAAACTATCTCACAAAAACTCGAAAGTGCATAAGATACAAGGATGTTAAAACTGAAATGCTAAAAAGAAAAGCTACACATGCTCATCTAATAGCAAAGCACTAAAATAATCTGCATACTCATGATATACAAGAATAAATCTGCATGCTGGAAATAAAGTTAATCATGCTCAATAACTCATAAGGAAAGCAAATGAAATCTAATACTGTATGCTTAGAATTATAAGAGCTAAACTTTGCTAGTTCTAAACATAGGTGATACTTGTTTTATTTACTTATAGCCTTATACTTGAAATTAATATTTAACTTTCTTCTTCTCTTTCTTGGGCCCAGGCTTAGTACCAAATGCGCGCTCTCTAATAGAGACTGAGGTAGCGAGCCTCCAGTCCTATGAGGGTAAAGACCTTGGTCTTACCAGGACCAAGACCTTGGAATTGGTTACCTGGATTTGTTTAAGGACAACCTTGGAAGTTGGGTACTAGCCTCTTATTTTAAATTACTTGTTATCTTTTCTAACTAGACCTTGGTCTTTTCTCTACTCATAATTTCTCATAAATCCCTAAAAGGATTTTATAGAACACTATATGTGCATATAAATTCTAGAGTTGCATAGAACGAGTTCAATTCGTTAAGACTTGTTGTGAAAATAAGGAATTTGCATCTAACTGAATATGTTGTCCAATAACAAAGAAATCTAAGATTTGCATGCTTTAAAATAGACCATTCAAGCTCACGGATTTGCAAGGAAAATAAAACTGCAAAGCTAAAGAGAAGGTCGGTTGTCCATGCTTAATAATATTTACAAAAAGAACTAAATTGAATTGCTGACCTAAAGCTATTCATACTCATTAATTTACCACAGAAACCACATCTGACACGCTAACTATAAGGTTGTTCTTGCTTGTGGAATTAATCTTCATGCTTCTACAAACACTTACTACGAGCAATGCACAGATGCCACAACACTAGAACTGAAATGCAAGGGAAAGAAAACAACCGATCATGCTTGCTGGATAGTGAGAATTTCACCAAAAACTGAAATACAAGGAGGGAACTGTTCGGGCATGGTAAAACAGCAACTAGAGGTTTACTACATGCTCAAGGAAAATAATTAAGGAAACTGTTCGTGCCCCTTAAATGGCACTAGATCTAAACAGTATGGGAAATTACTGCTGCTATCAAAGTTAACACATGTTACACTAAAGCATGCACTCAACAGGTCTATAAATTCTGAATCGTTCCCAGCATAGCAAGGCATAAGGAAAATAAAATCCTATTACTATAAAACAAATTGATGCATGAAGATGATGGTATTGCTTGAATCTGCTGGAACTTAAAAAGAAAATCATATCTTATCCAGTTACAACATCTACACCATAAATTTGTTCATGAGTCCTAACACCTAAATAATCAATCTCTTCTGTTTCCCTCATGTAACCCACGACAGTCATCCTAAACCCCCAAATTCAATCACTTTCAAAGCATGATTCGGAAATAAGGAAAACCACTTATCCAAGGTTCACCGCAGCAATCATCTAAACATGGAAGCTCACGGCAGATTCAAAAACAAGGAGAAATACAATCCGAAAACAAGGAAACGAAATCCTAAGTTCGGAGCAACTACTACCACAGGTGAGTAGTACTTACAGCGGTTTGCTTGGACTTACAACCGCAAGAGAGAAGCAGATTCTAGGGTTTCGGGTGGAGCTTGAAACCTCAACGATTCCTTTGTGTCCGCGTCTCTTCTTGACGAGAGGAGCTCGATGGTGTGAGGACCTCTCGGAAAAGGGTGCTCGTCGGCCGCTGGAAATGCCCTAGCTCTCTGCCGCGGTTCCGCCCGAGAAGACGTCGTCGTACGCGTGAGGAGGAAAAGAGAGAAGGTTTTTCGGAAAAAGAAAACCTAATTCTCTTCTTATAACTAGGGTTTTCATTAAACCAACTACTACTTATATACAATTCATTCTTTCCTTAATTAGCATAGCCTGCTTGCACACTTGGTCAGCCACGTTTTGACCGGAACCCTTGATCGCGGGTTCGATCCCTCTTCTGCCTCTTTTATTTCAATTTATTTTCTATTCCTTACTGCTTAAATACATTTTGTTCCATATTCATTCACAAAACAATTGCGGAACAGTTGGCTAGCTGGATCCGATCAAGGTTTGGTTTGGTCCGGGGTTGCTGGTTCGAACCTCGGCTTGGACATTTTTTTGTCAAAACTTTTTTCGTTTAGTAAAAATACCAAATGACCTCCAAAAATTACATAAAAATATTCTAAAAATTCCTAAAAATCTCTAGAATATTTTAAAAGCATTTCCAAATATTTTTAAGGACATTTAGAACTTGAAATAGGGAAAATTGCGTCGTTACAACCTCCTCTTAATGCATCCCAAACTCCCAAGTCCATACTCCAAAAGCTCTCCATTTCTACTGCATTCCAAAGCTACCTAATCATGCTTCCATTCCAAAGCTCTCCATCCTTCTGCCATCCCAGAAGCTCTTCATTCCTCTTGCTGCATCCAAAGTTCACCTGTCATTGCATTTCCATGTTACACAAAACAATACAAAGACTTTTGAAAATAAAAAAGCTTTATACTTCCACGGTTCCAGGCTTTCATCTTTTCAATCTATGCAAAATTTAAAAATAAAATATATAAATGATTAAATACGTTAGCAAACTCAAAATATAAAATGCTAAAAATTAAATTTATACCTCAATCCGTGACATAACCATTCAACTTCTAATTATCAACTTTATTTATAGGTAAATCAATTGTCAAATGTTATTTTTCAACCTGCAATAATAAGGATAAAAAGTATCATTTATTTTTAAATTTGTTTTCTGATTAGAAGTAAAAAAAAACATAAACAAAATATTTTAACATCATACCTTAGACTTTTTAGTCACTCCATGTCGCTTTCGACACCAATCTCCACCGCACATCAACATTTCTACTGTTGTAGGAGCTAAAGAAGCACGATACTTGTCAATAACATGATCTCCAGCACTAAAAGTTGCCTCTGAAGCTACTGTGGAAATGAGTATTGCTAATATATCTCTAGCCAAAGTTGACAACACTGGAAATTTGTATGTATTGAGCTTCCACCAACCAAGAGCATCGAATGCATCATTTGGATTATACCTATGACACCCTTCCTCTAGATACACATCCAGCTCAGATTTTTTAGGTTGTACCATTTCAATTTCTTTTAAATAAGAAGAGAATTCAGTCCATCCAGAAGAAAATGTAGTATGTTCTCTATTACTTTGAATTGAGGTGTTGCTATCTTGAGATTCAGAGTTGCTTTTTGATCCTTGAAGCTTTTCAATAGCAGCATCTGAATATTCCTTATAAATTGCATACAAAAGCCTTTGGACCTCTTTAATATTACTTTCTGATTTAAATGAGTTATAAAGTTTAGGAAAAGTGAATTCAAGTACTCGCATTTTGCATCTAGGATCCAAAACTGAACCAACATCCATTAATAAATTGCATTCACCCCAATATTTATCAAATTTTTCCTTCATTTTTGCACCATTTTTCTAATAAACTCTTATTCATCACAAGATTTCTCATCCAAGATTACTTTTACTCGATATACTTCATTTAGAAAAAGATTGACAGTAGGATATTCAGTTCCAGAAATAATTTTGGTTGCCTCATAGAATACTTTCAAAATTGAAAATACATTATGCAATTTCTCCCAATCATCTTCTGTTGGACAATGAGTGTAGTTAGGTTCACGATCTTTAAATCTTGAAAATACTTCTTTAAAAGCAATTGCTGTTCTCAACATCTCATAAGTTCAATTCCATCTTATCTTACAATCATCAACCAATTTTCTTTCTTGTAACTTCAATTGTTTCACAATTTCAACAAATTGAATGAGTCTAGCATTTGTTCTTCTAATGAAATCTACACTCTGACGAATTACATGAATAATATCATTAATTTCATTGAGGTCATCCTGAGCTATAAGATTTAAAATATGTGCACAACACCGAACATGGAATAATTTCCCCCCACAAATCAGATTTGTATTAATTTTCAAGAAATCTTGCTTCATATATTTAATTGCAGCATCATTAGCACTTGCATTATCTACAGAAACAGTATATATCTTATTTTCAATTTCCCATGCGCTTGCACACTTTAGAAGGGTATCTGAAATTTGAGGACCACCACGAGGAGGAGGAATATGAAAAAAAATTAAGAACACGTTTATTCAATTTCCATGAAGAGTCAATCCAATGGCCAGTGATAACCATGTACTCTATTTTTTTGATTTTTTGACTTCCATAAATCTGTCGTGAGGCTGATCTTTGTTACATTTTTCAGCAAACCATGTAATTTTTTTTCTCGAGTTCATATATTGCAAAACAACTCTTTTTTGTTGTTGTTCGTGATATACAGGTCCACTCAGGCATTCCACGTCTACAAAACATATTAAAACCTTCTTCTTCTAATAATGTAAATGGATGTTCATGCATTAGGATCCATGACGCAGCTGCTTCTTTCATTCGTTCCATACAAAATTTTCCATTAAATAATAAAGGTGACATAGTCGTTTCAACACTTTCGAAGCCTAACAATAGTTGTTGTTGTTTGAGTTTATCTTCAAGTTTCTTTTTAGACTCCAAGTGTTTAGTACAGTGATCCAAGTGTCGTCTTAAGTGTGTTGTAGTGCCTAACTTCATTTTTGCAAGGAAGAGATTACAATGTTTACATTTGTATTTATCGCCTTTTGGATCCTCAACCTCAATCATGTCTGACCATACTAGAGACCTCTTTTGTTTCTTTGACTTGTGAAGTAAATTACCATCCTCAATCAAATTGTTTGTCACACTATCCCCTTTATCTATTATTTGTTCAGAGATTTCATTAGACTCTAATGAAGCTTGAATAGCTGAATTTGCTGCTGGAGCAGAATCAGCCATATCTTTGAAAATCAAAAGAGAAAGTATAGCTAAAAAATATTAACAATGCAATAAATTATTCAAAGTATCCTAAATCCTAATCAACATATCTTCAAGAATAAAGCATAAATAACACAAATAACTTAGATGGAAATATTACTGTATTTAAATATGTAAAATTGTAACTCTAAAGTTATCAAATTCAACAACTATTGCTTTAAAAATCAATATTTAACAACTATTTCTTTAAGAAAAAAACAAACAGATAGATTAAAGGAAAAAAAGAAAATAATTCCTTTAAAAAAAGGATAAAAACAACTATGGAAAGGGTTGAATCCATTATGTACTTCAAAGAAAAAATTAGAGATTGAGGGGAAAAAGACATACATCTTAGGTTTTTCCAAGCACAAGTAGTATGTGGACTTTGGCAAGAGCAGAGAAAGCAAGAAAAGTTGCGCTTGATCTTCCGACAGAGGGGGAGGCAACAGAGCCACCAGGAGCTCTCGACGCCGATAATGCAGAAAAGGCAGTAGGCACCAGCAGTGACAACAAGAGAAGTTGCACTTGATCTTCTAGCAGAGGGGGAGGGGAGACAGTAGAGCCACCAGAAGCCCTCGAGTCTCGACTCTCAACGTCGATAACGCAGAAGAGGCAGACCCCCAGCGCCTTCTCCTTCTCCAACACCAGCTCTAGATCCTAAGCACTTGAAGCACAGTCGCACAACCTTATCATCTTCATTCTTCAACTTCAGCACTCTTCAGAATTGCACTTGAAGCGCAATCGCATGCCAGGAACCCTAGCTATCTTCCGCCGCCATCTGAATTCCTTTGTGGAAAGATTAGGGTTAGCTTTGTAAAAGGATTGGGTTATAATATAAACATAAACTATTATCCATTAACCCATAATCCATTAACCCGCAATTTTTTAACCCATTAAGCATGAGTGCAGAATCGTTACTCATCAAATTCAAATTTTTAAAACCATTACAATATATTTATTGAATAACATATTATAAAATAATAAATATATAATAAAATTATACAAAAGCTTGCGAGCGGCTCGCGAATATTCGAACAAAATGTTATAGATTCGAATTCGGCTCGAAATCTTATCGAACATGTTCGAGTTCGGCTCGAATTCGATAAATTCGAATACGAATCGAATATATTTCTAGCCGGCTCTAAAAGCTCGCGAGCCGGCTCGATTCGTTTGCAGCCCTAGATCCAGGGCACCTCCGAGGCCCCTCCATGACCCATCGAGGCATCTCAGTACTGTTTATCCGAGGCTTAACTTAGTTTTTACTCCTGCAAAAATATATTAGGCTAATAGAAATATATATGACCTAGCAAACAAGGTTAGCACAATTTATAAGTATTATTAATTAGTGTTGGGGCAATTTCCCTTAGGTCAAGTTTGACCAGTTTGACTAAGCTTGAGTTGGGTCAAGCTTGAGTCGGGATTTGAGTTTTGATGTTTGACAATATAAGGAGATTACCGGAGCAATCGTCGGGTTGTGAAGATGGTCAAAGGGTTGACCAGGTTGATGAGAATACAAGTTAAGTATGTCAAGATTGACAGGAGACTTGACTGGGAAAGTCTTAACTGGAGGTTAGACATTTGGAAAGCCCTAGTGAGGAACTAGGTAGGAGAAAGTCCTGGTGAGGAACCAGGCAACGAGAAAGTCTTGGTGAGGAGCCAGGCAAGGAGAAAGTCCTGGTGAGGAGCCAGGCAATTGGAAAATCTAACTGTGATCTTGGCACAAGTTGTAAGTCAAGCATGTGGTCTTGGCAAGGAAAGTCCTAGTGTGACTTGGCAAGGAGAACTTGACAACTAGGATGAGGCCGAAGGAAACTCCTGGATGAGGCCGAAGGAAGCTCCTGAAGGCAAGGCGTGAAGGATGGGAGATATTCGAGGGACGCAAGGCTGATGGAGGAGGCTAGAAGGCTAGTTCGAGGTTGGTCGGGTGTGGCCAAATGTTAGGCATGGAGACCCAACAGATCACGGTTGACCGGGAGTTGAGTTTGGGAATTTGGACTTGAGTTTGAGTCAAGTCCAGGCTGGTCAATCGATCGGGCGATCGATTGAACTAGAGTCCAATCGATCAGTGGATTGATTGGGAGCTGCCAATCGATCGGTCGATCGATTGGGCAGGGGAATTCTCGCGCGATCGCGAGAACACAGAAAGCTTCTGAATCGATCCACCGATCGATTCAGATGTTCTCAATCGATCGGTCGATCGATTGGGATTCGACCGTTGGGCAGGATGCAGGTGATGGACGGCTACGATGGAGCGGTGCTGATGTGGCAATCAATTGGGGATGGATTGGATCGATTAGGAGCACTGTTTAAAGCCTTGGCGGAGCATTTTCTCCGTAGATCTTTGCGATTTCTACCTGCGGTTTTCTGCGATCTTCACCAGCGATTTCCTCCGAGTTTCTTACCAGTTCTTGAGGGTTCTTGGAGTGCATCTCCAAGATTCAAGAGACAACAACAATACACAATAAGTAAGCAAGAAGAGTGTGTTTTCACTTGTATTTTTGTATTTCTCTTCTTATGTGAGTTGTATTTGTGTGTTTGGGTTTGTACGAGGCTTCTCCACCTTCGACTGCGACCGAGAAGGAGTATTTCATAGTGAAGGAGTGAGTTGGTGTGTGGATCCTTGGATTAGTCACCTCTTCTTGAGGTGGATACCAAGTAAATCCTACTTATTAGCATTGTATAGTTTATCTTCGAGTTGTATTCCGCTGTAAACCATCAAGATGAAGCAAATGACGCAAGCGCGCGATGAACCTCTATTCACCCCCCCTCTAGCGGGCACAAAGGTCCCAACAATTAGATCCTATCTTTTCGAGACCGGGATCTAGTCATAGTCTCACTCTAGACTTCCAAAGTGGACCAAAAGTGGACCTATGCCTAAAGTCCCTAATTGGGACTCGTCCTCACTAGACACTCTCCTCCATTGACTTGCCTTACTTACCACATAGAATCTCTTAACTCCCTTTCAGTTCACTAGATCTTCCTACTAGTTGTCAAATCCGTAGACTGAACTAGACTTCAGCTAGCTGTCAGATCCTGCATGTTAGGTCTAGCTGAGCTAGAGGGGGGATGAATGACTCACTTCGATTTCTTGATTAACTTGACTTTATACAGTAGAAACTTGAAAGAAATGCTAACTCCTTGCATTTACTTGGTATCCACCTCCTTGAGGTGACTAATCCAAGGTTCCACGCCATGGTCACACTTTGCACTATGAAACTTCTCCTTCTTGGATCAACACCAAAAGTGAAGAAACTTTACACAATGATCCACAACTCTCCCTCTCAACAGAATATCTCACAAGGAAGAAGAAGTTAAGAGATTAGGATTTTGAGTACACCTACTTCTTCTTTGAGTGACTTAAGATTGTAGCACTAGTGAGAGCTTGAGCACTTGAGATTTGAACTTGATCTTGAGCTTGAGCACTGGAGAGCAATGGAGAACACTTGATTGCAATGGAATAGTTTCCTTCAAATAGGCGACTTCGGATCTTCTTAAACCATAGAGAAGGAGTCATTTTTCTTATCATTTTGTGAGTCTTAATCGATTAAGAAGTGATCTTAGTCGACTATCAGGCGATAATCGATTAAGGTAGTTGATTTGGTGCGTGTTTCATTTACACGACTCCTCCAAATTGCCTACCCTAATCAATTAAGATTAGGATAATCGACTAGCTTAAGCGAATAGGAATTATTCTATTTTTGAACAGAGTGTCTCTTAATCTACTGAGCCAATCGCTTAAGCTTCGAACAGAAGCATTCTATTTGAAGCAAAACAACACCATAAACGATTGATTCAATCACTTACGGTTTCCTAATCGATTACTGTAATTGATTAGAAAACCTTCTGTTTCAAATAGAATGTCTCTTAAGCAATTGACTCAATCGCTTAACATTATCTTAATCGATTAACATACTTTGCTTCAGTTGATTATCAATTGTCTTGCCAAGAATCTTGTTCTTGACCTCCCTGGACTTCTTTTACCTTACATCCGGTCTCCCGACTAGCAAGAACTTCTCTTGTGCCAAAGATCTGGTCCCCTGACCTCCTTAGATGTTTCTTGCCTTGCATCCGGTCTTCTGACTTGCAAGGGCTGCTCTTGCTAGGAATCCGATCCTTAATCTTCTTGATCCTGCAAACTCAAACTCATATTAGATCCAATGTATTAGCCTAAACTTAAATAATTATCAATCATCAAATTTCTTCCTTAGGGCATGATTGCACCAACACCATGGACCCAACCGGACTTTCTGCCAGATATAGGTCACTTCTTGACCTATTTGGACTTCTACACCAACTATCAGGTCCTCTAGACCTAGCTGGATTTTAGCTTGGTGTCAGACTCGTCAAATCCTGCATACTTGGTAGAAAGGTTAGATAATATAACATCTAACTTTAATCCATTTATCATTCATCAAAACTTAGGTTTAATTATTAGTACTAACTGCACCAACAGATAGAGCATATAGGAATATATTTTATGTTAGCAAATCCACTCAGCAAGGGTTTGTCATCCAAGGTATTTCATCAGCATGTGTTGAATATGAGATTCTTCCTTTTTATGAAGTACATATTTGGTAGGAATTTATATTTTGGTGTAATACTTTATATTAATGAACACGTATATTTTTGACTTATTGTACGTACTAAAGTTTTACATGTATATAAGGTTTTGATTCTTTGACATAAAGACATCATGATTTACTTTTGTGATCTTGCTTATGATATTTGTAAATATGTTGTAAGACTTAATTTTGAATCATAAGGTTGAATTATGATTTACTATTACAGTTTAACATAAGATATTGATAAATATGATTTAAACTTGATTTGGGTCATAAGGATGACTTATTGAGAATGAACATGTACAAATCACATTTAATGTCATTCTTGTACTACACATTCATATTTGATCTATGTCATTAATAAAATTAGTATCGTGATTACTATTGAGTCTTATTACAGTTATAGTAACTCCGACTTCATTAATCCTGTACTAATTTAATTAATGAAATAGATGGTTTAAAAGAGTATTTAACCTATAAAGTTTTGACATATTGAGTTCAACTAAGGTGTTATGTGGTGTATATGGTATCACAAATAGTCTAACTAGGAGATTGAAGGATTAAGTCTCTATTTGGCGGGATAATATGAGATTAATAACAACACACAATAATTTTATCATTAAGGAATTAAATCTCAATTAAGTGATCTAATGTTTTAATTTTAAAGTGACATTTAGATTATTGGATGTGAATTTGATGTGTAGATCCATTAACTCTGGACTATTAATGGGTTATAGGTTTTAAGTGGACGATCCTTACAAGTTGAGCTTAGTATATAAAAAAAAAGCCTTGAGATGTTTGGGCTTGATTTTGGTTACTTCATTTTCCTCCTCTCTTCTCCATTGAAATGAACTAAGGTTGTCGTCTATTCCTGTAGAAGACTTCCGTTGCATATAGGAATTCACCCGATGACAAATTAGGAGTAATTGGTGGCAAAAATGTGAATACGCTCGTCCCCAGTGCAAAAAAATTGTATGGGTAAACTTTTTATAATGACTGACACCACCGCCGAAACTGCCCCTTATCAAAAACCCTCGAAGAGATTTTTGGATGAACGGTACCACTTAATTGATAAGAGCCTGCGCAAGGGGGTGCTCGAACCTGGCACCTCAGTCAAAAGACATAATGTCATAACCAAAACATCCTTAGTTCGATTGTAACCTTATGAGGAGTATTGACTCTTATGATGGATTTAAGTTAGCCCTCGCTTGCCATTTGCATTCAATTTTCCAATGTAGCCTTAAATATGATTGATAACTAAATCTTACGTTGCATTTCGTTTCGATGTCTTAATATTGCTTTCCGTAATCTCGTTGACAAGTGTCAAAGAACTATATGATAATCTCATGAACTTTGAGAGCCTACCTCTAGACACATTCTCGATTTTTTTTTTTTTTTGTGAAGGACAGGTGTTTTATGTTCACCCATTTTAGGCTCAACCAAAATTGTTAGAAATCTTTTCAGTGAAATCATGCACAAACTCTCTTTTATTATTAGAAATTCATCAAAGTAATTACTCGAATGAACCATTTGGTTAAATTCCTTTTTCGATGAATTCGATATGATAAAATATAAATAAATTTACAAGGAGTAGAATCCAAATATAAATAAGTTCAATACTATTTTGAACTAACTTTATTTCCTTGTCGGTTAACGGTAAAATTGAAAGACAATTATTGAGGGGGAGTAATTTGAAAAAACTAATCAATAAGATGTGATTTAGTAAAAAAGCCTATCATTTTAGGTCCCATTTAATTGTCCTTGGTTAACGGATGGGCGAATTTGTGGGGTTAATTGAATACGCTCTTACGAATTCGAGGGGGTAAATTGATAAACTTCCGTGTCGCTGGCCGCCCCCTCTCCGGCTGGAGTGCGACGCCATTACCCCAGACCAGGCCGTTCTCCAGATTCCGATCTAACGTGTAGAATTCGGGGGAAGCGGATGAAGATAGTGACGTACAACGTAAACGGGCTCAGGCAGCGTGTTGCTCAGCACGGCTCCCTCCTTCGCCTTCTCACCTCGCTCGATGCCGACATCATCTGCTTCCAGGTACCTTTGGTTTACCTTCGTATTCTTTCTTTTCTTGCATTCTCTTTATAGGATTCTTCCTTCTAAGTGTTTGTGTTACTATGCAGCTGCTGCGGCAAATCTTAGGTCAAATGATTTATGTTTCGCTTTCTTATGCTGTATGCGTGTTTTATTTTTGTAATTATTGGTGGTATAACTTAATTTTCTGGCTGCGCGAGTATAATGTTGGAACTGGAATCTTATTCTGTCAAATTATAAAGAATAAATTGCATGCTATCTAGTCCGATCAAGAGATGTAATAAATGAAGCCACAGATTTAGCCCATATAAATAAATTATATTAGAGAGAAAAAAATCTGAAGGCTTTTTGGAAGTGCAGAGTTCTAAGGCAAAGATTCGATCAGTTCTTACGAGTTTTATTCTGATAATCTATCCCAAGGATACAGCCAATAGTGAACATCGTAAGAATATTTACACTTAAATTATCGAATAAGAGTAGGGGGTGAAGGAAAGCGGATTGTTGATAATTTTCTTTGTCAGAACTTCTCAATGGTACATCACGACCTGTAGATTAATTCTCCTTTTGTAAGAGCAAATGCATATCTAAAACATCCATTGAATAGAGTTATATCTTTCTCAAAATAACTATTACAATAACAAGAATAACCAAGCCTTTATCCCAATAAACGAGATCAGCTATATGGATCCTCCTATACCATTGGGCTTAATACCCTACTAAATCCTCATTTATAATTAAATGAACTTTATTCTTATTTATCATTGCTAAATAAGTTCTTTTATTCCTCCTTTCTCAATTAATGTGCGTATTTGTTATGCTCTCGCATCACCTGAGACATTTATTAGTCACCTAAGTACATCTTCATATCATCTTAAATGCGTCTCTAAGAGTTTTAGCTCAATAGGAGCAACTTCTACTTTTTCTTTAATATTTTCATTTCTTATTCTCGCATGCCCATACATTTACTTCGACATGCTCGTATGTTCTCATTTTTAAGGTAGTTATTAATAAATAAAAATTTTAAATTAAAATAAAAAGGTATACCCGGTGCACGAAGTTCTTGCCATGCGGGGTCCCAGGGAAGGATCCATTGTACGCAGCCTTACCCTGCTTTTAGCAAGAGGTTGTTTCCATGATTCAAATCCGTGACCTTTTGATCACATGACAACAATTTTACCGTTGCGCCAAGACTCCCCTTCCAAAAATTTTAAATTAAAATAATAATAAAATTTTAATTAATATTTTAAATTTGAAAACACTAATAATCCCTTAGAAAAGTTGAAATTTTAAATTATTGTTCAACATTTAAACTATGTGCTTATTGGGGGATTTTAAAAGTTGGAACCTTTACATACTACTAGATCATCTATTAGAAGGAACCAGGTGAACTAGATATTAAATGCTGCCCATTTTGGCTTTACTTTGATTGGAGTACGTATAGTACAATAATGTATATCACGAGTTGATGCATTAGCAACTGTGTGCAATGCCTTGACTTTTTGGGCGTGGAGAGCCCTATTACAAATGTGTCTAGAGTCACATCTCACAATAATACCTCTTCAAATATTTTTAAGAGTTTTCTAGAAACTTATCCTATACCTCTGCATACAAGTACTTACCATCATATGAAGAATTGAAAGTGGAAGGTCAGTATTTTGGACATTCTGCACAGTAAGTGTTTTTCTTATTTCAAATTTTCTCTTTGTATAATGTACACCTTTGGCCAGCCAGTCACCTTGTTAATATCCATCGAACCTAGTTCAAGAGTTTGCCTATGAAAGAGTTTGGGCTGCCATCGTAAGAAGACTCATTATGGACAAATCCTCAAATGTCTTTCACAAGCCAGCTCTACATAGCCTAATAAGGCCTCATCATGAATCCAACATCTTAATCAAGTATTGGTTTCACACGGCTAGTCCTATTTCTCCTTCAATAAGGGCTCATGTCAAGATCTTAGTGTTATTATTATCTACATTTTCTTTTCTAAAGAATAAAAAAGATTTTAATCCTGCTTTTACCCTTTTATAGGTAATTAACATTCGGGAAATAAAACGTCATTTGCTGCAATATAATCATTGAAAAATGCATCCATGTCACGCATCCACATTTTTCAATATGGAAAAGTTATCATATGCAATAAACCCTGCATTTCAATGACAAAATGCATATATATATTATGTCATGCATCTTTCCTGAATTAAAGTGCATTGTGATTAGGGTGTTTAATTATCTATAATTGGATTGCATCGGCAAGCCCTCCACATTACACTAGCAACCTTATTGTTCTTCAACAATCTAGTAAAATTTGTGAGATTATTAATAAGAAACATGAAGAACTATGATAAAAGGGCACCCCGATGCACGAAGCTCCCGCTAGGTCTCGGGGAAGGATCCATTGTATGCAGTATTACCCTGTTTTTTTGCAAGAGGTTGTTTCTAGGATTCAAACTCGTGACCTTTTGGTCAGCAACAACTTTACCGTTGCGTCAAGGCTCCCCTTCGCATGAAGAACCATGATGAGTGAGTAAAATTACCAAAGAAGAATATTAATTCTATTGTACTTCAAATTGCATATTGATTTTCACTGGATATAGCATGTGTTATTGAATACACTAAGGGTGCATTTGGTTTAAGTTATCATGCATAACTAAGCTTATGGGGAATAAAATATAACCTAATATTCTTTAGCTCAACCCTAGATAATGCGATAACCCAATTTAGCATTTACTGTATTACTCTTAGTTCAATTATAGACACTTTTGCAACTAAATCAATTTAATATTTGATTATTTTTTAAAATAAATTGAATTAATAATATTAATATGAATGATAATAATAAGTTGATAATATATATAATAAATAAATATAATTGATTTCCATACGATTTGGTGGACGAAGTGGTTGCAGCAAAGGGCAGCTATCACAAAAGACTCCCTGCAACATCCTAGATTTGTAGATGTGGCGGTGATCGCCTCCCAGATCTTGGATTGAACGAGGTCATAAAGGCGTAGAGGCAGCCGACAGTCATGGATCTAGTACCGAGGCGTTGGGAAAGGTCAACATGGAGGAAGTGGTGGGCGAATGGAATCACGGAACCAAAACGTCCAAGGTAGGAAGAAGCATACAACTCAAAGTGGAAGCGAGGGAAATCTAGAGGGGCATCGAGGGAATCGATCTCGGCGGCATCAGAAAACCGATAGAGCTTGGAGAGGGCACGAGGGGGCAGATGGTGAGGGCTAGCGGGAGATGTTAAGTTTGTGGAGGGTAATTTTGGAAAAAAAATTGATAGCCTCGGAACCTTAGTGATGTCAGGCAGGATAGCGATTATCCTGTGGCTAACGAGAGGGGAGATTGGAGGAGAACTTAAGAAGAGAGAACGCCAAAAATAAGGGAAACTCGTCGGATTTACTAGAAAAGAAAACTTTGTTAAATAAAAGAGGGATGATTCCTCGTACAAATAGACATGTGTTTATATAGACTCTAGACCCTAAGATAAAGAAAGGAAATAAATCCTAATATATGGACCTCAATTCCAATCCTATAAAGAAAGAAAAGAAATCTTTGAAGCTAATTATAAACATAAATTAAAATTAGTAAAATAGAACGTTATAGACTAATTATGACCCATAATTACCGGGAATACCAAAAATACCTTAAATACCATAAAAATAGAAATTACTAACAAAAGTAATAAAATCTTAGAGGCTCGGTTGAGGGCCTAAAAGGTGGAATTTGGGCTTGAAAATTGGCGGATACGGGTACCCTTGACAAATGTAGATTTTTAAATTCTGCACGCATGACTATCGACAGAACTTGATTTCGAGTCCCGAGTCAAAAGTTATGACCGTTTGAAGTTCAAGGGGTCAAGTTGGGTTGGACCTGCATCACTTAGGCTTTCAAGGTTTTCTGATTTCGGGTTGTATTCCCAAATTGCTTATGTGGCGGGAATCGCTCATTACCTAAACTAAACAAGGTTTTTGTTGATAACCTACCAAGGTTATCAACGATAACCCCCAACCGAATGCACCCTAACTGATTACTCATTTTAATACCAATTGCAAATCTCTTGTACTATAAGCATTGACAAAAATAAATAAATCATGCAACTACTGCAGCATCTACATTTTAAAATAATGCAATAATTAAATTAAAGGTGCAAAATCAAAGTAAAGCACCTTTGACAGCATGCATGACCTTGGTGCTAGATTGAATTGATTAACTAATTAATCCAGCCAATTGATTAACGCGGAAGGCTGCCAATGTTAAAGATTCTAGGTTCTGTTTGCCTTGGATGATAGAAATTGTGTCGCTATCTCCCTTACTGAATTGAAATGTTGCAGTTGTTGGCATTTCTGCGGTGCATTGGTCATGTAGGTGACAGTTGTGGCTCCTTGTTGCACTTTTTGTTCTTTGATGTTCAAAGATAATAATCCAGAGCACCAGACAAAGTTACAAGAGTGCATCACCAACCACCGTGTGTTGTGTAGAATTGCACCTTTGTTGTCTTGTCTCCCTTGTGGAATGCACACACACCCCTTGACTGCCACCTCCATGGATTGGGGAAAATGTCCCATGCCCGCCCAACCCGAAAAAGCCCAACGTTGATTTACCTGCTCCCTTGTGGCAACATGAAGAAGTGCAATGCCTTGGTGGTGCCAGCAGTAAGTAGGCCTTGTACTCGGCTTTGGTATCATAGAATGGCATCAGTTTGGTGGCTCTGTTGCCATCTCAACTTCTTGCTGTGATGTCAAAGGGTGTTGTGACACCACCAGCTTGAGATAACTTTGCATCTTATCTTTCCCAAGGAGTAAGCATAGCACCCTGCCTGTACTTTAAGAAACATTTTATCCATGACAGTTATTAAACTTGTAAGAAAGGAGGTCTTGTATAATATACCAAACTATTTGTTCCTTTTTTTCTTCTGAATTTTGAGCAGAAGAATTAATGTAATATCATCACTTCTCAAAAATCCTAACTGCACCTTGGAAACAGATCATTCATTTCACTCTAAAATTATGTTATGACATCTTTGTTGTTGATAATTTACTTGAAAGTAATCATACTAGTGCTAGATGAATCAATACTATTGGATTGTCACACTAAAAAGTAACTCATACTTAACAATATTTAGTTACTATTATAGAATTGTTGTATGAATTTAGGGTTTAGATGAACTCTGCCCATGACGAACTAGTGGTCTCAAGCCCAGATAAGAAGAGGGTTGCATTAGGTAGTCAGTCAACGTTAAACTATGACAAATATTAAATGAATGGATCCATTAAACTATTGTGCTAATGTTAGGTTGTTTCCTGGAAAGAACATGTTGTAGGATCCGACTGTAATGTCTCAGCAAGGATCGCTAGATCTCCAAAATTCGAGTATAGTGATAAATATGCAAGAGTTTGCGTTGCAGTGTCTGGCGTAACGTACTAGCACCATTATATCTTCATAAGAACTTGGGTGTAGTGTTAAATAGGTAAGAGTTCTTATACCATAGGTTGGATAAGAATAAAAATTATAGAAAAACTAATAGTTTAAGATTTGGAACATGGAATATAGAAACCCTCATTGGTAAAGTAATGGAGATAGTATATATTATGATTAGGGGAAGAATTAGTATTTTGTGTGTACAAAAGACAAAATGGGTAGCGAGAAGGCAAAGATGATAGAGAACTCGAGTTTTAAGTTATGGTACACATGAAAGGAAAGAGTAAAATAAGAAATGGATGGGTATTTTTTAGATAGTTCGTTAAAGGATAAATTATAGGAGTAGTTAGAAAGGGGATAGTATTATAACTTTCAAGATAGTAGTGGCGAAAGAAACTATGAACGTAATTAGCATATATATGTACCTTAAGTAGGATTAGATGAAAAATACCAAATCAAAGTTTTAGGACACCCTAGATGAAATATTATAAAACATTCCACTAAATGAAATGATTTTAATAGGAGGTGATCTAAATGACCATGTCGGAGTGAAAAATGAGGAATATGAGAGGGTGCATGAGCTTATGGGTTTGGAACAAGAAATAAATAAGGAAAAACTATATTGGATTTTGCGATAGCATATGACCTTCTACTAGCTAATACAGAAGAATACTTGATCACATTCAAAAGTGGGAATAACAAATCACAAATTAACTTTCTTATGGTTAGGAAGAGGGATAAAAAGATTTGTAAATATTGCAAGGTTAACCCTGGAGAAAGCTTAACTGTCAACATAGGTTAGTAGTGTTGGATATACACCCCAATCTTAGTATCAATAGAAGAAAAATATACACGACTCCAAGAATTAAGTGGTGAAAGTGAAAAGATTTGAAGCAAACATATTTAAGAAGAAGGTGAGTACAAACATTAGGTGAAATATACGATGACTCTAATACGTCGTGGGATAGGATGATATTAAAGTTAAAAATAGTAACCAAGAGTGTACTCGGCATACATTATCAAATAAGAAATCCTGGTGATGGAATGAGAAAGTATTGGCAAAAGTAAATGAAAAAACAAACCGCCTATAAGGAATTATATATTTGTAAAACTGAAGAAAACTTAAAAAAAATATACAATAGTTAAGAAATAGACTAAAAAATATGAAGTAATGAATAAAACTTTTGAACGGTTATATCAAAAATTGGATACAAAAGAGGGAAAAGAGATATTTATAGAATAGTTAAAGTGAAAGAGAAGAAGACAAGTCCAAACAAGATATATTAAAAATGAATGCAATAGGGTACTTCATCAACTTTTTAAGTAGGTCAAATGAGTATAGAAATGTAAAATTTTATCGTAGAATTCAAACTTTAGAAGTAGAATTAAATGAGATGTAAAATGGTAAAGTCGTTGGACTATATGATATTCTGATAAAGGTATGGAAGTGCCTCGGGAAATATGATATTAAATGATTTATAAAATTATTTAACATGATATTTAAAAAAAAAATGTAGAGAGTAAGTACTCTAGTTCCTATATATAAAAAAAGAGAGACGTGCAAAATTGTGCCAACTATAGAGGTATTAAATTAATGAGTCATACTATAAAATTTTGATAAAGAGTAATAAAAAAAATTTGAGACCGCGGTGACCGAAAATCAATTTGGGTCCATGCCTAGAAAGTCGACAATAGAAGTTATATATCTTCTCAACAAAAGCAAAATCAAGATCTGCACATGATATTCATTAGAAAAAGCTTATGATAAAGTTTGAAATTATATAGAGAATTTTAGAAAAGAGTGGTATTAGCATAACATATATTGAACTAATTAAGGATATGTATGAGGATGTAATGACCAGAGTGAAGACTTCAGACGGATTAACTGAAACATTTCCAATAAAGATAGGATTACATCAAGAATTAGCTCTAAGTCTATATTATTTTACACTAATCATGAACGAACTCACTGCACATTCAAAGCACAGTATCATGGTGCTTATGTTTACAAATGATATTGTTTTGGTAGATGTGACATGTGAAGTAGTAAATACTAAACTAGAATCTTGGCAGGAAATACTAGAAGTGAAAGATTTTAGGCTTAATAGAGTAAACACAGAATATATAGAATTTAAATGTAGCAATATTAGACGTCATGAAACAATTGTTAAGATAGGAAATGACGAGTTGTCTGCAACTAATAGCTTTAATATTTACGATCATTTTTGTAAAATGATGGAGGGATTGAGAGAAATGTCTTACATAGAATACAAGCAGAATGGTTAAAATGGAGGAGGGCGTCAAATGTTTTATGTGATCGTAAAGCTAAAGCAACTCTAAAACTTAAAGGAAAGTTCTACAAAATGGTGGTTAGACCTGCTATGTTATATGACGCTGAATGTTGGGTTATGACTCGAGCACATGAGCAGAAGATGAGAGTTGCAAAGATGAGGATGTTAAGGTAAATGTGTGGATATACAAGAATGGATAGAATAAGAAATGAAAGTATTAGGAAGAAAGTCGGAGTTACATCTATTAAGGGAAAATTTCGAGAGATACATTTAAAATGGTACGGATATGTACTTAAACAATCAATAAATATTCTGGTTAGGCGATGTGAAACTATGACAAATACACACATCAAACCAGGAAGATGAAGACAAAAAAAAAATTTGGTTAGTAATAATAAAATAAGATAAAATTTATTTAAGTATAGATGATAATATAGTAGGGGATAGATCCCAATGGCGTAGAAGGATCCATATAGCCGACCCCACCTAGTGGGATAAGGCTTCGTTATTGTTGTTCTATGAATTTAACTAGTGAATTATTTTGCTAAAGAAATACAGAATACACGCATCTACTCTTTGACTTTAAGTAGTAAACAAACAGAAGTGGAATAATAAAAAACAAATATCAAGACAGAATGTTAGGATTCCAGAAGTAAAAAATAGAGAAACATATAGAATTTTATTAGGTTTAACACAAATGGAACAACAAAGAACACTCAAATTTGGTAAAGAAACTCTCTCAACCTGCCAAAGTTGATGCTTTCTTCTGATAATAATTCTCAGACCTTCCACAAACCAGAAAACTATCAATCCTTTTACCCCCACACATTTAGGTAACTAACTCTAAGACATGCTAACACAACTACCACACTAATATAACTAACTCTAAAACCTAATAATTACTTGCAAGATATCTTCCTATATATTAGTTTTGTTTAGACCCCTTTTTGTTTTGTTCCTCCTAGAATATACAAGCCATGTTTTGGCCTTGTTTCCCCCATGATGAAGATTAAACCAATGAATGGTGGTGCCTTCCATACTTACATGTGCCAACTTGACCTTAACTTCATCAAAAGTATTTTGGACTTCAAAATAAATATCAGTCCAGGTAATCCATGCTACTAGATTCCGACCATCAAACAGACATCCTATACTTGTCCAATTGATCACCTTGTTGTTCTTGAGGCTCAGATTGAAAGGACTTATCAGCAGAAGTGGATGCTTCCTTCAATGGTGCTGCTTCAATGCTTGTTCCTAACTATTTACCGATCTCTAGTAAAAGAGACCATGTCGCTGCATTTTAGACATCAATCACTGCATACTCCCCCTCATTTCCTCTATTTTCCTTCTTGGATCGCCATCCTCTCTTTCAAAACATGAATCTTAGCCCACATCTTTGACATTCCTTCTAAGCATACAAGCCCTCTTAGATTCAGCAGGTCGGATTAATATTATGATTCCAGAAGTCAAAATAGAGAAACACACAGAATTTTATTAAGTTTAACACAAATAGTACAACCCACCTAGTGGGAAAAGGCTTGGTTGTTGTTGTTGCTGTTGTAACACAAATAGTACAACAATGAACACTCAAATCTAGTAAAGAAACTCTCTCAACCAGCCAGAATCGATGCCCTCTTCTAATAATAATTCTCAGACCTTCCATAAACTAGAAAAATACCAATCCTCACCCCTCTAACTTCACACATACTTATAACCACACACATTTAGGTAACTAACTCTAAACCATGCTAACATAACTACCACACAGATGAAACCGACTCTAAAGCATAATACTTGCTTGCAATATAACTTCCTATGCATTAGTTATGTTCAAGCAGATTTTTGTTTTGTTCCTCCTAGAATATACAAGACAGGATTTGGGCTTGTTTCCCCCATGATCCAACACTTGGCTTACATTTGGAACTTGGTTCCTATGATAGAATATCACCTTCATCAATAATATTTCTGGACCACATTTTCGTTATCTCAAAATCGGTAATTTTCTTTGCCTTAAGATCGTTGGAACCAAATTTAGATTCTATTAAATTATAAAGAATAAAATTGCATGCAACCCATTTTGATTAAGAGAGATAATAAATCAAGCCACAAATTTAATGGATATAAATAAGAAATATTAGAGAAAAAAGAATCCGGAGGCAAGCCGAAGTGCATAGTCCTAAGGCATAGAATTTATTACTGCAAGTTTGATTCTGATCTTCTATCCGAGAATACATCATGATATTAAATTGACTATCCTTTTCTATAGAGAGTAAATGTCTCTTTAATCTATCCCTTGAATATTCAGTGGGATTGCATCTTTCTAAGAGATGTGATCTTTTAGTACTAAAAAAATTCAAAATTAAAACTATAAAAAATAAAACGTGAATTATATGTTTATTTTTAGTTTTTGTAATCAAAACTCCCAACATATAATTTGAAAACAACCGGACATTGAGAAAGTTCAATTAGATATTTTCTTGCCATGGCCTTCTTAAGAGATGTGTGCACTGAGAATGAATTTGCTAATGAATCTGGCACTAAAAGTGCAAAAAACGTCCAATGACTTTGAAAATGATTCCAAGAAGATTACAAAGTTTCAGGGGCATTTGACACAATGTTTAGACATTGTCAATGAAAAAAGTTCACTTAATTAATTGTATCCACTATCACTGGTCATTTAAGGGACACAAAAAGCAGTCGTGGTCATTTAGAAAGCATTTAGGATGCAATTTGAGTGATTAATAATGGATTCTTGTAATGTGTGTTCTTGGTCAATCATGATCTCTCCTGCCATATTGTGTAAGCCTCACAATTTGGCTCAGCATCCTGACACTCAAAATGAGAAGACTTTAATGATGATACAAGAAGCACATCTGATTGCTTGCTTTGCCAGATGTTAATCTTAGAGTACATATTCAGCTTCTACTTCTGTGTAGTCATGCTTAAGGCACTCTCTTCAAGACTAAATATTCAGCAATGACTAGGAGGAAGTTCTTGACTCTTCGTAGAACATGGAGCATAAAAATCTCAAGGAAAAAAACCTATCATCTTGTAGTAAAAATGCTAAAATACTTGCCAAGTCTAATATCAGGCATCATCTACTTGACTGTTTCACCCCAATGATAGAGAATAATAAGAAATTTTGATTTCTTCAGTTATAAAGGGAAAGATTATTATTATTTTTTTCAAATGTAATTTTATAGTCTGAGAAAGAATCTATGGAAATCAATTTCCTAGCATGGTAGTTAGTGCCTATCAAATATTTTGATAAGTTACTGATAATTTTAGAGGTAAACACATGACTTTGTGAAAAATATTTGTCTGTCTGTTTAAATAGGCAAACTGTTAGATGATTCTTTCATGCAGTTTCAGATAAAACAATAGTGAACGTTCATAAATACATAATTATTTATTTAGTCATGGTTTAATACTGTGTGAACTGATATCTACATGCTATATATATATATATATTTATATATATATCACTGTAATTTAAATGCATGCTTAGAAAAACAGAATTTTCAGGAAGTCACTGCAATAAAATTTCTTGCTAAAAAATTATTGGTTGACAGAATTCTACCAGCCATATTATACACACTTGGAGCCACAAATTTGTTGTTTTAACTTTAACTAAAAATGAACAATATAGTGTTTTTAGAAATCTTTTATTTTTTTTTTTGGAGCCATAAATTAGGTAAGGGTGCTAGCAAGATTGTAACACTGTATAATCAATGAAAAATCTATTTCAACACTTATTACCCATAGGACTCTTTTTTCTTGGTATGTCTGCACTGTACAAAAGTATACTTTAGTTGACTGCGTTTGCTTCTCAATATACTGATACAATTGTATCCTTAATACTCTTTCTTGATTATAATGTTCTTTTGATTAGCTTTAGCATATCTACTGGTAACATAAAAGGTGAAGATTACTATCAGTTTTACTTGACTGCATTTGCTTCTTACTATACCAATGCTATTATATACTTATTGTCTTAGGTTTATATTGTTTTTCTATTAGATTTAGAAAATCTGCTGGTTACGTATAAGGTGAAGATTACCAGTTGACTCTATAATCTGGAATCTCTTCACCAAGTTAACTAGATTCTCTGTGGCAGGAAACGAAGTTATCAAGACGTGAGTTATCTGTAGATCTAACCATGGCAGAGGGGTATGAAGCTTTTGTTTCTTGCACTCGTACTTCTAAAAGAGGACGTTTGGGCTATTCTGGTAAGATCTTACATGTTATATTAATCTAGATATTTATTCAGTATCCTAGAAATTACCGTCTAATATCTAGTTTAGTTTATGATGATATCTCATAATATCTTATGGGAAAAAATCAAAAGGGTCCCTCTTTTTTCGTTATCTTCAAGAGGATGCCCTATTTTGAAAAAAATATCAAACAGGCTCGTCATCATATTTTTCATCCCTAAAATACTTATATTCCAGTACTGTTGTAGCAACTTTGGCCAAAACTCCTACAACTAGCCAAAGCTGCTCCAAGCAATTTTGGTCAACTACTCCAAAAATTGTAGCAGTTTTGTCAAAAGCTGCTCCACGTTGCAGCACTTTTATGCGCCAATAATATAAGATTAATTTTGACAAGTTGGACTAGTTTTAACAAAATTAGAGTTTTTATCAATATTTGAGCCATTTTGACCAATGTTGAAACAAGCTTAAAATTACTCAAAGTAATTTTAAGCATGCTGTAGCACATTTGATCAAAGTTGCTACAATAGTGTGTTGGAACAAGTATTTTGAAATGGAAAAACAGGATGGACACCCTTTTGATATTTTCTGAAAAAGGGTGCCCTTTTGATGATAACGAAAATAAGGGACACCTTTTTGATTTTTGCCCATATCTTATGGTCTACTAAGATGTGAGACACTTGCAGGAATTTATAATGTTGTGAATATGAAGGATAATCATTTCACTTGAACTCCTTCATTGTCAAGGAAGTCCTAGTTTATTATAGATAATTGTGTGCTCCGTAGGTTGACAAGACTGCTATAAAACTAATCATACTTTGCGGAAAGTATAGCAGAGTTTGAGAATGCTATGATAATATGTGAGGTTATTGATAGGATAAAATTAAAAAAGTGTCCAAAATTTATATTGCTGCAATAGATTATAAAATGAGAGAAAATTAAAATAGCTATAGATTTTGTAGTTACACAAGTCGAATTGATTGGAGTTGAAGATCTGCTGATTAAAGGAAGCACTGTTGGGATGTAACTAAAAGTGATTTAAGAAGTTCAAATGTTCCTTGTGATGTACATCATGTACTTTTGTATAGAGTTCAATGGAAAGATGAGTTCTATACAGCCCACACCAAATACTAGGGATACACACAGCTTATTGTTGTTCTCACCTATTTGGTCATAAAATCTAAGCTGTTGACTAGATAAGTATTCTCTTCAATCAAATTCAGTTTGTTCATCTGCTGCCATATTTTAATTTTCCTTTTCTGATCCATATTATTCAGTTAACTGTTTTCTAGTTGTCGTTCTTTTCTTTTTTAAACAAGGAAGGAACTGTTTTTACGGCTATATTCACCAATTTCCTAGAGCTTAGCCTACATACCTTGTGCTATCGACATATGCAAATCTTTTCTAGTTTATCTCCTTAATAGAATTTAGAAATTTTCAGTATATCACTCTTCACCATATGACGTCATGTCATTCTCACCTATTTATATGTCTGCTACATGGATCTTCTCTTTCCATACTCGGCATGATTGTATCAAAAGTAATATTTAGATCAATTAATTACTTTTCATTACATTTACTAAATTTAGAATACATTTCAAAAGGTTTGTTACTTCATCAATATCCTTCAAGATACAGATTTCTCACACAGAACTCCTTTGGTCAGTACATATTATTTTTTGAGACAAAACCACTGCTAACCTTAGCTTAATTTACTTGAATGCCAACAACTTGTAACAATGTATTGACAGTTTTATGTATTTCTTTAAGATCATATATAATAATAGTAGTGGTAAATACATTAGGTTTTCAAATATTGGATGCATATTCTAGTTACAAAAGAATGAAACTATTTAATAATATTATTCTGAAAGTCTATAAGAGAGTGCATGTTGTACTAGTACCTTGGTTGTGGAGTTGTATTGTCTTAATTAATTAAAGTTTCAACTAATAGATTATTCCAGTTACATGAGTGAGATAATTTATTAGTATTCTGAAAGTATACAAAAACAACAACTTAAACAATGCATTTATAGCAAGGTTTAAACTCTCGAGCAGTATTGAAGTTTTGGCCTTTGACCGGAACGATATTGTTTTGGGATCGTGCAAACGTTTGGATGTATGGCGTCGGCAATATATTGGAGTTGAAGAAAAAAGATGTAACATAGGAAGGATATTGACGGTGCTGAGCATGGTTTTAAATCTTGTACCATGCCGAACGAAACAGTCACATATCATTTTGGTAATTTATTGAAATTTAATACCACTTAACACAAACAATGTCTCTTTTCTCCTTCAAGTCTTCAATCTCCAATCTCCAATCTCCAATCTCCAATCTGTCACTGACACCATACATCGGAGCATCGGCATGATACAATATCTATTTGGTCAAAGACCAAAACTATGGCACAGTTTGAGATGTCGAACCTTAATACCGAGTGGTATTGAGTTTCAGGGATTTATTGGGCCGATACATTTAGACTATTTCATCCGGCATGGTAGGAGATTTCAAACCAAGATTTATAGTTTTATCTATTTATTTATGATCAGATAATAATACCTGTGGTAAATACTTTAGGTTTTTAAATATTCAACGCATTTTCCAGTTACAAATGAGTGAAACTATTTTAAGAATATTATTCTGAAAGTATATAGAAGTGCATGTTTTACTGGTAGTTTGGCTGTGGAGTGGTATTGCTGTAACTAATTAGGGCTTCAAATACTAGATGCATATTCAGTTACATAAGTGAAACTAATTTAATACTATTATTCTGAAGGTATATAGACTTGCAAGTTGTGCTAATAGTTTCTGTTTGATTGTGAAGGGGTATTGCTGTAACTAATTATACAACTTCTAGATTAGACTAGGGACATGCATTCAAATATTTGCTTTGACACAATAAGAAAAAATAAAATATTTTTTTGTTAAAATCTAATGTTTGTGAAATGCTATTTGGGTAGCTGTTATTTCTTTGTTTGGTCATTCTTCTAGCCTCATGTGTATGTGTAGCATTAGTGGGTGAGTTATGTTTTGCATTGTCAAATTGGTTGGCAACACAGCAGATGAGAAAAGACTTATCCTCTCTCTGACTTCCTCATTTTCTGCTATTATTTTTTCTGTAAAAACAATAGAACTAATAATATGCAAGGATTATATATCTGATTATATAATTCAATTAAAGACATGAAGTTGGCTACCTCCAATTGATTTAGATCGATCCTTGTTATTTCTAGTATTTTCATGAGAAACTTGCAGATATTGAATCAGTGAATAATCCTGATTCCTGATATGGTCCAAATCTATTGTATTCTATGGCTGTTTTTCCATTCTTTTATTCTCCATCTCTGCATCTCACAATTATATCTTATAAATTGCAGCTATGATCAATGTTTCATTTCCCAGATTTGTTGAGGCTGTAAAATAGCCATCTTTAACTGAACCATTTTCCACAACTCCAGCTCCTTTTAATGCTTGACAATCTTTTAGGTGTTGCTACATTTTGCCGGGTGAGATCAGCATTTTCCAGTAAGGAGGTAGCATTACCAGTGGAAGCAGAAGAAGGGTTTACCGGTCTTCTTGAATGTTCAAAGAAGAGGGATATACCCACAGATTTATTGCTTGAAGCACCAATTGAGGAACAAAAACTTGAGATCACACAGGAGGATTTGTTAAAAGTGGATAATGAGGGTCGTTGTATAATCACTGATCATGGACATTTTGGTAAGATAATTCCCCACTGCTTACACGTGTAATAAGTCAACAAGCCAATAGATAAGGAAATTGCACAAAATACCTGTTCACTCATGACCATCATAAACTTCATTTCAAGTCTTGTATTACCTTATCATGTTTTTTGTTTGAAATATCATCCCAAACTTTCAGTTTTATTTATTTAACATTAACAAACCTTCCTTTGCAACTTCTTGATGCAGTACTTTTTAATATATATGGCCCACGAGCTGAACATGATGATGAGGAAAGATGCCGCTTTAAATTTATTTTCTTCAAGATCTTACAGGTAGTTACTTTCTCTCTTCTCCCTTCTGATATTTAATTATGGTTCAGCAACTTGTAAAACTTGTTGGTTCAATGTTAAATTTTTATACTAATTTGCAACTTCCTTACCTATTGCCACCAGATGTGTAAGTGAGTGTTTTTCATCGAACTGAATGCTCATGCTTGTCATACTCGTTGCTACAAATTGACAAGGTTGATAACTTAATTTTCAGGACATTATGGATTCCCATTTTCTTCATGTTACCTACTAATATTAGCAGTGGTTATTTATGAAAGTGTCATATATTACTCAGAACTACTTGATGTTATTTTGTTCTCAGTTATATTCTGATATAATTATTTCATTTAAACTCCTGGGTTATTTTTCTAAGAAGTTCAAATGTATTGTAGAGAAGATGGGATTTTCTCCTTAATGAGGGAAAGAGAATATTTGTTGTTGGAGATCTTAATATTGCTCCCACTGCGATAGATAGATGTGATGCAGGTCCAGAGTTTGAAAAGAACTTGTAAGTTGCATGTGCAATCACAATATTCCTGACTGCATGAGAATTGAAAGCTCAAGTGCCTTTGAGATTTTATTTTATTTCATAAGATGATTCAGCAAGTGTGATAAAAATGTCACTGAACCAAGTTTTTTACCTTAAAAAGAACACAAATATTTTACCCTAAAAATATAACACTAGTTTAACTTTGGATTATGTAGGAAAAGGTTGTTGGTGCCCTTAAGGGATAGAGGAGTACAACTAGAATAGATGTTTTTTGTTGTGAGAGTACCGATAAGATATCATTTAGAACACCAAAGATATTTTCTCAAAACTGCAAGCATCTCAAAATAATGAATTAGGTTAGTTCTTTTGCAGTTAATGCAATTAGGTTTGGGTTAAATAAATAACTTCTTTGTCTAAGAAAGTGACTATTTATGGACCCAAAACCAGTAATACTTGTGAGAGATATTGTTAGTGTATACATCACATTCATAGATCACTAGATATATCGTGGCTTGAAATCTCGTATCGTGCAAAACGACCGAAACGTATCATTCCGGCAAATTACCGAAATTCAATAGCACTTGGCAACAAACTTCAAAATCTCAAGCCATATAGTTTCGACCTTTGACCAACGTTATTGATTCAATGTCGTGCCGACACTCCAATGCATTAAAGGTTCAAGGAAGAAAGATAGTAGTATCAAGTTTGGGTAATTTATTAGAATGATACATTTCGCCCAACATGGTATGAGATTTAAAACCATCATCAGCACAGACATAGTTCCTTCCTATGCTTCATCTCCTTCCTCCAACCTCCAATCCACTACTGAAATCATGCATCGAAATATCGACATGATACAGAAACAGCTTGTATGGCTTGAGATTTTGAACCTTGAGATATATCACTTTCATATAGCTAGGTTCTGACAGTCTAACTTGTTTAATTTAAATAGCAATCAAGTAAAGCTAGACGTAATTGATCTTAGCTGATTTCACCTCTGTGTTACATTATATAACCTAGAATCTTATGATCAAGGGCTAAGAAGAGCACCTTCATTGTGTATATTGAGCAAACAAAAAACATGTATTCTAGTTATACTGTTTTGTGTACTTTCTCAGGTTTCGGAAATGGCTACGGTCTTTGCTGCGAGAGTATGGAGGCCAATTTTTTGATGCTTTTAGGTCAAAAAATCCCGGAAGGTATGATCCTGTTTCATCATAATCTCTATTCCAAATAACTTGTAAAGTTGTCTTGGGCCCTGGGACGGGTTGGTTGGGGCGCTGGGGCGAGCGTATTCGCCTTTTGCCACTTGTAAAGTTGTCTTGACATTGATTTTTTACCTTGTGGTTCATAAATATGCTTCCACTTGTAATCATTTCATCTAGCTCTAAACTTTTACAAGCCTGCGATTGTAGAATATTTTATTGTTGAAAAACATTGGTTATGTCATCTGAATTTTGTTTTAAACTCATTTTGTATTCTAAATTAATTGGAACTTGTCAGTGACGGTTTGCTGTTAACGTAATTCTTCATACTAAAATTCTCCTTGATAAAAAGGTTTTAGAATCTTAAGTTGTATAATATACTTTTTGAGTTTCCATTCCTATTCCATGATTTCCATCATATAGTTCATACAAATATCATTCTATCAAATGTTTTCATTTGTAGTTGGAAACATATATCTGCCAAGTGCTTAGGTGAATCCTTTTGCTTAGATTCAAGTATGTCACAAGGAGGCCCCCACGGGTGTGGTGCAATAGTAAAGCACTTGGGGGAACATATAAGAAAACCAGAGTTCAAATCCCAATAGGAATGAATATTCTAGAGGTTGGCCTCTAAGTATGCATAAGCTGGGTTTTTGGATTTACCCGGTAAGAGAACCGGGAGGAAGGTTGTCTACCTCCAGGATTAGTAGAGCAAAGCCCGGACACCTAGATTATTATTTTTTTTAAAAAAAAGTATGTCATAAGGAGAATACAACTTGACAAAACTAATGCGCTTAAATGGACATGGATTCTGCAATGAAAAAATTATCTGCAGAATCTTCTAAAGGCAATGACATATTGGACTTCAAACTCATGCATGATTTGCTACTTTGCTGGTTGTACTTGCTTATAGGTAGGCAGGTTGATTGGAAGTCCCTAAGGCCTGGCATGCGACTGACATGGAATAACATCACCTCAACAACTTAACATCCAGTATTCAACGAAAAGGAAAAAAGGCTCTTTAGGAGACAAACTGATTAATCACTTTACTGAGAACTTCGACTCAGTGGATAAATACTGTTGCATTCCTTTTACTCTGCTTGCTTTATCCATGAATGCACTTAATATGGGTGTTTTTTGTTTGCAAAACAAATATTTATTTATTATATACCAATTCTCTTTTCAATGTAATCTAGTCAATTATACCTTTATTTTGATGGTGAGATTCTGTTCTTGAATTTAGGAGGTTACTTATAGGAGATTGAATAATGCACTTAATGTTTTAAACATAATTCAACACTGTCAGTGACAACATTCAACAATTGCGTTAAGATCTTTTAGGGATAACTGGTCATTAATTACGAGCTAGTGTCTTGACTCCAACCAGTTATGAGCTAATAATGATAAAGACTCAAGGTGGCACTTGCAGTGATTTTGAATAAACATAGTTGACACATGGAAAGAAGGGGAGCCTTGACGCAACGGTAAAGTTGTTGCCATGTGACCAAAAGGTCACAGGTTCGAATCCTGGAAACAGCCTCTTGTAAAAAGCAGGGTAAGGCTGCGTACAATGGATCCTTCCCCGGGACCCCGCATGGCGGGAGCTTCGTGCACCGGGCTGTCCTTTTTTTTTATAGTTGACACATGGAAACATCTTATTTTAGCTCAAACTGTCAGATTTTACACTGGGAAGGAAAGTTATTGTTCAGGTAATACTGTTTATGAATGTTTTTTGTGAACTTAGCAGAAAAACAAACAGAAAAAGACCCATGTTCATGACATTGTTTGACAGTTTCCCCCGACCTATCAAAACTTTCCACCTTTTCCATCTGAATTTCAGACATAGACCACAATTGATTCATTGACAATAACTCAGGTATTATTAGAGTGAGTTTTTGTTATATGCAAAATCTATCAACAAGCTTACCTAGATATTGCATTGGAAGTTCTGCGAATTCTACTATTTTCAAATAATGGTATTCACTTTGAACACGCAAAACCCCAGAAGAGTGAACAATCTGTAACAATTTGGTGTTTCATTTTTTTTTTATTGGTGTCTAGTCATCCACCAACTATACCAATCAACACTTTCTTTACTCTTGGCACCGTATACATCAACGCCATCGTCCAGCAGAGGAGACAATCTATAGAAATTTGCTATGGGTGTCATTTTATTGATTGCTCAAGTCCTCACCCACCACCTATGCTAATCTACCCCAACTTCCTTGAGTCTTGTCATGAGACCTCCACTCCATAGCCATCCTTGTTTTAGAACACCCAAACTAATGCAAGTTATTGACCATTGCACTTGAGTGTGTCATGGGAGAAATTTATGGCCCTTGCAGCATTTGAAGAAAGAAACACTTTTCGTGTGCCTTTGTAAGTTTGATTTATGTGTTGGTGGAAACTGTGATGGGATGAGTTTGAGTTTGAAATTTAGAATTCCCAGAAAAATGTTTGGGTGACAGTATGGCTTGATTATGGACCCTTTATGGCATATAAATAGTGATGGTATTAATGGGCTATAAGATGTTAGGAGTGGTAGTGTCATGTTGGTTAATTGTTGTCATGCTAAACTGTACATTCCATAGTGGTAGGTATCTATTGTACTAAGTATCAGTGTACACTGTGCTAATGTTTTCTGAAGGTGCCAACATATGGCTAGTCATGAGTCATGACAGAAAGATATATTCAGCATATCCTTTCTTCCAATGCCCATTCCATTAAACTATCTTGTCTTATATTCTCTAACCTACTCGCCTCCTCTCTTTCTCATGGCTTTATCTGTCATATTTCATGCAACAGATAATGACCATTAAGTGATTACTTTTCTTTTTTACTTTGATTATTCTTGTTATCCTTGGCTTTTCAATAGCCAGCAGTAGCTTACACACTGTCTACTACAGAAAAGAAGCATACACTTGCTTCTCACCACGTATTGGAGCCGAGGAATTCAACTATGGCTCTAGGATTGACCATATTCTTATTGCTGGGTCGTGTTTGCATCAGAAGCATGATATTGAAGGACATAACTTCTTAAGCTGCCATGTTGAAGCCTGTGATATTATGAGTCAGTTTAGAAGAGGAAATTGTAGGAATGTTCCAAGGTAAAGAATATAGATCAAGATTTTACTGACTTCTTATTATTTTTTTGTATATATCTATTTTGATTATTACTATTTACAGGTGGAGAGGAGGGAGAAACATTAAATTAGAAGGTTCAGATCATGTTCCTGTTCATGTTATATTGAGAGATATACCTGATCTTCCATTACACAACACTCCATCTTTGGCCGTCAGATATATTCCTGAAGTCCGTGGTTGGCAACAATCTATAGGTGTTCACACAATTTCAGTTGATCTTGCCCTAAAATCTTTGAAATTACTTCCATCTTTGTTTGAGGAATTTACATGGATAGATATTCTCATGCAGGAAAGTTCTCTAGTACTGAATTTTGTTTTTTTCATCTACCATGGTGCATTCTCTTTGCTAATCCTTTTTACTGAGCTACAAATTTCTAGCTTTTGTGCATTTCAGGACATTTGTATTTAACAGGGATATTTCGTATCCTTGAAAAATGCTCTTAAGGGCTTCAAGTAAGTTAATCAACTTCAACAATTTGTGTTTGAATGAATCATAGAGAGGCCAAACATATATTAGGTCAAAGCTGAGATATGAATCATATATTTTCCCTTGAAGTACTTGTTTGACTCATTGAGTACACTAGTACTCCATGATAGGACCCTCTATTTTGAACATCTGCCCACATGTTTAAACTTTCCATGATTCTCAAAACATTGGATTTTTAAGGTTCCTTGCACAGTTCTTATTTGGCATCTATCTATTTTCTCCAGTTTCCTTCTTGGTGAAAGGGCAAGTAACACGTCATTGCTTGCCAAGCGACTCGTCGAATGACAACAATACAAGAGCAGGTCACGAAGAATGTGTAATAAGAAGTGAAGGCTGTAGCTTAACCACTGAGCAGGAATTCATTGCCACATCTCAGGACTCTCCAGATCCTAGCATTTCCAAATTGAAACTAATACAAAAACCCTATACAAGTCTAAACAACGATTCTGGTCTTACTGCTTCTCAGAAGAGTATTATGTCATCAGAAGTTGAAAAGAGAGAGTACGTGTCTGGTTCCACCACAAGCATGAAGAAAAGGACAAGACATAGTACATGTTCTCAGCTTACTTTGAAATCTTTTTTTAAACAACCCAAGACTGTTGGAACATGTGATGATGATTCTTTGAGGGGTGATGCAACATCTCAAAATTTTTATTCAGAGAAAGATGCGGAGGAGGTATCTCAGATGATGGAACAGGAAGTTAATCAAGATCTACAGAACAATTGTGAAATGAGTGCGACGAGTGTAAACACATATGATGATGATTCAGAGATATCCTTTCCTTGTGAGAGGGAGAGCAACAGTTCTGCAGTAATAGAGTGGCAGAAAATTCAGCAGAAGATGAAGATGACTTTGCCAATCTGCAAAGGACATGGTGAACCTTGTGTAGCAAGATCGGTGAAAAGGGAAGGCCCCAATAGAGGTCGTCTCTTCTATGTTTGTGCTCGTGCCCAGGTTCTCAAACATCACTATATATGTTTATCTTTCTTTTAGTTGCTATTTGATTTTCCTTTTTCAGCAAAAAGCCACATATATAGCATGATGGTAAGAACAGAGACCCACTTTGTGGTATAACATCTCAATAGATAATGAAGCTAAAATGTTCCCTCAGTTAATTTAAAAACCTCTAAAGTCTTAACTTTTAGTGGTTATGAAGTCGCCAACAATTGGTATCTTCATGCACTGAAATAATGAACATACTAATCTCTTTTTCCTTTGCCTTTTCTGCTTTGGCAATTTGAATTGATTGAGATTGATTCGGTTTGAAACTATATGTGATTGTCAAACCAATGTTCTGACATATCAAGTAATTACCTTTTTTTGTGCTTTTGTCTTGATACAAAAATTAATTTTGTTCTTCTAGGGACCTGCTTCTAATCCAGAAGCAAACTGTGGTTACTTCCAATGGGGTTCTTCAAAATCTAAGAAGGCCAAGTAAATTGCTTCAGTTTCATGACTACTTATCTAATTGATCACTTGATCCTTTCACTTGTTAAGCACAGTAAGTGTTATTCTTGACACTAAATGCTGTGTGCTTTATAAGAACTTGACAAAATTTTCAGTTTCCCTGATCATTTGATGCTGTTATTCATCTTTGTAATTATATCAATGGTATCTCCTGTTGAGCACTTGCAGAATCCAGATATATATATACAGATAATTATATTAACCTGCTTATCCCCAATTGCAAAGACTAATTGACAAAAGATACCAAGTCATCACAAAAGATTAAGAGCCTCATCTTTGTAGAGCAAAAGATTCTTGGCTCGGTGGTTTGTCATTGCCAGTGGCGATTATGCAGTCGACAAGCGATTGATAGACTTGGTTATTCACAGCTGGTAGTGTTTAGTTGCACCAATAAAGCTTTTTACTTACCAAGTAGTGTCATTTTTGTTAAATTTGTTTCCTTTGGTGTATTGGTGATGGGCAGTTATTTTATTTCTGACAGAACTGAAGAGGTAACTTGCTTTTAATTTAATTTGTTGGCGTCAAGGCAGCAGAATGCAATTACTAGCCTCTCGGACCATCAGTTGTGCCCATAAGAATGCCTATGATGTAGCTACAGAATGCAACTGCTTCATGGATGATCCCATGATCCCATTGGGGGGGGGGGGGCCTTCTTTGCATAATGATAGGATATCTTTTATAGCAGCAACAAAGCAAAAGAATTTAGCTTTGGATCAAAGGAATGAGTGGAGAGGATAGGAAGGAGCAATGCAAATAAGGAAACCGAGTTCTAAAGATTTAGATTTTTGAAGAGTTTGTTTTGATCTTTTTAGAAGAGTAAACTTTATAGATGTTTTGTAAGTTCATAATTATTTTATTTAAGATTTTTGTGGAAGTGGCATCTAATTTGATAAGTTGATTTTTTTTTTCTAATTTCATTGAGCCTTATTAAATATAGGGTTATTTATTTTTATATTGGTTTTAGTTTATTTCTAACTTTGTTTAAATTAATTCTTCTAATGTAAATTAGTTTTTTTACATAATTATATTTGCAAAAAATTAATCATGGACTAAAAGTTGAGAATTGGTTATCAGCACTACACGATGGATGCTTCTTTTTTTTTTTTAAGTAAAAGCCGTAAAATACCTTCTTCTATTTCAGTTGCTCCTTAGTATTGTATTGGTGATTTTCATAAAATGGAAAAGAAGCGAGAACAAGGCAGCAGAACAGTTGTATCGGTTTCTTCTTATTATAATTGTTATGTAATAATTTTTTATGGTGCCCCTGTGTGTCTTGGTTTTTTTTAATTGGTATCAGGCATCTTGCTTACATCGGTTAATCTTAGAGGTGATCAGTCTAATCTTAAAGATGATCATGAAAAATTTTCACTTGCCATTAAAGTGAATCAAAAGCGCTTGTGGAGGCTCATCTAAGATGTCAGTGTTCTTAGAGTTGTCATTTCACTCGAGGAAAATCTATAGTGCGTCAGAGCTGGAATTCGACCCTTAGATGCTTAGTTAACTGCTTGAAGAATCTAACCGTTGCAGCATTGTCTTGGGGGTTATTTATTGGTGACTTTTGGTAAAAGGTCAAATGTTAATCTCGGGTGTCCCACATTAAGAGGTAAAATCACATGTGTCCCGCATTGAGAGATAAATCAAGAAACTGAGTAGGTCACCATATGAGAGGGTATCTCTCCCGACTTCATCAGGAATTGATCCTTTCTTGATTTGGAAATTCTACTATGTGGTGGCCAACTCAGCCAAGCCTTAAAGGTTGTATTGATGTCTTTTGATTTTTTAATGAAAGGTTATGATCCAAAAGATATATCATTTCATAGATAATCATTCAAACACTATAAAATACCATTCTGCATAAACAATCCAGCATCGTCATAACAAAAAACATTTCCTCTCAAAGTTACTTGCTTTCAAAGTATTGTTTGTATGTTGTTATAATGCAGTAACAATATACAAACATTCAATCATCAAGTTTGATAAATCCAAGGTATTTAGTAGGGATGACAATGAGTCAGATTTAGATAAGATTTTATATTTTTCATATCCATCTCCATTTATTATATTCATCCCAATACCCACCTCCATACTCATCAGATATTTAACTTTCATCTCTATCCCCATACTTATCGGATAATCAGGTATCAATACTCTGTCCATCATCCTATTACTATCTATAATTCTTGTTAAACAAAAAAAAAAAACTAACATCTACTCAGAAGAGGACTTACTACTTGTGATGTTGCTTCAGCTGCTATTGGGAATACATCTAAATCAATTTATCCATCGTCAAATAAAGTAGGTACTTCTTCAGGATCAACCAAAGAATCAGCAGCTTTTGGATTGACTTTTACACAAACAAAGACTTAGGAAGTAGAGTTAGCAACTTGACAAGAAAATTTCAACGGAAATTTTGACAAATCTAAATAAATATAGCCTACTTTTCTTGCCATATGTTTTAACAAAAAGCAAGTTATTCAGAAAAAAATTGGCGAAGAAAAAAGAAACATACCTTACTAAGATCTTTTTTTCAAAATGATACAATTTTTGATACTTTGCTTGGAAGATATGACCTTGCCATCAGTGCAGCTTCTGGAATCTGATATTGCAATTACCGTAAAACATGGATCCTTAATAAATGAAGGTAAACTTTCACAGGACAATAAAAATATGAGATAGAAAGCATATTGGCTTATAACCAACACAACACGAAATTACCTGTCTACCAATAACTGAAGGCAATCTTCTAGTTTACTTAGCATGAATAGACAAAGAAATGTAATGTTATTATTTCCTTGTTCTTTTGCAAGAAACACTAGTTTTATTATCCCTTCAACATCACCAAGGGATAAGTAAAGGAGCAACAATCCACTCAAATCCATAGCTTGCGATAGACATTCCTGAGCCATCTCTAACTGCATAACAAGAAATGAAATGAGTCGATGACTATACTATATCAATTGTCAAAAAGTACTAAGACAAAATGGCATAGGACTTCTCCATGTCAACAAGCCAATTTTCAGGGTTGATACATTAAATTTAGAACAAGACATATGATTATATCTATCAAATATCAAAGTTAAGTAATTATGTGCATTACGATAGACATTTACCTATCTTTAGGCATCATTTTATCCAATTCATTAATAAAGTCTACACCACCATCTGTTAAAATCATGACACCCTCTTCCAAATAAAGTTCACTATGACAACAGAGAGTTTCAAGTTGTAGTTAATAGAAAAGATTTTAAACGTTTTACTATGAGGAATCCACCAAACTTGTAGCTTTGTGATCAACAAAAATATATTAGAAATCATATTATATCCCAAAAGTATATTAGAATTCACATCATATCCCAAAAAAATATAATTCAACAAAAACATATTAAGTATCTATATGTTACTCCTGATTTAATCATATTTAAACATCATTCAAAAAGTAAAATAGATCAATTTCAACTCTGAACTAATCATAACTGTCTTCATCACTTGATATTATAGTTCCTTGTAAAAATATAAAATAATGAGAAATATAAATAATTGACCCAATAATATTAAATTTAATGAAATTAAGTTATATTAAAAACTTACTCTATCAACATCAATAGTATCCTCGTCATATTCGACTGAAGAGAGTAATATTCGTTTGTTTCTTGTGAACTTGTAGCTACAAAATTCAATGAAAAAGATAAATAATTATCGGAGATTATAAAAGAAGAATATTTTCATACAAAAAATAATAAAAATTAATTTTCAATTTATATTACCTTGTTTCTCATTTGATAACCAACTTTGAGCACACATCAATGTTTCTATGATTTTCGGATGAAGTCTGCTGCTTCAATGAGAACTCACCAATCTACCACTTGTACTAAATGCAGATTCTGAAGCCACAATCGATATTGGAATGGCAAGTATATCGCGTGCTAGCCTCATCAAAGTGGGATATTTGGTTCCATTGGTCTTCCACCACTCCAATATATCAAAATCCACATTTCTTGGCAACACTTTATATTCCAAATAATGATCTAGCTCGGTCTTTAGATCAGTATTAATGTCACACTCAAATGCTACTTCTTTATCAAAATTATCCAAAAAATCATCAATACTTGCATGCAATCTAGTCTCCATTGATCTTTTTTCAATATTAGCATGACCATTATTATTTGTGTACTCCTCAAGCAAATCATAACACATTTTTTTAATCCTTCTAAGAGGTTCTTTAAAGCCAATCTCTCCTTGTGTTCTTTTGAAACAATACTCCACCAACTTTTACTTATATCTTGGATCTAAAATAGTAGCTATTCCCATAATTCCATGAATATTAGACCAATATTTTTCAAATTTGGAAAGCATTCATTCAACTATAGAAGAAATAACCTTATTAGGAGATGTGCCCCACTTTAACAATGAAGCTTTAATTTCACAAACCTCAGGAAAAATGATATTTGTTGTGGGATACTTTCTTCTAGAAAATATTTCAGTCATAGAATAAAAGACTTTCAACATTTGAGATATCTCTTATGCTAACAACCACTCTTCCTCTGTTGGAAAATATCTATAAGATGAATCACGAAATCTCATACGAGCAAACACATCTTTAAAAGATATAGCAGTTATGAACATCAAATATGTTGAGTTCCAACGGGTTTTACAATCAAGCACCAATTTTTTAGCATTCATATTGTGTACTACTATTCATGCCACATCATCAAACTTTTGCTCTCTTTTAGGAGATGCTCTCCATTATGCAATACTTTCACAAATTTTCTCAACACTTGGTGCAATGGCATCCAAATTGTCTTGATAACTAAATTCAAAATATGACCAGCACAACGCATATGAAATAAAGATCCTCCAAGCATAAGTGTAGAATGATCAAGTTTATGCAGCACATAGTTTATAAGAGAATCATTAGTGGAGCAATTATCAACAGTAATGGTGGTATATTCCTATCAATATTCCAATCCATCATAGACTTAACTATCACATTAGTAAGGACTTCTAAAGTATATGGGGAGCGAACCTATATAATGCAAACAAAATAGTGTATATATTTAACTGTTCAATTAAAAACATAAAAAAAATATGAAAAATAGTATATATTTGAGTGACAACGAGAAATTATATCTCAAAATGTGACTTTGCAAAGTCCAATTATCATCTATGAAATGAGCTGTCAAAGCTAAAAACCCCTTCCTCTGATTAGATGCAATCCACATGTCGATGGTTAAAACAATCCTACCTTTATTACATTCCAACAAGCTCAATACTTTTGTCTTTTCATAGTCATACATTTTTAGTATATCACTCTTAATGGTATTGCAACATGGAAACTTTAACAAAGGTTGAAGACTTGCTAAAAGCTTACGAAAGTCATGATGCTCCACTATTGTTAATGGATACTCATGTAAAATTATATATCATTTCAGCAAGCATACATCTTGAGGTTTCTTGGTCAAATTGAAAGCCTTTAATAACAAAATCTCCCTTGTTTTTCTCTTTAATTAGTATTTTTCTACCTTATATCACTAATAGTTAGTCTTGGACAAATTTTGAAATGCTCGTGCAAATGTGTTATCCCATGTTTACTATTGCCAGAAAGGGATTTCTCACAGTAATTATAAATTACCTTATCCATTCCATTAATTTTCTTTCTTTGAAAATGATTCCAAACATCAGATGTTAACATTCTCATCCCTATTGCACTAAGAGAAACATCAGTGCTAGGAGAAGCATCAGCGACAATAGATGTCATATTTGGTTGAACTTGTGAAACCTCATTATTTACTTCAAAAATTTGTGGAACCTCATGGTTCACGTTAGATAGTGGCACTTCATTTTCTACTATAAGATCTACTGAGTTCATTTTATAGACCTAAATATGATGATGTAATATATATTATAAATGAAAAGAAAAGACAACATAAAGAAAACAATAATGACTTTCTCATTTAAACTACATATAAATGGAATAATCATTAACCTTTCTCATCTTTTGCCTCTTATTTTTAAATAAAATCAAGAAGTCAAAATCATTTAAAAAATGTCTTGAACCCTAAATAGTATTCGACGAACTGAGAGTCTAAGATGGTTGCTTCTTTTCATCCAAAACAGAGGCGGAGTCGGAAGCAAGGAAAAACTTTTGGGTCGCTTGAACTGTTTAATCCCCACCTCTGCAGCGTCTTCCTCGTCTTGCTGATTCGCTCTCACCCCTTCGAGGCTTCGACCGACTTTGAGAGAAAAAGAGATATACGGTTCAAAATTCTAGCACAGTCGTACATGTATAACCGTATAAGGTTTATAACTTTATATAATATATATATAAGTGTCAACTGTAAAGTACGCTTCAAAATTTTAGCAACATTTTTAATATATATATATATATATATATATATATATATATATATATATATATATATATATATATATATGGGTAAGATTTTACAACATCTGCCTCCATACCTATACCTGAAAATACCCATACCCGATTATTTAATTGGGTATGAAAATTACCTCCATACCCTCCTCCTTTCGGGTCGGATTTCGAATTCCCCATCAAATTCATGGAAAATTGTCATTCCTAGTATTTAGGGTTGTTTTCAAGTATGCACTTTGGAAACAATATTATTAAGGAATTTATTGTTTCTTAAGGAAAGCAAGTGTATGCACCTTGGATTCATTCTCTAATTTATTGAAGAATTTACGAAGTTTCTCAATGATAGTAGTTCCTTGAGAAGAGCAAAAAATTGAAGAAGTAAAATTTTGCAACAAACAACAATAACAATAATTTCCTAATAGAAGCAAAATCAACCAAGATTTCCTACCAACAATTTTAAGAAACTATTTATGGTTTCTTAAGGAAATTTGCTTCCTAACTTTGCTACAGATTTTGTCAAGTTGGAAAGGTTCGATGTAGAAAATTTTCGGCATTGACAAACTTCCTAATTCATGGAAAGATTATAAAAATAATCTCAAGCATAAAAAGAATGACTTGTCTCTAAAAGAATTGGCTAGCCATCTTCGTATTGAGAATATTTTTATGCTAACAATTCGAAGGAACAATCCTCTAAGGTGCTTATGGTGTAGGAAGTCAAAAATCTGAGCAACAATAATAATGATAACCCTTCCAAAAATAAAAGGAGGAAAGTTGATAACAACAAACAAACCTCTACGAACCAATTTAGAAAAGACAACTGTCATTATTGTGGTAAACCAGGGTATTACAATAGAGAATATTATATTCTAAAGAAACAAAATCAGGAAGGAAGGTCTTAGCATATGGTTATGATCATAGAAATATGTTTGGTTGAGGATTCCTGAGATTGGTGGATTAATACCGGTGCTACAATGTACATTTGTATCAATCAAGATCAATTTTCTACTTATTCACCGGTAGAAGAAGAGATAATTATCTACATGAGGAACTACTCTATAACAACCATCAAAGGAATCAGTATTGTCAAATTGGAGTTCACTTTAAGGATGACACTTACGTTGACTAATGTGTATCATATTCCTGAAGTTAGGAGGAACTGTATTTCTAGAAGTTTATTTAGCAAGTGTGGATTCAAAATTGTCATTGAATCCGATTTTATTACCATCCATAAAGGAGGTGTATTTGTTGCCAGAGGATTTATGTATGATGGAATATTCAAGATGATTATAAATAATATGATTGTTTTTGCTCATATAGTTGACTCATTTAATTTGTAGTATTTTCATCTAGAACATGTTAATTCTAGAAAAATACATGACATAAGTAATCTGGGTTTAATACCAAAATGGAAGGATGATATGCTAGAAAAATGCAAAGAGTGCATGCAAAATAAAATAATTAAAGCTTCATTTCCTAGTATCAAAATAACTAGTTGTGTATTGGAATTAATATATAGTGATGTATGTGTTTTACATGCTACACCTATAGCTAAGATCCTCTGGTCCACTTTTGCGGACCAGAGGATGATCCTTTTGCATGTATTGGTAGGGATTAATGGTCCCACCTATAAAATAGGTAGGGACCATCAATTTCCACCAATGCATGTAAGTGAACCATCCCTTGGTCCATAAAATGCGGACTAGAGGATCCGTCCTCCTACACCTACTAAGGGAGGAAAATGTTATTTTGTTATCTTTATAGATGATTTTTCTAGATATTGTTATATTTATTTAATGAGGACTAAGAATGTAGTATTGGATAAACTTAAAATTTATAAGGTCAAAGTAGAAAATCTATGTAATTCTAAGACTGGATGTCTTAGAAGTGATAGAGGAGGCTAATATCATTTTCCTAAATATTGTGAAGATATGAGCATTACATCTTCTATATATACTCCTCAACAAAATAGAATGTCAAAAAGGAAAAAAATAGAACTTTATTGAAATGGTGAATACTATGTTAAGTAATTCACAACTAACGATTATTGGGTGAAATGATAATGACTGCATGTCACATTTTAAATCGTGTTCCTTCTAAAGGAAATAAAGTCATCCTATATGAATTATGGAAGAAACACAAACATAATCTATTTTACATACGAGTTTGGGGTTGTTAAGCCATTTTTAGATTGTCTGAAATAAAAGTGACGAAGTAGGAGAAAAGGACATTGAGTGCATCTTCTTGGGCTATGCTGAGCATAGCAAAGCGTATAGGTTCCTTGTTATTGAATCTAATAATTCAATTTCTGCTAATGTCATATTTGAATCACGTGGTGTTGTATTTTTTTTTAAAAAATAGATTTTCTACTATACCTGAAGACCTAGATTCTAAGGTTCCTTATGATTCTACTACTGGTGCATCGTTAGTCAATAATGATGCAACTGTTCATGCAAATGTTAATTTTGATCCTCCTTAATTAAGGAGAAGTAAAATGACTCGAAAGGAGAAATCCTTCGTATATGACTTTGTTATGCATCTTTTAAAGTGAGCTAGGGATTCAAATGTGAAGAAGATAACCATATATGATTCAATGGAATCTGATCCCAAAACATATGAAGAAACAATGAAGTCGAGGGATGTTGCATTCTGGAAGAAGCAATTGATGATGAGATAGTCTATTATTAGCAATAAAACATAGAAATTGGTTGATCTTTCACTTGGCTCAAAACCAATAGGTTGTAAATGGATCTTTAAAAAGAAGATGAAACTTGATGAAACTATAGACAAGTTCTATGCAAGGTTAGTAGCAAAGGGCTTTAAACAAAAGGAATGCGTAGGCTATTTTGATACTTATGCACTTGTTTCTAGATTTGCTACTATTACAACCTTGATTGCATTAGCATCAATCTATCATCTTGAGATATATCAAATAGATGTAGAAATAGTTTTTTTTTTAAATGGAAAGCTAGATGAGGAGATCTATATAAGTATTGAAAAAGTTTAACCATTTTGATTGTAAAATAGTTACAACACCTTTTGATTCTAGTATTAAAATGTATCCCAATTCAAGAAGGGTAGTTAACTAACTAGAATATGCCACTAGGGTTATCAATTCCTTGATATATGCAATGATATTGACTTGACTTGATATTTCATTTGGAGTTGGAAAATTGAGTAGGTATATAAGCAATCCTAATTAATTGTATTAGAATGTAATTTATCAAGTATTGAAGTACTTAAGACACACTATGGATTATGGTATACATTATCCTAGATATCCTCATGTTCTAGAAGGATATATAAATGTTAGTTGGATATCTAATTAAGAAGATCATGCACCTACAAGTGGATGAGTAGTCACAATTGGTGGAGGAGCCATATCTTGGGGTTCCAAAAGTTAAACTTGTATTACTAACTCTACAATAACAGGTGAGTTTATAGCTCTTGCTTCGTGTGCTAACGAGGCGGAATGGTTGAGTAACTTGTTAATGGAAATTCCTTTGTGGTTGAAACCAATGCCTCCAGTAGCTATACATTGTTATAGTGAGGCTACACTATTAAGGTCATATAACAATATTTGCAATGGAAAGTCGAGGCATATTGGATTTACATATAGTTCATTTAGGCAATTGATATTTGAATGTGTCGTAATTATAGACTATGTGAAGTTAAGTCTTAATTTAGTTGATCCATTGAATAAAAGGCCTTGCAAGAGATTTAGTTTTGAGAATGTCAAAGGAGATGGGAAGTGTTTGGTTAACTTACTGATCATCAATAATAGAAACACAACTCAACTTTGAATGATTTCCAAATCTTGGGTTCAATGAGCAAAGTATACCATATGAATGGTTAATACAATTAATTTGTCCTAAGGGAAGTGTTTGGTTCACCTAATGGAATGGTAGGAAAATCTTCTAAGCTTTAAATAGAGTTATAAAGTGCAATCCTTTGGAATCCTTAGTTATGTGGGTATTCTTTATAAAATCTGCCTATTGCTGAAAAAGATGAAGCCTTCACCTTAGCGACTCCTCCAGGGCGGCCCCACATACTCTAGAAGGAGTAAATTACGGAAGACATTTTGCCCTAGCACAATGACTCTTTGCATGAGGGAGGTCCAGTACCTATTTTCACACTTTTATAACATCCACCTATGTAAATATAGGAGATGGTGTTGTCTCTAGTGTAGTTTGATTAACTACATAAATATTCATGAAAAGTTAGGTTAGTAATACACAAGGTCAATCCGCATGTCGTCAATATGAATATCGAGGATAAGGAAAGTCTATGTGTGAGATCGCTCTAGTTAATCGAATAAGGCCATTGGTTCAAAGCTAATCTACCTATCACCTTGGTTAGCATTTGAGACGTCTTCATTGTATAAAGGTTCAAATTCATTAAATACTTTTATTTATGCATAAGGTTTGTCGCTTGATAATTGAAAGTTTTCAAATTCATTTTTAAATGAAAATTGTGGAAGATTGTTGGTATTTTCTATAAAATGGAAAAGAATGAAAGGAACAAGGAAGTAGAATAGTTGTGTTTGTTCAGTTGTGTTAGTTCCTTCTTACTATAATTGTTATGCAATAGTTTTTTATAGTATCCCTTCATTATTAGTATTTTTTTGATGTTTAAATGAAACGTTATAATCCAAAAGCATGTCCTTTCATAGGTAATGATTCAAATACTATAAAACATCACAAGCAATCCAACATCTTCATAACAAAAAATCTCCTCTCAAAGTTACTTGCTTTCAAAGTGTTATTTGAGTAACAATATACAAACATTTAATCGTTGGGTTTGAATAAAATCAAGGAATTCAGGGTTATTTTCAAGTGTGTACTTTGGAACAATATTATTAAGGAATTCATTATATCTTAGAGAAACATTTACTTAGCCCGAGTATATCATCGTGGTGGGAGTCAATAGTTTCTTAAGAAAAGTGAGTATGTGTTTTGGATTCATTTATCTAAATTGAAGAATTTATAGAATTTCTCGACGACAATAGTTCCTTGAGAAGAGCGGAATTGAAAAAGTAAAATTGTGCAACAATTGACAATAATAACAATGATTTTAATCGACCAAGATTTCCTAGTAACATATCGCAGTTAGTTGACATTGATTTTTAAGATGGAATAGCCATTTTTACTTATATGGGCAATGTATACGTCCAAATTCAGATATATTAAAATTAATTCGCCAAATGCATTTTAATCTGTGGATCTATATTATATTGAAACTACCATTTAAACTCAATGATTTTATTTATACTATTCAAAATGTAAAAACCAGGGTACAATGAGTTTTTAGAACTTTAATATTTAACATGTGGATGTGTATAGTTAAGGTAATATAATTATTTTAGGATGATAGAATCTATAATAACCAAAATGAAAGTGTTAAAGTAACAACAAAAGGGAAAATAATTGTATGATTATATAAATGATCTACAATAGTCAAACTGAAAGTGTTAAAGTATGAATAATAAATAAAATAATTGTATGATTATATAAATGATCTAAATAGTTTTATTGAAAGTACAATAACAAATATACTAATTGTAAATTTGATAGTAATAATAAGAATTATAATAGTTGTTATTGTATCATCAAATATGACTTATCGATCAAAATTAATTTGTGAATATTATTCTTTATTATTATTTTTGACGTCATTAAGTTCAATAGTTAATATAGTTAATTGTTAACTTTTAGTGGACAGTTGAGGAATGCTGTCATAATATTTGTCTATTGTTCTTTACATGAGTTCAGTTTATTCATTAATATCTCTTATGCGACTAGGGATTATAATTTCTTTCATAATTAGGTGGAGAATTTAGAGAATATGGAGGAATTTTTTTTAGACCTAATTAAATAATCAAGTATAAAGTTCGGATATGGAGACAGGTCCAGTAAAATCCTACTTATATCCAACCTAATTATATATATTAATTCTATTGAAAATTGAATTAATCAAACTGTGGTGTTGATTTTTAAAAACCTATACTTCAGTGATGTAGTTTGATTTGATTGATAATATCAATTTATTTAATTTAACCATATTAGAATTTTTAAAATCAAAACTGAATTGAATTATTCAAAAATAACTGATATTTTTTAAAATAACCAAATCAAACATTTAAACTCAATGAGTTCGGTTGGTTAATTCAATTTAACTAAACTTTTACTCATCTTTAATTATAGGTAGTTATAGGACATTTGAGTAAGGTTTGAATATCTGATCCTCTGATAGATGAGGATAAAGATAAAAGTTAAATATTTGAGAGTAATAAAAATGAGAATGAATATAATAAATAAGGATGAGGAAAAATAAGATACAATATTAGTCCCAAATCTAACACATTGTCATTCCTGTATACCATATGCAAATTTCAATGTCATTTTGATGAGATATGAATTTGACTCCAAAATTAAATTTTTAATTCAAGGTTCTTGTTTGGTATTATTATTATTATTCCCGGGGTCATGATATCGCAGTAGGACATTCAGATTATTACCTAGGTATCTATGATTCAAATCTCAGTTACGACATATTTGCAGAAATATTTCCTCCAAATAAGAAGCATAACTAAAAGGATGCTGGGATTCTGGACTGGCCACCGCGTGTATTTCTCGATTTATCCTGGTGATCGATGAAAAATTTCTATGGGATCTGATCGATCATCCCAAAAATAATTAATGAGGCTAATTAAAATTATCATTTTTTATTTGATATTATTATTTCTTCTTTTGATGCAATCGTACCTTAAGTGGTGCAATGTGATATTAGATTTTGATATTTAGATAAAGAGAATAAATTAAACTTTATTTTGTAATTTTATATAAACTTATTGAATACACATATGACAATAAGTTAGCACGATCATGGTCGTCTAATGGCTCAAGGTCCATTGAGTTTTGAGAAAAATAGTATAAAACATATGATTATAGTAAAACATAATTATATTCATTTAAAACATTCTTCATAATCCATCCTTATATTATATGAAGAGAGATAAAAAAAATATAAAATATATGAGGAATCATGGGACGAAGAGCATCAAAGTGTAGTTGTAATTAAATAGTAAATTATGTAAGTTGAATGTGAAGGATGTACATAAAAAGATAATTGAGGACTTGATGAACCTGAGAGACAAGAAGCTTGAGCAGAGATGACTTGATAATGAACTACATAACTGGAGCAAGAAAGATGATAATGGAAGATAGTGTTGATCCAATCAACCTACAGGGTTTTGATGTTTATTTGACAATATGTTTAATAGGATTTGGTTAAGGTTGATCAAGTTAATAAGAAGTCCTAACATGTTAAGGTTGACCTAGACAAGGGAAAAAGTCTAGTCAAGTCAAGGTTGACCAAATGACTGACAAAGGGAAATGTCCAAACAAGTCAAGATTGACCAAATGCTTAGCAAGTGAAAAGTGTGAAGGTTAACCTAGGCAAGTGAGATATCCCGACAAGACAAGATTGATCAAATGTCCAACAAAGAAAAAGTCCAAACAAGTCAAAGTTGATTGGATGTTTGGCAAGAGAAAAATCCTAAAGCAGTGAACCTTAAATAGTGAGAAGCCTTGGAGGAGTGAACTTAATGCAAGAGGAAAATCCTAAAGGAGTGAACCTTAGGTAATGAGAAGTCTTAGAAGAGTGAACTCTAAGCAAGAGGAAAATTCTAAGGGAGTGGACCTTATGTAGTGAGAAATCTTAGAGTAGTATTGAACTCCAAGCAAGTGCGACTGAAATAAGGTTTCAAGTCGACTAGTGCGGTCGACTGAACTAGCATATTTTGAATATTGCTAACACTGTTTTGCATTACTACTTCTATTGTGCTAACTTGGTATTACAAAAAAGTCTTAGTAGATTGGATCGATCAAACACTAAATAGAAGAAGAAATTCAAATAGGTCAATTGGACCAAATATTTGGCAAGTAAAGTAAATCTTAGAGAAGTATTTTGTTCTGAAAGATAGTGAGGGCGTGTCTTAGTTGAGACAACCTAAGCATTGATCCAATTGAAGAAACCAACAAAAATTTCTAAGTCAAGATCAGACAGTCTTAACTATCAGATAAATTCATGCATACTATTAGTGCAGGTTGCACTAATAGTCTGGTTTTGATTTATAACAAATAGGTTAAAGTTAGATTGGTTGTTTGTCTAACGTTTCTACCAAGTGTGCAGGAGTTGACCAGTCTGAAGGACCTGACACCAGGCTGAAATCCAGCTAGGTCTGCAGGGTCCGATAGCTGGTGCAAAGTCTAGATATGTCTGCAGGGCTCGATATCTGGCGGGAAGTCCGGTTGGGTCCACAGGACCTGACAACCGGTCGAAGTTCAGTTGGGTCTGCGAATTTGACAATTGGCGGGAAGACCTGGTGGGTCAGAGGCAAGTCGAGAGACTATAGTTGGTAAGTGAAGGTAAGCAACTGAAGGAGAGATCCAGTAAGGACGCGTTCCCTGTTGGGGGAACTGTAGGCGTCGATCCAACTTAGATCCATTTGGAAAATCTAAGTTGAGATCTTGACTAGATTCTAGTCTCAAGGAGACAGGATCTTATTACTACCCTATCTTCTATATTGTGCTAACTCTGTTTTATAGGGTAGATATAATTCTTATTACCTATACTAACTTTTCTTGCAGGCAGAAGGATGCTAAAGAAAAGGGGTCCGAGCACCCGGAAGGAGTCCGAGCGCTTGGAGCAGGCTGACCCAGGTGGGGCCGCGGGCGCCCGGACCCGAAACTTCATCCACAAGATGGCGTGGAGTATGTCGGTTGGCCAAGCCACATGGTTTAGGCGCCCAGAGGGGTTCTAGGCACCCGGAGTGGACCTATATAAAGGCCTTTGACCCTAGAGCTTTAAAACAACAACTACAACGATCTTCTCTACTGCTCGGTGCTCCAAAAAGGCTCCCGCAATGCTGCTAAGCTCTACCGACAATCAGACTTCATCTTTAATTAGTTTTTTTTATTGTCAGTAATTCTTTTATATAGTTCTTGTACTTACAACTTGTAACTAATTTCGAACTATTAGTGGATTGCCCAACGAAAGCACTCGATGAGTGCGGGCCTTGGAGTAGGAGTCGCAGAAGGCTCCGAACCAAGTAAAAATTTGATCGTGTTAGCATTGCTCTTCATTTTTTCCGTTACGTCTCTGTTTTTAAATTCCAATTTTTGACGATCGCTATTCACCCCCCTCCCCCTCTAGCATCTTTTTGATCCTACAAGTGGTATCAGAGCAGGTACCACTCTGAATTGGTGCAACCACCAATCAAGCAAATGGAGTGATATTTTTTTCTTTCTATTTTTTCAGCTTTTTCAATATAATCCAAATTGGTACAATTACCTCTTTGGATAATTTTATTTTTTCATTGCAAACTACTCTGAATTGGTGCAACACCAGTTCAGTATTATTATTTTTTTTCTCTCACACTGCTAATCCAAGACCTAGTCTTAGGATCGTTTTTTCTCTTTTTCTGTCCATGTGCAAGACTCATGGTCGAAAACGAGGGATACAACACTATCCGTCCTCCCCTCTTCAACGGTGATGACTTTTCGTACTGGAAGAAGCGGATGGAGGTATATCTGAAGACCGACTTCGATCAATGGTTCAGTGTTACCAAAGGCTACAAGGCTCCCATCGACAACTTCAAAATTCCAATGGACTCGGAAAATTGGAATTCGGAAATAAAGAAGAAGGCTCAAATCTACTTCAAGGCTCTCAACACAATCCAGTGCAGATTAACAAAGGAGGAGCTAAACCACATCGGCCCACATGAAAGTGCGAAGGAGCTATGGGACAAACTTATCGAATGACACGAAGGAACGAACGACGCGAAGGTAACAAAAAGGGACATTTATTTAAATAAATTATTTAACATAAAAATACAGGAAGGAGAATCTACGAGTCAACTTCATGCAAGGATAAAGGGCATCATCAACGAGCTTTATACAATCGGTCATCAAATGGAGAATCGAGACTTGATAAAGTATGCTTTAAACACGTTTCCTCGAAATGCACTGTAGGCATCTATCATGGATGCTTATAAAATTTTGAGGAACTTATCTAAATTAAAACTCAATAAATTATTTTGTGAACTTGAACTCCATAAACAGAGTAACTCAAAATAGGTCGAGAAAGGTGTTACTCTTTTTACAGGTTCCTCAAAAGAAGTCAAACAAAAGAACAAACCAGAACCAGAATTTGAATCTGACTCAGAAGATGAAGAAGAATAACTTGTGAACATGGTTAGAAAAATGTTCTCAAAAAGAAAGAACAACTTCTCAAAGAAGGACCTGCAAAAGGTAATCAAGTCAAATGACACGAAGGCGAAGATCACATGCTACGGGTGTAACAAGAAAGGACACTACAAGCACGAGTGCCCAAAGGTGAAAGATGACAAATCCAAAGAAACTAGAAAGAAAAAGGCACTCAAGGCAACGTAAGACGAATCATCTTTAGAAGAATCAAATGTTGAAGATCAAAAGCACCACAACTACCTCGCACTCATCACAACAGGACCGGAATCAGAAAGCGAGTCGAAACAAGATGACAAGTCCGAAGATGAATCAAGCCATGAGTCCGCACTCGTTTCTAAAGGTTCAGACGAGGTATCTTCTATCCTAACCTCAAAATTATTTAGAATTATCGCATGTTTAAACAAAAAATTAATTAAATTTGAAAAATAAAATGAAACACTTCTTGAGGAAAATCAACACCTCAAGGAGCAGATTAAAAGTACAAATCCAAATCAAGTTATAAAACTTGAGGAGGAAAATAAAATATTAAAGAATGAAATTAACAAACTTAAAGGATTATTAGAATCCTTCACAACTAGATCTAAAAACTTGGATTTAATTCTTAAAATCCAAAAAGTTGTATATAATAAATCTGAGCTTAGTTACAAATCCAACTCAACATATAAAATATTTATATCACTTATAAGACAAAATAAGAGACAAACTAAAGCTTGTGTTTCGAAAGCGTGTCTTACCATACAAGCAGGACTCAATAAATTCTATGTACCCAAAATTGAAATTGATTATCTAAAACCAAATTCAACTAAATCCATTAACTCAAAACTAAAGAATCAAATAAAATCAAATAAACCAAATAATAAAATAAAGTCAAATAAGTCAAACTCATATAAATCAAATAATTACCATTAAGTTTATTATAACTATAAAAATAAATGGCATAAACCTAAAACATAAAAACTTAATAATTCAGGGGGAGACTCTAAATTAGCTAGCACCTCCAAAATAATAGTTTACCCAACTGGGTAAATAGGATTAGATCAAATAGGGAGAAAAGTTTAACTTGAAAAATAGCACTGGAGAAGTTTTGGATGATAGTAAGTTAAGGAAGCTTTGTCTATGCATGTTTAGGAAGATATGGCTTCGACCTGGTGCATTTGGCTTAGTGGAACTAACTGAAGCTACCCTCTATCAATCCTAGCTAGTAGACCAAAGTTTTGTTATTAAGTTCAGTGAATAGGATTATTTGAAAAACTTCGAATGCATGGTTACTCTAATGATGTCCAGGTGACTCACCATAGCCTAGAAGTTTATCCGAAAAATGTCTATTTGTTGAACCCAAAGCTAAACTTGAATCTAACACAAAGTTAAACCAAACCTTGAAATTCAATTTAACTCATCTCACAAAATCATAGGATCCCTCTTGTTTGAAACTTTAGTCTGGTGAAATGAATAAGGACAAAAATTAAAAATAAAATTAATTTAAAACTTAAAAATTAATATCATAATCAAATCCACACCTAACTAAAAGCTTGTTTCTCTAAATTTTTAGGAATCTAATTAGATACTGGACAGTTGTTGCTCTCGACACATGACTGAGGATTAAACAATGTTCACAAAGCTCACCTTCAAAAGACTAGGAACAGTTGCCTTTAAAAAAAATGGTAAACTGAAGGTAATTAGAATAGGCAACATTGAATTAGAATCCAATTTTATTATTAATAATGTACTTCTTATTAAAAATTTCAAATTTAACCTGCTTAGTGTTAGTCAATTATGTGATTCAAAATATAAGGCCAGGTTTACATCCACCGATGCATAATTAAACATATGAAAGACCCTACCATAAAATTGAAAAGACTTAGGAATAACAATATTTATACAATTAATCTAGTCAGTTCCTCAATTAATTGTCACTTGACACAAAAAGAGGAAACCAGGCTGTGGCATATGAGAATGTCTTATACCAACTTTAGAGACCTCACTAAATTAAATGGCTTAGTTAGATGATTACCAAAACTACCTAACTTAGAATCAACAATTTGTAATACTTGTCAATAAGGATAACAGATTAAATCAACTCACAAACCAACTGTCACGCCCCAGAGGAGTCCCTGTCCGAAGAAATTTCGACAGCATCTCCCCTGTACAGCGGACAATCTGAAACTTTCTACATCTCCATATACCTTAGCCACATGCGGCTGGAATAATAACAGAAATAAAATACAACATACAGACATTCCACGCAATTTAATAAGCAATGATAAGAAGACTCAAAATCCACCCTACTCAACTACACTCATAAAACACAAATTCGACGATAAGATCAATTTACCTCTTCTGCAGTCTAGGCAGGCATGTAGTAAAAGCAAAACCAAACCAAATCCATCGACATCACAAAATCCATACCATATCCATACCATCAAACAAAACAAATTTAGCATAGTCTATGTAAGAAAACCAAAAGACCAATAATATCCTCGAGGTCTGCAGGGACTAGCAACTGGAACTCTCTCTTGACAGCATCAACCTGAAAGATAACAACAATGGAGGCGGGGTGAGTCCAACACTCAGCAAGTACAACTGATATACAAAGTAGGGAAATAACATCTAGCACTAATCATGCGTACAGTCTCCTGATATAAGAAAGATAAAAATGCATCTGAAGTAAACAGAAGAGAAATTGTACTAACCAGGACCTGGGTATAAGGACAAACAGTCCGAGTGTTATGGAAATCCTGTATGTATGTCAAACATAGGTATCCAAATAATATGCAGCATATAAATGCAGCAAACACAAACACAAGCAATAAATGCATCATGCATATGATGCCAATGATGCGTCCTGGTCACCCCTAACGCCATTCGATCATCTCACACACAATAGTGAGGCCAAGTGGGTAGGGCTGTGACAACCGTGCACTCTGTCGTCACTACTCCTGATGAGTGACCGAGTAGACGGGATACTGTCAGAGTACACCTATCCTCCTACCCCAAATCATAAATGGGGGAGCGTAATGCTCTCAACTCCCGGTACACGATGACCGGGAGGAATCCCTGTCGGCTAACACGTTGCATCACACTACCCATGAGCGGACCAACGGAGCCAAACAAAGTCCCTGCTGCAACACACACTGCCTGAATTGACCACTAACCTATGAGTGGTGGTGTGTGCAGATCCATGTAACTGGCGATGTGCTCAACAATAATGGAGCGGACTATCGCACAGCATGCAATCATGCAAATGGTGCATGGCACTAACCACAAAATATCCTGAGTTAATCCATATATATATAAAAGTGCACCATAGGTCAACGAATCAAATCAAAGGTACACTGAAGGTATAAAACCTAGGTCATGAACATGGTGAAGCATGGTATATCACTACCCCTATAAGCATGTATCAACAGGTAAGGAATACATGAGATGTAAAACAAGCAATCAACCAATCATGTAACAGGTATCGGGTAGTGATTAACCGAAACAAATAAGAGAACATAATTATTGCTACTTGTTAAATTCACTACTATGCATATCAAAGACATAAAGTCAAAAGTACCCACCTCCAATAGGAATGTCCAAATCCGACATCGAGATACTCGTCTCGCGTCAAAGTCCTGTGTCACGTATAGAATTATATTTTATTTAGCTACAATCCTATAAATAGCTAAATAAAAAAATCTCATACACTAAATTAGGGCAAAAACCCTAATCCATAAACCTCAACCTGCCTAAGTTAAATCCAACGGTTAATTAGGGTTAGTTTTTCCTAATCCCTAATCAACCCATTAGGTAACAAAGCTAAACCTACATAAATCTACACATGAACAACCATCTAAAATAATCGAATCAAAACCATGATCAATAACATGTATCAAATGCCCTACTCCTTACCTTATTCCTCAGCCTTGATTGTTAATCCACAGCAAAGACAAATTTGCTGCCGAGAACAGATCCCACAAATTTCAGATGATCCCCTGTTGTTTCACTGTAGGTGGCTGAAAGAAAAACCAAGCAGTTGAATTAGGGCACGGAAGGGAACTCCAAAGCTTGAGTTGCTACTTCTAACCGAAGACTTACTTAATCTTCTGAATTCCGGCGATCTAGGGCAGAGACAAAATGGTGGTGTTGATCCTTCCTCCCGGCGAGCTCTTGTGGCTATCTGGTCGGCAACGTTAGTGCTAGGGTTCGGACACAGAGGAGGGGAGAGGAACCGGGTGGCGGCGTCGGCGCTAGGCTCGGGTGTCGGCACAGAGAATCGGCCGTGAACACAAACTAGGGCAGAGGAAGAAAGGGTGCTGCGCGGTGATTGGCGCTAGGGCACCGGGGGGGTGCGGCGCTGCTCCGTGTGTCGCCGGCGGCTAGGGCACAGGAACGGCGTCGCTGTGGTGACGACAGAGGAGGGCTTTGGCACAAGGAAAGGGGAGAAGAGAACAGCCGACCTCTCTTTGGTCCCGGCTCACGCAAGAGGAGAAGGAACTGCCGCAAGCGGCGGTTAGGGCAGATTCGCCGCGAGGGGGAGAAGGCGCGGGGAAAGAAGAAGAAGACTCGGGCGAGGTTCGGGTGAGGACATGGGGAAAAATGGAAAATAAGAAAAAGAAAAAGAATTAGGAAAAGAAAAAGAAAATAAACTTTTCCTTACTTAAATGGGTAGCCTAAACAGGCTTCCCCGAGGCCCTGTTTTTATCCCCATTAACTCGTTCATACGAGTTCTGAAAATTCCCGGAAAAATATCCAAAAATTTCAGAAAATTCCCTTATTAATATTCGCCTATTTTTGGTATTTTACATTCTCCCCCACTAATAAAAATTTGGTCCCCAAATTTCGTTATCTACCATCAGCAAGTACTAATAACAGACAGAAAGTATAAATGCTGAACGATAAACTGAATCACATACCTCACGTAAAAAGATGGGGATATCGATCTCGGATAGTATCCTCGAGCTCCCAAGTAGCCTCCTCGTCCGAATGATGTTGTCATCCAAATTTAACCAGCCGGATAGTCTTGTTCCGCAACTGACGCTCTTTCCGGTCAAGAATCCGTACCGGAACCTCCTCATAAGTAATGTCAGGCTGAACTGGAACTGGAATATCTTCCAGCACATGTGTCGGGTCAGGTATGTATCTCCTCAGCATAGATACGTGGAATACATCGTGCACGCCTGACAGGGACGGTGGTAGTGCCAGTCAGTAAGCTACCGTTCCGATCCTCTCTAAGATCTCGAAAGGGCCAATGTACCGCAGAGCTAACTTACCTCTGAGGCCAAATCTCTTCACCCTTTCGTGGGTGAAACTCGCAGAAATACATGGTCGCCAACAGAGAACTCTAGTGGTCTGCGTCTCCGATCAGCATAACTCTTCTAGCGGTCCTGCGTCTCTAACATCCTCCGTCTGATAGTAGGACCAACTCTGCATCCTGCTGAGCTCTATGAGGTCCCAACATCTGGGCCTCTCCAACCTCATCCCAGAGGACGGGTGTCCGACAAGGTCTACCATACAACGCCTCAAACGGTGCCATCTAGATAGCCGAATGAAAGCTGTTGTTGTAGGCAAACTCTACTAACGGCAGATGGTCCTCCCAACTGCCTCCGAAATCCATAACACATGACCTCAGCAGATCCTCTAAAGTCTGAATGGTCCGCTCTGACTGTCCATCTGTCTGTGGATGGAAAGTTGTACTAAAGCGAAGTTGTGTGCCCAAGGTCTGCTGCAGACTCTGCCAGAAATGAGACGTGAACCGTGGATCTCTATCCGAAATGATACTCAACGGAACACCATGTAGTCTGATAATCTCCCGACAATACAGATCTGCCAATCGATCCAGGGGATCAGTCCTCTGAATCGCTAAAAAGTGCACAGATTTGGTTAATCGATCAACGATTACCCAAATCGCGTCATGACCTCGTCGTGTCCTCGGCAACCCTACCACAAAGTCCATGGTAATGTGATCCCACTTCCACTCAGGAATAGAAATCCACTGAAGTAATCCTGCAGGTCTCTGGTGCTCAGCCTTCACCTGCTGACAAACAAGACATCTAGCTACGAAATCCGCGATGTCTTTCTTCATGTCATTCCACTAATAGGAACGCCTCAAGTCTCGATACATACGGGTCTCGCCTGGATGGATCGCAAATCGAGAGAGGTGTGCCTCCTGGAGTAGCTCCTGTAAGACCGGATGAGACTGAGGTACGCATAATCTGCCTCGGAAGTATATAATACCCTCCTCGTCGGGTGTAAACTCGGTCTGCTGCCCGGAAGCTATCTGACTGCTAATGAACTGCAAATGTTGATCACCAGCCTGAGCCTCTCAGATCCTCGTCCTGATCGACGACTGAGCAACCATGGTAACAAGAATACCCTGCTCTGTCGGTCCCTTCTCCTCAAGATCTAACTCAGAGAAACCCTGAATAAAGTCTGTAACTGAAACTCGGTGGCAAGCCAAAGTCCCTCTGGACTTCTTACTGAGTGCATCTGCAACCACATTAGCTTTCCCCGGGTGGTAGCTAATGGTACAATCGTAGTCCTTCAGGAACTCCATCCATCTCCTCTGTCGGCAATTAAGCTTCTTCTTAGTGAAAATATATTTGAGACTCTTATGATCGGTGAGAATCTCAAATGTAATACCGTATAAATGATGCCGCCAAAGCTTCAGAGCAAAGATGATGGCAGCTAACTCCAGATCATGAACTGGGTAGTTCTTCTCATGCTCCTTCAGCTGACGAGAAGTATAAGAGACTACTCTGCCGTGCTGCATCAGAACAACACCCAAACCCTGTAGAGAAGCGTCGGTGTAGAGTACAAATCCGCCCTCTTCAGAAGGTAAAACCAAAACTAGAGCCGACACTAATCTCCGTTTCAGCTCCTGAAAGCTGGTCTCGCAATCCTCTGTCCACGTAAACTTCACGCCCTTCCTGGTAAGGCGTGTCAGCGGCATAGCAATACGTGAGAAACCCTCGACAAAACGTCGGTAATATCCGGCCAATCCCAGAAAACTGCGGATCTCCTGAACTGACTTCGGCTGCTCCCAACCGGTGACAACCTCGATCTTCTGAGGATCAACTGAAATACCTCTGCTAGAAACCACGTGTCCCAGAAAACCGACTGAGGATAACCAGAATGCACACTTGCTGAACTTCGCGTACAGCTGATGTCGTCTAAGAGTCTCCAAGACTATACGAAGATGTTGTGCATGCTCCTCCTCGGAATGCGAGTAGACCAATATGTCATCAATGAAAACGATAACAAACTGATCTAGATACTCCATAAAAATGCGGTTCATCAAGTCCATAAACACCGCTGGAGCATTGGTAAGCCCAAATGGCATTACCAAAAACTCATAATGACCGTATCTCGTACAAAAAGCTGTTTTCTGGATATCTGAGTCTCTGACCCTCAACTGATGATATCCGGATCGCAGATCAATCTTAGAATACACTGATGTACCTCTGAGCTGATCAAACAAATCCTCGATCCGTGGTAAAGGATATTTATTTCTGACGGTCACTGCATTCAGTTGTCTGTAGTCAATACATAACCTCATAGTGTCGTCCTTTTTCTTGACAAATAATACCGGAGAACCCCATGGAGAAACACTAGGGCGAATAAATCCCCTATCCAAAAGCTCCTAGAGTTGAACCTTCAGCTCGTTCAACTCTTTTGGTGCCATACGATAAGGAGCTTTCGATGCCGGTGCGGTCCCCGGAATCAGCTCAATAGCGAACTCCACTTGCCTTCTGGGAGGCAAACCTGGCAGCTCATCTGGAAATATATCTGGGTACTCCCGGACTACAGGAACGTCGGAGAGCTGCGAACTACTGCTGTCCTAGTACTAATCAGAGATAATAGAAAACCATGACAGCCGTGAGACAGCAGCTTTTGCGCTTGAATCGCCAAAATAATCGAGATGTCATCATCTCTGATGCCAGTGAAACTCCACGAGGGTTGGTTCGGAGGCCGGAAGGTGACTACCCTGGTTTGGCAATCAACGGTAGCATTATATACTGACAGCCAATCCATGCCAAGAATGATATCAAACTCGACCATCTCTAATACTAGAAGATCTACCGTAAGTATCATGTTGCCAAAATCTAACGGGCCACCTCTGACCTCCTGGGTGATGTCTAAAGTATCACCGGACGGTAGGGCGACGGTCAATCGCTACAGTCTAAAAGTAGGTAATCTACCAATCTCCCGCATAAAGGTACGGGATATAAAAGAGTGCGAGCTACTAGTATCAATCAATATATCAGCGGAAAATGCATAAATGGAAATCGTACCGCTAAAAATGGATCCGTCGGCTCACTGCGCATCCTCTCTAGTAATCGCATCAATACGTCAAGTCTCTGGCGGAGGAGGAGGTGGTAACGCTGCCAGCGGCTGCTGCGGCTGGGCAGAAGCCTGCCACTGAGGCACTGAGAGGACAGTGACTGATACTATGCCAATGACTGGGACTGAGTCTAGTACTGGCCTAGAGGCTGAGGCTGCATCTGATACTGCCCCTGCGTCGGATAATAAGGTCCTAGAACAGAACTCTGTGGTGCTATGGAAGCACTGGAGTACTCCTGTCCAAGCATGCCAAATGCTGCTGCTGCAAGTGAAGCTGTCCCCTGCTGACGATGTAAAGATTGGGCTTTCTGCCCTCCTCGATATGCCCCTGACTGACTAGACTGTCCCCTCTGACCTGACCATCCGGAAGTCGTGTCCTGAGCCTTCAGCTGACAATCTCGGCTCTGGTGCCCAGGCAATTTGCAATAAAAGTAAACTGGTTGTCCCAGAGAGCAAGCTGGGGTAAGGTGATCTCTGGACCCACATCTGAAATAGTGAGTATCGCTGGAAGGCAGTTGTCGGTTCTGCTGAGAAAACCGGGAATGCCCTGAAGAAGACCGCCCTGACTTCTTAGGCCTACGAGATACCCCAGAAGTACCCTGACCTGACCGACTGCGACTACTCTGCTGCTATCCTGTCGCCGGTGTCTGCTGGATCTATCCGGATGCCTGACCCGTATGCTTCCTCTTCCTGTCCGGAAATGCTCTCTGCTGAGCTAACTCTATCATTAAAGCTCGATCCAGTGCATCTGAGTAAGATACGATCCCTAAACCGGCAAGCCTTACTTGTAGATAACCATCTAGTCCCTGTATAAACTGCATCATGCGAGATCTGTCCTCCGCAACTAACTCTGGACAAAACTTAGTCAACCGGTTGAATTCAGTATTATACTCTGTCACCGTGCGATTGTTCTGCCTCAGACTCATGAAATCCTGCCGGCGAGCCATCTGATATGATAGTGGGAAAAAACGGCTTTCAAAAGTCTCTCTGAACCTGGCCCAAGTAACGTTCCGCTCGCCGATGATGGAACACTGAGTAATCCACCAGGCGTTAGCCTCATCCCGTAAGTGGAAAGCAGCCAGCTCTGCTTTCTCCCACTCGGAGCAAGCCATATAGAAGAAGGTCTGCTCCATAGTCTCTATCCATGACAGGGCCATACTCGGATCAAGGTCTCCTCGGAAGAGAGTGAATCGAGTCTTCATCGACTCTGCTAATACTGGAATCCTAGCTCGTGCCGTGGCAATATCAGTGAGCAGTGGCGGGACGGCTGCAGGAACTGGCGGAACCACTGGAACTGGTGCTACAGGTGGTACTGTAGAATAAACCGGAGGAGGAACTCCCGGTGCTGCTGTATAAACTGGAGCATAAGCCGTCGGTGGTACTGCCGGGTGAATAAAAGTGGCTGCAGCTGGAGGTACAGTAGGTAGTGATACCGGAGGTGGAGCAGCTGCTGCTACTGTAGGCACTGGGGGCACAGGTGTCACTGGTGTCGGGTACACTGTAGGTCCAGGTGGCGATGGTGCCGGGTACGCCGTAGGCTACGCTGGAGCAGATATCGGGAACGCCAATGGTACCCCTGATGGTACCGGAACTACAGTAGGGATAGGTACACTCGGCATAACCGAGGTAGGTACATCTATAGGAGCCGTCAGGGTCTGAGAGCCCGACGCGCCCGCAGTATGCTGAGTCTGTCCCTGACTGACAGACTCATCAACAGTAGGCATCTCTGGCATATCCAGAGATCCCATGGTCCTCGTACGTGGTCGTCCAGCACCACGTCTCGCCGCAATACGCGTAGATCTCCTCATATCTGTTATGTTATATTATAGATATTACTACCAATATAACAATCATAAAATAAACATCATACCTATTTGCTGTCTGGAGATGTTCCGTCGCTGTCCAGTCCCCAATTTGACCTCAAAATTCCGAACGAGAAAATCGCCGGAAATCTATATAAATCCAAAACGAAAATCCGAAACATAACCATAACGAAAATCTGAAAATGCCCAGTTTGACTCGCAAACTTGGCTCTGATGCCAAATAAATTGTCACGCCCCAGAGGAGTCCCTGTCCGAAGAAATTTCGGCAGCATCTCTCCTGTACGGCGAACAATCTGAAACTTTCTAAATCTCCATATACCTCAGCCACATGCGGCTGGAATAATAACAAAAATAAAATACAACATACAGACATTCCACGCAATTTAATAAGCAATGATAAGAAGACTCAAAATCCACCCTACTCAACTACACTCATACTTCACAAATTCGACGATAAGATCAATTTACCTCTTCTACAGTCTAGGTAGACATGTAGTAAAAGCAAAACCAAACCAAATCCATCGACATCACAAAATCCATACCATATCCATACCATCAAACAAAACAAATTTAGCATAGTCTATGTAAGAAAACCAAAAGACTAAAATATCCTTGAGGTATGCAGGGACTAGCAACTGGAACTCTCTCCTGACAGCATCAACCTAAAAAATAACAACAATGGAGGCGGGGTGAGTCCAACACTCAGCAGGTACAATTGATATACAAAGTAGGGAAATAACATCTAGCACTAATCATGCGTACAGTCTCCTGATATAAGAAAGATAAAAATGCATCTGAAGTAAACAGAAGAGAAACTGTACTAACCAGGACCTGGGTATAAGGACAAATAGTCCGAGTGTTATGGAAATCTTGTATGCATGTCAAACATAGGTATCCAAACAATATGCAGCATATAAATGCAGCAAACACAAACACAAGCAATAAATGCATCATGCATATGATGCCCATGATGCGTCCTGGTCACCCCTAACGTCATTCGATCATCTCACACACAATAGTGATGCTGAGTGGGTAGGGTTGTGACAACCGTGCACTCTGTCGTCACTACTCCTGATGAGTGACCGAGTGGACGGGATGCTGTCGGAGTACATCTATCCTCCTACCCCAAATCATAAATGGGGGAGCGCAATGCTCTCAACTCCCGGTACACGATGACGGGGAGGAATCCCTGCCGGCTAACACGTTGCATCACGCTACCCATGAGCGGACCAACGAAGCCAAACAAAGTACCTACTGCAACACACACTGCCTGAATCGACCACTAACCCATGAGTGGTGGTGTGTGCAGATCCATGTAACTGGCGATGTGCTCAACAATAATGGAGCGGACTATCGCACAGCATGCAATCATGCAAATGGTGCATGGCACTAACCACAAAATATCCTGAGCTAATCCATATATATATAAAAGTGCACCATAGGTCAACGAATCAAATCAAAGGTACACTGAAGGTATAAAACCTAGGTCCTGAACATGGTGAAGCATGGTATATCACTACCCCTATAAGCATATATCAACAGGTAAGGAATACATGAGATGCAAAATAAGCAATCAACCAATCATGTAACAGGTATCGGGTAGTGATTAACCGAAACAAATAAGAGAACATACTTATTGCTACTTGTTAAATTCACTACTATGCATATCAAAGACATAAAGTCAAAAGTACCCACCTCCAATAGGAATGTCCAAATCCGACATCGAGATACTCATCTCGCGTCAAAGTCCTGTGTCACGTATAGAATTATATTTTATTTAGCTACAATCCTATAAATAGCTAAATAAAAAATCTCATACACTAAATTAGGGCAAAAACCCTAATCCATAAACCTCAACCTGCCTAAGTTAAATCCAACGGTTAATTAGGGTTAGTTTTTCCTAATCCCTAATCAACCCATTAGGTAACAAAGCTAAACCTACATAAATCTACACATGAACAACCATCTAAAATAATCGAATCAAAACCATGATCAATAACATGTATCAAATGCCCTACTCCTTACCTTATTACTCAGCCTTGATTGTTAATCCACAACAGAGACAAATTTGTTGCCGAGAACATATCCCACAAATTTCAGATGATCCCCTGTTGTTTCACTGTAGGTGGCTGAAAGAAAAACCAAGCAGTTGAATTAGGGCACGGAAGGGAACTCCAAAGCTTGAGTTGCTACTTCTAACCGAAGACTTACTTAATCTTCTGAATTCCGACGATCTAGGGCAGAGACAAAATGGTGGTGCTAATCCTTCCTCCCGGCGAGCTCTTGTGGCTATCTGGTCGGCAACGTCAGTGCTAGGGTTCGGACACAGAGGAGGGGAGAGGAACCGAGAGGCGGCGTCGGCGCTAGGCTCGGGTGCCGGCACAGAGAATTGGCCGTGAATACAAACTAGGGCAGAGGAAGAAAGGGTACTGCGCGGTGATCGGCGCTAGGGCACTGGGGGGTGCGGCGCTGCTCCATGTGTCGCCGGCGGTTAGGGCGCAGGAACGGCGTCGCTGTGGTGACGGCAGAGGAGGGCTTCGGCACAGGGAAAGGGGAGAAGAGAACATCCGACCTCTCTTTGGTCCCGGCTCACGCAAGAGGAGAAGGAACTGCCGCAAGCGGCGGTTAGGGAAGATTCGCCGCGAGGGGGAGAAGGCGCGGGGAAAGAAGAAGAAGACTCGGGCGAGGTTCGGGTGAGGACACGGGGAAAAACAGAAAATAAGAAAAAGAAAAAGAATTAGGAAAAGAAAAAGGAAATAAACTTTTTCTTATTTAAATGGGTAGCCTAAATAGGCTTCCCCGAGGCCCTGTTTTTATCCCCGTTAACTCGTCCTTACGAGCTCTGAAAATTCCCGAAAAAATATTCAAAAATTCTGAAAAATTCCCTTATTAATATTCGCCTATTTTCGGTATTTTACACCAATTAATCAAATTCAAACCAACTCAACACTAGAATTACTACACCTAGATGTATTTGACTCACATGGAATAAAATCTATTAAAGGAAATTTATATTGTCTAGTGATAATCGATGATTACGCAAGATTTACTTAGGTAAAATTCTTTAAAAATAAAGATGAAATGTTTAAAATATTTAGTGATTTTTTAGACAAACTGAAAATGAAAAAGGCTAAAAAATTAAAAGAATTAGGAGTGATAATGGTGGGGAATTTAAAAATTATAGGTTCACCAAATTTTGCTTAGGAAATAGGTATCATCAAGAATTCACATGTCCAAAAACCCCCCCCCCCCCCCCAACAAAATGAAATAGTGGAAAGAAAAAATAGAACTATTAAAGAAGTCACTCGAACAATGCTTAATGAATACCAATTACCAAAATATTTCTGCGTAGAAGCTATCAGCACAGCCTGCTATGTACAAAACAAAACAACGATAAATAAAAAATATAATAAAACCCCATTTGAAATTTACTATAATAAATTCCCTAATATAAAATACTTTAAGGTATTTGGATGTCCTATTTATATATTAAACACTAGAGATTATTTAAGAAAATTTACCTCAAAAGTAGAAAATAAAATCTTTATAAGGTACTCCCTAAACAGTAGAGGATATAGGGTTTACAATAAAAACACTAAGAATTGAGGAAACAGCTAATGTAAAATTCAACGAAATTACTAACTCTAAAGAACCTAACCCAACTCAACCTCAATATCAACCAATTGATTTCACTAGAGCTAGCACTAATCTAGGGGGAGTAAGTGAAAGTCAAATAGATGAATATGAAGATGAACAAAATCAACCACAAGAACAATCACAGCCTAGAATAACAAGAGTCAGATCAGATCACCCAATAGAACAAATTATAGGTGATCCAGACCTAAGAGTTCAGACTAGATTATCCTTTAGAAATATGAGTCAAATATCGTTAATCTCTAAAATTGAACCCAAAACTATAGAAGAATCCTTACTTGACCCAGACTGGATTATAGCCGTACAGGAAGAACTGGCCCAATTTGAGAGAAATGAAGTCTGGGACTTAGTACGACTATCTGATAATAAAAAGGTAATAGAAATAAAATCGGTGTTTGGAAATAAACTAAGTGAAAATGGAGAAATTATTAGAAACAAGGCTAGACTAGTAGTCAAAGGGTTTAGTCAAGTAGAGGGACTTGACTATGATGAAACATATGCTCCAGTGGCTAGACTTGAGTCCATCAGAATTCTACTGAGCTATGCAGCCCATAAAGGTTTTAAACTCTATCAAATGGATGTTAACTCTAACTCTGCCTTCCTAAATGGGCTAATAAAAGAAAAAGTTTATGTAGGTCAACTACTTGAGTTTGAAAATATAGATCATCCTGACTATGTCTTTAAACTCAAGAAAGCATTGTACGGTCTTAAACAAGCACTCAGGGCCTGGTATGAAAGGTTGACTTCCTACCTAATCTCTAAAGGGTTCAACCAAGGTTAAATTGATACAATTTTATTTGTAAAATTAGTTTAAAAAAAATATCTTTATAGTCTAAGTATATGTAGATGACATACTCTTTGGCTCAACCAACTCAAAATTTTTACAAGAATTTATAACTTTAATGGAACAAGAATTTGAAATGAGCCTTGTAGGTAAACTAACTTATTTTTTAGGATTACAGATTAAACAAACTAATGAAGGAAATTATGTTTACCAACAAAAATACATCAAAGAATTACTTAAAAAGTTTGGTATAGGGAATACCAAATAATTAAAAACACCAATGGAAACTAACACAACCTTAGATAGTGACCCAAATGGAAAATCTGTAGACCTAAAGTACTATAGGAGCACCATAGGCAGTCTTTTATACCTAACTGCAAGCCAACCTAATATTTTATTTGCAGTTAGTATATGTGCTAGATACCAAACTTGTGCTAAAAAATCTCACTTAGCTAATGTAAAAAGAATATTTAGATATTTAAAAGGTACAATGAATATAGGAATATGGTACCCCAGAACACCAAATTTTGATCTAATCAGTTACTCTGACTCTGATTATGCCGGCTGTAAACTAGATCGTAAGAGTACAAGTAGTGGATGCCAATTACTTGGACCATTACTTGTCAGTTGGTTTAATAGAAAACAACATTGTGTTGCTTTATCTACTACTGAAGTCGAATACATAGCAATGGATGAGTGTGTAGCACAATTGTTATGGATGATGCACACATTAAAAGACTTTAATTTAGAATATAAAAATATAAAAACCCATATTGACAACATCAGCTCAATTAACTTAACTAAAAATCCAGTGCATCGTTTAAGAACCAAACATATTGAAATAAAACATCACTTTATTAGATATCACGTCGCCAAAGGAGATATCGAACTCAACTATGTTGAGTTCAAGTCAAATTTGACTGACATTTTCACCAAACCATTATCTGAATCTGAATTCAATAGTTTATGAAGACAACTGAGAATGTGCACGATAGACTAGGATTTTTTTGGAAAATTTTCTATTATTTTGTAAATTCTAGGAAAATCATTTACTTATGTTTTCAAAAATGTTTCATTTCTCTAGTGTTGAAAAATTATTTTGGCCTTAGTCTAGATCAAATTCATAGAAAGCATGAACCTATAAATCTAAGAAACGAGCATCTCATAAACACACTAGGTCTACCTTGATTGTGAATTCATAAACTTAGAATGGCGTGAGATGCATAGGCCACTTGCCTAGATTTCAGATGTGTATATCAGTGCATCAACATAAGTCTAGGCGTAAAATAACAAAATACAGTGATCAAGCTAAACAATCCTTTTTAGTAAACAATGAGTTGGATCAAATCTTGCTTAACTTGACTAATCAAGTGAACACTGTTATCCTTTGTATAGCTAGTCAGTAACTAACGGTTAGACATATTGAAAATTAAATGATTACTTTCTCACTATGTTATCAGATTAAGGGGGAGAATTTGCTTATACAAGTTAAAAATGATTTCTAAATATCTTTCTTTTTTTGAAAAATTGTTCTCATTTTTTGAAGCATTTTCAAAATTAACCTTACATAATTATATTTTTCAAAGTACTTTGGATTTTTTTAAAAAAAATGTTTATCTTAGAAATCATTTTTTTAAGAAAAGTTTGTAAAACAATAAAAAAAAATTGAAATTTTTTTCATACTTAAAGAAGTTTTTCTTTCAAAGCTTTATTTCAACAATATTCTTAAACATAATTCCTTAGACGTTTTACTTTACACTTCCTTTAAAAATTTTACTTAGACATTTTCTTCCAAAATTTTTTTCACTTAGAAAACTTTGAATCTTTGAAAATCATTTTGACAAACACTTTAAAATAATTTTTGAAAAGTTCTTACTTTTGAAATATTTGAAAACTAACTTGTAAAATTTCTTAAAATATTTACTCCTCCCTCAACTAAACTTGGCTTTTATTTAAGTTCCTTACATGGTCATAACTCTTTGAAACTTGTTTGAAGATCTCAGCTTGCAATATTTTCTTACTTATTTTTATACATGATGTCTTTCATTTTTAATGTATGCCAAAGGAAGAGGACAGTGGATTAAATTAGAAAAATTGGCACTCTTAAAAATTGAACTGAACTCATTTTTAACATACTTTTTATTGCTTTATTGTATTTTTTTCTAACTTTAACCCGGGTTGTCACTACATCAAAAAGGGGGAGATTGTTAGTGCAGGTTGTACTAATAGTTTGGTTTTGATGTATGGCAAATAGGTTAAAGTTAGATTGGTTGTTTGTCTAACATTTCTACCAAGTGTACAGGATTTGACTGGTCTGAAGGACCTAACACCAGGTTGAAATCCAGCTAGGTTCGTGGGGCCCGATAGCTGGTGCGATGTCCAGAGTCTACGAGGCCCGATATCTAGAGAGAAGCCTGATTGGGTATGTGGGACCTGACAACTGACCGAAGTCCAGTTGGGTCTGCGAACTTGACAACTAGCGGGAGGACCTGTTGGGTTAGAGGCAAGTCGAGAGACTGCAGTTGGTAAGTGAAGGTAAACAATTGAAGGAGAGATCTAGTGAGGGAACGTTCCTCATTAAGGGAACTGTAGGCGTCGATCCAACTTAGATCCACTTGGAAAATCTAAGTTGAGATCTTGACTAGATTTTTGTCTCAAGGAGACAGGATCTGATTACTACCCTATCTTCTATATTGTGCTAACTCTATTTTGCAAGGTAGATATAAGTCTTATTGCCCGGACTAACCTTTTCTTGCAGGGAGAAGGATGCTGAAGAAAAGGGGTGCGGGCACCCGGAGCAGGCGGGGTCGCGGTGCCCAAGCGGTCCGGGTGCCCGGACTCGGTCCAGGCACTCAGACCTGAAACTTCATCTGTAAGCTAACGTGGAGCGCGTCGATTGGTCAAGTCAAGTGGTCCGGGCACCCGGAACAGGCTGGCCCAGGCGATCCGGGTGCCCAGACTCGGTCCAGGCACCTAGACCCGAAACTTCATCCGTAAGCTGACGTGGAGCGCATCGGTTGGCCGAGCCAAGTGGTCCGGGTGCCCGGAGGGGTTTTAAGGGACTGGAGTGGACCTATATAAAGGCATTCGACCCAGAGCTTTAAAACAACAACTACAATGATCTTCTCTATTGCTCGGTGCTCCGAAAAGGCTCCCGCAGCATTGCTAAGCTCCACCGACAATCGGACTTTAGCTTTAATTAGTGTTTTATTGTCGGTAATTCTTTTATATAGTTCTTCTACTTGCAACTTTTAACCAATTTTGAACTATTAGTGGATTGCCCAACAACAACACTTGACGAGTGTGGGCCTTGGAGTAGTGTTGGTGTAATACCCCTGGGTCAAGGTTGACCAGCTTGACTAAACTTCAGTTGGCTCAAGTTTGAGTTCTGATGTTTGGGTTTTGATGTTTGACAATATATGGAGATTACAGGAGCAATCGTCCGTTGGGGAGATTGTTGGTGCAATTCCCCTCTGGTCAAGGTTTGACCAGTTAAATGTGAAGAAGAGTCAAGTAAGTTAAAGGTTTGACCGGATATTTGACTGGGAAAATCTTAACTAGAGGTTAGGCAGGTGAAAGACCTAGTGAGTGAAGCTAGGCAGTTAGGAAATCCTGGTGAGTGAAGCCAGGTGAAAGACCTAGTGAGTGAAGCTAAGCAGGTGAAAGTCCCGGTGAGTGAAGTCGCGCAATGGGAAAATCCTAGTGAGTGAAGCTAGGTGAAAGTCCCGATGAGTGAAGCAGGGTAGTGGGAAAGTCCTGGTGAGTGAAGCCAGGCAGATGGAAAGTCCTGGTGAGTGAAGCCAGGCAAATGGAAAGTCCTGGTGAGTGAAGTCAGGTAAATGGAAAGTTCAAGTGAGTGAAGCAAGGCAGATGTAAAGCCCTAGTGAGTGAAGCCAGACACGTGGAAATCCAGGTGGGTCAAGGTTGACCGGGCACCTGGTGTTGGGAAGACGAAGTAGGTCAAAGGAGGGACTGGATACTTGGCACAAGGAAATCCAGATGGGTCAAGGGTGACCGGACATCTGGTGGAAGGAAGTCCAAGGGGGTCATGGAGGACCGGACACTTGGCACGAGACAGAAAGTCCAGGTGGGTCAAGGTTGACCGAACACTTGGCACGAGGCGAAAAGTCCAAGTGGGTCAAAGGATTGACCAGACACTTAGTAAAGAAGTTTCAGCGGGTCAAAGTTGATTGGATGCTAGGCACGAGGAGTCTCAGCAGGTCACTGTTGACCAGATATTGGGTTTGGAAGCCCTAGACTTGACTCGGGCAAACTAGGGTTGGTCAATTTGATCAAGTGATCAAATTGGACCAAGCTCAATTGATCAGTTGATCGATTGAGCACAGTACTGCGATAAACAACAGCCTAATCTATCAGCCGATCGATTAGAGCTTAAATCACGAGCACAAAATGCAGCCCAATCGATCGGGCAATCGATTGGGCTCCGCCAATTGATCGGTCGATCGATTGGGGGCTGATTTTCTCGCGCGATCGCGAGAAAGCCTGAATCAATTAATTAATAGATTCAGGCAGGTTCCAACGAGCATAGAGGCGCTCTGAATCGATCATCCGAACGATTGAAGCCTCCCCAATCGATTGGTCAATCAATTGGGATATGACCGTTGTGAAGGAAAGCGCACAAAAGCCTTCTTCCTCGCAGCGATTCTATAGCGCTCAACTCTCCATTCCTTGCAATCATTTCTCACAGGTATATGCTAATTCTTGAATCTTCTTGGAGCAAAGTGTTACTGCATTTTCAAGGTCAAGAGGCGTTTCACATAAGAAGAATAAGCTAGCTAGGGTTTCATTTGTGTAAAATCTTATAAGATTTTCTTTGTATTTACTTCTTTTTTTCTTCTTGTTATATTGAGAGATTGTACAAGACTTCTCCGCCTTCTGTAGTTACTGAGAAGGAGTGTTTTTATTAGTAGAGAGTACATCGTGTGTGGATCCTTAGATTAGTCACCTCTTCTTGAGGTGGATACCAAGTAAATCTGCGTGTTAGCATTATGAGTCTTGTTTCGAGTTCTTTTCGCTGCATATCATCATCACGAAGCAAGAAAATGAAGCGCGACAAGCTATTCACCCCACCCTGTTGGTTGCTACTCGGAAAACCTATAGGTTCCACTGTACAAAAATTTTGTACAAAGATCTGAACCTTTTCCTAGCTACCATGTGTTCTTTTAAATTAAATTTTGGATCGCCTGCGGAACTTAACACGTTTGATCCAAAACTTAACCTATTTGTTCTTTTAGGTTTTGACTTGGATCTCCTGCGGAACTTAACACGTTCGACCCAAGTCTCCTTAAGTTACTAATTCCATTAAATATTAATTTCCATAAAAGGTTCCCAGTACTGACGTGGTGAGGCACATGGCCTTCTTGGATATGGGAGCAACCACCACCGACTAGACAAAACCTTTAATAGAAAGCTAATATTTAATTTCCTAAAATAACTTTAGGTTAACCAAAGAGAACAATCAAATCACAAGGAAAAGAAAGAAACAAAAGAACACAACTTCGAAAAAAACATATTCGAAATACTAGAACGTAAGCCTCTTGTATTTGGTATTATTTTCATAAATAACTAGCATGATGCGGAAATAGAAATTACTAGTTATACCTTGTAGAAAAAACCTCTTGATCTTCTACCGTATTCCTCTTCTAACCTCGGACGTTGTGTGGGCAACGATCTACCAAGATGAGAAACCACCAACCACCTTCTTCTCCTCCAAGCAAGGTTCGGCCACAAAGGAAGAACTTTACCAAAGAAGAAAATCAAAATACTAACCAAGCTCCAAGAGATGCTAACTTTCTCTCCTTCTTCTTCTTCTTCTCCAAGTAGTATCCGGCCACCACAAGAACTCCAAGAAAGATGAAGTATTCGGCCACCACAAGAGGAAGAGAGGGAGAGGGTAATGGCCGGCCACAACACCAAGGAAAAAGGGAGAGAAAACAATAGAAGTTGTATCTCATGAAGGCACCCCTACCCCTTCTTTTATATTCCTTGGCCTAGGCAAATTAGGAAATTTAATTACAATAAAACTTCCTTAATTTTCCTTGACATGAATTAATTGAGAAAAATAAAACAAAATTTCCCAATTAACTTGAGATGGCCGGCCACATCATTGGAAACAAAAGAGGACAAGTTTTAATCAACAATTAAAACTTCCTAATTTGTTTCCGGAAATTTTAAAAAATAAAATTTCTCTTTAAAATCTCTTCATGGTTAATAAAAGGAAATATCTATAATTTTAATTTTATTAACATGTGAATAATTTTAAAGAGAAAATAAAACATCTCTCCAATCTACAAATAAGGAAAGAGATCTAATCTCTTTCTTTAATCTTTTGTAAATCTTTTACAAGAGAGATATTTTAATTTTAATTCTCTTTTAAATTAAATCTTCCACATAATAATAAACATTAAAATTAAATTTTCTTTTTAATTAATTATGGCCGGCCCTACTAGCTTGGGTTCAAGCTAGGGCCGGCCACCTTAAACCCAAGCTTAGGCCGGCCCTAGCTTGGTTCCCAAGCTAGCTTGGCCGGCCCCTTTAGGTGGGTATAGAAGGTGGGTATATGTGGGTATAATACTCTATAAATAAGAGGCTACGATAGGGACCGAGAGGAGGAATTGGTTTTGGTCTCCGATAAAATTAAGCATCCCATGTTCATTGAACACACAACTTAATTTTATCAATGATAATTCATTCCACTAGAGAACTATCATTGAACTACCGCACCAATCCCAAATTACATTTTTGGGCTCCTTCTTATTATGAGTGTGTTAGTCTCCCTGTGTTTAAGATATCGAATGTCCACTAATTAAGTGAGTTACTGACAACTCATTTAATTAATATCTAAGTTCAAGAGTAGTACCACTCAACCTTATCGTCATGTCGGACTAAGTCCACCTGCAGGGTTTAACATGACAATCTTTATGAGCTCCTCTTGAGGACATTATCAACCTAGTATCTCTAGGACACAGTTTCCTTCTATAATCAACAACACACACTATAAGTGATACCATTTTCCAACTTATCGGGTTTATTGATTCAACGAACTAAATCTCACCCATTGATAAATTAAAGAAATGAATATCAAATATATGTGCTTGTTATTATATTAGGATTAATAGCACACACTTCCATAATAACTAAGGTCTTTGTTCCTTTATAAAGTCAGTATAAAAGAAACGACCTCAAATGGTCCTATTCAATACACTCTGAGTGTACTAGTGTAATTATATAGTCAAGATAAACTAATACCTAATTACACTACGACCTTCTAATGGTTTGTTCCTTTTCCATTTTGGTCGTGAGCTACTGTTTATAATTTATAAGGTACTGATAACATCATCTTATGTATGTGACACCACATACTATGTTATCTACAATATAAATTAAATGAACAACTACAAACAAATGTAGACAATTAGACCAAATGTGATTCTTTATTCATAATAAATGTTTACAAAGCTTAGGCTTTCAGTATACATTCCAACACACCCCCCACCCCCCACCGCCTCTAGCTATAAATTGACCCTAACAAGTGGTATCAGAGCGAGGTCACTCTTCACCGGAATCATCGCCTGAAAGGGCAACAAGCTAGAGGGAGAAGAAGTTAAAGTAAATTTCAACAATTGAAAGACTTCATCAAAGGCTCAACTTCAAGATGCAATTCCGAGATGGACTCGAATTCGACACAAGGGTGCCTCCACCATTCACATCAATGACAAGCTTCGATTCTTGAAAATCAAGAATCAAAAATTTTTTCATGATGGACATAGAGCAATGGTTTGCTCTAATGGAAGGTTTTGAAGCTCCAAGAGATTCAATAGGTAAAATTCTCAAGAAAGGTAAATGGAGCCAAGAGCAAATTCAAATAAGCGAAGCCAATGACAAAGTGACCAAAGTGTTGGTCAATATATTGCTGAGCAACATTTTAAAGCAAATAGGAGAATTTGAAGATGCCAAGGGGCTATGGAGCAAATTGCCCAAACTCCATGAGATCCCCTCCACTGCACCAAACCAAGAAAAATCCAAGAGTGTGATTCATTGGATCAAGACCAAGAGGAAGAGGACTCCGAAGTTGAGAGATGTTCAACTTCCGAAGAAGAAGTCCAAGAAGCCTCATCCTTAAAGGAGTGCAACCAAAAGAGTAAAAAGGGAGCATACTCTTTGTTTCATGTGCTAGAGGATGAAGATAAAGAGACCTCCACCTCTAGGATTGAGGGGGAGCGTCACTCACTAACATCGGAGCAAGAAGAGGCTTCCACCTCTGGGTCAAATAAAGAGGAATAAGATGATGCCACCTTCACAAATCAAGAAAAATCAAATGGAGAATCATGTGTCGCCCCTATAAGCAAAGAAGGTATAAACATTTCAATGTTAAATAATAAAAAAAATCATATTATATGCTTTGAGTGTAGGGGAAAATGACACTACAAGAGTAAGTGCCCTAAATTGGCCAAGAAGAAGGGTGAAGGGCACCTAAGGGCAAGGAAAAGCCCAAGGAGACCGACCCCGTGACAAAGAAGAGCAAGGAACACATTGTGTGTTTCTTGTGCCATCGAAAAGGACATTATCGGAGCCAATGTCCAAAGGGGAAGAAACCAATCAAGGTCAAGAGAGAAAGCTCAAGTCAAGGGGGAGCTCTCAAAAGCAAACCTAAGGTATCATTTTTTGAGTCTGCCCCTTTAAATCATGATAAAAAAGCATACTAGGTCTAGTTTATATCATTTTAATACTACTTATCATGAAAATAGGAAGCATGATAGAATTAAGGAAAAACATATAGCTTATCATGCTAAAACCACTCAACCTAAAGTTAGAAGGGTAGAAAATAATTTAGGCAATAACTCTAAGGATTCTAGATATTTACCTAAGAAAAAGAAAAATCAAGGCTTTAGTGAAAAATCTAAGGTTGAGGTGTTATGGAAGAAAAATCAAGTCTTGAGGTCAAGACTTGAGAAATTAGAAAGGACCTTAGAAAAATCACATTTGAAAAATAAGGGTCCAAGAATAATAATCTAGGGATAATTAGACAAGAATCATCCAATGGTAGGAGGGGTTTGGGATACAAAGCTCAAACCAAGAAGGATGTCCCTTCTTATTATAGGATTCCATATAATTATGGAACCAAACCTAGGTCTAGGGATCAAGTAAAATATACAAGGGAAATTATCCCTAGAAGTATTTTTGCTAAGACCAACGTGACTAAGACTCCTAAGAAGTCAAAAAAAGTCACCAAGAATGTCACAAGGGAAGCTATCTCTAGAATTGACCTAGAGGAAGTGACCAAAGCTTCTAAGAAGTCTAGAAAGGTTATTAGGAAGGTATCTAGGGAAGTCATCCCTAGTGAGTACCTGGAGCATCCAAGGAATACCAATAGGTTTTGGGGTTCTAGGAGCATATTCTCTACGCCCTAGATGGGTTACAGAGTGTCAACTATAAATGGGTAGGGTGGTTAATCGAACCTTGATAAAGTTGGCACTTGGAGGCATTTTCAAGATTTTGTTAACCTTTGACAATGAAGAGGATTAATTAATTACTCTTTGGAAGAGTAAAATGTATCAAACTTTGAGGAGTGGATTTAATTTAAAGTGGCACAAATGAGGAAAATCAAAAGAAATGTCAAGTTGGGTTTTGACATTTTCTTGAGAAAATGAAGGCAATATAGGATAATTTTTAGTTTAGCTAAGGATTTAAGATACTTAGATAGATTATCTAGGTATATTTTATTTATGCTAATGGTCATGATTCTTTGCCCATCATATGTCATGACATCATATTTTGCATTCATACTTATTATGAAAAACACAACAAAAATACCATGTCTTGTCATACATACATCATGTAGCTATAGTATGTTTTCTTTTGAAAATTATTCTTTTTAATGTATGTCATAACTCATCATGCATCATTTTAATTTCCTTGTAATTAAGGACAATGACATTTACTAACAAGTGACATCATAGGTGGATGTTCATAATTCCTAAAATGTCTAAATAGATATGCATGATCCTTAGTTTAGGGCAAAATTAAAATATACATCTCACAAAGACTATAAGTTGACTTTTATGTGTTTTAGTACACATTAGATACAAGCGAGATGCTAGGATGATGAACAAGACTCAAGATGTTGATTTAGTGCATCTATTTGAGTTTTGATTTCATCAAAACACATAGTTATGTGTACTCTAATTATTGGGAAAGCAAATATACAAGTCATGTGCATTGAACCTGAAGAACATGGTTGGAAATTGATTTTGAAAATCACTTTAAATATACTTTTAAAAATCTTGGTAAGGCTATCTTTTGATAGTAATCATCATTGAAAAGTTAGACACAGACTAGAAGAAACATTAAAGTTTTCAATATTATGTCAATCTTTGAAAATAAGGTATATTTTCCTATAAAACTATTTTTTTCATGATAGTATATACCCTAAATAATGTCTACAAGAAGTTTCATGATTTTTAAATTTTGTAGAATTTTTAGAGTATTTCTAAATTTTGCTAAAATTGAATTTCAAGAAATCAGAGCTCCAATCGATCAGCCGATCGATTGGAGTGTCTCAATAAATCGAGTGATCGATTGAGATAAGGTTTTCTCACGAGCAGAGGCTAGCAGAATCGATCAGGCAATCGATTCACGTAGTTTTTTCGCGAACGGAAGCTCGCGGAATCGATCAAGCGATCGATTAAGTCAGTGGAAATCGATTAAGTCCCAATCTAATCGATTGAAAAGACTTATTTTGGCTGGAAAAGTCTAATTTCAACACTTTAAGCCATTTTTAGTCCCTTTAACCACTCATAGCCCCTTGGAATATATTTATATACATTTAAGGGTGGTTTTCATGATGAAAATAAGGAGAATTGGTTAAGAAACACTAGCTTGAAGTTTAGGATGAGGTTGGTTTCAATATTGAATCTTTTAAACCTCAAAACTTCAAGTTTTTGGGTTTCCTAAAGGTTTAGGGATTCCAAGTCATTTTTCGTGCAATGATAGAGGTTTGGAGTGGTGGAACCCCAAAGTGTTTTGATGTGATCAAACAAGTTAAGTTAGGTCCTGTTTTGTTTAACCCTTGTATCTAAGTGTGCAAGAGTTTAGGAACACAGGAAGTCAAGTGGAAGACGCGGCTAGCGAGAAGGACGGCACGGGGAGAGAGCCGACGGGCTGGGTGCGTCCGAGGGACGAGGTGACCGCGAAAGAGTACACCGATGGACGAGAAGAACGTACACGACGTTCGAGGAATGATAACCCGAGAAGGAAGGATGCTCGAGGAGAAGGCCGGATGCTGGGTTCGGGTGAGCCCTATTCTAGATGGCCGAGATCACCCAAGCTAGCGGAGATCGAGGCAACCAGCACCGGAGTAGTAGGCCCGAACCAGAAAGTCAATTTAGTTGACTTAGTGGTCAGGGCGCCCGGACCGTCCGGACGCCCGGAACCATTCCGGGCGCCCGGAGTTGGTATTTATCCAGATCGTGGTCAAACCATGATCCGTACGTAGGAGATTAAATTTTATCCCCCTAGGGCGCCCCAACCAAGGCTATAAATAAAGCCTTGGTCCAGAAGCTTTTCAACAACTCACTTGTGATCTATTTCTCTATGCTTTTCTTTTCTTCTGTGCTGTTAACGTTGTAAGAGGTTACTCCACCCAAAGGAGATCTTCTGATAGTGCGTCTTATTCTCCTTGGATTAACAATCTTCTGATTGTAAACCAAGTAACTTCTCTGTGTTCATTTTCTTTATTAGTCTCTGTCTTTTTAATTACAAGTGTTCTGTATTTAGTTGGAAATCCGAGAAAGGGATTGTTTTATTTTTCAGGGCAATTCACCCCTCTCCTCTTGCCAGCCTCCGAAGGGACCAACATGGAGCATGTCTTTAGGAGTAGTTACTTTTTAAGAACATGAAAACTAATTTTTCAAATACCATAGAAGGTGGTTAACCTTCGTTAGAGTAAATGCTCAAGGTTGAGCATTGAAAAATAATGGACAGTGGATATCTTTATTGTTAAGCTGTGGATGCTCTAGTATGAGCATTATGAATTGGATCAATGCTCAAGAGTGAGCATTGGGTACAATGAAGGGTATGAGACCTTCATTATTGGAATGATGAATGCTCTAGGATGAGTATTGTGAAGTGGTTAATGCTCAAGGTTGAGCATTGGACACAATGAAGGGTATGAGACCTTTATTATGGTGTTGTAAACAATGAGTGAAGTTGTAAACAACGTATGAGTAACTCTTCAAGGGGAGAGTTTTTTATGTGTGCCAAAGGGAGAGAATGTAGAGTTTAAGTTATGTCGACATTACCTAAAGAGGGAGTTTGCCCTCTAGGAAAATGAGAGAATGAAGGAAACCCTCATTCATGATTCGGCATGAAGAAGAAGTTGAGGCTATGGGTTTAGCCTAACTTAAAGGTATTGTCAAATATCAAAAAGGGAGAGATTGTTGGTGCAATATCTCCTGGGTCAAGGTTGACCAGGTTGACTAAGCTTGAGTTGGCTCAAGTTTGAGTCTCGATGTTTGAGTTTCGATGTTTGACAATATATGGAGATTGTAGGAGCAATCATCTATTTGGGGAGATTATTGATGCAATTCCCCTCTGGTCAAGATTTGATCAGTTACATGTGAAGAAGAGTCAAGTAGGTTAAAGATTTGACCGGATACTTGACTGAGAAAGTCCTAACTGGAGGTTAGGCAGGTGAAAGACCTAGTGAGTGAAGCTAGCGAGTTGAAAAATCCTGGTGAGTGAAACCAGGTGAAAGACCTAGTGAGTGAAGCTAGGCAAGTGAAAGTCTCGGTGAGTGAAGTCGGGTAATGAGAAAATCCTAGTGAGTGAAGCTAGGTGAAAGTCCCGGTGAGTGAAGCAGGGTAGTGGGAAAGTCTTGGTGAGTGAAGCCAGACAGATGAAAAGTCCTGGTGAGTGAAGCCATGCAGATGGAAAGTCCTAGTGAATGAAGTTAGGCAAATGTAAAGACCTGGTGAGTGAGTTGGGTGTTCGGGGCGAACACGGGAAGCTCAAGCTCATCGGGAGACCAAAACCAATTCCTCATCTCGGTCCCTATTGTAGCCTCTTATTTATAAAGTCTTATATCCACCTAAAGCCCAGCTTCTTAACCAAGCTTAAGGGTCGGCCACATCCTTACTTGGAGCCCAAGCAAGGGGTCGGCCAAGCCAAGCTTGGAGCTCAAGCTAGGGTCGGCCAAGCCTTGCTTGGTGCCCAAGCAAGGGGTCGGGCATATAAGAAGAGAAAAGGAAAATTTTATTTAAAATAAAATTTTGATGTTATCTACATGGTTTTAAAAGAGAGTTTTAAATTTTTAAAATCTTTCCTTTTATAGCTTACTATAAAGGTTTAAAAGAAAGATTTGAAATATTTCCTTATTTGTAGTTATCTATAATGTTTAAAAGAAAGATTTTAATTTTTGATAAAACTTTCTTTTTTTGTAACCATGATTTAAAAGAAGTTTTATTTTAAAATTTTTCTTTTATAGATATCCACAAAAGGATTTTAAAAAGAAGATTTTAATTTTATAAAACATGTCTTTTATAGCTATCCACAAAAGGGATTTTAAAAGAGAGATTTTAATTTTTGTTTAAAATCTTTCCTTATTTGGGCATGATGTGGCCGGCCATGTAAAGGAATAAAAGGAAGTTTTAATTTTTTGTTTGAAAACTTTCCTTTTTTGGATTCACCAAGGATTATAAAAGAGAGGGAGAGGGTGCCTCATAGAGAACAACCTAAGTCTTGCATCCTCTCTACTGTGGCCGAAACTCCTCTCTTCTATTCCCTTGGTGGTCGGTCCTCTTCTTTCTCTCTTCTCCTTTTGTTTTCTCTCTTGGAGGCCGACGACATCAAGTTTGGTTTTCTCTTGGTGGCTGGTTGCTTGAAGGAGAAGAAGAAAAGAAGGAAGCTCTCTTGTCTAGCATCCCTTGGAGGTTAGTTGGTGGCCGAAACTTGGAAGCAAAGGAAGAAGCTTGGGTGGATTTCATCTTTGTATATCGTCGTCCACACGACGTCCAAGAGGAGGGGAGGAATACAACAGAAAATCAAGAGGTCTATAAGCTACTAAGAAAGGTATAACTAGTTATTTGTTTCTGCATCATAACTAGTTCATCTTTTTTGTATAGATCTTGAAAAACCAAATACAAGAGGCTATCGGTTTTATGTTATCGTTTTGTTATCGATTTTATTTTTCAATTTCATGTTTCGATATTGTGCTTTTATTGAGGTCTCTGTAGTTAAACCTAGTTTACTGTAAGAAGTTAAATATATGATTTCTTTGAAAGGCTTTGTCTAGGAAGTGGTGGATGATCTCATACCCAAGAAGGTCTATGTTGGGATTTTCGGGCCGTAAAAACCGCTTTTTCGCGTTGCGGAAACGCCGAATCTCCCATGCCACTGGATCCAAGCGAAGTTTATAAAACAAAATTTCATGTACAAGTTTACTAAAGCCTAGATCTACACTAGGAAAAGGAATTTTACCCTTGATGCGAAGCCCTTCACAATCCCGCTAGTCCTCGGTTCGCCGGATCTCGAAAGTGTCAAAGTAGACACTTCTCTATGTGTATCCACACAAGCAAGAGATGGAGAGGCCAAACAAAAGGTGTGCTAGCACCTATGAAGTGTTCGGCCAAGAAAGGAGAGGGAGAAGAAAATTGAGAGCAAGAGGAAGAAGATGGAATGAATGCCTTGAATGAAAAAAATCAATCTCATTCAACACTAAAAGTGGCCGGCCACTTCAAGGCTTGTAACCCCCATGGAATATCAAGAGTCAAGTCTCTTGATCTCCTCCATGAGGTGGCATTTGGTCAAGTCAAACTCAAGTCAAAACTTGATTCTTCATCTTCCTACTTGAGTCAAGTCAAACTTGACCACTTATCTCCCTTGGTTGATCTAATCTAACCATTGGTTCAAGTCAATTTTAATTTAATGAATCTCTATTCATTGAATTAAATTAATTAAATGAGTCTAAGTCCAAATTAGACTCACTTAACACATGAACCAAATTGAGTCCAACTCAATTAGCTCAATTTGGATTACTCTTAATCCAATTTGGTTCATCATATGAACCTAATCATTTAGGTTTATCAAATGAACCTAATCTCCATCTAATTGTCCTTTGTGTGTGACCCTATAGGTTCTTGTAACATTGACAATGCTCCTAAACCTATTTAGAAGCATAAGTAATGAGTGATATCTAGCAACACATCATTACTACCCAAGTTACAAGAATGTTGAGATCCAACATCACCTTGTGACTACTAATTGTGATTCCTCACAATATATGACAAGTGTCCTTCTATCCTAGACATCTAGATTGATCAATGTGAGGCATAGGCCGTGTCATCCTCTAATCAATCTAAATCTTGAACTCCAAGTAGACTCACTCGATCAAATGAGCTCAATATCTCATATTGACTCATTTGGGCATGGACATGGACTTTGTGGTCTCACTTTATCAAGAATATCGATGTCGCTCCCGTCATATAGGAGGGATAGATCCCATCTATATCACTCACATCCCTCTGCATAATTCGTTACATACCCAGTAATCGTCTTTATAGTCCACCCAGTTACGGGTGACGTTTGACGAAGCCAAAGTACGTAACTCCTTATTTAGGGATCCATGGTGACTTCAGGTCCAAGGACTAGTTGTCATACTAATAGCCACATGAGAAAGTATATGACACTCATATAACGATCTATGATACTTTCTCATGGCGGGTCATTCAGTATATATTCTCCAATGCATACTCATGTGTCAACTTGATATCTCTATATCCATGACTTGTGAGATCAAGTCATCAAGTTGACCTATATGCTAGTCTCGTCGCATTAACATTGTCCCTGAATGTTAATACTCGACTAGGAATGATTAAGAGTAGTGTTCCCTATATCATCTCACTATCGGTTCAACTAACCGATTGATATAGGTAAGAACTCTCTACTCAAGGACGCTATTATACTTAGTTTATTTGGCACCAATACAAGTAAGCATAATAACTAAAAAACCAAATGTCTTTATATATAAGAATATGATACAATGAGTCCATACAACAATCATCAAATGATTGGCTCTAGAGCTCTAACTAACAGTCTAGTGCCTCGCCATGTTTAACTTGGAAACCAATCTTTGAAATAGATATTTAATTAACTTCTGTAATATGGTTTAACTTAGGAAAATCACATCGGTAAAACTTGGAGTAAAAATGTTAAGTATCATTTCCAATCCAAGTTTAACTTCTGAAGGACAATTTGGATTAATAATGTTAAGCATCGTTTGCAATCCAAATTTAACTTCAGTAGAGCACATGGATAGCTAGGATAGTTCTATACTTGTACAAATTTTTATACAGGGTAACTAGAACAGTATTCTGAGTAGCAATCAACAGACCGGACATCTAGTGAAAGGAAGTCTAAGTGGGTCATGGAGGACCAGATACTTGGCACGAGACGATAAACCCAAGTGAGTCAAGGTTGATCGGACACTTGGCACGAGGAGAAAAGTCTAAGTGGATCAAAAGATTGACCAGACACTTAGTGAAGAAATCCTAGTAGGTCAAAGTTGATCGGATGCTAGGCATGAGGAGTCCTAACAGGTCACGGTTGACCAGATGTTGGGTTTGGGAGCCTTAGACTTGACTCGGGCAAGCTAAGGTTGGTTAATTTGATCAAGTGATCAAATTGGACCAAGCTCAATCGATTAGCTGATCGATTGGGCATAGTGCTACGATAAACAGCAGCCCAATCGATCAGCCGATCGATTGGGAGCTTAAATCGCGAGCACAGAATGCAGCCCAATTGATCAACCGATCAATTGGGGGCTAGTTTTCTCGCGCGATCGCAAGAAAGCCTAAATCGATCGATTGATCGATTCAGGCAAGTTCCAACAAGCACAAAGGCGCTCTGAATCGATCATCCGATCGATTCAAACCTCCCCAATCGATTGGCCAATCGATTGGGATATGACCGTTGCGAAGAAAAGCGCACAAAAGTCTTCTTCCTCACAGCGATTCTATAGCGCTCGACTCTCCATTCCTTGCGATCATTTCTCACAAGTTTACGCCAGTTCTTGAAGCTTCTTGGAAAAAAGTGTTGCTGCACTTCCAAGGTCAAGAGGCATTTCACACAAGAAGAAGAAGCTAGTTAGGGTTTCATTTGTGTAAAATCTTGTAAGATTTTCTTTGCATTTGCTTCTTCTTTTCTTTTTGTTGTATTGAGAGATTGTACAAGGCTTCTCCGCCTTCGGTAGTTATCGAGAAGGAGTGTTTTTATTAATGGAAAGTGTGTCGTGTGTAGATCCTTGGATTAGTCACCTCTTTTGAGGTGGATATCAAGTAAATCTATGTGTTAGCGTTGTGAGTCTTGTTTCGAGTTCTTTCCGCTGCATATCATCATCATGAAGCAAGCAAACAAAGCGAGATGAATTATTCCCCCCCCCCCCCCCCAAAGCTACAAATCGACCTTAACAAGTAAGAGTCATCGAAGGATCAAAACTAAGTAAAAACTTGGTCATGTTAGCATTGCTCTTCATATTTCCACTGTGTCTCTATTTTTAAAATTGAATATTCAACTATCGCTATTCACCTCCTCCCCTCTAGCGTCTTTCCGATCCTACACATACATTTATATGTTTCTAACTTTGTTTTACAGAACTACTTTTATTATTCTTGTTGTGTTAACTTTATTTTATAGAAAATAAATTTTAGGTTGATCTAATGGTTCGATCAACCGATCCGGGTGGATAAACACAAATAGATTTGAATCCATGCAAAGCAAAAAAACAATGGTCTAATTAGCTGATCTAATGGATTAGTCAATTGAACAAGTTTGGAAAGTGTAGATCGAATGTGATCAAATCAACACAACAAAGGAAATTTTGGGGTACATTCAATTGGACAGGTTCAGTCGACCGAAAAAGTAGATTTCACAAGATTGATTAGATCGGAGCAAGCAAGCAAAGAAGGTGGATCAGTCGTCTGATATATATTTCAGTCGACTAGAAGGTTTCAATCGACTAATCAATTTTCAGTCAACCGGATGAAGCCTAAAGAAGCCTCGATATATGAGGCTTGGCATCAATTCTCTTATAGATTCATCTCCCTCCTACTACTCCATTTGTGGTGGCAAAAGATGATTACGCTCGCCCCCAACGCCCCTACCAACTCATCCCAAGGTCAACAGGGAGGAGGTAAATCACAGGTGGCTACTAGCTTTTACAATAGTGACTGGCACATGAGGAAGACATTTACCTCAGTTATATCGAGATGCAAACCCCAGACCTCATGGTAACAGCATCTTATGTACTAGACCACTAAATTGTCCCAAGGGGGCTCCTACTACTTCGTTCGTGCAAGTATTTGTTGTTGCTACGCTAAGAGATTCTCCGACAACCTACAACTAAATTTTACTTCTACATTGTCGGTATTATCTATATGCATTTATTTAAGGGGATAATAGTGTGTTACTATCTTCCTCACATCTTGTACAAGTTTTCCTCCTTCAAAAGCTTTTCTAAAAGGAGAATTTTAGTGGATTTCCTATTCGAAAATAGTCCAAGAAATTGTGGACTTTGAAGTTATGAATTAAGTAATTGATCTTGTCTTTCGTAATTTTTGTCTTTCGTAATTTATTTTTCCATTGTAATTTTGTTTCTGATTTCAAAAGAAAAAAATATTTTTAAATGAACAATATTCACAACCCTTTATTGCATTTTTCATCCTACAGATAGGGCCAAGGGCTTAGTGCATATGAGAGATACGATGTTTGATAAGAAATGACTTTGAGACAAATTACAAAAGCAGAGTTTGAAGGATGAGACAAAAAGAGAGCTAATTGCTCAATGCATCCAAAAGACACTTAACTTTATGGGAGATGACATGTGCGGAGATAGTTGTGTGACGAGCTAAGAGTTGAGAGCAAATATACTCGTACGAAAATATTACTCAACTATATTTGACTCAATCATTAGATTAGTCATAGTTGATATACCAATCAATTAATGGTTGAGTCGATTGGTAGTCAACTAAAGCAACGAACAAAAAAGCTTATTCTAGAGACCAATTGAATGATTGGTTAGTCAACTAGTAATAGTTCAATCAACTAATGCCTAGGAGCAATTGACTGACTGACCCCAGATGAAATACTAACCAAAGGAAATGGTCATGATTCATTGGAATCGCTCAAGTCTATCGATTAGTAATGCGTAACCGTCAATTTCTGACGGATGAAATTATAACAAAAGGTTTCAAATGCTATAAAAGGATTTAGTAGAGGCTTCAAGGTTGGTGGAATAAAGTTAGTTAAAACTTTATCAGAAGTCTTGTTCTTTGTATTAGGTTTTCTTATAGTGCTCTATTGTTATTGTGATTCTCCACCTTCGATACTTAATCGAGTAGGAGAAAATTTAGCTTTTCGAGATTGATTTACTATGAATCATAGGCCATAAAATAAGAGTTCGGAAGACTGCTGAACAATATAAACACCTCATGTAATTGAATGGTATGTGTTTGTTTACATAAGTTTGCTGGAAGTTAAAGTTGATTATTAGAACAAAATTTTTTTTTGAATTGCAACTTGATGGAAATCAAAGTTAGTTACTTGGAACTACAACTACATCTTGTTGTAAACTCAAACTATCTACTTGAAACTATATAGAATTAAATAGTCTTTAATCTTTTCATAGTTTAAATTTGCAATGATTGACTATTTTTTAATAAGTGAATCTAGATTATTCTTTTAAGTTGCAAGTAAGGGCGAATTTAAAGCATTTGTATCCATGTGATTAATTCCTCAATTATTTTTCATAGTAAAATATATATATTCATTTTTTTATCTTGTCTTCATTTTTTTAGTCAATTATTTCTTTGGTTGTCTTCCTCCGATTTTTCTTTTGATAAGATCTCTTGGAGTATTCGATCGGTGCCTCAAAAATGAATTCAAGTGGGCATGTTAGTGGACTTGATATGGATCTACTGAACCAATCCAACTGGAGGAGTTATAATCTCTTATGGATTGTTCAATCATATTGTGCAGTCTAAATCATCTCATAAAATTTAACAAACTCTTGATAAGTTATTCAATAAAAAAGATGAAGCAATCTTTACGTATCAAAGTATTTTCTAAAGACTAAGAATATATGTTTAGAATAAACTTTTGCTTTTTGGCCCCCAAGATGTGAAGTTTCTTCGAAATATTAAAATGCTTAAGGCATATGTTATTCATATTAGCAAGAAAGTTAATGAATTACTAGTGTGATCGTGCACACACGTTGCGTGTGTAATATAATAATATATAAATTATTTGGATCTTTGAAAATCCGAATTGTTTGGATTTTCTAGTGTCACCCTTATAAACCAAGAATTAATTATTTGAGTAAGATTCGTCAGACCCATACAATAATGACGCTAGAGAATCCCAGCAACAAACTACTGTAACAGACTTCCCTATGTAAAAAATTATTCTAATTTAATATTATACTTGTCTTAGTAAAAAAAACTAAGAAAAGTATATTTTTTAATATCGTCGGCCTAAAATATTTATAGAACCTTCTTTGATCATAGTGTTGTCAATTCTAAGATATGGAACTAAAGATAACTATATTTTTTTTATATAAAACAACAGAGAAAATAGAAATCTTGGAATTATTTTTAGTGTAAATAGAAAAAAGGACATTAACGTAAATACATTTTAGGCTTCATCAAAATTAGTTAGTAAAGGGGGGAGATTTTTAATAAAATAGTAAGATTTATCTTATCTATTGCTAGTTCATATATATATTAAGAAAATAAGTTACATCTAAAATGCACATATATGGCATGATAGGTTGGAACATTTTAGAATGGAAAAATTAAATGCTTTGGTGAAACTGAATCTAATAAAAGGGTTACCTATTTAACTAATTTTTCCGAACAAAAAAATGATTAATCAGCCTAAGTAACATCAAGTCTAGGGTGACCGATCCGGTCCCATGGAAATTTTCCATCGGCCACCAGAGTAAATCGGGAAGCACTCGCAACGAGCAGTCCAGGAGTCCAGCATTCACTACAAAAAAACCTACAAATACCGACGGCATTCCCGACTGAATTTAATTCAGTCGGTACCTACCGATCGAAATTTAATTCAGTCGGTAATTACCGACCGATTTTAATTCAGTTGGTAATATTCTGACTGAATTAAATTTCGGTCGGTATTTACCGACTGAATATAATATTCAGTAGGCAAAATCCTTTAACGGGTTCGGGTATTGATATTTACCGACGGAATGAACATTCCGTCGGAAAAACCCAATTTTTGGGTGCTCCGATTAAGTTAGATTATCGACGAAATTGTATAATCCGTCAGTATTTACCGACGGAATTATCGTTCCGTCGGTAAAGACCATTATTCGGGCGCTCCGATTAAGTTCGGGCGCTCCGATTAAGTTAAGGCTACCGACGGAATGTTACATTCCGTCGGAAATTTCCGACGGAATTAGATTCCGTCGGTAAAGCAGAGTGAAAATTAGGGCACGGCGCGACTTTCCTCTCCGCGCGAACTTCCTTTTCTCTCCTCTCCACATCCTCGGCGATCGGTAACCGGCGATCTCGGCGTCCAGCCTCGTGTCCTCTCCAAATCAAAGGTGATCAGCGACAGGCGACTCTGGTATGCTCCTCTCCTCACTCTTCTCTTCTGTTTGACCCGGACACCGCCTGCTGCGCCGGCGCCTGCTTCCCAGGTGTGTGCTCCACCGGCGGCTGCTCCCCAGGCGCCTTCTCGCGGCAGCCGTCCGCCGTTGGCGCCTGCTTGCCGCAGGCCGGCGCCGCTGGACCATGTTGGCTGCAGGCCGTGGCAGCGCATGCCCCTGCTCGCAGCAGGTCTGCCGCCGCAGGCCCCTGCTCGCGGCTGGCCGCAGGCCCCTACTTGCGGCTGGCAGCTGGCCGCAGGCCCGTGCTCACGGCTGCCCGCAGGCCCATGCTCGCGTTGTATAAATTAGATTTGTTTTACTTGCATTAACTTTTATTTAGTAGACTTAGTTTCATTATATGTATTATTATTTTATTTAATGAGTGTTTATGCAACAACATAGAATTTTGGTAATATGATAGGAAGATCATGAGATGAATCTGAGCTCATAATGCTTTATTAGATGATCATGAGACATCTAGCAGTGAGGATTTTGCTGACATAACAGAGTCTAGCAACGACGACTTACAAACTATTGATGTTGAGTAGAACTGTTTCCAGAGTCAGACATTGATTAAATTTTAGCATTATTGATCATTAAGTAAGTTATGCTTCAATCCTGTTTTATTGCCTGATTACCATGTTTGTAAACTTTATTATATGCTATTTTGTAGATACTCATGGCAGATCATCCAGCACCACCACTTCGTGGATCTACAGTTCTTAGGGTTGTTGGAGAGTCGTAAGTATTTTGTAATTATTAGTAATTCATGTTCTTTTTTTAAACATATAGCTTATGTTTTAAAATTGTTTATATGCATATTTACTCCTGACGGCCATCGAGTATCCACATACATTACAAAAAAATTTAAAGAAAGAGTCTGCATTGCTGGTACTACATGGAGACATGTAGATAGTGAGACTAAAAATTTTTATTATAACGAATTTGTGGTAAGTAAGTTGAATATGTACAATATATTTAATCTTTAATATACTAAATTTTTAATTTCTAATTGCAGAAAAAATATACATGGGAGGAAGGACACGAGGTAGAATTTGCAGGGACTTGGAATATTTACTGTGCCAAGTTATACAAGGACCTTTTATATTATATGAGAAAGGATGGCACTAGACCAGCTTATGTATCCGAGGAGATTTGGAGTGCATGGACGACCACTTGGTCTGCAGAAATATGGCAGACAAAGGCTCTAAAAGCTCGAGAAAATAGGAATACAGAGCCATGTGGCCCGAGTACCGGATCTGCTCGGCATACATCAGGATCTCGATCTATTGTTGAGCACGCCATGGATCTGGTGAATTGAATTTAATATATTGTAAATTAAATTTTTATTTATTAACAAACTTGTATATTTGTGAACCAACATATTTGTGCATGCAGGAGCGTTCTTTAGAAAGACAACCCACTTGCCTGGAGGTCTTTCTTAAGACTCACAAGAGAAAGGATGGCACATATGTAGATCTTCGATCGAAGAACATTGAGGTTTGAATTTTTAACTTTATTATAATTATTCGTTATTCATTATTAATTAACTCTAGTAATTGTGTACAAGATATAAATTGTATATTTTTTTTCCTATATAGGAGGAAATGACAAGTAGGGTTGCTCAGGCATCTCAGCCATCAGTAGAGGGAGGGGAGTCACAGGATCTATCCACCCAGCAGATAAATGAAATTTATTATGATGTTGTGGGTGGAAGGACAAAGAACTCCTCCCTCTACGGTCTTGGCTCCCAGGCCAAGGTGGTATTTGATCGCTTGAGGATTCCTAGGGGTCGTGCCAGTTCCTCTTCTTCTTCTTCTGAGGTGGAGTCATTAAGAAAAGAAAATCAAGAATTGAAAACTCAGATGACTACCATGGATCAGAGGTGGGAGGAGAGATGGGCTGCTCAGGAGCAGACATTGTCCCAGATGCGAGCAACTATTGCTAGATGGGACCGATCACAGCCGCCCCAGTCACAGGATCCCCAGTCAGAGCATGGTATTGAGTCACAGGAGACTCGAGACCCATTAGACCCTGCTGATGATTAGATTTTTCTGAGGTATGTTCAATTACAACTAATTTTTTTTCTTAGTGCAATCATTCTAGTTGTTATTAATTGAATATTAGTGTTGTTTGATTGTGAACCGAAAATCTGGTTTACTTTCTCTATCATAAAATTTCTCATAACCATTGCATAATTTTTCCACACTTTAACCATGCTACAATATGATTCTTAGTTATGTATGATTAGTGTTGTTTGACTTAATTAATTGTATGCAATACGATTTTAGAAAATGATAGGAAGTGATATCAATCTTATGAGTAGCTATCAGCCTTCAAAAACTCATCCTAACTAAATCATTAAACTATGCTTCATCTCATTGATGACCTTTTAAAAGATTTTTATATTTTAAAAGTTAACTTTTGATGCATAAGTGTGTCTGTGTCTGACTGCAAAGCATGCTTAATTAAGGGATTTCTTTTCGAATGCCCCAGATTTTATTGATTTTTGTAAAATAGCTTCCAAGGTTTGAGTAATGTTAGATTGCCCCTCGAGATTAATTAAGTTAAATATAATTATTCTATTTAGATATTCTGAGATATTTATCTTAAATTGTATTACATTTTGCAGGAGTCCATATTGATACATTCACCACCATACTATCACTGGATCTCTACAATATAATCCAGGTATTTTATTACATGCAAAATTAGTTATATATTATAAGTCTTAAGTTATATATTACATTTATATCGATTTAGTCTGATTATAATCTTTTATATTTGACTTTTACAGGATTATATTTGGATATATATGTAGGTGATGTATCATGGTGAGTTTGCTTTTTTGTATTTGACGTTGACTTGTCAGTACTTTTAGATGTTTATGATTGTCAATACTAGATATTTGGTTATGTTTTATTTTGTATTACATTTTGGAGATATGGCCACTTATTAGTATGTTTTGTAATGTTTTTTAGACAATTTTATCATTTGTTTGTGAGCATATTTATTGTTGTGTTGGTTGTTGATTGTGTGGATTGTGATTATATATGATTTGTGTTTGTGTTACCATTGTTTGTGATGGTTTGTATTATATAAAAAATGTATATATGATAAGTGGGAAATGCAGATCAGGGATTTCAAAAATTTTACAGCAAATTACCGACGGAATATTTAATTCCGTCGGTAATTGCCGACGGAAATTCACATTCCGTCGGTAATCTATTGAACTGTAACAGCATTTTACGATACATTGCCGACGGAATAATGAATTCCGTCGGTGTTCACCGACGGAATTCGTTATTCCGTCGGTATTTTATTCCGTCGGTAAATACCGACGGAATAACGAATTCCGTCGGTGAACACCGACGGAATAACCAATTCCGTCGGTGTTCACCGACGGAATTAAAATTTCCGTCGGTAAATCACCGACGGAATTTGATTTAGTCGGTAAGCTCCGTTACACGCCGTTTGGCTTTTGCCGACGGGTAAGTTTTCTGTCGTTAATATATACCGACGGAATTAACATATTCAGTTGGTAAATACCGACTGAATATAATTTCCGTCGGTAAATTGAGCGTCGAGCCAATTCTTCCCGATATCAAAAATTCCGTCGGCATTCCATCGGAAAGTTCATCTACCGACGGAATGCCGACGGAATATTCAGTCGTTATTCGCGAGTATTTTTGTAGTGATTAGTTGCGTGCCCTATTTGAAGAAAATTTTTTTATAAATTTATCATAACTGGAAATCGAACTATGAATATCTAAATGACAAAAATGTCAATCAGGACAAATCAACTTCGCGGTGGCAAAGTCCCTTGGAACTCATTCATAGTAATTTAATGAGACCAATTAGAACTCCTTTGTTTTCGAGATATTCATATATGCTCATTTTTATTAATGATTATAGTAGATTCACACGAGTCTATTTTATAAAACACAAATAAGAAGTTTTTACTATGTGGAATTCAAAGAAATAGTTGAAGGAAAATTTTATTTCAAAAAAAAAAGAAATTACAAATTGATAATGGTGGTGAGTTTATTATTGCAAAATAGTTTTTATTCTTCTGTTGATCAGAGTGACTTTAATATAGAACTCACTTGTGTTGAGATACTAAAATAAAATGGTGCAGCATAAAGGAAGATTAAATATTTAACAAAGATGACTTACAAAAGTTGGTTACATACCAAAATCTACTAAAAGTTTTGCGGGCTGAAATGTGATTAATAGAGTGTCTCTTTTCTAATTAATGTGAAGTCACCCTATGCATTGAGGTTGGGAGAAAAGTCTAATGTTAAATATTTAAAGGTTTTTGGCTCTATTGTTATAGTAGTCATGTGTCAGAATCTCAAAGAAGCAAGCTAGATGTCAAAGAAAAAAAAAGTTTGAAAATGCATGTCCTAAATCTCATCTAATTATTGTTTTGAGAGATGTTATCTTTCGATGAAATATCCTTATATATTATAAAAAACCACATATGAAGAAAAATATCTTTTTTTTATAAATTTATAATATTTTTCATATATTTTTAATTTGAGATTATATTTCCAACAATACTCTTCAACCTTCGATCAACCAGATCTTCATATCTCTCAATCCAATCAATCTATTAGGACTTCCTTGCCTATCTCACATAGTTCGATTAGACCATATCTCTTGTGCACAGTCGACAGTTAAACCTTCTGAACTCTGACATCAATTATTATGACCAAAAAAATTTAGATATCTCCATAATTGTATGATATTATCCACTTTAGGTCAAGCTGATTTTATTTTTGGACGCTATCTAAAATATCTCATACTAAGATATCTTATATCCTTATAAATTTATGATCTTTCATATATATTTTTAATATGAAACTATATTTATAACCTTACAAACCCCAATAAATACTAGCTGCCTAATGATTCTTCTCATTCAATCAACTCATCTTCATTAATTACTGATGAGCAAAGTGAAAGGCGAGCCCAAATTCTCAATAGACTAACTTTCAAGAAACAAATGATTCACTAGAGGTGCTAACTCACAAAGGCTAATTAGTATCATTATTATTATTAAGACAACTTGTTACAAAGATGAAATTTTCATTAACACCTACTCTTTGATTCTTTGAAGGTTCAATTAATGATGAAGGGCCTTTTACATTTGAAGAAGCACAAAAGAAACAAAGAATGAGAGCTTACCATGGATGCCGAAATAGATGCTCTTAAGCAGCCCCGGCCTAGAGGCCAGGCCATCCTGGGCGATTGCCCAGGGCCCCAAATTTGGAGGGCCGACAACTGTTATATATATATATATATATATATATATATATATATATATATATATATATATATATATATATAAATTATTTTAAGAATTAGGTTTTATAAATCTTTAGTGTTGCACCTGCTCTTCCACCGCCGCACAAGCTCAAGGCTCAAGTTCTTGGAGGAGCCCACAACTTTTAAATGATTATATATATATATATATATATATATATATATATATATATATATATATATATATATATATATATATATATATATATATATAAATTGTTTTAACAATTAGGTTTTTGTAAACCTTGCACTGTTGTCTGTTCTATGTTGCATCTGTTCTTCCGTCACCGCACAAAGCTCAAGCTCTTTCACTTTCTACCGACGATCTCCTCTTTTGTATTCTCTCTACTTCTCAGTTTTCTCTTGGATTTTTTGTTTGCTCTCCTTTCTACCGGAGACTCCGCGAGACCGCGACGACGTCACAGCGAGTGAGCGAGGCTGCGCCTTTGCCACTTCTCTATATGGCTGCACCAACACCTCCGTCACGCTGCACCTGAAGGTTTTGAGCTTACGGTGCGGAGGTTTGCGAGTTGTCATCTACTCATCTTTGCAATTTGATCTATTGAAAAAGAGATTTTAAAAAATCTTGAAATTAATAATATTATATAGATGATTTTGTATCTAGAAAAATTAGAAGAAGTCATTATAAATAATTTTTATTTTATGAAAAAAATTAAGAGTCTATTTTGATTGTTTTGTCCTGGACCTCCTGATTATTAGGACCGGGACTGCTCTTAAGACAAATCAAACTTGGAGTGTTGTTCCTAAGCGCCCAAATGCATAAACTATTTCTTGCAAATGGGTATATAAAATCAAGAATAAAGTTGATCGTAGCATAAATATATATAAAGCAAAGTTAATTGCTCAATGGTTTTCTTAAAAATATGATAAAGATTATGAAGAAACTTTTGACCCTACCTGATTTCAGGTCATATAGTGATCAGGTCATATAGTGATTTTTTATGATTGAAAATTATGACAATTTAATATAAAGAATGTCTTCTTGTGTGTGGAGAGCTTGATAAAAGACATTTACATAGATCAATTACCAGATTATGTGTTTGGCTTGCATCTTGAATATGGTTGCAAATTTAAGAAAACTCTTTATGGGTTCAAACAAGCTCAACACGTATGGTATGAAAAAAATTTCGCAATACCTACAAATTTTTGGTTATGCTATATCAGATTTAGACTCCATTTTATTTGTGAAAAAGAAAGAAAATCTACATATAATTGTTCTTCTATATGTAAAAGATATGATAATAATAGGAAATGACAACATGAAAATTGAACAACTTCAGAGCTTACTATAAGATTTAGCATCAAGAAACTGAGAGAGTTGCGTCATTTTCTTGATTGAGAAGTAATGAGTCTGGACAATGGAATTTTTATTAAGCAACAAGATTATTCCAAAAAGTTACTTGAGTGGTTTGGATTAAATCAAAGCAAATGATATTATATTCCTTTTGATCCAAATATAAAGCTACGATGCGATGAAGGATCACTCCTGTCAGATCCTACATCTTTTTCTGTTCTTGTTGGAAGTCTTTTATATCTAACTATAAGGTTAGATATTGTTTTTTCAATTGACTATGTCACTGGATTTATGCAATCTCCACGGCAGCCTTACTTGAAAACTACAAAGAAGATTTTAAAATATGTAAACCTAATATTAGATTTGGGTTTATTCTTCGAAAAAAAAAATAGTTCCTTAATTTCACAAAGATCTAAATCAAGTTATGGCGGTGATACAAATGTATCTTGGAGTAATAGTTTGTTTTAATATTTTTATCAACTATTAAGGAAGAGTAGTAATTGGTTGCACTTGCTACTCATGAATGTGTGTAACTACAAAGATTTTTTGATGATCTATATGTACTCTTTGGAGATAATCAAAATGCTATTGAACTTGCAATAATCCTAAAGCAAGTTTGGACTAATTTTCATTGTAGGTATATTCACTAAAGCACTTTTTAGAGGACAATTTAAGTTGTTTCGTAATAAGTTTGGGCTAATTTCCAAAAAATCACGTTAAGAGGGATTGATGGAGATTAAAGTTGATTCTTGAAACCACACTTTTTTAGAATTACAATACTTAGAACTACAACTGCATCTTGTCGTACACTCATTCTATCTACTTGAAGTTATTTAGTCTTTGTTTAGTTTATGTTAACTACTTCATCAAAAAATGAGTCTAGTTGTTTATTGAGTTGTATTTAAGAGTATGAACTATAAATATTTATATCTAAGTGATTAAATACTTAACAAAATATTTTTTTATCTTGTCTTTATTCTTAGGTAATTACTGTCAATAACTTATTGATAAAATAAGTTATTGAACTTATTTTACCTCATTCATTGCTCAAATCTCTCGACTCGCAGCCTTGGAACTCAGAAACACGATCTGATCTTCTCAAACGCTGCACAATGATTAAACTCCATATTAAACTCGTAAACAAAATACCCTGATCGATGCAGAAGATCTAACAAGACAAATGACATGGAAGTAGGCAAGCTGGCAGGCTGCACAGAGCATGTTTCGCAGCTGATTTGCTTTGCTTGCTTTTCCTAGCCCTCTAAACGGCTACTAGCCGAGCAGAGAGTAGAGTGGCATGGGGCCCTGCATGGCATGGCCTTGCCTCTCCATGCATTTAATGCATGGCACGTCGGATCACGTCCGATCACGAATCAATCAGTATAATGCAACAGCAAAGCAGAAAGATATGATGGAGCGTGGCCACTTCTGTTCAGGCGTTCTCTAGCGCATATATACATGCTATCACTATATCCCTCCTCATCCTCCCCCATAGCCATTAGGTCATGTATCTCGCCTGTCCACTCCCTCATTAATTCCTTTCCCATCCCATTCAAGGAAGTATGTCCTTTGTGCACTCCACTGCCTGCACCAGTAGACAGTAGCAGTGGAAGATAATTAGTAGTATGATCTGTGCCTCACTTTCAACTCCATCATTTCATTACACTTTCAAGCCTTTTTGTCCCCCTCCCGGATCGGTCAGATGAGCTCAGAGAATTTACATTTCTTAGTGAAAGTCATGATCATTCCTACAATGTTGATACGCTTATGAAATCTGTCTTCATTAGGCACACAGCTTAATCCAACCCCTCCATTTTTATCTCCTTCCTCTTTGGGTTAAAACCATGCAGCATGCTTTAACAGAGATGTGAAAGCGTTTAACCAGAATTACAATTTTACTGAACAGAGACCGGTCCAAAGACATACATATCTAGGCTAGGCAAAAGATGATCCTTACAAGAACTTTTAGCAATTAGCATTGGCCCAAACCGCTCTCTCCCTTTTTAGCTCTCCTTGAAGGATAACAGTGAGAGAAAGAAAGAGAGAGAGGCAGACACCAAACCCTAGAGATACATTTTTTTCACGTAAAGACGACGTAAACTAGTAGGCTCCTTAAGCTCTGCATCATCGGTTTCCTCACGTCTAGTGCAGCGGCTCTAGCGTGGTGTCAGCGGCAAACGCTTGCCGACGCACCGCTGCTCTGTCTCGTTCACGCCATCGCGCGGTGGCGCAAAGAACACCGGAAGAAAGTCGTCGCTTTGGCACACAAAAGTCGAGCTCTGAAAGTGTTTCTGCAATGCCCTCAAACCCTACACACACAAAAAAAAAATTGCAATAAAAATGCATCATACACATTCGGAGCTGCACCTTTGATGGTGGACACAGGTAAATGAGACCTGAATTCTCGCGTAGACCACGGCGCATTTCTTGCAGGATCCAACCGATTTCCAGTCGAAGTTGTGCAGGAAATCGTAGAGTCTGCAGGCGCCAATTGCACTGGTGAAATTGACAAAGGCGTAACCCAGGTTGCTTCCGGTCCTATGTCACAACTCCCCTCTTAAACATAAAGGCAAACATTAGACAGACATAAAATAGACACTCACTTGAAATCCATCGGCAGATACAAAAAGTCAAACTCTGAAAGCTTGCCATTATCCCCTTCATCATCCTTCGCTATCTTCTGGTTCTCCTCCATGCAGTGTTTATCCAACAAGCTCAGCAAATTCGCCTTCCTACGATCCAAGATTGATTTGTTCTTTCTTTTTTTTTTTTTGAAAAAAAAAAACAAAGCATTGAAGATAGGACAAGTAGAGTTATGCGTACGCACTTTAATTTATTAGGCAGATGCCTGATCATGACAGTAGTCTTTCCCTGGTCAATTTTCCCAAATGCATCACCCTCCTCACCTTTCTTGAACTCAAACTCGTAATTCATTGCCTTAACTCTCCTATCGACCTTCCGCATCCGATGCCTACTCTTCCTTCTCCAAATAAGCGCAGACCTTGTTGGCATGCCCTTGCAGGCTGCCTCGATGTTCTCTTCTCCAACCTCTTCCCCTACATTACCCTGATCAGTAATGCAAAATTGCTCCAATGGCTTCATCGCCTCTTCCGCCTGGTCTATCAGTGTCAGCGTGGCTTTAGGAAGATGAACTACTGATGGTGGCGAAGGCTTATAGTATGCGTTAAAAACAGGAGGTGGGGGAGGAAGAAGAGGAAGTGGAGGATGGTAGCTCTGTAAACAGAGCTCAAAGTTGTAAGGCACGCCATTGCAGAGAACAACCAGCAGACGATTAGGTGGAGCCAAGGGAGGAGAGTAACCGTAGATGGGAGTATAATTGCGCACCGGAACGTAGACGGCGGCGTGGGGATTAAGATTGGCCATGAGATATGTGGAGCGATCTCTCTCCTCGCTTCGGTGCCACCTTGGTGAACTTGGAGAAGGAGAGGAGATATTTATGTGCTTTTATTTGGAATAATTTTTTCAAATGAAAATTAAGATTTTGTTAAAGCTCTTTTCATTATAAAATAAAAGGATATTTAATGTCTTTTCATATCTATTTCTAATCATGACCAAGAGATCTGCGAGAGATGGAGAGATCTGTTTTCGCTAATTTAAAAATACTCGTTGAATTTTTGATTAACCGTCTGTCAATCTAATTAATAACAGAGGCGAGAATGGATCCGTCTGCACCTTAATTCACCGTCGCATGCATCCGCCGGCGCCGCCTTTGCAAGTTTAAGCCGCCATGTAGCTCGGCCGGCCGGAGCTCACAACTGCCGAGGACGTGATACATAAACACGATGCAGTTGAGAGGATTAATCGCGGCCTCTCGGCGGTGGAGGAAGGTGCCTCGGGTGCTGATAGCGCCGGAGTTCCGGTGAAGGAAGGAACTGCCGCTCGCTTTCCGTCGATACTGTAAATTTACTGAAGTGCAGAATCGACGCAGGCTTGTGTGGAGACGAAGAGACGCGCATGCCCCGTCTCGATCGCGTCCCTGAAAGATCGACTGCTGCGAATTCATTAAAGTTATTAACGCATGCTCGACGGTTGCCGGGCATTAATCATCTGCTAGGGAGAAGCTAGGAATCTGAATAGTTAGGCAATTATCTTCTCGTAAATAAAGTTAGGAACTAAGAGATGAAAATAAGATTATTGAGATATAAACTCGTTCCCATTTTATTTTTTTTGTAAATGTTCATGGTTCATGGAATTTGTAAGAGAAGATCTGGCTACGACTTAATCACAACATTATATGATTATTTCAGATGAATAATAGGGTTTGAGGAGATACCTGAAAGGTTTGTTTGCACCACATGTTTTGCAACTTTAAGCTTCAATTTAAAGTTGCTTCTCATTTTAACAGAATTCTTAAATACGATTTGCTCCTAAATAACGTGTTAGAGAGTTTTTATGCAAGCATATTGGAAGCAAGTGCCAAGGCGAAGGCCACCATTATGTTGTTGGATTTCATAAGAGTTGGTGATATGATGTATAAAGCGCTAAGCGACAAATAGTGTCAAATAATCGTAATCGTCTGTCAAAGAATAACTGTCATCAGCCAGGAAGTATTTCAATAGTCGGTCATTTCCTAAGAATGGAATATTCTTTCAACTAATGAGAGTGCACCATGTGTCCTTCATCATCCCACAGGCTCTGACATCCAATATTCTCTAACATCGATCAAGCTCTAGAGGTATGTATTGTCATATAAAAGGGGAAGTCATCTCCCTTGAGTAGGTACGTGCACATTCGCACTCGTCTTCTAGAGTTAATTTTTCCTTCATAAATTGTTCTTCTGGGGAAAAAGTACCTAACTTGCGTTGGAAACCCTGCACTGGAGACTTTTTCCCTTATTTATGCTCTCTAACGTTCCGTGTACTTGTCTGAGTGTGAGCAGAGTCTAAGTACCGCCGATCTTGTCACCATTGTCCTTAAGTTCCACGGGGGCCCGTCTTTCCGATGCACATACACTAGGTGCGTCCAAGTCGCCTCTCCGTCAACACCGACGTCATCTCAATTGGCCTTCATTTGACTAAGATTCTAGACAGGATCAATTTGGAGCCGTCTGTGGAACTTCCTTCACCTATTCTGGAGTGTGATGATGGAGGATACCAGAAAGATCAATGTCACCATGACAGCAGGAGAATACGAATTGTTCAAGGAGACCAAGAGGCGAGCGACTTCCGAAAAACACACCACTGCTTCACAACCACACAAGATGTCTGCAGTTTCAAAGGACTAGACCCACGTTTCCGGTAGGGGTTCTAAGAGGAAACAGCCTGAGACTTTCCCCTAAGCCTTTTATCGCGAGCCCTGCCCGGACTATTATAACAAGGGTCTGGATTATTATAACAAGAGAAAGCAGCACCATGCCTTCATAGTCGAGAGTTCCTCACCCAAAGATCCAAAGAAAGGGAAAGCTATAGTCCTCCGAGAGGAGCTGAGGGAGATGCCTGAGGAGCAAGTACCCTTCTCTTTAAGGTACTCGAGGAGAAGCTACTGAAGGGGTACAAGCCCCCAACTATTAGAGAATACGATGGTAGCAAGGACCGAGAGGATCATCTCCGAAAATTTCAGAACGTTGTATTGATGTACCAATATAGCGATGTCATCAAGTGTCGAGTGTTCTTAAACACTCTATTTGGCTCGGCACAAAAGTGATTCGATGGATTGCCGAACAGATCTATCACCTGCTTTCAGGACTTCAAGAACGCTTTCCTACATCATTTTGCTAGTAGCCGGAAGTATCAAAAGACAGATCACTATCTCTTCACCCTCAAGCAAGGGTCTGCAAAAGCCTTGAGAAGTTACATAAAATGTTTCATCCAGGTAGCTCAGGATGTCTCGTCCGCTACCTCGAAGATTTTGATGAGCGCTTTCTCTCAAGGTCTGGTGGAAGGGGAGTTCTTCCGAGCTCTCATCTAAGAGCCTGTGAAGAATTTCGATGAGATGCTGGGGAAGGTAGCCAACTACATTAATGTTGAAGAAGCTCAGGCGGCACGGAGGAAAGCAAACAAGGCGCCTGCTCGTGCTAGCAAGTCGGAAAGAAGGTCGCACCAACCTCCAGCTCGACCCTTTCCCTGCTCTAAGGACGCCCGACCAAGATATCCGCCTAGTCAGGAATCCATGGAGGCGCAACGAGTCGAAGTTGTGCAAGCCCCCAGACCCGATCAGTGGGGGCCCCGTTATTGAACCTACCATAGGTCACACACTCATTCCACTAGAGATTGCGTCTAGTTCGCCTAAGATTCTTGGAGGGCGGCTGAGCTGGGCCTGCCTCCGCCTGATATCGCACCCAAGCTTCAGAAGCTGTTAGCCAACTCACCTGCTACCGCAGGGCAATCAGGTAAACTCCTGCCCAAAAATGCAAGTCAGGGAACCCAATGGCCAGGTTGGGGCAAGGAGCCGATGGAATCTTTTGAGGAGGAGAACAGGGGAAATGTCGTTATCTGGGAGATCGACATGATCTCCGGAGGGCCCACGGATAGAGATTCCGCCAGGGCCTAGAAATCTCATAAACACCGCTTGGAGGTACATGCAGTAAGATACAGCCGAGAATAATCTACAGGGCCCGAAATCAGCTTCGGGCCACAAGACCTGGAGGGAGTGGAGCTCTCTCATGATGATTGTTGGATCGTAGAATTCGCTAGAGGGGGGTTAATAGTGATCGAAAAATTCGTAACAAAGTCAAGTCGAGTACGCAGTGGAAATACGAAATACACAATGCTAATATAAACCAATTTTACTTGGTTCGGAGCCTTCGTCGACTTCTACTCTAAAGCTCACACTCGTCAAGTGCTTTCGTTGGGCAATTCAATAACAGTTCGTAAAAAGGATTACAAAGATTAGTACAAGAACTCTTAAAAGAAATACCGACAATAATTTAAAAAAAAACTTGAGCCACAGGTTGTTGGATAAGCTTCGTAACGTCCAGGAGCATAGCGCAATAGAGCAGTTGTGGAAAGAAGTTGTTGTTTGTAGCTCTGGAGGAAGGCTCCTCTTATAGGAGTGCTCCGGGGGCCCGGATCCCTTCCGGGTGCCCGGATCTCTTCTGGGTGCCCGGACAGTGACGTCGGCCCGGCCAATCAGCGCGCTCCACATTTGCAACGAGATAGACTTTTACCTTCCGGGCACCCGAACTACCATTTTCCAGAAACCCATTTTCCTGCAAGAAAATATTAGTCCGAGGCCAAATAAAGGTTATACTACCTTGTAAAACAAAATGTTAGTACAATTATATTAAAAAAGGTAGTAATTACATTCTACCTCCCCGAGACCTGAATCTAGTCACAATCTCAACTTAGATTCCCGAAATGGTTATTGATCCGGCAGTAAGAATGGGGGACCCACTTCCTGAAGGGTCTTAGCTTGAGAACCGATGAAGGGCTGACTAAGCGGTTAAAGGCCGAGCCGATCAGCCGGGTTGGTCCGAGCGGAGTTAGAGATGACCCATCCATGGGGTTGGGTGTCCGACGCCAAGGCAGGAGGATCGAAGGGCCGACCGGGAGCCCGAACGGCAGGGGCCAAAGAGCCGAGCGGGCAACCCGCCCGGACAAAATAAGGGCGAGGGGACAAAAAGGTGGCCGAGCGGCCTATGCGCTCGGCTCGGGATATGGGATATCGGCAGAAGCATGTCTGATGATTGGGCCGTACACAAGATCGCACGATGGAGGATCTCGCCGTCACATCATGGAAAGGTTGATACAGTAGCAGTATGGCCTCAGGGACGCCTTTTCTGACGGATCCATATCTGGGCATGGCCCTTCTGACAGACCCATGCCTGGGCATGGTCAAATGCAGGTGATTGCTTTGATTGGCGCGCCCAGGCTTCTTCGAGGGGTCTATATAAGGCCTCAATTTCTTCACCGGAGGTATGCACGTCTTCATCTTGAGGCCACCTTTTTGTCATTCCTCGCCTGACTTGAGCGTCGGAGGACCGTCGCCGGGACACCCCTCCCGGCTCGGTTTTGTTGCAGGTTCGCCGGAGCACTCGAGGATCCAGCAAAGAGCGCCACGTGCCCAGCGTCCACTGACTCTTGGTTCGGACAGGATCAAATTGGCGCCGTCTGTGGGAACGCTCCTGCATCCGATCGGAGACAATGGACGAGGCTGGACGACAACACACGGTGACGCTTTCAACAGAAGAACTCGAGGCTCTGGTCGAGATGAGGGCCGCCAAACTCATGGAGCAAAAACAAAAAGCATCCGCCGAGCGGGCGGAGCAACAAGCAACATCTGCGTCTGGTGGCCGAGCGGAAGCACCTCCAACCACCGTCGCATTCCATCGGGCCTTGTTTCGCACCCCTGAAGCCATACCAGCCCGAAGAGATAGAGGATCTTCCTCAGATGAAATGCCAAGGCGGGATGACAGGAAGGGGAAAGCTCCCCGAGCGGACTCCTCCCCCGAGCGGATCAATCGCCAATTTTCGGAGGTTATCCTACGAGACCCTCTGCCCAAGCACTACGTGCCTCCGACGATCGGCGAATACAATGGAACAACGGACCCGGATGATCATCTGGGTAAGTTCGATAATACAGCCACGCTCCATCAGTACACGGATGGAGTAAAGTGTAGAGTTTTCCTTACCACCCTCTCGGGATCGGCTCAACGGTGGTTTCGAAGGTTGCCGGACGGATCCATCACGAGCTTCAAGGAATTCCGAACGGCCTTCCTCCACCATTTCGCCAGTAGTCGGCGTTATCAAAAGACAAGTGTCAGCTTATTCGCCATCAAGCAAGAGCCGAGAGAATCGCTTCGAGGCTATATTCAGCGATTCAACCAAGTGGCGATGGATATCCCAACGACCACATCGGAGACGATGATGAATGCCTTCACACAAGGCCTTGTGGATGGGGACTTCTTCCGGTCGCTCATCCGAAAGCCGCCCCGAGATTATGATCACATGCTACATCGGGCCAATGAATATATAAATGTGGAAGAAGCGCAAGCCGCTCGGAAAAAGGAAACTCCGGCCGAGCGCGCACCTGTTCATGCCGAGCGGAAACAGCACACCGCTCAGCCGCCACCCAGAGGACCGAGGGCAGAAGCAATTCGATCCCCTCACGTCAGATCGCACGTACAAGAAGTGGCTGCCGCTCGGCCCAAGCCAAAGAAGAGGTGGACCCCTATGTTCTGCAAATTCCACCAGACGGATACGCACAACACGAGGGATTGCCGAAGCCTTCCCTTTGTGTCCAATCCTGTTCCCAGGAAAGCCGAACGACGGTCGCCTCCCATCGACAGGAGACGTAGGACTCATGAAGCTGACCGGACCCGCACCGAGGGACAACACCAGCAGACACCCGATCGGCACCGATCCCCGAGGCAGGAGAATCGCCGGGCGTCCAGAGAACGGTCACGACCGTCCGCTCGGGAGGAGGAAAATAGGAGCAATACTTCCCGGGGCGAGATCAACGTTATTGCTGGTGGGCCGACCGGAGGAGATTCCAACCGAGCCAGAAAGGCGGGCGTCCGGCAGCTACAGAGCGGGCAAGTGGGCCGGAAATCACTTTCGGACCCGGGGACTTAGAAGGAGTTGAAGTGCCCCACGACGACGCGCTGCTCATTAAAGCGGTAATAGCAAATTACACCATTCACCGCATATTTGTTGACACAGGGAGCTCGGTCAACATCATATTCAAGAAGGCGTTCGATCAGCTGCAAATTGATCAAGCCGAGCTGCTGCCCATGACGACCCCGCTCTACGGGTTTACGGGCAACGAAGTTCGGCCGGTCGGACAAATCCGGCTGGCCACCTCGCTGGGAGAAGAGCCGCTCAGGAGGACCAGGACAATAAACTTCGTGGTGGTCGACTCTCCCTCATCCTACAACGTTATTTTGGGACGACCGGCGCTTGACGAATTCCGAGCGGTTGTCTCAACCTTCCACCAGAAGATAAAGTTCCCCGTGGAGGACAAAGTAGGAGAAGTGCGGGGAGATCAGCTAGCAGCTCGGCGGTGCTATATAGAGATGATCCGAGCAGAAGCTTGTTCCGCTCGGAAGGCGCCCCGAATTGAGGTACACGCCATAACCGAGAAACCTCCTGCTTTAATTTATGATGAAAAGGAGGAAGTCCAGATCCATCTGACCCGATCGGAGGCCACAACTTTTATCGCCTCTGATCTGGGGGAAAAACAGAAGGAGAAGCTGATTCAATGCCTCCAACGAAATCATGATGTCTTCGTCTGGTCGACACATGAGTTACCTGGAATTTCGCCGAGCCTAGCGCAGCATGAATTGCATGTCCGACCGGACGCTCGGCCAGTGAAGCAGAGAAAAAGGGACTTCAGCGCCGAGCAGAATGCCATTATCCGGGCGGAGGTGGAAAAACTTCTGAAGGACGGCCACATACGCGAGGTGCAGTTCCCGAGCTGGCTGGCCTCAAGCCGGGCGGCAAGTGGAGGGTCTGCATCGACTTTCGAGATTTAAACAAGGCATGCCCCAAGGATTTTTATCCTCTGCCCCGGATAGATCAGTTGGTGGACTCCACGGCCGGCTGCGAACTAATTTGCATGCTTGATGCTTACCAAGGATATCATCAAGTACCGCTCGCCCGAGAAGACCAAGAAAAGTAAGCTTCATAACGGCTGACGGCACATATTGTTACAATGTGATGCCGTTCGGATTGAAGAATGCCGGAGCCACCTATCAACGCTTGATGAACAAGGTTTTCAAGGAGCAGATCGGGCGGAATCTGGAAGTTTATGTGGACGACATTCTTATCAAATCCGTCCGAGCGGCCGATCTTTTCAAGGATATGGAAGAAACCTTCCGAACGCTGCGCAAATATGGAGTCAAACTAAACCCCCAAAAGTGCCTGTTCGGAGCCAAAGGAGGGCGTTTTCTGGGGTATATAGTGACCGAGCGGGGAATTGAAGCAAATCCCAGCAAGATTAAAGCACTGCAAGACATGCCGCCCCCAAGAAATACAAGAGAAGTGCAAAGGTTGACCGGTCGGATAACCGCTCTATCGAGATTCATCTCCAGAACCGCCGACGGAGCCTGCCATTCTTCAAGGCAAGGCTACTAAATTCCATGGGATGAAGAATGTGACCGAGCATTTGAAGAGTTGAAGACATATCTTAATTCTCTACCAGTGTTAGCCAAGCCGATTGGGGGTGAGTCACTTTATATGTCTTCAACCGAGCATGCTGTAGGCTCAGACTTGTGAGGGCGAACGACGAAGAACAGCCGGTGTATTTTCTAAGCCACATTTTAAAAGATGTGAATCTCGCTACACTGGGCTTGAGAGGTTGGCCTTTGCTTTAGTTCTAGCTGCCTGCGACCATATTTCTTAGCTCATACCATTATTGTCCGGACGAAAGTCCACTTGGAAGAGTGTTGTTGAATCGAAGCGTCCGGACGGCTTATCAAGTGGACAATGAATTGAGTGAATTTGACATCCAATATCAGCCCCGGCGATTAAAGCCCAATCCTTGGCGGATTTTGTGACCAAGGTAAGGCCGAGCCGGAAGCTATGTGGAGAATATATGTGGATGGATCCTCCACTCGGCTTGGAAGTGGGATCGGAATATTACTACTCTCACCTCATGAAGAAAAGATGCACCTATCCGTCCGGCTAGATTACAAAGCTACTAACAATGAAGCAGAGTATGAGGCCCTCATAGCCGAATTGCAGGCAGCACGACATGTGGGAGCAGCTCGGGTGACACTCTATTCTGATTCACAGTTGGCCGCTCAGCAACTTTCCGGCACCTTTGAAATCAACTGTGTTCGGCTCAAACTCTACGCTGAGGCCTTTGAAAAACTCAAAGCTACTTTCCGAGAGGTGTTTATTCAGAAGATCCCCCGAACGGAGAACCAGGCTGCCGATGAGTTAGCCAAACTAGCAAGCTCAATAACGCCGGTCGCCGTTCAGCAACCAATTGAAAAAATGCTACTGGTGGCGCATGTCGACCGGATGCAAGGCCTCGCATTTCCAAGTGACTGGAGGACACCTATTATAGAATTCCTCCGTTCTTGCACCACACCATCCGATGAATATGCAGCCCGACTCCTCAGAAGAAGAGCCGGTCGGTTCACACTCATCGGAGACCAGCTTTACAAGAAAGCTTTCTCGCGCCCTTTGCTGAAATGTGTAAGCTCGGAGGACTCAGCTTACATCCTCCAGGAAGTACATCAAGGATCATGCGGGGGTCATCCGGGCGGACGCTCATTGGCCAAGAAGATCCTCTTGGCCGGATACTTTTGGCCAACTTTACAAACAGATGCCGCTCGGACAGTATCTACATGCCTTTCATGCCAGAAGTATCACAACTTCTCCCACCGACCGGCAGAGGAGATGAAGGCATCAACCATCTCATGTCCGTTCGACCAATGGGGAATGGATATTGTGGGTCCATTTCCGATGGCGACCGGGAAGAGGAAATTTTTACTAGTGGCGGTAGACTATTTCTCCAAGTGGGTGGAGGCCGAGCCGCTGGCAAAGATCACTGAACAGATGGTTCAAAAATTCATCTGGCAACATATCATTTGTCGGTTCGGCATCCCTCCCCAACTAGTGTCCGACAACGGGCGGCAGTTCACAGGGAAGATGTTAGAGGATTGGTGCAAAAGCTACGGCATTGAGCAACATTTCACGTCCGTGGCCTATCCTCAGAGCAACGGTCAAGCTGAAGTCGCCAACCGGGAAATTCTTCAGATTACGCGCTCGGCTCGACCATTTGGGAGGAGTTGGCGGATGAAGTGCCGGGCGTCTTGTGGGCTATCCGAACGACGCCAAAAGAAGGGACGGGAGTCACCGTTCCATTTGGTATATGGCGGTGAGGCAGTCATACCGGTGGCGTCGAGTCAGCCAGATCCAGAGCTATGATGATGACAACGTCGAGCGAAGAAACATGGAGTCGGACTTGGTAGAAGAGGAGAGGGCAAGGCGTCCGTGCTCACTGATGGCATACCGTCGGCGGATGAAGCAAAACTACAACCGGTAGTTTCATGTATGTTCAAGCTCCAAATTTGGAAGAAAGTCAAGCCGATTCGTCGGCAAGCTTGAAGCTCCATGGGCAGGCCCTTTCAAAATCATCGAGAAGCTCCGCTCGGGCGCGTATTATCTGGAGGACGAGGACGGACGGCAGCTAGATAGGCCGTGGAGCGCGAACCACCTCCAACCTTACCGGGCGGGATGAAAGGTGTATTACTGTAAATCACCCTGTGTATTTCATTTTTCGACTAAATACTTGAAATGCAGAGATGAAAAGTCAAAAGAGCGAATATAAGGCATTATCATCGTAACCCGAAGGCCCCCGAGCCGATCGGCCGGGAGGTTTGTATCCGAGCCGGGAGCTCGAACCCGAAGGCCCCCGAGCCGATCGGCCGGGCTGCGTATAGAATAAAAGCAGCATTCGAAATCGAAGACCCCGAGCAGTTCGGCCGGGCTGCATACTAGTGTGGCATGAAGGAAACCAAAGCCCTGCGCTGCTCAGGATGATAGAGGGAGGTTATTGCCTGGAGCGAAGGCCGGAGCCGGTCGGCCAGGTATATGGTTTTCCGAGCCAAGTGCTCGACAACGAAGTCCCCGAACCGCTCGGCCGGAGGTATGCGGATCAAATTGGCGCCAAATGCTCTAAAAACGGAAGCCCCGTATCATTCGGACGGATATAAATTAGCCGAGCCAAAATGCTCGAAGCAGACCCTGAGCCGTTCGGCCAGGAGTACGTTCTTGGGTAAAAGGGGCATAGGGATTATCCGAGCCAAGCACCCGAATAGTGAAAGCCTCCCTGCCGATCAGGTTCGCAAGCGAATGACCCGTGCTGTTCGGCCGGGCATAAATATTGATTCAAGCGCGGGATATGAAGGCCAAGGTCGCTTGACCTGGTAAGGAGTCAACCTTGAAAGCCGTCTAGCCCAGACGTTAAACCGTAGAGACGAGCCGGCGTCTATAAACCCTCCGAGCGGAAGACCGACGAGCACCGTCGTTAAAGATCGAGAGCCGCGCCGATCGGCTATAAACATCCGCGCCGACGAGCACCGTCGTTAAAAATCGAGAGCCGCGCTGATCGGCTATAAACATCCGCGCCGACGAGCACCGTCGTTAAAGATAGAGAGCCGCGCCGATCGGCTATAAACATCCGCGCCGACGAGCACCGTCGTTAAAAATCGAGAGCCGCGCCGATCGGCTATAAACATCCGCGCCGACGAGCACCGTCGTTAAAGATCGAGAGCCGCGCCGATCGGCTATAAACATCCGCGCCGACCAGCACCGTCGTTAAAGATCGAGAGCCGCGCCGATCGGCTATAAACATCCGCGCCGACGAGCCCCGTCGTTAAAGATCGAGATCTTCGCCGCCCGGCTATAAACACGCGCGGTGGCGGGCACCGTAGTTAAGGAGCGAGAGCTACGCCGATCGGCTATAAACATCCGCGCCGACGAGCACCGTCGTTAAAGATCGAGAGCCGCGCCGATCGGCTATAAACATCCGCGCCGTCGAGCACCGTCGTCTAGGAAAAAGAGCCGCGCCGATCGGCTATAAACATCCGCGCCGACGAGCACCGTCGTTAAAATCGAGCCGCGCCGACGGTTATAAACATCCGCGCCGACGAGCACCGTCGTTAAAGATCGAGCGCGCCCCGATCGGCTATAAACATCCACGCCGACGAGCACCGTCGTTAAAATAGACCGCGCCGATCGGCTATAAACATCCGCGCCGAAGAACGAATAAAATAGAGAGCCTCGCCGATCGGCTATAAACATCCGCGCCGACGAGCACCGTCGTTAAAAATCAAGAGCCGCGCCGATCGGCTATAAACATCCTGAACGGAAGAACGAATATCAAAGTAGGACCGTGGAAACTACAAATATTAAAAAATTCAGGCCCGATTGGGAGTTGGTCCTTCGATACTCGGCTTTGAGGACTTCACGCAGGCAGGATACGTGCAAAGTGAGTAAGCTAGCTCGCTCGGACCCTATGCAATGTGCCAAGCCGATCAGACGCGTGAAGGAGAACCCTTAAGAGCGGGACTGACGCTAAGTATCAACGTTAAGCAAACAGAAGAATATTATGGACAATGAGTAGGAAAACAAACAAAGGAGCAGCGTTTCTTTAGAAGAAGAATTATGCCGAACGGCACGCACAAAAATTTTACATCCGCCGAGCGGATGAAATACAGAAGGAACTCGAAATAACCCGCCTCACTCAGGGTCTTCAAAGCTGAAGAAGGCGTCAGGAATATCATCAATCATGGCCGCCAGGTTGGAAGCGGGAATATGCATTCCCTCGGGAAGGTGGCCCCCTTTCTTCAAGTAGGTCACGGTGACCTTGACCGCTTCGGCGAAAGTGGAAGAGACGTTGCCACCGAATTTTAGGCCGAACCTCTCCGAGTGGAGGTATTCCTGGCGCGCGGCTGCTAAGCGACTCGGCTCACCCTCTTTATATTTTCTGAGTGTCACTCGGGAAGCGGTTAAGGTGTCTTGAACAGCCTTCAAGTCCACCTCGGCCTTTGTGCGCTCTGCCGAACGGATCTCTCGCTCGGCATTCAACTCAGCCTCTAGCTTCTTAGACTGCTGATCTAGGGCCCGGACTTCGACTTTCATTTTATCTAGATCAGCAATCGCTCGTCTCTTCCGGCCACTGGCGCGCTTCACGTCCCCGTCCCGCTTCTTCACCAAGTCTTCGAGTCGGGCCACCTCCGCAGAGCTTGTTTCTCCTGCTCGGCCGACGGACCCCCGACAATTGAAGTTTTTCCAGAGTCCCTCCATCTCGGCTAGCCGACGGCTAGTGGCGATTTGCTCAACCGTTGTAAAGGAAATAATGAAATCAGAATCAAATAGTGGCATGGAACAGAAGAAAATGAATACGAGTGGCTCGTCAGATGTTATTGTCGCCGAGAAATTGCTAGGCCATGAGGGCCGCTTGAATCAAGGCCTCAAAAAGCTGGCAAGCGGGCCCGTCAAGGTTATTTCGTGAACGGGGCTTGAGGGCCGATCGACGGACAAGAAATATTCCTCCGATGGGAATCGGAGGGTGGTCTGATGGTTGGACGGCGCTTCTTCACCTGCAGTTGCCTGGCCAGAGGACTCCCCTATGGTGGAAGTTTCACCAACCGATGTAAGCGACGAGTCCGGGAGGAGAGTCGGTGGGCTGCGCAGGAGGCGATGTCACAGGAGTCCCGATCTGCGACGGCGTGCGATCGGGCGAAGTAACGCCGATCGGCTCATGTGGTTCCCTCTCTTGGGGTGGCGGAGGATCGGAGTCTCTTCGACGTTTTCGCCGAAGTTCTAGCGGTGGATCCCGGACGGGAATTCCCAGCTCGGCGGGAGCCGAGGAAACGGGCTCCCGTTTTTATTCACTTGCACCCTTGAAGCATTCCCCAATTTTTTTGCCCACTTGAATCTCCACCTTTCACTTTCTCCAGTATAGCTGAGCCCATCATGCATGACTTCAAATAGAAGAAAAGATATGAGCTATGATCTAAAAGTATATGTCTTGCAGAACATGGTTGTCAGTCTCACACGGATCACCTCAGTTGAGATGGCCCAGAGAATGACCTTGAGGATTGAATACGACGGGTGGGAACCCTGGATGAAGAGGAAAATATCTGTGAACGATGGAGCATGTCAACCATTGAAGGAGTCTGATAAGCGTGGAGGATGCTAGAAGAATCCTTAGTCTTGTTGGAGGTCGGCATATTATCAAAAATTTAAAGCCTATTCTACTGGAAAATGAAAGTGCCCAACCTGGATTGTTTGGGGTAGAAGAAGAAGTGGAATATTTTGGGGTCAAGTGGGATACTATGCAACTTAAAGAGGACAACCACCCCGCTCAGAACCTAAAGGAGTTCGGCACAAGTCGGCCGAGCGGGATGCGGAAATAATTACAAACCTCCAAAATGAATGGATGGGTAGGAAATCTAAGGTCGCCTGAAATTGGTCTAGAAAAAGCAAATGGGACGGGCTGGCTATAATTATTTCGTGGTCATCAGGGATCACATACGTCCGAACAAGACGCCGAGCGCCCTCTTCATCAAACCGACTCTCCATGGTCATATACCAAGGGCCATGAACACCAATAGCGGGCTCAGAGGAGCTTGCCATCTCGGAGAAGCAATAAGAGGGCAAGAAAACAGAGGAACGGGAACGAAAGAGGCAAAACGACTTGGGAGGACCTTGTAAACGAAGGGAGAAGACTCACTGAGAAGGAAACGGGCGGAAAAGATCACCGGTGGGGTGGTAGCCGCCGAAAAACAGGAACTGGATCGTCGGAGGTCGCAGCAGAAGAAGAGGCGGAAGGACAACGCACGAGCAAGCATGCGGCGAAGGAAGTAGACGGAGGCTTTATACTGCCGAGGTTGGTTGGCCTCCGCCGTCGGATGCAGGTCACGAAAGACAAGGCCCTCATCCGACCGTCTATTTCAAAGCAATCGCGTCCCATCGTACTAAGCATCGCCGCCACGTGAGAAGAGCCACGTGGCGCCTTGCCACTAGGCGCAATTAATGCGCGTCATACCGCGCATGCTGCGACTTAATGGGAAGGATTTGCGCGATTTTCGAGAAGATTTAAGCAAGCAAACGTCCACGTTGAACAACAAGGCATCCGAAACGAAGAGCCGAGCGGCTGAATCCGGCATAAGGGCCGAACGGCTAAAAGGAAGATTATGGAAGCGGCGACCGCCCGCTCGGACACATATAGTCCAGTCAGTCGGACTCACTGCCTCCTTCGACTAGACTTGAAGGGAAGGCAAGTGATCCGGCAGTAAGAATGGGGAACCCACTTCCTGAAGGGTCTTAGCTTGAGAACCGATGAAGGGCTGACTAAGCGGTTAAAGGCCGAGCCGATCAGCCGGGTTGGTCCGAGCGGAGTTAGAGATGACCCATCCATGGGGTCGACGCCAAGGCGGGAGGATCGAAGGCCGACCGGGAGCCCGAACGGCAGGGCCAAAGAGCCGGGCAACCCGCCTGACAAAATAAGGGCGGGGACAAAAGGTGGCCGAGCGGCCTATCGCTCGCTCGGGATATGGGATATCGGCAGAAGCTGATGATTAGGCCGTACACAAGATCGCACGATCTCGCCGTCACATCATGGAAAGGTTGATACAGTAGCAGTATGGCCTCGTGGACGCCTTTTTCTCGTCTTGCTCCGGCATGGCCCTTCCGATGCCTCATGCTCGAAAGCATGTGATTGCTTTGATTGGCGCCCAGCTTCGAGGGTCTATATAAGGCCTCAATTTCTTCACCGGAGGTATGCACGTCTTCATCTTGAGGCCACCTTTTTGTCATTCCTCGCCTGACTTGAGCGTCGGAGGACCGTCGCCGGGACACCCCTCCCGGCTCGGTTTTGTTGCAGGTTCGCCGGAGCACTCGAGGATCCAGCAGAGAGCGCCACGTGCCCAGCGTCCACTGACTCTTGGTTCGGACAGGATCAATTATAAGTTAGATCGACCCCTACTGTTCCCTTGAACGGAAAACGCATCCTCACCAAGTCACTCCCCTCCAGTGACTTACCTTAACTTACCTGCCAGACATCCGATCAGTCCGTCGACCTATTTGGACTTCGTGCTAGCTATAGCTGGACTTCATGCCAACTATCCGGTCGGTCCGTCGACCTAGCTGGGCTTCGTGTCAACTATCAGGTCGGGCCGTTGACCTAGCTGGGCCTCGTGCCAGCTATCCGGTCAGCCCGTCGACCTAGCTGGGTTTCGTGCTAGATATCCGGTCAATCCGTCAACCTATCTAGACTTCTCCTGCACACTCAATCAAAGTGTTAGATCATAACAAACCTAATTTAACCTACTTTATCATTCATCAAAACCTGAGTTAGACCGTTAGTGCTAACTGCACCAACAATCTCCCCCTTTTTGGTGCAATGACAACCTGGGTTAAGTTAGTGAAAATATGAAAAAAAAAAAAAAGAATGAATAAACATAGGATATGCTTTAAGTTAGTGTTATTTTGATGTTTGATGTTTCACCTAACTTAATCCACTCAATCCTCCCCTTTTGGCATTCATAAAAAAAAAGCATAGACAAAATTGGCTAAGTAAAGAAAGAAAAATTTTCATAACAGAAAATTTTCAAGTGTACTGGGGAAGTTACTTAAAAAAATATAAGCTTTCAATTTTTATATCAGAAATAATTTTCAACATCTACTAACATTTTTAAAATAGCTAAGTTTTGAAAGATAACTTTTGAATATATATTAAAAAAACCTACTAAATTTTCATAATTGTCAAAATAGCTTAATTTTTATGTTAACTTGAAAAATATTTTTAAAAGTGATTTTTGTAAAATATTAAGGCAAAAACCTATTAACTTTATAAGTTAACTTATTTTTGTAAGTTAAAGTAATTTTCAAAAATAAGTTTACAAAATTAAAGCAAGTTTCAAAACAATTTTCAAAAGTAAGTTTTGCAAATGTAAAGCAATTTTCAAAACAATTTTTAAAAATAAGTTTGCAAAATTATAGCAAGTTTCAAAATAATTTTTAAAAATAAATTTTGTAAATTTAAAACAATTTTGCTAAAGTATTTTTAAGGAAATGAAAACTACTTTTTAAAATAATTTTGCAAAAATATTTTCAAAGAAGAGAAAATAATAAGTATGAAAATAATTTGAATTAATCCTCCCCCTGAACCTGACATTAAAAAAAACTCAACTGTCTAACCATTAGCTGCTTACTGAATATCAGAAGATAGCAGTTTTCACTTCGTTAGTTAGGTTAAGTTAATTAAATTCAGCTAGTGTCTGATTAAGCTGAAATATTTAACCTGATTACTATTTATTTGGTATTTTAACGCCTAGACTTATGTTGATGCACTGATATAAGCATCTTAAATCTATGCAATCTACCTATGCATCTCACCCCTTTCTAAGTTTAGCAATACACAAACAATGTAGTCCTAGTGTGTTGGTGAGATGCTCAAGTTCTAGACCTGTAGGAGCATGCTTTCTAAGGGTTTAATCTAGACTAAGGCTGAAATTGATTTTTAAGTCTAGAAATAGGGAAGTTTGAGAAATATATAAAAAAAATTATCCTAAAATTTTAAAGAAAATTTTGAAAGTAATTTTAAAAGTAAGAGTCCTAGTCTATTAAGCATAATATAACAAGTCAATATCTGAAGTGAAAATAAATCAATATATAAAGACAATGATCAAGATAAAAATACACGGAGATCATAACAACCTAGTCTACTGTGGTGATGAGGGTGGTTCGTAACCCAAAGATTGTAACATCTCTATCAACTCAGCGTGACGAGTCCGGTCATCCTCTCGAGAGCAAGATATGTCCCGTCGAAGATCGGAGACATCCTGTCGTATATCTTGTCCAAGCTTGGAAATCTCCTGCCACATGTCCCGTCGAACAATAGAGACCTCATATCGGAGACCATCCGTAGCTGTCTCAAGGTCGGTAACTCGGTCAGCTAGGGTGCGAGGGGTGGGACGTGGTGCTCGAGCTGGAGGTGGTGCTAGAACAGGGTGATCGCCAAAAAGCACATCCATGAACTCATCTACCCTTGCCTCCTCCCCCTCAGTATCTAGCTCGTCATCCAAGTCAGGTTGGGGCTGGGGCTGGGCCCCCCTCTGCCAGGACAAAATACCCTCATCATCTATATGAATGCCTCCTAAAGAAAAGTTCCTAGACCCTGCCATGTCAAACTCAGTCAAGGTTCTGACATCACCTCTAGTGACATCAATCTCTAAGGATGCAAGAAATGCGGTCAAGATGTAGTAGTAGGGCATATGAACCCGTTTGCTCGTGATGAGTCCAGCTGAGTAAATAATGACATGAAAATATGTAGACTAATGTCTGTATCTAATCTATGGCATAGGGCATATAGTAAGAATGAGTAAAAAGGACGCATTATCGCGACGTCGTGAGTGGTCAGTGGCAAAATGCAAGAGACCAATACCCTATAAAGGGCTTAGTCCTGAACTCTAAGGGAGACTAACCTAACTAGGGTGACTGTGGGTACTCGCTCTTCCCCAAAGAAATACGAGTATATTGTATCAAGTATAATGTGTGAGTAGGGATCACCAAATGATGGATCCCTAGGGGGATAGCATTGAAAAGTGCATGCAGAAGGATGTAAATCTAGAAAGGTACGGATGACAGCGGGGGATAGCATGATATCAATATCATCTGCCCTGGTAGTGTATATAAGGTCATATACTCTAAGTAGGTTATTGTACAGTTTAGCACATAAACCTATATTGATTGAACTGGTACAATAAACCAAACGATGCAATCTGTAGTAATCAATGACCTCTACAGCAGGAATGCATGAACGTATAAAAAATTGTCTATTTAAACACTTAGTCGAGATAGGCATGTAGATAGTACTAACAAACCTAATCCTAAGTTCTTCAGTCAGAAACCTAGGGTCCGTACTAGCAGTAGAGGGTCCAACATCAAATTTAGAATGTTTCCTAATTTATCAAAGAAAAACTAAACTAAGCAAAAAAATATTAAAATAGAGAAATTTAAAAACTTGGGAAGAGAAGGAAATTTTACCGAGGCATCGTTAATGAAGATAATAGAAATGGCGACATTGATTGTTTCGCTGCGGCGTAATAACCAAAAGAGAAAGTAAAATTTTAATTGTAATCCCTCTTGAGTTAAAAGTCCGGTGAGAGCCTTTGCAAGAGTGGAAAGGAGAGGTGCAAGGAATTGGGGGTGCCCTTGCCGCCCCTTATATAGGGTGGTACGGGTGCCTGAACTAAGTCCGAGCGCCTAAACTGAGTCTGGGCGCCTGGAGCAGGGCGAGGCAGGGCACTCGAAGCGTGTTTTGGGCGCCCGGATTTGAATATCGAGGCGCCCACCCTTGATTTTTTTTTTAAAAAAAGAAATTTTAATTTTAATTTAAGTTGATTTAAGTTAATTTAATTTAGAAGTTAAATTTTAAGTTAATTTCTTAATTTGATTATTTTTAAAGTTAATTTTTAAGTTAATTATTTTTTAGTTAATTTTTAAAATAACTTTTAAGTTAATTATTTTTTAGTTAATTTTAAAAACAACTTTTAAGTTAATTATTTTTAAGTTAACATAATATTTAAAATAATTTTTAAGTTAAAATAATTTTTAAGCTAAAATAATTTTTAAAATAATTTTAAGTTAAAATAATTTTTAAAATAATTTTTAAATTAAAATAACTTTTAAGTTAAGATAATTTTAAAATAAATTTTTAATTTTTTTTAAATGAATTGAAATTGAATTTTCAATTTAATTTAATTTAATTTAAAGTCCTTAGTCATCTCACCCGATCTATGTTTTCAATCAAGGAATCCTATAATTTTTGTGAGATGAAGTTAAGTTCAAGTTTTAAGGTTTGGTTTAACTTTGTATTAGATTCAGGTTTAGCTTTGAGCTCAACAAACAGATATTCTTTGGATAAACTTCTGGGCTATAGTGAGTCACCTGAATATCATTAGAGTAATCATGCCTTCGAGAGTTTCTAAATAGTCCTATCCACTGAACTTAGTATTAAACTTTGGTCTAACTAGTTAAGATCCGTAAGGGGTAGCTTCAGTTAGTTCCACTTAGTTAAATGCATCAGGTCGAAGTCATATCTTCCTAGACATGCATAGACTGAGCTTCCCTAACCTATTATCATCCAAAACTTCACCAGTACCGTAGGTCAAGTTAAACTTAGTCCATTTTTAAGATAATCCTAATTACACTACCGGGTAGGTTATTTTTGGATGTGCCAACTAACTTGGAGCCTTCCCCTGAATTATTGATCTGGATTTAGGTTTTAGTTTTGGGTTTATGTCGATTACTTTTATAATTATAATATACTTGATTATAATCTTGATTGAAGTTGGTTTTATAGTTATTTCTATTATTTGATTTTGGTTTAGTTGATTTAGTTTTATAGTTAGAATTCTGAATTGGGTTTTTAGATTTTAGATAATATATTTTATTTTTAGATATATAATACTGATTAATTCCTACTTGCATGGTTAAACACGCTTTCGGAACTCAAACTTTGGTTTATTTTTTATTTTGAGATGATCCGGCGGTAAGAATGGGGGGCCCACCTTCTGAAGGGTCCCAGCCTAAGGACGGATGGAGGGCTGGCCAAGCGGGTAATGGTTCGAGCGGAGCTAGAGATAACCCATCCATGGGCTTGGGTTTCCGACGCCAAGGCAGGAGGATCGAAGGGCGTCCAGGTCGGACCGGGACCGGCGAGGGGAGCGGGTTGTGAGCTGGTCGTCTTGGAGGTCGAGAAGTTCCAAGGCCTCTCGGCCAGGAGATGCGGATATCTCCGTCGATCTATCAGATGGCAGATGGAGCCATGCCGCGTCTTCTGATGATCACAGAAAGAAAGTGAATTCTTGGGACTCCTCCAGCTGGAACAGTGGAGACCATGGATGCAATGTTTTTTCCTCTAGTACCATATTCATGCTCTTCAGCTTCACTAGCCCTAGCAACGACATCTATATCAGGTCTTCACCTTTAAGAAACCAAGTCTTCTTCTTCATTACCACTTTCTCCATCCATTCCTCGCCTACTGATGCCGTCAGGTCCGTCGGACACCCTGGCTCGGTTTTTGTTGCAGGTTCGCCGAGCACTCGAGGATTCAGCAGGAGCGCCACGCCCCAGCGTTCGTTGACCCGTTCGGACAGATCAATTTGGCGCACCGTCGTGGGAACGCAGTATCCGAAAGGGAACAATGGACGAGGCCGGACGACAACACACGGTGACGCGATCAAAGAACTCGACGCTCTGTCGAGATGAGGGCCGCCAAACTTGTGGAGTTAAAACAAAAGCATCCCGAGCGGCCCGAGCAACAAGCAACATCGCATCGGGTGGCCGAGCGGACGCACTCAAGCCACCGCTGCATTCCATCGGGCCTTATTCCGCACCTGAAGCCGCCACTCGGAGAGATAGAGGATCTTCTTCCGACAAAATGCCTAGGCGAGACACCGAAAGGAAAACCCCCCGAGCGGACTCATCTCCGAGCGGATCAATCGCCAATTTTGAGGCTATTCTACGAGACCCTCCGCTTAAACATTCGCGCCCGCGCGATCGGGCGAGTACAATGGAACAACAGACCGGATGATCATCCGGTAAGTTCGATAACACAGCTACGCCCATCAATATACAGATGGAGTAAAGTGCCGAGTCTTTCTTACCACTCTCTCGGGATCGGCTCAAGCGGTAGTTTCGGAGGTCACGGACGGATCCATCACTAGCTTCAAGGACTTCAACGGTCCCTTCCTCCACCACTTCGCCGAGTGGTTATCGAGACAAGCGTCGACTGTTCGCCATCAAGCAAGAGCCGAGAGAATCACTGAGCTTACATCCAGCGATTCAACCAAGTGGCGATGGATATTCCAACGGCCACATCGGAGACGATGATGAATGCCTTCACGCAAGGCCTTGTGGACGGGGACTTCCAATCGCTCATCCGAAAGCCGCCCGAGATTATGATCATATCTGCACCGGGCCAATGAATATATCAACGTGGAGGAAGCGCAAGACCAGGGAAGAAAGAAACACCAAGCGAACGGGCTCCTCCGCCGAAGGAGACCCGCCGCCATCAGCCAAGAGGACCAAGGGTGAAGGCCGATCCCCATGCCGGATCACACGTACAAGAGGTAGCTACTGCCGCAAGCCAAAGAAGAGATGGACCCCTATGTTCTGCTCCATCCACCGGACGGATACGCACAACACGAGGGATTGTCGAAGTCTTCCCTTCGTGGCTAATCCCGTTCCCAGGAATGCCGAACGGCGGTCTCCTCCCATCGACAAAAGGCAAAGGACCCATGAAGCCGATCGGACACGCACCGAGAGGCGTCATCAACAGACGCCCGATCGGCTCTGATCTCCAAGACAGGAGAATCGACGGGCGTCCAGAGAACGGTCCCGACCGTCCGCTAAGGAAGAGGAGAATAGAAGCAATACTGCCCGAGGCGAGATCAACGTTATTGCTGGTGGGCCGACCGGAGGAGACTCCAACCGAGCCAGAAAGGCGAGCGTCCGGCAGCTACAGATCCACGCAGTTGGTTGTAGCCAAGAGCGGGCAAGTGGACCGGAAATCACTTTCGGGCCCGGAGACTTAGAAGGAATAGAAGTGCCCCACGACGACGCTCTGCTCATCAAAGCGGTAATAGCAAATTACACTATTCATCGCATATTTGTTGACACAGGGAGCTCGGTCAACATTATATTCAAGAAGGCGTTCGATCAGCTGCAAATTGATCGAGCCGAGCTGCTGCACATGATAACGCCGCTCTACGGGTTCACGGGTAACGAGGTGCAGCCGGTCGGGCAAATACGGCTGGCTATCTCACTGGGAGAAGAGCCGCTCAGGAGGACGCGAACAAAGACTCGTGGTGGTGGACTCTCCTCATCCTACAACGCCATTTTGGGACGACGGCGCTCGAATTCCTGTCTGCCCCAACCTTCCACGAAGATGAAGTTCCCCGAAGACAAGGTGGGAGAAGTACGGGGAGACCAGTTAGCAGCTCGGCGATGCTACATCGAGATGGTCCGAGCATAATCCAACTCCGCTCGGAAGGTGCCTCGAATCGAGGTAAATACTATCACTGAAAAGCCACCCGCCTTAATTTATGAGGAAAAAGAAGATGTGCAGATTCATCCGACCCGATCGGAGGCCACGACTTTTGTTGCCTCTGATCTGGAGGAGAAGCAGAAGGAGGAGCTGATCCAATGCCTCCGACGAAACCATGATGTATTCGTCTGGTCGACACATGAATTGCCAGGAATTTCGCCGAGCATAGCACAGCATGAATTGCATGTCCGACCGGACGCTCGGCCAGTGAAGCAGAGAAAAAGGGATTTCAGTGCCGAGCAGAATGCCATCATCCGGGCGGAAGTAGAGAAACTTCTGGAGGCCGCCCACATATGAGAAGTGCAGTTCCCGAGCTGGCTGGCTAACGTAGTATTAGTCTCCAAGCCGGGCGGCAAGTGGAGAGGCTGCATCGACTTTCGGGATTTAAACAAAGCATGCCCCAAGGACTTCTATCCTCTGCCCCGTATAGATCAGCTGGTGGACTCTACGGCCGGCTGCGAATTAATTTGCATGCTTGACGCCTATCAAGGATATCATCAAGTGCCGCTCGCCCGGGAAGATCAAGAAAAAGTAAGCTTTGTAACGGCCGACGGCACATATTGCTATAATGTGATGCCGTTCGGATTGAAGAATGCCGGGGCCACCTATCAACGCTTGATGAACAAGGTGTTCAAGGAGCAGATTGGGCGTAATCTGGAAGTCTATGTGGACGACATTCTTATCAAATCCGTCCGAGCGGTCGATCTCTTCAAGGACATGGAAGAAACCTTCCGAACACTACGCAAATATGGAGTCAAGTTAAATCCCCAGAAATACTTGTTCGGAGCAAAAGGGGGGCGTTTCTTGGGATATATAGTGACCGAGCGGGGAATTGAAGCCAATCCCAGCAAGGTGAAAGCTCTGCAAGACATGCCGCCTCCCAGAAATACAAGGGAAGTGCAACGGTTGACTGCTTTGTCCAGATTCATCTCCAAAACCGCCGACCGGAGCTTACCATTCTTCAAGATCCTGCGCAAGGCTACTAAGTTCCAGTGGGATGAAGAATGTGACCGAGCATTTGAAGAATTGAAAACATATCTAAATTCTCTGCCTGTACTTGCCAAGTCGATCGAGGGTGAGTCACTTTATATGTATCTGTCGTCAATCGAGCATGTCAGAGGCTCGACTTGTGAGGGCGAGCGCAAGAGCACCGGTGTATTTTCTAAGTCACATCTTGAAAGATGTGAATCTCGCTACAGCTCGAGAAGTTGGCCTTGCTTTGGTTCTAGCCGCTCCTCCGACCGTATTTCTTGGCTCACACCATCATTGTCCGGATGAACAGTCCCCTCGGAAGAGTACTGTTGACTCCAGAAGCGTCTGGACGGCTCATCAAGTGGACGACAGCACTACGTGAATTTGACACCCAATATAAACCAAGTTCGGCGATCAACGTGAAATCCTTGGCTGATTTTGTGACCGGAGTGCAGAGACCAGAGCCTGAAGCTTGTGGAGAATATATGTATGGGATTGGAATATTATTGCTCTCACCTCAAGAAGAAAAGATGCACCTATCCGTCCGACTGGATTACAAAGCCACCAACAATGAAGGTAGTATGAGACCTCATGCCGGACCGCAGCAACACGGCATGTGGAGCCGGCCGGTGACCTCTATTCTGATTCACAGCTACCGAACTCTCGCACCTTTGAAATCAACAGTGTTCGGCTTAAACTCTACGTTGAGGCCTTTGAAAAACTCAAAGCTACTTTCCGAGAGGTTCTTATACAGAAGATCCCCGAACGAGAACCAGGCAGCAGACGAATTAGCCAAACTCGCGAGTTCAATAACACCGATTGCCATTCAGCAACCAATTATCCTGGTGGCGCACGTCGATCGGATGCAAGGCCTCACGTTTCCAAGCAACTGGAGGACACCTATTATAGAATTTCTCCGTTCGGGCACCACACCCTCCGATGAATATGCAGCCCGGCTCCTCGGAAGAAGGGTTGGTCGGTTCACGCTCATCGGTGATCAGCTCTACAAGAAGTTGTTGAAATGCGTGAGCTCGGAAGACTCGGCTTACATTCTTCAAGAAGTACATCAAGGATCGTGTGGAGGGCATCCGGGCGGATGATCATTAGCTAAGAAGATCCTGCTAGTGGATACTTTTGGCCGACCTTACAAATAGACGCTGCTCGGACAGTATCTACATGCCTTTCGTGCGAAGTACCACAACTTCTCCCACCGACCGGCAGAGGAGATGAAGGCATCAACCGTCTCATGTCCGTTCGATCAATGGGAATGAATATCGTGGGTCCATTTCCAATGGCGACCGGGCAGAGAAATTTTGGTGGCGGTCGATTATTTCTCCAAGTGGGTGGAAGCCGAGCCACTAGCTAGGATCACCGAACAGATGGTCAAAAATTCATATGGCAACACATCATCTGAGGTTCGGATCCCTCGCCGATTGGTTTCCGACAATGGGCGGCAATTCACTGGGAAGGTGCTAGAAGATTGGTGCAAAAGCTATGGCATTGAGCAACACTTCACGTCCGTGGCCTACCCCAAAGCAACGGCCGTCAAGTAGCCAACCGAAATTCTCAGATTCGCGCTACCGACTCGACCACGGGAGGAAGTTGGCGGATGAAGTGCCGGCGTTTATGGGCCATTCGGACGACTCCTAAGGAAGCGACGGGCCACACCTTTTCATCCGGCGGCGAAGTAGTCATCCCGGTTGAAGTCGGCGTCGAGTCCGTCCGGTCCAATTATGATGAAGGTAACGCCGAGAATATGGAGCTGGATTTGATTGACGAGAACGAGCCAAGGCATCCGTTCGGCTGATGGCATACCGTCAATGAATGAAGCAAAACTACAACCGGTCATTCCCGATCATTTCAGGTCGGCGACCTTGTCTGGAAGAAAGTCAAACCGGTCGGCGACGTCGGCAAGCTTGAAGCGCCGTGGGCTGGCCCGTTCAAAATCATCGAAAATCTCCGCTCGGGCGCATATTATTTGGAGGATGAGGACGGCCGACAGCTAGATAGACCGTGGAGCGCGAACCACCTCCAGCCTTACCGGGCGGGGTGAAAGGTGTGCCAATGTAAATCATCCTGTGTACTTTTTTCGACTGAGTACTTGAAATGCAGAAATGAAAAATCAAGAGAACAAATATAAGGCATCGTCAGCAAGGATCGAAGGCCCCGTACCGTTCGGACAGAGGTAAATTATCCGAGCCAAAATGCTCAATGCGGAATACCCCCGTGCCGTTCTGCCGGCGTACGATACCCAAGCATCGACACAAAAACCGAAGGCCACGTGCGGGAAGCAAAGTGGTGTAATATGGCGCTAATTGTATATTTTAAAGCTGCGCCGAACGGGAGCGTTAAAATTAGCCTTAACGGTCGTCTAGCCCAGACGTTAAACCATAGAGCCACGCCGACCGGCTATAAACATCCGCGCCGACGAGCACCGTCGTTAAAGATCATCCTAGTCGACGAGCACCGTCGTTAAACATCGAGAGCCGCGCCGATCGGCTATAAACATCTGCGCCGACGAGCACCGTCGTTAAACATCCAGAGCCGCGCCGACCGGCTATAAACATTCGCGCCGACAAGCACCGTCGTTAAAGATCATCCTAGCCGACGAGCACCGTCGTTAAAGATCATCCTAGTCGACGAGCACCGTCGTTAAACATCGAGAGCCGCGCCGATCGGCTATAAACATCCGCGCCGACGAGCACCGTCGTTAAACATCGAGAGCCGCGCCGACCGGCTATAAACATTCGCGCCAACGAGCACCGTCGTTAAAGATCATCCTAGTCGACGAGCACCGTCGTTAAACATCGAGAGCCGCGCCGATCGGCTATAAACATCCGCGCCGACGAGCACCGTCGTTAAACATCGAGAGCCGCGCCGACCGGCTATAAACATCCGCGCCGACGAGCACCGTCGTTAAAGATCATCCTAGCCGACGAGCACCGTCGTTAAACATCGAGAGTCACGCCGACGAGCACCGTCGTTAAAGATCATCCTAGTCGACGAGCACCGTCGTTAAACATCGAGAGCCGCGCCGACCGGCTATAAACATCCACGCCGACGAGCACCGTCGTTAAAGATCATCCTAGTCGACGAGCACCGTCGTTAAACATCGAGAGCCGCACCGATCGGCTATAAACATCCGCGCCGACGAGCACCATCATTAAACATCGAGAGCCGCGCCGACCGGCTATAAACATTCGCGCCGACGAGCACCGTAGTTAAAGATCATCCTAGCCGACGAGCACCGTCGTTAAAGATCGAGAGCCGCGCCGATCGGCTATAAACATCCGCGCCGACGAGCACCGTCGTTAAACATCGAGAGCCGTGCCGACCGGCTATAAACATCCGCGCCGTCTAGCACCGATGTTAAAAATCGAGAGACGAGCCGGCGTCTATAAATCCCTGAGTGGAAGACCGACGAGCACCGTCGTTAAAGATCGAGAGCCGCGCCGATCGGCTATAAACATCCGCGCCGACGAGCACCGTCGTTAAACATCGAGAGCCGCGCCGACCGGCTATAAACATCCGCGCCGACGAGCACCGTCGTTAAAGATCATCCTAGCCGACGAGCACCGTCGTTAAAGATCGAGAGCCGCGCCGATCGGCTATAAACATGCGCGCCGACGAGCACCGTCGTTAAACATCGAGAGCCGCGCCGACCGGCTATAAACATCCGCGCCAACGAGCACCGTCGTTAAAGATCGAGAGCCGCGCCGATCGGCTATAAACATCCGCGCCGACGAGCACCGTCGTTAAACATCGAGAGCCGCGCCGACCGGCTATAAACATCCGCGCCGACGAGCACCGTCGTTAAACATCGAGAGCCGCACCGACCGGCTATAAACATCTTAGCCGACGAGCACCGTCGTTAAACATCGAGAGCCGCGCCGACCGGCTATAAACATCCGCGCCGACGAGCACCGTCGTTAAAGATCATCCTAGTCGACGAGCACCGTCGTTAAACATCGAGAGTCGCGCCGATCGGCTATAAACATCCGCACCGACGAGCACCGTCGTTAAACATCGAGAGCCGCGCCGACCGGCTATAAACATCCGCGCCGACGAGCACCGTCGTTAAAGATCATCCTAGCCGACGAGCACCGTCGTTAAAGATCGAGAGCCGCGCCGATCGGCTATAAACATCCGCGCCGACGAGCACCGTCGAGCCGCGCCGACCGGCTATAAACATCCGCGCCGACGAGCACCGTCGTTAAAGATCGAGAGCCGCGCCGACCGGCTATAAACATCCGCGCCGACGAGCACCGTCGTTAAAGATCATCCTAGCCGACGAGCACCATCGTTAAACATCGAGAGTCGCGCCGACCAGCTATAAACATCCGCGCCGACGAGCACCGTCATTAAAGATCATCCTAGCCGACGAGCACCGTCGTTAAAAATCGAGAGCCGCGCCGATCGGCTATAAACATCCGCGCCGACGAGCACCGTCGTTAAACATTGAGAGCCGCGCCGACCGGCTATAAACATCCGCGCCGACGAGCACCGTCGTTAAAGATCGAGAGCCGCGCCGATCGGCTATAAACATCCGCGCCGACGAGCACCGTCGTTAAACATCGAGAGCCGCGCCGACCGGCTATAAACATCCGCGCCGACGAGCACCGTCGTTAAACATCGAGAGCCGTGCCGACCGGCTATAAACATCCTAGCCGACGAGCACCGTCGTTAAACATCGAGAGTCGCGTCGACCGGCTATAAACATCCGCGCCAATGAGCACCGTCGTTAAAGATCATCCTAGTCGACGAGCACCGTCGTTAAACATCAAGAGTCGGGCCGATCGGCTATAAACATCCGCGCCGACGAGCACCGTCATTAAACATCGAGAGCCGCGCCGACCGGCTATAAACATTCGCGCCGACGAGCACCATCGTTAAAGATCATCCTAGCCGACGAGCACCGTCGTTAAACATCGAGAGCCGCGCCGATCGGCTATAAACATCCGCGCCGACGAGCACCGTCGTTAAACATCGAGAGCCGCGCCGACCGGCTATAAACATCCGCGCCGACGAGCACCGTCGTTAAAGATCATCCTAGCCGACGAGCACCGTCGTTAAACATCGAGAGCCGCGCCGACCGGCTATAAACATCCGCGCCGACGAGCACCGTCGTTAAAGATCATCCTAGTCGACGAGCACCGTCGTTAAACATCGAGAGCCGCGCCGACCGGCTATAAACATCCGCGCCGACGAGCACCGTCGTTAAAGATCATCCTAGTCGACGAGCACCATCGTTAAACATCGAGAGCCGCGCCGATCGGCTATAAACATCCGCGCCGACGAGCACCGTCGTTAAACATCGAGAGCCGCGCCGACCGGCTATAAACATTCGCGCCGGCGAGCACCGTCGTTAAAGATCATCCTAGTCGACGAGCACCGTCGTTAAACATCGAGAGCCACGCCGATCGGCTATAAACATCCGCGCCGACGAGCACCATCGTTAAAGATCGAGAGCCGCGCCAATTATGATCGTTCGCAAGTACCAGACGGATTAAGGCCGATCGGTCGTCGGTTTGCCAACACTTCGCATTCACTGAAGGCAATTAGCATAGCCAAGCGCTAAACGATTCTGAGGAAACAAATCAATTGATTAACCCGATCGGTCGTTTAGTAGGAAGCTAGGGGAGTCCAACTGATTCTACGAATAAGCAGCAACACACTAAAACGAGACAATGAAGGGCAAACAAAAAATGCAAGCAAAGGAACATAAGGAGGCCGAACGGCACGTACAAAAATTTTTGCATCCGCTGAGCGGATGAAATACAGAAAGCACTTGAAAGAACTCGCCTCACTCAGGGTCTTCAAAATTAAAGAAAGCGTCCGGGATATCATCAATCATGGCCACCAGGTCGGAGGCGGGAATATGCATTCCCTCGGGAAGGTGGCCACCCTTCTTTAAGTACGTCATGGTGACCTTGACCGCTTCGGCGAAAGTAGAAGAGACGTTGCCGCCGAATTTTGTGCCGAACCTCTCCGAGCGGAGGTATTCTTGGCGCGCTGCTGCTAGGCGGTTCGGCTCTCCCTCCTTATATTTTTTAAGTGCCGCTCGGGAAGCGGTTAAGGTATCTTGTACAGCCTTCAAGTCCACCTCGGCCTTTGTGCGTTCCGCCGAACGGACCTCTCGCTCGGCGTTCAGCTGGGCCTCCAGATCCTTGGATCGCTGATCTAGCGCACGGACATCTACTTTCATCTTGTCCAAATCGGCTACCGCTCGCTTCTTCCGGGCAGTAGCGCGTTTGGCATCAGCTTCGCGCTTCTTGACTTGGCCCTCTAGCCGAGCCACCTCTGTAGCCAGGTCGGCAGACTTCTTCTGTTCGGCCTCGAAGGCTTGTTTTTCTCGCTCGGAGTTTTTCCAGGAGCTCCTCCAGCTCGGCTAGCCGATGGCTAGTGGCGATTTGCTCAGCCCAGCGCTGTAAGGGAAATAATAAAATGAGGAACCGGACAGTAGCATAGCACAGAAGGAAAAATGAATTTATCTGAGTGGCCTGCTGCATGTTGTTATCGCCGAGCTGCTTGGGCGTCATAAGGGCCACTTGAATCTGGGCGTCCTCGAAGAGCTTGGCGAGCGGACCCGTCAAGGTTATTTCGTGAACAGGGCTCGAGGGCCGATCGGCGGACAGTAAATATTCCTCCGATGGGAATCGAAGGGTAGTCTTGATGGTCGGATGGCGGACGGGCGCTTCTTGATCGCGCTGATGAGAGGACTCCCTAAGGTGGAAGTTTCACCAACCGACGAAGCGCGTCGAGTCCGGGAGGAGAGCCGAGGGCTGTGCAGAGGCGGCCCGGAGTCCCGATGATGGCGTGCGGCGAAGTTACGCCGATCGGCGCCTGTGGTGCCCCCTCTTGGGTCGGCGGAAGGCTGGAGTCTCTTCGACGTTTCCGCCGAACCTCCAATGGTGGATCTCCGACCTGGGGGACGCCCAGCTCGGCGGGGGCTGAGGAAACAGGATCCGCCTCAACCTCCGTTGAAGCAGATGGGGCAGCTTCTGTTTCAGGGGCGGACTGCGCCCCCCCCTCTCCTGCATCTGCCGGGCGGCTGGGGATGAGACCCCGCTCGGCGAGCTCTTTTTTGGTGGCCGCTTCAATTTCCACGGACTTTAATTTCAAATGAGCGGTAGCCTTGGAGCGCCACATGACTTCAGCTGCAGTAAAAGAAATTAAAATTAATTAGACAAAAAAGACTAAGAGAGTAGAGAATCCTTACTCATGCGGAAGGGGAGATTTGCCCGAACGGGAGATAATCCGAAAATATACAACACCCCCTTGAGAAGCAACTGGTCGATCTTGTATCGCTGACCGGATAACCAGTTCGCCGCATGAAGATAGGCTAGGTTGCTTCTGAACTTGCCGAGCTCCGGCTGAGTCGGCACAGCGGTCTGCCATTTGGTTCGGAATGCTGGCCGCTCGGGAAGTCGGATATAGAAGAAAAACTCCTTCCAGTGTTTGTTGGAGGTCGGCATATTATCAAAAAATCTAAAGCCTATTCTACTTTGGAAGATAAAAGTGCCCAGTTCGGATTGTTTAGGGTAGAAAAAGAAGTGAAATATTTTGGGGTCAAGAGGGATACTGTGCAGCTTAAAGAGGACGACCACCCCGCCCAGCAGCCTAAAGGAATTCGGCACAAGTTGGCCGAGCGGGATGCGAAAATAGTTACAAACCTCTAAAATAAAGGGATGGGTAGGAAATCTAAGGCCGCCCTGGAATTGGTCTAGAAAAAAACAAATGGTGCCGATCGGGGGGTCATGGGGCCGGTCAGTCGGGTCGGCTACAACTATTTCATAGTTATCGGGAATCCCATACGTCCGAACAAGGCGCCGAGCACCCTCCTCATCAAACCGACTTTCCATGGTCAGATACCAAGGGCCATGAACACCAACAGCGGGTTCGGAGGAGCTTGCCATCTCGAAGAAGCAAAAAGATAGCGAGGAATCGAAGGAATGGGAGCAAAAGAGGCAAAACAAGTTGGGAAGACCTTGTAAACGAAGGGAGAAGACTCACTGAGAAGGAAACGGACGGAAAGGATCACCGGTGAGATGGTAGCCGCCGAAAAACAAGAACTGGATCGTCGGAGGTCACGGCAGAGGAAGGAGCAGAAGGCAACGCACAAGCGAATATGCGGCGAAGGAAGGAGACGGAGGCTTTATACGGCTGAGGTCGGTCGGCCTCCGCCGTCGGATGCAGGTCACGGGAGACAAGGTCATCATCTAACCGTCCATTTCAAAGCAATCGGCGTCCCATCGTACGGATCATCACCGCCACACAAGAGGAGCCACGTGGCGCTCTGTCACCAGGCGCAATTAATGCGCCCATACCGCACATGCTTTGATTTAATGAAAAGGATTTGCGCGATGTTCGAGAAGATTTAGACAAGCGAACATCCACGTTGAACGCCAAGACATCCAAAACAAAGAGCCGAGCGGCTGAATGTGGCGTAAGGGCCGAACGGCTCAAGGGATATTATAAGCGACGGTAAGGCGACGACCGCTCCGTTCGGACACATAGTCCAGTCAGTCGGACTCACTGCCTCCTTCGACTAGACTTGAGAGAGAGGCAAGTGATCCGGCGGTAAGAATGGGGGGCCCACCTTCTGAAGGGTCCCAGCCTAAGGACGGATGGAGGGCTGGCCAAGCGGGTAATGGTCCGAGCGGAGCTAGAGATAACCCATCCATGGGCTTGGGTTTCCGACGCCAAGGCAGGAGGATCGAAGGGCCGAGCGGGAGTCCGCTCGACTGGGACCGAAGGGCCGAGCGGGTTGTCCGTTCGGCCAAGATAAGGGCGAGGGTACAAAGGTGGCCGAGCGGCCTAGGCGCTCGGCTCGGGATATGGGATATCAGCAGAAGCATGTCTGATGATTAGGCCGTACACAAGATCACACGATGGAGGATCTTGCCGTCACATCATGGAAAGGTTGATACAGTAGCAGTATGGCCTCTTGGACGTCTTCCTGACAGATCCATATCTGGGCATGGCCCTTCTGACAGACCCATATCTGGGCATGGTCAAAAGCAAGTGGTTGCTTTGATTGGCGGGCCCAGGCTTCTTGGAGAGGTCTATATAAGGTCTTCATTTCTTCACCGGAGGTACACAAGTCTTCATTCTGCAGCCACTTTCTCCATCCATTCCTCGCCTGACTTGAGCGTCGGAGGGTCATCGCCAGGACACCCCTCCCGGCTCGGTTTTGTTGCAGGTTCGCCGGAGCACTCGAGGATTCAGCAGGGAGCGCCACGTCCCCAGCGTTCGTTGACCCCTGGTTCGGACAGGATCATGAGATATAAGTGAATAAACGATTTATTTGTTGAGCTAGACTTGTATCCAAGTCCAGATTTGTTGTATACTCCTTTTTTGGTTATTTAATATTAGGTCCAAATTTTTAGATCTAGTTGTGAACTTTTCTAATAACCCTTTAAATTTGTTAATTTAAATTTTTAGTGTAGAATTTTCCTCCTCAAGTTTTTCGACTTAATTTGGATTTGATTTTTCAATTTGTTCCTTGAGTTGTTAGTTTTCCTCAAGGAGCAATTTATTTTGTTTTTCTTGTTCAGCTAATTTTCTATTTAAACATGCAATTAATTTAAAAAACTATTTGCTTAAATTAAAATTTACCTCTTCGGAACCTTCAGAAATTAGTACGAACTCATGGCTCGATTTGGGTTCGGACCCATCTTCCGATTCGTCCTCCGATTCTGATTCACGGGCCATCAGCGCAAGGTAGCTCCGATGCTTCTGCTCTTCGACTTCCGATTCCTCTGAAGACGATTCATCCTACGTTGCTTTGAGTGCCTTCTTCTTGGATGTCTTTGACTTGTCGTTCTTCAATTTTGGGCACTCTTTCTTGTAGTGACCCTTCTTGTTGCATCCGAAGCAAGTCACATTTCTTGGTTCGGTGATATATGTTGGTGCAATATTCCCCAGGTCAAGGTTGACCAAGTTGACTGAGCTTGAATTGAGTCAAGCTCGAGTCTTGATGTTTGGATTTCGATGTTTGACAATACATATAGACAACACATGAAGATTGCAGGTGCAATTGTTCATGTGGGAAGATTGTGAAGGAGAGTTAAGTAGGTCAAGGTTGACTGGATACTTGACTGGAAAATCCTAGTAAGTGAAGCTAGGTGAAAGTCCTGGCGAGTGAAGCCAGGCAGAATGAAAGTCCTGGTGAGTGAAGCCCGGCAGAAGGAAAATCCTAGTTAGTGAAGCTAGGTGAAAGTTCTGGTGAGTGAAGCCAGGCAGAATGAAAGTCCTGGTGAGTGAAGCCATGTAGAAGGAAAATCCTAGTGAGTGAAGCTAGGCAGAAGAGAAATCCTGGTGAGTGAAGCCAGGTGAAAGTCCTAGTGAGTGAAGTTAGGCAGAAGAGAAATCCTGGTGAGTGAAGCCAGGTGAAAGTCCTAGTGAGTGAAGCCAGGCAGACGGGAAGTCCTGGTGAGTGAAGCCAGGCAGACGGGAAGTCCTGGTGAGTGAAGCCAGGCAAGGAAAATCCAGATGGATCAAGGATGATCGGACATCTGGTGTTAGGAAATCCAAGTAGATCAAAGGGATTGACCGGATACTTGGCGCAAGGAAAATCCAGATGGATCAAGGATGATCGGACATCTGGTGTTGGGAAGTCCAAGTAGGTTAAAAGGATTGACCGAATACTTGACGCGAGGAGTAAAGTCCAAGTGGGTCAAAGGGATTGACCGGACACTTGGTGTGCAAGTTCTAGCAGGTTAAGGGTGACTGAATGCTAAGCACAATGTACCAACAGGTCATGGTTGACCAGATGTTGGTGTGGGGGACTTGGGAATCGGTTTTGGGCAAAAACCAAGAGCTGGATCGATCAGCCGATCGATTGGCTCATGCTCAATCGATCGGCTGATCGATTAGGTGAGTCCCCGTGACAAGCATCCTCCCAATCGATCAGTGGATCGATTGGGGAGAAGTACTGCGCGAACAGAACCCCTCTGGATAGATTGGGCGATCGATCCAGAGGTCCCAATCGATCAGTGGATCGATTAGGAGATGCTGTTTGTGTGCGATAAGCCCTGGATCGATCCAGGCAATTCCTGAGAGCACAGAAGCGCTCTAAATCGATCAGCCGATCGATTCAAAGCCTCCCCGATCGATTGGGAGCAATCCAATCGATCAGGATCCGACCGTTAGCGTCGATTAAAGTCGTTGTCGAGCTCTTTCTTCGCCATCGCTCACATTGTTCATCTCAGATCTTCACCAGCGACTCCACAGCATCTCTCTGAAGTTTAGATCGCCAGTTCTTGAAGGTTCTTGGAAGTTTTCCAAGTCAAGAGGCGGATCAAAAGCAAGAAGGAGAAGCTAGAGTTAGGGTTTTCAATTGTCAAACCTGTAAGAATTCTTGTATTTGTTTTCCCCTTGTCTTCTTCTTATATTGAGAGTATTGTAGGGCTTCTCCACCTTCGGTAGTTACCGAAAAGGAGTGTTTTATTAGTAGAGGGTGTCCCCCCCCCCCCCCCCCTCTAGCTACATAATCGGTCCCAACAAGTGGTATCAGAGCGAGGTTGCTCTTCACTGGAATCATCGCCGGAAAAGGAAAAGAACTAGAGGGTGAAGAAGTTGGAGCAAAATTCTTCAAGTCAAAGATTTTATCAAGCTCAACTTCAATGGAATTCCAAGACGAACTTGGATTCGACACAAGGGTGCCTCCACCATATGTATCTACAAGCTTCAATTCTTGAAAATCAAGAATTGAGAATTTTCTTATGATGGAGATAGAGCAATGGTTTACTCTCATGGAAGGCTTCGAAGCTCCAAAGAATTCAAAAGGTAAAATTCTCAAGAGGAGTAAGTGGAGCCAAGAACAAATCCAAAGATGTGAGACCAATGACAAAGTGACCAAGCTTTTGGTCAATTTATTGCCGAGCAACATCTTGGAGAAAATTGGAGAATTTGAAGATGTCAAAGAGCTATGGAGCAAATTGACATTGCTTCATGAAGAACCCTCCATTGTACCAAGTCAAGATAAATCCAAAGAGGAGGAAGACCAAGAGGAGGAAGACTCCGAGGTTGAGAGATGCTCAAATTCAAAAGAAGAAGTCCAAGAAGCCTCATCTTCAAAGGAGTACAATGAAAAGGGCAAAGAAGGAGCATACTCTTTGTTCCATATACAAGATGAAGATGAAGAAGCCTCCACCTCTAGGATTGAGAGGGAGCAACTTTCGGTGACATCGGATCAAGAGGAAGCATCTACCTCCGGATCAAAAGGAGGATTAAGTGTCATCCCCACACATGAAGGTATAACTAATTCAATTAAAAATAAAAATCATATTGTATGTTTTGAGTGTAGGGAACATGGGTATTACAAGAGCAAGTGCCCCAAGTTGGCCAAGAAAAAGAGCCAAGTGGCACCAAAAGGTAAGGAGAAGCCCAATGAGACCGCTCCCAGAACAAAGAAGAGCAAGGAGCACATTGTGTGCTTCTCTTGCAATCAAAAGGGACATTATAGGAGCCAATGTCCCAAGGGGAAGAAAGTGATCAAGGCTCATAGAGGAAGCACAACTCAAGGGGGAGCCTCCAAGGTAAAGAGAAATGTATCATTTATTGAGTCTACTCCCCTGAATAATGGTAAAAAGCATGCTACTTCTAATTTTTATCATTTTAATGTTATTTACCATAAGAATAGAAAGCATGAGAGCTTAAAAGAAAAACATATGGCTCTTCATGCTAAAACTCAACCTAAGGCTAGAAAAGTAGATAATCAACTAGGCAATAATTCTAAGGGTGTTAAGTATATGCCTAGGAAAAAGAAAAATCAAGATTTTAGTGAAAAATCGAAGGTTGAGGAATTATGGAAGGAAAATCAAGTCTTGAGGTCAATACTTGATAAATTAAAGAAGACCCTTAGAAAAATCACAAATGGAACACAAGGGTCTAAGGGTAAAAATCCAGGTCTAGGAGTATCAAAGCCATCCAATGGTCATAGGGGTTTGGGATACAAACCTAAGGCTAAGAAGGATGTAATCTTTTACCATAGGGTTCCATATATCTATGGAACCGAGTCTAGGTCTAAGGGTCAAGTCAAGGATACAAGGGGAGTTCTCCATAGAAGCATCTTTGCAACAACAAATGTGACTAAGACTTCTAAGAAGTCAAATAAAGTCACTAAGAAGGTCACAAGGGAGGTTATTCCTAGAGTTGACCTAGAAAATGTGACCAAGGCTTCTAAGAAGCCTAACAATGTCACTAGGAATGTATCTAGGGAAGTTATCCCTAGTGAATACCTAGAGCATCCAAGGAGCACAAATAGGTTTTGGGTTCCTAGGAGCATTTTCTCTACCCCATAAATGGGTTAGAGAGTGTCAACTCCGATTAGAAGGGTAGTTAACTCAACTTTGATGAAGTTGACACTCAAGGAGCATTTTCAAGGTTATTGTTAACCTTTGAAAATGAGGACATGTTTATTTACTCTCATAAGAGTAAAATGTGTCACAATTTGATAAATTGGAAGATATTTTAAGTGACACAACTTGAGAAAATCATAAGAACTACCAAGTTGAGATTTTGGTATGTTCTTAGGAAATTAAAGGCAATGTATGCCTTAACTCAAATGGTTACTCTTTAAAGGAGTAAATTGTGCCAAAATTTGAGAAATATGTTTAATTTAAATTGGCACAAATTAGGAAAAGCAAAAGAAATGTCAAAGTTTGATTATTGGCATTTTCTTGGGAAATAGTGGGCAACCTAGGTTTTAAATCTTATTTTAGCTAAGGCTTAAGGATACTTAGGTAGACAACCTAGGTATTTTATTTATGTGAATTTGCCATGATTTGTTTACCCATAATATGCCATGACATCTTATTTATTTTTGCATTCACTTTTTATTATGAAAAATACAAAAATATCATGTCATGTCATATATACATCATGTAGTTATAGGATATTTTCTTTTGAAAATTATTTCTTTTTGATGTATGTCATAACATTATCATGCATTATTTTAATTCCTTGCAATTAAGGACTAATGACATTTATTAACAAGTAACATCCTTGGTGGATGTTTATGACCTCAAAAATGCCTAGGTAGATATGCATGATCCCTAGATTAGGGCAAAACCAAAAGTTTATATCTCACTAAGAATTATAAGGTGACTTGTATGTGGTTTCGTACACATTAGATACAAGTGATATGTTAGGATGATGAACAAAACTTAAGATGTTGATTTAGTGCATTCTTGTGAGTTTTAAGTTCATCAAACACATAGTTATGTGTTTTCCAATCAGTGGGAAAGCTAATGTACAAGTCATGTGCATTGAGCCCAAGGAACATGGTTGGATATTGGTTTTGAAAATCATTTTAAAATGCTTTGGGAAAACCTTGATGAAGACTATCTTTTGATAGTGATCACCATTGAAGAGTTAGGCACAAACTTGAAGAAAACACTAAAGTTTTTATAAGTTTTCAAGTTTGTGTCCATCTTTGAAAATATGATGTATTTTCTTAGAAAACTATTTTTCCATGATAATATATGCCCTAAATAATGTCTACAACAATTTTCACGATTTTTGGGATTTTGTAGAATTTTCTAGGGGTTTCTGAAATTGACTGAAATGAAATTTCAGCAATTTCAGAGCTTTAATCAATCACCCGATCGATTGGAGTGCCTCAATCGATCGGGCGATCGATTGAGAAGGCAGTTCTCGCGAGCTGAAGCTCGCTGGATCGATCAGCCGATCGATCCAAGCAGCCTGAATCGATCAGTGGATCGATTCAACAGGGTTCAATCGATTGAGACCCAACTCCAATCGATTGGGGATGCTGATTTTGGCTGGGAAAGCCTGATTTCAGCATTTTGAACCCCCTTTTAGTCTCGGTAACCACTCCTAACCCCTCAAAACATATGTGTATACATTTAGAGGGAGTTTTCATGATGAAAACAAGGACGGATTGGTTAAGGAAGACTAAGTAGAAGTTTAGGTTGAGGTTTGGTTTCAATATTGAATTTTTCAACCTCAAAACTTCTATTTTGGGTTTCCTAAAGGTTTAGGGATTCAAAGTCATTGTTGGTGCAATGACAGAAGTTACGTGCATGTCTTTAGGGGGAGTTACTCTTTAAGGACATGAAAATTTAATTTTCATACACCTTGGAAGGTGGTTAACCTTCTTTCGTGAAAATGCTCAAGGTTGGGCATTTGACTTCAATGGAGAGTGGATATCTTCATTGTTCAAATGGTGCATGCTCATGGATGAGCATCTGATGATAATGAAGGGTATGAAACCTTCATTTGAATCGTGTGTGAGTACAACAAGTGGTATTCACACAACAAGTAGAATCGTGTGTGAATACAACAAGTGAATATACCAAGTGGTATACGCTCAAGGATGAGCGTTGAGAATAATGAAGGGTATGGGACCTTCGTTATTATGTTGTGAACAATCAGTGAAATTGTGAACAACGTAGGGTAACTCTTCAGGAGGAGAGCTTGTTTGTGTTATGTGAGGCATATAGGGATTTGATGTGTGTCAATAGGGGGAGAATGAAAGGGTTTAAGTTAGGTCTTCATTATCTAAGAGGGAGTTTGCCCTCTTAGGGGGAGAATGTAGGGTTTAACTTACGTCTTCATTACCTAGTGGCATGAAGGGAGTTGAGGCTATGGGATTAGCCTAACTTAAATGTGGTATTGTCAAACATCAAAAAGGGAGAGATTGTTGGTGCAATATTCCCCGGGTCAAGGTTGACCAAGTTGACTGAGCTTGAATTGAGTCAAGCTCGAGTCTTGATGTTTGGATTTCAATGTTTGACAATACATATAGACAACACATGAAGATTGCAGGTGCAATTGTTCATGTGGGAAGATTATGAATAAGAGTTAAGTAGGTCAAGGTTGACTGGATACTTGACTGGAAAATCCTAGTGAGTGAAGCTAGGTGAAAGTCCTGGCGAGTGAAGACAGACAGAATGAAAGTACTGGTGAGTGAAAACAGGCAGAAGAGAAATCCTAGTGAGTGAAGCTAGGCAGAAGAGAAATCCTGGTGAGTGAAGCCAGGTGAAAGTCCTAGTGAGTGAAGCTAGGCAGAAGAGAAATCCTGGTGAGTGAAGTCAGGTGAATGTCCTAGTGAGTGAAGTCAGGCGGAAGAGAAATTCTGGTGAGTGAAGCCAGGTAAGGAAAATCCAGATGGATCAAGGATGATCGGACAGCGAGTGTTGGGAAGTCCAAGTAGGTCAAAAGGATTGACCGGATACTTGGCGCAAGGAAAATCCAGATGGATCAAGGATGATCGGACATCTAGTGTTGGGAAGTCCAAGTAGGTCAAAAGAATTGACCGGATACTTGGCACGAGGAGGAAAGTCCAAGTGGGTCAAAGGGATTGCCCGGACACTTGGTGAGCGAGTTCTAGAAGGTTAAGGGTGACCGGATGCTAGGCACAATGTACCAACAGGTCATGGTTGACCAGATGTTGGTGTAGGGGACTTGGGAATTGGTTTTGGGCAAAAACCAAGAGCTGGATCGATCAGCCAATCGATTGGCTCATGCCCAATCGATCGGCCGATCGATCGGGTGAGTCCCCGCGATAAGCATCCTCCCAATCGATCAGTGGATCGATTGGGGAGAAGTGCCGCGCGAACAAAACCCCTCTGGATCGATCGGGCGATCGATCTAGAGGTCCCAATCGATCAGTGGATCGATTGGGAGCTGCTGTTTGTGCGCGATAAGCCCTGGATCGATCAGCTGATCGATCCAGGCAATTCTTGAGAGTACCGAGGATAGATCAGCCGATCGATTCAAAGCATCCCCGATCGATTGGGAGCAATCCAATCGATCGGGATCCGACCGTTGGCGTCGATTAAAGTCGTTGTCGAGCTCTTTCTTCGCCATCGCTCACACTGTTCATCTCAGATCTTCACCGGTGACTCCACAGCATCTCTCTGAAGTTTAGATCGCCAGTTCTTGAAGGTTCTTGGAAGTTTTCCAAGTCAAGAGGCGGATCAAAAGAAAGAAGGAGAAGCTAGGGTTAGGGTTTTCAGTTGTCAAACCTGTAAAAATTCTCATATTTGTTTTCCCCTTGTCTTCTTCTTGTACTGAGAGTATTGTAGGGCTTCCCCGCATTCGGTAGTTACCGAAAAGGAGTGTTTTATTAGTGAAGAGTGCGTGAGTGTGTGGATCCTTGGATTAGTCACCTCTTGTGAGGTGGATACCAAGTAAATCCTCGAGTTAGCATTGTTGTGTATGTTTCTTTGTATTTCCGCTGCATATCTGTGAAGAAACAAGCAACGCCGAGCACATGATCGCGAAGAGCTATTCACCCCCCCTCTAGCTACATAATCGGTCCCAACAATATAGTTGATCTTCTGTAGGTCTTTTTTGTTGTAATTCTTCTTTCTCTTGGTGAAGATCTTTCTTATCAAGTTCACCAGGTGTTCTTCATCTTCTGAGTCTTGGTTTGACTCACCTTCAGATTCAGAAATGGTTCTTGACTTTTCCTTGGAGGAACTTGTAAAAAGAGCAACACCTTTCTCGGTTCTAGTGTTAGTTTACTCGTGTAGCTTAAGTTCACAAAACAGTTCATCTAATTTTAACTTTCAAAGATTCTTCAAAATCTTGTAGGTATCCACGATGGATGCCCATAATGCATTTCGAGGAAACGTGTTTAACGCATACCTTATTAAATCTCGGTTCTCCATTTAGTGGTCGATGGTATGAAGCCCGTTGAGGATGTCTCTGATCCTCGCGTGGAGTTGACTCGTGGATTCACCTTCCTACATCTTTATGTTAAACAATTTATTTAAAAAGAAATCTCATTTGGTTACCTTAGCATCGCTCGTTCCCTCGTGCAGTTCGATGAGCTTGTCCCACAGTTCTTTCGTATTTTCGTGTGGGCCCACTCGGTTCAGCTCCTCCTTTATTAGCTCGTATTATAGAGTGTTGAGCGCCTTGAAGTCGATCTAGGCTTTCTTCTTCATTTTTGGATTCCAATATTCCGAGTTCATTGGGTTTCCGAAGTTGTCGACAGACGCCTTGTAGCCTCTGGTGATGCTAAACCACTGGTCGAAATCGATCTTCAAGTAAACTTCCATTCATTTCTTCTAGTACGGGAAGTCATCGGCACTGAATAGGGGAGGTCAGACGATGTTGTAACCTTCGGTCTGGGCCATAATTCTTGCACACAAAGAAAATAAGGAAAAAGATCCCAAGACTTTGTCTTTGATTAGTAGTGTGAGAAAAATAAATAAATAAAAACTGAATTGGTGTTGCGCCAGTTCAATTTGATTTGCTATGAAAAAAAATGTTTCCAAAAAGGTAATGATACTAGTTTGAATTATATCGAAAAACTTAAAATCAAAAAAAAAACTTCACCCCCTATGCCTGATTGGTGGTTGCACCAAATCAGAGTGGTATCTGCTCTGATACCACTTATTGGATCATAGAGTTTGTTAAAGGGGGGTGAATAGCAATCAAAAAAATTATAACAAAGCCAAGTCGAGTACGCAGCGGAAATACGAAAGACACAATGCTAACACAAACCAATTTTACTTGGGTCGGAGCCTTCGTTGACTCCTGCTCCAAGGCCCGCACTCGTTGAGTATTTTCGTTGGCCAATTCACTAGCAGTTCGCAAAAAAGATTACAAAGATAAGTACAAGAACTCTTAAAAGAAATACCGACAATAATTAAAAAAAAAACTTGAGCCGCAGGTTGTCGGAGAAGCTTCGCAGCATCGCAGGAGCAGAGCGCAACAGAGCAGTTGTGGAAAGAAGTTGTTGTTCGTAGCTCTAGAGGAAGACTCCTCTTATAGGAGTGCTCCGGGCGCCTAGACCGTGACGTCGGCCCGGTCAATCAGTGCACTCCACGTTTACGATGAGATAGACTTTTGCCTTCCAAAAGTCCGGACCAACTCTGAGCGCCCAGATCCCTTCTGGGTGCCCAGACCACCATTTTCCAAAAACTCATTTTCCTGCAAGAAAATGTTAGTCCGAGGTAAAATAAATGTTATACTACCCTGCAAAACAAAGTGTTAGTACAATTATATTAAAAAGGGTAGTAATTAGATTCTATCTCCTCAAAATCAGAATCTAATCACGATCTCAACTTAGATTCCTGAAATAGTTCTAAGTTGGATCGATGCCTACAATTCCCTCGAATGAGGAACGCACCCTCACCAAGTCACTCCCCTTAAGTGACTTACATTAACTTACCTGCCAGACATTCGGTCAGCCCGTCGATATGTCTAGACTCCGTGCCATCTATCCGGTCAGCCCGTCAACCTAACTGGGCTTCGTGCCAGCTATCCGGTCGGTCCGTCGACCTAGCTGGATTTCGTGCCAGCTACCCGGTCTGCCCGTCGACCTAGCTGAGCTTAATGCCAGATATTGGGTCAGCCTATCGACCTATCTGGACTTCTCCTGTACACTCAATTAAAGTGTTAGATCACAACAAACATAACTTAATCTACTTTGTCATTCATCAAAACCTGAGATAGACCATTAGTGCTAACTGCATAAACAATGATGCCCTCAGAATCAAAGTCGTCATCGCCAACAGTTGCTTGGCTAGAGTTTTTGTTGACACTGGAAGCTCTATAAATGTGTTGTTCAAGAATACATTCGAAGGCATGCAGGTTAACACTATTGAGCTCCAACCCGTAGCTACTTCCTTGTACGGGTTCACTGGCAAATGAGCTATGACTAATGGGTCAAATTAAGATAGTCATATCTTTGGGTAGCAAACCATTAGTGAAGACTTGGAGGAGCATTTTCATCGTAGTGAATTCTCCATCCTCTTACAACGTCATCCTAGGAAGATTAGCATTGCACGAGTTCCGAGCGGTAATCTCTACCTTCCAACAGAAAATTAAATTCCCTGTATGAGACCAGGTCAGGGAAAACAGAGGCGAGCAACTGATCTCTCGCAGGTGTTATATCGACATGGTGAAGGTCGAGGCCCGCAAGACTCAAAGAACCCATGATGGAGGAATCCACGTCATCCAAGAGGAGCCTCTTCCTATAGCCGAAGAACTCATCCCCTAGGAGGAGGTCCAGCTCTATCTTGAGCGTCCAGAGAGCATCACCCATATATCCAGCGACCTGTCGATCGAAATTAAGACGGATCCGGTCGAATGTCTGACGCACAATAGGGACGTCTTCACTTGGTCCCCCAAGTAGCTACTGGGAGTCAAGCCCAAGGTAGCTGAGCACAAGCTACACCTCCTGCCTGATTCTCGGTCGGTCAAGCAGAAGAAGCGAAACTTCTCAGCCGAACAAAATAAGATCATCCGAGCTGAAGTTGATCAACTCTTGAAAGTAGGACACGTTAGAGAAGTACAATTTCCACATTGGCTCTCTAACGTAGTCCTGGTGTCCAAACCTAATAATAAGTGGAGGGTCTACATTAACTTCTGAGACCTCAACCGAGCTAGCCCTAAGGACTGCTACCCGCTACCAAGGATCAACCAGATGGTGGACTTAACCTCGGGTTGCGAGAGGATCTGCATACTTGATGCTTATCAAGGATACTACTAGATCCCTCTCACCTAGGAAGATCAGGAGAAAGTTAGCTTCATCACAACTGATGGTACTTTCTGTTATACAGTTATGTCATTCGGTCTACGTAACGTAGGAGCTACTTATCAATGGATGATGGATAAGATCTTTCGAGAGCAAATAGGGTGGAACATAGAAGTTTATGTAGACGACATCCTCATTAAGTCTACTATAGCAACAAATCTTGTTGCTAATGTAGAGGAAACCTGTGACACGCTGCGGCAGTATGGATTAAAGTAAATCTACTGAAATGCCTGTTTAGAGCCCGAGGGGGAAAATTCCTGGGGTACCTCGTTATTAAGTCGGGAATTGAAGCCAACTCGGAGAAGGTTCAGGCACTTCGAGACATGCAGACGCCTAGGAATCTGAAAGAAGCACAGACCTCACGATCCATACAAAGAAAACTAGTATGATGCGGAACAGGACAACTAGTTATACCTTTCTCTGTAGCTTATAGACCTCACGATCTTCTATCATATTCCTCTTCTTATCTCGGACGCCGTGTGGGTGACGATCTACTGAGATGAGAATCCACCCAAGCCTCCTTCTTCTCCTTGCAAGTTTTGACCACCAACAATCTCCTAGAGATGAAGAACTTTGGCCACCAACCAAGCTCCAAGGGATGCTAAGAAACCAAGCCTCCTTTCTCTACTTCTTCTTTAAGCAAAATCCGGCCACCAACAAGCTCCTTGAGAGTTGATGTCGCCGGCCACCAAAGAAGAAGAAAAGGAGGTGATGAAGGATGAGGGTCGGCCACACCAAGGAATAGAGAAGAGGAATAATATATGTGTTATTGTTAGGTGAGGCACCTCTATCCTCTCTTTTATACTCCTTGCTTTTGGCAAATAAGGAAAATTTTAAACATAATTAAAACTTCCTTATTTTCCTTGCCAATAGCTAATAAGGAAATTTTAATTAAAATTTCCTCATAAACCATCTTGTGGTCGACCCCTACAAGTCCTCCAAACAAAGAAAATTTTAAACACAAAATTAAAACTTCCTAATTTGTTTCCGAAAATTTTTAAAATAAAAATTTCTTTTTTAAAAATTCCCTTCATGATTGGTTATAAAAGGAAACTTTTATCAATTAAAATCTCTCTATTAAAACATGTGGATGATTACAAAAAGGAAAGTTTTCTCCAAAATTAAAATCTTCCTTTCAATCTACAAATAAGAAAAAATATCAAACATTTCTCTTAATCCTTTATAGAAACTATAAAATGTAAAATTTAATTTTAGAACTCTCTTTTAAATCATGGCTTCCACATAAGGAAAGATTTTAAAATTAAAATCTCTTTTATTTTATTATGGCTAGCCACCTAAGCTTGGGCTCCAAGCTAGGGTCTGCCACCACTTGAACCCATATCTCCTTGGTTTGGCTGGCCCTAGCTTGGGCTCTAAGCTAGGCTTGGCCGACCACCTTAAGGTGGGTAAGAAGTTGGGTTTAGGTGAGTATAAAACTTTATAAATAAGAGGCTACGACAGGGACCGAGAGGAGGAATTGGTTTTGGTCTCCCAATGAACTTGAGCTTCCCGTGTTCGCCCTGAACACCAACTCGAATTCATCAATAATATTTCATTTCACTAAAGAGTTATTATTGCACTACCGAACCAATCTCATATTACTATATGAGCTCATTCTTATTATGAGTGTGTTAGTCTCTCTGTGTTTAAGATATTGAATGTCCACTAATTAAATGAGTTACTGGCAACTCACTTAATTAATATCTAGCTCCAAGAGTAATACCACTCAACCTTATCGTCATGTCGGACTAAGTCCACCTGCAGGGTTTACATGACAATCCTTATGAGCTCCTCAAGGAGACATCATCAACCTAAATTACTAGGACACAGTTTCATTCTATAATCAACAACACACCATATAAATAATATCATTTCTCAACTTATCGGCCCTATTGATTTAACGAGCTAAATCGCATCCTTTGATAAATTAAAGAAATAAGTATTAAGTATATGTGCTTGTTATTATATCATGATTAAGAGTACACACTTACATAATAACAGAGGTATTGTTCTTTTATATAGTCAGTATAAAAAGAAACTACCTCAAATGGTCATGTTCAATACACTCAGAGTGTACTAGTGTAATTTTATAGTCAAGATAAACTAATACCAAATTACACTACGACTATTCCAATGGTTTGTTCCTTTCCATCTTAGTCGTGAGCTACTTTTTATAACTTATAAGGAACTGATAACATGATCTTCTGTGTGTGACACCACACACCATGTTATCTACAATATAAATTAATTGAACAACTACACTTAGCATATAAATGTAGACATTTGACCAATGTGATTCTTTTTTTAAAAATAAATATTTACAAAAAACTAAGCTTTTAGTATACACTCTAACAACTCTCGCCCCAGTGCGAGTTATAAGCGAGCATGCTCTCGTGCCCCAACGACCTCTCGGTCGGTGTTTCAAACTCTTGCCCTAGCGTGAGTTATGAGTGAGCATGCTCTCATAACTAACGACTTCTCAATCGACACTCCAAGCTCTCGCCCCAGCGCGAGTTATAAGTGATTATGCTCTCACGCCCAACGACCTCTCAATCGGTGTCCTAGACTCTCGCCCCAGTGTGAGTTATAAGCGAGCATGCTTTCGCACCCCAACGACCTCTCAGTCAGCATTCCAGATTCTCATCCCAGCACAAGTTATAAGTGAGCATGCTCTCACATTCAACGACCTCTTGGTCGGTGTCTCAGACTCTCGCCCCAGTGCGAGTTATAAGTGAGCATGCTCTTGCACCCTAATGACCTCTCGGTCGGCGTTCCAAACTCTCGCCATAGTGCGAGTTATAAGTGAGCATGCTCTTATGACCAATGACCTCTCGGTCGGCACTCCAGGCTCTCGCCCCAGCTCGAGTTGTAAGTAAGCATGCTCTCACGACCAATGACCTCTCAGTCAGGGTTCCAAACTCTCGTCCTAGCACGAGTTATAAGTGAGCATGCTCTCACGACCAACCACTTCTCAGTTGGCGTTCTATATGTTGGGGTTGCAAGGTTGCAAACATAGTCCCACATGGAAAAGATCATGGGTTTATAAGAGAAAGATATCTCCATTGGCATGAGGCCTTTTGGGTAGAGCCCAAGAGCAAAACCATGAGAGCTTAGGCCCAAAGTGGACAATATCATGTCATTGTGGAGATATCTAAATTCTTTTCGATCCTACAATTGGTATCAGAGCCCGAACTGCCAGAATGTTTAACCGCCGACTGTGCACAAGAGCTATGGTCTGATTGAACCATGTGAGTACAATATTGACCTCGAACAAAGAAAGTGGGGGCTTCTATGTTCGGATCAAGAGGACCAGACACCAGGCAGGAAGTCCTAGTAGGTCGGGTGGACCGAGGGGCAGGAAGTCCTAGTTGCGGCTAGGCAAGGAAGTCTTAGTAGGTCAAGGAAGTCCTAGTAGGTCAGGTAGACCGAGGGGCAGGAAGACCTGGTGGGTCGAGGATCGGACGTGGGAAGCCCATGGTCCTTTGTTTGAGGGGGGTATTGTTGGGGTTGCAAGGTTGCAAACATAGTCCCACATTGAAAACACATGGAAAAGATAATGGGTTTATAAGAGAAAGATATCTCCATTGGCATGAGGCCTTTTGGGTAGAGCCCAAGAGCAAAACTATGAGGGCTTAGGCCCAAAGTGGACAATATCATGTCATTGTGGAGATATCTAAATTCTTTTCGATCCTACGCTATACTCTTACCCCCGCGCGGATTATAAGAAAGCAAGGCCTTCACCAACTACCTCTTGGTCAGTATTTTAAACTCACCACATTAGAGGTGATAGACGAGTAGGGTCCTTGCCATGGCTCAGAGAAGTAGTTTTTCTGGGGGTAATTAGCGTCGCTATCATCACGTAATTCATGGGTATTCAAGATTGCCCTTTCTGTTTAAGATGTCTGCATGAAACAAGGGAGTTCTAGTGGGAAAGGAGTAAAGAGACCGGAATAAAGACTTAAACCCTATCAGATCTACATTTAATTGATAAATTATAGGAGAGCGCCCCTCAAAATCTCATTCTTAAATCAGTAAGAACATAGAGGTCATCTAAATGCTTAGAATTTTCTTCCTGTGCCAGCCATGAGTTGACACCTCGGGCAAAAGCGTTCTGCTTGACCTGCTTTCTCAAGAGGAATTCGAGCCTGTTCTAGCTCAACTTGAGTCAATTGAAGAATACGCTATTATTGAGTAATTATTTCATCTTTAATATTTGCTTCTTCCTACAAAAGAGACATGAAATAGGCATATTTCTCTTTCAAATAGATCATGAATTGAGCTTGGCTCTCCAGGTCTGAATGGACTTTCTATTTCAGTGCTACCTCAACACGGGCCTGCGATTTAGCAACTAGCCAGAGTTCTTAAATTTCCCTAGAAGGGAAGACTGAAGATCCCTCTCCTGCGCCATCTCGGCTAAGGTTGTATCCTTCTGGGCAAGAAGTTGGGTCATATGAGCCAGTTGCTAGCGAAGGTGTTACAGTTCATCAAACTCGGAGTTCAACTCCATGATTAGGGGATGTTAGTTAAAGGAAAGTATGTCTCTGTGGGTGGAGGTCAAACCCTTTTTAAGAGGAAGAGGGGAGAAGTCAACTTATGTAGAGATTAAAGTGGCCCTTCTCTCGAGGTTGATTGAGCAATTAAACAGATTACAATACCGATGATCTACCGAAAAGAAGTAGCACTTATAGTCATAATGGCGAAGTAAATAAAACTTGAGTTTGGGTCTAGTCAGTCGGACTTGAGTCTCCTTCGACTAGACTTGGAGGGGAGGCATGTGATATGGTACATAAAGGCGGGGCCCAATAAGACCAGACAGTTAGAAGTCAAGGGGATGTGATAGTCAGAACTCAAGAGGGCATAGTAGTCAGAAGTGAAGGGGGTGTGACAGTCAATAGTTAGGAGAAAGAAGGAGTTAGACCGTCTTATGTCACTAGTCACATAATTCCTGGTCAAGTATAGACATATCAGGGTCCCAGATCTGAGCTATAAGATGCAGCCTGGAGTAATACTTGACCTACCCCGACTGGTCTAGTTTCCTCAACTTGGGTCGCATAGTTAGGCCTGGTACTTTCAGTAAGACAATTCCCAGTCGACCCTTCAGTGATCCAAGCATGAAAGATGGGACCCTCACCACAGCTCGTTCTCCTCATCAAAACTCGAGTCAGGTGGCACACCCGAACCGTTATCCCGAGTTGTTCGTAGCTAAACCCGGGCAGGACAAAAAGCGTAAGCGACAAACAATGTCAGGGAATCGTAACCGTCTGTCAGAGAATAACTATCATCAGCCATGGAATATTCCAATGGTCGGGCATTCCCTGAGAATGGAACCTTCTTTCAACCAATGAGAGGGCACCACGTGCCCTCCATCACTCCACAAGCTTTGACACCTAACATTCTCGGACATCGGTCAGGCTCCAGAGGTATGCATTGTCATATAAAAAGGGAGGTCCTCTCCCTTGAGCAGGTACGCGCTCATTCGTACTCGTCTTCTATAGTTCTTTTTTCCTTCATACACTATTCTTCTGAAAAAAAGTACTTGACTTGAGCATCGGAGGGCCTAAGTCGGGAACTTTTTCCCTGGTTTCTGGTCTCTAACATTCCGTGTGCTTGCCTGAGTCTGCGCAGAGCCTAAGTACCGTCTGTCTTGTCACTACTGTCCTTAAGCTCCACGTGGGGGTCCGTCTTTCCGATGCATATACGCTAGGTATGTCCAAGTTGTCTCTCCATTAACACCGATGTAATCTCAACTAACCTTCATCTAACTCAGATTTCGGACAAGATCAATTGGTTTAGTGAATCAACGAGCAAAAGGATCGATACATGCCCTAACATATAAGGCAGGTTGGAGAAGTTCATGTCATGTCACTTTTGATTCGCAATGTGTAATGGTCATGACAAGTTCAAAGTAAATACACTGCAAAGTTGAGAGGAAAATAGTTGATTTTAGAATAATAAGAGTCTTAAAGCAATAATAAAATTATTATTATATATATGATTTTATAATCATGAAATTGAATCATAGAAACATTCTCTTACCATAGCATACAATAGAATTAATATTGTTTATATCAAACCGTCTTTTATTTAAGAGAAGTGGTAGAACTCTCAAGTGACAATAATCAAATTTACAAAACAATCTAAATGGAAAAGCATTTATCTTTGGCATAATTATCCTTAAGGCAACCTTCAAATTTAGCTTCATATCAACCATCAACCCTATCTATACATAAAGATAAATTACTTATAAAGAATTGATTATAGTCTACCTATGAAGACCGGCCGAATAATGGAAGGAGTGGAAAGGATGGAATTAGTGAAACTCGAAACACTTAGATAATAAAAATAGTGGAAAGGATAGAGTTAGTGGGATAATAGAAGGTGGAAGTAGTAAGGTTAGTGGGAGATCAAATCTTCACCCCATCACTATAAATAACCTCACACCTATCGGAGGGAAGGTTTGATAGTAATAAAAAACAGAACTCTGGTAGATTCATTTTGGACAAGGAAGAAGAGGTCACCACTGTAGCAACTTCTAAGGAACGAGTCAGACTTCTAATTTTTGCAAAATTTGTTTCTCTAAAAATTCTAGATTTTTTGAAAATAATAGTTTTTATTTTCTGAAAATTAATTTGTTTTACTTTTAAATATTTCTAATCACTTATTACTGTTATTTCCATAATTTTGGGTACTAGATTGATCATGAACTAAATGGTAGACATACATATTATGAACATGTCTAACTTCTGACATCTGCAATGTTTCTGATCTCCGACCTCTCCTTTAGAAGGGATAACTCTAGAGGGTTGATATCAGTTAAGTCATGAGAAACATGATTTAATTTAAGTGCCTACGTGAAAATTTGTGTCTAAACTCTTTGTTTGTTATTGTTACTACTAATTGGTAATAATTACAGAATTTATGTTTTATCCCCCGCCTACTGAGTGATTTCCAAATCACTCACCCCCTTACAAGTCGTTTCGTTAGAGACAAAAGTGGTACCGAGAATGAGATCAAGGATAGAGAGCAAATCGAGTTCGGGGATGGTGAACATGCTCCAATTAAGGATAGAAGGACTAGAATTCTGCTGCAACTAAGAGTTTCTTAATTTAGTTAGGGAAATGTAATTTAATTCGTCGAATAGTGAAAATGATGTACTTTTTTTTATGTTAGGAATGTAAAGGCTGACTTTATGTTACAATTTCTATATTACCGAGGCAGGTTGTTTTTAAATTTTTGATTAAAAGTAATGCCGATGTCAATCCTAAGGCAGACACTACCAGCTATGATTTTCATATACAACATGAATATTTGTATGACTTCTACAAAATCTTTATACTTACAGGTTATAAGAATGTCTACTAAGTGTCAATGTTAGGTTGTAGTAAAAATGGTGTAAAAGTTGTCATGACTTGTTAATCAATAATGATACTTTTTTTTAAACCAGGTATCCAGACCTTCGTTCTGATTAATCCTGGAGATGAACAACTTTTTCCTAATTTGCACAACATCACAAGTAATTCGAGCACTTCGTGCTTGTGATATGTCAGAAAATTAAACCCTCGTTGCATGATTTAACCACCCTATCTCTCCTGTTGCACTGTGCTAGGGCTAATGACACAATTTTCAGACATTTTAGTTAGTAGTTTTGGAACATTAAGACCATCTCCAAATCATACACCAAAACAACATATTTAGTATTAAAATAACACCAAACCTCTATAATCCATACACCAAATTCACACACCAAATATGATGATGTGAATAGTACAGCATGATGTGGGAGAGGGTTTTTATTTTTTTTAATCTTATTATATTATTATATAATTAATAAAATTAAATATAATTAATTTATAATTATTATTTTCTTTATCTTTCCTTATAGGAATGTTAAATATTTATTATAAATTTAAATTAATTGTATTTAGTAGCATATTTTAATTTTATTATACATATTTGTAAAGATTTAATTTATTGAAATTATTATTTTTAATTTATTTATTATATTTAATTATAATTACATTTATAAATTATATCACTAATTTTATTAAAAAAAATACAATAAAATATTAAAAATTTTGCTATACATAAATATAAAATACATTACCTATTACACTGACATATAAAATAAAAATAAAAATGACACTAAATCAAAATATAACTAATAAAAACTTAAAAATATGAGTAACACTAAACTACAGATAAAAATGATACTAATAAAACACTTATGATTTAAAGAATATTTTATTTTAGTGTGATATATGGTGTAAGTGGATTAGAGCTGAAATAGTATTTGAGGTTAAAATTATACTATTTTAGTATAAAAACTATATTAAATACGGTGTTATGGATTAAAGATAATCTAAGTGGTTTGTCACTCTTATTAGTTGCTTATAGCGATTTATTTCATAGTTGTGGTACAATGTATTTGATAGTTTATTAAAATTATAACTCTTATGAGACTGTTTTTTTACGGACTTTGATGCAATAGCTATTGTGCAATTAAATAATGGTTGATGTGCATTTTGATATTTTGTTAGCCAAATTTAAAGACACAAGTTGATTTTAAAATTCAACTAATCCAACACTCGGAGTAGAAAATAATACTTTTCTATTTATGAAAAATTTAGGGTATGTTTGATCGGTTGGCATTTGAATATATTTCGTTGGACCTTTAATCCCTCATATGCACTAAGCTTTTCAAATTTGCCCTGTATCATTAAGGGCGTAGCCACATTGTGAGGAGGGGATGTGAATGAGAGTAGATCTTCTGGTCCGCAAATTATGGATCAGGGGATGACCCATTACATGAGAACCCTTGATTTGGATGGATCCATCTTTAAATAGGTGGGATCCATCCAAATCAAGGGTCCACATCAGTGGACCATTCCCTGGTCCGTAATTTGCGGATCAGAGGATCCCTACTGGATGCGAATGTCCCCTCTAGAATTTAAAAAAAAAATTAATAATATATATTTAAAAAGTCCTCAACGCTACTTTGACTGATTGATTCATCATCGTTCATAGTTGAAAATTTAAAATTGATCATATATTTAGAAAACTCTTTGCCTAAGTTATACATTGATACCACTTTTAGGAGAAAATACCGTGAAAGTTAAATATTGAATTTTGAAAACAAAATATATAATAATAAATTGATAAATTAAATGTAGAACATGAAGTGAGGGTGCTAAATAAAAATTGGATTGGATTAGAACTAAATCCAACGGGTAGGCACAGAGATAATGATTACGTTGGTTTAAACTAGGATTAATTTGGAGTTGATTTGGTCAAGTTATGATCGAATCAAATTTAAAATTTCTGATCAATTTAAAATGAATTATGGTATTTTTTTGAGAAAATTTTCTCATTCTTCTTCTCTCTCTACACACTACAACACTAATGTGTCCTACCCTATTATCGAGGTAGGAATGTTAAATATTATAAGAAAATAATATCACAAATGATTTTCCAATTTTGAGTCATCGATAAACTCTTGGGATCGACGGATTATTGCTTCAACTAGAACTTAGTATTTGATCCGGTGGTCAAGGCAGGGGACCCCATTGCGAGGGGTCAACGCCACGTGGAGATCAAAGGGCCGGGGGGTCCATCGGAGAAGGGTGAGCCGACCGGACTTGGGAGAAAAGGATAAACCGATCGGCCGACCGATGAGCATCCAACAGTAAAAGGTGCCCTGACAGGGGTCGAGGTTCCGACGCTCAGTTGAAACAATAGCTAAGAGCCGAGCGGAAGGCCTAAGGGAAGGTGACATACTGCTAACAGTCCTTACGTAGCACCCGCCCGGAAGTCTCCCCAGCATATCAATGCAAATGACAGGGGATGAGGGCTGTCCGGACGACGCTCTTCGTCCAGCCGGCCGGCCGGACGTCCCGGCCGGTGGTGGGTAAAGAAGGACAGGAACATCTTCTGACAGCTGTCAAGCTCTAGGGCTAGGCCATACTCCTAGTCTGACAGCTAGGTGTTCTCCTATCCCATCGAAGACGTGCTTGGACTGTAGCAGTATGGCGCCAGGTAAGCTTTCTGACAGACACATACTGAGGTGTGGGTTGCGGAGACGTATGTGTCTCGGTGGACGTGCAGGAGCTCCTTCACCACTCTATATAAAGAGCCTCGTACTTCGCCAGAGGTACGCGTTCAAGACCTTGGGAGCCACTCTTTTCACTGTTTGCTTGCCTGACTTGAGCGTCGGAGGGTCGCCGCCGGGAACCCCTTCCCGGCCCGACTTCTGTGCAGGTTCGTCGGAGCTTCGTGAGACTAGACGGAGGCCCACGTCATCGACTAGGAGAGCGTCACGTGCCCAGCGTCCATTGGTTCAGCGATTCGGACAGGATCAGTATTAATATAAAAAATTTTAAATTTAAGTTCGTTTTTATCTCCTTAAATTTAAAATTTAGATTTTAGATTATGAAAATTGACCTATACTAAATTTTAAAATTTTTAAAAATCACCCTTCTTAAATTAAAATCCTAGTTACACCACTGTGTATCACTCTTTCTCTTATCTTTAAATTAACTTTGTTGTGAATCTCTAAGTCATTAAACTAAGTAAAATGATAGGTAGAGAAAAGAAACTTCAAGAAAAAATTTAAAGGTAGATATATAAAATGATGGACCTAAAGAAATAAAAATAAAATATAAATTTATATATCTATCCTTACATTTTTTTTTCTAAGATTTTTCTCCTCTACCTATTATGAAATATCTCATTTATCCTAACTCCAGTGTGATGCAACGGATGATATTCCTTCAAATTTATCTAATAGATAAATCAGGAGAAAAGGTCGTATGCCTTCGGAATTAATCGTCTGGGTACCTAAATTAATAATAATAATAATAAAATCTCATTTATCTTTGTGAGTACAAACCCACACCAATTAAGGCGTCCATCTCCATGACATCTGAGGCCTTATTAGTAAGGCCTCTCAGACTTCTCCATCACCGGCCAAACATCTGCCAATTTATCAAAACCTCTTAAATTTCTCTATTTGTTAAGCTTTGAAAGCTTTGGACTTCTTGGGAGTTCATCTACGAATGAACTGGTAGATAGCGATCCGAGATAATCAAGGTCCATCAGTGAGCATATGATTGTCCTCATCCGTGTTCTCCAGTTTTGCAATGAAGAAATCGCAGCCTGTATCATCAGTCAGAGGCAGGTCCAGTTTCACAATGATTGTTGCTCTCCATCTTCCTCCCATGGTCTTGAACTTCTCCCTCCCTTCGTCGTTGGAGCTTTCCAAGTCCTCGTGGCCCATGGTCGCCTCCTTGAACGACGCTTTGTGAGATTTCCGCGAGATGGAGGTCCATCTCTGTTTCCTCCACCTTCTTCTTTGCGCAAATCAATCGATTTCTCTCCGCCTCCGGCATGCGTCTCTCTCGTTTTAGGGCATGCCAATGCTGCTGTTGATCTTAGTGGTTTTAGACGCGATCGAAATTTTAGGAAATGTGTTGAAAAGTAAATAAATAAAATGTAGGGGGTGAATTGCAATTTGCTCACATGTTGGAAAGCGAAAGAATTGGCTTCGTCCTTGCCTTGCCGTCTGATCTCGTCCGCAGACGCCGACGGAGACCCAGCAACGGATTCCACGCCTGCTCGCACCAACAGCCAAACGCCAACCTTTGAACCATCGATCCTTTCTCCATTTCTCCTTCTGGTATAAATCCTCCTCTCCTTCCCCCTTCCCCTCCCCCTCTCGCCCAGAAGCTCCGTATCTGACCACCCTGACGGAGGAGGAGGTGTAAGCGGCGACGCCATGGTGAAGCTCTACGTGCACACGGTGCCTCCGCCGGATCTGAACAAGAACACTGAGTGGTTCATGTACCCCGGCGTCTGGACCACCTACATATTCATCCTCTTCTTCTCCTGGCTCCTCGTCCTCTCCTTCTTCGGCTGCTCCGCTGGCATGGCTTGGACCGTCGTCAATCTCTTCCACTTCTCGGTATGTGGCACCGATTTCCCTTCCTCATCCCCAATGTTTTGATCTTTTGCCCCTATCATGATCTCGTTCCCAATGTTCACAAAAGTAGGGTTTCTGATTGTTGAGTTTGGAGATGTTGTGGCTTATTTGATTCGATGATTAGAACATAGCATGTGGATCAAAGGTGCGAGCATTTTAGAAATAACCTCGGAGGAACATTTTTTGATGGCCAAATGATCGTTTTTTCCCTCTCCAAACTGGTTAGGTTTGATCGATGCTATACAATGCGGTGGAGGAGTTGGGATTAGTAATTACAATTTGGCATCCTCTTTATTTTCGTGAGCAATTTAAGTAAAAGATTTGTGTTGTGTTGGTCGCAGGATGCTTCGATATGCCTTTCTTATTTATGAAATGTTCAGGTATTTTAATCGCTGCACTTACTGATCCACAAGCACGTTGTCCTTGCAATCTACACCTGCTATTTTATCTTGATCTGAGATAGGTCAATTTCCTAAGAATTAACTGATTTTTGTGTATCCCGAGCTTGTTTGCTTACAAGTTTTCTATGTTTACTTAATTGCGAATATTCTCATATGTGGCCTTTTTGCCTTTCTGCGTGTAATTTTTAACTGGATTGTTTGTCAGGTCACATATTACTTCTTCCACTGGAAAAAGGGTACTCCGTTCGCCGAAGATCAGGGTATATATAATAACTTGACCTGGTGGGAGCAGATAGATAATGGCAAGCAACTAACACGTAACAGGAAATTTTTGACTGTGGTACCTGTTGTCCTGTAAGTATTATGCTTCTAAATTCCACCAATGGTTTCAATTTTCCACATAAAAACTATCTTGGTAGTTGCTATTTATGTCAATAGGCAAGATGGTGTTAACTGCTAACACTTACTTGTTATGTTTCTTGTTGCAATTCTAAGCTTGATTATGTTTATTGTTGCAATTCTAAGTTTGTTTATGTTTATTGTTGCAATTCTCATAAGTCAAATTTTGGTTCTGTATTTGCTTATGGCACCCATGCCCAGGAACCGTCTTCTGTGGAAATTTAGAAAAATTCACAACATGCAATTTCCATAGATGATATTCATGTATTTTAGTAAGTTCTTCAAATAGTTGTTTAGCACATTCAACTTTGTCTTTTAGGTGTGTTTATCTGTCGTCTTTTCTAAATTCCCATATTAGATTTACCTTGGAAAAGTATAGAGCACATGATTAGAGAATGCGGTTTCCAATTTCTGTTTTTGTTCAAGTTGAAATCACCTCTCTCTACCTTGCTTTTTCATAGTGATCAAAGTTGGGCTCTTCCCTTTAGCAAGTGACCTTAGGAAAGAGTGATTTTGGGATTGGGATTCCATGCAAGGTTTGCCAATTAAAAGTGGAACTAGCACAATTTTCAGGGTTGGAAGCTTCTGTCTAATGATTTTCTGAAGCAGGCATAACAGGGATGAAACCAAAAACTAGATTCACTTGTGCTGTATTTGGTGATTCACCTATTTCAGAGTAGTTCAAGGCTAGATTCTTGGAAGTCCTGTTTTGGCATTTAGTTTCAAAGAGAAAGTCAGGAAGATGGAACATATCCAAGGTCTATAAGAACTAATGCTGGTTTAGTTTAGTTGTACCAGAAACTGTTTGCTTAGATATTGATCTTTGGTAATTTCTTCATTTATAAGGTGGTGTGTACCACATGATGGTGGGACCGAAAACCCAATATTCAAGAATAACCAAGTGAATTAACAAAGAAGAGTTGGGAGATATGTCATTGCATCAAATATTGTATGATTTATACAAGAGTATGGCAATTGAAACATGAATTAATACAACAACTAGTCATTATTCCACTAGGTGGGGTCGGCTAACAGAAGTGGAACAAGTATGTTGGTGTATTTTTGATATAGTATCAACTTGCTAATCACTAATGCATAGGAATAGAACTTACTGAAAATATCTAGATTCTAGATCAATGCTGAAAACTTGTACTGGATATTCCTATTCATCTAAAAACTTGTAATAAACATCCACATCAGACACTCGGATTCACAACCAGGTTACGCCTGTAAACAAGTCTGAGTAACATAGCTGAAATTTGTCAGCCCCACTAAAGAAAAGAGGAGGGGTATGGTAGGGCAATAAAAGAAAGAAAAATTGTTGGTAGAAAATTGTTTTTTTTTCTAATCTTTGTTGTTTGGTAATATAAAAAAACAAGAACATTTGATTGTAGCTGTTAGATTTAATCTGATATTTTGATAAAGCTTGCAATGCAGCAAGAAATGCTATATTTGAAAACAAGGTCTGACATACACTTGTCCCGACTGTTTATACTAAACTTTTGATATCTTCATTTACCCCTTATATCTGTGCGGATCACGCATAAGGAATTTTAGAAATAGTTGTGTCATGCATCAGACATTTCGATCTGTACCTCAGTCAAATTCTTGAACTTGAATTGACAAACATAGCCTGAGCTCGACATAAATTATGGTTTGAACCTGAAAAGGTGTTGCAAAGGTTGAAAAATGTAGCCTAATTATTTGCTATTGGTAGTGTTCCTTTTCTTACTGTTCATGTGATTGCATGTAGAAACTCTTGCATGATAATACAGGGCATGATAGAAGAGGGTTATGGTTGTTTAGCTACTAGATTCATGGTTCTTGGTCAATTTAATCCTGTAGAACTCTTCTAAAGAACTCTAATAACCAACTAAGACTCAAGTTACTTGACTGTTTAAAAAACTCGAGCACAATTATTCTCATCTCTTCCCTTTGTTTCTACTTTTATGTGTGTGTTCTGGATTGGGCAGGTATCTTATAGCGTCACACACAACTGACTACCGACACCCAATGCTATTCCTGAATACTCTTGCAGTGGCGGTATTGGTGATTGCCAAGTTCCCCAACATGCACAAGGTCCGGATCTTCGGAATCAATGGTTAACTGATGCTGCAGCATATCAATGATGTCGGATCTTATTCGTCCATCGCCAATCAACTGAAGTCATCGTTTATGTTTGTCCACGGTACTAAAGTTGCAGCAATGTTTTTTCTTGTGTCTCTGATTTAGATATCTGTAAGGTGCTGACTGAGTTAGTCGAATACGACCATACCTATGTTTCCTTGGATATAAATCTTGCTCTCGAACTCAATCAGGATTATGTATCTGTTTCTAGTTTCTTTCCCTGAAGAAACGGAAAGAGATTGATTGAATAAAATGCCAAAAGCATGCAGCTCTGTTAAATTCTCATTATGGTTGGATTGCAACAAAGGCAAACTTTGCATAAGAGGTTGACTGACATCTGAAGCATTGTGTAGCATAGAGTGACATCTGTTTTGTAATGAAAATTGATTTCTAGCTTCTTTAAAGAATGGATCTGCAATTTCTTCATGCAAAGCTAATCGTTTCGAATAAAATTTTAGTTCTGTTTTGATTTAGCTGAAATCATAAATGTATATTTGTTTGATTAGAATTATTTCGGTTTTGATCTAAACCTTTTTTTAGATTTAAAACATAAAAAAGGAAACATAATATGATATCATTTAAATGGGTGACTGAGACGTATGTAGGGGTAGTAAAATCCACTAGAACTAATTAACTAATCAATACGAAAGTTCGATACGGATAATTTAAAATTTTAGGTTTTTTAAATATTTGTTATTTTATTTATTTGATTCGGTAAACTTATTAAATTGAAACGTTATCAGTTCGTTTGATTATAATCTATTAATATATCTGAATCGGATGTTAAATGGTAGATTATAATCTATTAATATATCTGAATCAGATGATAAATTAGTGAGAGTTTGACTCGACTGTTCAATATCACTAGGTAACATCGTCATTATATCTAGTATAAAAAATTGTAATATCATCAATATATCTATTAAAATTTTTTGATTAATTTAATAATTGATTAAATTAATCAATTTTAAATCGATTTGATTTTAATAGTAAATTTCATCACATTCTCATTTTACTCCTCTCGTTAATAGCTGATTTCATTCGTGTTATCTAAGGTATCCAGAGTCACATTTAACATTTAAAAGAGGGCAATGTTTCATTGATTCGAATGCACGTAACCTTGGCATCTTTATGTGCGGGAAAGCAAATATCTTCTCTCTCTCCTCGAGGAAAATAAACATTTTAACCCTTCAAAAGCAATCTCTCTCTCATCCACGAAAACCTCAACAGTCGAAACCCTACATACAGATCATCTTTTTCACCTCTTAGCTCGTGATAAGTGAGTAAGAGTTTTCATCAAAACTCACCTACTTATAAGTTTTCCTTCTCCCGTTCGAGTTTAGCATTTAGTTTGTTTTATCATCTTGTGTCCTGACGCCAACACTAGTCATTTCCCTCTTCTCCTATTGTAAAATGTGCTCCTAATTTACAATGGCGCAAGAAGGTGTTTCAACCTCTCCATCTCGATCGTATCCAAAAGTATGTATTCAGTTTCTAATGTAGTCCTCATCTCTTGCACATGTCTTTGGTTTTGTATTGGGTTTAGGGTTTCATAGTTTCTAACAACCACTTTATTTAGGTTTTAGGGTTTGTAAATCCATCGATGAGTTTTGATCAAAATTTATTGGATTTTAAAAACCAACACGTGTTGGATTTCAAACAACACATCCTAAATTTCAAGAATCAGCACCACTATGAGACATAATTTCATAAACTAGCACCATCTTGGTGCTAGATTTCAAAGAACAACACCACTCCAAAAAGCAATTCTAATTCTCTAGTATTTTGAACAAGGTGGTTCTGAATTTCAAGAATGAGCATCACTGTGGTGCTGGACTTCCGAAACCAACATCACTGTGTTGCTCGATTTTCAAAATCTAATACCACTATGGTGTTGTTGTTCAAAAATTAATACCACCCGATTTTGAAAAATAGAAAAGTCAGACCAACCATCGTGGTTCTTTCTTGAAAAATTAGCATCATTGTGGTGCTTCAATATGAAACTAGCACTAATATATTGCTAAAGATAGAGAAGTTAGAGGACATAGTGTTATGTCAATGTCCAAATCTTATAATTATTATTTGTGCATTTGCATATTTATTTTTTCATCTTAATAATTTAAATTTTAAAAAATTATAGTCATCAATTGATGTTGGATAGAAACTCCAATGAACTAGTGTTTTATGTCACTTTAATGATTCTTACGCTCCAACCATGAATGAAAAGCATCGTGGGTTTGTTGATTTACATGATCGACACAAAGCGATCCTTAAACAATCCCTCTTTATTTTTTTGGACATACAAGATATTTATCAAATTTATGATCTATTGATAAATATATTTCAAAGCTGAGATTCAGTATCTCAAACTTTTAGATTTTTAGGTACATCTTCTAGGTTTGAAAGTTAGAGAAACCTCATTTTTTCAATTTGATTAACACATAATAAAAAACTAATCTTTTAGATTTTCAAGTGTCCTAGTTACTTTCACTAGAAGATATTGTCTCTGTTGCTTGGTACTATATACAGAAGTACTTCCGTTCCTATGAACTCAACTAATACATCAGATGACCTCTTTCTTGCTCAATTCTCTAATAAAAAAGACCTACTAAATTAAGAATTGAGTTGTTTAAAATGTATTCTCATAGAGTTGAAGTAGATGATGATATTTTAGTATTTAGTAAATTATACATTTTGCATATAATTATCTATGTGTTATTTTCTTATAGAACATATAAGGTTTCATTAGGCTCCTGGGAAATGGTTATGCCCTTCAATGGATAACCAAGGAATCTAAATTTTAAATCTCAACTGCAATACATTGTAAAAGATTTTTTCTCTAGTAAGAAGTGGGTCTAAGGATGTTGGTCATCTGGATGAGTCTTCATGAGCGTTTCCTAATTTACCCTGATAGCTGATAGAAAACTTCCATGGGATCAGACCGGTCACCCTTAAGATTAGTCGATTCGAATAATTAGATACCTGGTATATATATATATATTTATGATTTTGAAAATCTAAGTAGATTCAATTGGTTTGAAGCTATCTATCAATTCATTGATCCCCAATTATCTACCATCGAGGACCTTTTTTCACCAAGTATGGCATATCAAACGGCCACCTCAATTCCTTACCTAAAGAGATTTGATGGACTTTTGTCTATAAGTTTCTTTTTAAATGGTAAATTTAATATATTTTTTATATAGAGCAAACATGGTTTTTGAAGCATGTCATAATCTAAAAATCATATAATATTGAAGGTACACGAATAAATAAGTGAAGGTATACTCCTTCACATATTAGTAAGGTAAGAGCCTTGTTGGACCAAGTCTCACAAAGATTATCACCAAAATTTCTTTCATTTGTAGTTTTTAAATAAATTTTTCTAATTTTATAGGCTATTATCTAACTAGTCTCTACTCTTTCTGAAAATACATTGGTTGAGAATCACCCTTATCTCGTTGATACTCCACATCTATTAGAGACATCACCATTACATGATATAGAAGCCAAATGCCTAAGTGATAGTGAATCATCATATCTGAATCAAGGATCTAACAATGGAGAATATGAAGCTAAGTGAAAGGGTAAAAGAATTACTTAAAATAATACAAAATCAAAGCATCTTGGCAGAATCAAGCGGCCTTACAGTGGATCCTTACCCTAAGCCAATTGCTTCTATAACTAGGACTAGGAGAGGACATGATCAAACTTGTTATGATTGCATGGATACTCCTATTGATAGTCCTATATGACACAGGCTTTTACCTGATAAGAAGAGAAATAAGATGCAAATTCACAAGCCTTTTGAAAGCATTATAAGATAAGGAGCAGAAACTGTTATGGATAGGGGAAAAGAAAAAAAATTAATACGGATGATACATAAGAAGAGAGATATATTATATTAATTATTGAATACAATTATGAAGAAGAGGCCTGGAAGGAGGTAGCAAGGATTGCTAAGCATAACAACATGAGATTCAAAGTCATTGTCGTAAGTTTGTATTTATACATTAATTAGTTTAAGTAGTTTAATTTCAATTATCGATATACATGTGTTTTTTTTATAGTAGTATGTCAAAAAATAATTTAAGACTTCCAAAAAGAAAAACAAGATGAATATGTGACCTATTTATTAAATACATTGGAAAAATGAAAGTATAGTAGTTTGAACACCTCATTAGATAATTAATTTAATTATGTCACAAGTTTAATAATTAACCATTTTCATATTTACCTTATTGAAAGTAATTGATTTTCTTTGCAAACCTAAACAGAATTGGTTTGAGAGGAAACATCTTTTTGTTTAATTATAACTTCTTCTTTTCTGGTGTAAATAGTAATATTTTTACAATAGGGGAATTAATTGACATCTATTATTTGATTCTATTTAGGGGGTCTTCTCGTCTAGTAGGTTATATAATAAGTCTATATATTAATGTTCACCTAATCTCACTGTAAGGAATTTAAATTATCTAAGAATATATATGATTGAATATATTATATTAATTGGTTATTTATATATCTCTTTGCACAATTATAGACAACATTAAAATGTTTATGGGAGTGTGTCATGACACATATCTTAAAAAATTGATATGGAAGAGAAAAAGTTAGATATACTTTTATACCTATTACCACAGACAATGCACACTTCACTTGTTGTCTATCGACACAAAGGCAATGACTTTTAATCATTACAAGTCTCTTGCATATAATGGTAATTCAACATGAATTTGAAGCAGTGGTGAGTATACAATGTTCATGTTTATATTAGTATTGTAGTATAAATTACAATTTATATTAGTTTTTCCATTTTATTTTTATAGGTCTCAGAATTAATAGAATATTCTCCTGAAAAACTTGATGCTATTCATCCTGATGTAGAATATTAGCATTCCATTGACAAATGAATCTTTGTTACAGTTGATTATCCATAATAAAAAGTCAGGTAAGTAAAAATAAACAATATAAATATGTAAATTTAAAATTCTAAATTACTCGTGTTATTTACAACAATGAGTATGTTTTTTTGTGATGTAATACATAGATATTTGTTATATAATTTGAAGATGGATTTCAAACAAGCATATATTAAAAAAAAATAGAATTAATGTATCAGTATCAATTTTGAGGGACAAATTCTAAAAAAATTCTATTTAATTATCCATCTTGTTGTAATAAGAACAATTGGGTGGGATTGTAAATCTAAAATTGTGTAATTATGTTAGTTGTATTTCTATATTTGTACAATACAATAAAGCTATAGTTTTATTAGTCTTGTGTGATTTGTATATTGTATTTGTAACAATCTTAATAATTGTATTGAATAATTATATTATGGCTATGCTATTTATATTGTTAATTGATTATTAAACAATATTATATATGAATTATGAAGTTTATATTGAATTGTCATAAGAATCATTTTACTGTCAAGACCAATAGAATACACAATGTCTATTGACACGAAGGCTAGTCTTAACACTATGATGCTAGTTTCTGAAAAACCAAGACAATAATGGTGCTAGTTTTATAAAACCAACACTAGGGTTTGTGGCAATTGATATCGACCCATAACTTTTTGAAAGAGAATCAGACCCATGATTTGATAACATATTTACCTTCTCTACACTACCCTCTTCTAATACATGTCCAGATTTGTAATTTCTAATTACTCTAATTCCATCAATGGGTTTAGGTTAAAACCCTTTGATGGAGTTAGTAAACTCAGATTTAACACATTCCAACTTGTGTGGATTCCTGTAGTGCATGTGAATCCAAGTCTGCCCTTTGTTATCATCTCAAAGAGTTTCCAACTGTGCTTATTAAGTTTCAAAATTTGTGTTAATTGACACAAACCTCTAACTTTAATTTAGAAGCTTAGAACTAGGATTACACACCATATATATATTCTTCACACTTAGATCTTCCATCACATTCTAACTTTTTAAAAATCTAATAGGTTCATCAATGGATTTCGATCAAACCCCATTAATGAAATTAGCAAACTAAGAATGAATACTCATTCCAACTCCTGTGAATTCCTTCAGTGCCACAAAGTCTAAGTGTGACCTTAGTTACTCTTCGAAGACATTTTCAACAGTGTTCAAAAGTTTTTGAAAAGTTTCTGACCATTGTGGTGTTGATCTTCAAAAACTAGCACCGCAGGGGTGTTGATATCCTTAAAATAGCACCATTCTTACTAAGAAGAACAAATATTGTGGTGTTAGTTTCTAACAAACTAGCACTATAAGTGCTGTATTTACTAAACCAATGCCAATGTTTGTGGTAATTGGCATCGGCTCATAACTTCTTGTAGGAGAATTAGGGATTAGGGCCATGATTTAATAGCATATCCACCTTCTCTACACTATCCTTTCCAATACATGTCCAGATTTCTAATTTTCGATTACTCTAGGTCCATGAATGAGTTTCGATCAAAACACATTGATGGAGTTAACAAGCTCAAATTGAACTCATTTCAACTAGTGTGGATTCCTATAGTGCACTTGAGTTTAAGTTTGCCCTCCATTATCATCTCGAAGCATTCCCAATGGTGCTTATTAAGTTTCAGAAATTTATGTCAATTCACATGGACCTCTAACTTTAATTTAGAAGCTTAAAACTAGTAATGCACACCATATATACATTCTCTACACTTAGATCTTCCATCTAATCGTAACTTTTTAGGAATCTAAATCTCCTAAATCTATTAATGGTTTTAATCAAAATTCATTGATGGACTTAGCGAGTTCAGATTGAATCCATTCCAACTCTTGTGGGTTCCTTCAGTGTCCCAGAGTCTAAGTGTGTCCTCAATTACTCTTTAAAGACATTTTCAACAATGTTCAAAAGTTTTTGAAGTTCCTTATCACTTTTGTGTTGGTCTTCGAAAATTAACACCATAGTGGTGTTGATATCCCCAAACCAACACCAGCCTTACTAAGAAGAACAAATATTGTGCTAATGATTTTTGGTAAACTAGCACCACAATGGCATTGGTTTTATGAAATCAACACCAGAGTTTGTGACAATTAACATCGACCCATAACTTATTGTAGGAGAATTAGAACCATGATTTAATAACATATCTATCTTCTCTACACTACCCTCTTCCAATACATGTCCAAAATTCTGATTTTTTATTATTGTAGGTCCATCAATGAGTTTCGATTAAAATCTATTGATGAAGTTAACAAGCTCAGATTAAACTCATTCCAACTTGTGTGAGTTCCAACAATGCACCTGAGTTCAAGTCTGACCTTCATTATCTTATCGAAGCATTCCCAACGGTGTTTATTAAGTTTCAGAATTTGTGTTAATTAACACAAACCTCTAACTTTAATTTAAAAACTCATAATTAGGATTGCACACCATATATACATTCTCCACACTTAGATCCTCCATTTCATTATAACATTTTAGAAATCTAAATCCCCTAAGTTCATAACTAGATTTCAGTTAAAATTCATTGATAGACTTAGCAAGCTTAGATTGAACTCATTCCAACTCCTGTGGGTTCCTTCAGTGCCCCGGAGTCTAAGTGTGCCCTCAATTCTCTTTAAAGACATTTTTAACTGTGTTCAAAAGCTTTTGAAAGTTCCTGACCACTATGGTATTGGTCTTTAAAAAATAGTACCACAATGGTGCTAATATCGTCAAACCATTGATGGGTTTCGATCTAAATACTCTAGGTCCATTAACAAGTTTTAGTCCATGTTTTCGAATGAGTTCAATCTGAGCTTGCTAACTCCATCAATGAGTTTTGACTGAAATTGATTGACCTAGGGGACTTGATTTTTTAAAAATTTACCATAAGATGGAAGAGATGACTGTGTAAAAGGTATACATGGTGTGCAATACTGGTCCTGAGATTCATAAGCAAAGTTATGGTTGTGTGTCAATAGACACAGACATTATGGTGATGGTTTCGGAATATCAACACCACTGTGGTGCTGGTATTCCGAAATCAACACCATAGTGTTCTATTCTTTTCACACAAGGTAGTGCTAGTTTTTGAAGATCAATACCACTATAGTGCTAAAAGTTTCAAACCTTTTGGCCACTACTAGAAAGACCTTAAAATAGTAAAGAATGTCACATTTGAACTTTGATGCATCTAATAAACACACAGTAGTTGGAATGAGTTTAATTTGAATAGGTTAAGTCCTATAGGATCGTTGCGCTAGAGGAGGGTGAATAATGTGTTGGTACCCCAAGATTGTTTTGATGTGATCAAACAAGTTAAGTTAAATCCTGTTGTGTTAGATCCTGTGTCTAAGTATGCAGAAACTTAGGAGCACAGGAAGTCGAGCAGAAGATGCAACTAGCGAGAAGGACGACACGGGAGAGAATCGACGGGCTCGTTGCGTCAGAGGGACGAGGCACTGTGGAAGAGTACACCAGCGGACGAGAAGAGAGTGTGCGGTATTTCTAAAGGACAATAAGCCAGAGCGGAAGATTGCTTGAGGAGCAAGCGATGCAGCTAGCGAGAAGGTCGGCACGGGAGAGAGCCGACGAGCTCAGTGCGCCAGAGGGATGAAGAGCTGCGGATGAGTATGCTGGCAGGCGAGAAGGAAGCACGCGATGATTCCAAAGGACGAGAAGCTAGAGAGAATACCTACTTGAGAAGGCCGGAAGTTGGGTTCGGGTGAGCTCTATTCCGGATGGCTGAAATCACCCCAGCGAACGAAGCCGGAGTGGAAGATTGGGACTGAGGCGAGCATAACCGGAGCAGAGGGCCTGAGCCTAAAAAGTCAACTAGGTTGACTTTATAGGTCAGGGTGCTCGCAACCTCAAGTTTATCATGATCAACGTGGACTTTGATCGACGCACCGGGGATAGAATTTTATCCCAGTCCAGGCGCCTGGAAAGGCTCCAGATACCCCAACCAAGGCTATAAATACAGCCTATGTTCCAGAAGCTAAATAGAATAAGCATTCTTACAATAACACTTGTACACATCCCAGTTTTCATTTAGCTTCTTCTTTTCTGAGCTTTTATTGTTGTAAAGAGACTTCTCCGTCTGAAGGAGAAAGTAGTGCACTTCATTTCCTTGGATTAACAACTTCCCCGGTTGTAACCAAGTAAAAACTCTCTGAGTCTCTGTCTATTTGATTTCTTTATTTAATGCAAGTGTTCGTTATTTAAGTTAGTTGTCTGAGAAAGGTTCATTTGTTTTATTTTTTTGTGCAGAGGCTATTCAACCCCCATTCTAGCAGGCCAACGGATCCTATCAAGTGACATTAGAGCCAGGACACTTTATGAGGACTAACCGTCGATTGAAGCACCGAATCAATGGTCAGACCGACCATATATCTGTTGGTGCAGGAAGTATCCGACGATCAAACCTGTCTTTTGAATATGTCAAAGGGTTCAAAGTTAAGTTATTTATTATCTAATGTGTTTGAATGAGTTTGCAGAAAAGTTCTAAGTGTACTTAGACAAAAGTCCTAGCTGCGGTTAGGTAGGTGAAAAACCCTAGGGGGAGGTAACCCTAGGTCCTAGGGGGTGGTAACCCTAGGTCCTAGGGGGTGGTAACCCTAAGAGGAAAGTCTTGGCGGGTTGAGAGCTTCGGGCAAAAGTCCTAGAGTCGAGGACTCTAGGTGGAAAGTCCCGGTGTCGCGAAGCAGGTGAAAGACTGGGCAAGTCGTGGAGCAGACGTCCAGTGGAAAGTCCTAGAGCCTTGGGTGTTGAGCAAAAGTCCAGTTGGTCTGGAGGATCAACTGACAACAGGTAAACTCTCATGAGTGGAGAAGGTGATAACGCGCTTCTTGGTGAGGGAACAATAGGCGTCGGTTTGACCTAGGATTTTCGATCGAAAATCCGAAAACAGAACCGGACAAACTAATGGCTGTCAAATTCTTATGTTTAATTTATTTTATTGTGCTAAACTCTGTCTTACATGATGCGTTTTGTACTAACCCATCTTGCAGGGGGTGAAAAAGAAGCAAAAGCCTTGGATAAACAGTCCTGAGGTGCCCTCCATGGAGCTTGGAGGTGCCTTTGGCCACTAGTTGAAGACCTCCGTGCAGCAGGGCAGAGGGTGCCCTGGACACTAAGCAGAGGGTGCCCTGGACGCTGAGCAGAGGGCACCCTTCATGCAGTTGGAGGTGCCCTCAGGAGGATAAGCCATGAAGAAGTCAAGGCTTATCGACGCTGTATTTTTGGCAGGGTTGAGGGTGCCCTCCATGGTATTGGAGGCACCCTCCATAGGCTATAAATGGCAGTCTCGAGCAGCAACAAGGAACAACAACGAAAACACGATCCATCTTCTGTGCACTGCTCAAAGAATCACCTGATAAAGCCGACAACCTGAAGCCTCGAATTTCCTATTTGTAAAGTTGTTGATATATATTTTTTACTATACTTAATTGATGTACTCTAAAATTGTACTGTTGTGAACTTATAGTGATTTTCCAAAGTAAACGCTCAACGAGTGCGGACCTTGGAGTAGGAGTCGCCCTATGTTTCGAACCAAGTAAATATTGGTGTTCGTATGTTTTTATTTACTTTTCCACTGTGTTTTATTCTTAAGTATTCCGAAACGAAAGTGAAAGTCATGAGTACTATTCAAACCCCCCTCTAGCGCTTTCGATCCACCAATACCTATCGAAGTTCGAGGGGGAGTTCGCTAGCTAGAAAAAGCGAATGCAGGTATTCTTTAAAATCAACTTTGAACTACTTTTAATAATAAAGTTTGGTTTTGTAGCACCTGAGGAAAAGGTAGAATACCAATGGATGAAGAAAGAGCAAGCCAACTACGTGGTAAACGACAAAGCAAAGTTCCATCTGCTGAGTGTCCTTCCACCACAAGAAGTCAACTAGATCGACACCTACAGCTCAACAAAGGATCTTTGGGAGAAGTTTCTTGAGATACACGAAGGGACGTCTGAAGCCAAGCTTGCGAGACAGGACTTACTTCATAATCAGCTCACCAACCTATGATTTGAAGAAGACAAAACGATTATGCATATTTACTCGAAGATTAAGGAACTCATCACCGAGCTTTCGAATCTCGGAGAAAAGGTAAGCAATTGAGATTCGCTAAGGTACGCTCTTAATGCATTCCCTAGAAATACAAAATGGGCATAACTAGTAAATGCCTTCTATATCTCTAAGGACTGAGAATCTATTACCTTAGAAGAATTATTTTCAACTTTTGAAGTGCATGAATCGAGATATGCAGGTACGAAGGAGCCGAAGCACAACATCGTCTTCAAGGCAACGAGAGATGAACATGAGTCAAAATCCTCTCTCGATGACGATGAAATGGTAATAATGGTAAGACATTTTAAAAAGTTATTTAAATAAAAAAAATAACCATCCGCAGGGTAAAAAGAAAAAGACAATCAGATGCTACCATAATTTTTTTTTACTTAGAAAATTTTTCGAAAATTATTGCATTATTAGTGCTATCAAAATTATTTTCAATATTTTCAAAAATATTGATAAATTTTTCAAAATTATTTGAAAATCAAAGTTTTATAAACGTTACCCTTAGATTTTTTTTTGGTACCTTATTTTTCATGTGATCAAAACCAGAGAAAGGATAATTAAGTTTAGGGGGAGGTAGCTTAATTTTTTTTTTTTTTACTTTTTATACTTTATTACAAAATTTATTGTTCTAAATTTATAGTTGTTTACCCTAACTTAACTTGAGTTGCTCACATCAAAAAGGGGGAGATTGTTGGTACCCCAAGGTTACTTTGATGTGATCAAACAAGTTAAATTAAGTCCTGTTATGTTTGACCCAATGTCTAAGTATGTAGGAACTTAGGAGCATAGGAAGTTGAACAGAAGATGCAGCCAGCGAGAAGGACGACACGGGAGAGAGCCTACGGGCTGGGTGCGTATGAGAGACGAGGCGATGTGGAAGAGTTCACCGACGAACGAGAAGGAAGCGTGCGATATTTCTGAGGGACGAAAAGACGGAGTGGAAGATTGCTTGAGGAGCAAGAGACGTAGCTAGCGAGAAGGTAGGCACGGGAGAGAGCCAACGGCCTCGGTACATCCGAGGGATGAAGAGCTGCGAATGAGTATGCTGGCGGACAAGAAGGAAGCACACGACGATTCTGAGGGACGAGAAACCAGAGCGGAAGCCTGCATAAGAAGGCTGGAAGTTGGGTTCGGGTGAGCTTTATTCCGGATGACTGAAATCACCCAAGTGAGCGGGGCTAGATCGGAAGACCGGGACCGAGGCGAGCAGAACCAGAGCAGAGGATCCGGATCGAAAAAGTCAACTAAGTTGACTTTGTGGGTTCGGGTGACCAGACCCATTCCGAGCGCCCGAAACCTCAAGTTTATCATGATCGATATGGACTTTGATCGACGCACCGGGGATAGAATTCTATCCCTCTCTAGGTGTCTGGAACCCTTCCAGGCACCCCGACGAAGGCTATAAATATAACCTTGAGCGCAGAAGCTAAATAGAACAAGCATTCTTGTAATAACACTTGTACACATTCCAGTTTTCATTTAGCTTCTTCTTTTTTGAGTTTTTATTACTGTAAAGAGGCTTCTGCGCCTGAAGGAGAAAGTAGTGTACTTCATTTCCTTGGATTAACAACTTCCTCGATTATAACCAAGTAAAAACTCTCTAAGCCTCTGTCTGTTTGATTTATTTATTTAATGCAAGTGTTCGTTATTTAAGTTAGTTGTCCAAGAAAGGTTTGTTTGTTTTATTTTTTTTTGTGTAGAGGCTATTCAACCTCTCTTCTAGTCGGCCAATGGGTCCCATCATAATGCTCGTAGCTTTTCATGTCTTTTTTCAAAAAACACGATTGAGTAAACACATCGGAATTAAAAAGTAAGAGTAAACAAACAACACTAACGCAATGCCAATTTTTACTTGGTACGGAGCCTGTGACAACTCCTGCTCTAAGACCCACACGTGAGAGTGCTTTAATTGGGCAATCACTAATTAATCAAATAGTTACAAAGCCAATTATAATTTGAATGCAAGTAACTTATACAATAAAAGAAATACCGACAACTTAGAGGAAGAGATCTTTAGCATAGTTATCATCGGAGCAGTGTTTGGGTGTCATAGAGTCGTCTGTCGAGCAGTGCGTAGGAGAGAAATTTGTTCGAATTGATGTATTTGAGCTGCTGGTCGAACCCTCCTTTTATAACCCCATCCAGGTGTCTGGATCCCCTCCCGGGCACCTAGAGTGTGCTGACATAGTAAGCTCTCATCGAAACTTCATCCGAGAAGTTTATCCATGTCTGGGAGCCCGAACTTCCTCTAGGCGCTTGGACCACTGATGTGGACGGCCAGTCATCGCACTTCAACTCATCTTGAAGATGAATTTTACCAGTCTGGGTGCCAGGAGCAACTCCGGGCCCCTAGATCGTCTGAGTACTTGCCCGATGCTCCCTCGAAGGCCCTGACTCAGGCGCCCGGAGCACCTCTGGGCAATCGGAAGCCCAACTCTTTTCTAGCATCTTCTTTCCTGCATGAGTGTTAACACAAAGGCAAAAAAAAAAAAATAAATAACAACTCATTTGACAGTATTCAGACTATCTGGTTCTGACTTTGAGTTTTGTTGAAACTCTAGGTCGGGCCCATGCTTACTATTCCCTCTTCAGGGAATGCTTCCTCACCTATTTATCCCAAGAGAGATTATCTTTTACCAGAGCAGTTCTCCAGACTGTCTAGAGTTTTGCTCAACATCCGAGATCTCGAGACTTTCACCTAGTGTCCTTGACCCTAGGATTTCCCGCCTGGTATCTGCAACCCCCAGGGCTTTCACTTGTAGGATCATAACACACGTGAGAGGGAGGGGGAGTGAATAACATGGTTTTAAAAAACTTATCTTTTTCATTTTATAAAATAAGTACACAGAGAAAAAACTAAACATGAAAATAAAACAAGCACACGAACTCAGCCGGTTACTTAGTTCGGAGTCGTCGAAGACTCTTACTCCAAGAGTCAGGTCTCGCAGACCTATCGACGAATAATCCACTAATGACCTCTTCCAGAACCGCCAGAAGAGGGGATCGAGTGTAATAAAAATCAAGATAACTGTAACAAGCTATACTTTCCTTGAGCAATAATTAAATACAAAAATAAACTTTCGTCACCCAACACTTTTGAAGATAGTCAAATCAAGCTTGGTGTTAGATGACTCCTCAGCAGTAGTCGGACGCAGTAGCGTCGTAGTAAAGAAGCAACACGAAGTTGGAGCGGTCGGAGTGTCGAACGGTTGCGCAAAAGCTTGTAGAAGAGATGTGCATGAAGCACTGGCCGAACCTCTCATTTATAGAGCATCGAAGGCGCCTTCCATAACACTAGAGGCACCTTCAACCCTCAAGGTTTTATCCTAACAAAGCTGCTCCTTATCGTTGATGAAGACCTTTGTCTTATCTGATCGAAGGCACATTCAAGGTTCTCTAAGGCACCTTCCAGTACTTGTCCAGGGTGCTTTCCTTTGTATGGAAGGCACCTTTGCGCCCTCCCACGCAGACTCTTCGACTGAGCATCTGAGGCGCCTTCAATAACACTGAAGGCTCCTTGAGCATTATCCATTAAGGATGATTTTGCTTTTCTAACTCCTGAATATACATGTTAGTCCAAAAATAAAATGTAATATGTAAAATCAGGTTAGCACAATTATAAAATATGATCAATTTATAACTTCATTCCTATCTGTCTATAACTAGGATCTAGTAAATGTCTCAGTTTAGATATCTAAAATGGACCTAAATTGAACCTGCACCTAAAGTTCCTAATTAGGACTCGTCCTCACTAGAATACTCTTCTCCGGAGACTTACCTTACTTACCCTGCAGAATTGCTTGACTCTTCCTTGGCCCACCAGGTCTTCCTATCAATTGTTAAGTACATAGACCCAACTTGACTTCGGCCAGCTATCATATCCCGCGGACCCAACTGGAATTTCTGCCAGATATAGGTCACTCCTTAACCTCTCTGGACTTTTACACCAGCTATCAGGTCCTCCAGATCTAGCTGGATTTCAGCCTAGTATCAGACTAATCAAGTCCTGCACACTTGGTAGAAAGATTAGATCACACATCTAGCTTTAATTCACTTGTCATTCATCAAAATTTAGGTTTGATCATTGGTGTCAACTGCACTAACATCACCTAGTGTTATCAACTCTAGGATTTCGCCCAACGTTCTCGACCTGCCAAGTCTTTGCGTAATCCTATGGACCAGAACTTCGTTGTTTAACCATAGCTAGGACTTTTCTACCTATTGCCTAGCCTCAACTAGGACTTTCACTTTGTCTAAGATCACTTAGGACTTTCTTACACACTTAGTTCAACTTGTTAGATCACAACATAACTTAACTTTGAATTTTTGTCAATATCAAAACACAGGTTTGATTAGCTAGTACTTCTAATATCAATAAGTCCATCAATGAGTTTTGATAAAAATCTATTGATAGACTTAGGGGACTTGAATTTCTAAAAAGTTTATATGTAATGGAAGAGATGAATGTGTATAAGGTATTTATGGAGTCCATACCTAGTTTTGACATCCCTGGAATACATTATGTGTATGTGTCAATTCTCTTAAAATCTAAAACTTTGAAAACTTTTTTATCACTACTATTTATGGCTTCAAACCAATATCTCTAGGCACATATAGACTCTGGAGCACTTTAGAAACTTGTATCACTTAGAATGAGTCTGATCAAAACTCTTTAGGTCCATCAATGAGTTTTGACCGAAATCCTTTGATAGACCTAGGTTATTTGGATTTTTGAAATTTTTTCACAAGATGGAAGAGGTAAGTGTGTAGAAGGTATACATGGAGTGCAATTTTGGTCCTGAGATCCATAAGTGAAATTATGGTAGTCTGTCAACTGACACATACATTATGGTGTTTTTATTCAAAGAATAGAACCAAAGTGTTCTAAAAGTTTAAAAAGCTTTTGCTGTGAATGCTTCAAGATGATGAGGACAAATTTAGATTGAGAAGCAATGACGAAATCTACAGAACTTAGAATGGGTCTGATCGGAACTTGCTAAGTCCATTAATAAATTTTAACTGAAGCTTATTGATGGAGATAAAGGATTTAAATTTCTAAAAATTTGACCTGAAATGGAAGAAATGAGTATGAAGAAGGTAGATATGGTGTACAAGTTTGGTCCTAAGCCTCGTAAATGATGTTATGATTTTGTGCTAATTGACACATAACTAATATGATACTAAATTTTTAAATCATCAGCACCATAACAAAAGTTCAGCACTAGAATAGTGCTAGAATTTATATTCCAACACCACAGAAGAAAATTCATCACCTTATTAGTGCTAGAATATAATATTTAGTACCACTAAGTTACGATTTGAAACTACTGTACATCTTCTAAATTTTGAAAATTTTAGAAATTTAAGCACTAACTTGTAAAAACATAAAAAAAATGACTAATAAGATGGACGAACTTATATATTTTACTCGACACACTCTTACATGCACACCACTGGGCGATCCTCACAAGTCTGAACGCCTGGATACCTGCCCGGACCCCCCGATTCTCAAAAGTGAATAGGGGAGGTCGGGCATTAGGGTGCTTGGACCTGTAAGAGTCACCTAGGATTGTGCAGGGTATCATCCCCCTCTCTCTATATATATTTCAATTTTCTCACCATATAATATCTCATATAAGAAAACTAATCATTTACAATTGGATGATTGTATTTACCGTGTCAACTTTACAAAAACCTCAACTATATAGAAATAGAAAAAAAAAAATCATAAAACAATCTTTTGTATTATAATTTGTCGGATTGTTACGTTAAAAGGGGGGTGAATAGTGCTCGAAGCTTTCACATTATCAGAAAATACTCACGTAAAAAATAAGTGTAGCGGAATAAAGAAAGAGACGAAAAGACAATGCTAACATGACAGAGCCTATGACAACTTCTACTCTAAGGTTGACACATGAGAGTGTTTTCATTGGGCAATTACTAATCAATTGGAAAATTACAAGAATGATTACAATTTAAGTACACGTAACTTGAATAATAAAATTAATACCGACGACTTGGAGAATCAGATCTGTAGTGTAGTCATCATCGGAACAATTTTCGAGCCTCGTAGAGACTTTATCGGAGCAGTGCACAGAAGCGGAAGATGTTTAGAATGATCTATTGAAGCTGCTGGTCAAAGCCTTTTTTTATAGCCCCGTTCGGTCGCCTAGATGCCCTCTCGGGTGCTTGGATGTCCTCCCAGGTGTCTGGACTGTGCTGACATGGAAAACTCTCGTCGAAACGTTATCCTCAAAGTTTATCCACATCTGGGCGCCTGGACCGCTGACGTGGGTCGACCAGTCGTCACACTCTAGCTTAGCATGTCAATGAGTTTTGGTCGTCCGGGCACTTGGAGCACCTCTGGGTACCCGGACCGCTCGGGTGCCTGGCCAGGCGCTCGCCCGGGTTGATGCTTCATATCCCGGGTGCCCGGAGCAGCTTTAGGCGCTCGAAAGGGATATCGGGCGTCAGGATCCCTTCATGACGCTCAGACTACCTTTTTTCAGTATTTGTCTTTCTTGAAAAAAGAGTTAGTCTATGCAATAAATAATATATATATTGATCCGGCGGTAAGGACGGGGGACCCCCTTTGAGGGGAGCCAATGACACGTAGAGGTCAAAAGTCAAAAGGGTCAGCATGAGGTCCGGCCGATCGGAGAAGGGTTGGGTCGACCGGCCGAACGGGTCCGAGTGGAATCAAAGACAACCCGACAGGGAGTCGGGTTTCCGACGCTCGTGGTGAAAAGGGTCGCCGGGTCGAGCGGGTAGTCCGCTCGGCCGAGGCATAGAGCAACACGGGCAGGAACAATATCAGCCGAGCACCCGACCGGGAATCTCCCCGGTCGGGCCAACACCTACGCCAGGTCGGAAGTGATGTGCCTGTCGAGCGGCTGGACGCTCAGCGCGGGGAAAAAGGAGACAAGGACAAGGGGACATTGGGGAACATCTTCTGACAACAGGCATGTCAACACCTACGCCAGGTCGGAAGTGATGTGCCTGTCGAGCGGCTGGACGCTCAGCGCGGGGAAAAAGGAGACAAGGACAAGGGGACATTGGGGAACATCTTCTAACAACAGGCATGTTTGACGACCAAGCCATACGCAGAATCCTACGACGGAAGGTTCTGCCGTCCCATCAGAGAGGTGCTCGGACTGTAGCAGTATGGTGTCAGACATGCTCCTCTGGTAAGCCCGTACTAAGGTATGGTAAAGGACACGTGTACGCTTCGGTAGGTGTGCATAAGCCTCCCCATAGCTCTATATAGGAGCCCTCAGACTTCGCCGGAGGTAGGCGATCCCTCATCTTTGGAGCCACTTCATCGTTTTCCTCTTGCCTGACTTGAGCGTTGGAGGGTTGTCGCCGGGAACCCCTTCCCAGCTCGACTTCCTTGCAGGTTCGCCGGAGATTCGTTCAGCCAGTCGAAGACAGCGGAGAGCGCCACGTCCCCAGCATCCATCGACTCAGCGTTCGGACAGGATCAAATTAGCGCCGTCTGTGAGAACGCACCTGCATCAGAGCGGACGAGATGACGAAGCTGGACGACCTCACACCGTGATGCTCTCCTAGGAGGAGCTCGACACTCTAATCGAGGCAAGAGCAGCTAAGCTCGTGGAGCAACAGAAACAGAAGTCTCAAGCCGAGCGACTGGAGCAACAAGCGACGTCAGCGTCAGGAGGCCGAGCGGCAGCAGAGTTCGGACCGGAGAACATCTCAGCATGGGGCCGAGATAAGGATCCGATCGGCATCCAAGGAGAAGCACCGCCTGCCCCGGTTCCATTTCATCGGGCCCTATTCTGTACTCCTCCTGAAGTCGCACCAGCTGACCTTGATCGAGGATCTTCATCCGACGAGGCGCCCAGGCGAGACTACAGAAAAGGCAAGGCTCCCCGAACGGACGCCTCCCCTGAGCGGATCAACCGGCAGTTTTCAGAGGTCATCCTGCGGGACCCTCTGCCAAAGCATTATGTGCCCCCCGCGATCGGGGAATACAGCGGAACCACCGACCCGGACAACCATCTAGGTAAGTTCGCCAACACAGCTATACTACATCAATACACAGATGGAGTGAAATACCGGGTGTTCCTTACCACCCTCTCGGGATTGGCGCAACGATGGTTCCGGAGGCTGCCAGACGGATCCATCACCAGCTTTAAAGAGTTCCGCATCGCTTTTCTCCATCATTTTGCGAGCAGTCGGCGTTACCAGAAGACCAGTGTCAGTCTATTTGCCATCAAGCAAGAGCCCAGGGAGTCGCTTCGAGCTTACATCCAACGATTCAACCGGGTGGCAATGGATATTCCAACAGCCACCACAGAAACAATGATGAATGCGTTCACACAAGGTCTCGTGGACGGTGACTTCTTCCTTTTCACTTATTCGAAAGCCGCCCCGAGACTATGATCATATGTTACATCGGGCCAATGAGTACATTAATGTGGAGGAAGCCCAGGCGGCCCGAAGAAAAGAAGCTCCAACTGAGCGGCTAGCCCCTGCCGAGCGGAAGCCGCTCACTGGCCACCAGCCGCCCAGAGGACCGCGAGCCGAAGCAGTCCGCCCTCACCACGCAAGGTCCCACGCCATCCAAGAGGTAGCCGCCGAGCGGCCCAAACCAAAAAAGAAGATATGGACCCCTATGCTTTGCTCGTTCCACCGGACCGACACGCATAACACCCGAGATTGCCGAAACCTTCCCCTAATCGCCCACCCCGCTCCCCGGAGTGGCAGTCGTCGATCGACATCGCCCGACGGGCGACAGTGACACCATGAAGCCGGTCGGCGGATATCAGAAAGTCTCCCGAGCAGTATCATCCTCAGAGGCACGAGGACAATCCCTGGGTATCCAAGGAGCGGCCTAGGTCGTCCGCATGAGAGGAAGAAAATAGAAGCAACACGTCCCGGGGTGAAATCAACATCATCGCTGGCGGACCGACCGGAGGTGACTCTAACAGAGCGAGGAAAGCGAGTGTCAGGCAACTCAAGATCCATGCGGTCGACTGCAGTCAAGAACGGGCGAGCGGGCCCGAAATCAGCTTCGGGCCCAGGGACCTTGAGGGAGTCGAAGTGCCACATGATGACGCCCTCATCATCAAAGCGATAATAGCTAACTATACTATTCACCGCATTTTCATCGATACAGGCAGCTCGGTTAAAAAGGCTTTCGACCAACTGCAAATTGATCGAGCTGAGTTGCTGCCCATGACAACCCCCCTCTACGGGTTTACGGGCAATGAAGTTCTACCTGTCGGACAGGTCAGACTGGCTATTTCGCTAGGAGAAGAGCCGCTCAGAAGGACGCGGACTGCCAACTTCGTCGTGGTCGACTCTCCCTCAGCATACAATGTTATCCTGGGGAGACCAGCGCTCAGTGAGTTCCGAGCGGCCGTCTCCACCTTCTACCAGAAAATTAAGTTCCCAGTTGAAGATAAAGTTGGAGAAGTGCAAGGAGATCAGCTGGCGGCTCGGCGATGCTACGTCGAAATGGTCCGAGCCGAAGCTAATTCCGCACGGAAGATGCCACGGATCGAGGTGAACGCCATAACCGAAAAATCACCTTCTTTGGTTTATGAAGAAAAAGAAGAGGTGCAGATCCACCCGACCCGATCGGAGGCCACCACATTCATTGCGGTCGATCTGGAGGCAAGCCAGAAAAAGGAGGTGATCAAATGTCTCCAGAGAAATTGCGACGTCTTCGTTTGGTCGACGCATGAGTTGCCGGGAATTTCGCCAAGTATAGCACAGCATGAGCTTCACGTCCGATCGGACGCTCGGTCGGTGAAGCAAAGGAAGAGGGACTTTAGCGCCGAACAAAACGCCATCATCCGAGCGGAGGTCGAGAAGCTCCTAGAGGTCGGCCATATAAGGGAGGTCCAGTTCCCGAGCTGGCTCGCAAATGTAGTGCTAGTCTCCAAGCCGGGCAACAAGTGGAGGGTTTGCATCGATTTTCGGGATCTCAACAAAGCATGCTCAAAGGATTTCTACCCTCTGCCCCGGATTGATCAACTGGTGGACTCCACAGCGGGGTGCGAGATGATATGCATGCTAGACGCCTATCAGGGCTACCATCAGGTACCGCTCGCCCGAGAAGATCAAGAGAAGGTCAGCTTCGTCACAGCCGACGACACTTACTGTTACAATGTAATGTCGTTCGGACTGAAGAACGCGGGAGCAACCTACCAGCGCTTGATGAACAAAGTATTCAAGGAGCAGATCGGACATAATTTAGAAGTGTACGTGGATGATATTCTCATCAAGTCTGTCCGAGCGGCTGATCTTTTTACGGACATGGAGGAGACCTTCCAAACGCTGAGGAAGTATGGAGTCAATCTGAACCCTCAGAAATGTTTGTTCGGAGCAAAAGGCGGACGTTTCTTGGGCTATATAGTGACCGAGCGGGGAATAGAGGCAAATCCTAGCAAGGTAAAAGCGTTGCAAGATATGCCGCCCTCAAGAAATCTGAGGAAAGTACAGCGCCTGACAGGGCGGATAACTGCATTATCAAGATTCATCTCTAAGACTGCCGACCGGAGTCTCCCTTTTTTCAAGATCCTACGCAAAGCTACTAAGTTTCTTTGGGACGAGGAATGTGATCGGGCGTTTGAGGAGCTGAAGACATACCTGAACTCCTTGCCCGTGCTAGCCAAGCCAGCTGTAGGTGAGCCGCTCTGTTTTTATTTATCTTCAACCGAGCAGACAGTAGGCTCGGTATTAGTGAGGACGAGCGGTGGAGAACAACCCGTGTACTTCTTGAGCCATATTCTAAAAGATGTTGAATCTCGCTACACTGGGCTCGAGAAGCTGACTTTTGCTTTGGTCCTCGCCGCTTAGAGACTTTGTCCTTATTTCCTAGCACATACAATCATCGTCCGGACAAATAACCCATTGGGAAGAGTGTTGCTGAACCCAGAAGCGTCCGGACGGCTCATCAAATGGACAACGGAGTTAAGTGAATTTGACATTCAGTATCAACCCCATTCGGCGATAAAGGCGCAGTTCGTAGCAGATTTTGTTACCGAAGTGCAAAATCCCGAGCCCGAAGCTATGTGGAAAATATTTGTGGATGGATCGTCCACTCGGCTCGGGAGCGGGATTGGTGTGCTATTACTCTCTCCCCAAGAAGAACGGATGCACCTATCCGTCCGACTGAACTACAAAACCATAAATAATGAAGCGGAGTATGAGGCCCTCATAGCCGGCTTGCAGGCAGCCCGACATGTAGGAGTCGGTCGGGTGACAATCCATTCAGACTCTCAGCTGGCCGCCCAGCAGCTCTCGGGCACTTTTGAGATTAACAACGCTCGGCTCAAGCTCTACATTGAGGCCTTCGAAAAGCTCAAGACCCACTTCAGAGAAGTCATTATCTAGAAGATACCCCGAGCAGAGAACCAGGCGGTAGATGAGTTAGCTAAGCTTGCAAGTTCAATATCACCAGTCGTCATCCAGCAGCCAATTGAGCAAGTATCCTTGGTGGCGCACATTGACCGGATGGAGGGCCTCGCATTCCCGAGCGATTGGAGGACAGTCATTATGGAGTTTCTGCGCTCAGGTGCGACACCGTCCAATTGGGAGGAAGCCCAGCTATTGAGAAGGAGAGTCGGCCGGTTCACACTCGTTGGAGACCAACTCTACAAGAAGGCTTTCTCCCGCCCACTTTTGAAATGTGTGAGCTCGGAGGACGCGGAGTACGTCCTACAGGAAGTGCACCAAGGATCGTGCGGAGGACATCCGGGCGGGCGATCGCTGGTTAGGAAGATCCTGCTGGCCGGGTACTTCTGGCCAACCCTGCAAGCAGACGCTGCTCAGACCGTCGCGACGTGCCTCTCCTGCCAGAAGTACCACAACGTCTCCCACCGACCGGCGGAGGAAATGAAAGCATCTACAGTGTCCTGTCTGTTCGATCAGTGGGGAATGGATATCGTAGGTCCGTTCCCTATGGCGTCCGGTCAGCGGAAGTTTCTACTAGTGGCGGTCGACTACTTTTCCAAATGGGTGGAGGCCGAGCCACTGGCCAAGATCACCGAGCAGATGGTCAAAAGGTTTATCTGGCAGCATATAATCTGTCGGTTCGGCATTCCTCGCCGGCTCATATCTGATAACGGGCGACAGTTCGTCGGGAAGCAGCTCGAAGAATGGTGCAAAAGTTATGGCATCGAATAACACTTTACTTCCGTGGTGTATCCCCAGAGCAACGGCCAAGTTGAAGTAACCAACCGAGAAATCCTCAGAATTCTTCGGGCTCGACTTAACCACATAGGAGGAAGCTGGGTGGACGAGCTGCCGGGCGCCCTATGGGCTATCCGCACGACCCCAAAGGAGGGAACGGGCGTCACGCCATTCCATTTAGTGTACGGAGGCGAAGCAGTTATCCCAGTTGAAGTCGGCGTAGAGTCCGTCCGGATCCAGAACTATGATGATGACAATGCCGAGCGGAGGAAGATGGATTTGGACTTGATCGACGAGGAGCGAGCCAAGGCGTCCGTCCGGCTGATGGCATACCAGCAGAGAATAAAGCAGAACTACAACCGGCGCGTAATCCCTAGAGAATTCCAGGTCGGCGACCTAGTATGGAAGAAAGTAAAGCCGGTCGGGGACGTTGGCAAGCTGGAGGCTCCCTGGGTGGGCCCTTTCAAAGTCATCGAAAAACTCCGCTCGGGTGCCTATTATTTGGAGGATGAAGACAGACGACAGCTGGATCAACCGTGGAGCGCAAATCATCTCCAGTCGTACCGAGCTGGGTGAAAGGTGCGCCGATGTAATTCATTTTATGTATGTCTTGGTCGCCTGTGTCCTTTTAATGCATGAAGCAAAGTGATAAAATGCATTTGGCATTATTCACCGCTCGGCAGGGCATATATCATCCGTGTTGAAATTAGCCTTGAACGTCGTCGAGCTCCGACGTTAAATATCGAGAGTCGGATCGGCGACTATAAACCCTCCGGCTGGAAGACCGTCGAGCTCCGACGTTAAATATCGAGAGTCGGACCGGCGACTATAAACCCTCCGGTCGGAAGATCGTCGAGCTCCGACGTTAAATATCGGGAGTCCGACCGGCGACTATAAACCCTCCGGCCGGAAGACCGTCGAGCTCCGACGTTAAATATTGGGAGTCGGACCGGCGACTATAAACCCTCCGGCCGGAAGACCTTCGAGCTCCGACGTTAAATATCGAGAGTCGGACCGGCGACTATAAACCCTCCGGCCGGAAGACCGTCGAGCTCCAACGTTAAATATAGGGAGTCGGACCGGCGACTATAAACCCTCCGGCTGGAAGACCGTCGAGCTCCGACGTTAAATATCGAGAGTCGGACCGGCGACTATAAACCCTCCGGCCGGAAGATCATCAAGCTCCAACGTTAAATATCGAGAGTCGGACTGGCGACTATAAACCCTCTGGCCGGAAGACCGTCGAGCTCCGACGTTAAACTCGAGAGTCAGACCGGCGACTATAAACCCCTCGACCGGAATGAAAGACGCTTGAAGAGGAGCGGCAAGGGAAAGTAGTGACAAGTCATATGCCACCTACGCCCGCTCGGGAGGCCTAGTTGGCCGAGTTGTGTATCATAGGCCCCGACCAATTACCCACAAGCATGCAAAGTAAAAATGAAGTTGCACAACACAAATAAATTTTTCATTGAAATCAGAGGAATCAAGGCCGAGCAGTCGAATTACAAAAAGGGAAGTTTGTGGCCGAACGGCCGAATTACATAAAGACTTCTATTCCAGAAAATCATAAAGGTCCTTAGGGATGGTGCTAAGGAGCGCCGCATAGTCTTGGGTCGGGATGCTGGTGGAGTCAGGGAGCTGACCCTTGGACTTCAGATAGTCCGTCGTGGCGGTGCTGGCAAGTTCAAAGGCAGTATACATCCGCTCGCACACTTTTTCTGAAAATTCGGTCGAGCGGATGTGCTTCAGCCTCAGGGCTGCGACTCGGCCGGACTCAGCCTCCTGGTACTCCTTGAAGGTAGCTTGGGAATCTTCAAGAGCCTCCTGTAATTTCTTCAGCTCGTCCTTATGTTTGATGGCTTCGCCCGAGCGGCTCGCCTTCTCGCCATCCAGCTGCTCCATCAGCTCATTGACCCGTTGCTCCAGGCCTGGAGCCTCGACATTTTTCTTCTCCAGATCGACGATGGCCGTCTTCTTCCGATCGGTGGCAAGGCTTATTTTCTGGTCAAGTGACTTGACCTGTCATTCGAGTTCGACCATAGTATGGGCCTGGGCGGCCGTCTTCTTTTGCTCAGCCGCCAATAGATCTTGGGTCTTCTTGAGTTCTTTCTGTAGCTCGGCGTATGAAGGACCCTGGGAGGGCGCGTCACCCGAACTCCTTAACCTCTTTAACTCTTCGTCCACCATGGCCAGATGATTGGAGACAACGATCTCCTCTACCCATCTCTGACATAAATAAAAGCATTAATAGCCGATCGGAGAAAGCGCGTAGAAGACTCCAGAGAAAACATAGTTACCCCAGTGGCCTGCTGCATATGGTTGTTGGCCAGATTGCCGAGTGGAATCATTGCGACACGTGCCCGAGCGTCGGCCCACATCTCGGCTAGGGGCCCCTTCATGGTGATCATGTGCTCAGGCGCGGTTGGTCGATCGGACTCGAGCATCAACTCTTCGGTGGGGAGATGTAGGGCGACCCTGATGGTACGGCGCCGACCGGGAGTCGTCTGAGCGGAAGCTGGTGAAGGATCAGAGGCCGGTGCAGAAAACTTGGACAAAATGGCCGAGCGTTGGACTCGGTGGGGAGAGGGCGGAAGGGCGCTGACAGGTATGGCCTCGAGGGGGTCCGTGGACGCGTCCAGTTGGGATGGGGTCCGATCGGACGAGATCGCCTCAACCGCTGGGGCTTTGCCGCGAGAATCGGCGGTGGTCCGTTCGGACGGCTGGACCGCGGAAGTGGCTGATCAAAGTGGTGTCTCCGTTCGGCGCCTCTTTTGTCGGAGAGGGCGCTCTTCCTCCTGAGCAGAGCCTTCCTCCTGGACGGTTGGTCCCCTGCTGGGGGTGGCACCTCTTGCCACATCCCGGGGAGAGGCTTGAGTGGCCGACTCCTCGTGGGTCTCGCTCTCCCCTTCGTGTGAGCCAACTGGCTCAATGCCAAGCGACTCCATCTCCTTGACAGCTACAGCCTCGAGCGCCGCTGCTTTCCTCTTCAAAATCCCGGCCATCACGGACTCCATGACAATATCCGTTGCAAAGGAACAAGGAGAAAATCAGTTAGCAATCAAGGCGAATGCACAAGTAAAATTCTTACCGAAGCTGTTCGGGAGGTGAGTCCGGATCGGACTCAGGCCAAATATGTACATCACCCCTTCAGGTAAGAACTTATTGATGTCGAACTTCAGACCGGCTAACATGTTGGCAGCGTGAAGATAGTCCGGTCGGGTCTTGAACCTCTTTAGCTCAGGGGAGGTTGGCGGTCCGACCTGCCACTGGTTCGGAAAAGGGCCTGTTCGGGAAGACGAAGATAGAAGTAGTACTCTTTCCAATGTTTATTGGAAGAGGACAGTTTATTAAAGAAGACTAAACCGGGCCGAGCCTGGAACATGTAAGTACCTAACTCGGACTGTTTAAGATAATAAAAATAGTAGAAGACCTCCGGTCGGAGGGGAATGTTGTGGATTCTGAATAAGACAACAACGCCACATAGAAGACGGAAGGTGTTAGGGACTAAGCTTCCAAGCGGAATGCCGAAAAAATTACAGACTTCTACGATAAAGGGATGAAGTGGAAAGCGCAGACCGGCTATGAACTGGTCGCGGAAAAAACAGATAGCTCCGCGCGGCGGTTTTTGTGGCCGAGCGGAGGGGGAGGGTAAGATAAGTTCAAAGTCAGAGGGAATGTCAAAATTGTCCATCAGAATCTCGGCGTCGTGCCGATTGAACTGCGACTTCATGGTAGTATACCATGGGTCGAGAGCTGGGTCTTGAGGTTGAGAAGAGTTGGCCATAAGCCGAGTGGGAAAAGGAGCAAGAGATGGACGAAAGGGCAAAAAGTTTAAGAGAGGGAACCGAATCGTAACCAGGAGACGAGAACGCGAAGCGAAGAAGAAAGCACGAGGAAAAACAAGAAATGAAAAGAAGATGGCAGAAGGACCTTACGGAAGCAGACGAAGATCGAAGGAAGAATGCGAGAGGTCGCCGGAAGAAGCAACAGCAGGATCACCGGAGCAGGAACGACAGGGAAAACTTCTGGGCACGCGAAAGCAGGAATGCGGCGGAGGAAGAAGGCGAGAGCTTTATAGGGTTGGGCCCGAACGACCTCAGCCGTCGGATGCAGGTCGCAAAAACCAAGGACTCTATCGGGCCATCCATTTCAAGCCGCCTCGGTCTCGTCGCCCGCGACGCCATTGTCGTATGATGACGGCAGCAGCGCCACGTGGCATTCGGCCACTAGAGTGCATTTAATGAGCGCCTTCACAAGGCACAGAGCGCATGCCCGGCCTTAATGTCGAAGATTGGCGCAAATTTCGAAGAGATCTAAGGAAGGTTGGCGTTGACTGACGTCATAGCTACCCCTGTGGGGGTCGAACGGAGGATAGTTTCACAGAGACGCCGCTCGGCGAAACTGGAGGTCCAGTCAGTCGGACTAATCGCCTCCTTCGACTAGACTTGAAGGGGAGGCAAGTGATCCGGCGGTAAGGACGGGGGACCCCCTTTGAGGGGAGCCAATGACACGTAGAGGTCAAAAGTCAAAAGGGTCAGCATGAGGTCCAGCCGATCGGAGAAGGGTTGGGTCGACCGGCCGAACGGGTCCGAGCGGAATCAAAGACAACCCGACGGGGAGTCGGGTTTCCGACGCTCGTGGTGAAAAGGGTCGCCGGGTCGAGCGGGTAGTCCGCTCGACCGAGGCATAGGGCAACACGGGCAGGAACAATATCTGCCAAGCACCCGACCGGGAATCTCCCCGGTCGGGCCAACACCTACGCCAGGTCGGAAGTGATGTGCCTGTCGAGCGGCTGGACGCTCAGCGCGGGGAAAAAGGAGACAAGGACAAGGGGACATTGGGGAACATCTTCTGACAACATGCATGTTCGACGACCAAGCCATACGCAGAAACCTACGACGGAAGGTTCTGCCGTCCCATCAGAGAGGTGCTCGGACTGTAGCAGTATGGTGTCAGGCATGCTCCTCTGGTAAGCCCGTACTAAGGTATGGTAAAGGACACGTGTATGCCTCGGTAGGTGTGCATAAGCCTCCCCATAGCTCTATATAGGAGCCCTCAAACTTCGCCGGAGGTAGGCGATTCCTCATCTTTGGAGCCACTTCATCGTTTTCCTCTTGCCTGACTTAAGCGTCGGAGGGTCGTCGCCGGGAACCCCTTCCCGGCTCGACTTCCTTGCATGTTTGCCGGAAATTCGTTCAGCCAGTCGAAGACAGCGGAGAGCACCATGTCTCCAGCGTCCATTGACTCAGCGTTCGGACAGGATCATATATATATATATATAAAGTATGATTTTGATAGCCTCTAGATTGTCCGGTCATGATCTTGAGTTTTATTGAAACTCTATGTCGGATGAACACCTACTATTCCCTTTTCGGGGAACACATCCTCGCCTACTTCTCTCAAGAGAGATTATTTTTTTTTTCAAACCAATCATCCAGACTGATTGAACTTTGACTCAGTGTTCAAGATATCAGGACTTTATGTTGGACGTCCGATCCTGATCCGTCCAGTCTTCCACCTGATGTCCGCGACCCCCAGGATTTTCACCTAGCGCCCTCGACCCTAGAATTTCACCCAATGTCTTCGACCCGTCAAGACTTTGCCCAATCTCTTGGACTATGACTTTTTTACCTAACATTAACTAGGACTTTCCACCTGCTTAGCCTCAACTAGGACTTTCCTTTACCTAAAATTACTTAGAATTTTTCTGTACAGTCAGTTCAACTTATTAGAACAACAACATAGCTTAACTTTAAACTTTGTCAATATCAAAACATAAGTTTGATTAGATAGTACTTCCAACACCAGCATAATTGATATAAATAAATAAATAAATGAGAACAATATTCGGTATAATATATACATGAGAAAATCAATGAATGTCAAATGAGATGCTATGCTGAAACCTCGATTAGTCTTCTTCGAAGAACACCAAGTCTTCGACCATCTAGTCTTCATAGTTTTAGTGGCATTGAAGTTTCGGATCACCTTTAAGAGTCTAGTGTTCTCACTAGTATTTTTATTCTATTGAAATCTCATGGGAATGTGTGTTTTGTGATGAAACTGTTGCGTATAAAACAAGAATAGGTAAGGTAAAAACGTGGCTAAACTTTACTTAATACATCCAAATCAAAAAATTATTTTTTTAGAATTGTGACTCAGATACTTAGAAATGAGGTAAGCTGATAACAAAAGGGGTAAAATAAGAATGAGATATGTCTTTTGGAAAAGATGAAACCTAAGTGCACCTTTTGAGCATTCTGAAATTTTAGAAGTGTCATTTGAAAAATTACTTAATTCTGATCTATACAATTTGTCTTAATCAAATTTTTTTAATTGATACTAGATATTCAATTTACACTAATTAATCTTAAGGGTGATCAATCTGCTCAACAGAGATGTTTCATCGATCACTAGGATAAATAAGAAAGCGCTCGCTGCGAGTGACCCATCAACTCGACGTTTTTAAGTCAACCGTCCATTAAGAGAAATTCATCTATTAATTCACTAAGTTGAGACTTATACTTAAATACCTAAAAAAAACTAAGAAGACATATTTGTTGGTAGGAAACACCAAAATTGAACATATATTTTGATGTTGTTGAAGGTTCAAAGTCAAATCATGTTGTGATTTAATGTGTTGACTAAGTGTACAAGTTAAAAGACTTGATGAGTATATGGTATAAGATATCAGGCTAAAGTCCAGTTAAGTCGGAGAATCAGATAACTGGTAGGAATCCTAGATAGGACAAAGAGGACTAAATATCTAGTAGAAAGTTCAGTTAGGTCGGTAGGATTAGACCACTGATTGAAGTCCAAATGAGTATCTAATAGGAAGTCCTAGTGGGTCATTAGATCATAGTCAAGGAGATAAGTCTGCAAATGGTAAGTGAAGATAAGAAATTAGAGAGAGGGTTTCAGTGAGGATGAGTACAAGTGGGAATGTAGGCATTGGTCCAACTTAGATCCAACTTAAAAATCTAAGTTGAGACCAAGATTAGATTCTGGTCTTAGTTAGACATGGTTTAATTCATAGATATAATACATTTTAATTTCATGCATATGTGATTTTAACACGATCTTATAGGGACATTAGTTTTAAGTTAACAAATGCAGGAAAAGTCATTGGAGACACCTCATATTATTAGAGGTGCTTCGGATGACTGGAGGCATGGAGGTACCTCAAATTATTGGTGGGGCCTCAGATGACTATTTTAGATCAAAAAAAATTTAGATATATTTATAATAGTATGATATTGTCCACTTTGGACCTAAGTCCTTATGATTTTATTTTTTGACTTTACCAAAAAAGTCTTATACTAATAAAGATATTTTCATCATTTTAAACTCATGATCTTTTTCATGTCTTTTTAATGTGAGACTTTGATTGTATTCCCAACACCCCTCCCCTCAAATAAAGAACCACTATTACTCTCATAATCTGAGTCTCTTTGCAAGATCCGATCATTCTTGACTTATTTCGGGCGTCTCCGTAAGCATTCGATTATTGTTGACCTACTTTGGGTCTCCTCGCAAGCATCCGATCATTTTGACCTACTTCGAACCTTCCCATAAGTATTCGATCACTCTTGAACTGCTCCGGGCCTCTCATCAACTTTGTTCATGGTCATCCTACATGACATCTGATTTGAATCATGACTCTGATACAATTTGTTGTGTCTAAAAGAATTTAAATATCTCTAAAATAGTACGATATTGTCGATTTTGGACTTAAGCCCTCATGATTTTATTTTTTACTTTACCCAAAAGACCTTATGCCAATGGAGATATCTTCATCCTTGTAAATTCATGATTTTTTCTATCTTTCTAATATGAAGTTTTGATTGTATTCCCAGCAAACTAGAGGCGCAGAGGCACCTTGGATGACTGGAGGTGCCTCAAGTGAAGGAGAGTGCTCTGAAGAGGAAGCAGTGGAGGCACCTCGGATGATTAGAGGCGCCACAGAGTTGATAAGCATGAAGGATGAGCTTTGGCGCATTGGAGGCGCCTCAAATCTATAGGAGGCATCCTAAAGCTGATAACTGCTAAAGTTTCAGATCCAATTAGCATGTATGGAGGTGGCCCGGATGAACCGAGGTGCCCCAAATGCCTTACAAAAGAAGTCTTCGACCATAATTCTCATCATCAATTCTATTATAAGCTTCAACTCGATTCTGCTTCATCGCCCTCTTACAACTGCTATGTTGCAACTCTACTACGTTGAATTTATGCTTGAGCAAGTTTTTACAGCAACAACCATAACGACATCGAGCTCGTAGTATTGGTAAACATTTAGTTTGTAATTATTAGTATACTTACATAAGAAAAGTATAGGTTGCTATATTTTCCTCATCTTTATATTCGATATCTCTGTCTGAAATTTCTTCAGAAAAAAATTTAATGGATTGTCCTTTAAAAATGTCCCGAGGATGTGAATCTTAGTATAACAATTTCTGTACTATGAACTAAGTAATTCATTGTGTTCTATTTTTTCTAGATTTATTATGCACTTGACTTTTGGTTAGTCTTTTAATTTTAAAATTGGAAAACAAGAATTTTAAAAATTATACATAATTCATCTCCCTCCCACGCAAAAATGATCGTATTATCATTTTAAAATCAGAAAACAGGAGTTTTTAAAATTATACATAATTCATCTCCCTCTCACGGAAAAAGGACCCTATTATCATACCATTATTTCAGGGGTATTTGGTTGATGAGTTTGAGAATGAGGGAATGGAATGATAGTAAAAGATAGTGTTTGGATTGTGGGTTTGGGAATCACATTTTGGGAATGATTATCATATTTATGGGAATCAACCAAACCCATATAACTTGATAGATTTCATTTTTATTCCTATTCTCATTCCATCTTACTATCAAATTCATACCCATAGTTATTCTCATCATTTAACTCTTTTTTTTTTTTTTTTTTTTGGACGTTTTAATCAAATTTTATTCTATCGAAGAAGAGTCCTATATTAAGTGATCTAGAAGCGACGGGAAGCCTCCGGCTATTTTGGTTTTTTTTTTTAAATTTGTATTCTCTCATTTTTAAACCGATTACTCGTATTTCGTATATCTTAAGTAATATTTTACCGGCAACGTTGCCAGAACATGCATTCGTTGGTCATTTAAATTCCAGTCCACGTGGAGCCCAGTCGCGAATGTGCTGTTTGGTGTTACGCCGACCTGTCTCCGCCTCGTCGTGCTACGCCACTCAGATCACACGAATCATGAAGTAGATCCAACGATGGCGGGCTCCTCTCCCCCTCCCTCAAGCAACCAAGCCCTTTTAACACTCTCCGCCGCCTCTTGATCTTCCGCTCCAAGGCCTTCTAATGCCGTCTGTTCGCCGGCCACCGCTTTGATTGCTTCCTCGCCCTTCATTTTGAATCGCCTCTACCTCATTCTCAACACTGATCAGTGCGGGCGAGATGGCGAGGCCCTCACGCGAAGCGATCGACACCTTCATCAGCATAACTGGCGCCTCCGAGCTCATCGCGCTGCAGAAGCTCGAGGTACGATCCCTTCTCGTGTCGCCTCGATGAGGTTTTCATCGATTTCCCTTCTTGCTCTGTTGATTCGGTGTTAGGCTTGTCGTTCCCCTTCTGCAGTTTGCGAGCTTGATTCCTGTTTCCCGGGGGATAATAGTTAACTTACGTTAAGTTTCTACCCATTGGATGGGCGTGTGGAATATGTGTCTCTTTTGTGAGTTCTAGCTAAGCCAGGATTGTGTGAATGTCGTTTCTTCCTGACGGGAGTGATAAATTTTGTTGCACTTTGTTCGTTGCTAGGAAGATGTTGGATTCTCCTATCTAGTTCAAAATCAAGGTTTTAATGTTGATTTTAGCTTGGTGGATTTGCAATTCTCATTTAATATTCTTACTATGTTAACTTTTTTTTCACAGCTTAATCTTTCCGCTTCTGAATTCTGATCTCTTTTTTTTTTTACTTTCTTTCTGGAATAATGGCAGTATTATTTGGCACTTTTTTAGAAACTTCTGAGCTGTTGACATGAACTTCCATGGAGTCATCTAGTTAGCAACGAGGTCAAGCTTAATGAAAAAACTGGAAAAAAACACACATCTCTGCTCGTTTGTATTAGTATAAGTATTTTGTGTATATGGTTGACAATGATTTCCTAATTCTATTATTGAACATAGTTGGCTTTCTCTAGCAAGTTTTTGTTTTCAGTTTCCTGTTAGTCAGGTTAAAGCTTTATTGAATTATCGCCTTGCTCCTAAACAGGCTCTAAGATGAAATGCAATATTGTAAAAGATTATATGACTTTAGAATTTATGGTTATAGCCTATTGGATGACTTGGTAGAGAGAAAAGTTGGTCCTGTTAATCCTTGACTTCACAACAAGGGCCTACACCAGGATTTTCTCACCATTTGTGATTCCCCTTGATGTACCTTCCTGCTGAAAATTGTTTCTAAATCTCACAGCTCCAGTTCTAGTAGTTATTGTTGTCTAGAGTTTCTTATTTTTTGATTTTCTCTTAATTCTGTATTGCCATTTCATCAAATTGTCAATCCATTTTATGCTATCAGTTAAATTTCATACTTGATTGGAATTTCAGATTACAATTGGCCTTCTTTCTTATTAAATCTAGGTTTACTTCTTCACTTCTCAATATCATCCTAAAGCATGCTCGTAGTTTCTCATTGATTTCACCAGGGGATGATTCCCACTCTTACTATTCATCCTTTATGCTTGCCAATGTCTGCCAAAGGCAGGATCAGCCACTTGACGATCGAGAGAAATCTACTATCTCACTAGGCCTCAACTCAGAAATTTTCACCAATAGATTTTACCCCCTCTTTCTCCAAATATTGGTTTTGAAGATGATAATGGTATAAATGATAAAGGTACTAACATCCTTAGGACGTTGAATGAATTTATCTCAATTCTAGGTGACGTTAGCGTGGGCAAGTAGTGAGCAAACAGTACTGTGATGTCTTTTTTTGCTGTTGGATTTTACCCTTTAGCACTAGATATCACTCTAATTCAAGAATGAGAAAGCCACTAGGAGAATATCGTTATTTTTGAAAAATGACTTAGATTAAGAAACTAGCGTCATTTCAAAGTTTAACTAAAGAGTTTTATTTTTTATTTGCATGTGCAGAAAAACTAATTTTCAGGAGATGATTTTCATGCTTGTTGTTAACAATATTATTGACTTAGTGCCAACTATTTAAAATTTTGTTATGTGCTATTCAATATTGGAAAATTTTGCTTGCCTACCAACACACAAAACATCTTGTAACCACTTAACCCTCGACAATCTTTGACACAATGTACAGAACCCTCGATTGGTTCTGTGAGTCTTCTATAAGAAAAAAAAAAAGTGGAGTCCAGACTTTGTGAGTCATTTTTGCACCTCACCAAACCTCTTTGAGACATCTAGAACCCTTGGCCGACTCCATGACTGACTTTGCAAGGCTTCCACAAGCAAAAAAGAAGTAGAGTCTTGACTCTGTGGGTCCTCAATGAACCTTGATGTGACATCTGGAAGCCTCTGCTGACTTTGCGAGTCTTTCGCAAGAGTCCTCCACGCGGCGGTGTGATTTCTGCAAGTCTTCCTCCTTGACATCCAAAAAAAACAGATCATGTCCTATTTCTCATTCCTCCCTCTCCTCTTTTTCTGGTGTCTGACACACCTTCAGCACTCACACTTGGCATTCCTTGCATGTCTCAAACTGGTTGGGGACTAAAACGCTACTTCAGCTTGAGATTTCAAACTTTTCATAGTACCGCATGGTAAAAAAGATATGTAGCTTAGTTTGTGTGCTTATCCAAATTTTTGTGAAAATGCATTTCAATCTTAGCTCTAGGAATAGCTATATTCTGTTTATTACAATTAAAAGTGTTCAATTCATTAAAGGAACTATCAGATTGTAGTATGTATATTTGTAAATATGTCTGCTGTTATATGCTTAATTGTATGATTGTGAGAGCCTGATTTCATGATATTTACTGAGGTTTTGAGCTTTTGTCTTCCTTATCCCAACCTATTAGATGAGATTATCTTTCTTCAATCAGTAATTGAACTTTCTGCTATTAATATCTATTCAATGACATTCAGGAACATGATGGGGATCTGAACAGTGCTATTAACGCTCATTTTGGTGAAATAGACAGGGTTAAGTATGTATTAATATGTTTTGCTAGTTTCTCAATGCATAGTATCTGTGACTTCAGAAATGATCGTTTTTATCATGAAATTGTTTGTTGCTGACCACTCTCTAATATACAGCATGAATCAAGGAGTTGCTCGTCATGAGGATTTTGTGAACATAGATGATCCTCTTGAGAATCAGCCTCCAAGGCCCTCTCTTCCATTATTTCCTTCTTCGCGAGATATGAACCCATACTCTATTCTTGATTCAACCTTTGGCCTTTTTTCAAACCTTTTTGATGGAAGAGATGCTTCTGGTTTCCCTACACATGGCCCTCGGGTTTCACACCCAAGGGAAGTGAGGGAAGTGCCCATTGAATTCAAGGATGACAATAGAGAAGTTGGCACTTCTGGTATTGGACCTAGGATTGAAGATGTAACTGGAAATGAAACTGCAGACTATCAGGAGATTCGTGGCACTGTTATTATCAATGATGAAGATGAGGACATGGATCATGTTGATCATAGTACTAATACCTTCAGGGGTACCACTTTTGATAATCATATTGGATCAACCATTTCTCCAGTGGTTGATATTGACTATAACAATGATATAGAAGAAGAAATGATCAGAGCTGCTATTGAAGCCTCCAAGCGAGAAGCTGAGCAACATGTATATGAATAGTTTGTTAATTTGTTAAACTTTAGCTGAAATTTTATCATATTTCTTATTGGTTATTTTTTCTACCATGGTGTTATAGGACTTGGAAAGTCACCAAAAATCACCTGCACAAGATGATACTGATCTTGCACGAGCAGTCTCACTGTCCTTGGAGGTGTCTATTTTGCTTTCTTACTGTAGTTCAGAGTCATTATCTTATCTATCTATGTTGTTTTTGCTAAAATACAGGCAGCAGAGGAAGAAAGAGCATTGCGCGGACAGTTTGGGGAGGATCCATCTTTTATGGAAGTAGAAGAGGCTAGATCTGCTGCTGCATTTGATACAAGGTGTATATCTCTCACTTTCTTTCTCTCTCAGTGGTTGCTCTCATTTTTTGTAGTTATTTTCTAATTCACAATAAAAAAATAAACATCTTGATAAAATGTGAATCAATGGTTTCTTGTTTCTAATCCACAAAAGATTTTATCCATAATTTCTTTAAGTCAGGGCCTCATGTTATTTGGCTGATCTTATTTTAGCTTTTTGAGATTAACTAGAAATGAACTGATGTACTAGAGGGATGTAATTAACGATTCGTTTGATATGGGGAAAGCATGTTCACTTGTAACTTCTAAAAGAAAGATTCTTGAATTTAATGGGAAAGGATATCCATTACCTTTTCACTTTCTTCTGTATAGTAGACAGGCAGAGAATGATAAATAACTAGATTTGTTTTAGTTCTTGAAATACTCCAAGCACTTAATAAGATTTAGGATATATGGGGTGATACCTGCATTTACCTAAATATGCTGAAGTATGTCATCCTTTTTCTTTGGGGAGAAGTTTCTTGGTTGCTTTGCCTGCATTGCCTTCTTGTAGAGGCTTAAGTCAATATTTCACAAATGCAACTCATTTTTAGAAACTTAAGGATGGAAGCCAAAGTGTTGACATTTCAGATGAATCTACATCTTCGTTTTATTAGTAACAACAAAGATGTAGCTGAAGAAACAAGCAGTTGAAGATTGGCTTGCCACAATATATTCTTGTTCCTTAATGACAGCAAAATGGAGGAACTTAAACAATAGGCCAAATTATTTTGTCCTTGTCGGTTTCACTTTAATGTTATTTTTTTTATTGATGTGATTTTACTTGTACATCATAATTTCAGTGACACGGATGGAGGAAACAATTCACAAAGATTTACCATTTCTAAAAATCTTATTTGCCAAATATTTTTGTTGTTCCTGTGCCATTAAGAATTTTGGTTCATGTTTTAATGAATTACTTGTTATGTTGATATGCCAACATAGGCATGATGGTGGTGTGGTAATGCAAAGAATGGTGTCTAGAGATTGAACAGAAGTTGCTAGATTGTTTCCTATTTTCAGCATCTCTTTTCATGTAATACCCATATTAACATGTTTGGCATCTCATCACTGCTAAGGCTTGAAAATTTTACTGGGCTGGATGTTGAATTTCTATATATGTTGATTGATCAGTTTATAATTGAAAAATGATCATCTTGAGCTCGTTCTTTAGGATTGGTTCATGTATTGGTTAGCGGATAAAGATTGTATGAACAAGTGAAATAGATGTTGAGCACATATATTTTTTCATTTGATTGGCATACATGAAAACAATGTTTCCTTAATTTTTTACCCATTTTAATTGAATTGTTCAGATATTCTTGTATCAACATCTCTTTTAAAATTTGAATTCACAACTGTCTTATATCGGAGTTGTCATGATCTGACTTCCATCCGTATATACGGGATATCCTTCCTGCTTGGATAATTATCTGTCACTATATCAAAATCAGGTAACGCCCCCAAGGGTGCATTAGGCTGTACAAATATGAATACTTAATAATTTATTAAATGATATCGAAAAATGATAATACTATGTCCTAACTCAAATAATGACTTTGCTAGATTCACGATGAGTGGCAAATGAAAAAATGCACTTAAGTACCAAAATACCAAAAACACATATGAGTAGCAATCCCTGCAATAAAATAAAAGAAAATAATCTATGGACTCTAATAGAAACCGTTCCAATACTCTTGCTGATAGAAACCATTTTCAATATTCTCGCTGAGCATCTTTGACCAAAATCATCCTATAATAAATCACCTAAATCTGTGAATTTGGAAGTCAAAAGGAAAAAGGGCGATTGAGCACATAGTGTAAAATGGTGAAAGAAAAGAAGTGCCCCAAACCAAATCAATAGAAAGCAACAACATAATTTATAGTTTCTGTTTTCATATTTTTAGCATCATTTAATCATTCTTCTGATCTTGTTATTTTTCTTTCATTCGCTTTTTAATTAATTGCTTCAATTCTCTTTGTTTCCCCTTTTCAATGTTATGCAAATTGTAATTTTACCTTAAACGAGAATCAACACAATTTATTAAGTGGGTGAACAACGCGTAGCCCACACACTAAAAGATGCCATATATAGAAAGATAAAGATCCATAATCCACATGATACATGAACATCACATCATATATATATATATATATATATATATATATATATAAGGATATATGAGAGTAAACAACCTACAATCCACTCGCATTGAAATGCATCATGTATGTGCACCTATACATACATATATATATATATATATATATATATATATATAAGGATATATGAGAGTAAACAACCTACAATCCACTCGCATTGAAATGCATCATGTATGTGCACCTATACATACATATATTGGGTGAATAACCCACAATTCACTTCCCTCACACTAATAATAAGATGAACAATCCACAATCCACTTAGTGAGTAAAGCATCTCACACAATATGACTAAATCCTAAACAAGTATTTGAAATCTCGTGCCATATAAGACGAAATGGGTGAAACATTTCGTTTCGCCCATCGATCGGCACACCCGACAGGAGGTGTGTGGATGTAGCGTGTGACCTCTTGGACTGCGGTGGAAGGGTCACCAAGTCGATCGCGGTGGAGGGGTAGCACGGTCTCGTCGGCTACGATGAAGGGGTAGCGTAGCCCCGTCGGTAGCGACGGAGGGGCCATCGGCTGCGCGACCTCGCAGTGCAAGGCGTCATGAGAAGCGGGGGTTGGATATTTTTTAATTAGAACTTATGTTAATAAACTTAATCAACTTCTAGTTATGATAGGTATAATCTAAATAGGTTTAATTAAACCCTAATAAAATTATCTCATTAACTATATATTTTATCTATTTTAATTTAAAAAATATATAATAAATTATTTATTTATTTATCATATGAGAGTATTACAATTCCATATATTTTTTATTTTTATTTTTTAAAGATTTATGTTAAATATTTTATTTTTAATAATATATAATATTTAAAAAATATTGAAACCATACCGGCATGACACAAACCGTATCGTTCCGGTCATTCTGATACAGTTTGAGATTTTAAACCATACTGGAAACACACGAAAATACTTAAGGGTTCTTTCTTGGTGCGAAGCTAATGCTATACAATTTAGATAATTAATTACTTTTTTAATTCACTACGTGTTCGCGCAACTCCTTTAGCGCGCAAAATCAATGTTTTTCAATTATGAAAATTTATTAAATTCTCATTCTAGCATAAGAAATCTTGTACCTCTTAGAAATTATAGAACCTTAGCTCTATGGTACAAGGGTTGCATTCATTTCCATGTTAATTTAGTTGAGAAATTACATAATTTCTTACCAGCCCAAAGTCAAAATTGTCTTGCATTATTAATTTGTATGTGACTAGATCAACATAATTAATTATGTTATTTGATCACCTATATTTCTCTAAAGGAACTAAGCTTCCCTATGTTACCTTTAAATTTCAAGTTGTTTATTGGAAATTTAATCAATAAATTTTAATAAAGCAACAACAATTAGATAGATAATCAGAATGTAAAAAAGGACAACCAAACATAAAAGACACTATCAAGCAATAGAAGAATGGATTTACACTAATTTCTACCTAGCAAAAGTATACGTTAAATCTCAAAGAATTTATCCACTACAATTTGTTTATTTATTTTTCATTTCATACTGAAGCAACTTGTCAATAATTTCCATTTTTTGAAAATCTTATTATAGCTAATTAATATCATTAATATTTTGTATTTAATGCACAAGATGATACAATGAAACAAATAGGAAAATCTTCACTTGAGCAAAGGGTTCAAATTACTCCGGTTGAAGGACTCTCGGTTGAGGTTGCGTTCGCAAAAAGCGAGGGCAGTGATGTCACGGGGTTGCTGTGACAACAACGTTGGCGTACAATTGTAATGGCGGTGGCGAAACGGTTACAATGCGATCGGTGTTAGTGGCATGAGGAGGGAAGGAGTTAGGACGAGAGAAGGTGAGAGAGGGAAAGGGCGGCGATGAATGGTTTCGTCATTTTTGGAGAATAAGGTTGCGAGTTTTTAATGCAGTTTTGCAAAAAAAAAAAAAACCCAAAGAGTTTTAGAAATTACAATTACCCTTTTGAAATTTTTTAAATAATATAACATTGGAACATGATCAACATCTCACGTGTGCCAAGATGGGACACAATTTTGAAGAGTAGTAAATCTCTTTTATAGTTGAATTTCCCTGAGGACCTTCTTCAGTCTTTTAAATGTTGCAGCTTCGATAGATTTTATGACACTAAGATTACTATTTCAGTTTAAATTGACTAAAGTTGATTAAACTGAATGTATATAAAAAAGACAACCTGGTGCACGAAGCTCCCGCGAATGCGGGGTCCCGGGGAAAGATTTATTGTACACAATCTTATCTTGCTTTGCAGGAGGTTGTTTCCGAGATTCGAACTAGTGACACGACATCAATTTTATCATTGCACTAAGACTTTCCTTCATTAAATTGCATGTATATAGTCATTGATAATTTGAAATGTGATAATTGTTGAAATGGTATCTTAGACCAATAGTCATTCCTTGCTAAGAGAAGTTGCATTTTCTGGATTTCTCTTGATGTTTCATTAGCCAGGCAATCTGTTTTGGGTTCGTGAACATATATATTATTTTAGTGCATACATTTTGACAGCCAGGCCAACAAAATATTCACCAAACCAAGCTTCTTGATAGATTAGCTATGGATTTTCTTCCTTTTTCTTTTTGTAAGAAACATTTGGTATATCATATGAATTGGTTAAATAATGGACTCTCCTTACTATATATATTTTTTGGTTGTTGGAGGCATGGGTTTGGTTCAGCAGAAAGTGGAACTTCAGTTCAAGTGAATACAGAAGGAAAAAGTCCACTAGTCTTGGATGAAACTGAGGACATGGAGGAGCAACCTTTATTGAGACACCGTTCCAGGCAACTTGCTCCTGTAATTGCAGAACCTACAGGCTCTGGACAGCCAAGCTATAGTGCTTCAGATCCTCCAAGGCTTGATATTGATCAAGACCCCCAGCTTAATGGCCATTCTTTTGAGAGAGATCAGGCATTAATTATGAAAGATTCTGTTTGTTCTTTGTATTATCCTTGATTTGCATAAATCTAAAATTCTGTTTTCATTTTTCAATTTAGTGGGGTGGAATTTCTTCTCAAGAGCATGATGAAGCTGTCATGCTTGAGGCTGCAATGTTTGGTGGTATTCCTGATGAAAGAGGGTTTCAGTTTGAATACCCAGCTCGCCAAATACCTCGTCCTCCTTCCCCTACACTTATGGCACAACGCTTGTTAAGGGAGCAACAGGTTGGATATGTCCTTTATTTATTCACTCATCGTTGATGTGGCCAAATAAAGTAATGTTTTCATGATCACAGGATGATGAGTATCTTGCATCACTTCAAGCAGATAGAGAAAAAGAATTGAAGGCTCAGCAGGATGCTGAGCTCCGTAGTTTAGAAGAGGCCAATGCCAAGGAGGCCGCCCTTCAAAAGAAGAGATATGAAGAAGCAGAAACTTATAGGAAGCATCTCGAAGAAGAGGTAAGACATGCTTATATATGTCTCCATTGATAGATAAAATTACTATAGAATATATCTTGATTAACTATCATAGTGCAGAAATTCATTTTTAACCTGAATTACGTACATTTATCAAACTCAAATTTGCATTCAGCACGCTGAACGTTTTTTTGCTACCTTTGCATAGATTGGATGATACTGATATTAACCCGAGAGCAACTTAGAATAAATCTTCTTGGTACCTTCTATTTTTTTAGTTATGTACCTTAGGATTTTCTTTTGGTTCTATAGATTTTTTTGCATTCCAATTAGACATTTGCTTAATCATTATTGACTTTGTTGCTCATTTTAGTGCATCAAGAATTTAAAATTGCCTTTATATATCAAAATGGAGGTAGTGAATATATAATGAATGGAATAGATGCATGGTTTTAAATTTGATATTGTGCTGGGTGAAATGGCCGGAATTTGCCATTTCGCTAGTAGCCCGGCACTCGCTGTGGGATCGTGGAGGCGCTGCAATCCTGCAGCGACCTCGGTAGGATCGTGTGGGTGCCATGACCTTGCGACCTTCACGGGGTCGCTAAGCTTAGCGATCCTGGATTTTTTGTTTCTTTTTTTAAAAATTAATTTTTTTTTTCTTTTTTTGTATTTCTATTTTTTTTAATATTTAGATTAAATCTTTTAATTTTAATTAATATATTTTATATTTAAAAAAATATCAAAACCATATCTATATGAAACAATACAATACTGAAGCCTTGTCATAAATCGAAATTCCAAAATGGGTCGATATTTTAAACCGTGAATAGATGTATTGACTAGGAGTGAGTATTCGATTAAAACCGAATTGAATCGAATTAACTGATACCGAATAAATCATTTTTTTTGAGTTAATTGAACCAACCAAAGACCGAATTAACTAAGATTTTAGAATCGCCACCAAAAAAGATAGAAAAAGCAAGAAACAACTCACTTGATATGGATCGAGGGTTGCTGTCCTGATCGAAGAATAACTTAATCTAAAGACGAGGAGGAATAGGAAGCGAAGGGATAACCTAGGGATTGTGAGGAGGAATCAGAGTTGATGATGGAATCGAACTCATCTCCATGATGCTCATGCCGAAGCCATGGTAGTTGTAGAGTTCAACCTGAACCTTGAGGAGTACGAGCTCCGGAGGGTGGCGGGCAGGTGGTGAAGTTGAAGATCCATTCAGTGGTGACGGAGGGGATATCAGTGGGATCAAACGACGATGCAGGAGATGGTGGAAAGGTAGGGTTGGGGGCTGAGGGGTGCGACGACGAGTGGTTGTTCGCCGCCCAGGGTGAGGTAGGGCGGAGGGGTTGCTGGAGGAGGAGAACGTGGGGAGAGGAGGCAACCATCGATATGAGAAGTGCAAAGGAGAAAGAGAAGCAAATGGGAGAGAAAGAGAAGATGCGTGAGAGAAAAAAGAAGCCACATGAGGAGAGAGAATCATAATTTCTATTACATAATTTATTCGGTTTAACTGAATTTCGATCCTAAAAATGGAAACCGAACCGATAAAACATATATAATCTATATATATATATTTAAAAAAATAAATTTTCGAATTAACCGAACAGAATTTTTAAATTCAGTTGGTTCGATCGATTAATTCTGTTTAATTGACCTTTTGCTCACCTATTGACTCATCTACACTTGTTCATACTTTCTTGGGTACAATTCAACTAAAGACCCGTTGCTATATCAATATGATCTTTATTTATGACTGGCATGGTTTAAAATCTTGATCGTATTAAAGTTTCGATTTATGACTGGAATGATATGATTTCAGTATCGTATCATATCATGATGATATTCTTCAGTATTTTTTAAATATAAAATATATCAATTAAAAATAAAAATTTAACCAAAAATATTTAAAAATATAAAAAATAAAACATTTTTTTTTTAAAAAAGGAAAAAATATGCGCCATCATATGGTAAATAAATAAAAAAATTATTATATTTTGAAATTAAAACAAATAATGGTTTTATTAAGTTTGTTTAGATTATCCCTATTCGCCTCGGGATCGCTGCATCTTCGCGACCTTGCAATGCTAGTGTCGGGAGGCAGGCGACAGTGTTGCTAGAGGCGCGAGGCAGAAAGGGCTCCTAGAGCCCGAGGCGCACACCTCTTAACATGAGGTTGATTACTAAACTACTGACACACTCATATAATATGTCAAATATGATAACTATTAATATTCTATACACACAAATATCAAGCCACTAGCCATAAGAGACATAATATGAATCAACACCATGATAAAATTAATAAAAGTTTCAAACTTTCATGTTTCAACTTTTTAATCTAAACTAACGAAGTTCATCAAAATAAGCATAATAAGTCAAATTAATCATCAAGCTTAAGATCATCCTCGTTGTATTCTTCTTCTTTATCTTCATCTTCTTTAAATTTAATTTCTTCTTCATCATCTCTAAGTCTCAGAGATGAGTTTCTCATAGAGGAAGATGTATTCCCTTCTCAACTTGTTTAGGCCTTGCATGTGAAATAGAGGTCATGGATGCAATATTTTTTCCTCTAGTACAATATTCAGGCTCTTCAACTCCACTATCCCTAGCAACGATATCTCATGTCAAGTCATCACCTTCAAAAATCAACTCATTTCCTTTATTATCTCTTTCTCCATCCATTCTAACCATCAATCATGCATTGCTGTCATCAATATCTGTCGAATAGATGGGGGGTCAATCTTATCACGTGCATCATACCAAAGTTTTAAGGCACGATTGTATTTCACAAATACTAAATCATTTAAGCGCTACTGAGCTAACCTATTTCTTTTTTTTTACTGTGAATCTATAAAATGTCAAAAATCACAATAAGTATAATAAAATAGCCAAGAATATTTTCTACTTATAAAAATAACATACTAATAGTATTATACATTTATATTTATTACATACTTGCTCAAATACACTCTAATTGTGCTCACAACCGGAAGTACTATAAGTGAGGTTAAGCACTTGAATAGCAAACTTTTGCAAATTTGGAGTATTTGCTCCGTAGCATTCCCACCATTCTGTTGGAGATAATGCTCTTCTATGTCTAATTGCCACATTCCTCCCAAATAACCCTTCTGCCTTTTGATATATAGAGAGCTGGGTAGTGATTTTATCTTTCTCAGCAATGTTTAACATATATAAGAAAAAGTATATTGATAAGAAATAATTAAATATATTTTTACCAGCAAACACATTGTTACTTGCATTATTTGTAACAGCTTGAACAACATTTGCTTCTCCTACACAGTCCACAAATTGATCAAGCAACTGAAATATTTTCTCTCCCGTCTTTGCATAATCAGAAGCATCAACTGATTCGATGAAAACTGAACCTTTAGGAGAATTCACTGAAAAATTAATCAATGTCCTCTGCCGTTTGTTTGCTTGACACGACTTAATATAATCATTTGTCACACTATCAACAACCTTTTTTATAAAAGGAACCCGCACCTCATGATAACTAGGTTCCTTTAGACCTACACCATATTGGCCAACCAAGTCCAACATCTTTTTGAATCTTGAATAGTTAACGACATTAAAGGAATTGCTGCATCATACATCCACTTAGTTATGACCATACAAGCTTTTTCCCTCAATTCTTTCTTGTATGTCTCATTTATCGTAGTTTGCTTCTTTTTATCCTTTCTACTTTCAACATTTTTTTTGCACATTAGGAGCAAAATACGTATTCATTGGATTTATTTGTCTGGGCCTTTTTTGCATATTCACTGATCTAGAGCTTGTACTTATAGGTGACATAACTTTAGCTTTAATATTATCCATATCAATATAATCTCCAAGAGGGTCTACATCCTCAAAGTCCAATGTCGCAAGCTTAGGAAGATTACTTTTCTCTATCTTTTTCTCCATGAAATGTTTAATTTCTTCACGTACATGAAGCGGACATCTTTTGCAAGTCGTAATATTTCGAAACCCCCTAACAAGATGTTTTGCACGATAGATATCTCCTTTTATTATTTTTTTTGACAAAAGTTACAAATCAAATTATTTTTATTACCTGGATTAACTCTTTGGAAATAATTCCATACTGGATCTTTTGATATATATATTGGAGTATCACTACTACCTTTCATGATAATTGAACAAGAAAATAGTCTAAAAAATAAAAAAATAAAATAAAATCAACACGGTACCAGCAATAGAAAAAAAGGACAAAACAAAAAGAAAAACATGACAAAAAAAGCAAAATCGGACAGCAGCAAGAACACGAACCAGCAAACAGGACCAAAAAAAACAAAACTGGGCAGCAGCAAGAACACGAACCAGCAAACAGGACAAAAAAAACAAAACCAGGCAGCAGCAAGAACACGAACCAGAAAAAATGAAAAAACAGGACACAAAAAACCGGAGAGCAACAAGAACACGCCAGCAACTCAGCAAGAAGAAAAGAAGAAAAGAGAAGAAGAAGAAGAGAAGAAAAACTGAAAACGAAGAAATGAAGAAGAATAGAAGAAGCTAACAGAAGAAGTGAAGAAGAAGATGACAGAAGAAAAAGAAGAAGAGAAGAAGTGAAGAACAGAAAAACAAAAAAAAATGGAAAAAACATATACTTGGGTATGACGACGCAACTAAGGCAACGGCGGTGGCAGACTCCGGGTAGGCTTGGGTTCTTTCTTCTTCTTGCGTTATTTTCTTCTTCCCTTCTATCTTTTTATTCTCCGTGCCCTAATTCCAAATCAAATGAAATGTTTTTTTATGGTAAAAAATCCGGAAAATGTTCACAAATCGTGCCTCAGGTGAGGTGCAAAGGTGTCCTAGGCGCGCCCAGGCACGCGCCTGGCGAACAACGCCCGCCTTGCGTTAGAAAAGACGTTTTTCCTAGCGCCTTGTGTGCCTCATGCTTCGGGCGCGCCTTTAACAGCACAAGTAGGCGGTGGGTGGAATGGCAAATTTCGTCTATTTCGTCCGGCACGGTATGCAATTTATAAACTATGGTTCTAGGACACATTCGAGAAATAGAGATTTGATAGAATATTATGATAGTAACACAAAATATTAAGTGGTTTGATAAATAAATTATGTTTATGTATTTGTCAAAGATATTCTGCAAATTAAAGCTATTGTTGTTGATAGCTCAATTGTTTCTGGTGATCTTTTGTTTTCTGATTTGTTTTGGTCATTACTTTGGCCTTGAAAATTTATTGTAAGTTTCAAATTCAATCTCCTGTTTTAATGGACTAAAGTAACCGTCTGCAAATCAATGAGTAGTTTGTTGAGTCTTATATGAAGAGATGAATGTTCCAGTTATTTTGATCACAAATACATATTGGGTATTGTACCAATGTCATTTTATTTTGGTTGTGGTAACACTTTTATTACCTCAGGAACTTGAGAGGAAGCTTGCTGCAAAGGCATCGTCTTTGCCACAAGAGCCTCCTTCTGATGATGTGAATGCTGTGACATTGCTTGTGCGTATGCCTGATGGCAGTCGACGAGGGCGTCGTTTTTTGAAATCTGACAAGCTTCAGGTAGATATCTCTGATTCAATCTTTTGCAAAAGATGGTGAAATCTCTGTGGGTTATATATTTAATACCTCCTCTTTAAAATTGCAGTTTCTTTATGATTACATTGATATTGGGAAGGTGGTTAAGCCTGGCTCCTACAGATTGGTAATACTTATTTTTGATGCTTTGACTTTTAATGTTACTGATATTACTTATAGCTGCATTGAATTTTGAGTTACTATATTCAGAAATTTTGATCATCATTTTACAGTCTGAGTTTTCTCCTGCTTTAAATAGTTAATTCTGAAAGTCTATTTAGAAATATTTGATCATCATTTTACAGCTTGAGTATTTCAGCTAAAGCATTGCAGACGACGACAACAACAATAACCATGCTTTTTCCCACTAGGTGGGGTCGGCTGCATGAATCCGTTTACGCCATTGAGCTCTATCTCCTATTATATCATCATCTATATTTAAATAAATTTTATCTTGTTTTATTGTTGCTAACCAAGTCTTTTTTGGTCACCCTCTTCCTCGTTTGATATGCATGTTTATCATAGTTTCACATCGCCTAACTGGAGCATTTATTGGTCGTCTAAGTACATGTCCGTATAATCTTAAACGTGTCTCTCGGAGTTTTTCCTCAATAGATGCAACTCCGACTTTCTCTCTAATGATCTCATTTCTTATTTTGTCCATCTTCGTATGTCCACACATCCACCTTAACATCCTTAACTCTGCAACTCTCATCTTCTGCTCATGTGCTCGAGTCATAGTCCAACATTCAGCTCCATATAACATAGCAGGTCTAACTGCGGTTTTATAGAACTTACCTTTAAGTTTAAGAGGCACTTTACGGTCACATAAAACACTCGACGCTCCCCTCCATTTCACTCATCCTGCTTGTATTCTATGTAAGACATCTCTCTCAATCCCTCCATCATTTTGTAAAAATGATCCTAAATATTTAAATTTCTCCGTTTCGGGCAACTCGTCTTCTCCTATCTTAACAATTGTTTCATTATTTCTAATATTGCTAAACTTAAATTCCATATATTCTGTCTTTAATCTACTGAGTTTAAAACCTTTCCCTTTTAGTGTTTCCCTCCAAAATTCTAGCTTAGCATTTACTCCTTCACGTTATCTACCAAAATAATATCATCTGCAAACAACATGCACCACGGTAATGTGTTTTGAATGTGCGCAGTGAGTTCGTCCATAATTAGTGTAAAAAGATAAGGACTTAGAGTTGATCCTTGATGTAACCCTATTTTTATTGGAAATGTTTCAGTTACTCCGTCTGAAGTCTTTACTCTAGTCGTTACATCATCATACATATCCTTAATTAGTTCAATATATGTTAAGCTAACACCTCTCTTTTCTAAAATTCTCCATATAATTTCTCTTGGGACTCTATCATAAGTTTTTTCTAAGTCAATGAATACCATGTGTAGATCTTGTTTTTGCTCTCGATGTTTTTCAATTAATTGTTTAAGAAGATGTATAGCTTCTATTGTCAACTTTCCAGGCATGAACCTAAATTGGTTTTCTGTCTCTGTGGTCTCATTCCTTAATCTTTTTTCTATTACTTTTTCCCAAAGTTTCATAGTATGACTCATTAGTTTAATACCCCGATAGTTTGCATAATTTTGTACGTCTCCTTTATTCTTATATAAGGGAACTAGAGTACTTATCCTCCATTGATCAGACATTTTTTTCGTTTTCAATATTATGTTAAATAATTTTGTAAGCCATTCAATACCTTGTTTTCCTAAGCACTTCCATACTTCTATCGGAATATCATCTGGTCCAACGGTTTTTCCATTGTGCATCTCATTTAAAGTTTGTTTTACTTCTGAAGCTTGAATTCTACGATAAAAATTAAAATTTCTATGCTCATTTGATCTAATTAAATTACCTAAGTTAAGTTGGTCATCTAAACCTTCATTAAAAAATTGATGAAAATACCTCTTCCACCGTTCTTTTATTTCTCCATCGTTTACTAATACCCTATTACATTCATCTTTAATACATTTTATTTGGCTAAGATCTCTTGTTTTTCTTTCTCTCACTTTAGCTATTCTATAAATGTCTCTTTCCCCTTCTTTTGTATCCAATTTTTTATATAACCGTTCAAAAGTGTCACTACTTGTCCATGTTTGAGTTATAATTATGTTCAAGTTTAAGTCCTAGTGATTAGTCGAGATGGAATTATAGATTTGTAGAGAAATCAAATCTCAACACAGATGTTGTTTGAGTAATCTTTAACATAAGTGTTCGAAAAGTATGGGATTAATCTTAGTAGAATGCTATAAGAACCCATGCTCACATCTTAGGTAACATGCTCATTGTGGTATTGAGAAGTTATATTAGGAAGGTGTAATAATAATAATAATTATTATTATGTTGCAACTTGTTGCTTTTAAATTTAAATTCTGTTGACTATACAATTGTTGTAGGCTTATATTTGAAAATAAACAAAGGCAAGTGAATGGAGATTGTAGGATTAAAATATTTGAATTGGATTCAATTAAATTGCATTCTATGATAAAGTGGCAATCTCTTTATAATTCTTCTCATGAAACTTTAGATTTGAGAATATATACATGATGATGTGATTGTCACAATATGTCTCTATAGGCACATTCATTTGTTGATCTAAATGATCTCATCCTAACTCAGCCTTTGTATTTTACTTGTCTACGAGAGTTTGCTTCTTGCTCTTTCAACAAATTAGATGACCTCCGAAAAGAATACAATAACTTGATGTGAAATGCCTATGAGAACTTGTACAAAGCTGAATATTTTAATCCTGCAAAAAGAGACATTTCTCATACTATCTTAATGTCACTTCCCAATGATCATATAGTAGTGCTATCTCCTAAATATAACAACATGGGGTCTCAAGAAATTCATTAATCATATTAACCAAAAATCAAATATCAGGTTTTATAATTGTGAGGTGTTCGCTAGATCTGATAGTAGTTGCTCGTGTTGGTATTAGGATTCATCTAAGTGTTTAGTGCATTCCCCCACTGTACAACCATTAGATCTCCTAAGTCATTGATCTTAAAATTCTAATGAAAGTATTCCTTTAGGCTGCGTTTGGTAGCCTGTAATTTACCTTGTAATGTAATCCAGATTACATTACAAAGTCGATTATTTTGTTTGGTTTGATTTAAAAGTTGTAATGTAATGTAATATGGATTACAAAAGGTAGTGAAGATTTGTAATCTGGATTACAAAGCAAATGCTATGTAATCCGATTACATTACGAGGTCATTGTTTCACCAAAGTTTAAATGCCGAATATACCCCTAGTCTGTTGTCGACCGCCGCCCGCCACCGGTCGCCGGCCATCGCCGGTCGCCGGTCGGCCTTCGGCCGCCGCCGGTCGCCGGTCGGCCTCCGGCCGCCGCCGGTCGCCTGCTGTTGGTAGCCGATGGCTACCGCAAACTCTGGCAGAGGTGTGGCGACCGCCGATAGAGGTCACAGGATATTTTTGTCATTTTATAATAATATGAATTACATTCCTTATAAAAAATAATGGACACCAAACAAAAGAATGTAATCACCTTTGTAATCAAAGATTACATACATTACATTACCAAACGTAGTAATGTAATCAAGATTACATTACATTACATTACAAATTTGATTACATTACAAGTTAGATTACATTACACCCAACCAAACGTAGCCTTAGATGTGATCCTTATAAAATCATCACTAGTGATGATGGTGACGTCTACTAAGACAATGAGAATGTGCCTTCTTAACTAAGAGGTGAGGTGAACTATTGAGTCTTCTTTCATGATCTTAGTCCTTCTAAATTGAAAAAGTGGTGTAAAATTTTTCAAACAAAACCTTTGGAGATTGTAATTCCATTAAGTTCTCAGTGAGATAATAATCATGAAAGATGCTTTTGATATCAAACTGGTAAATGGTATAGTGCAAGATGAAATCATCAGTAGTGATGATGGTGTGATCTACTTAGACAATGAGGATGTGTCTGCCTAAGAGGTGAGGTGAACTAATTAGTGATCTTTCATGTTCTTAGTCCTAAATCGAAGAAGTGTAGAGTCAAATTTTCCAAACAAAACCTATGGAGAATGTATCTCCATTCAGTTCACAGTGAAATGATAATTATGAAGGTTCTTGATATTGAATTTGTAAATGGGTTAGTGAAAGATTAGTATTCATTCCACAAATCCAAGTGTATCCTTTAGTCATCAAGTGACTTCTAAGTTAATTGTAGCTTAACAATAAACTTCACTAGAGAAAATGGATTTAGCTCTTATGTACCATTAGAGTGGAGAGCATTCGTCTATCATGCCTTGTCGTATACTCAAACCTGAAAGGGCATGATAGATGAATTGGCTATGAAGCTAAAATTGAGAGAAAGGTAGAATATGATAATGGTGAGAAAGTAAGTGTGAAGTAGAACATCATTGAGTACTTTGATAAAGAGCAATGGACGATTCAAATCAGAGGCATGATTCAGGATGATGGTAGAAAGAGTTAGAGGAAGTGTTGAAGGATGTTTGGGTCTTGGCCTTGGTTATATACCTTCATAGGTGTGTTGTTGGGAATGCAGATTATGGTTGGAAGAGATGTGGGAATGAACAATTGAGTAACAACTGGAAGCATCTATGTTGACTTGGAAAGAGTGAATAGATGAAGGCGTAATCATTTTGAGGCAAAGTAACCATGAAAGACATGCTTAGGACACCATTGGGGTAATTTGTCCAGGAGATAATAGATGCCAAAGTACGTACTGTTGAACACCCACAAGGAATAAGATATAGAATATCCCAAGGAAAATGAACTATGAAGGGGATGTTGCAACCGGTAAGTAGTAAGAAGTGCATCACCTTAGAAGGAAAAAAATGGAATATACATGTGTAGAAGCAGAGCATGACTTATCACAATTAAGAAGAGACAATTTCTTGTACATCATTCTATCGTTGGATATGTGGGCAAGAAGATTAGTGAAGAATTGAGGGGAATTATCTGGATGTATTAAGTAGTCAATCGATGTATCTCCATCTGCTATAGATGCAACTTTATTGAGATGAAATATTTGTTGTAACTTGGAATTGATGGAAGTATGAGTATATGCCTCAGCAGAACTGCAATAGTAGAATAAAACTTGGATGTGGGCTGATGAATCCTTTGGAGAAGGCTTTTGGCAAACCACAATAGCTATGTGGGAAGGAATGCCAGGTGGGTAACCATGATAGAAAGAGTAATAGATGTATATCACGACTTGGAATGAGCCATGCGACACATTTCTTGTCGTCGCCAAAATCGTGGTTTGAAGATGCTTAGGCTCGATTTCAGTACCTAGAGTGCAATTTCGAAAGCTGTGGTGCATGGTGAGTGGAAGTGGAACCCCATCTCACTTTTCGATTCTTGGTTCGATTTTTGGGCATTTAGGGTTGAAAATTTTGAGCTTTGGTTGATTAATTGAGTCGTGTTGTGTGGGAAGGAATGCCAGGTGGGTAACCATGATTGAAAGAGTAATAGATGTATATCGCGACTTGGAATGAGTCGTGCGACACATTTCTTGTTGTTTTCAAAATCGTGATTTGAAGAAGCTTAGGCTCGATTTCAGTACCTAGAGTGCAATTTCGGAAGTTGTGGCGCACGGTGAGTGGAAGTGGAACCCCTTCTCACTTTTCAATTGTTGGTTCGTTTTTTAGGCATTTAGGGTTGAAAATTTTGAGCTTTGGTTGATTAATTGAGTTGTGTTGTGTTTTTAAATAGGTGTTGAAGAAAATAGCTTAGGGATCGACGGATCGTTGTTTCAATTAGAATGATTTGTCGATTCTTGTAAGATCAAGTAAACATTAATTGCAAATCATGAGAGATGATGGTTGGGATTTGTTATTGAATGAAGTTTCTTTATTGTGTTAAATATGAGGTAGTCACCCCACACATGGAAGACTTGTTCGCCTTTCATGGGAGATCACGATGAAATATTGAAAGAATGACAAATCTTCACTATTACCGCGTTGAACTGTTTTATGAATTGATAGATTTGCAATTTCAGTTGAGCAGCCACTTTAACGTCGGGTTGTTAAAGGCGCACCTGAGGCGCTAGGCGCACACGGCGATGGGGAAACTGCCTTCTCCCACGCGAGGCGGGCGCTGTTCATCAAGCGCGCGCTTGGGCGCGCCTAGGGCGCCTTCGCACCTTAATTGAGGCGCGATCGAGGTACGATCGCGAATGTGAACCATTTCTGAATTTTTAACCCAAAAAACCATTTCAAACCAATTTGGTTGGGAATTAGGGCACGGAGAAGAAAAGGATAAACGGGAAGAAGAAAAGAACGCAACAAGAAGAAGAAGAAACCTGAATTTGAAGAAGAGTCGCACCATCGCCGTCGCCCAGGTATTTCCTTCCACCGCCGCTGCCGTTGTCGTTGAGTCGCGTGTCGCCCAAGTATGAGTTTTTTTTCTTTTTTTTTTGTTTTTCTATTCTTCACGAAGAAATCTTCTTCTTTTTCTCTTCTTCGTTTTCACTGTTCAATTTTTCTTCGTTTCATCTTCTTCTTTTCTTCTCTTTATTGTGGTATCTTCTTTTCTTCATCTTTTTCATTGTTTTTTCTTCTTTGTTGAGTTGTTGGTTCGTGTTTGTGTTGTTGTCCGGTTTTGTTTGTTTTTTTTTTCATATTTGCATATTGTGTTGTTGCCGGTTTTGCTGTCGTCCGGTTTTGCTGGCTGTTGTCCGGTTTTTCTTTTTCTTTGTCGTGTTTTTTCATATTTTTTTCCTATTTTTATTTTTGTTTTTTTCTTTGTCCGATTTTTGCAGATTGTGTTGCTGCCGGTTTCTTTTCTATTGCTGACTGCTGGTACCAATATTCGGTTCTGCCAAATTTTTGTCCCGTGTTTAGTGTTCTGACACCTATATCTCATTAGCCTTATATTCCCACTTCATCATATGATTTGATGTATTTGATAGATAGATCCATAGTTGTACCTTTAACCTTATTTCTCACTTTGTAATATGATCTGAGTCATCTGATTGATAACTAGATCTATATCCCCTTTGTCATCAAGTCTCACTTCAGAATACTGCACTTGATAGCAAGATTAATATCGGATAGTTGAACTTGAACATGGGTGACATAGATAATAGATTGCATTATTCCATTGTGCACACTAAATTCAAGGTCAATCATGTTAGTTCCCCTTTTGATTGGCCTTAATCAATGTGTTTAATATTTGACAGTGCATTTAGGCTAGAAGGTTTCGGACTAATGATTTGCTTTTATACTTGTAAGCGCCTGGTATAATGCTTTTCTTTTGCCAGTACAGTACTTTCCATTAAAGTTCTTTTTTTATTTTGTTTTTGATTTTCAGACTATTTTCTTGTTCAATTATCATGGAAGGTAGTAGTGATACTCTAACATATATATCAAAAGATTCGGGATGAAATTATTTTCAAAGAGTTAATCCGGATAACAAAAATGATTTGATTTGTAACTTTAGTCAAAAAGTTACAAAAGGGGATATCTATCGTGCAAAACATCTTGTTGGAGGGTTTCGAAATACTACGATTTGCAAAAAATGTCCGCCTCATGTACGTGAAAGAAATTAAAAATTTCATGGAGAAAAAGACGGAGAAAAGTAATCTTTCTAAACTTGCGACATTGGACTTTGAGGATGTAGACCCTCTTGGTGATGATATTGATATGGATGATATTGGAGCTAAAGTTGTGCCGCCTATAAGTACAAGTTCTAGATCAGTGAATATGCAAAAAAAGGTTAAGACAAATAGGTCCAATGGATACGTATTTTGCGCCTAATGTGAAAAAAAAAATGTTGAAAATAGAAAGGATAAAGAAAGACAAATTACAATAAATGAGGCATGCAAGAAAGAATTGAGGGAGAAAGCTAGTATGGCCATAACTGAGTGGATGTATGATGCGGCAATTCCTTTTAATGCAGTTAACTATTCAAGCTTTAAAAGAATGTTGGACTTAGTTGACCAATATGGTATAGGTCTAAAAGGATCTAGTTATCATGAGGTGCGGGTTCCTTTTCTAAAAAAGGCTGTTGATAGTGTGACAAATGATTACATTAAGTCGTGTGAAATAGAATGGGCCAAATATGGTTGTAGTTTGATGGCAGATGGGTGGACAAACAAAAGGCAGAGGCCATTGATTAATTTTTTAGTGAATTCTCCTAAAGGTTCAGTTTTCATCGAATCGGTTAATGCTTCTGATTATGCAAAGACCGGAGAGAAAATATTTTAGTTGCTTGATCGATTTGTGGAGCGTGTTGGAGAAGCAAATGTTCAAGTTGTTATGGATAGTGCAAGTAACAATGTGCTTGCTGGTAAACTTATCTACTTTTCTAACTTTTTTTTAGAAAAATTATTAAAAGCAAAAAGGCCACACTTGTATTGGACTCCTTGTGTTGCTCACTGCGTCAACTTGATCTTAGAAGATATTGGGAAATGACCTTATTTTAAAGCAACATTAAAGAAGACACTGAGTGTGAATGCTTACATTTATGTTCACCTTGGCATGGTAAATATGTTGAGGCAATTCACAAGACAAAAGGAGTTTTGTCGGACAGGCGTCACAAGATTTGCTACTGCTTTTTTCACTCTTGAAAGGATGCACCTGCAAAAGTAAAATTTAAGAAAAATGTTTATTTCAAAGATTGGGCAGAGAGTAAATGGGCAAAAGAAGCGGCGGGGAAGAAGGTAGCTAAAATCATCATGACACTTAGATTTTGGAGCAGTATTGTGCATATTTTAAGGATATATGACCCTTTTGCCTGTGTTCTGAGACTGGTTGATGGCGAAAGAAAACCTGCAATGGACTATATTTATAAGGCTATGGATAGGGCAAAAGAAATAATTATGAAGGCCTTTAAGGAGAAAGAAGAGAAATACAAAGAAGTGTTTGAGATCATTAATACGACATGGGAATGTCAACTTCATCGGCCTCTACATGCTGCAGGACATTATTTGAATCCAGAATATTTTTATTCATACACAGATTCAAATATCTGTGGAGAAGTGGTGAATGGTTTGTTTGAAACTATGGAGAGATTGGTTTCAAGTGCTGCCGAGCAAGATAAAATCACTACCTAACTCTCTATATATCGAAAGGAAGAAGGGCTATTTGGGAGGAATGTGACAATTAGACATAGAAGAGCATTATCTTTAGCAGAATGGTGGGAATGTTACGGAGCAAATACTCCAGAATTGCAAAAGTTTGCTATTAAAGTGCTTAGCCTCACTTATAGTACTTCCGGTTGTGAGCACAATTAGAGTGTATTTGAGTAGGTATGTAATAAATATAAATGTATAATACTATTAGTATGCTACTTTTATAAGTAGAAAATATTCTTGGCTATTTTACTATACTTATTGTGATTTTTTGACATTTTGTAGATTCACAGTATAAAAAAAGGAATAGGGAATAGGTTAGCTCAACAACGTTTAAATGATTTAGTATTTGTGAAATACAATCGTGCCTTAAAACTTCGGTATAATGCATGTGATAAGATTGCCCTCATCTATTTGATAGATATTGATGACAGGAATGAATAGTTGATGGTTAGAATGGATGGAGAAAGAGATAATAAAGGAAATGAGTTGATTTTTGAAGGTGATGACTTGACATGGGATGTCGTTGCTATGGCTAGTGGAGCTGAAGAGCCTGAATATTGTACTAGAGGAAAAAACATTGCATCTATGACCTGTAGTTCATATGCTAGGTCTAAACAAATCGAGAAGGAAAATATATCTTCCTCTATTAGACACTCATCTCTAAGACTTAGAGATGAAAAACAAGAAGAAGAAATTGAATTTGAAGAAGATGAAGATAAATAAGAAGAATACAATGCGGATGATGATTAATTTGACTTATTACAGTTGTTTTGATGAACTTTGTTAGTTTAAATTAGAAAATTGAAACTTGAAAGTTTAAAATTTTTATTAATTTTATCATGGTGTTCTTTTGCTTGTCATATTTGATATTTGTGTGTGGAATATTAATAGTTATCATATTTGACATATTATATGAGTGTGTTAGTAGTTTAATAGTAATCAACCTCATGTTCGAGAGGCGCGTGCCCCGAGCGCGCCTTAGGCTCTAGGAGCCCTTTGCGCCTCGGTGCGCCTCGCGCCTCTAACAACACAGCTTCAACTAGGTGAAAGTTTTATCCATCCGATTTCTCCTCGATGGAGTTAATTCATCTTGGATACCAACTTGATAACTTTATTTTTTGACATACGAAGTAGCAATCAATTCGATGAGGTTGTGGGGATTAGCGAGCTTGCTAAAATGATAAGTATCCTTTGATATATTTACTTTTGAAGTTAGTATTGCTATTACTTGTTTCAATTGCAAATGTCAAGAGTGTTTTCAGCAATAAAAATAATCAAAACCTCACTTCGTAATCGGTTGGGAGATGATATGATAAATGATTATTTGGTACTATATATTGAGCGAGATGTGTTTGATATAGTTGATAATGAAGTTACTATTCAACATTTTCAAAGCATGTGTTGTATTTTTTTTTAATTTATTGAATTTACTCCCGTTGGTTGAAAATCTTGACTAGGCCACTGCCCCAAACCTAAGTTTTTACTAGCTTCTACTCAGAATTGATAGTGTGAAGGAACATGATGGTGAGGTCATTGTTAGTGCAATCCTACATGGTCAGGTGGGTGTGGAATCCACCAATCTGAGTATCATCTCGGTGTTTGATTGCGACTATTCAAAGAGTTTACTCAATTTATTGGTCATGTCATAGGTCTGAGAAATGTCACTTGCACATAGATGCCTAGCTTGTGATTAAATCTTCTAGTAGGAGAGGAAACAATGAAAGATTCTCATGAGGCTGGAATGAATGAACTGCTAAGAGACCAAGTATAACTAGGTATTAATTTCCTGAAGGCTTGTAGTCGATGCTAGAAAGGGCAATGACATTGGAAAAAAAAGTCATGCTAGATGGGAGATGACGTTGGATGAGTGTAAGGAGCTTTGGTAGGATGTAGCTGCATGGAGAGAATGGGAGGCAACATCCATTTCTGTGGGAGGACAGCAGATAATGAGAGGTGTTGCTGGAAGCTACCCAAGGTGTAGCACAATTGTTCGACTGGATGCAAATGCACAGAGGATGGGAGGTGTCGGAAGCAGCATAGAAGAACATTGTGTAGGAGTTACAGTGCAGAGGGTCTCAAGTGGCAGACATCTCATGCAAAGGGCAGCATCATGTGGCAACCTCAAGTAGGATTGTATTGTAGAGCAGTCGTTGCGCATGGGGTTTACAGATGGAGATCAAATCAAAGCTGAAGTATCACTGTCGGAGGTTGATTGAATGGAAATCAAGCCAGCATGGATTGGTATAACAATGGTGGTGGTTTGAATACTATGTTAGATAGTGGGGAAACAATGTTAAGTAGTCCCCACTACTTGTATGTATATTCATCTTTGTAACTATACATTTTACAATTTATATTATATATCCTATACCATCTGGTATTTATAATCTGGTCCCTAGGTTCATAATACAGATAATCAAACATTATCTACTTGGTTGTAATAGATCAGCTAATCACAACTATAACTGGCTTGGTAGTTGACATAGGTTAACTGTCCGTCATATTCTTCTTGTTCAATGCTGTTTCACTTTGTATTTTCGACCCATGCTAAATTATTGAAATTTCTATTTGAACCTTGCAGTGTCATAATATCTAGCTGAAAAAAACAGGCCTTCTTTAGTTTCCTAGTGCGCCAGATTTGAAATCAAGTTGGAATCCAGTGAATACTGGTGACACTAGCAATCAACATTAAGTGCAATGTATTATGTTCTGGATTTCATTTTTAGTAGAATACTTGAACAATGACTGATTACATAAAAATTGATATTAGGATTTTAAGGGGGTAAACTATTCGTCTTGTGGGTAAACCATAGAAGTGACTACTGATGACGTTTGATGGATGTCTATTCTGTCTTAGCATGAATAAATTATTTTATGCTTGGCGGTCGGCAATAAGCTGACTCCGTGATTTACCTCCCTTCACATAACCTAGGGACATACTGTGAGGGACGTTTGAGGTGAGCATAATTATCTTTTACTATAATGAATAAATTATTATCTTTTACTAAATGAATAAATTATTTTACCATGTGCAATATTGAAGTTGATTTTTCAGGACATTTTAATACTGGGATTTATATTTTTTGTTAATGGCTAAGCATACGGAAAATGTATAATATAATGGTGCGTAGCTCATAAGGAATTGTTATAGAGAGTTGTGAAGGTTTAGTCATTGTGTAGATTCAGGGACTTTTGATGCCGGAGAAAGTTTAAAATTTGTTGTCAACTCAAAGTAAATAATCAGGCATGCAATTGAGTTGGTATGGTTTCAGTATTCATAACCGGGTCACAAAAGGGGGCTCATCTAACTCCTAGCAAATTTGAAAGTCCAAGATGATCATTCAAATGTGCGGGCTTACATATTCTTGCATGTTACTGATAGTTACACGAATTGTTATTCTGCTATGTGTATTCATGGTGGTGTTTCTGCAGTTCTCTTTGCTTTGTTTTCTTGAACTTTTCAATGTTATCTTGCATATGCCCCGCCATCGTATGGGTCATTTTGAACTTTGCAATGCCATTTTGCATATGCCCATCATTTTATGGGCTCACAAGTATCTGTTTGTATGTGTTTTAAGTTAAAAATCATTGGCATATTGGAAGGGGAACTTTCCCGTTTATCTCTACCATGTTATGCTATTATTATACACTTGTATTATTGTATTGATACGTGGATCTTTCATTTATTTGCTTAATGCCAGTTTGAAAGTTGTTGACTCAATTTACTCCTACAAATTGACAGGTTAGACCATACCCTCGTCGTGCCTTCACTGACGGAGACAGCGGACTTTCTTTAAGTGAGCTGGGTCTGACCAGTAAGCAAGAAGCATTATTCCTAGAGTTGATCTAAAAACTGTTCTTGATAACATGTTGGGAATAACTTCAACAACCAGCACTTGAATATCGCGTTTGATAGCTACAAAGAAACATCTTGTTAAAATTGTAGCTTGCTCCTTGTTAATACTTCAGCTGTCTTTCCCAATCGTCCCTTGTTTATGTTTTGCTCGATTCGCCTCACTCGTGCGAATGCTACTCCAGAATTATTACTTGGCTTTGTTTGCTTTTAAATTGAAATCGAATTCCTTCTATATAAAACACAAAAAATACTGGACCAGGTTTGCTACCCATAGTGTGATTAAGAGGAGAGGAAATTAATAAGAAACTAATATGTTTTTCTTTGGATATTGTAGGATAATATCTTGTGTGTGGCCAAGTTCCATGCAAACGGATGGTCATTATGCATTATTTTGTTAGGTAGTAATATTTAGTGCAATTTATTTTCCATATGAATCAGATGATTACTGGGATATACAATAGCAATTGCTAACCTAGCCATTTTAATTAAAATTGGTAAATCGTTTTTTTTTTTAGAATAAAAGTATAAGATAATTTTATAGATAGAATATAATACAGGGGTTATGATTGACATTTAACCAGCTTAGATGTATGTAATAAATTTTTTTTTGCTATATAGTATTTTTTTGGTACTCATAGTAAAATTAAGACCATAGGAAAGAATAACTTTGAAGAGTTGAAGAGGTCATATTTAAAATTTAGGCATTTGAATTTATAACTTTGAATCTTAATTGAATTCAAAACAAGGTATAAAATAACTTAAAAGGTTTTAGATAATCCAATTACGCTCATCTTTAAAATTTGATAAAGTTAAATCCATGTAGTGATTTTAATGAAAATAATATATGAATCTAAGTTGATCGAAAATAAAATTGACAAAGTTAAATCCATATAGTAATTTAAATTAAAAAATAGATGAATCTAAATTATACAATATAACTCAAAGTGTTTTAAGGAGCATTTGAAAATTTTGGTATACATTAAATTAAAAACTCAAAAGTAAATAGAAATAGCTAAGAGGATCTAAAATTAGAATTTCTATAAGTTTAAACTCATTTAACAATTTCATCCGAAACTATTGGCTCATGATGTAGTAATAAAATTGTAAATCGATATTTGACACTAACTGTTGATAAGACAATCTCATAGAACAAGAGTCAAGGAAAGAGAAACTCACCAGACAACTAGAATTGATGTGTGAGTTTTTAAGACAGTCATTAGGTCGATTTAGATGAGATTAAGACATTTTTATAAGGTGAGATTAGGGGTTGTGAGCTTTTCGAGCGGATTTTCATATTTAAAATTATCGAATTTGAGTCAAACTCGAATAATCAAATTCGAACCCATGATATTTTATTTTATTTTATTATTTACGAGTCGCTCGTGAACCAAACTCGAATTGAATTCTGATTACTTTTACATCATTTTAATTTAAATATGCTCAAATTAAAATCCAAATAGTTCAAATCGAACTCAGAATTTAAATCACTTTGAATTATAATATGATTAAATCATAGTTCGAATAATTTGAACCGAATTCAAGTTCAAATTTTATTTCAAATCGAACTTGAGCTAAAATTATTTATATTTTTGAGTTTCAAATCGAATTTAAATATCACATATATATTTTCCAAACTCAAATCCAAATATCACCAAAGAGACGAAAGTCCAATAGAAAAACAAAAATCTAAAGTTACGATTTTAAAATTTTAACTAAATCTAAACTGAATGCACCCTTACAAATCCTTTGATGATGCTGAAATTGGAAGGTTAATTCAATCATGAAGGAGATTTTATGGCAGTGATAATAATGCCTAGGAATAAGTTGCAACAGACGAGTCAAATCTTTTTAGGCAGGTGCAATATTTAAAACACATAATATTTTTTTAAAAAAATATTGTTACATGATGAGTGTGCGGAGATTTCTAAGTGTGTCGCACACGGAGACGCGTACGGGGCGTCGGATAGGGTAACAGACCTTCCTAGACTACAATGGTAATAAATAGTAAATGAGCGCAAATTGTGTGCGTCTCAATGTAGATGATTCTCAGATAGCTTCGTCGTTCAAGACTAATAGCAGTTCGGCTCAGATATATATAGGAATGCCGACTGAACTGGGGCTCCCATACGACAAGAAGTGGGGCTCTGACTCAGTTACATCTACTACTTTGCCATGAACAGGAAACTAACAAAACTGATGGAATTGAGGCGAAATACAAACTATCAAAACTATCGTTAGAGGTTGCTCCGGACTTGAATTTATAGGCGCCAGAGAAAAAGGTCAGAGTTGTGCCTAACAAGATCTCTGAAAGTAAGAATACTGCTTGAAGTTAAAAAAGGACTGAAGGGATCGCTGAGGATTATATCAACCAGAATCCTGCATGCACACGACCATAAGCACAAGTTATATATGTGGGATAGGTTTCAGCACACATATGGCTACCTCGTTGACACCTTGGTTTTTGTGCTATTAGCAAGTCCGGCAGTAAGTCGTCGAGATGATATTGTGAATCCATTGTGAGAAGTTACGACAAATAGCACAAAAACGCATGACCGTGTCAATCTTTTTTTCGAGGTAATTCAGATATTCAACTATCGATTAATCGAAAGATGATAAATTTGATTTTATAAAAATTTTCTATCGATCATCAAAGAAAATCAAGACATACTCGTGGAGACCCACTGATACAAAAACAACCTAACATTAATCCTTAAATTTTAAAAAATCATAACTTTTAATTTAAAATTCGAAATTAAACTCTGTCAATGATCATGCGTGTATGATCCAGATATCTACTTTATTACGGAGACTCCATAATTACCAAGTTTCGGATCTAAAAAGTAACATTTAGATCCTTATCCCAATCTCTACCGATTTTATTATTATTTTATTTATTTTTAATTTTATGATGTTTAGGATAATTTTAATATTTTTGAATCCTAGTTTGTTTCATTTCTTAATTTTAGAGTCTGAGTTTATATAAGCATATGTTTAAATGCATGAGAATTCAACCCTCTATTAGCAATCACTATCTCACTCATTCAAGTGACCAACATTCTTATAGTTGCGTCTCACTAAAGGAAAATTCCTCCCATGTGCTGCAACTGAAATTCGACCCTTGGATATCTGATTAACCCCTTATCAGATCTAATTGCTATACCATTTGTAGGATCATTGCGTGCTAGAGTGAGGGGGAGGAGGAGGGGTGAATAACGCTCGTGGCTAATTCGTTCGTTTTAAAACAATCGAGTAAAAATACAATGGAATAATCAAAAGACAGAGACAAGAGAAAGCACACCAAGATTTACTTGGTTCGGAGCCTGTGACGACTTCTACTTCAAGGCCCGCACGTGAGAGTGCTTTCGATGAACAATCACTAATTAATCGAAGGTTACAACAAGATTTACAGTTGAAGTACAAGTAACTTTGAAATACAACAATACCATCGACTTGGAGAGTTGAATCCTTAGTACAATCGTCGTTGGGGCAACTTTCAAGCGTTGAGGAGGTGTTTTCTGAACAACTCGAAGAAGCGGAATTTGTTTGGAATGTTGTTCTTAAGCTCCTGGTCGAAGGCTGCTTTTATAGGTTGTTCCGGGCGCCTGGAACCACTCCGGGCACCTGGACCACGTGGTTCGGCTAACCGACACGTGCTACATCAACTTGTAGATAATTTTTGGGTTCCGGGCACCCGGACCAGCTTTTCTCAACCCCTTATTTTCTACAAAAATAAAGTTAGTCCAAACAAAAAAAAATATATATAATATAAAATTTGACAGTCTCTGACTGTCCGGTTCTAACTTTGAATTTCGTCGAAACTCTAGGTAGAACCAACGCCTACTATTTCCTCTTCGGGGAACGCGTCCTCACCTACTCCTCTCAGGAGAAGTGACCTGTTGTCAGATCGGTACTCCAGACTGATTGGACTTTTGCTCAGCGTCCGAGGCTTCCAATAGGGCTGCAAACAAGCCGAGCCGAGCCAAGCTTTGGGGTGTTCAAGCTTGTTTGATAAAGTAACCAAGCCAAGCCGAGCCGAGCTTAAAATGAACCAAACTTTTAAAATGAATATTCAAGCTTGACTTGGTTTATTTTTTATGAGCTTGAACTTGTTTGAACCTTGACTTGAGCTTGGTTTATTTAGATGTTATCAAGCTCTCAATTCAAGCTTGGCTTGAGCTTGGTTCGAATTTGGCTTGAGCTTGGTTTGTTTAGATGTTATCAAACTCTCAATTTAAGCTTGTTTGATTGTTTGAAACTTTTAGTTGTTTGATTGGTTATTGAGTTTGATAATTTAAATTTATTTATTTATTTTATTTTATTATTTATTTAGCATATTGAAAAGAATTTTATTAATAAATATGGTTCGTGAACATTGTTCATGAACGTTGTTCACAAACATTGTTCACAAATGTTGTTCACGAACATTGTTCACGAACATTGTTCACAAACATTGTTCATGAACGTTAACGAACTGAACACATATGTGTTCAAGCTTGTTTGTTTAGCTTAACGAGTTGTTCAAGCTTGTTTGTTTAAACGAACATAAACAAGCTCTTACCAAGCCAAACGCTAAGTTTGTTCACGAATGCTTGGTTCATTTACAACCCTAGCTTCCGGTCTTCATGTTGGACGTTCGCTCCACGACCGTCCAGACTTTCACCCAGTCCGCGACCATCAGGATTTCAACCTAAAGTCCCCGACTCTAGGATTTTGCCCGAAGCGCTCGACCCGCCAAGACTTTCCACCTAGGGTTACCACCTCCTAGGACCTAGGATTACCACCCCCTAGGATTTTCCACATGTCTAACCGCAGCTAAGAATTTTCATCACCTAGGGTTATCACCCCCCTAGAATTTTCCGCCTAGCTAGAATTCACTAGGACTTTTGCCTAAGACAAATTAAGACTTTCCTGCAAGCTCAATCAACCTTATTAGACAATAAGACATCTTAAACCTTGGACCCTTTGACATAATCAAAATACAAGTTCGATCGTCTGGTGCTTCCCGCATCAACAATATCTCTCTTTTTGATTATGACAATTTGGCTCAAAGTTAAGTATCATATAATGATAATTAAAGGAATTTTAGCATGAGGATAAATATAATAATTTGTAAAAAAAAACTTCCTTATGCTCCCCTTTCACAAAAATAATATTTAACTCTTAACTTTTAACTTCTCTCTCGCCCTTTGACATAAATTAAAAATAAAATAAATAGAGAGAAAGTTTGTTTAATATATAAAGATAATAAAAATTTACTTTGTTTAACTTTAAATTGCCCCTGAAAGGTAGTAAAAAGAAACTTAGCTAATTTTTAAGAGTCTTTTGAAAAAAAAAACTTAGCTAAACTTAGTTTTTGAAAATACTTACTTTGAAAAACACCTAGCTAAATTAGAAATGCTTTGAAAATACTTAATTTTTTCAACAAAAACTTAACTGAACTTAAGCTTTGAAAATAATTACTTTTGAAAAAGAGTTAGAGAAAAACATAACTCTAACAAGATTTTGATAAACACTTAGCTTTGAAAAAGATTTTGAAAAAACATTTAACTTTAAAAAGAATTTCTTGTAAAAATACTTAACTAAGAAGATGAATTCTTTTAAAAAGAAACTTTATCAAATACTTAGCTTTATCAAAATTTAGTTAAATACTTAGTTTTTAAAATTTTTTTGATAAAATCTTAATTAAGTACTTAACTTAAAAAAGATTTGGATAAAAATTTAATTAAGTATTTAGCTTGAAAAATACTTATCTTAAAAAAAAACTTAGTTCGATGAAAACTTAACCTTTTAAAAAAAGATTTTTAGATAAAAAGCACAATTAAGTACTTTTTCATAAAATTAAAACCTTTTAAAAATATTTGAACTTGTTTTTTTCAAATAAGGTTTACTAAACTTCCTTTTTCAAAAATATTTTACATTTTTCTTTTTAAAAAAAATTTAACTTTGAAATTTTAAGAAAGAATACTTAACTCTTTTGTTTTAAAATTTTTTTTGAAATATTAAAAAATAATATTTTAACAAAAAAAAAAAAAAACTTAATGTCTTAACCCTTCCTTATACTTCCCTTGAATTAATGTCATTTTTTTTTTTTTTAAAGTTTTAGGGTCCTAAAGTTCAAACATGTAAAATAAACATAAAAGTCATTATTTATTTTTTTGATTTTCCATCTCACCCTTTCTAGGTTATAAAACATGTTTAGCTTATGAGTCCGTGTGAGATGGAATTAAGTTAAATTGATTTTATTTTTAACTTTAAAAAATATTTATGATTTTGAAGTATATTTCAAAAATAATTTAAGTTAAATTTAGATTTCAAAAATATTAAATTTTAAAATATTTAAATTTGAATTTCACGATTTCAAAATGTTGGAGATAAGGATTTTAGAATTAATTAAAATTAATTATACTTTTAAAATTAATTATGATTTAAAAATTAATAATACTTATGAAATTAGATTTTACAATTAATTATTAATTAAAATGATTTAATTTAATTGAATTAATTTTTAGTTAATTTAATTGGGTTTGGTTAGCTACTTTATATTTTAAACCTACATCTATCTCACCCTTTTCTAGATTTTCAATCAGGGAACCTTAATAATTTTATGAGATGGTTAATTTAATCTTCAATTTAAATTCCAATCTAATGAGTGATCAACATTTGAGTTAGACTAAGGTTTAACAGTCAGTTAATTAAATATCTATTTAAATAATTGATTTCCAGGCTGTGACGAGTCACTAGACCTTCTTGGGTATGAGATCATCCGCCACTTATAGACAAAATCTTTTAAAGAAATTAAATATTTAATTTCCTTTCTGAAAATCCTAGGTCTAATTAGTCAAGTGTGGATCAAGCCTAAGGCCTTATCTATCCTTTCTAGATTAAACAATTAGTAATCATGAATGACATTTATCAATTAATTACGTATATGTATATTCATGGTAATTATGCATGAATCAAACAAATCAAACATTTATTAGTTAAGTTAACAAGTTACAATTTTAAGTTAACTTTTAAGTTGAGTGTTTATCGATTGATTTCATAATTAAAAGGTACTTGATTATAATTGGGTTTGTAGAGTTTTAAGTTTTACTTTCGATTTGTAATCCAAATCTAGATTTTGTAATTTAGTTAAATTATTAACGATATTTTCTAATTTATCAATTTTATATTTTAAAATATTATTCTATTTTTCTAATTTGCTAAGAGTTAATTTTTTATTTTTATTAAATAATTTTGAGTTATTATTATTTAGATTTGAATCTACTTTATTCATTATATTATTAGCATGCATATCTAATTTTCGAGAGAAATCTAAACTAGTACAATTAGGATTAGTTATGGTACCAACATGTGTTGTAAAAATTAGATTTTCATGTAATGTAAATTTACTAACCTTGATTTCTCTTCTTGTATTCTTGGATCTTCATTTTGGATATTGACGTTTGTAGTGATCCATTCGTTTGCACTTGGAGAATTCAATGTACTTCTTCCCTTTCCGAATCGATTTCTTCTTTTCCTCTGATTGTGTCGGTCAAATCTTATAAGTAGGGCATTGGTTTCTATAATGTCCTCTCTTCTTATACTTAAAACAAGTTATGTGAAATTTACAATTTTAACTTTGGATCCATGATAGGATTCTCTACCTTGACTGTTGTCATCTCGAATTCGGACTCAGATTCAACTCTCTCTTCTTTAGCCATTAGTGCTATGAAATCGATCTGATCCGATTTTCCTGAGTTTGGCTTGGAGGTTGACTCTGGAGATTCATACTCAGATTCATATTCAGATTCGAACTGATCTTCTGGCTCTAAAGGAATCTAATGAAGCTTGATCAATTTCTCCCAAAACTCCTTACCATTGTTAAACTTTCCAACTCGATAAAGCTCTGAATTTGTTAGTCCACATACATATTGCTTTCGCATTTGACTCGATTTTTCTTTTTGTTTGTGCATCCCACTTGTCACATGTGATGAACACACCTTCTTCGGTGGAGAGTATAAATCCGATTTGGACTATGGTACATATCTCTACTTGGGCCTTTAGTTGGTACTCCATCTGATTTTTCCAGTATCCAAAATTCTCACTGGACAAGAGTGGTAGGCATGCAGTGCTGTAGCCTTCTTGGTGGGTCATTGCAGAAGAAAATCTCACAAAAAAAAAAGAACCAAATATTTCAAGATTTGATGTTTGATTAGTAATGTGGGAGAAAAATAAAAATAACAATTCACTATTTTCAAAAAATAATAAAATATTAATATAAATTTTGATAACTTCGATATTTTGTTAATATTAACTACGGGTGAAAAGATGAGAATGACTTTTTCAAAATAATTTTAAAGGAAAAAACGAAAGACGTAAGAATCTATTTTAAGAAAAAACGGTATAAAGCTTGTTTTTCAAATAACTCCCTCTGCTCAATTGATGGTTTCACCAATTCAGAGCGACCTCGTTTTGATACCAATTGTAGGATCGTTGCACGTTAGAGGGGAGGAGGAGGAGGGGGAGGGGGAGGGGGGAATAGCGCTTGTAGCCAATTCGTTTATTTTAAAATAATCGAGTAAAAACGCAGCGAAATAATGAAAAGACAGAGACAAGAGAAAGCACACCAAGATTTATTTGGTTCAAAGCCTGTGACGACTCCTACTTCAAGACCTACAAGTGAAAGTGCTTTCGATAAGCAATCACTAATTAATCGAAGGTTACAACAAGATTTATAGTTGAAGTACAAGTAAATTTAAAATACAACAATACCAACAACTTGGAGAGTTGAATCCTTAGCACACTCATCGTCGGGGCAGCTTTCGAGCGTCGAGGAGGCATTTTCTGAGTACTCGAAGAAGCGGAACTTGTTCGAAATGTTGTTTCTAAGCTCCTGGTCGAATGCTGCTTTTTTAGACTGTTCCGAGCTCTTGGAACCACTCCGAGTGCCTGAATCACGTGGTTCAGCCAATCGACGAGCGTCACATCAGCTTGTAGATAATTTTTGGGTTCCAAGCGCCCGGATCGACTTTAGGTGCCTGGACGGACCAGCTCCGGGCGCTTGGACCCCTTCCGGGCGCCTGGACCAGCTTTTTTCACCCTCTTATTTTTTGCAAAATAAAGTTAGTCCAAACAAAAAATAATATATATATATATATATATATATATATATATATATATATATATATATATATATATATATATCATATGAAATTTGACAACCTCTAATTATCCGATTTTAACTTTGAGTTTCGTCGAAACTCTAAATCAAACCGACGCCTACTGCTTCCTCTTCGGGGAATGCGTCCTCACCTACTCCTCTTAGGAGAAGTTACCTGTTGTCAGACCGGTCTTCTAGACCAACTGGACTTTTGCTCAACACTCGAGGCTTCCGGTCTTCATGCTGGACGTTCGCTCCACGACCTGTCCAGACTTCCACCGGGTCCGCGATCACTAGGATTTTGACCGAAGCGCTCGACCCGCCAAAACTTTCCACATAGGATTATCACCTTCTAGGACTTAGGGTTACCCTCCTAGGATTTTTCACCTGCCTAACCGTAACTAGGACTTTTCATCACGTAAGATTACCACCTCCTAGGATCTAGGATTATCACCCCTTAAAATTTTCCACCTGCCTAGAATCCGCTAGGACTTTTGCCTAAGACAATTTAAGACTTTCCTGCAAGCTCAATCAACCTTTTTAGATAACAAGACATCTTAACTTTGGATCCTTTGACATAATCAAAATACATGTTCGATTGTTTGATGTTTTCCGCACCAACACCATTATCCCAGAGGCAAATGACAGTGTCATTAAACAGTGTAAATATGATCATTTCAATCAACCAAATAATAGAAATGACAGTTGATGAAATCCACTATTAAGCTTTCATTGCACTAATAAAAATGATGAGAGATCAACACCACACGGATAATTTGACATAACGCGCAGTTCCAATTAACACCATGATTAAATGGAAAGCGAGGAGATTAGAAATCATAGTCAAGTCTGTACCTTATTGAAGCAGCTCCTCGACTTCAAGCCGACATGCTTTATGATGCTGGGGAGGACAAGAACCAAGCAACAATGAGCTTTCTCAAACCTAATTAATAACATTGAACCTTACTAGGGCTCATCCTCTCGAACTAAGAAACAAGAGACCAATATGGGGATACCTATTTTTGATAGGATCAAGTGAAAGGAATATGAAGTTTATCAAATGTACACAAAAACATCTCTTAAAAGATGTGACAAGACACCTGATCTTAGAGAGACAAATACAAGATTTTTATAGAATGATCGTCATCTGGAACCTCAAAATAACCTATCAAATTATGGTCCATCAATTCTCAATTGACGGATGGTGCACTTGAAGGATGCCATCCAAGTATCTTAAAAGGCAGAGGATTCTTGTCTAGTAGTTAATTATTTAGGCAAGTTAATGAACATAAAATAGGAAACCTCAAACAAGAACAATACCATTAATCTCGCCGGTCTGCAAAAAACAAGTTTTACCAACAAACCTCAACTTCTCTAGTTAAGGAACCTCCTCCAGAATCACCTGCATATCACATGGAACAACATATCCAGTACCCTAAAGCTCCAACCAGTATGCAGCAAACATTATGCATTTTGCATATCAGTGTTTTCCGACATGTAGTCATACCTTTCAATAACAGAGGCCAAATATCACCATGAATCGCCATCAAACATCCCACCGTCTATAAATTCCTGGGCAATCTGATCTATTTCTGTGAAATCCAAGTTCTCCAGCAACTCCGTTCTCGAATTAAGACAGTTTCCGCTGATGGAGGGGACGCTAGCTGCGGCAGCAGACTTGAAGCAATCATTTCTGCTTGGGAAAGCCCCTGTACCTTCCTTAGGAAGGCCCGAGTGGTTTTGCATATCAAGTGCATTTCTGAATGAGCCAGAGTCTATCCTGATTGGCATGCTAGTAGTGTCACACCCATTTACATCTCCAGCTGCCAGGTTAGCATTTGCAACAGGAACAATAGATTGTTGTGGTGTTTCCTTACTGTTATTCATCATCTCTTGTAGCATTTGCTGAATAACATGTTGCTGCATATTTTGGTTCACCCGAGGGCTATATGAATTGCTCAAGCAGCCATCTAATGGAAACTGATGTTGATGTTGGCCGGTTAAATTATTGTTAGACGCATCTGTTGGACCTGATAAGCCAGATCCCAGAAAGTGTAAAGACAGTGCATGTTTGGATTTACTCAAGGAACTAGAAGCCTCTTGCTGAAGCAGAGATTTATCTAAAGAACTAGAAGCCTCTTGGTGAAGCACATTCTGCTTCATATTCACAGTATGTCTGAGCATATTCTGATAGTTGTTTAGAGCATGAACACTCTGATGACTACTGTTAGCAACCTGGGTAGTTACCAGGTTGTCATTTATGTAACTATTTGACCCTGGGGAAACTTTCACGTCTTTATCCAGACTACCAAGATCACCAGACAGACTATGACTCGAGAGTTGCCCTCCCTCCAACTTCTGTTTTTGGATTTCGGCCACTGACTGCCTGGGGAAGCTCTTTAAGCTTTCTGTAAAAACATTTGTGCATACATCAGAATAAAGATCTTTCCAAGGTATAGGATCATATTTCTAAAGTAACTTGTTCAGTTTCAAAGAATACAGGACAAATATGAAGAGGCATCCTTTTTCTCCATAAGTATCAAAGTGGTGCTTCATTTTCAAAATCATATCCAAAGGATGCCGTTACACATTTATGGTATGCTCTTTTACACCTCATCATTCATAATAAAATTTTATCTAAAATCATAATTTATGATATTCAATCTTTCCAATAATTGCTAGATTTTCCAAATCTGAATTTCAATTTTTTAAAATTCGATTTTCGACTATAGAAAATTACGATTAGTATATTGAGATTTTATAAACATTTTGTATATCCAAAAATCTCTTACAATAAAAATATAAAATCCAAATCTTATCTTACAAAATCTGAATTTTTGATTTTATAAAAAAACAAAATTTGATATAAATATTCAAGTCCAATTTTTTATAAAATTCCCACTAAATCCGAATAAAAATTTATTGAAATTTGAGTAATTAAGATGAATAAAAAAAATATTTTTTGATTATTTTAATAGAAATTTGTATGTTATATAAATTATTATAAGATGAAGAGAGATAAAAGAGGCATACAATAAAATTAGGACACTCTTTTGATATATATATATATTTTTTAAAATGCTCATTTGATATACAAAGGATGCCCTATTGATCTCTGGAAAAGCTCAAAAAAGGAAGCAAATACATACTAGGTTCCATGTATCATGTTTTTTGATCCCAAGTCTCAAATAACAAAATAATATAAAATTTAAATTTAGCAATATTAGACGTAATAAAACAATTGTTAAGATAGAAGATGACGAGTGATATGGGCTATGACGAGTAAATCCGGAGGATAACGTGATGGTCAAAGTCAAGGTGATGTAACAGAAGAACATTCCATGCTTGATCCTGATAGTCACCTAGTGTTAAAATCGTCAAGTCCTACCTGCATCACCCCAAAGCAACGTGCTCGAGTAGAGACGACCGATTATGAACCTGGTCAGATGTAAAGACTGTAGTATTTTATTCTCAAGATGGAAAGTAATACGTTCGGCCATAATGATGGTCTGCTGAGTAAAGGCAGAAAGAGCATAAGATTCTCTACAAATACTCGGTCAGGCAAAGCCTGGGTAAGTTCAGAGATCCTTAATCTCGTATATAGATTTCAATACAAGACCAACCGAGCCCGATCAGGCAAAGTCCAGATGGACCCAGAGATATGTAATCTTATATATAGCTCTTGATACATGTTCGACCTGGTAAAGGCCGAACAAGCATAAGGTTCTCTGACAACACTCGGTCAAGCAAAGTCTGGACCCAGAGATATGTAATCTTATATATAGCTCTTGATACATGTTCGACCGAGTAAAGGCCGAACGAGCAAAAGGTTCTCTGTGAACACCCGGTTGGGTAGAATCCGGATGGACCAAGAGATATGTAATCATATATATAGCTCTTGATACATGTTCGACCCGGTAAAGGCCGAACGAGCAAAAGGTTCCTTGTGAACATCCGGTTGGGTAGAATCCAGATGGACCAAGAGATATGTAATCATATATATAGCTCTTGATACATGTTCGGTCGGTTAAAGGCTGAAAGAGCATAAGGTTCTCTGAGAACATCCGGTCAGGCAAAGCCCGGGCGGAACCAGAGATACTTAATCTTATATATAGCTCTTGATATACATTCAGTCAAGTAAAGGCCGAGCGGACGTAAAGTTCTAACACCCGGTCGAGTAGAGTCCAGACGAACCAAGAGAAATGTAATCTTATATATATCTCTTGATACACGTTCGGTCGAATAAAGGCCGAACGAGCATAAGGTTCTTTGAGAACACTCAGTCAGGTAAAGTCCGGACGAACCCAGAGATATGTAATCTTATATATAGCTCTTGATACATGTTCGACCGGGTAAAGGCCGAACGAGCATAAGGTTCTCTGTGAACACCCGGTCGGGCAGAGTCCGAACGGACCCTGAGATATGTAATCTTATATATAGCTCTTGATACATGTTCGACCGGGTAAAGGCCGAACGAGCATAAGGTTCTCTGTGAACACCCGGTCGGGCAGAGTCCGAACGGACCCTGAGATATGTAATCTTATATATAGCTCTTGATACACGTTTGGCTGGGTGAAGGCCGAACGGACATAAAGTTCTCTGTGAACACCTGGTCGAGAAAGGGCTGTGCGGGCTCAATAATGTGTCGTCTCATAAAACTCTTTATATATACACTATTATTCAGATGAGGATCGATTGAACATATGGTTCTTTGTATGTGCCTGGCCTGGTAAAGGTCAGACAAGTTTAAATTACCTAAAGATATAGTACTCCTAAAATATAATTCTAACATACGTGCTTTATTATATGACTTCTCAAGTGAACTTATGACATAATATGAGTATTATATTAGCTTATGAGCAGGTTTTTGCAGTATTTAATATATGATCAAGCAGATTAATACACTAGCAAATAATGCGGCTGACCTTCTGCAGCAGCTGAGATGCATTCAGCAGGTAAACAGCAAACAACACTTTGACAGTCTGTCATAATTGTTGAGGAATATTCCCTTGAAATCTCCTGTGAAAACTATTTGATTTCCCATTGATGAGTCAGTTATAATAGCGTTCTCCTCCAACAACCTCAGTAATGATGCGACGAAACATAAACGACAAAAAACGTACATATGTGGGTAGAAAAAATATTTCTCGAACTATCATGAAACATCTAGGTTGTACTTTCTTCCATCACCTAACAAACTCTAACAAATCGGGAGTCACCTCATGATCGCGGAGGTTATGCGAACATTTGCATCTGAGCCTGACGTTTTCAACACTTTCTCTACTATTCTTCTTCCACTTTTGATAGAGGAGACTGACTTGAGCGTTGGAGGGTCTAGCTAGGGATCCCCATCCCGGTCTTAGGTCACTAACGCTTTGTTGGCTCGTCTGATTGTGCGCAGGATCATTGAGGGGTTCCTTCAGATCTCGAGAAGCTTACTACTATTTGACCGACCATCCATTGGAGCCAGCGCACTATCTCATAGCCTTCAGACAAGATCAATGAATTTTTTTGGAAGTGAGCTTTAAATTTAGGATCTTTCTTTACAAAAGGATGGAGGGATTGAGTGAGATGTTTTACATAAAATACAAACAGGATGATTGAATAGAAGATTGAAATGAAAGAGAACGTTGGGTGCTCTATGTGATCGTAAAGTACCCCTAAAATTTAAAGAGAAATTTTACAAAACGACAGTTAAACCTGCAATGTTATATGTAACTGAATGTTGAGTTATGACTCGAGCACATTAGCAGATAATGAGAAAGATGAGGATATTAAAGTGAATGTGTGAATATATGAGGATGGACTGAATAAGAAATGAATACATTAGAAAAAAAATCGGGATTGCACCTATTGAGGGAAAAATTCGGATGACACATTTAAGATGATATGGACATGTATATAAATGACCAATAGATATTCCAGTTATGTGATATGAAACTATGACAAATATGCACATCAAACGAGAAAAAAAAAGTCAAAAGACTTGGCTAGTAATAATAAAATAAGATAAAATTTATTTAAATATAAATGATGATATAATTGGGGATAGAGCACAATGACATAAAATGATCCATATAGCCGACGTCACCTAGTGGGATAAAGCTTGGTTATTCCACTAGGTACGGACATGTATATAAATGACCTATAGATATTCCAGTTATGTGATATGAAAACTATGACAAATATGCACATCAAACGATAAAAAAAAAGCCAGAAGACTTGGCTAGTAATAATAAAATAAGATAAAATTTATTTAAATATAAATGATGATATAATTGGGGATAGAGCACAATGACATATGATCCATATAGCCGACGTCACCTAGTGGGATAAGGCTTGGTTATTGTTGTATCAAATAACAAAACATATACATCTTGGTTAAGTTCAAGCATGTCAAGGAGAGATTCCTTGTATCTGAAACTTCTAGTTTCCAAGGCATCAAATAACAAAACATATACATCTTGGTTAAGTTAAAACATGGAAAAGGATCATTCATGTTTCAAGGGAAACATGGAAAAGGATCATTCATGTTTCAAGGGAAGAACAGAAAGCACACTAAAAGATTTAAACCTACTATTTTTCGCTCTTTGAAGGTATAAAAGAGCAGCTACATTGCAGCTGTTGGTTACCCAATGATGGTAAAAGCAATACAACTTCTAGGTCTTTGCCAAATTTTAAAGTCAGCTATGTAAACATTTGACATGATTTTTACCAAGGATAAAGCTCCACAAGATCAAATAAGAACAATTCAACCAAGCAAAAAGTATAAGATTAACATGAAGATCAAGTTTTTGCAAGATCAAGAGAAGGAACAATTCAAATAAAATTTGATCAAATACTATTGAATCTAGTAAAATAGCTACAAAATCCTTGTAATGACATTGTATAAAAACAATGAATAATAACCAAAAATTGACAAAACTTTGTATTTTTTAACTGGAAATTCTTTGAAGACACGATGCAAATGGCCTTGTTGCAATTTTATGTTTAAATATTGGCATGTAGAATGAGAAGCTAAGTGACATATTGAATGCACCTAGAAAAAGTTTTAGAAAAGGTTTTGAAAAGTGACAGCTTGGTTAGCATATTTGGGGACTGCATAACAAACTCATATGGTTGTATATTGCTAACCATAAAAACTTTATTTGCTTCAGTTGAATATGTACAGGACTTAGAATTTTAAATTATCATATTTTTGTACCTTGTAACTTGTAAGTGCAACACAAACAGCGATTAAAACATGTTATAAACACTCTTTTTATATATATATATATATATTGATTTGTTTTGTATTCCAACCCCATATAGTGAGATAAGACTTGGTGTTGTTGTATTGATTTGCTTTGCATTGTCCAATCAACATATATATATATATATATATAGTTGGCACCAGGTATCCAGCTTACGCCGACTAATCCTGAAAGTGATCGGTCCGACCTCACGGAAGTTCCCCATGGACTACTAGGATAAATCAGGAAGCGTTCGTAGTGGGCGGCCCATCAATCCAATGTTCTTAGGTCAACCGCCCATAATTCTGGACTTGATCCTTAGATGTCTAGGAAATTGAGAAGGTGCCCCACCATTGCCCCGGGGCCCAAGGGCTCCAATCAACATATATTATTTCATGTGGAAGTGTGAAATGAATTTGTTGAATAGTATATATGTTAGTCATTGTTATTAATATAAATATTTCGAATTTTTTAATAGAGACCGCATGGTTGTGATGTAGTAGGTCAACCGTATACTGCCCAGGTACACTTTCTGAAACCTAGATTTAAGTTGGGTAGAATTTTTTGGAACAGCAGCACCCCTAGTGCATGTCTTGCATCCATAATAATTCACAAAAGGAAATTATTTATCTTTTATATACAGTACTATAAGAATTTTACCTATTGCTCCAATCTTCTGCTCCAGACTAAAATCAATCAAGTCCTTCATGCTGCTCACAACCTCAGCTATCTAGGAAAGCAAATGGAATATCAGCAACTTCATGGAAAAAAAAGTATAAGCTAGAAGTGAATTCACACAAGGCACATAAACAATGGCTTATAAGTTACCTGCAAACATCTGACATATCTTTTGGAGAATCCAAAGTCATTCACAGCTTGTAAATCTAAACTTTTTAATAACTGACGACCAGTTGCTGCAAACCTACAAAATGAGTCACATAGTCAAGAAATATACGAGTTACAAAAAAACACAAAATAATAAAATCAGCATGACAACAAAGACCGAGAAGACTGACAATAAATAAGCAATCAAAACTATCCATAACTAACATGTAAGATCCATCAGAATTACTACATGAAATTGATATTTTTGACAATTCAAATGTAGTCTCTGTTCAAATGGATTTTTTTAAAGTTATAGGAAAAGATGGCATCATGAAGTTCAATTCATTAATATAACCTCTTGATTTTCAATATACCAACATATGATGACATTTCATGTTAGCAACAAAGAAGTAAGAAGATTATAGGCAGAGATAAAGATACAAAATAGTCAGTAACAGGAATTCATTGCATTAGCTTGTCGTGATTTAATGGACATTGTTGCTTGATTGTTTAATCAATGATGTGAGAAAACTTATTTTATGTTGAAATTATTGCAAGATTGAACCAAGGATTAAAGTTTCTGTTGATAGTGTTCTCATAGGTATCAAGAAAGTATGCAACGCACCATCAGGTACTCAACAACACCAACTAACAACCAAACCTTATCCCACCATCAGGTACTCAACAACCAACAACCATCAGGTACTCCCATAACAAATATTATCGAGGAAAAGGATACCGAAAATGTCTGATCAATCCTTGGCGGAATTGGTAATTGATAAAAGGAGTTTGTTTTGACTGAACTAGTCATGTTTTTTTTCCTTTAATAGATATATCAAAGCAAGCTCCCCATTTTGATGAAAGTGGATTTTGATAGAAACTGACTCTACCCTTTTAGGTAAATTTTGTACATTTGACTTTCCAAATGTATATTGAATTTCTTTGAAGCACTGCAGTTTATATGACAAGTTTCACTCACATGTTGCAGCTGGCTTGCAAGTCTTGATGCAGAACGGCAGAGGAACTATTTTCAGTTATTGCTGCTTGATATTTTTGAGCAACATGCAATAATTGGTTAACCTGAAAAATACAAAAGTTATATTTTAACAAGCAAAACATATACTTCATCAACCAACATTTACTTGCATATAAGCTATCACTGTTTCCATCAATAACATAATTTACCAGCTAACGATATTCAAAATTATATTATTTAGATTATTTTAGCTTATCTCTATTAGGCGCCTTCCTATAATAGATTCAGCTTATCTAACTATGAATATAATTGTTCTTTGAACGCATTTTCATCAATTTTATCATCTATAATAGGCACACCTAATCCTCTTGAATAATAAATATACTTTATAGTATGCTCAAATATACTATATGTGATCCCAGAAATAAGCTTCTCCATGGCAAATAAAATATTGTAAATATTCATTAGATAATAGTAGAGAGAACGTTATGATTTACACATGAAATATAAAATGTATCAAAACGTTATGGACCTAATCAGCCTTCTAAAGGGTCCGTCAAGGAGGATTCAACCACAACGAAGAAAGAGAACCAATCAGCCTCCTGAAGGGTCCATCAGGGAGGACTGAACAACAATGAAGAGAACTGATCTTTTGATCGTGCAAAGTAGGAACAGGGATACTTGACAGCAGAAATTTAATATGATCATCTGGTAACATCTTTTATATATAGATCTTAGATATCATACAAGGGAATAAAGCATTAATAATTTAATCTCCCTTTATTCTCTCTTTTTCATGATTTTTCATGCCCAATCACTGCTTGTTACTTTGGGACCCATGCTGACACCAAAAGACAGCTCCACCTCTTCCTGCAGATCACATCGAAAGACAGTGATTTCCCTTCCCTCCAATACTGATCAAGGTCCATGGCTTCTAATAAATACACCACCAAGCAACTCATGGGTCGAAAGCCCATGACAAATCCCCTCAATCTCCTCTCTGAATTGATGATAGGAGTTGTTGTCCCCCTATCCAAACCGATCACACTCTTGGTTTAGCCGCAGAACAAGGGTGGCTTTTGATGAAGACTTTGACCTTACCTCCACTGTTGCCGAATTGGAACAGAAACCCCACCACAAGTGCATATGATCCTGCACCCAGGCTCGTAACAAATTGACATTAGAACAAGATATGGAAGATTACTTCCAACTAAGCATGTTATCATGCATTAAGTAAATAAAGAAAGATTAGACCAAGGATATGGACAACAAACCAAAATTCAGCCCCTAGGCATATGGTTTTGATGTTAGGTCAAAGTTTAAGTTAGGAAGATATTGTGATTTCTCACATATGTGTCAAGTATACAGATATAGAAAATTTGACACGTGTTGTAGGTGTAACAATGGAATTTAGGTAGATCAAGGATACTAAGCAAGTGGAAGACCAAGTAGATCGAGAACCAAATACTTGGCAATTGGAACACCAAGTAGGTCGGGGATGGGACACTTGGCAGATTGAAGTCCGGATAAATCAAGAAGAACCGAATGCTAGGCAAGACAATGAAGTCTTGGAGGTAAGAGTTCTAGGTGTGGATGAAACTGCTTTTTGGAACAGTAAAGTGAAGTCCTGGAGGGTGGAATCTCTTGCCACATTGGTGAATTTCTGTGAGGATGAATTGAATGCGCTTGTACAACAGTGAGGAGGAACTAAAAACTCAACCTAGGAAGTGGTCGAAGTCAGAGCTACAGATCATTGAAACCTTACAGCAGCTGACTGGTATATGAGTCGATTAGGTATTTGACTTAGCACTGAACAGAAAGCCATAGAATGCTTTGGTTCAAGAGTCCATTTAGGTTTAGTCAATTGATTAATAATGGAAAACCTCAAAGAGAGCTATTGATATGACGTCGACGAGCTATTGTTTCAACTATCTTCTAATAACTCAATTCAGTGAAATAATCATTGCATGCAACAGACTAACAAAGTCAATCAATAGTTGACTGAAACTATGATCCTTCGACTGACTGAGGGCTCGATTTGAAGGCAAAAAAAAGAGTTGAAGGCTTTGATTATAAATATGAGCATAGAGACATAGGAATAAATGGCAGTGCATGAAGCTCCCGCCAATGCAGGGTCCCGGGGAAGGTATATTGTACATAGCCTTACCCTGCTTTACAAGAAGCTGTTTCCGAGACTCAAACCCACGATCTCTAGATCACATGGCAGCAACTTTACCGTTACGCCAAGGCTCCCCTTCTTGTATTGGAAAATGGAAAAATCTAATTCTCTCATCTCTAAGTCTTATGCTCAATTCTCTTACCTTTTCTTCTTGTATTGGAAAATGATTCTCCACCTTCGGTAACTTACCAAAAAGGAGAAAAGATGCTAGTTTGTGAGGGGTGATCTCCTGAAGGATCATAAGCCACAAAATAAAAACAGAGGGGTTTAGAACCACATAAATCCTTGTTTTATTTGATGGTCTTGTTTCTTAATTGTGTTCTTGATATTTGCGCTGCACTATCTCAATTTGTAGAATCAATCAAGAAAGTGAACAAGATTGGCTATTACCCTCCCCCCTCTAGTCTGTAAACGATCTAACAGTAAACATCAAGACAATCAGAAGGGGAACATGAAAAACATAGTTGACTTGATTACAATTCTCCAAGGAGATGGGCATTCTTCATGCCACTGCGCAAGTGACTAACAACAATGGTAGGGTGACTGACATGATGCCCTAAGGACAATTGCATTCCAAGATTGATGAGGAGCCTGAGGGAAGAACACCTCCAATACTAGGGATGAGCCCCCCTATTGACCACTCAAATGGGAGGTGCCAATATTGTGCTCTGAGATTTTATTTACTGAAGTATGATACAACAAAAGATTCACTAACTTGGCTACTAAGATGCCACCACTTCTTTAAAACATCAATAGATCTAGAAAAAAGAAAAAATTGGCATTCTCTTATAACCTAGAAGGAAATGCACAGGTATAATTTTAAAAAATTGAAAGAGTTTTTTGCACTAATATGGGAGAATTCCAAGAGATTTGCCATGACCATTTTGGACAAACAATAAGGAAAGAAAATTAGGTGAATTATCCAAAGCTTCAAGAGAGATGTCCTGCCAACTAGTACTTGAGTTGGATCCTTCTTGACAAGCCAACAGGTAGATCTTCACCCCTGCATCGGTACCTAATCTACAACTAGAAGAGATACACCAACCCTGAGACACCATCAACACAACACAACACAACATGCACACCTCTATGAATAAAAATCATGAGGACCTAAAGAACCGCAACTATAATAATAAACTAATAAAGAATTCATCACCAACCAATGTGAGATGGTCAAATGTCATGCTAAGCCACTAAGGCCCTTTGCTAATTATAATGAACCATTTTTCCAACAACCATACATGCAAGCGATTAGCCATGTTAGATGGAATTGAAAAAATGAATGCTAAAGAATCTCCTAATTACTCGCTAATGGTCATCCATGGAGTTACTCGATTCCCAAAAAAATACCAATAATAGAAGTCCCGGCCACCATTAATTTGCACATTGTTTCTGCTCTAATCAACTCAAGAAGTACAAGAAATTTCATCAACACAGATTTAGCCACCAAACAATAGATGGCTAAATGTTAGGTTTAATCATCTTGGCTTTTGCCACCATGAACATAGAATTCACAAAACAAGGAAAACGGGTCAAATGTGAGGGTCCCAACAATGGTCACAGTTAACATTTCTAGGGTATGGACAAAATTGGTGTACCCAATGACATCAAAAAATGATACTTGAGTCTGAAGGACATCACCAATAAAAAAACTCATGGAAGGGCGATAAAGTGTCAAATAAGAAATTAGGTTTCATACTTGAGGACAAGCACAATTTTGATAAGGCAAGAAATGTTACGAACCTATCATGCCGTTCGACGGATTGTCTATCATAGGAGGACTTTGATCACGATGAAGAAAGACAAGCAATTGTATGGTTATATGATGGACATGCAAATTTGGACCCAAATTAACTAAACTAAATTTTTTTTATATAACCAAGTTGTAGTATCTTTTATAAATAGATGCTGGACATCATAAAAGGGAATTAAACAATAATGTAATTTCATCTGCCTCTATTCTCTTATCTCTCTCTTGTAGTGTTTCGTCGCCCATGCTATAACCAAGAAACATAGTTGGTCTTGTTCTTGTAGAATGATACAAGAGATTGCCTTTTCCTTACTCTCCAACACCAATTGAGGCTTCATGGCCTCTAATTGGTATACCACAAGACTGACCCATAAGCCACAAGCCTACAAGTGAATCCCCTCGATCACCTCACTAAACCAATACAAGAGGGTCATCCTCCTTCCAAACCGACCACTCTCTACGTTCAATGGCAGAAGATAGGTGGCTTCTAAAGGAGATCTTGACCATGGATTCACTACTGTTGAATAGAAATGGAAACCATTGCCCAAGGATATGATCCTGAGCCTAGACTTGTAAAAAAAACACACACACAAACACTATAGGAGAGAGAGAGAGAGCCCTTCATCAATTATGTAGAACACATGGAATTTATAACATGTCCAAAGCTTTTGAATCATGACAAGTTCAGCTAACAAAGTCCCTTAATGTACAAGGGAAAAAAAAAGAATAAATAAAAACAGATAGATTCAAAATGGACATTTATTTTCTGAACCACTCCCAAAAATGTGTGGTAATTGCAATCAAAGTCCAAATATCTTTTTCTTTCTTTATTAGTTTGTTTCAAACTATAGGTAATCAAATAATCAATAGTATTATTGTGAGCTAACACCTTGATGATGAAAATATCCTTTAAAAGAAATGTGCACAATGAGGTGATTTTTCATAGTTCAATAGAAAATAAAATATTTGGCCTAAATTGAACAATATGTTTTGTCTAGATCAGCTCTACTTAAGTCTACCATATCCTTGTTAGTGGCAATTCCATATCCTTCAAGGAAAATAATTTTATTAACATCCAATGTGAAGTCTATATCATCTTTCGAGTTCAAACAGTTCACCCACAAACTTATTAACACAATCAATTGCTTGCTTAGCCTCCCCAACAACAAAACACATGCCCCAATTAATTGGGATTTAACAACATGGAGATATCCATCCTTGAGCTCGTGATGCAATATCATTAGTATCACCTATTAAATCACGATTGACTGTTGTTAAGTGGAGTTTCCAAATCCCCACCTATCCTCACCTTTTTCTTTAACAAACCAGCTAGCTAACTATGAAGTCTGCCTCATCCTATTATTTCATCATCTATTAAACCTTACTAATTGTTCATAAATAGTCATTTTGTCTTATGACCAAGCACTGTTTTTCTATTACTTTTAGGAATTTCATTCTATATTTAGCAATACAATAAAATAGTTAAGCAAACCAAATACCTGCGGTGCAAGCAACCTACGAGAAAGAAACTCTTCATGTCGTCGACTACAAAATTCCCATAATAATATCTGTAGCAGAGTAAAAAAGTAACATTAACGATGGAGAAAATTACATCTAAGAGGCAATCAATCAATTCAAGTAAGAGACTTAAGCCCATTTAGTTTAAAACCTTCAGTTCTGGTGTAAATAATATACGAAGCTGTCCTTCACGAATAGTATGTAGATGTTCATAAACAGTCTCTTCAACAGCTTTCTCAAACTTCAATACCATAATTCCAGAAGGCAACCGGCCCTCATGTGGCATATCAAGAAACAAATTCTCATCAATAACTCCACCATCAAATTTGATTTGAAAAAGTCGAGGAAGTACTTCAAAAGTAGCCTCTGGAAAACAACACAAATTTGTGCACAGTCTAAATTAGGACCATTGCGATTCTAGTGAATTTTATAGAATATCGCTATTGATACATATACCACTAATAATTCACAAAACTTCCAGTTAGAAAAACTAACCATAGATTTTAGCCAAACAATTCAAGACAAATTTCTGGTGCCAACAAATATGAGCTTAAGGGTTCCAGTAAATACACCCACAAGATTATTTGACAGGGGAGTTTCAATCAAATTATGAGGGAAAAAGTTTGGCATCTAAGACCTGGATTATTTGCAGAAGTAACACCAATTGCTGTAATATAGAGAATGTTATACTCAATTTGATGGGACTACGGTTGACATGATGTGTTAGGAGGATTGCAGAAATAGAAGAAAATAAATGGCACAGACACTAAAAAATGGTGAAACTCTTGGCATGACAATAGAAATAGTTGTTAAGACCACCACTGAGGTGATATTTATTCATGGGTTTGGCATTACAACATGTTGCATACTATTATCTTGTTACTAAATGTGGCATTACAACATTTACTTGTGCCAATTAGCAACATGCCAATAGTATGCATGAAGCTTGTGCTGAGCTTCTGTTTGCCTTTCACTAACATTGATGCAAATTAAGTTCCAGATAGAAAAGTTGCCTTTCTCAATGAATCATAGTTGTTAAAAGCGTGCTCTTCACTCGCTTAAGTGCCAAGTGACACGAGGCGCACTGTGTTGCAAAGAACTCGGAAGCATACGAGTTCTCTGAAGTGCGTGCATCTTTGCACCTTGCGTAAAAGCACAAGCGAGTGTGTTTTGTGCTTCCTCTTTCTTTTCTCTATAAGTTTTTTCTGTTTTGAATTTTCAAGTGGCGCCAAAGCGTCGCGGGATGCTCCTAGCGGCGCTGGAGGCTTTGCAAGACGCTCTTGGCAGCTTCGGAGGCATCGCAAGACTCCGGCACCGGCGGGAGCGTCCTGTGATGACTTTGGCACAGCGGAGGCATCGCGATATCCTCAAGTTACTGTTTGAACTCGAACTTTGGGGATGAGATTTGATTAATTCAATCAACTCCCAACTTAACTAGCATAAACCCTGATTAAATTATCTCAATAAAATATATAAAACTATATTTAAAATTAGAAAATTCAAATAAATTTTATTAATTCGTATAAATCTATTTATATTCTGCTACTTTTTTTTTACTGTTTTGTATTTTTTTAATTTATTAATTGATTATTATTGATTTCATCACTATGACATATTCATATATATGTTATTTATTGTGCTTTGTTCTGTAAAGCGTGCACTTCGCTTTGCGCTTTGCACTTTAAGCTCCATAACTCTTGAGTGTTTTTTTTGGGCCTCGTGCTTTTGACAACTATGCAATGAATGACTTAGGACATATAATTTTTCTGTACCCATTTGTAATTTTCCATTTTTTCCTTCAATTCAAACAAATTTGTATTTTGAGATTGGACTTTGGAGAACCAAAGAAGCTGATAAAAACACCTTTAAATGAAAGTCTTCAAATAGTTCAAGGATGCATTACAGGCATCCTAACAACATTGTATCTTAGATTCATCTTGAATTCTACATTCTAAACTGTAAAGCAAGAACCCTTCTTACTCTCAGAATTAGATCCCTGTAATAAATGCTAAAACTTCAGGAACTTCAGCTTGGATCTTTGGTAGTTAACAAATTTGAGGTTTCAATTACAAACTTTACGCAGTTGTTAGTTGATATTACATAAAGGCAATTAAGTTCAAACTCATATTGAATAGGATCCATTGTTATATTTCTCTAGTAGAAGATTGGGTGAGATTCCAACTTGACAAGACCTAGATATTTATGCAAAAACCAATTTGAGTTGAGGGAAATTTCATTTCACCGCCCAAGTTTCATAATTCCATTAAGTGATAATGATGTTAGTGATTGGGGCCAAATTGATATGAGATTTAATTTAGCTGAACTAGTTGGTCATCAATATTGGAGTTACTATACCATTTGGAATATTGTAGACAATAGAATTCCTAGGCTTTACCTTAGAATCAGTGAAAAACAAACGGCAACCGAAATCAAGCTTGTTTCAGTGTAGCAAATCGTTTAGAAGTTTAAACTATTCCATAAAGGTCCCTATAGTCCTGAGGTCCTTGGGGTAATGGCATGAAATATAGATACTATCGACACACCAATATTAGCTCTATATTCCTTGCTTCTTTGTTCATCCAGCAAAGGAACAGGATAGTGCAGCACTTGGCTCAAATGTATATAAATCTTTCGTTCAATCATGATGAATGTTATTACATATATAGGAAAAACAGGCAAGAAAAAGCATATTGCTAATGCATGCATATATGTAAGATACATATGGAAACAGTGTCATTTATCATAGATTGATTTATCTAAAATCAATCAGATTTCTGCATTAACCTAATGACCAAAGATAACTATAGAGATAATTTTACTAACCAAATCCCTTTCTAGACTTGGAAGCACAGATGTCACATTGCCATGCATCCTGCATTAACCAAAGAATGCACAAACAGTAAATGATGAAGAATAATAGGAAAATAACTGCATTACCATAATCTAAGCTTGCATGTTAAACTGGATGATTTTAATCTATTTTTCAGCAACTTCCAGAGATGGAGACCATATCAATTACCAGGCTCAAGTAAAAACAAGTAGTTCTGAAATTGCTAACATGTTGAATAACCATGGAAAGAAATTAAAATATGATGGCAATACATCAGGACAAAATCGAGCTGAGCCTATTTTAGATTCTTATTTTATACTGTCAGAGACAAACTTAAATTTGTTTAGTGGATACATGAATCTTGAGGAAACAAGACATAACAAACATATTGGTGTGACTTCCTATAAGGTTTATCCACAAAATATTATCTTCCCTAAACGGCTAAACCTAACAAGTATTTATTTTATTATTTTTCCAGGAAGGGAGCATGAGCTTCAAAAAATTAAGTACATAAACTATCGGCATGCATCACAATATATCTTCCACTAGAAATAAGTTGTCAAATAAACAGAAACCAAATTTAGTTCTGCCTCCTAATTTCAAGACCAGATACTCATTATAAGTTTATAACTAGCACTAATCCTTCCCATATAACAGAGAAGTTGCATTTATAGCCCAAATAGATAAATGCAAATTAAATATTCTTTCTAATTCATTCTGCAGAATAAAGGGTCAAAAGAAGAAGCAACTGAAAGAACTATAACAACAACTTACAATAGCCAATTGCGGGAAAATACCCAAAGCATGATTACCCATATTTTCGTACAAGGACAAACACCATCTTTTCTTGGCTTGAGGTGCAAAATACTCAGACACAAACTTCCTCCAATATAAAATTGTGTTGTCCTATAACCAAACAAAAGGACTAAAACAGTTTAGATTACACAAGAATGACATGAGATTAATCTTAGGAAGCTACTAGATTGTGATAAAAATTAAAGAATAAACTCACCCGTGGCCGATGTCGTTTGTGATACAAGTATTGCATAAGCTTACGGTAACATATTCCATTATCAATTGTCTGTTTAACAGGATTAGCTAATTGAAGAGCCTGAGGCTGCAGATGTTGTTGCTGCAAGTTTCTCACAGGGACTCGCTGCATCTGAGAGAAGGATTGCATTATCTGTTGTTGCCGTTGCTGCTGCAATAATCTCTGGTGTTGCAAAATGGCCTGCTGCATGTTCTGTTGACCATGTGCTTGAATGGGCTCATGTCTCTGGAAAAGCTGTTGTATCGACTGTCGATGCAAGACATCCTCATGCCTTCCATCAATTCGTGGTTTCTTTTGGGCATTCATAAAACTTCCAAGGTCCTGTTGCGTTAACTGAGATGTTGCTCCTGACAGCCCTTGCTTTTGCATCTGTGCTAGGGAAAGGTTTTGCTGCGCAGTTGAGCAACCATCCATCACTGAAGAACCCGAAAAGTTGGAGGAGAAGGAAATGGGAGAGGTAGGAAGCCGTGTATATGTCTCGTTATTAAAGCTGGCGCATCGTTGCAACTGAGCGCTACAGAGAGCCGAGTTGGCATCCGTGACAAGGGAATTCGCACCAATATTTGGACCCGATGAGTTTCCAGCGCTGTTAGGTATCTGGTTCATGTCACCAGAGGCAAGTCCGAGACCGGAACAACCATTCCCTGACATGGGGATCAAAGTGTCTGAACTCTGACGACCATCGCTCTGACAAAAATAACAGAGGAGCCTAGTTGGCCTCGGCAAATCCGAAGAGAAGATAACACTATACAGCAAAGAGGATCCACGTACCTACAGTGAGCCAGCCATCTTATAAACAACCTTAAAGGAGCACTTTTGAAACCTAAACACCACTTATTCAACAAAACTTGCACTTTTGCCTTTCAATTCCATTCCCAGCTCCAAAGAAATGATTCGGAAGAAGTTAACTCGAAATGTAGATAAGCAGCTATGAGGATCAAATAAAATATCTCCTTTGTCACTGTCAAGAGAGATCGAAACATTAAAAGCTGCAATCGTATTTACAGGGAACGAATAAAGCTGCTATTAAGAGATCAGGAGGAGGAGAACATAAATCCTAATTTCTCCGAGGTTTAGTGAAAGTGATAGGGCAAAGTCACAACTGATCTCGAAATCACCTAATCACAACGTTTCGCAGCAATTCGACCCCGAGAAGCCGCAAGGTTCCTATATGGAATCAAGTCACAAAAAATTGACACTCTCACAAACGATCAAGTAATAGGTTGAAAATCACGAAGAAGAGAAAGCAGAAAAAGATAGCGGAGCCGGAAAGGAAGGCAAATGAATCGGCAAGCAAAGGCGCTTACCCTTCGAATCAGAGCCGGCATCGACCAACGAGATAAAAAAACCTGCGGGAATCAAAAGATACAACGCGCTCACTTCTTCTTCGCCCCTCCCCCTCGCAGTGCCCTTTCTCGCGGCGCTACGCCGCCGGCGAGAGGCTCCTCCTCTTATAGGTCGCGGGAACTCGCGGGGGGAGGCGATTGATGACCGGTTGCAACCGCCTCGGCGATCATCGTTTACCGGCTTTCACCAGTCAGCACGACCCTTTCTTTGGATTCATCACGATCGTCCATTCTTTCCAATCCTTAATCTGACGGTACGTATTCCGTGCCCAACACGATGGGGTCCAGGGTAGATTTCTAAATCTGGCGTTGCCACTGGGAAATCATCTGATGGGAATAAACGATGCACCCCCTATTTACAAACCCAAAGATCTACCTCCCGCTGAGCCAGTCGATCGATGATCTAGTGGTATAATACGGAGGTGCAGATTTGAGGGAAAGATCGTGCAACCGTGCACGTGCATCGACGTTTCTTAATGAACGGTTTCGAGGTTCGAAACGTCTTCTCTTGAGCGACGTTTCTGTTCCCCATTTCCTACTCGATTGATGACTGGATGAGGCACAGTGGGCTCCAGGTGACAATAACGTGAATAAAACGTAGGTTACCTTTGTTGATCCGGTTGTAAAAGAGATAATTGATAATTAATGAATGAATGAATGAATTAATTAATTAATAGGCTTAGTTTGACATCCTGAGGACTGAGACTAAGGTTGTTCGAACGTTTAATTATATTTTTGGACACCGACCCTCATAATTAAATATTTTTTTATTATTATAAGTAGACGATCATATTCATCATAATTAAATACTCTTTTAGTCCAATGAGTTATATCCATTAGTTTATTACATTTAGTTAGTAAAAAAAAATAATCTTGGCATGTCATTTTAATTATGAGCAATGATTCATATCGATTATAAAATAAATAAATTTTCTTGTATAAATGAATCCGTTTATATCCTTTGTTTACGTGTATACAAGTCGTGGTATATTTATGTTATAAAAAATTGAAGACATCGTTTACAAGATAGTAAAAAAATGTTATAATTAAATCACATTTGTAATCTTCTAGGAGTATAAATAGCATGCTCTCATAGTATAGTCAAGTTGTTAATCCCATAATAAATTTATATAAATAGGTAAGAATCGATTCACAACAATGTAGAGAGGATATGTGATGATCTATTTAATTTCTTAATTTATTTCTCTACAGATAACTATAAGATTGGCCGTGTGAGATGATAGAGATGAGCATATGACCTTTTATAAAAATTTGAGTATAGATCGTTGCTCCTAGAATATGACATGACAAGATAGGAGACACCCAAGAGTGAGTTCGATTTTCACATAAGATATTTTTTGAACATATATGTACTAGAAATATCTGGACACGACCTTAAATAGTTTATTTTTAAAAAGGGTTTATTTGTTCATTATAAAATATTTTCCATGTGAAAACCATTTTCTTTTTTTTTTAAGAAGACAAAAGAAAAGAATTTTCCTTTTCTAGGGGTAGATCGACTAGTGTACTTAACCATTTTGCATATGTGGCCCACTTGACCCCAATCGACCTATTTGATCCAATTAACTCACAAGGCTGATTTACCAACACAACCACCTAACCGATTGGTTTGGCCCAATTAGATTGACTTTCCCACTTAACCCGCTTGACTAACCACTAACAGTTCGCTTGAGTTGAATGGCTTAATTTTAGTTATTATTATTGAGGTGAAACAATTGTTGTAAGTGAGCTAAAGTGATTTTTTCCTCTCCATTGCTTGAAATCAGGAGCAGCCATGCTCGTGAGTGGCCGTGCTCGAGCCTGCAAGTGACGAGAGGCCGCTCGTAGCATGACCGTGCTCCCGTGCGGTGAGCAATCGTGCTCGTGCTCGTGCTCGCGAGAGGCCTTGCTTGTGCTAGTGAGAGCGAGCAACCGTGCTTGTGAGCAACCAATGAGCGGTCGAGCTCTTGCTACTCGTGCTCGTGAGCTTTCGTGAGGGGGGGACGCCGCACTTGCAAACGGCCATGAGGGAATGCTCGTGCTTGCGAGGCTGAGGACAAGGAGGACGTGACGAGAATGAAAGAAACTCGTTCCGTCGGATTTTGGGTGGATAAAAATTTACTAAGAAATCTATTGGTGGATGGATTTGTAAATCCATCCATCCATTCTTCCGTGATAAATAAACTAGGGAAAATTTATATAATCCATCATTTCTTACTAGATAAATAGTATAAAGTTTTCCTTTCCTCAATTTTTAAATCTATCCTCCCTAATAAAATGACCCTAAAAGTGTCCGGAAATGAAGAGGAAAAGAAAGAGAGAGACATCCAAAGTTGGTCACAGTTCAAATCTTCTGTCTTCGGATCTCGTGTCCCCTCTGTCCCATTCGTTGATCGGATGAGTCATATCACATCTTAAGGATGTGATGCACATCACGAAGTTACCACAGACGTCCGATCAACAAGGGGAGATGGGGACACGGGATTCGGGGACAGATGCCTTGGGATTGAGACTGTCCATGGCCTGCAACTGCGAGGGACGACCACCTGCATAGGGTAGCACGAGCGACCGTGTAGTGTCATCATGCACGAGATGACCACCTACACGAGACAACTATGTCAGGCCTTGTGAGCGGCCCCACAGTCCCACCGAATTTAGGCCGAAAGGTGGCCATGGGCCCATGTAAGGTAGCCCGTAGCTACTCGTGATTCACATGGTTGAGAGTATGACAAGTCATCAAGTAAATAACTCAGACGGAGGAAGAAAATAGATTTTTTTTTGTCCGATTTGAATAGATATAAAAATATATAAAATTTGATCCCACAAATGGATTCATAATTCCGACCCTCCATTATTTTATAATAAGTAAAATAGATGAAAAATCATCTTTTTTTTCATAAAATAAATACCAAAAAAAATTAAGCATGAAAAACTTTCTTTAATTTTTAAATTCGTCATCTCAAATAAACAAGGCGTCAGACTTGTGTGAAGTGCAAGAAAAAAGTTTATGGCCTTATTCTTCTTCTATGGAATTGTGTTGCTATTCTTCAAAGTGTGACTTCGAAGATTCTCTTCCAGGTGGCCTTGTCCCTTTTTTACCAGCCACAATTATGCCAAAACTTTTGCAAAGGATGGAATGTGTCTTTGTAATGGTTTTAACTATCTAGCGAGTATGGACAAATTGACACTTTTTCTCCTTTAAGCAATGTGTCACTCATCCAAAACTCTCAAATAAACTCTCCATGGGCACATAAATCGACAAGGTGTCACTTGGTCCATTGGGTAGTATTTTATTCCTTTTCGACTTTAGTAAAATATTTATTCTTATATCTTATAACAAGTACCAGCAACAAGAAACAAGTGTTTTGATGAAATCATGATTCCAATATTCATGATTTCAGTATTTTTGGTACTATTCTAAGGAATTGGAATCTAACTTATCCAATTCGAGATTAATTAATTAAATTTCCAAGTTAACGCAAGGGATCGATGTCTTCACTGCCTTCTTGGATCCTTTAGTTGCATTCTTATACATGAGAGAATATTTGATTTCTTCTTAGACTTTGATTGACCTCTATCAATCAATAAAGAGTAGGCACTTCCCTTAAATGTCAACTTATATCACAGTCCGACTTTGTTGTAATTCACTCTTTGACTTCTTGTAATCATGTTAATTTATCATGATTTGATTCCGTTGCAGGGTATATTTGATTTCTTCTTAAACTTTGATTGACCTCTAGCAATCAATGAAAAGTAGACCTTTTACTTAGATGTGAACGTACATCATAATTTTGTAGGATCCTAGAAGTCGAGGGGGTGAGTCTTATTGGTTTAAAATCTTTTCTTGTCATCTTATTTCGTAAAATTGAATCAAATTAATAGCAGCGGAAATAAAGCAAGGTCTGTGATCCTTGATTGCTTCCGATGGACAATCTAATATAATTCTTCTCACCGAAAACTATCAGAGAAGTAGATTCGTACAAGTACAAGATGTATAGAAAATATAAGTACAATAATATACCAACAACAAATGAACTAGATGAAACGTAGGTTGTCAGAATGTCATAATAGTTGAAGCTTGCACGAGCAGTAGTAGCATAGACGAGACATTGCACAGAGAGAAATTGATGTTTAGCTCGAACCCCAAGAGTTTCTTTCATAGGCACCGTTCGGCCAGCTAAAAAATTATTTTGTTAACTAAACCTTTTCATCGACGGAACCTCTATCCGTCGATTGAACTCTGTGCCCTTCCTTGTTTGCCCTAATCATATCTGCATGGTTCGATCGATTGATCTAGGTTATCCGCCGATGGAACCATTGGATTCCTTTCCTTGACGATTTGATCTAATCGGTTGTTGTTACCTTTTATGGATCGATTGACCGATCCCACTGATCCGTCGATGGATCCAGTTGTCTTCCATTTTTGTTTTGTCGTGATATGATCTCTGCCACACTGGTTGAATCAGTCGATTGAATCCTCAGTCAAACCCAAATTTTATTTATCTACAAAATAAAGTTTGCATATTAGTATAATAATAGTAATCCTGCAAAACAAGGTTAGACAATAGATGAAATAGATGCATGAGTATAACAGTTAGGATTATCTTGATCTCAACTTAAAAATCTCCGTTGATTTCTTCAGTTGGATTAACTCCTAAGGTTTGTCTTGACTAGGACATGATCTCACAACTACACTCCAGAAAGCTTACCTTAACTTACTCGTTAAACATTTAGTTCTCCAGACCTATTTGAACATTTTCTAGTCCTATTTAGTGTTTTACAACCAAATCCACACAGACTTTCCTATAACACTGAATTAGTAGAATAAATATAAAATAGTAAAATAAAGTAGTGTTAATAGCATTCAAGATTCGTTGATCCGATCGATCGTGCACGGTCAACCGGAAACCTTTCAGTCACACATGCTTGGAGTTCACTCCTCCAAGTCTTTTCACTACATAGGGCTCACTCCCCTAATGTTTTGACTTCTCATTATCTAGGTTCACTCCCCTAGGGGTTTCCCTTCCATAGAGTTTATTTCTCTAAGACTTCTCATTACCTAGGATTCACTGTCATAAGATCTTTTCCTTAGAGTTCACTCCTCTAAAATTTCTCATTATCTAGGGTCACTTCCCTAGGTTTTCCTTTGCTTAGAGTTCACTTTTCTTATTATCTAGGGTTCACTCCCCTATGGTTTTCCCTTGTTTACCGTTCACTTCTCTAAGACTTCTCATTACCTCAAGTTACCTCCCCCTAAGATTTTCTATTGTCTAACCTTCAGTTAGGATTTCTCATTTGCCTAACTTCAAGTTAAGACTTTTCTTTGCCTAACCTCAAGTTAGGACTTTCTTTTACTTAACCTCCAATTGAGACTTTCCTTACTAGTCATCCAATCAATATTGACTTGACTAAACATCTTGGCTAGGTTAACCTTGACCAAACTTTATTTAAATCTATTGTCAAACAAATACAAAACTCTAGTGGTAAATTGCATCAACAAATTTAACTTTATATAATTAATTGTTTGACTAATCTTCTCAAGATATCCAAAGCTATTATTAATTTTTTTTTTAGGACTTTTCTCATACTATCCTTTCCACTTGGTGAAGGTGAGAGGTCTTTGGCCTGAAGGATTTTCAATTGCTTCCAAGTGTTCCGTTCTACTATACATAAATAGGATAGATATTGTACAAAGTAATCTATCTACACGAGGAGAGTTTGTGCCATTATTGATTTTGTTTGATAGTTCCTTGTGGCTTGTGCTAGGTTCCTTCTTATCACTCAAACTTACCAGCGGATATCTATTATCATGAGAGTAAAGTGATTTCTTCTCTTGGATATTTAATCTTCTTTGGAGGGTGATATGTCGTTCTATATTGCCCTCAATGTTTTTTTTCTTCAACTTAGGCGAATTAGTCTTGAAGTGCCCATCCTTATGGCAATTAATGCAAGCGGTGTCTTTTTTTTCCCCTTGTCTCCATCACGTCAGGAGATGAAGAGAGTGATAATGGTGGTAGTGAACTATCCTCTTCAACTTTCGCTTGGGCCACATGTAACCTCTTTCTTGGTTTACTTGGAATTTTAGTTTAATTCTTCATGAAGGTGATTTGCCTATTATCTATCTAGCATCATGAAATTTTGTAATTAATTCATCAGAAGTTCCCTCTTGACAATCTTGGAATCAAAGGTGTCCTCATGCAATTTGATCAACTTCCCTCGTAAATCCTTAGCATTTGGGAAAGGTCTCTCCTTATTTAATTCTTCCGTTGGGAGACCATACTACAAAGTAATTATGGACTTCAAATTTTCTAGAAACTTTTCCTTTACTTCTTCACTGATTTTTTTTCTTCACTATCGTTCATAAGTCAAAAAATCCACCATGAAGTAATATTTCATTCAACTCTTCCAATAGCCAAAATTCACTTCATTGATATAATAAAAGTGAAGGACCCACTTTTATCAGTGGTCAGCCGGCCATCGATATTTAATTAAGGAGGTTCCTTCTGATCGATCACCAACAATATACTTCAATGAATATTTCAGCAAGGGCAAGAATATTTATAGACTTACAAATAAGTGGTCTCATTTGGCCATTTTTTGACAAGTAGATATTGGCAGAAAATAAAAAGTGCAAAAGTTAAAGACAATTTTGTCAACAACAATCATTTTATATATAAGATTTATATTTTTTACAATGTTAATATTTTTTATCTTGACCATATCTCTATGGTTGTTTTTTTAATCTAACCCTTCTTCCCTGTCTAATTCCCAGTATCAACAAATATAAGCAATATATTCATTTCAAAGATTCAACTTCATACAAAATACTCAACCTGTTGCTGAAAATTCTTTTGGCAATCAGATGATCACCAGAATAGTTCACTAGCAGTTAATGATATGAAATGAAAACAAATGATTGAACACCCACTTTGTTAAGCCTAGTAATACTCACATCAAATAGATTTAGTAGCAGAATACTTAGCTCAAGGATGGAAGTTATTAAAATCTGATAGTGATGTGCACTATAATGTTGTCTTCAATTGCTCATATAGTAACCAAAGTATAAAGCCCAGAATAGTGTCCCTGAGTAAACTCCTGAGCAAATCAGCTTGCCAGCGATTCTTGTATGTCCGACCTGATTTTTCACCAGCAAGGTCGCGGAACCGCAAATCCCCCTGATCAGATATCAATGCGAAGACAACCCCATTCATGTGACCTTTTCCAATGACCCCAAGTACTTTCTTGCTCTTGTTCACAGCTTTGCTCCTTTTGAGAGACCATGCAAGATACTAAAAGCAAAGAAAAAAGATCTGATTCAGACTGGCTGAAGGGACATGCTGACAAATAGAAATTGCACATGGGATTGGAGTTCCCAGAGTCACTTTAATAATTGATTCATATGCCAAAAATTATGAAGTATATGAAGAGAATAAACAAGTGGCTTGAACTTGAAGGGCTATATCCTTTACATGGCTTTTAAAGAAGCCAATCATTGCTAGATGGCTTGGGCCATCCATTGGTTTGGATCACTTTTGAGTGACACACTATCCTTTGTTGCTTGGCGTCATGCAATTGTTAATATAGGCGTTATAGGAGCAAGTCACACGTTAAAGGTGTTTAGAAATCTTGGGATAGATGAAGTTGTGGGTTGGTTAGTGATCATTGCAAGGTTTAAAATCTAGAATTGTACCAAAATTTTGATTTTTGATTGGAACAATAAGGTTTTGATACTATATCATGTCATATCGGTTCCAATACTTGGCAGTTGGCTAGTAATCATTGCCGAGAGAAAACATGAAAGAAAGGGAGAAGCTCAACACAATCTCATCGAATCATAGTTATCCCATTGCTTACTGACACAATCTCTCTCGATCTCTCCCGACATCATAGAAGCCATAACACAAAAAAGAATAATTGATGAGGTTAGGTATTGTATTTTATCCTATTTTAATTTTTTACATCCTAAATTAACGCCAATGGGTCCTGGAGAAGGGTCTATTGTAGCTTTGCAAGAGGCTGTTTATGACACTCGTAAAGCTAAGGCTCCCCTTCTTTTTACATCCTAAATTATTTTTCTTAATTTTAGACAACTAATTAAACTGAATCAAACTAATATTTAGATTTTGGAGATTAAATCAAAGTCAACTAAGAGTTGAGTGGAGCTCATTAAGTATACGCGATGAATAAGGTCAGGTGGGTTCAAACCAAACTCGATTTGAACTTATTTTGGTCAGTTAAGAACTGAACCAAGTTTATATATAGGATTAAGGGTGTTTATTTAGGTTAGTGTAATTTTTTAGAAAGGTTCAGATTTCTTAATATTCTTCTCCCTCTCTTTTGATGTCCTCTTCTTACTCCTCTCCTTAATTCTTCTACCTAACTTGCTGCCCACTATCAGCTGCGCACATCATTTCTCAGTGAGCCTTGATAGCTTTCTCCCCTCTTCTCCAAAAGTCCTCTCTCCCTAAGTCTCTCTCCTGGTCTCTCTCCCTCTTGTATCTCTTTCCACCACGCATGATTATTGGCACTCAAGAAAGCTCTATTTTCCCCATGTGCAACTATCAACGCCCGAGAAACTAAGGAAAGCTTTGTTGCCAATATCGTAGTCATCCCACATGTTGGTCGGTAGCAAACAGACAAAACGGTCATTTTTTCCTATGTAGACCAGCACATCTTGATACTTAATCCACAGATCATTGGCTAGGGGACAAAGTGGATGCAATTTAGGCAGCAAATCACTCACAGCATGACCTATTGAACTTGATCAAGCTCGATCAAGGATTTTCTGAGTCAAACATCAAGCTTCATATGAGGTGTGACGCAAGGATAAACATTTGATTGCAATCTTTATAACATGCGGGCAAATTTCCTATCATTAATTCCTTACACATTTCGTGCAACACTTTTTTAGACCCATAGATCTGTCCTTTTTCCAAATCCCCTTAGGGACTATCCTGATGTCATGTTTGTCACGCCATTTATCATGTTGTGATAGAGCATTGATCTCCTAAGGCTCCGATGGTCAGGAAGGATTTAAAGGACTTCCCGGAAGCTAAAAGTTATCAGCTGTTTTGAAGACTATGTCTGGGATTCTAAGATATGCTTTAGAACTTGTCCATTTGGATGGATAAGTCAAAGGATTGATGGATAAATAGATAGATGATTCATATATCATCCATTGGGTTGTTTGATTAGAACAATGGATAGATCAAGTGGATAAGTCAAAGGAAAAAGATGTTGACTTATCCCTCATTTTTAACCCTCTTAAATCAAAAGGAAGGAGGAAAGGATAATTCCCTCTTTAATCTTTATAAACATATTAACCATATGTTGATTATTGCTCATGAATTCCCTTGCATGCCACCACCATAAATTCATCAAAATTTTCCTAATGCATTGTAGCCCATGCACTAACATCCTCTATGTGCCCACAATAGCCACATCATCCACCTCCTCAACATCAATGTCGGCATTCATTGTACTAACATCTCCTTTTAAATATATAATTGATTAATTATAAATGAATAATTTAAAATAAAATAGTTGAACTAAAAAATTATAACAAGAATTTAAAAAGATTATTTGATGATTTAAAAAAAAAACAATTTTAATCATTAAAGTAAAATTTCAGATTATTGACTTTTGGTTTGGTTATCATGGTATCATATCACCATCTATACATATTATTGATTGTTATACATTCCATCAAGTTGATTCAAAATTAGAAGTTTATTATGGCGTAGTGTCTTGTGATGTGGTTAATTTATTTCTTTTTGTTAAATTGATTGACAGATAAAGTTTAATTCATCCTTATGTTTATTAAAACTTTTTTTTTTCAGTTCATAAAAAAGAATCATCTAAAACTAAACATTATTCATTTTATAAATTGTTGAATATAAATTATTATATAAAAGTTAATTAGATGGAATGAGAGAAGGGATATGAATTGAAGAGAAAAGAGTATTATTGAGTTTTTACCAAATTTAATTATGCATCCTTAGACTTATCCTCTAACTCAAGAAGTGAAAGAAGGAAGAATATGAATGCTATATCTGGAATTATGCTTTAATGTGAAACTACAATTGTGATTCTAAGATGTGCTTTAATGTGAGACTATAGCTGGAATTCGAAGAAATGCTTTCATGTGCCATTCAAAGATATTTCTATAAGAAGTGCATACATTTAGTATTGCCATAACCCACCTCGATGTCGTATTCATCGAGTAGAACCCCCTTTGTTTAGGAAATTTCTATTCTTTATTATAGAGGATAGAAGGGTATGCACTAAGCATTACTCTTTGTACTTATGTTGAACCAAGTAACACTAAACCTGGGACAACCAACCCAGCCCCACAAAAATTTTCCACCAGCCGCTAGGATAAATTCGGAAGCGCTCACGGCGAGCGGCTCAGAAGCCCAACATCTCGTGATTGCGCGACACATTTGGAGGAAAAATCCTTGAAAATGTGTCGTCGCTAGGGATCGAACCACAAATGCCTGGGTGACAACTTGGCGCCCTTCCGCTGTACCATAGCCCCAGGGGCGTTTACTCTTTGTACTTATGAAATGATGTGATCTATATCTTTGAGCTCCAAAGAGAATGCATTTCACTTGGACCATCCTTGACAACTCCCTAATCTACCAAGGGAAATCATAAGTTTCCTGTCATTGATGCTTGGATGTTAGTAATAATTGGATGTTGGTCTCTCCTAACACACTCTCACCGACAAACATCCCATTTTTCAAATTAGTTAATTATTTAATAAGCATTAATAACCCATAAAATTATTTATATCGCTTATTAGAAAGTTTAATTAATCTATATAGAGAGAGTTATGTGACTTTATATTCACATTAATTATATGGCCACCCATGCAATGGATTAACATGGCATTATACAACTTGCTAGATCTAGATTAGGGATTCAATGACATCTAGAATGGAACTAGGATAGTCAAACACAAGTTTCATCTATCTCCATTTTTTTATCTTGAATAGAATGGCCTAACTTTTTTCATGTTTATACTAATTTTTTTCCTTGTTAATGCCTTGCATATTTATGGGTAGACCAAAATTTCTTTAAGAAAAATATTCAAGGGGACAAAAAGCACATTTGCTTTAAATAATGTCTTAGTCGGTGTATGTTGCCCTCCATAGTATTTTTTGTACCATTGTGATGATATTCCAAGAACAACTGCATAAGGGAATCTAGGAAGTCATCCTTGAACTTTTGTCTTTGTGTTGACCTATGCTTAAATTCGTCATTGTGTCTATAATTTTTGAAACTTGTAGTTGGAACTTGTCATGGCTTTATTATCTTCTATGTCCTTTAGTTTTGAACTAAGCTATTTTTCTTTCATGGGATACATAGTATGTGATAGAACCTAGTAGGAACTTTGCTATAGGGTTCCTGACATCGAGGGCTGGAAAAATCTCTCCTCGAGGATGTTGAACAAGCTTACTATAGTAATTATTATTTCAAATCTTAAATATGTTTAAAACTTATCCAAACTTATTCAATAGCCTATAAAGGAAGTACTATATTCTGCATTGCTCACATGAGAACATTTGAGTTGGATGAAATAAAAGTTATAAGTAGCACAGAAAACATACTGTATCACGCTCATGGACCAGAGGCTGCAGGAGAGAAGGATATGAAACACTTAGAGACTCGTACAACTTATAGGGACTACCATCCATACCCTGATTCTGCATTTTAAACAATTAAAATAATCAAAGCTGAAAAATAAGAGATGACCAAATTAACGCTATTGGCAATAACGCTTTCTCTAAGATGGAAGCATTATTTTAAATTATAGCCACGAATGGACAAAACATGTAGTGCTTACACTGAAAGTTTAAAGACTAATCTGTAAATTTGTGTTTCTAAAGGAACTTATACAGTAAGAATTATTGGAATCACCATTGAACTCCTCATAGCTATCATAATTCTCACACTCTCAATCTAACTTCAGTGGTTAGGTAATGTTTACACCATTGGCGGCAGATGAATTTAATGGTATTTCTACAGTTTACAGAGCTCATTAGTTCTTAAATTTGTCACACTAAACCAGCAAGGTGTTGCTTTTTCTCTCTCTAAATCTCCCTTCATTTGCACTTCGTTCATCTTTAGCAAGATAAAGAATATTTTCCACTCTCATTTTGTCCATTGTTTGTGTTTGCAATGAATAACATAAACTAGATCATACGTCTTTATTATCTATCTCAAATTTTTGAGACAT